>NC_044308.2:17515476-18768976 GCF_007474595.2 Lynx canadensis
GAACGTTGCGCTTTCAATAGCAGCAGTAGGCTAGGCAACAACCTTCTAGGGCAGTCTCAATCTTAATCCCCGGTGCAGCACCTAGTTTAATTGATGAGCAATGAATTTACAATTCTGGCCTCCATGGTGCTTTTCATATCATGAAAATTTTTGTGCTGGATTCACTGATGTCATTCTTAACCCTTTGATACTATAAAGGAATGTTGCAGACTGGAGAAAATTTGCCCATAGGCTATGTATTTGATGAGTCCAGAGCTTTGCAGAAAATTCTAACGTTATTCTACAGTATATGTGGTTTTCTTAAGCAATAGTTATACTAGGTAGATACTTGATACAATTATAACAATGCAAAAAAGAAAAGTGACTTACCTGAAAAAATGCAGTCTGTTCAGGGAAGTTTACCTCAGCAATCGATATGTGGTTAATGGTAAATTTTTAAATCTAGGGTACCCTGTTGGGCAGAGGCCTTCTTATGACCTAGTGCAAAGGAGTCCATTTTAAGTGGCTTATCCTATCCGTGTTCTTCAAAATGCCCAATTGTGATCATAACCAAAATCCTTGCTTATATAACGTTCACAGACAAAATATTGCATCTCAGTGAATAAAATCTATATTTTGAGCACATTTTAAAAACTTTCAAAAATGATCAGTACACAAAAGAGCCCTGGCTGCTGGAGGATGCACCTCCAATGAACAGAGAAGAAAGATGACCTCTTTTGGTACCTAGCCCTTCTCTTCCAGAAAAGTGAGGTATACATTAAATATCTTGGTCCACGTACTTCACGATCACTAAAAACCTTTCACAACTGACTTGTCTCACTAGTTCAGTGTACATCTCACTTCTCTTCCATATTTACAGAACAAATTACAATTGTTTACAGTTTACAAAAAAAGCCTTCAGCATCACTTTGGCTTACTGAGGCATTGCACATAGCTTTCCCTGAAATATATACCTATTGAATAATCTCTGGAACTTTCAAAGCCAATTTAAAAGATTATTAATAGTGAAATTAGGTTTCTGTTTCCCTGGATTGAAAAAATCAGGCCTTTTTTTATCTTTACTGCAGAAAGCTTAAACATGATGCATTACTTCAGAAATCAAACATTTTCATTCAGATGATTTATGAACATGGATTCCTACTGGGCCAACACTAATGCAACCTGATGTAATTAAATATTGAAATGTAAAATTCATTTCACAGACTTGTAAACACTCTCTTTTTAGGAATCTTATTTAAAATGTATCCTTACATAACCCTGGCCATTTTACTATGTCTTTATTTTTGTGGTTTCCACTGACTCCTGCTTCCTCCTAATGAGGCTTTCCTACATTTTTACCAGGAATTCAGTGAATATTTTGCCTTCTCCTAAACAGGGGAGATTTTTTTTTATAAATGCATATTTTTGGAAATTAGCTCTGTGTCTGTGTACAAATCATCCAAGTCTCACTGCCCCTACCAGAAGGTACCTCCCCGTGTCATCAGCTAATAGACCTGGATGAAACACAAGTGTCTCTAAAAATGGGATTGATCATAGGTCAGTGACTGTTATCCTTACTCAGGAAAAGAGATTGCTTCACAGGCCAAGATGTTCTCTTTGAAGCATGACTATATGGTTCCTTGTTGTTTGGAGACAGAAAAGTACTGGTTGCCCAGTGTGGTGGCTGGGCAGAAGGTAGAGCGTGTGAAGATCATTTCTATATGTAATTAAGAAACTTGGAAGGGTTGGCAAGCTTTTTTTCCATTCACCTTACAGTAGAGTGTGGATTATCCTTTCTACCTGTGTTCAAGAGTTACCAGGTTTTGCTTCTCAAAATGTTCTTGAGACTAGAAATCCTTGATCAATCGATCGATCTATTTTCCTTCCCTCCTTTTTTTTTTTTTTTTTTTTTTGTACAATGAAAAGATTTTTTAAAACTCTGAGTCTACTGAAAAACTATTGCAACATTCACTTGGACAGTGGACATTTTCTAAAACTTATATTGTATCCAGTTGGTTGTTCTTATAGCTATTTCTGTTTATAGAATAGTTGAGCTTCAATCATGCAGATGCCTAGAAATGTTGATGATGGTAGCTTCATTGTTTTAGCCAGATTCATTTTGTTAAAATAAAAGAGCATTAAATACTTTGAGCCAGCAAAAATGATGGAGTAAGGACCTCCAAAAATTCTCCCCTCCATAAAAGCAAGAAGAAAATTGTCAAAACATGTCAGAATCAACTTTTTTCAGAACTCTGGATATTAACCAAAGGTTATAGCAATCCAAGGAATATTTATTCAAGAGAAAAGCTGAATATCAGAAAGAACAGTAAGCTTTGTAGCATTCTAGTTTGCCCTATTTCTATCCCCATCCCCCACCCCAACTGGAAAACCAACAATCTACAATCAAGGTAGAAGCACTTGTGTAGAAGCCACTGGAGGGGACAGAATGGGGTTGGAACTCCTTCAAAGCCGTATTCCTAGAGAATTGTCATTATTTAACTTGTCTGGTGATTCCCTGGAAGATCTCATTTGCAAGATTGTCTTTATTTTGCCTGATCAGAGCTTGCTGGGTGTGAAAAAGCCTTTTCCACAGGGACATTTATTTAAAAAAAAAAACCAAAAAACAAAAAAAAATCAGAGCCAGTTGTGGCTGCCTGAAGCATGGATAACCATTGGAGCAAACAATAGCTCACCAAAAACTTAAAAGAAAAGCTGAAGAATGAGGTATTTGTAGCACTTTTGAGAAGCTCTGATATTCCTGGGAATTTGGATGGTAATGCTCACGCATAGGGCTTTACACACACCAAGGATTTTAAGCCTCAGGAAAGACCCAAAAACATCCTACATTCTCACCTTAGGTTGACTGAGGGCCTGCACAAGCGGAAGGTGAAGCCTAAGTCAGAGTTCCTCGTTTAATGTTGAAGTGTGTCCCAACATGCACAGGAAGCCCTCAACAGACATTAGGAGAATTATTGGTTTCAGGTTCCAATCATTAGCTTACCACAAAACCACCTGAGTGAAATGTAAGTGACCATCATTACAAAGAGTAGAGACCTTACAGAAATGAGTCCCTATACAAACAAAACCCAGCAACTACATCAAACCTTTGGTAAAGGGTAAGCAAATCTAATTTTCAGAGTTCCCCCATTATTATTTAAAATATAGAGTTTTCCTCAAAAAACTATGAGACATGCAAAGAAACAAGAAAGCATGTCTCATACACAGGAGAAAAAGTGAATAAACTATACCTGAGGAAGTCCAGACATTGGACTTTGTAAACAAAAACTTTAAACCAGCTATTTTAAATATGTTTAAGTAACTCAAGTATGGAAATGTCTCACCAAATGCAAAGTATCAATAAAAAGAAATTATAAAATAGAACCACATATAAATTCTGGCATTGGGATACAATAAGTGAAATGAAAAATCCCTGAAAGGTGCTCAGCATCAGATTTGAGCAGGCAGAAGAAAGAATCAGCATACTTGAATATAGGTCAGTTGAGATTATCCAGTGTGAGGAACAGAAGAAAAAATGAAAAATGAGAGAATCTCAGAGGCCCATGGGATACCATCAAATGTGCCAACATGTATAATTTAGGGAGTCCTATTAGGGGAGAAGAGAAAGACAAAGAATATTTGAAAGAATAATGACTAAAGACTTCAAAATTGGGTGAAAAACATTAATTTACATACCCAAGAAACACAGTGAGTGCCAAGTAGGATAAACTCAAGACACCCATTCCTGGGACACCTGGATGACTAAGTTTGTTAAGTGTCCCACTTTGGCTCAGGTCATGATCTTCTGGTTCATGAGTTAGAGCCCCATGTTGGGCTCTGTGCTGACAGCTCAGAACCTGAAGTGTGCTTTAGATTCTGTGCCTTCCTCTCTGCTCACCCTCTTGTCTCTTTCTCTTTCAAAAATAAACATAATTTTTTTTTCATAAAGAGGTCCATGCCTGGACATACAATCACACTGTCAAAAGATAAAGACAAGGAAAGAATCTCAAAAGCAGCAAGAGAGAAGCTACTTGTGTGTATGGGATTCTCATCAGAAATCACGGAGGCCAGAAGGCAGTGGGATGACATAAAGTGCTAAAGTAAATGACTGTTAAACAATTCTATACCCAACAAAACTATCTTTAAGAAATGAAGGATAAAGTAGGAACATTTCCAGATAAACAAAAAGAATTCATCATTAGCAAGGCTGCTCTACAAAAAAATAAATAAACAGGGCCCTTCTGGCTGAAATGAAAGGATAATAGAAAATAACTCAAATCCACATGAAGAAATAAAGAGCATGAATAAAGGTAATTACATGGGTAAATATAAAATATAGCAAAAATGCAGTTTTTGTTTGTAACTCTTTTCCTCTTATCTGATTTTTTCTTTCCTCTCTCTCTCTCTTTTTTTTTTTTTTTTTTTTTTTTTTTTTTTTTTTTTTTAGAGAGAGAGAGAAAGTGTGTGAGAGCAGGGGAGGAGCAGAAAGAGGAAGAAAGAGAATCCCAAGCAGACTCCATGCTGGGTGTAGATATGGGGCTCAGTCCCATGACTGTGAGATCATGACCTGAGCCAAAACCAAGAGTTGGATGCTTAACCAACTGAGCCACCCAGGTGCCCCTTATCTTACCTGATTTGAGGCAAATGCAAATATAAAAAATGTCTATCTCTGCAAATATACATATATAGATATATCTGTTGATGGGCATAAAGTGAAAAAACACAAAATTTGTATGATACTACAAGTACAAAGGAAGGGGGAGGGAACAAACCTTCACAGGAACAAAATTTTTGTATACTACTGAAATTAAGTTGGTATTAATCCAAACTAGATTGTTATACATTAAGATGTTAGTTATAATCCTCAGGGAAATCACTAAGAAAATAGCTAAAGAATATATAGCAAAAGATACAAGAGAGTTAAAATGGTACGCTAGAAAATAACACAATAGAAGGCAATGAAGTAATGGAGGAATAGAGGAACAAAAAGACATAAGACATATAGAAAACAAATAGGAGAGTGGCATATTAAATCCTATTATCAGTAATTACATGAGATGTAAATGGATCAAGCACTCCAGTTAAAAAGCAGAGATGGCAGAATGGGTAAAAATCATGATCCAATTATATGCTGCCTACAGGAGACATACTTCAGTCAATGACACAACTAGGTTGAAATTAAAAGGATAGAAAGGATCTGTGCAAACTAAAAGCTGGAGTGGGTATATTAATATCAGACAAAATAGACTTTGAGGGGCGCCTGAGTGGATCAGTTGGTTAAGCTTCTGACTCTTGATTTTGGCTCAGATCACCATCTCATGGCTCATGAGTTCAAGCCCTGTGTTGAGCTCTGTGCTGACAGCTCAGAGCCTGAAGCCTGCTTCAGATTCTGTGTCTCCCTCTCTCTCTGCCCTTCCCCTCTTGCACACGCTCTCTCTCTCTCTCTGTCACTCCCCTCTATCTCTCTCTAAAAAGAACACTAAAAAAAATAAATCTCTAATTAAAAAAAATAGACTTCGAGGCAAAAATTGTTACTAGAGACCAATACAATTACATAATGATAAAGGATCAATCCATCAAGAAGTAATTATGCACATATGTATACCTAACAACAGAGCTTCAAATACATAAAGAACTGATAGAATTGAAGGGAGAAATGGACAATTCAATAATAACATTTGGAGACTTTAGTGCCTCACTTGCAGTAATAGATAGAATAACTAGACAGAAAGTCAACAAATAGAAGGCTTCAACAATACTTTAAGCCAGGTAGACCTCACAGACATCCATAGAACATTATACTCAATAACAGCAAAATGCACATTCTTTTAAAGTGCACATGGAACATTCCCTGGGGTAAATCATATGTTAGGTCATTAAACAAGTCTTAATATTTGTAATAGGATTTCAAATCATACAAAGTATGTTCTCTGACCACAATGGAATGTAATTAGAAATAAATAGCAGAAAGAAATTTGGGAAATTCACAAATACATGAATATTAAATAATACATTCCTAATGTAGCCGATGAATCAAAGAAGGAATTACAAAGGAAATTAGAAAATTCCTTAAGATTAATGAAAATGAAGACACAACATATCAAAACATATGGGATTCAGCTAAAGCAGTACTTAAAGGGTAATATATAGGTATAAATGTCTATGTTTACAAAATAAAGGTCTTAGATCAATTACCTAACCTGCAACCTCAAGGAACTAGAAAAAAAAAAAAAAAAACTAAACCTAAAGGAAGCAGAACAAAGGAATAATACAGATTTTAGTCAAAATAAATGAAATAAAGAACAGGAAAAATAATAAATAAATTGAAACCAAAACTTCAATATATGAGTGAATAAAAAGAACAAAAGTTGGTTCTTAGAAAAAAATCCACAAAACAGAAATGCCCTTAGCTACACCAGGAAAAAAATAAAGAAGACTCAAATTACTAAAATTAGGAATGAATGTTACTGCCAATCTTTTAAAAATAAAAGAATTATAAGGGAATTTAGATGCCAACAAGTTAGAGAACTTAGATGAAATGAAGAAATTTGTAAAAAGACACAAACCCCAAACTGACTCAAGAATAAAAAAAGATTAAATTTATCTAAAAAAGAGATCTAATTAGGAACCAAAAAGGATTGTACAAAGAAAAGTCTAAGAATGAATATATCTTCACTGGTGAATTCTATAAAATATTTGAAGGATAATTAACACCAATTTATTCATAAACTCTTGTAAGAAAATAATGTAATGCACTACATGGTTAGAATGAAGGACAAAGACAACATAATTATCTCAGTAGATGCAGAAAAAGTTTAATATTTGAGAAATGCTTTAAAATTAAGATGTTTAATAAAGTAAAACTAGAAGGGAACTTCCTCAACCTGATCAATGACATCTATGAAAAACCTATAGCTAACATCATATTGGTGGCAAAATGTAAGTTTTCAGCCTAATATCAGGAACAAGACAAAGATGTCCCTCTTACCACCTCTATTCAAATTTGTATTAGAGGTTGTAGCCCAGGCAATAGGCAAGAAGAAGAAATATAAAACATCCAGTTTGGAAACAAAGGATTAAAACTATATTTTCAGATAACATGATCTTGTGTATAGAAAATCATAAGGAATACACACACACACACACACACACACACACAATTAGAGGTAATAAAGGTTCAACAAGGTTGCAGGATACAGAATTAATATATGAAAGTTAATTAGTTTTTATACATATGCAATGAATAATCCAAAAAGGGAATTAAATTATATTTACAACAGCATTAAAAAGAATAAAATACTTAAGAACAAATTAACAAAAGAAGCACAAGACTTACCCACTGAAAACTGCAAAACATCACTGAAAAAATTAAAAACCTGAATAAATGTAAAGAAATGCTATGCTCATGGATTGGGAGACCACCATATTGTTAAGACTGCAATATTCCCCAAATTAATCTACAGATTCACTGCAAATCCCTATCAAATACCAGCTGCATTTGTTTGCAGAAATGAACAGGCTGATCCTAAATTCATATGGAAATGCAAGAGACCCAGAATAGCCAAAATAATATTGAAAAGAGGAACAAACTTGTAGGACACACACTTCCCAATTTCAAAACCTCCTACACAGCTACATTAATTAAGACTGTGTGATCCTGGCATAAAGATAGACATGTACATCAATGGAATAAAATTGAGAATCCAAATAAACTATTACATTTATGGTCATTTATTTTGACAAGAGTGCCAAGGCAACGTAATGAGGGAATGAATAATCTTTTTAACAAACAAATGGTGCTAGAACAACTGGATAACCACATGCAACAGAATTAAACTGGACCATTACTTCATACCACCTGCAAAAATTAGCTCAAAGGGATTAAAGACCTAAATGTAATAACTAAGATAAAAAACTCTTAGGGGCACCTGGGTGGCTCAATCAGTTGAGTGTCCCACACTTGATTTCAGCTCAGGTCATGATCTCATGGTTAATGAGTTTGAGTCTCACATTGGGCTCTGTGCTGACAGTCCACAGCCTGCCTGCCTGGGATTCTCTCTCTCTCTCTCTCTCTCTCTCTCTCTCCCCTTCCTCTGCCTGTGCTATCTCTCTCTCTCTCTCCCTCTCTCTTCCTCTCTCTTTCTCCCTCTCTCCTCTCTTTCTCTCAAATAACTTAAAAAAATCTCTTAGAAAAAAACATAAGTATAAATCTTCATGATGTTGGACAAATCAAATTTCTTAGATATGACACCAAAAGCACAAGCAAAGAAAAAATAAACAAGTTATACTTCATCAAGATTAATAACTTTGTTCCTCAAAGGACACTATCACAAAGTGAAAAAAAAAATCCCACAGAATGGGAATAATTATTCCAACTGTATATCCGACAAGGGCCTAGTATTCAGTATATATAAGAAGTCTAACAACTCAACAATTAAAAGAAAAGAACTCCAAATAAAATTAGGTACAGGATGAGGCACATCGGGAGCCTCAGTCATTTGAGCGTCAGACTTCAGTGCAGGTCATGATCTCCTGGTTCGTGAGTTTGAGCCCCACATCAAGCTCTCTGCTGTGTGGAGCCCATTTTGGAACCTCTGTCTCCCTCTTTCTGCCACTCCTCCCTGTGTGTGCACATGTTTGTGTGCACTCTCTCAAAAATAAATATTAAAAAAAATCTTTTTAATTAGGTAAAGGATTAGAATAACATTTCTCTAAAGAAGATATCTAAATGTCCAATAAGCACATGAAAGTATAGTCAACATCATTAGTCATTAGGGAAATGCAAATCAAAATCACAATGAGATACCACTTCACACCCACTAGGGTGGCTATAAACAAAAAGATGGACAATGGCAAGGGTTGCCAAGGACATGGAATAACTGAAACCTAATTGTTGGTGGAGATTATGAACTGTACAATGATGACTCATCTGTTTTGGAAAACAGATTGGCAGTTCCTCAAAAGGTTAAACCTGAGTTACCCTATGAGCCAGAATGTGACACCTAAGTACCTAAGAAAATTCAAAATTTATGTCCACACACCAAGTGTGTACACAAATGTTTATATTCATAACAGTCAAAAAGTAGAAAGAATTCAAATGCCCATCGGTGAATGAATGGATGAATACAATATGGTGTATTCATATGATGAAATATTACCAGCCATGAGAAGGAATGAAGTACTCACACATGCTACAGCGTGAATAAACCTTGAAAACATGACAAAAAACAGACACAAAAGGCCACATATTGTATGCTTCCATCTATGTGAAATGTTCAGAATAAGCCAATTCATAGAAACAAAGTAGATTAAGGGTTGCCAGGGGCTAGGGGGAGGGGATAATGGGGACTGACTGCTTATGGGTGTGTACTTTCTTTTTGGGGTGATGAAAATGATCTGGAGTTAGTGGTGACGGTGTCACAACCTTGTGAATATACTAAAAACAACTGAATCTCACAGTTTCAGTGAGTTTGGGTGAATTTTATGTGAATAATATGAATTTTATGTGAATTATATCTCAATCTTAAAATCAAAGACAGTGATGTAAATTTACATACCTGTTAATGAACTAATTTTGGATAGACCAACAATCTTTCCAAAAGCCATGAATGGAGCTGCCCATCTCTATGGCTGTGAAATGGATGAAAACTCAGTGTTAACAACGTATCTAGTTTCAGAGTCTGTCCTCACTGGTTAACACCAGCATCAAGCCAATTCTGCAGTAGTTTAAAAATTCCACTTGGTGAGTTCTCCAACTCACTTAATCCATTGATCAGTCACCATCCCAGTGTGGGCCTCTCAAACCAAAGCCCACTGAAAGTAAGACACCATGAAATTAATGTGTTTGAAAATAGAGGGACGCCTGGATGTTTAAGTCGGTTAAGTGTCCAACTTCAGCTTAGGTCATGATCTCACGGTTTGTGAGTTTGAGCCCCACATTGGGCTCTGTGCTGACAGCTGAGAGCCTAGAGCCTGCTTCAGATTCTGTGTCTCCCCCTCTCTCTGCCCCTCCCCCACTCATGCTCTGTCTCTCTCAAAAATAAACATTAAAGAAAATATTTTGTGGCACAAAAACAGATCAATGGAACAGAATAGAGAACCCAGAAATGGACCCACAAACATGTGGCCAACTAATCTTTGACGAAGCAGGAAAGAATATCCAATGGAATAAAGACAGTCTCCTCAGCAAATGGTGCTGGGGAAACTGGACAGCGACATGCAGAAAAAATGAACCTGGACCACTTTCTTACACCATACACAAAAATAACTCAAATGGAATGAAAGACCTAATTTAAGGACAGGAAGCCATCAAATCCTTGAGGAGAAAGCAGGCAAAAAACCTCTTTGACCTCGGCCGCAGCAACTTCTTACTCGACACGTCTCTGGAGGCAAGGGAAACAAAAGCAAAAATGAACCATTGGGACCTCATCAAAATAAAAAGCTTTTGCACAGCTTAGGAAACAATCAGGAAAACTAAAAGGCAACTAACGGAATGGGAGAAGATATTTGTAAATGACATATCAGATAAAGGGTTAGTATCCAAAATCCATAAAGAACTTACCAAACTCAACACCAAAAAAAACAAATAATCCAGTGAAGAAATGGGCAAAAGATATGAATAGACACCTCTCCCAAGAGCGACATCCAGATGGCCAACCAACACATGAAAAAAATGCTCAACATCACTCACAATCAGGGAAATACAAATCAAAACCACAATGAGATACCACCTCACACCTGTCAGAATGGCTCACATTAACAACTCAGGCAACAACAGATGTTGGCAAGGATGCAGAGAAAGAAGGTCTCTTTTGCACTGCTGGTGGGAATGCAAACTGGTGCAGCCACTCTGGAAAACAGTGTGGAAGTTCCTCAAAAAGTTAAAAATAGAACTACCCTATGTCCCAGCAATTGCACTACTAGGTATTTATCCAAGGGACACAGGTGTGCTGTTTTGAAGGGGCACATGCACCCCAATGTTTATAGCAGCACTATCGACAATAGCCAAAGTATGGAAAGAGCCCAAATGTTCACTGATGGATGAATGGATAAAGAAGATGTGGTATATATATATACAATGGAGTATTAGTAGTCAATCAAAAAGAATGAAATCTTGCCATTTGCCACTACATGGCTGGAACTGGAAGGTATTAAGCTAAGTGAAATTAGTCAGAAGAAGACAAATATCATATGACTTCACTCATATGAGGAATTTAAGATACAAAGCAGGTGAACATAAGGGAAGGGAAACAAAAAAAAATATAAAAACAGGGAGGGGGACAAAAGACTCAAGTATAGAGAACAAACTGAGAGTTACTGGAGGGGTTGTGGGAGGGGGGATGGGCTAAATGGGTAAGGGGCATTAAGGAATCCATTCCTGAAATCATTGTTGCACCATATGCTAATTTGGATGTAAATTAAGCAATAAAAGATTTTAAAAATAAATTAATTTAAAAAATTTCTTGAAAATACAATCAAGTGGAAAATTCTGTAAAGTACTAGGAAGCCATATTTGCTTTTTTTTCTAGTTTGCAATCCCATGTCTTGGCACCATTTTTACCTGGAACAAAAATGTAAAGGGAGGTATTCTTTACTACAGGTCCTATCTTTTAAGCATAATTATTAAATATTTGTGTTTATTTTATCAGGTATTCCAAAAACACATTAATCCAAAGCTGTTCAGAATTCTCTGAAACTGATAAAAGTCACTATTAGATATATTGGCCAAATAACTACACCCTGTTTGAGGATAGTCAGCCTAATTTAGTAAACCAAAACTATGTCTAGATTTTAAATAAAATGTAGGGATTTTTAAATTGTATGTAAGAAACAGTAGTTATATCTGGCTCTATTCAGGTATATGCTCTTTATTTTTAGTTGATTGGACTGGTAAAGAATTTAAAGAGAAAAAAATGGAAAATCCAATTGTAATATTGTTAGTTTTATCTTCCTATTTGAAATAATACAGGTAAATTATTTTTTGAGCTATTACTACTGAGTTCTGTACATTGATTATATAATTAAATCATGCAAAAAAGCAGTTATTAGACCATCCTAAAAGGAAAACCTGTTCTTTTTAATTTACCTGTTCTTTTTAATTTAATTAATCTAAGACTTCCTGCAAGTATTCTCTATCCAGGTAATTTTTTCAAGGTTTCATAATTCATATGAAAGTAGCCTTTTTCTGATTACAAAAGCAGGGTGCCTGGGTGACTCAGTCAGTTAAGCATCCAACTCTTGATTTCGGCTCAGGTCATGATCTCACGGTTTCGTGAGTTCGAGCCCCGCATTGGGCTCTGTGCTGATGGTGCAGAGCCTGCATGAGATTCTCTCTCTCCCTCTCTCTTCCCCTCCTACCCCTCACACACTCTCCCTCTCTCTCTCTCAAAAATAAATAAATAAACTTAAAAAAAAAAAAGCAACACTGCAGGCTAGAGGAAAGCAATGAAGAAAACCTTCCCATCCTAGTAACACCCTCCTCCCCCTTTCCCTCCCCCCCCTGCCCCCACCAATCTTTGGATGAGTGTTTGTCTATCTTTTCACTCAGAATTTTCTATGAATCCTACACACACATGTGGATTTACCTGGATGGCATCTTAGTACACCTACTATTTTATAACCTGCTTTCTTCACATGATGTATTATAAAAATTCACATCAATAAGTACAGATATACGTAATCACTGCATAGAATTACATTTCTACCAATATTATGTAACATATTATATATATTTAATATACTGCCAGACAAAAATATATTTTTGTTTCTAATGTAGTTGAAAATAAAAAAATTTCCCCCATTTCTTTAGGACCAACTCATTTGGGAAAGCATGTGGGAGAGGGATGCTTCTTGAAGCCAGTAGAGTAGTGCATTACTAATTTCCTAAGCACACATCACCAGCTTCACTCTCTTCAACCAGAGCAATCTTGGGAAACTTCACCCTTTTATTTAACGTCAAATTCTCTGGGACTAGAGACCTGAACTAGGATGTAATTCAAAAGATACTTTTAGGGGCGCCTGGGTGGCTCAGTCGGTTAAGCGTCCGACTTCGGCTCAGGTCATGATCTCACGGTTCGTGAGTTCAAGCCCCGCGTCGGGCTCTGTGCTGACAGCTCAGAGCCTGGAGCCTGTTTCAGATTATGTGTCTCCCTCTCTCTCTGTGACCCTCCCCCATTCATGCTCTGTCTCTCTCTGTCTCAAAAAATAAATAAACGTTAAAAAAAAAATTAAAAAAAACCAAAAGGTACTTTTATTTGTGTCACTGTCTAGGCTGCCACCACCAGTTGTAGTTTCCAGGAAAGAGTTTTCCCCCCCAAACATGTCCATATATAGATACATTTGCTTTATATATTTGTATTTATGTTTATATTTAGAACAGCAATAAAAACATGACCTGGAATTTGATTAAGCTGTTGTTTAATATTAAATTGATAGCATTCACAGCCGATTCACCACCAAGATATTTAGAGTTAGCCTAATAATCTGGGGTCACTGCAAAAATAAGATCCGGGATCCAGCTTTAAGAGAAGCAGCTCACAGACAGAGCCGCATTCATGGCAAGGAGAAAATGGCATCGAAAAGACGAGGTAGCAGCAGGAGGGATGTGAGTCAGCTGCAGAGGCAAACCGCACCCTTTGGGGGAGTTTCCCGGCTCACGTCCAAGTAACAGGAATTCTGGAGACTTAAGAAGTGTGAAGAGCAAAGACATTAGACTAAGGAGAAAAGCAAGCGGGACAGGGGGCGGGGATGGGGGTGGGGGGAGAGATGATGGCAAATACCACTGTTCTGGAGGAAGGCATTTACTTAAAACAAAAGCGTGCATAATTTTAGCTGTACCCATGTTTCCTTCTCATCCTCTTTTGCTTTAACAATATGTACCCCGGTTGAGTGAAACAGAATGGAAATTTAAGGAAGGACGTTGAATTTGGTGCCTTGGGTATTCTCCCCTGCCTCTGGCCCACCGCGGTGATGGTGCTGCTATGATTCCAAGGGCCCCGGTTTTGCTGGCGCCAGGTGCTCACCCCCTGAGGCTGAGCCTGCTTCTCGGCTGGGGGTGGGTGGCCTGGAGGAGGTCTTGCTGGCTCTGGCGGTGGCGGCTCCCCTGGAGCTCTTGGGTTCTGTGTTCAGGGTGTTCAGGAAGCCTAGACAGAACACGAGGGAGCCCATCTCTGTTTACCCTCTAGGAGGCTAAGGGTGGGGGGTGGGGAGGGGGATATTCGAAGGTGAAGATAAGCCCTGAAGTTTTGCAGGTCGTTAAACAAGCCCTAATTGAATGAGATCCACGATTTCAGAAGAAATGGTGCATGATCCTTTCCAAAAGAGCCCTGGATGTGCAGGGCTTGGCAGAGGAAGAAGGTGCGGAAATTCTGAAACTCACTCTAAAGGCAAGCATGGAGGGATGCCCGGGGGGCTCCCTCAAGGGGCGACTGGCGACCTACTCTGATTTCAGCCCAGGTCATGATTCTGGGATCGAGCCCTGTGTTGGCCTCTGCGCAGAGCGTGGAGCCCACATGGGATTCTCTCTCCCCCTCCCTCCCACTGCCCCCTCTCCCTCTCCTTCTCTCTCTCTCAAATTAAAAAAATAATAATAAATTGGCCTTAAAAAAAAAAAGTCAAGCATGGAAATGTGACATGGAGGAACAAGATTATCTGATACCTACAAATATCAGAAAGAACAAGAAATGACTTGAGTTTTGACTGTGCCTGTGACTACTTGAAGGAGCTGTCTTCACATGCCACCTTCCTTTGGGACAGTCCTGCCCAGTCCCCTATCTTTGCATGGATCTCACTGATGGATCTGAACTGGCAACCTCATTTCAGAGAATGTGGAAAATTCCTTAAATAGAATTCGTCACGCCCCACCCCACCTCACCCTCAGGTTTTCTCAGGGTTCTTCTCAGCCCCTTTGCCAAACTTGTAGGTGATGTGTGCAAATGTGGGTAATTTCTACTTCAGATCAGTTACTCTGTTTCTGTGAGATGATTCACATTATTTGTACATAAATATTTTAGTGAGTTGTAGTAGCCATAATCTGCAAAACTGCATTGTCCACATTATCAATTTTACAATCACCTCTACTCTACTTGTATTCAAGGAGCCTTCTAGAAGTATCTGAAAGTTTATTTTGGACCACTTCTACGTCATGTCTTTCACTAGCATCTAAAAGAGCCAATCTCGCTCGAGCCTTCATCTGAAAACGTGCCATCTGGCACCTTATCACCCTAAGTTGCTGAGACACTGCACACTTTTTAGTTTTAGTTAAGTGGCTCCTTTCTTTTTTAACCAGCATCTTCCTCATACTAACACTTTTTAATGGTATTTTTACTATTCAAAGTAACATACAAAGCATTCACCTCTAAATGACATCCTGGTTCCTCTTGATAAAAGGAAAAAAATTCAAATGGGACTGAAATCTAGAAAGGGAGCTCACCCAGATCAGCACTCAGAGGGAATTGGGGGGGAAAAAATTCAATGTCCACCAAGTTTGTAAAGCATTAAAAATAATTCTCCTCCCAACCCCACCCTGTCTTGTACTTAGGAAGAAAGAATGCAGGGTATAAATAATGAATGAATAGAATAAATAGATATGACGGGGATGACGTGTGTAAAAACAACTGGTCATACTTTTAGACTTGTGAAGTCAATTCTTTAGCTATGTTTTGCCCTATATAGAGGCTTAAGAATATTCAGATGTGTATCTGTTACACGAAATAATCACTTCAGTTCTAAAAATACTCTCCTGCTACTAACTCAATTAAAAAAAAGTGCAGCAGGAAAGCTTAATTAAGCTTTCTAGGTTGTTAAAACTCTGCTTCCAGAAAAAAACTATACTATTCTTAGAGTCCCCCAGTCCAATTGCAAAGAACAACTAATGTGTTATCAGTCCAGAAATGGTTCCTTTCTTGTGCTTAGCACTGAGATCATTGCATGGGATTTTAATTGAGTAAACCCAGACTGTGCTGGGCAGCTGAAGAGAACTTTGTTCTACTAGTAACATCAGCCTCAGGAGAGCAGAATTGACAAGACGCCAAATTCCTTCAAGAAATTTGGGACTAGTTGAAACCACCCTACCCCACCTTGCTTTGATGATGGCAATTGATGATAAGTTTTAATTTTTCAGCACCTGGTGTTAACAGCAGTGTGCCCAGATCCAAAACAACAACAAAGAAAGAACTAAAACATCATTTAAAGATTGGCAACATGTCCCAGAACCCACAGAGGGAGCAGAGAGTAGCAGGGTGAGGGGAGACACCTGATTCCCTCTCCAAACATCATAAATGAGAAAATCCAACCTGCCGAAAGGCCACACAAAACAGTCAAGAAACGTGTTGTTTGGGGGTCTGGGAAAGGAACCCATAGGCAGGGCTGGGAATGGCTTTAAGTAGATTCAAAGGCTGAGCCCTCGGGAGACACAGTCTGGGGACAACACGTGCCCCTCAGACGCAGGACTTGACTAAGACGCTAATAACCCACCCTGGGTTTCAGGCCAGGTGCCAAGTGGTGCGGGGCACAACCTGGTGTGGGGATATGCACGGGACCAAGTGTCCAAGATGAGCAGCCCGAAGATCAGAAGAAAACCAAGGCTCTCCAAGGAAAACGATGAGGTATAGCTAAGGTTTCTCCGTCACAGTACACACTTCAAAGTGGCAGGTGCGGTGCTAGGCTCTGGGGATTCAAAAGTGAACAGTCCAGGGCTGGGGCCTGCCTCCAGGGAGCGGATATTCTAGTAAAAGAAAATAGACAGTAAACAAAAATATACCCAAATGGATAGTAACAAAGAATGGCAAGTGTTAGGAAGGCAAACAGAAGGTACTAGGAACTTCACCCTTGATCTCTGGCCCGACAGGCTCCTCCTCCTACCTGTCTCTGTCTTTGGCTCCTCCTTCTCCTTCCACTCACTAAGTGAACACAGGCCCCAAGGTGTTGGACTAAGGGTCTGCTCAGCATTCTTGTCCCGACCACTGTGCATCCACCACTGCCAAGAGCTTCCATCTTCGCCTTAAAAAAACTGCCTTCTCAACTTCATCCAGGCCTGATCATGTCCCCGAGGCCTGACCCGACCACGCCCGCAGGCCCAGCTGACCACGCCCCCGAGGCAGGCCAGACCACGCCCCCAGGCCTAGCCTGACCAGGCCTCCAGGGTTGGCCTGCCACCTCCGCCTCAAGAAAACTCCAGGGCTCATTAAAACAAGGTTGTGGTGATGGCAGCAGTAATAACCGCTGAATTCTGCACTGAAAATGTGCGAGTTTTATGGTGTGTAAATTATACTTCAGTGAAGCTTTAGGAAACAAAGGGAAAAGTCCAACAGCACCCAGCCCTGGCCCCCATTCCAAACTTCCATATGCATGCCCTTGTCACCAGGGAGCCACCTCTGGCCTCAGACATGAATCACCCTTGACTCCTCCCTCTGAGTAACTCCCCAAGTCTAGCAAGTTGCCAGTCAGCCAACTCTCATCCACCAGTATTTCTCAAATCCAGGTCAGCCCCCATCACCACCCTTGCTGAGCCCCCACCATGACTCCACAGTGCCCTTCTAGGGCTCTCCAGTCGGTGGTTGGTAGCATGGGCACGGCCACCTAGGAGCACCTGCCCCTTTGGAAGCGTGCTTTGGGTTGTCGTATGGATCTAAGGCACTGGGCATCTGTGGGTGGGGAAGGGAGGCCAGAGAGCTTCATACATCAAACGGTCCCCCTGTTCTCCAGGACTTTAGAATGTCCTAGCCACTCTATTCCATACAGGGAAATCCGGCCTGCTGTTACTTATCCTGATACTAAGTCATTCTTGTACCGACTTGTTCCGCTCTTTGTTTTGCTGCATTTCTTATGCAGAATGCCTTCTTCTATTTTCTCGAATGCAAAATTACTCATTCTATCTAGATGTGAGCAGCTGATTCGCTCACCGTGTCTTTACAGTGAAGGAGCAGGGCAGTCCGCAAACGCTCACGCTGTCCTGCTTGGATGTGGCACCAGCAGGGACCTGCCCCTCCTCACCCCCCCTGCTTCTTCCAACAAGAGGGGCTGCCCCCGGGCTCAACCTCCCTGGGGACAGGTGGTTTTCTGCACCTTTCCTGGGCCCAGGGTCTCCAGTTGCTAAGCAGCTGGCGCTCCCAGCCGACTGCTACAAACAGCTGGCACTTACAAACCAGACTTCCTGGCACCAAGAGGCCTGGGTATTCCCCTATAACAAGGCCCACGTGGGCCCTATAAAAAGGGAGAGTAATAGAAGTAGGGAGCCTCCACCAGAACACGCGCCTGCCAGGCCCCGCCCTGCTCTCTGGGGAATGCAGGAGGATAGGGTCATTCTTCCCCTCTAGCTTGCTGACCCTGGCTGGTATGGCCTGTTCCTTAAGCAAGCTGGTGACAGTAACCGTGTGAAGCCCCACCAGAGCCCTGGGACCCGTGCTGCTATTCTTTGCTCTCTGGGTCAGATGGCTTTGGACTTCCTCACGCCCCCTCTTCAGGGCAAGCGGCCCTGCTCACCACCGCTGGTCAGCAGTGAGCTCTCCCTTCCCTGACTCATAACATTTTATCCATAGCTCTCTAATGCTATAGATCACTTCCTTCTTTCCATTCCTCCCACAGCAGTGCTTCCCACGCAGGGTCCTATCGTGGCCGAAATATTTACTGAACATTTGTGATGGTCAAGATACTATTCTAGCTCCCGCAGAGACTCGTACATAGGGGACGTGGTCCATACCTTTGAGAAGTTCGTAATATACTCACTTATAGCCCTTGCAGTGGAAGGACATCAGTAGAAAAGGGAGACAGAGAGAGGAAGGAGGCAGCATTTACAATCAGATAAGGATAAATGTCACTCTGTTCAAATCCACTGTGTATTCCCGGCCAGGACATCGTGACATGGTGACTAAGCTAGGGAGTCCAGGTGCTGGCCATAGCAGTCCTCCCCAGGAAGGTCCCCCTCAAGCTCAGCAAGGACAAGGTCCTGTCCTATGGGCCTCGTGAAGTCCCCTCAATACTGCCCTGTGCTGTTGGATTGGAGAAAGCAATTTACTTGGGGAGGAAGAGAGTCCTCCATGAGAATCTCTGGGGTCCTCGCATCCTTTTTTCTAAGACAGAGATGGGGGGTAGGGAGTGCGGCTTTTGGCCATGACAGAGGGAAGCCCAGTTGCCACTCCTCTGGGGGACCCTAATGGTCCGGGCTGGTTGCAAAGGCCAAATAGTGTCTTCTAAAGTGAACAAATGAATGGAGGAAATGAATGAGAAAGTAAGTCCCCTGAAATAAAATGGTATCTGCCATGCCCACGCGTGGGCTTGGGCTTCTAGATCACCATGCGCTCATTGTCCCACAGCATTGCTCCCCCACAAAGTAAGAAGATGGGCCAGCCCCAGGAGATGGGGGAGGGTCCCCAAGAACCTTCTTCTCTGTTCTTTGGCAAACAGTGCCATTTCCAGCCGAGGCACACTGGGCACCTGGGCAGGCTGTGGCTGGAGGAATTGGTCATGGCGTGGTCAAGGGACAAAGGGCACCTGTGTTCATTACTGGGAAGTGAGAGAATATAGACTTGATATCGTCAGACTGAGCAACATACAGCTCCCGATGCAATGACTTGTAAGTGATCCTCGTAGACGTAAAATGGTGGCATCAACACCTTCTGTCTCAGAAAAATAACTCTTGCACCAAAAAATGCTTCAGTCACAAAACTCTTGCTTTGTTCTGAGGCGGTTAGTGGGCCTTACAGGGCCAGAGGTTTGTGACAAGAATTTTCATCCTTGCTCTGAAAGCAATGGCGACTTTCCAGGTGCGCTGAACAGCCCTCTCAGGTCTCCCCAGGCTCCCCGCCAGCTACCGCTCTGTCTTGGATGTGCCAGGGTTAGCGTCTTAAAAATAAAGACTCCTTCCAAATGAAAGCTAGGGCAGACTCGGTGATATTTCTGCAGACAAGAAAGAGGAAAAGAGCAGATTCTCTAAATTAAAAAAAAAAAGAAAGAAAAAGAGTCCTGACGTTTACCCAGACCCAAGCTAGGTAACTGGATGGTTCCTTCCAGAGGCTCAGTTGTCCTTCTTAACCCCCACCCCCACCCCCACCCCAGCCTCAAACTGGGCATGTCCCCACCTTCATCCAGCACGGTGCTGCGTGTTGATCTGAGGAAGCTTTCAGCCCATGCAGGTGGACACACACACAGTCAGAAGCACCGGGATTGGGTGGGCGGGGGGGCACAGACCCAGCACCTTCTTCCTTCTCATCCAGTCAAGCAATGCTGTCTGGGGCCTACCCATCCTGCCCCACGTCACACACCTCTCAGCTTAAGCACTAGCCAGTCAACGGGTCTGTATGGAAGTCCAGCCTGTGCACACACCCTGCCTGGCTGGAACCTTGGGCAGCATGAGGGATGATGGCAGGCAGCTAGAGAGCAGGATATGTGGGGCCGCTGGCCAAGGAGGGCTCAGAGAGACCCTTTGACGTCTGTCTGCCAAGACCCCACCTGGTCCCTATGGGCCCAAAAGATTCATTTCAGGCACACAGGGCCCAGAGTGCCTTGGAAACCTGCTCTTATTTTTTGTTGTTGTTTTTAATTTTTTTTAATGTTTACTTGCTTTTGAGACAGAGACAGAGTGTGAGTGGGGGAGAGGCAGAGAGAGAGAGGGAGACACAGAATCTGAAGCAGGTTCAAGGCTGTGAACTGTCAGCACAGAACCGACGCGGGGCTCAAACTCACGAACCACGAGATCATGACCTAAGCCGAAGTCAGATGCTTAACCGACTGAGCCCCCCAGGTGCCCCTGGAAACCTGCTCCTATTAAGTAACAACTCTTTGATCGTTCTGTTTTTCTCAATAATCCTTCAACAGAGTCTCAGATCTGACTGAGAGGCCTGTGGGTAGATGCGAAGCCCTCCTGAAGCCCATGTGCGTGGCCTGTGATACGGGCACAAGTTTGCCTCCACTCAGTTCACACTCCCACGGAACCCAGGGCCGCCTTCCCTCTCCTCATGCTTCATACTTTGGAGACACTTGGCCTGACACACTTCTCCTGCTGACATGAATTACTTGGACGCCTTCAAACCCCAAACAAGGTCACACAGCAAACCACATCTCCCTGTGCAGCCAGGCCTCCACTCCCGCCAACCCCAGGAACGACTTTGAAAGAATAAAATATTAGTGGCGGTATTAACGCTGCGCCCTCCCAAGACTCTGGCCCCTTCAACAGAGGCAGCCTGTCTTGTGAACGCGGTCTGGAGTTTCTCTGCTTCTTTGTCATGTGTTTACAGACAGAAAAGTGCCGCGCGCGATATGGTGTAGTTTTGTGGGCACTATGGGGATAATGTCACTTCTTCAACCATTTTTCTTCACTTACTTTGCTCTGCTGAGACGGAGCCCATCAATCCATTTCGTATGGGGTTCTCCTGAGCTCCTGGCCACCGCCCGCACCCCCAGAAAGGACCCGCATTTGCTGACTCTGAGGTGTGAGTCTGGCCAAGGAGCTCCGTGGCTCCTTCCACACCACAACATGATCATTGCAGTGATAATGTCACTCAAAGAAATGAAAAGCAAGTTGTGTTGGCCCAATTTTACGTTGAGAGGGGGTTCTGTGTGCCGCTTGAGGGTTGCAAAAGACCCTCAGGGCCAGGGGACACCTAAATGACAGTTTCCAGATCTGGTGACAGCCCTGGCACCCTGAAGAGCACCTAATCCTGGCAAGGAGCAGAGGGAGCTCCAGAGCCCAGGCCAGGCTGGGGCCTGTTGCTTTACCTGCTTCACCTGCCTCTCCAGCCACTGCCTTGTTTAGACACACCTTTAATCTGTACCTGTCAAAAGCATCACCAAGAGCACTGGTCTGGCAGCCAGCAGGGGTTCCTTCCCATCAACCCCTTGATACCCAGGGCCCCACTGAACAGGGAATCCTTCTAGAAGGGCTCTATGTGTGGTAAACTCCCCTCCAAGCAGGGGGATATCGGCAGGGGGTCCTCAGTGCCTGCCCTAGGGTTCTGTGAGACGCACCCAATGCCATTCTCTGGCTGTCTGTTTCTCTCTCTCTTTCTCTGTCAGGATGCAAGCCAGGACACAAGCCAGCCTACTTGCCGAGACTCTGAAGCAAAGAACCAGTCTGAGCTGAAGAGTTTGATTTTCTGGGGCTTGCCTCCTTTTTGACCAGTTTCCTCTCTTTTTAGACTGGGGGGTCTATTTACCCCTTGCTTCTGTCCTTCCCCTAACCCATCCCCAGGCCTGTCCCAAGCATCCCTGCCCTAGCGCTCAGACCGATTGGCCCTAGGGTTAGCTCATCATCTTGGGCACCGTGATTGATTGAGGGATTGAGGCCTAAGCCAATCAGCGCACAGCATTACCCTGAGCCCCAGAACTGGTTCTCAAATGGTTGGGTGGGGGTATGTGACCCAGATGGAGAGAGTGAGATGTGAAAACAGTTCCTCCCTCTTTTTTTTTTTTTTTTTAATTTTTTTTTTCAACGTTTATTTATTTTTTTTGGGACAGAGAGAGACAGAGCATGAATGGGGGAGGGGCAGAGAGAGAGGGAGACACAGAATCGGAAGCAGGCTCCAGGCTCTGAGCCATCAGCCCAGAGCCCGACGCGGGGCTCGAACTCACGGACCGCGAGATCGTGACCTGGCTGAAGTCGGACGCTTAACCGACTGCGCCACCCAGGCGCCCCAGTTCCTCCCTCTTAACAGCAAGTAGGGAAAGAAATGTCTTTCCTTTCTCTGAATATCAGGGCATGTGGCTATGAGGCATGGGACTGCCACCACCATTTTGCCACCGTGAAGGAAGCCAGACTGAGGATGAGGCTCATACAGTTAGGGAAGGAAAGCAGAGAGAATCACAGATGGGGCCAGAGTCCCCGGATCAAGCCAGCCCTGAAGCCCACCTAACACTAGCATCTCCTTATGTGAGAACAGACTTTCCCGTGGTTTGGTATCTTCATGGAGGTAGTTTCCTTTGCATGTAGGTAAGCAAAGTCTGGGGGCCTCCTCCGGGCACCCCCACCCCTGATACACCTACACACATAAATTCACTTTCTGGCAAACTTACCTTCTCTGAGACTAGTCGAGGTGACTCAGGAGTCACTGTTGTACATTGATGCCGTGGACTGATAAGCTCGAATAAACAGTTGCATCAAAGTTATCTTTGGCCTTGGCTTTGCCCATCCTGGATCTCTTTCCCAATGCTCCTCTCTGGTCTCTGTGAAGACCCTCAGCAGAAGGACTGGAGGCTGGTCTTGGTGGTATCCAAGTGAGCTCTCTGCTCCTAGGGAGGGAGCCCAGATTCGCCACTTGACAATGGCAGGCTATGTCTCTCTTTAGAGAGGCTGGAGAACAGGTCAAGTGTGCCAGGCTACCTTGATTCAAATCCTAGCTCTGACTCTTGTTAGCTATTTGCCCTCGGACAAATAACTGTGTCTCTGTGCCTCAGTTTCCTCACCTGTAAAATGGGAGTCATTCTGGCCACAGAATCAAATGAGTTAATTTTTTGTAAGAAATGTAGAACAATGCTAGAAACGTAGTAAGCAGGCAATCACATTTAGTGCTTACTACTTGTAGGAATGGAAGCTCAGTTGAGTGGGTTTCTTATTTTATATATATTTTTTGTGATACTAGTTTGCTTTCCTCCCTGGGGAGAAGTGTCTGAAGGACCCAGGCAGTGCACATCTGACGTCTCCTGGCTGTACTTGGAGGTATGAGGCTTCCAGAATTCCTAGACTTGTCAAGATTCTCATGCTCACGAAGCACAGACATGAAGGGTACGGCAGGTTGGGGGCCGATATCTCACTGCACCCAGGACACACCAATGACAGAGAGCTGGGGACCCCTGCTCTTCCTGAAGCAGAGGTCCCCAGATGACTGCGATCAAATTCCCTGCAGCCCAGCATGCATGGAGCCCAGCATGCCTGGAGCCCAAGGTAAACTGATCAATACAAACTAAAGAAATGAAGATCCCTTCCATCCAGCACCTGTGAACAAATCACGCCATCAACAATCATGGCGGCCTTGAATGGCCTGAGTGCCTGGGTTTGTTCTGTGTTCCGAATCCCCTCTGGAGATACACCTTGTGTGGAGTCTCAGCTCATTCCAGCACAAAGGTGAGGAGAATTAGTCCTGGAGAGGAGACCTACAGAGGCACACCGGGGAAGGCAAGTGGGGACATCGCACAGGGAAAGGTAACAAGGAGTCGCCACCGGAGGGAACAGGCTTGTCTGCGGCAGTCTGATGTGTCTCCACATACTGCACCGCCTCGCGCCCAAGCATCCTCTCAGAGAAGGCCCAGGAAGGCTGTCTGGCCCTCTCCTCCTCACTCCACCTGTGCCCCTCCCGCCTCCCCAGCCACAAGGCCAGGCCAGCCCAGGCGGCTCTAATTGCAAACAGGTGCCAGCCACACGCCAGCCAGAGCAGACCCGCGGGCCTCAGCCCACCAGTGCCAGGCTCCCAGGAAGCTACCGCCATTCAGGGCCGAGTGTCCTTTGGCATTTTGCTTGCTCTGGACTCCAGGGGCCTCATGGCAATGCTGTCATGGCCACTCTGCTCCAGCCCATGGAAGTCCTCAGGGGCCTGGCCATTGGCTCTAATATCAGAACTGGCTGGATCTTGGGGCCTCTTTGATTGGCCTTCCCTCTCCTGTCAGCGGGCAGCCCTTGCCCTCCCTGACGCACTTCCCAGACAGTCTGTCGGTCTTCAGTCCCCTTGTAGGGCCCTCCCTCTTTGACCCAGAGGCAATCACGTGACTTTGCTTTGGCCAAGGGGCTATTAGCAAGTGTGATGCAAGTAGGGCCTTGGAAAGTGCTGGCAAATGGGGCTTGCTCATTCCGCTTCTCTGCCACGGCCATTAGAATATGCCTAACTGGCCTGCTTATTGCCAAGACACGTGGACAGAACTAGTGTCCCCAGTTGCTCCAGCTGAGCTCCCCGCCCTCCATCCAAGACCAGTCAACAGCCAGTGGATCTCCAGACACATGACAGTCCAGAGCCTAAGTCACCAGCCTGAGACTTTTGAGGTAAAGAAATGCTCCATGCCGCTGAGTTTTGGGGTGATCTGTCGCAGAGCATAATTGCAGAATAGCAAGTGATATCGCCAGCCAGGTGGGGCACCTGTCAGTGCCATGAGGGGGACTAACCTTACCAGAGAGGAGCTAGAGGCCAGGAAGCAGGTGGCGCTTCAAATAAGGGTCTCCAGGCACCACCCAGGGCCGATCCTCACAAGCAGTCATTCCTGAGGTGCACAGAAAGTGGCAAAAAATGAGGAGGCAAAGGCACAAACACCGGCAGCTTTGCTGGTCACCAACGGCAGTGCTTGGTCTAGGGGCCACGGACCTTCAGAGATGGTTCAGATCCAGGCCCTGCTGCTGGAGCTCGGCTCCCTGAGGTTCTGGGTTCACCATGAGAGTTCACTAGACAGTGTCCACTCCCTTTCCTTCCCTCCTCTGTCCCAACAGACGGTGACCCTGTTCCCTTGCTGCCCTCCACCTCCATGGCTGAGCCACGGAGCTTACAGCTCAGGGAAGGAATAGCCTAGAACCTCAAGGTCTTTGTTTCAGAGCTGCCAGCCCTTCAGGCTGAAGGGAGCTGCCTCGCCCAAGGGCACAGCCCTTTCCAAGAGCGGACCATACCTAGTGACTGATATAAGCCTCGGTCCCCTCACCCCAACTTGGGACAACCCCAGCACCCGACCACCTGAAGACTATGTCACAGCTCACCTCCTCCCTCTGCCCCGTCCTGCTCAGTCACCTTCTCTTCCTTCCACCGGGACGACCCCCAGAAGATACCCTGACAACCTTCCTGTAGGCCAGTCTCCACCTCACAGGCAGCTTCCCTGGGAATCCAACTGCAGGAGGTTTCTGGTGGCAGGAGGGACTCAGCGTCTGTTTTCGTCACCCTTTTAGTCCCCGCAGAGTTAAGGAGGAGCCTGCAATCTCACGTCTTCCCAGGAAGGTCTCAGGACAGCACCTGTAGGGAATGAGGCGGACCAAACCTGCAGTGTAGGGAGATGGACACTGATGGGGCCACAGGAGAAGAGACCTGAGGTCACCAGGGCTCAGCACGGTTTGCCGGCAGAATCCCAGCTTCGGGACAGACCCACCTCACTTCAGCTGTCACCCTCCCAGGGGTGAGACATTTGTCTTTGCTAACAGTTACAGGAAATAATCTATCTAATCTTTGCCCACCCGAGGGGAGTGTATGTCAGCTGCCCTGATACCATAATAGGACTGATGTAAGGGCTATCACATCAGAGAAAGTAGGTCTGGAATGGAAGGTGCTGTAGACGGAATGTTTTCGTCCCCCATAATTCAGATGTATGTAATCCTAACTGCCGATGTGACAGTGTTAGGAGGTGTGGCCTTTGGCAGGTGATTAGTTTCATGAGGGTAGAGCCCTCATGATGGGATTAGTGCTCTCACGGAAGAGGCCAGACAGAGCTCCCTCTTCTCTTCCAACATGTGAGGTCACAGGGACAGCCGTCTGGGAACCAAGAACCAAAACAGCTGGCACCTTGATCTTGGACTTCCAGCCTCTAGAACTGGGACAAATAAGTGTCTGCTGTTTCTAAGGCACCCAGTCTGTGGTATTTTGTGATAGCCTCCAAAAGAGACTAAGAGGGTAGGAAGGGGACCCTGGGGAAGTTCTCTGAGGTCCTTGGTGGCTTGCCTGTGCCTAGGGAGCCACAAGTTCAGATGCTGAGCTTCAGAGACCTACTCTGTAGTAGGAGAGACAAGTTTTAGACACACCAACTCTAATTCCATCTCTGGATACCTACTAGCACCAGGTACAAGGCTGGGCACTAGAGGGATGCTGGCCGAGCCTGCTCCAGGACCTCATGGTGTAGCCATGAACGGTGTATGTATTGTGGCAGTATAAGACTTATCTTAGCATGTGGTGTCTTAGCAACTACACAGTACTCTGTGGAGGAGAAACACCAAGACTGTAGGTGTCCAAGTGAAGGCAAGATGCTGTCCCACTGTCCCACTGGAGCAGATGGGAAATGTCCATAAAAATACTCGCAGAGTTCTGAGAATGAAACTGCACAATACCAGGCATGGTCACATCCTTCTCCAACCCAACACAGGCCACACTGTTTCTGCGAGGGCTGTGACCCAGGGCACCATGGCTTTTTCCTGTCATCTCTGCAATATCAGCACCCAGCACAGGTGGAAGTTCAGTATCTGTGTTGTTGGAGGAATGAGTAGACAAGACAGAGGTGCACGGGTGTATTAGTTAGCTCTAGCTGCATAACAAATCACTCCAAAATGTAGCAGCTTAAAACAACAAACATTTATCTCAGTTTCTGTGTCAAGAATTTCTGTGAGTTAAGTGCAGCTTAACTCAGAGCCTTACAAAGCTGCTAAGTGTGGGGCAGGCTCTCAAGCCCATGTGGGGCTGGAGAATCAGTTTCCAAGTTGTCTTATAGGGCCACCAGCTGGTTTTTGGTTGAACTGATATCAATCAGTTCTTTGCCATGTGGGCCTCCATATGGGGCTGCTCACAACTCAGCAGCTAGCCTCTTCCAGAGCAAGGGCTCTGAAAGTGAGAGAAGAAAGGTTTGATGGAGGTGGCAGTCATCTGGTTGTCTAATGATCTTGGACATCCCATCACCTTTGCTATATCCTGCTTAGTAGAAGTGACTCATTAGTTCTAGCCCACAGGTAAGCGGGGAGAATTGCCCAAACATGGGAATACCAAGAGGCAGGATCACTGGGGTCCAGCTAAGAAGTGGGAACAAAGCCTAGTGAAGGCCATGGAGCTGGAAAAGGCCCAGTGCCTTTGGGAATAAATGCACAGGGACATTGCAGAGCCCACTCCATCATTTCTTCCCCCTCCCCCTCACTAGTGGAAGGCAGCAGCAATCGGCCATGCCCACCTCCTTGTAAATCTGGTTCCTTGCCTCATGGGGTCCTTTGGTCCTGGGTTTTAATCACTCCTCCCTAGCCTCTTTGTTCCCAGCCCTCTTCTTGCACTTGCTTCACTGTGCTGCCTCAGTTTCCCCTTTTTGCCTTTTCACCAACCAATTTGGCAATTCTTTGTGGTAAACTTTCTCTGTTCAAAGAGCTGGTGGAGTTTCTACCCCGAGCTATGCCCTGAGTGACACAGCGAGGAGGAGGAGGGGGCCAGTGGTCAGCATGCTTGGAGAACTGCCCTGTGCCCGGGGCCTCCCTCAAGCTCCAATATCATGCTCCCGGGAGCCCTGTGAGGCAGGTGTGAGCATTTCACTGGCTCTCAAGTGGGCCTGGTGGTTCACAGGGTGAACCCTTGCTCCTGGCCCCTGCAGTTGCAGGCCACACCCACCGCCCCACTCCTCCCCTGCTGCGCTGTGCTGCCTGCCAGAAGGAGACACCATCTCTCATTCCTCCAGGGACGGCGAGGACTTGGAACTCCAGGGTCAAGTTGCTCCCACATTTGGGAGCATTGTGTTCAGTCTGTGAGGACACGGAGCTGGGAATTATTTAAAGGACGTGCTGGGGTTTTGAAATCCGTGGCTGGGATTTGGGAAGGGATATAATGGAGTCCCTGCCCACTATACACCGCAGCACTTCAGGGCTGTCCAAAATGGCTGCCCCAGCGCTGGCCACAGCTTGGCTGCCCACGGAGGCAGGCAAGTGGCCAGGTCAATGGCGGGACACCGAGGGACGCCCAGCTCATCGGAGAAGACCTCAGAACACTCGTACATTTAAATCCACCCCTCAAATCAGGAACATATTTACTTGCACAATATGACTTCATTATGTTTACACACAGTTAAAACCAGAGCCCGTGGGTTCGCCATATACAGGGATATTGCAAAACGATTGGCCATTTCTGAGCTTTTCTGTAAGGATTAATTTCCTACTTGTTCATTGCCTTTGTCATCCGCTCTCATTTGCCTGCAAGGAAGTCACTGCTCACAGTCTCTGAAGGTTTAAGGATAACTCAGCAGGAGAAACTTAAACCGGGAAAAATTATTCTAGTAGACACTGGTTACTCACTCAGCTTCCACTACCCCCTTCTGCTATCTCAAGAACTCAGATTGTTTCTTAGGGTGACCCCCATCCTCTCTCTTGGTAGAGGGCCCAGGGTGAGCCCCAGGAGGCATAGCTCCCTGGACATCATCGTGAGTAGGTAGGAACAATGGGCCACTCTTGGGCTGGGCATGGGGGGCCACTCAGAGGAACCACAGGGACAGAGCAAGAGCCACAGTGAAGCCCACCCTGGAGCCCCTCACCTCTGACCCCCAGTAATACCAACCAGAGAATTTCTGAAACCAGTTTGAGCTCAATTTCCTGTTACTTGCAGCCAAAAGCACTTTGACTACTATGGTTCTATCCAACTTCTGTTCCCCCTTTAACCTGATGAAAAGTTACCTTTAAACTGTGTGCATCCTTATAGCAGATTCCCTTGTTCTGGTGTGATTCTGAATTGAACACTGATGCTCAGGCTCCCCCCACCCCCATCCATGGCACACTTGGCAGAGGGCACCATACTTCTCCCTGTCTTCATTTGGGGGTCTCCCAAAGCAGACCCCACAACAAGGACTTGGTTGTGGGTGATTGATTTTGGAGCTGGAGAAGGGAGATGAAGGAGGGAGGGTGTGGGGCCCCTGACATGTTTCCACAGCCCTCAATGGGCTCAACCCACTGGGCCCTTAGAGAGATATGGAAACTGCCTCCATGGTGCATTTGTCCACAAGCCCCCATCCCCATGGGATGAGGAGAGGCCATTGAGAGCACGAACCTCCCCCAGCACTTCTGGGCGGTGCCTGCAGTGGGGGAGCAACTTCCCAAGATGTCAGAGGAGAAAATAGAAGCTTCCAGTAGGTGTCTCCTGCCCAGTGGGAAAGCTGGACAGGCATTGCAGTCTCTGCTCTATGCTCAATCAGGAAAGCCTCAATTTCCTTGTCTGTAAAATGGGGCTAGCGAGAGTAATAACAAATGTACTCCCTGGCCTAAATTAGGGGCTCCGCCGAGTGCTGGCTCTGTGAGTGGCGGCATGCGTCTGCTGCAGGATGGCCGCTGTGTGTGACTCTGGGTTCTGGTTTCTCTCTTGCCACCCACGCTCCACTCCCTCCTCCTGCACCTGCTGGCGGCCTGTGGCCGGGCCCTGTGCTGAGATGTCCCAGAACGGGGGTGGCGGGAGAATGCCAATGGGCACACTGTCTGTTTGGTGTCAGCAGCCGGGACCTCAGCAGACTGATCTGCAGAGTCACCGCCACCCACCTGTGCCCGCAGGCCACGTCACTCGGCCCTCTGGCCTGAGCAGCCACCTGCTTCCGGCCATGGGAGGCCCAGCACCTGACCTTTCCCTCCCAACATCATTTTCCATTCTGCTGCGTTTTTTGGCCAGGCCTGAAATACTTCTCTGGGAGCCGGGAAGGATTGTTCCAAGGCTTGTCATTGTTTCAAGATCAGGTTGCCTGAGCCTCAAGAATCCAACAGAAACCAGAACCTCCTCTGAGTCACTGACACCCACAATGGGGCTTGGGTGGATGGCGGGGAATAGAGGGGAGGGCAGTGGGTGGTTCCCTTGCCCCCATCTGAGTCCAGGATGCTCTAGCAGTGCCCTCCCAGCTTGCAGTGGAGCTGGGATTCTGTAGCTCAGGCCAAATGCCAAATTGGCACGAGAGTCTGGCCCCCAGCCTGGGCCTTGCTCTTCCTTAGCCAACAGAGGAAGGTGGAGGCCCCTCTCGAGCAGGAAGAATGCAGCTGGCCCACCACAGAGCCAGGAGGAAAGAGGTTTCCTGGCCTGGGGTTAATGGAGCAAGGCCCACAGGAAGCTCTTTGCAATCTTCCTGGCTGGGGCATGGGGGCTGCACACCCCCAGGACCCATTGCTGCTCTGTCTTGGAGCCCACTGCCCGGGTCTCCATCCATCACCCCAGAGGGGCAGCTCATCACTTGGGCTCTCTCTAAACCATTTTCTTGACATCTGTGTCCCACATGTACTTCGAGGAGGGGGAGGAGCTGTCCATGGGGGGTGCTCAGCTCTTCCCCCAGCCTCCTCCCCCTGGAAGAAGGAACTCTAGAAAGTTAGCTCATGGGTTGGCAGTCAACAAATGAAAGCTCTGTCCCTCATCTGCCCCACATTCCTTCAGGAACCTGGCAAACGTCTGTGGCCCCAGATGTGTGTTGTCCGGGGTCTCAGCCCCAGACCCAGCCCAGGCTGCTTATCTGAGTATGTCACACTAAGGCACACTACTCCAGCCACATCTGTGGCCAGTGAGAGGCTGAGCACCGAGTTCAGAACCTGCCAGGATGCCAGTGGCCTCCTGGTCCTCCAAATGTCTGCAGGTGGGGTGCATAGGCCACCTGAAGCTCCTGGCTCCCTGACTAAGGAGCAGGCAAAGAGGGGCACTGGCTCTGAGCCAACATCCCCCAAAGCAGGGCCACCTATCCTGTCCCTGTAACTCCCTTGGCCTTTCCCGTGGTGATGCCTCTTAGCACCTCAGCATACCCTGACCTGCCTACCCTCCAGTGACCTCAGCCCTGCTCCACGGTCACCTGCATTGATTAAGTGCCTATTGTGTACCATGAAATGGAACAGACGCAAGCGTCAGGCCTTTTGGTCACAGCGCTGGCAGCTGAAAGATGTTTGCAGTTTATCACCCATTATTTTGATCCTTGTGGCCACCTCTGGGTACACAAGTCTATGAAATCTCCCATCTTCCAGATGAGGAAAGGGAAGCTTGCATGAGGTCACGTGGTTGTAGAATCAGAACCGAGCTGTTTTGAGCCATTGTCTTCTCCATGACACTGAGTGGGCTTTCTTTTTTCAAGGAGCTTATTCCTGATTTGGGAGACAAGGTGGTCCCAGCTGAGACCTCTCCTGAGCCACTGAAGCTGGCCAATAACCATCCAAGCATAATCATAACTATGGGCCTTCTGGAGGACCTTGTTGGGAAGGGTCCCTGTCACAGGACGGTGGGGAGGGGTACAGCCTAGAGGAGAGTGGCCCACTGAGCCGCTGTAAGGGGACGGCAGGGGCAGGACAGTCCACACACACAGGGCACAGACGAGCCAGAGGGCCACACCCTGCAGCTGATCAGGCTGGACTATGGTTGAGGCCAAGGAGTATGGCCTGAGCGACAGGTAATGAATGACACATCACAGACAACTTTGATCTGGGAGATGGGCCCCTGTATGTGCCTGGGCCAGAGTAGCCTAGGGGTGTGGCAGAGGGGAAAGATGCCACTTACAAGGACCACTTTGACCATATGGAAGGTGATAAGGGCCTATAAATTGCATTTGAAAATGTGGAGGCAACCAGACAATTCGGTAACCAACGTGGCACGTTTTACTTGTAGTCGCCATAACCGTCCTGCACAGCGAAGGTCCCTGCAGGCCTCAACTCTTTTCCCTTCCTCCTCCTGTGGAGAACAACTTGACTCTCTCAAGTGGCAGCTCCTCACCCCGTGTTCTTGGTCAGCAGGACTGGCAGGACCCCACTCACCCCTACCCTGCACTGAGCGATGAGGCAGCCCCACACCTGCCCCTGTAGGCTGTCCTGAGGACTCCCAGACTCCTCTCTGGCTCGGGTATTGGCTGATGGTCAGTTTCGCTCTGTGAATTGTGAACAAAGCAAAGACTTTCGGCAGCCTGGGCTTCCTTGTTCTGGGCCACTCCACTCCATGGCTCTCTTACCACTGGGTTCCCTTCTTCTGATCAAAATCCGCCCCCTGCAAGGGTCAGAGAGCAATCATTTATTCCCCTTTAGGGCCAACATCTCAGCTTGGTCGTCATGGTATCTTCAGTTGATGAACATAGCAGCTCGCAAATAGTAGGTGTTCAGTAAGCTAGAAGAAGAAGAGGAAAATGTTTCTTGAATGGACGTCTGCATGGATGGACAGATGGGTGGATGGACAGATGGATGGATGGATGGATGGATGAATGTGTGGATACATGGATGCATGGAGGAATGGGTGTAAATGTATAAAGGCTCTGCTAGGCAGAAAATCAACTGAAAATGTCTCTTGAATTGAAGACAGGTGGGGAAATGGTCCTGTTGGCTGCTTCACCTGTCCCCTCCTGGGTTCTCTGGATTGTGAGTGGCAGGTAAGTAAGTTGACTGAGTGGCCAGAGCACTCACAGCCCCAGGTAGTAATATATAGTCTGGGGCAGGGTGGATCTGGGTCAAACTGAGGCAGGACACAGCAATCCCAGTGGGACCATAGTGTGAATGGATACCACAGACAATGCATTAGATGTCACTTTGCAGGGTCCCAAATCCCCCCGGAAAGAGTGGGGATACCAGACAACTTTTACCTCCTGGCTCCACTTTTATTTTCTGATCATCTGCCTGATGAGGCCTAGACTGGAGCAAGATGGTTTCCAGGGCAACTTTGCTGCCCACTGACTGACCCCTGGGTTTCATGGGCCACAGCGTTGAAGGTACTTGGGCCCCAGGTTTTCTCAAGAGCTTCAAGCCAGCCCCAAAGGGAAGCTGCCATGATATTTTTATATACCTATAAAGTTTGAGGTCTTTGCAGACCTTTGCCAAATGTGTGCACATACACACACACACACACACACACACATATATATATATATATATATATAAAACATATGTATATACTATGTACACACACACACACACACACATATACATATATAACTTTTGTAAGAATAAGAAACAAAGTGCATTAAGCCCTGGATATCTGAGAACAATTTCAGAAGCTCAAAAGTGAATGTCTGGAACAGGAAGCTCACAGTGGTGGCCCAGCCAGGGCGCTTGGAGTGAGCTTGGCTCTGAGCTCCATAAACATATCCTGATGTGGCTGTTGTGTGGCTTTGTGATGGCAGGAGGGGCTGAGCCGAAAACCCCCTGAGGTAGATGAGTGTAATTTGGAGCAGGCCAATGGTGTCCATTAGTGGTGTCAACCACCCAGTGATTGGACGCCCAGTGGGGCTGACTTCCTGGCCCCCCAATGTCCGGGCAGGACCATGGGACCAGTTCTGGCCAATGATCAAAAGTGACCTGTGACACTTTCAACCTTATGCATCTGTATGCTGGCATGAGATCTTCCAGAGGTCTCTTTCCTCTGAAATAGAAGCTGGCAAAGTTCAAGATGGTGGCTGCCCCATCAACCGGGTCTTAGAGGGAAAACAAAGGTCAGTAATCTCCCTATCAACCGTTACTGGCATGTGCCATGAGCAAGAAAGAAACCTTTGTTGCTATTAGTCACCACGATTTGGGGGTTGTTTGTGACGGCAGCATAACCTAGCTTGTCCTGGCAGGTTTGAGGTCCAAATATTCTCAATAATCCCAGAAAAATCGCCTGATTTTCCTTCCGGTCATGGCCAGAATGTGCTGGATCTCAGGTTCTTGGTGGGTCTGACCTAGTTTTCCTGGCCAATCCCTAGATTGTTTCAACGCTTCCACCACCACCCCTCACTCAGAAAGCCCCCCAACCACTCATTCTGGGGTCTGGCCCCATCTGTAACAGTTGTTGCCCCGGGGGGCTGTGATTTCAAGCCAGGCTGAGGAATTGCGGTGATTGGGTGACCTCCAGGGAAGGTGTCTCCTGGAAGTGCGGGCCCCAATTGGCAGAAAAATCTGTTTTCACACTTGCCTTGTTTTTTTGCTGAAAGCTGATGGTGTCTCCCCTGGATATGAAGGCAGCAGGGAGAAATCTCTCTCCCTGGAATGCTCAGGGTTAAGCAGGGGGCTGAGATGTGCGTGAATAACCTTGCAGGTGCAGCCCCGTCTCCTGGTCTGTCTGAAACCCATGGGCATGCTCTGCACACCTTGTGTGGAGCAGCCCTAAGTGCCCTCGGGCCGGGCAGCCCACAAAACGAGCATCCCTCAGCTCCCAACCCCGGCAAGCTCGATGGGGAGGTGGTTTTTAACAGCCTCCTGCTTATCGATTTCTGTGCGGTGAGGTCAACTTCAGCTCACTCTGCCATGGAGGGAGGCTAGAAACCAACGTTCTTTTGTCCCCATCTATTTCCTGTGGGCTCTTGGCAGTGTGACCAGCTCCTTGCTGGCTGTGTGACCTTGGGCAAATCACCTCACCCTGGCTCTCGGTTGGTCCCACATCCCTGTCATCTGGCCGTGACACACACTGAAAGCCTACAGGGGACTTTCTCAGTGGCTGCCATACAGGAGCATCTTACCTCCTCACCCAGCCCCCCCACCTGGGTGCGAGTCTTATCCACTCCTGTTCTGTCAGATGAGGACACTGAGGCACAAGGAGGTAAAGTAACAGAATGGAGGTCGCACAGCTGGTGGCATCGGATAAGAGAAAGCACTTAACACAGTGCTCAGCTCTGAGGATGGCTCAGTAACTGACAGCTCAGACATGTGCTGCTGAGACCCACCCCCTTTACCTGGGGCACCACTTCTCCCAGTGTTCATGCCCCATGCCAGTTTGCCTTTGACCTTTATTATCCCCTCCCCCACCTCGTTCCCTGATGGGGAGCAGCGCAAGAAGCCTGTGGCCGGCTGTGGCCACAGCCTTGTAGAGACTTAGGCTGGACTTCCTGTGGGGTTCGGGAGTGGGCAGAAGCTGCCAATGGAAGACTGAATGGCAAGCAGGTAACAGGGCATGAGTGAGGCCTGTTGGCCCACCCGAGGGAGGCAGGGCACCCATCCATGCAGCAGTGACACCCAGGCGGCTGCCTCTCAGGCCCATTCCTGGGCTTTGCCTCTGCCCGTTCGGCACTCACTCTGGGCCCTGGCTGAGAGCTCACAGCTTCTCCAAGTCCTGAGTGCCTCACAGCGGCTGGCCGCTGTCCCATTTGCCGGGGGGCCCCCTCCCAGTTGCCCCAAGATGAGCACCCCGCATGTCGCAAAGCCTCAATTCATATGGAGTCCTATGTGGGGCAGGGGTGGCCTCCAGGGGTGAGCTGAGGATGTGAAAAGGCCATCGAGACAAGGAAGACAGGTGTCACCTCAGCCACACTCATGCCTGGAGCTGGTCTGTGCTGCATGATGGTGGCGGGGAGGGGGTCAGACGGAGCCTAGGTGCTGGACAGGGACCCAGGTGTGGCGTGTACAGGCATACTCTGGTCACTTCCCCTTCTCGGGGGCCACTGCCCACAGGACCCTGCTGCCCCCTCCCTGCTGTTAGGTGGAGAACAGTAAGAGGAACCAGAGGCTGGAATGGCAGGGCGAGGACTTCACTGAATGCAGGTCTTGACTCCTGGGGAAGGCGGCCCCGGAGCTGAGGCATCCACCCGGCCCAGCCGCTGGGGAACAACGCCCAGCGTGGGTGTTCGGCCTTCAGCAGGCACCACGCCCTTCCACCCCTCACAGCTATTTCTGCAGCTTCCTGGCTTGGTTCCCCTCCCTCCATCCCCACCCCTGTCATCCTGGGTTAGACCTGAACTGATGGGAACAGAGGCCCCAAGAGGAACATGCAGGGTGGGCCCTGGGCCCCCTGGTGGAACAGCATGGGGGCATCAAGAGGCTCCTTCACCAGGTGAAGGCCAGATTTAACTCCCGGGATTCCAGTGAAAATGGAAAAATCAGAACAGCTGTGACTCAATCCGCCTCTCCTGCTGGAGCTCCCTTTGGCTCTTCCCTGGGCTCTGGGGGTTTCTAGTAACTTCTCCCGTGGCAGGGCCCCCAAAGAGCTATAGGGGCAGATGGCCGTGTACAGCCACTGAACTGGTTGGAGGGGCCACGAAAGCCTGTGACGGCCTCCATTTTATTTCCTCTGGAGTGAGGTGAAGGACCAGAAGGTGCCTCATTGCCAAGGGGACAAGCTGCGGGGGTCATTAAATGACACCAGAGACTCAAAGTACCCAGCCCCTGCCACCTGCCAGCGTCCCGATGGACAGTCGGCCATCCCTGGGACAGCCTGCCCCTACCCCCCACTATACCTCACAGCAGCCACCTTGCAGACCTTGCTGGCCAAGCATGGGAAGAACAAGACCTGACATGAGGGGTTTTCATCACACACATGTTTTCATCACACATTCAGAAATTTCTTTTATTCGTTTTCTCACAAGAGCTTGTACCTTTTTTTTTTTTTTACATTTATTTATTTTTGAGAGACAAAGAGAGACAGAGCATGAGCAGGGGAGCGGCAGAGAGAGAGGGAGACACAGAAGCAGAAGCAGGCTCCAGGCTCCGAGCTGTCAGCACCGAGCCCGATGCGGGGCTCGAACACACGAGCTGTGAGATCATGACCTGAGATAAAGTCGGACGCCCAACCGACTGAGCGACCCAGGCGCCCCAAGAGCTTATACCTTTGCCTCTGATAAGAAATCTACTTTCTAGGGGCGCCTGGGTGGCTCAGTCGGTTTAGCGTAGGACTTCAGCTCAGGTCATGATCTCACAGCTCGTGTGTTCGAGCCCCGCATCGGGCTCGGTGCTGACAGCTCGGAGCCTGGAGCCTGCTTCTGCTTCTGTGTCTCCCTCTCTCTCTGCCCCTAACCCACTCGCATTCTGTCTCTGTCTCTCTCAAAAGTAAATGAACATTAAAAGAAAAAAAAAAGAAATCTACTTTCTAAAAGTCAACCTGGGATCCCTGGAGAGCCTCATGGCCACCCCATTTCAAATAGCACCACCACCCCACCATCTGCCTGGATTCACCTCTGTCTCTGCTGCTTTATTTTCCCCCACAGCATCCATTGCCCCCAAAACACACTGTGCATTTTGCTTTTCCATCTCGTTTAGTATCTCTTCCCCTATCCCTGCTGCCAGTAGAATAGACGCTCCCTGGGGGAGTGGCGAGTCTGCTCTGTTTACTCCGTATCCTCAGAAGCTAAACTGCCTGGCATGCCCTAAGTGCTCAATCAGTATTTCTGGAAGGAATCAAAAGGATCCCTTGCTCAGAAGAGGTGACGCTGTCTCAGCAGGTTGGGGAAGAAGGACCTTGGGGTCCCTGCCACAGGGCCCCTCCTGGCAGCTCCTGTCATGGCCTAGAATCAAGTGCACCCCTTTCCCCATCCTGTTTGCAACTTGGGAGGCCCTGGGCCTGGACCCCCCAGGTGGGTGGGGGGGACCTGCTCCAAGCTGCCTGGCAGGTGCACTTCCTCCCCCCCCCCCCCACCCCCGACCATCCCCTGGCAGGTGGCGAAACTCCAGCTCCACCCTGGACCCATGAGACCAGAGTCTGTGTTTTAACCAAGTCCCTGGGTCCATACGAGTGCACATTTCAGTTTGAGAAGCCCCGGTGGCCTGCCCACAAATGCCCTCTTCTCTCCGGCTGAGGGAAATGCTTCGCTGAAACCATCCTGATTTCTTTTTTCCTCTGCAGCTACTAAAACAGTGCCCTCAGCCGAGAGGGATGAGCCTCAGCGTTACCGCAGGCGGAAACGGTGAAGGGCAAACCTGGCAATTAGCCACGGGGAGCAGGGAGCTGAGGCAGGGAGCAGGGAGCCAGAGAGCCAGGGAAGGGCAGCAGGCTAATTGCAGGGTGTGCCGGTGGCGGGGACGTGTAGGGGGAGGAGGCAGCCGCCTCTGCGTGAGCGTCTGTCGGGGTGAGCACCCATGGGGATGGCAGGGGAGGAGCCGGGTGACAGAGATGCAGGAGAATGTGTGAACCCAGCAGCTCAGGGGCCTCCCTGGGCCCGCACCCAGCCCTCCCCCACGTCTGCGAGCCACCCAACCTGCTGGGCTTTTGTCTCTTCGAGGCTGGACCGCCCCCCTGCCCCCCCTTGCCACTGCCCCCCCCCCCCCCCGCTGCCCTCCCCCTCAGCGAATGACACTCAAGGAGCCTACCCCCGGTACCTGCAGAGACCTGCACTGGGCTTCTTGGTAGCTGGAGGGTCAGGCTTCCAGCTGGAGGCTCTGTTTGCTCCCTCTGAATTGGTTCCAGAGAGTTCTAAGCCTTCAGAGTGATATTCACACGGGGGCTCCAGCTCCCTAGGGGGTTCCATGGAGGGGTGTGGAGGCAACCACCAGGGCAAGGAGGCCACCTTGGTGGGCACATCCCACCTTCAATCAGGCAGCTCTGCTCTTATCTGTTTTATATTATTGGAATTCTGAATGAGGCATCTCTTCAGAAATAAGTTCTCACTACTTTTTCTCTTAAGATTTTAAAAAATGTATTTATTTTGAGAGTGCGCATATGCGCAAGTGGGGGAGGGGCAGGGAGCGGGGGAGAGAATCCAAGGCAGGCTCCGTGCTGTTGACGCAGGTCCTGATGTGGAGCTCCTGACGTGGGGCTCGAACTCAGAAACTGGAAGATCATGACCTGAGCCCAAATTGAGTTGGACACTTACCTGACCAAGCCACCCAGGTGCTACTTTTATTTTTTTTTTTTAGTTAAAAAAATTTTTTTTAAATGTTTATTTATTTTTGAGAGACAGAGAGAGGGGGGGGGATGGGGAGGAGAGAGAGGGAGGCACAGAATCCAAGCAGGCTCCAGGTTCTGAGCTGTCAGCCAGAACCCAATGCAGGCCTCAAACCCACCAAACGTGGCATCATGACCTGAGCCGAAGTCGGATGCTCAACCAACTGAGCCACCCAGGTGCCCTGTTTTTCTCGCTACTTTTAAAAGAAGAGAGAGAAGGAGAATGTGTTAATCCCGTATACTGTCTCCTTTCACAGATCAGAGGTAAGTGGCATGCCCGAAGTGACTTGGTAAGAGGTAAGTTCCGTCTTCCTTCCTCCACTTCACAGCTGCAGAGAGGGCAACCCCACAATTGTCTCCCCGGGGAGATTACCGAAGTCTTCATTTTCGTTGCCTAAAAGAAGACGAGGAGGCTAAGTATCAGGATAGTTAATTCCCCCAAAGGCTCACAGAGGTTGGAGGTCCTTCCAGTCTCTTCTGGCTCTCTCGGCCCAGCTTTGCTCCATCCGCTGCCAATCAGTCATTGTCGGGGATAAGTACCGTGCTGGGTGCAGACACCAAGCTGCCCCCCCCCCCCCCACCCTGGGCCGCCCCTCCTGGGGCTTAGAATGCCACAAGGGACCCAGACAGGAAACAAAAGTGGATTTGATTTCACCTGTGATCAGCACATCCAAGGAAAATGGAACCAGTTGGGGTCAGAGGGGGGTTAATCGTCTACTGCTCAGGCTGCCGCATGTCCCAGTGGTCTGCCCCCAACCTGTGACCTCTCTGCCATCCCAGGTCGATACAATCCGCTTCATCCTTCCTGTTTCAAGCCAAAGCCCGCTGCTTTCAGGGGCCTCCCTGTGCCCCCAGCCACAGGCCACCGCCTGCATTGAGCCCCCCTGACAGCTGCCCCTCCCATGAGGAGGGTCCCATTCTGCCTGTCCCCACACTCAGCAAACTCCCTCTGTCGTGTACCTGGGGGCACCCAGTAGGCCCTCTGTTGTGTTGAGCTGCTGTAGGATGAGCCTCTGAGACTAGTTTGAGTGTGACCTTGGGGAGACATGTAATTCCTCTGGGTCCCCCTGTCCTTGGCTGTAAAATAGAAAGTACCAGAAGATCTCTCAGTGACCCCATCTGGGCGTCTGTGGCCTGATGGCCTCCCTCCAGGGCCACTGTCATGGAGGTTGTTAAGTCATAGGCCATGTGGGGACCCTGGCAGGTGGGCCAGTTCAGCACGTCTGCCTTTGGGGACTGTCTTCTGCTCCCCAAGTGTGGTTCCAGGGGTCTGCTGTCCCAGTCACACCCCTTTTCCCTACAGCATGGGTACATATGAGAGTCCTTCTGGGAGACCTGTGTGGCCTGAGCCAAGTCTCATTGCCCCCTGGCTTGGCTCTTCCTCCCCGACCCCTCTGTATACCTGTTTCTGCATCTTCCCAAGAAGGCTGCCTGCCTGGTTGGGAGAGAAATAGCCTCTGGCTTTTCCATGTTGCCCACTTTGTGTGCCCAGCCTCATGCCAGTGCTTGGATCTGAACCCATCTGGCGTGGGGCCTGGGCTTTGTGCAGCAAGGTGAGACCACTGCCCATGGGAGAACAGCAGAGCTGGGTGAAGACAGCAGACCCACCACTTCCGGGGGAGTCCCTCAGCCCCAGCCCGGGTGACCGGGAAGGGAGATATGATCAGCTGCACAAAACCCCAAGATGCAAGGCAGCCAGTGTCCTCGGTGCCAGTGGCCGGGATGCGTGCAAGGCTCTCTGGGGGCTCTCCCCCTCACCCCTGCCTCCCGGGATCCTCCCCATGTACCCGCTCCACTCACTGCTTCCTGCCCCCCCTACCCCGTGGCCCCGTCTAGCCACGGGGAACAGCTGCCATCTGCTCCATGCTGGCGAGGCAGGGAACGCAGCCAGCCCGGAGCCCGAGGCCTGGGCTCTCACCATGCGCTGGGCTTCCCTGCCTCCTTCATTTGGAATGACTTTCCAATGTCTGGCGTCCGGAGGTGTGGAGTGGGTTCGTGGAGTGGGTTCAGCACTGGGTCACTGAGGCCAGGAGACTGGGTAACCATCCCTGGTTGTAAAGGCTCATTCCCAAGGCAACAGTGATCTTGTACAACGGTCCCCCCCTCATCTGTGGATTCACTTTCCATGGTTTCAGTTATCCGTGGTCAACCGTGGTCTGGAAGCAGATGATCCTTCTTCTGACATCATCGGACAGTAGTAGCTTAACGCAACGTCACAGTGCCTGCTGCATTCACCTCCCTCTACCTCGTCACGTAGGTAGGTTATCATCTCCCATCATCACAAGAAGGGTGAGTACAACACAGTAAGATACTTGAGAGCGAGAGAGAGAGAGACCACATCTACATCACTGTTCTGTTTTATTATTAGTTACTGCTGTTAATCTCCTACTTTGCCTGATTGATAAATTGAACTTTATCATAGGTACGTATGTATTGGAAAAAATGTACGTAGTTATGTATGAACCATGCTTTCAGGCACCCACTGGGGGTCTTGGAATGGACCCCTCGCAGATGAAGGGGCACTGCTCTACTCCAAACCCGGGGTTGCCTCTCGGAGCACCTTTAGCCAAATCTAAGTGCTTTTCCCCAGCTAGTGCGATTAGCAGCATCTAACCCTGCAGCCCTGAGACTTTTCCTGAGTCATCCTGGGCTGCCTGGAATGGCGGTGTGGCTAACACAGCCCTTCCCTGTCACCTTCCTGCTGCATCTGTCTGCTCCACGCCTGGTGCAGGAAGGCAGAGTCACACTGCTAAGTGGGCTGCATGACAACGATCTATTTTAACATCCAGATTCCCACCCAGTTGCACCAAACTGCGTGATGACCCTGTGTGTGAATGCAGGTTGCAAAGGATGTGGCAGGGCAGCTCCCCCCGCCCACCCCGATTTGGGGAATGAGGGGGGGGAGGTACCTGCGACATTATTTATTCCCCTGGACTTACTTTATTCCAGACTGCTCAGATAAAAGCAGACCCTTCATTGTCCCCCAAACCTGAGCTGGCCCAAGACCGAGCGTCCTCAGACCCAGGCTCCTGTCCTCCCTGCCCCCACCCTGGTCTCTAAGAAGTTTTGAAATAATGAAAGGAGGTAAGGGGGGGGAGGTACCCAAAATAAAGGCCTCTGAGGATAAAAGGCCGAATCCAGTCTTTCCACTGAAAAAAGACTTCCATTTGTTCTTAGGTAGAGTTTAAAGAACAGAGTATTGTCCTTGTGAAATGGTTTCATTTTAAGCCTTTACTTTGGGGGTTTGTTCTGGTTTTGTGCTTTCTCTCTTCTCTGTGGCAGCCGTGCATGAAAGGCTGGGGTCAGGCCAGGCATGTTGGGGGGCGGGAGCTGCCGGCTTCTCTTTGATTTACCCCAAGAACAGCAGGAAGCTCGTTCTACCTGGAGATGTCTGGCTGTCTCCTTCGGGCCGGTCCCAGACTTTGCTGAGAATAATTCCTTCTTGAAAAAAAAAAAAAAAAAACATAACAATTCCCATTAAATGTTTCAGATCGTCCACGCCAAACTCAAAGCTCAGAGAGAGGGCTTTGAAGGCTTTTCACCGAACAAAAATAAAACCCTTTGCAGACACTGGAGGAATATTGCTGAAATAACTCCCAGGTATATGAAATCAGCCGAGATGTGTGAGCGGCAGGACAGCAGTCCCTGTGCCAAGGTGGAGAAGATTTGATGAACCAACGGTAGAAATGAGGAACATGGCTGGGAGACAGCCTGCTTCTTGGGGGATTTCAGGGGTTTTTATGATTTGATCCAACATCGGGTCAATGTTGCTGGCCACCGCTGATTACCTCCATTAATGAGGGAAACACATCGTCCAAACAATGAGGTATCCCCATGTCGGAAGCTCGCCCCCTTCCTACCTTCCAACAAGATGGCTGGGGAGGAGTGGTCCCCACCCTGGCAGAAACCCCATGGTGATACAGGGGATGGTCTTAGTTTTCTGAGCCTGGAGCCTAAGCAGACATACCCAAATTCAGTTCATTCATTCATTTATTCCTTTACTCAGTAAACATTTATTGAACATCTACTATATGGCAGGCATTGTTCTAGGGGCTGGACATATAGCAGTAAACAAACAAACAAACAAAAATCCTGGGCTGCCTGGGTGGCTCAGTTGGTTAAGCGTCTAACTGTGGCTCAGGTCACTATCTCGAGGTCCATAGGTTCGAGCCCCACATCCGGCTCTGTGCTGATAGCTCAGAGCCTGGAGCCTGCTTCGGATTCTGTGTCTCCCTCTCTCTCTGCTTGCCACTGCCCATCCCCCACCCCCACCCCGGCTCATGCTCTGTCTCTCGCTCTCTCTCAAAAATAAATAAACATTTAAAAAATTAAAAAATATTTCCTGCCAGCCATGCTTGTAGACATCGGCTACGTGGTCCAATAAACCCGGACAGAACATCTGACTGTTCTCTGGGGTGAACTTCTCAAACGGGAACGTGCAGACGTATCACGTGGGACCTTGTTAGACGCAGGAGCAGAATCTGATCAGGAGCTGAAGAGGGTCCTGAGGCTCAACATTTCTAACAGGCTCCTAGGCGGTGTCACTGTGTTCGGCCATGGTTAGAGCACCGAGCTGTCTGGGTTCTGTTCCAGCTCTGTCATCTGCTGTGTGAGCCTGGGCAAGCGTTTCCACCACATTCTCCCTCCGTGCTCTCATCTATAAAAGAGAGGTTGAAATTGTCCCCACTGCACAGAAGTGTATTATGGAAATCAATTTCTTTTTTTTTTTTCCTTTCCTTAAGCGTGCTTGAAGCCTACTTTTCCGTCACTATACATAGTCTCAGCGATGCATCTTAGTAGCTTACTGTTGCCCTGAATTTCCCCATCTTTCCTGCCATACCACTACATCTGCTTGGTTCAGAAGGCTCCTTTCAGATCTGAGAAGGTGGAAGGGTGCATAGCTTTGTCCTCGAATGCCACCAATTGGAGTGGCGAAGCCTGGGGACTGGAGGATTTCTCCATAACGCTGCTGCAGAGAATTGTGTCATCCATAGCCACCTAGCAGCTGGGGAACTCTTGGCTCTTCTGCTGAAGATCTGAGTGATCACAGGCAGGGTACTTAACGTCTCCACACTTCATTTTTCTCATGGGTAAAATGGTTATTCCTAGCGCCGACTCCCAGCGTTGGTTGGCCCTCCATTTCTCTGCTTCTTTTGAGACCCAATTTGGAAGCAGGTCCGCAAGGGATAGAGACATCTGTCCCAGGCAGGTGGCATTTTGACTTGGAGCTTCAACCCCCTGAGTGGGTGGGTTTGTGAATATGGACGCTCACAGTCATGGTCAGGTTGACAAGTCATAGGCACTGATGCCAACCTTAGTTCCAGCAGAGGTCTGAATGTCCCCAGTGGTGATAGTTCCAAAGGTGAAAGAATGAAGAGGCACACAACACGTGTGATCCACCAGGCAGGGCAGGGCAGGTGTCCAGTGATGCCTGAGATTCTTCATCTAAGCATTGAGGAGCCTGAGGACCTGATCTGGAGTCAGGGGCAGGCAGACACGGCTGCCTCTCCTAGCCTTCAGCATACTGCCTCCCCCCACACTCAAGGCACATGACAGGAGCCCCCAGTTTCAGTGGGAATCCAGACCTGCCTCTGACCAGGTGGGCAACTACAAAGACTGGGTAATTCATTCAAACTCTCTGAGTCTCAGGTTTTTACTGAAAAAAAAAAAAAAAAAAGAGAACATTGGGATGATGGCTTCTCATGGCAGGGAGATGCCCATCTCCTGTGGTCGAGGGTCTGCAATATCACTGTGGCTGGTGGGAGAGAAGGGTTTACCTCAGAGGGTCCCATCCCAAACCCATGTGGAAGCTTCCTCGTCTACAGAAACACCATACAATATTTAAGACATATACTTTGAAAGCATTGTTTATCTGAAGTTGTTTTAACCAGAATCCTGTATTTTATCTGGCAACACCCTACAGCAGACCCCATGCTCCCTTGGGGTCTCTGCCCCCAGCCCACCAACCTCCAGGAAGCCTGGCCCCAGTGCTCCTCCCCCACCCTGCTCCTGCCCCTCCCCAAGCCCATGTGCCCCTCCTCAGTTCCAAGAAGAGGATGTTCTGTCTTTTGCTTTGACACTACTAAGACACAAACTCTATGCTTATCTTGGGCTTCCTTTTGGATTTGCAAAAAGCTGTCTTGGATTTTTGATGTTGCTGTTAAACACATTGCCTGTGTTTTGCTGCTTTCATTCCCGCTATAACTGACAGTATTTCTATTACTCCTGAAAATAATCAGGGTGTGGCCACCTCTGACTGGCCACAAGGGAAAAGGTTGGATGTGAGGACTTGAGGAAGGAGGCAGTTCAGGGATGAATCTTTTGAACCACGGTCTCTCTGCACAACCAGCCAGCGAACCAACAGCCAAAGCTGCCATTACTGTCAGGTGCGTGGGGGAATGGGAAGAGAGGGAGTTGGGCTGGCAACCCAAGGGGGTGGACCAGCTTTACATGTCTTAAGGACTTCTGGTTTGGAGTCTGGCTGTGTGCATGGGTGAGGTCCATTTAAACATATAAAGTAATTAATAAGTTCCTTTTGGAATAGGAAATGCTTGCATGGCATTTTTTTTACTCCAAACAGTACAAAGTGGAATTTAGTGAAACCTCTCTCCTACCCCATCTCCAAGCTCTTTGTTTATTCTCTGGAGGCCAACATAAGAGCCAGGGTCTCTTGTCCAGCCAGACACAGATCAAGCACCCTCGGGCACGTTTGCTTCTTTGTGCTTGGGTGTGTATTGTACACAGGCTGTAGCTTATGATTTTTTTTTAACATTTATTTATTATTTTTGAGAGAGAGAGAGACAGAGCATGAGCAGGGGAGGGGCAGACAGAAAGAGAGACACAGAATCCGAAGCAGGCTTCAGGCTCTGAGCTGTCAGCACAGAGCCTGACACGGGGCTCAAACCCACTAACTGTGAGATCATGACCTGAGCCGAAGTTGGATGCTTAACTGACTGAGCCACCCAGGTGCCCCAAGGCTGTTGCTTACAGTGGGCACTATTCTGCTTCCTTCCCTCACCCTCCTATCTTGAGAGCATTCCATCGCTGTGCCCCACCCCCCACCCGAAGTCATCCTTGATGTGCGTCGTCCAAGGCAGCAGGGAAGGTGGCTTCAGTGTCTGTCCTGGGAGAGGGCCTGGCATCAGACGTCTGTGAAACACTCGGATGGGCCCTGGGAATGCCGCCTTCTTCCTGGAACTATTGATCCAGATCACTAATTAATATTTACAAGAATAATTTAAAACTTAACTTTGCATTCAGAAGAGAGTCCAACCCAAAGCATAGCTTTAAGATTCCATCTGATCTTTGTTGATGTACTTAGAGCTGTTTCTACACACTTTTAATTAGTGTATACACGCCAACTTTTGTTTTGCCCCCCTCATAAACATTTCCCTGTACTAACATAAGATCATATCTTTTTGATTTGCAATGGAAAAACTGTGTCACGACTTTTTTCCATCACTCAAGCATCTATGGAGTGGATATTATTGCCAGGAGTTTTCTCACTGGTGTTTGAATACAAAAAGGAATGTGAAATATGTCGTCTGAAAACTGATTAACTATTAAAATGGCTCAGCTCTCCTTTGCTCTACATGTAAAGATTAAACGTAATAACAGTCATGTAGCCCCCTCTTCTGCTTCAGAAAATGGCAAGCAGAGACACAGCCCAGCCCATTCCATCTTCGTCACACATGCCCTTCCTCGCAGGCCCTTGGCGTGGAAAGGATTAGCAAACTATGTCAGAGGACAGGAGCCAAAACTCACACCGCACACTAGCCAGGAAAACACTCTCCTCTCCAGGCCCTGCCCTCTCCCCACCAGACCCAACACCACCGGTGCCTGATAAGAAATCACTGAGCAGGACAGTGGGTGTTTTGGAAGCTAACTTTTCCCCTTCATGAAGTTTGCTTAAATACTTACTGGACCAAGTTGGAAAAGAGAGTATATGGTTCCCCCTTAGAGGACGATGAGGTGGAATCTTCAGGACAGATTGCCTTTGGACATTTTATTTAAGAATGAATCTCTGGGGCGCCTGGGTGGCTCAGCTGGTTAAGCATCCGACTTCAGCTCAGGTCATGATCTCATAGCTTGTGGGTTCGAGCCCCGAGTCAGGCTCTGTGCTGACAGTTCAGAGCCTGGAGCCTGCTTCGGATTCTGTGTCTCCCTCTCTCTGTGCCCCTCCCCAGCTGGTGCTTTGTGTCTATTGCTGTCTCTTTCTATAAAAAATAAATAAACATTAAAAAAAAATAAGTTATAAAAAAAAGAATCTTGAGCTTGGTGCAGATGTAGGCAACAGGAGATGGGATGTCACAGCCCTTAACACTGGAGCTGGAGAGGCGTCACCCAATCAGAAGACATAGCAGTGAGTGAGCTGGTGTTGGATCCTGGAGCCCGTGGCCTAGAGGTGGGGGGAGGGGCAACAGGTGTTAATGCTTTAGATGTGGGCACCTGGGAGGGGCCCTGGAAAAGGACTGGGGCAACTAACAGTGGGAGTACCAGCAGCCGTTATGGGGCCATGATCTGGAAGGGTGGCTGGGTTAATACCCAATACCCAATACCCATCGCTGGGGGTAGTGGCTGGACACTAGTCCCAGGTGTAACCAAAAGTATGGGCTCGGTGGCCCTTACCTTCTTTCTATGCACCTTCTCTGGGACCATCCTCAGCAATCCTATGTCTCGCTCAATGGTTCAACTCCATAGCAGGTTAATAAAAAGGAGGTAATATACTGAAGACATTAGGGGATCCGGGAGAGATTGTCACCCAGTGTTCAGCAAAGCATAGTTCTGCAGGAACCATGCCCTCTCCTCTACCCTCAGTGGCCTCATGCATTGTCCTTTTCTCCCACACAGCCTCCGAAGACCTTCCTAGTGGTCCTGAGTAATTCTGCTCTGACACCAGCAGCTGTATAATTTATGGTTCAAACCAGGGTGCTCTGGAAGTGAAAGGGGGGGCTTTTAGCAACCACACCAGGTCCAAACCCAGCAAACCATGAACTTCCGTCTCCTGGGCTCTGACTTATACACCCCACGTGGTGCCACAAAAGCCAGTGGTTTGCTAAATTGGTTTGCTATTTCCCCCCATTCTACTTGGAGGCAAGAACAGCTTTCTCCCTGTGGATCGATTCGGCTGCTAAGAAAATATTTCCTCCCTAGCCTTCCATGTATGTTGTCAGAAGGAAGAAAGGAACTTTAAAAATGGACGTTTTATGGGCAGTCTTTGTGTCCCAGGAGCTCCATGTTCAATCTCATTTAACTTAAGCTTCACAGGCCTGTGGGAAGGTGGGAATGTCCCCATTTTATAGACAAGGACATTGAGACTCAAGGAGGTCCTGGCTTATTGATGGAGGGGCCAGGATGTTGAGCCAGCTAACTAGTTCAAAGAGGACAGTTTACCAATTATCTAAAAGGGAAGAAGGGAGGTATATTCGGAAGGCCATCTACCCTAAAACGAGTTCTTCATAAAGGACTCAACGTCATGCCCATGACACTTAACCTTTTCCTTCACAGGCCTTTTTCTTTTTCACGTTTGACCCTTTTGAAGTTTTTTTCATCAGTGGGCCGTTTCTGCCTGGTTTTGATAGCCACATTTTTATTTACATGCAAATTCGCAGCAAGCAGCTCGCATGTGAATACTATTCTAATTATTATACTTCTATGGCTCATCAGAATGCTGTATCGTAATTGGCTGCAAGATTGCCGATAACCCACAATAGCCTGATTTGGAGCTGGACCAATTTTTGCATCTGCCTAATAAAAGGAAACGGGAGACCGGGAGAGCGTTCACCTATTTTATACGTGTTTCTTCAAGGTCAAATAATCTTTTATTCCCTTCCCAATCTACATATTCATAAAGACCTTTGTACAATTAATGAGACGGAAGATTAAATGGTTGCAGATTAAGACCAAACCCTACTGTTCTCATTAGAGTAAAAGTTACTTAGTCAATCAGATTAGAATTCCAAATTCAAACCAGCTAACCCAGGGGTGTAACAATGCCAAGACGCACGTATCGCCTTTCAGTTGGCAGCTTGCACACAGTCACTGGAGCCTGGGGGTGGGAAAGCCAGGATCCCTGGTGACTATTTCTACCTGTGCAAAGATGCTTCTCCCAGACATAGACCCCAGTTGCTAAGTGCCCCCATTGGTAGATGAATAGAGGAGAAGGGAAGGAATCCTATTGTATCACAACAAGGCAACGTTGCCTGACACGGTTGGTAATAGAAGAAACAAAGTCTCCCCGTGTTGGTTGGGTTGTAGATTTTCCTGGGACTCCTCCTCCAGGAATCTTAAGGAGTTTTGACACTTAATGAGACCTTAATGGTTGAGGTCTTGGATACAGAAAGATTTAAGATGACGTCCCTTTTGTTGGGGAGCTTGCAACTTCCTTTGGGATGTCAAGATCCATACATCTGAATAGATGACAAACGGAGATGGGTTTGAAGCAGAATCTTCACTTGTTCCTCACGGCCTCATCCAGTAGTGTTTCTCAAAGTGCAGTTCTGGAACCTGTTTCCCAACAAGCTGGGACCTGGCCAAAGTGAAGATTGCTGGTCATACCCCAGTCCAGCTGGTGAGGCCTGTACATCCTTAGATTTGACAAGCCCCAGATCATCCTGATGCACACTATGGAAATCACTGGCTTGGAATATCCATGCACGAACTGATCCAGAGATTCCACTAACTCCTAGATATAAGATACGGCATTTTATTTTTACATGTGCTCATCTGGGAAGACTTTGGTAGTTTCCACCAGGTTCTCACAAGTGGCCATGCATCCCAAAAAAGGGTCGTAACCCCCTGCATAAAGGAAAGATATTAGGAGAACAGAAGTTGGCCAAGCAGGGGACACTGGTGACCACATAACCCAGGACAAACTATAGAGCCTCCCCTGAGCAGTGAGGTGTTGGCCATTCTTTCCTTCCAACTCCGTGCAGGTGCAGGTGAGAGTACCAGGTGAGTTCACAGGAGAGAGGGTAACAGGATGGCCTGGATAAGAGCTCTTCCCAGCAGAGGAGGGCTTATTTGGTCCAAGGAGGGTATTCTGGGTGAGGACGCAGAGCAGTCTCCCAGGTGGGAGCGTGGCCTGCCAGCCCTGAGCCCCGAGTCTTTTTCTCCATCTTGGTTAAGCACGCCCAGTCTCCCTGCCTATCACTCTACTGTTTCTCCAAACTTGGAGCTTGGTCCCATTTGCACCTGGAGCAGACAGTGCAGTTTTCCTGGCTTTGAGTGCCTCCCCCACCCCAGAGAGCATGGAGACTTATTCCAACCTTCTGTATGATTGCCAATGAGATCACGTCTGCCTCTCGGGAAGGGGCGATTATCCTGCTGTACTGGGTTATTACGCTTTACAAGTGGTTCCCGGCCTGCCCGGCTATTTGCCCGCCCCAGGCCACACACACCTGGCTGGGCCAGGGCAGCTGCTGGGAGCCACTCCTCGGCAGCTGGCTCATTAGCAGACATGGCCTGCGTGGTGGGCAGAGATGGGTGGGGGATAGCGCCCAGGCCTGTCTGGGCCTTGGGGCCAAATCACAGTGTGAATGGCACATCCCCCCACCATGCCTCTCCCAACCTGGCTAAGCTCTGGGTATCGAGTAGAGGACCTGCAGGCCCTCAAGGCTGGGGAAGAATCCTTACCCATGCAGAGGCCCAAGTGTACTGGACCGTCAGGGTCTTCATCTTGCAGAAGGCCCCCTACCCTGTCCCGTGTGGAGGAACCTCATCAGAGCCCGCAGGAATAGTAAAGGGACGCACCAACAGTCTCTCAAGCATGAACTTGGCCAGGAGGCTTGTCCTCCACTCAGACACGTTGCTGCCCCAGCCTGTGGACCCTAATCGCCATCACTGAAACCACAGTCCAGCTTTCCCAGATTTCCCTGACGGTCCCTTTCTTGCCCTTGGTTTGGTTCGCTCCCAGTCTGGGATCCGGGAAGATAGCATGTAGGGGTCAGAGGAAGAGGGACGGGCACAGGAGCATTCTGGCAGCTCTGGGGACATGACCAGCACCCACAGGAGGCCCCAGCAAGCTGGGAGGGAGGACCGGAAATCTCACAACAGGGGCCACACTGTCTCGTCTCCATCGCCCCTCCCCCGCGTTAACCTCTGTCCACCCTTGTGTGCTGCCCACCCATCCCGGGGCTGTGGGGGCTGCCAGCTTCCTGTGTCCCCACACCTGTTCTTGCCACAGCTGTCAGTGGGCCTCCAGGGGTCTGCGGTGGGGGAAGCAGCTTTCAGGAGGTCCACGTGGATGTCCTTGTCCACACCCGGTGAAGGGAGGGTCCTCACGCTGTGGTTGAGCACCTGTCCTCCAGCTTTTATCTCGGTCCAAACCCAAAGCCTCGCATACTGTCTTTCCGGGAGGGCAACTGTGAGGGAGAAGGAGAAAGCAGGCAAAATCGTTTTCTACGTCTGGGTCATAGTCTTCAGCATCAGGGAAGGGGTACCCCCAGATAACCCTCACCCCCACTTGCCCAGAAAGTCAGAGGCCAGAATTGCACCGTCCAGAGCACATCCCTTCTGAGCACCTGTGCCCATCTGCTTGGGTTGCTCCAACAAAATAACCACAGACAAGGAGGCTTAGATGGCAGAAGGCTGTTTTCTCACCGTTCTGGAGGCTGGAAGTTCAAGATCAAGGTGTCAGCGGGTCTGGTTTCTTCTGAGAACCTTGAGGGAAGGATTTGTTCCTGGTCTCTCTCCCTGCCTTGTTGAGGGCTGTCTTCTCCTGTGTCTTCACATGATCTTCCTTTTGTCCATGTCTGTGTCCAAATGTCCTCTTCTTATAAGGACACCAGTCATATTGGATTAGGGCCCACCTAATGACCTCATTTAAATTGAATTACCACTTTGAAGACACTATCTCCAAATAGCATTATGTTCAGAGGTCCTGGGAGTTAGGACTTTACCATATGGCTTTTGAAGAGGGGCACAATTGAGCCCCTAACAGGCTCCCAGGGACCTGCTATTTCTCTGGGGCTTGATGGCCCTCAGAACACAACTGGTCCTTTTCCTAGGAGGTCGACAATCAATGATGAAGGAAGCAAGCATGGAACCAGACTCAAAGAAAACCACTCCTTCTTGAAGTTGGAAGATCCTGGATCTGCCTCATCTAGCCTCCTGCTCCAGTGGGCCACCAGTTAATCTTTCTGGTGAATCTGGAGCCTTTAACTTCTTTGGGTCGAAAGTGTGAGGTGAGAAGCACACACGCAACCTGACTTTATGAAGCAGGTGCCCTTACTCCTACTTTCCTGAGTAGCAAAGTGAGGCGCAGAGTTATCCTGGAAGTGGGAGAGATCTAGGGCCTGGACCCAGCCTGGCTCATCCTGGCGCTCACAGTCCTACCCAAGAATTTGAAGAAAATGTAGGAAATTTTTAAAAAATCTCAAGGTGGGATAGGCTTTTTAAAGCATGACAGAAATCTAGATGTATTTAAGGAAAAGACTGATAAATTTAATTACCCAGTAAAGTTCTTTCATGGCCAGGGAAAAACACATGTAAAATGTAGCAATTACCACTTTCCTTAATGTATAATGAGCTCTTCCAAATCAATAAGAAAAGGCCCAACAACCCTAAAGAAAGATGGGGGCCAGGGAGGGAAGAAAGAAAGAAAATCTATGAACAGGAAATTCACAGAAGAAATGTAAGTAGCTACTAACATGCGAAGGATCAACCCAAGAGCCCTCACAGTTAAAGAAATGGAAATCACTTAAAGAAGATGTGGTGTATATATACAATGGAGTATTACTTGGCAATCAAAAAGAATGAAATCTTGCCATTTGCAACTACATGGATGGAACTAGAGGGTATTTTGCTAAGCGAAATTCGTCAGAGAAAGACAAATATCATATGACTTCACTCATATGAAGAATTTAAGATACAAAACAAATGAACATAAGGGAAGGAAGTAAAAATAATATAAAAACAGGGAGGGGGACAAAACAAGAGACTCTGAAATATGGAGAACAAACAGAGGGTTACTGGAGGGGGTGTGGGAAGGGGGATGGGCTAAATGGGTAAGGGGCATTAAGAAACCTACTCTTAAAATCACTGTTGAACTGTATGCTAACTACCTTGCATGTAAATTTAAAAAAATAAATAACATGGTTAAAAACAAAAACGAAACAAACAAAGAAATGGAAATCACTGAGTCTCCTTTTTCACCTGTTGGGGGGCAAAATAAAAAGGTTGACGATTCCAGTATTGATGAGAGGGTGGGAAAGGGAAATTGTTCTGTAGTTGGGGAGGGAGTATAAGTTGATGATACCTGTTAGGAGGTATCTAGAATCTGGCAGAATCCAAACAAAACTGGCTTTATAAATACCATTCCCCTCAGCAATGCTGCCATGAGGTACAGGTATCTATCTCCTGCTTTTTGAAAGTTTGTGTCACACCGCTTCTCTTTTACAAAAGAACTGCATTGGAACCTGTTTTTGAAAACCAAAAGAAATATGAAGGGATTTTTGCTTCTACTCAAAAGCCACAAACAATATTCAGTGTTTGTTTTGCAGAAAGCCCTTACAGAGGCCGTGCTCACGCCAAGCAGCAAGGATGGCCCCACACTCCCCCCTCCCTGGGAACTACAGTCAGCATCTCAGCAACAAGCCGCCAGAGCCTTGAACTTTTCTGTGAGCATCTGTTTCTTATTTCAATTTATTTTGTGCATCCATCAGCATGGTATGTCCAAAGGTATCCAAAAAGAAAGGTTGGGGGGGGGGTTGGGAGCCCTCCAACAATTTTCCATATAAATTAATGTTCATTGCTTCTTTGCTTTACACCGTTTTGGCTTATGAAAGGTTTCACAGGAATCTGGAATCAGGAAAAACTCTGATTTCGGATAGTGGGGGAAACCTATATCTGCCCACAGATTCTTTTTTTTTTTTTTTTAATTTTTTTTTTTCAATGTTTATTTATTTTTGGGACAGAGAGAGACAGAGCATGAACGGGGGAGGGGCAGAGAGAGAGGGAGACACAGAATCGGAAACAGGCTCCAGGCTCCGAGCCATCAGCCCGGAGCCTGACGCGGGGCTCGAACTCACGGACCGTGAGATCGTGACCTGGCTGAAGTCGGACGCTTAACCGACTGCGCCACCCAGGCGCCCCTGCCCACAGATTCTTAAGAATGCTCATTGCACTAGCCTTTGGAATAGTAAAAAAATCTAGAAACAGCCTCAATGCACTGATAGGGCAATGACTGGATGAATTATATCTTTCGCTCCCTGAAATGTAATTCCACTCAGGTGTTAAAGGGACCAAGGTCAGGGCGCCAGGGTGGCTCAGTCGGCTAACTGTCCTACTTCGGCTCAGGTCATGATCCCGTGGTCTATGGGTTTGAGCCCCATATCGGGCTCTGTGCTGACAGCTCAGAGCCTGGAGCCTGCTTTGGATTCTGAGTCTCCCTCTCTCTCTGACCCTTCTCGCTCATGCCCTGTCTCTCTTTCTCTCAAAAAAAAAAAAAAAAAAAAATTTTTTAAAAAATTTTAAAGGGACTGAGGTCAATTCAGAAATTCTGGCATAGGGATGGGAGTTGGGGGTAATCCAGGATATATATATATATATATCTCCTGTATATATCCTGTATAAAGTATATATATATCATATAAATATATATATTCTGTATAAACTTTATACACACACTTTATTTATTTTGGGACAGAGAGAGAACACAAGCAGGGCAGGGGCAGAGAGAGAGAGAGAGAGAGAGGATCCCAAGCAGGCTCCACACTGTCAGCACAGAGCCCACACAGGGCTCGATCCCATGAACTGTGAGATCATGACCTGAGCTGAAATCAAGAGTCAGAGACTTAACGAGTGAGCCACCCAGACGCCCCATCCAGGATATATTTATATTAAGTGAAAAGGTGGAGTGCAGCCATGTGGGGAAGCCGCCTCCCATCAGTGTGAGAACATGAAGGAGAAAGGCTCCCTCAGGGGAGGAGCCCCGCTGGGAGAAGCTCACCTGCACTATGCCCTTCCCTCTCTGTGTGCTGTAGGGCTCTCAGGCTTTTGGGTGCATGGGGAGCCCCTAGAGGGTCTTGTTGGAATGCCCCTAGCATGTCTGAGTCAGCGGGTCTGGATGTGCATTTCCAACGGGTTTCCAGGGACCACATTTGAGAACCACTGCTGTCATGAACTTTGGTGCCATGTGGGGTTCTGGTTTTATAATTCTTTAAATAAATAATTTATAAAAGTAATCCCTGGCCCAGGACGAGTGCTGGCCTGCGTCTCTCCTCTACAACCCATGCCAGCGACTGATTTTCACCTTGTTGGTCAGGAAACCGCTCACTGCCAGCGTCTAAACTCAGTCTCCTGCCTTCATCAGCACACTCCCTCCCTCAGTGGGGCCAAGCCCCATTCGGAATAAATCTCCCACCGTCCTGCTGGAGACAAGGAGCAAGGGGACCCCATCCCTGGAGACTTTTAAGTTCAAAGCTCCAAATCCCGTCACTGTTAGAGCAGCCCCTTTGGGGTCATGTAATCCCAAACCATGGGATCAGTGTCCCTCACCCTTCCCCCCAAGATAGAGAAAGGCAAAAAAAAAAAAAAAAGGAATGGTTGACACCTGTCCCTGTGGAAAGGTGACAACTTCACCATGACAAGCTGGAAAACTCAGCCTGATTCCCAGGAGCCTGTGCGCCCATAGACTCTTGGCTATAAAACCAACAGTGAATTCTTACACTGGGAAGGAGCTTCCTAAGTAAAGCCACGTTTAATGAGGAAGACGGGGTCCTCCTTCAGAAGCCTTGCTCTGTGTGATGAATGCCGTTTGGAACCTCCCTGCTGCGACAGTGAAACCAGGGTCCCCGAGACAGCCCCCAGGTGGCCCCCAGGATGATGTGCCAGCGGCAGTGACCCAGATTCCCTGCTCAGAGAGATTGTGGGTGCTCGCTGCCCGTCTCCCTCCTAAATAAGTGGGATCGAGTCACTCCCGCAGCCCCCTCCCTTCCAGCACCCTTGTGAGTCAGAGCCCCAAAAAGGACACACTGCAGATCACTAACACACCTGCCGAGTGGAGTGGCAGAGTCCCCTCGGCCACCCTGTCCCCACAGATGCTGTTCCCAGCACCCCCACCACGTGCCTTCAGCAGATGCCCTCTTTCCCTCCTCTCTCCCTCTCCTCTCTGCCCACCAACCCTGTGACCTTGTTCCCCTGTCTCCATCCTTTATATTCTCCCTCCGTTTCTGTTTTCAAAAGGGGGAGAAAGCATTCTGATTATGAAGCATTTCCAGGGCTGTCTAGGTTTGCCAAGTGCTGGGTCTTTTGTCTGCCTTTGTCTCCCTGCCCCCGCCTGAGTCGGGGTAACGTTATTATCTCCCCTTGACAGGTGAAGAAGTGCTGACCGTGGAAGGCCCCATGCTGGCCAAGGTCAGACTGGGCGCAGCCATGGACACTGAGCGGGGAGCTGGGGTGGGCGTGCAGGGGCTGGGACCCCGGCCTGGGGGAGCAAGCTGTCCAGAGACACCAGCACCGCTGGAAGCTCGGAAGAGAGTAGGGCGTGAATGCAAATCCTACCGAGCAGAGAGGGGAGGGTCTGAATTGAGAGGCTCTGAGAATAAGAAGGCAGGCAGTGGATGAGTCAGGGTTTAATGCCTGGCACTTTCACCAGACCCTCAACCCTCCCATCGTTCCCACGACCCTCATTTGATTCTTAGAAGCAACCGTGGACAGAATGGGAATATCATGGAAACCAAGGCTCCTGGGCACAGGACCGTGTCCCAGAACACTCGGCTCATCCTTGGTGACCTAAGTGAGCTTTCCCCAGTGTCTTTCTCCCTATGGCACAGTCTCTCTAGATGCTCTGTTCTGGGCCCATGATGGTCTGAGGGACCCCACTGTGGAGTAGCCAAGCAGAGGCAGACCTAGCAGGTATCAGAGTTGACCTTGACCGGCCAAGAGCCAACTCCACCTCCACCTCCTGCCTCCCTACCTAGATTTTGCTTCAGGCAGCTACTACACTTCCAGCTTCCCTAATAGCTGGGACCTGGGTGTGTTCGAGGTCACCACTGTGACTGAGGTTGCCAGCGAGTTGCCCATGATAGGGTGCTGGGGTGCTGGGGAAGAGCTGGTTCCAGACAGTCGCCGCCCTGTCTCCCAGCTGCTTCCTGCTCTTCCTGTCTGAGTGCAGAAGCGAAATCCGGCCTGGGGTGGCCGTGCGGTGACTGGGGATGGCAAGGCCCAGAACCCACAGGAGTCTGGGACCCTGGTGCCCCTCCCAGCACCTTCCCAGCACCGCCAGCCATGTCTGCTTCTGGACTGGTTCTGTGAGAAAACGCAACTCCCATCAGGCTAAGTGGCTGTGATCACCTGTGTTCAGGGGCAGCTGAACAGAATCCCAAGTCCCAAAGGCCGTGGCGCCCATCAGAAAGGAGGGGTCCCCTGGTTACCCACGGCCTCCCTGTCTCGAATCTGGCTCTCAGAACCTTGCGCCTGCCCCTTTCTCCACCGCACGTCCCAAAGCCTGGTTCTGGCCCTCACCCCCTCCCTTTCGCTGCCAGGAGCTGTGAGCCGTGCCCACCCACTCTAGTTCTGCCTGTTCGGCCACAGTTCTCTCCACCCCATAAAGGTGGAGGTGCCAGGCACCTTTATGAAAGTCTTCCAGAAGAACTCAATCCCAGGCAGACAGGGGGACAGTCCAGCAAATCTTTACCTCTGCCCTGCCCTCCTCAGTGGTCAGACTCGACCGTCGCTGTGTGATCGCAGGACAGCCCTACGTGACTGGAGGCTGCTGTTTGCTCCTCCCAAGGCATCGATGAGGCAACAGTTGATGAAGTGACTTGCTGGGGACGTGTGACTGGTGAATGGTGGAACCAGAACCACAGGTGTTCCCGACCTGTGGTTCTCAAAGGAGGGTTCCCTGAGCCCACATCCAAATTGCTGGGCACTGCCTCACCAAGCAAATTCCAGGTTTCGCTCCAGACCCATTGAATTAGGATCTGTGGGGGAGGGGAGGTACCCAGGGAATCTGCATCCCTAAGCATCCCCCACAGCCCTGGCACGTTTCTGGTGCACCCCAAAGTTCAAGGACCTCCCCAGTGTGAAGGTCAGATCTGCAAGGTTATCAGTTGAAGCCTCCACCCTCTGGTTCCAGTTGATGACTCTCAGCCAAGCCCTTCAAGAAATGGAAGTTCCCACTGGGGAAGGAGTGAAAATTCTGATGGCCAGGCTGAACTTCAGACCAACAAAAACCAAGTCTCTACGGGGGGGATCCAGGCATCAGCGATTTTTAAAGTTCCTCAGGTGATTCCAAGGCTGAGAACCAGCTGTCCCCACACTGTGTGGGTCCCTCGCAAATTAGCAGAGGCATCAGTATCCCCTGGAAAGCTGCTAAACACAGATGGCCAGGCTCCACCCACAGAGTTTCTAATTCAGCAGGTCTTGGGAGAGCCCAAGAATTTATATTTTCAAGTTCTCAGGTGCTCCTGCTACCAGACTGGGCACAACACTCTGGGACCCACTAGAGTAGAAGAAAAAAGGGGCAGAGGTAAAGCTAAGAAAGGTTCCATTTGGCCATTAAGCTATGACCTGCTCTACTGAGCGGGACCCACCTGTCTTACTTTCCTAAGTGTTACATGTGGCTCCCCAGGGATGGGTTCTCCAAAATCCACCTGCTGAGGATGGGAATCTGTCTCTTCTAACATAATTACAGCCATATACATGGAGAATTGGGACCTACATCCAGGACTCCCAGAGATGGCTGGGCAGGTTGTACACTACACAAATCCAGGGGCTACCATGCACGTTGGTGTGAGTTATGCCTCCCAGTATTGTCAAGCCTGACAGGCTTCCTGTTGAAAGCTCAGAGTGTCACCATGGAGATTTCCACACAGTGCCTTGGAAATTTTGTGCCTACATTTGCTTTAACTTGTCTTCCCTCAGCCCCTCCCCATTTCTGCAGGAGCTTCAGCGCCCTGTGTGTACCAACCCCGGGACGACTTGGGCTGGGACTCAGCTGGCGCGTGTGGGGCGGGGGCCTCTCCCCTACATGAGGCCATTAGACGCCTCCATCTAGAACCAGGTTCTCCCGGAACCCTGTCTGCTTCGCCTGGCTGACCCTGGCACAGGCTGCCCGGCTGGGGCCGGAGCACATGACCTCCCTCCTCTGCCACTTCATGCTGCTGATTATCCCTCCTCCACAAGGAGATAAACCTGCTTGAGGAATTTGTTTTCTCTGACAACAACGCAGCATCCCACAGACGGCAGGCTGAGTCACCAGTGTTGGTTTCCTCTGAGCCCGCCCCCACCCTCACCCCCATCCCACCCCCACACCCTGTGGCCTGTTTGGGCTTCTCCCTTTCATGAGGCACTTCCCGGCCTGATATACGTGTCCTGGGTGTTGCTGTCTTGTGATTAGGGCCCAGCTGCCACTGCATTCCTTCCATGACACTTGGCCGGTGTGGGTGGGTTGCCAGGAGTGGGCCGGGGGATCTTATCAAGGATGTTCTGTTTTGGGGCCCAAACACAGGGAGGGCTTGCTGGCCCCGGCGACATGCTGCCTACCGACTTGCTTCTCCACAGCGAGAGAGGGCAGGTGGGCAGGGCACCCAAGGGGGTGAGCATCTAACACACCGGGGGGGGGGGGGGAGCAGGGCCTTTGCCAGGTATGAAGTAGTCGGGGAAAGAATGTCCAAACCAGCTGATGCCTCCCACATTTCTATCTCCAGCCCGGCCCTCTCCCCTGAACTCTGGGCTTATAAATCCAACTGTCTCCTCCCCAGACCAGCACCCCTGGTCTCTACCCCCCCGAAGCTACTCCCCCTAATTCCTCAGCGGCTCTGTCCTTTCTTAGCTCAGGCCGAAAGCCACAATGACATTCTGGACTCCCCTATCTCTCTTACTGCTTATATCCAAAGCTTCCGCAAACTCTACCTGCCTTTTTTCTGCACACCTGAGTCTGACTATGTGACTGTGAAATGTCACCAGTGACTCTGGCTGGGGCTGCAAAGGTGCCATGAGAAGCTCTCCCTCTCTTTCACCTTCTCCCTGAAGACAGAGACAAGAGCCTGCAGTCACAAGGCAGAGGCAGCCCATGGGGACACTCATGGTCCTGAGGGGGAAGAGAGAGCTGGTAACATCTCTCTTCAAGCCCCGTACTCGGGGCAAGGCCTAAAGAAGCCCCCTGAGTGGGCCACCTCTGGAGACTTTGCACGAATGACTGCTTCAGTTGCTGTGGTCTGGCCAAGAGGACCACCTGTGGTTGACCTTGGAGGCCATTCTCCACAGTGCCCTGGGCCGGGCAAAGCCGATGCCGGGCAGCCCAGGAGGCCTCGGCTGACCAGCCTGAGCCTAGCCAGGTGCTGACAGAATGATGTCGGTCTCGTTAAAGACGAGTCCCACATTTTGCTCGATCCCAGAATGGGAGGTGAGAGTGTCAGAAAGGGAGGAGGCACACGGACCGGGTTCCCTGGCAGCCGCTGAAGCTTTGGAGCTGCCACCAGCTGCAATTAGTTGCTGCCACCTTTAATTTCATGTTGAGAAGCCACGGGTGATGGAAAAAGAAATTGGTCCCATGGGCAGAACGCTTTTCCGATATGCATTTATTAGCAGGGTTTCTGAAGGTGTCATGAGCCGAATGTGAGGCAGCTGCCTCTAGAAGTGAGACCCCCAGGCAGGGTGGGAATGGTGGATGGGAGGTCAGGAGGAGAGATGTTTGGGGGGAGGGGGTGCGTGGGGGGCGGGTGGGAAACTTCTGTTAGGAAGGGACCTTTCTTTTAAAGTTGGGAACCGTGTTGCATCTATCTTTCTCCCCTGGCAACCTCCTGGCCTGTCCCTCCTTTTGAACCTTCAGTGCTCTCTGAGGGCCCATCTACATCATGAGCCTGGGAATTTTGGTCCAGGTTCACCTTTTTCACATAACCAATGTGTGTCTAAAGAATTCTGTGTTAATTAGCTTTGCTATAAATCAAAGGCAGTTTTAAGTGCACCAAGATGGTTTGACATTTTAAGATAATTCTACAACAAACTATTTTCAAAGACTCTCAGAACCCGTTATACTCAAGTTCATGCCTCCTCTCCGGAAAGCAGCCTGGGAAACATGGCTGGGACATTTTATGATTCGCACCATCACAGACATTCTCACTGTGGTTTCCAAATGCCACCTCCCAACCCTTTTAGCCATGGAGCTACCTCTTCAAATAAAATCCTTCTGAGAAGCTGAGCAAATAGGACAGGGGAGTGGGGAGCAGTTTCCATTGAATCGGGGTGGAGAACCCAAAGCCCCACCCTCCTGACACCCCATACAGTTCCCTATGTTGCCCTACGAAGTCTCTAACATCCCATGGACACCTCAGTTTGAAAGCATTGCTCTCAAAGTGCCATGAACATTCTCTCTCACCTTCAGTCCTACCTCCAAGAGTCTAGAGCCTCCTACTGGAGCACAAATGTGTAGCACAGCTTTGTTTATGACAGCATTTTTTTAAAAAAGGAAATCAACTTAGCTCCCTGCCCTCTGCATTGTCAGTGGAAAATATAGGAAGAAACTAGACTTCTGCCCCTCCTCAGCAGTAATGAGGTATCCCTCCCCCTCCCCATGGGGTAGCACCAGTGGAAGCTAAATGAGAAACTAGAATTCTCACCCTGGACCAGCAGTCACATGGTACCCCCTTCCCTCAAGTGTTAATGGAGGCCAAGTGGGGGAACCTAGACTTCTATCATAAAGATAGAAGCAGTAGTGAGGTAATATCCCACTTTTTTTTTTTTTTATTTAAAAAAAATTTTTTTCAACGTTTATTTATTTTTGGGACAGAGAGAGACAGAGCATGAACGGGGGAGGGGCAGAGAGAGAGGGAGACACAGAATCGGAAACAGGCTCCAGGCTCCAAGCCATCGGCCCAGAGCCCGACGCGGGGCTCGAACTCACGGACCGCGAGATCGTGACCTGGCTGAAGTCGGACGCTTAACCGACTGCGCCACCCAGGCGCCCCGGTAATATCCCACTTTTGCTGCTGGATCAATTTCAGAAGAAGCCAGCTAAAATCAAAGGCCTAAATAGGATCCAGGATCTCACCACAGAATACCTAAAATGTCCAGGTTTCAATTGGAAGTCACTTATTATACCAAGAACCAGGAAGACTTTTAACTCAAAGAAAAGAAGACGTTCAACACATGCCAATACTGAGATGATAGATCTGTTGAAATTGTCTGACAGGGATTTTAAAGCAGCAATCATTAAAAATGCTTCCGTGAGCAAATTATAAGCACACTTGAAACAAATGAAAAATAGAAAATCTGAGCAAAGACATAAAGAAGTGCCACATGGAAATGTTAACACCAAAAAATCCAATAACTAAAATAGGAAACTCAATGGAGAATGCAGTATGGAGGGGGCAGAAGAAAGAACCAGTGAATTCGAGGGTAGAATGAGAGAAATGACCCAGTCTGAACAACAAAGGGAGCATGGACTGAGATTAAACAAACAAACAAACAAAAAAAAACTGTGCAGAGCATCCAGGATCTGTGGGATCATAACAACAACAACAACAACAACAACAGAATTTCACATTATGTCACTGAAGTCACAGAAGGAGAGGAGAAAGCAGGCTGCACTTAAAAAAGTGCTTGAGTAAAAAATAGCTGAAAACTTCCCAAATTTGGCAAAAGACATAAACATATAGGTTCAAGAAACTGATCAAATGCTAAAAAGGATAAACTCAAAGAAATATTGGTATAGACATGTTACAGTGATACTTCTGAAAACTAAAAAATAAGGAAAAATCTTGGAAGCAGCTAGAGAGAAATTACACCTACTTATAGGAGAAAATTCAATGACAGCAGATTTCTTATTTAAGATAAAAACACACACACACAAAACAAAGGACACCAAAAAGAAGTGTCACAACATTTTCCAAGTGCTAAAAAGAAAAAAAGTCACAACCCAGAATTCTATGTGCAACAAAAGTATCCTTCAGGGATTAAAGGGAAATCAAGACATTCTTAGGTGAAGGAAAACTAAGAATTTGTCACTAGAGACCTAAAAGAATAGCTAGAGGAATTTCCCTAAACAGAAAGGAAATGATAAAAGAAGGAATCTTGGAACATTAAGAACAAAGAAAGAATGATGGAAATATATAAAACACTGGCAGATATAATACATTTTTCTTTCCCTCTTGAGTATTCTAAATTGTGTTTGACAGGTTTTTTTTTTAATTTTTAATGTTTTATTTATTTTTGAGAGAGACAGAGAGACAGAGAGAAAGAGAGAGAGAAGGCGAGGGGCAGAGACAGAAAGGGAGACACAGAATCTGAAGCAGGCTCCAGGGTCTGAGCTGTCAGCACAGAGCCTGATGTGGGGCTCAAACTCACAAATGGTGAGATCATGACCTGAGCCAAAGTTGGAAGCTTAACTGACTGAGCCACCCAGGCGCCCCTGTGTCTGACAGTTTAAGCAAAAATTATAGCACTGTCTGATGTGGTTCTACATGTATGTAGAGAAAATATTTAAGACAATTGTATTATAAACATGGAAAGGTAAAGGATGTAGAAGTAATTAAGGTTTTAAAATTTCATCTGAACTGGTAAAATGTCACCAGTAGACTATGATAAGTTAGATAGACACAATGTAACAACTAAACCACTAAAAAAACTGCACAGAGATCCACAAAAATACTACAGATAAATCAAAATGGGACTCGAAAAAATGTTCAAGTACCCACAGGAAAAGGGGGGAAAATAGAGAAATAAAAGAGAGAACGAATAGAAAACAAAATTAAAACGGCAGACAAGCCCACAAAGGTCAATAATTACGTCAAATGTAAATGTTGTAAATGCACCAATTACAAAACAGAGATTGGCAGAGTGGATTTAACGGTTTGACCAGACTGTACGCTGTCTACCAGAAACTCGCTTCAAATATAAAGATGTAAGTAGGTTGAAAGTAAAAGGACAGAAAAGCATATGTTGTGCAAATATCACTTAAAAGAAAGCAGAAGTAAAAACTAATACCAACTGCTGGGTACATTATAAATAACAGGAACTCTCGTTCATTGTTGGCGAGGATGCAAAATGGTAGAGCCAGTTTGGAAGACACACAGTTTCTTACAAAACTAAACATGGTTTTACTGTACAGTCCATAATCATGCTTCTAGTTATTTACCCATCAAATTTGAAACTTAATGTCTACACAAAAGCATGCATGTGGGTGTTGCCAGCAGTTTTATTCAGAATTGGCAAAAACTCGAAGCAACCATGAAGTCTTCAATAGGTAAATAAACAAACCATGGTACATCCAGACAATGGAGTACTAGTCTGTGATAAAAAAAAAAAAAATTTGTTGTCAAGCCACAAAAATGGATGAATCCTAAATGCACATTGCTAATTGAAATAAGCCAATGTGAAAAACTGTATAATTCCATTTATATGACTTCTGGAAATTGCAAAATTATAGACACAGCAAACAGAACGCTGATTGCTGGGGTTTTGAGAGGAAGAGGGTTGAATAGGTGAAAGACAGGGGATTATTTTTAAGGCTGAGAAAGTATTCTGTATGAGACTATAATGGTGGATTGCTGACACTGTGCATGTGTCAAAATCCATTGAACTTTATAGCACAGAGTGATCTTTTAATGTATGCAAATTATTGAAAATTATTTAGGAGGTCAAGACATCCCAGGATGGAATGCATACTATGACAAAACAATATAATTGTATTACAAATGCATGAAATAACATCCCTGAAGGGGGTGGGGGAAAGGTGCTGACCTAAGAAATTTTGGGAATGAATGGAAATCATACAACCAAAGGCGATAAGAACTGTATACCAGCACTGTACTCTCATTGATCAAGTTGTTTCCCATGGAGGTATGGGTTAAAAACTCTGAAACAAATATGCATGTATACTGGAATTGAATAAATGAATGGCTGGGTGGATGTTGGAAGTCAGGTTTCTCACTGTTGGAATGGAACATTACAAAGGGAGGAGGCTAGGATGATCCATGGGGCCACGTATTAGAGTTGGAAGTATCAGTGTGAACTTGTGTTTAACCTAATATGAATACAGATGTACACATATAGAAATGTTTATAGATATGTGCACACACACAGATTAGTATAAATATGTCACAGAGCACAGGGACTATAGTCAATAATATTGTCATAAAGTTGTATGGTGAAAGATGGTAACTACACTTATTGTGGTGAGTATTGCATCTTGTTTTGAATTGTCAATTCACTATGTTGTACACGTGAAGTGAATACAACATTGTATATCAACTATACTTCAGTAAAAAAAAACACAGGTTAGTATACACACATGGATTTCCCTGCCCTCTCAGTCAAGAGGGCCTAGAAGTATTGACATCCCATGAGCACACCTAGTGCCCAGATCTTGGTTTCTAATACCATTATCCAGTAAAAGGAAGCAGAGATCCCCAGAGAAATGGCCAATTCTACAACCGGGCATACTCGATGATCTCTGAGCATCTTGTAACACTAGAAAGTAAAGTACTCAACACCAAGCTGACACAAAATAGTACACAATGATAGAAGTATGTTAAGGGACACAAGAGACAACTAAAAGGACTCCCAAGAAGGAAAGCTGGAACAATTTGAGCAAGAAAATAAATTAGTATTGTATTATAACCCAGAATGTGAAATAAATATCCTTGAGTCCATAAAATATAAAAGTGACTGAATACATAAGCAAACAGAGAATATAGGCAAATGTTCCATGCAGAAGAAATCTAAATAATTTATGTAGACACTCTGCCCTCAAAGAGCTGGAACATAACTCTCCATTTCTTAGGCATGTGTTGTGCATAGTAATTTCCTTTTCAAAGAGGACAGTGTAGAAAGGAGTGAAGTGGGGGTAGAGTAGCTTTGTAATAAATAAACTTGACAAACATGATCTCAGCCAGGTGGTCAAGGTTAACATCAATGATAAATCAGGACGCCTGGGTGGCTCAGTCAGGTGAGTGTCCAACTGTTGATTTTGGCTCAGGTCATGATCTCATGATTCATGGGATCGAGCCCCGTGACTGGCTCTGTGCTGACAGCGGGGAACCTGCTTGGGATTCTCTCTCACCCTCTCTCTCTCTGTCCCTTCTCCACTCCTCTCTCTCCCAAAGTAAATAAACATTTTTCTAAAATAACAATAAATCATGTTGATATATAGAATTACATTCTAACCACAATGGGATCAAACTATGAATTAACAATTTGATAAAAGAAAGATAACAGGAAAATCTCCAAATACTCAAAAATTAAACACACACTCTTAAATAATCTTGGGTCAAATAAGAAATCTCAAGGAAAAATTTTAAAACATATTGAACTAAATAAAAATGAAACTACAATATATCAATTTGTGAGGTACAGCTAAGGCAGTGCTGAGAGGAAAATTTATAGCATTAAATGCTATAGTAAATAAAAGGATAAGTCTCAAGTCAATAACCTAAGCTCCTATCTCAAAAACAAATACAAAGAATAGCAAAAATAAATCAAAGTAAGCAGAAGGAAATTATTAGTTTATGAGCATAAATCAATGGCATTGAAAACAGAAAAACAAGAGAAATTCAATGAAACCAAAAAGCTGGTTCTTTGAAATGATCAATAAAATTAACAACTTTCTAGCAAGACTGACTAGAAAAAGAAAAAAGACACACACAAATGAATAATATTGAGAAGAAAATATCATTACAAACACTGCAGACATCAAAAGGATAATAATAGGATAGCATGAACAATTCCAAAGATGTAAATTTGACAACTTAGATGAAATGGACCAGTTTCCTGAAAAGCAAAAATTATAACTCATCCAATATGAAATAGGTCGTTTGAATAGACCTGTAGCTATTTAGAAAATGGATTCTTAATTTTAAAATATCCATAAAAGGGATCTCCAGACCCAAATAGTTTCACCACAGAATTCTAGCAAAGCTTTAAGGAATTGACACCAGTTTTACATAATTTCTTCCAGAAAATAAAAGAAGAGGACATACTTCCCAATTCATTTTATGAAGCTAGTGTTACCCCAATACCAAAACCAGACAAAAACAGTATTAAAAAAATAAAACTACATACTAATGTCACTCACCGAATATAGTTGCAAAATTTTAGCATATAGAATTCGGCAATTTAGGAAGAGAATTATACACCATGATCAAATGGGATTTATCCCAGATATGCAAGGCTGGTTCAATATTCAAGTATCAATCAATGAAATCCACCATGTCATAGGCTAAAGACAAAAAACCATATGATTATATCAATGGACAGAGGAAAAAGCATTAGACAAAATACAATACACAGTTAAAAGCAAAACAAAACAAAACCTCTCAGCAAACTAGGAATAGAGTTAACTCCCTCAGTTTAATAAAAAGCACCTACAGAAAACCTACAGCTAGTATTATACTTACCCATGAAAGACTGAATACTTTTCCACCAATGGCTGGAAACAAAGCAAGAATGTCCACTCTCACCACTCTTATGCAGCATAATACTGGATGTTCTATCCACAGCAGTAAAGCAAGAGAAGGAAATAAAATGGATACAATTTGTAAAGGAAGAAATAAGAGTGTCCCAAGTCGAAGAATATTAAATAAAAGTGACACATCTTAATTGCACACAAAAAATAAAAAATGCACTTATTTACAAATGACATAGAAAATCCCAAGGAGTCTACAAAAAAAAAAAAAAATTAGAACTAATAAGTGAGTTCAGATAGGGTACAGGATCGAAGATAATTGTGCAAACATCAATTGTATTTCTACATACTAACAATGATCACTAGTATTTAAAAATACAACACAATTTACAATTGCTCAAAAAATGAAATCCTTACATGCAAATTTAACAAGACTGAAAAACTTACATTCTGAAAACTACAAAACTCTGTTGAAGAAATCAAAGATCTAAAAAAATGGACACACAGACCAGATTTATGGGTTGGAAAACTCAACATAGTAAAGATGTCAGTTCTGCCCAGTTTGACACACGGATTTAATACAGTTCCTATCAAAACCCCTTACAAATATTTTTTGTGGATATTGACAAAGTTATCCTAAAATTTATATGAAAGGCAAATGAACTAGAATAGCTAAAACAATTTTGAAAAGAAAAGAGCAAATTATGAAAAAGAAGAGTAACCAAAACTGTGCAGTACTGGCAGAGAATTAGACAAATAGATCAACAGAATAGAACAGAGAACCCAGAAATAGACTCACACAAAAATGTCCAACTGATTTTTGACAAAGATGTGAAAGCAATTCAATGAAGGAAGGGTAACCTTTTCAACAAACGGTGCTGGGGCAGTTGAACATCTATAGGCAAAAAGTGAACTTGGAACCAAACTTCACACCTAATTCAAAACAGATCATGGACTTCATGTAAAATGTAAAGCCCTAAATCTTTTAGGAAAAAAATACAGGAAGAAATCTTCAGGATTTAGGGTGAAGCAAAGCGTTCCTAAACTTGACACCAAAAGCCTAATCTATAAAAGAAAAAAACTGGTGAGGTGCGTTCAACTCTTGATTTCGGCTCAGGTCATGATCTCACTGAGCCCCGCATTGGACTCCGCATTGGGCGTGGAGCCTGCTTAAGATTCTCTCTTTCCCTCTAGCCCTCCCCTGCTCAAGCTTTCTCTCTCTTTAAAAAAGGGAAAAGAAAGGAAAAAAAAACTGATAAATTGGACTTTGTCAAAATTGAAATTTTTGCTCTATAAAGGACCCTGGTAGGAAAATGAAAAGACCAGCTAGAGACTGGGAGAAAATATTTGCAACCCACATATCTGACTGAGAATTGGTATCTAGGATAATATATAAAGAACTCTCAAAAAACTCAACAGTAAAACAAAACAAAACAAAAGCTGGTTCGAAAATGGCATGAAGAGACATTGCACCAACGATGCTCAACATCATTAGGCATCAGGGAAGTGCAAATTAAAACCACAATGAGATATCACTACATACCTGTTAGGATGACTGAAATAAAAAATAGGAACAACACTGAATGTTAACAGAGAAACTGGATCACTTATACGACGCTGGCAGGAATGGGAAATGGTACAGTCACCCTGGAAATCAGTATGGCAGTTCCTTATAAAACAAAACATGTAGCTGCTATACAACCTCACATTTGCACTTCTGGGCATTTATCCTAGAGAAATCAAATTTATATTTCCATAAAATCCTGTACACAAATGTTTATAGCAACTTTTTGACTTTTTTTTTTTTTTTTACTTTCAGAGAGTGTGTGTGTGTGCATGTATGCTCGAGTAGGGGAAGGGTGGGGGCATGGGAAGAGAGAGAGAGAGAGAGAGAATGAGAATATCCCAAGCAGGCTCCACACTTAGTGCAGGGCCCCACTTGGGGCTCAGTCCCACAACCCCAGGATCATGACCTGAGCCAAAATCAGGAATCAGTCGCTCAACTGACTGAGCCACCCAGGCACCCGTATAGCAGCTTTATTGGTAATATCCCCAAACAACTGGATGTCCTTCAATGGTGAATGATTAAGCAAATTGTGGCAGATCCGTCCCATGCAACAGTACTCAGCAATAAAAAGAAACAAAACACTGATACATCCGACAGCCTGCATGCGTGTTCAGGGAATTATGCTAAGTGGAAAAAAAACCAATCCCAAAGGTTACATTCTGTGTGCTGGTGTGCTGTCATTTATATAGAGTTCTTGAAATGACAAAATTGTAGAAATAGAAGTTAGGTCAGTGATTGCCAGAGCTAAAGGACCAGGGATGTGGGGAGCCAGGGGTGGGGATGGGAGGGAAGTAGGTATGGCTGGAAGAGGACAACGGGAAGGCCCCTTGTGGAGATGAAAATGTTCTCCATTTTGACTGTTGTGGCCAGTATCAATACCCTGGTGGGGATGTACTCAGTTTCAAAAGATGTCACCACTGGAGAGAGAGGGGGTAGAGGGTCCTTGGGATTTCTCTGTAGTATTTCTACACACGCATGTGAATCTACAATTATCACAAAATAAAAACTTTAATAACAAGCAATTTTTTTTTTTTTAATTTTTTTTTTTTCAACGTTTATTTATTTTTTTTGGAACAGAGAGAGACAGAGCATGAACGGGGGAGGTGCAGAGAGAGAGGGAGACACAGAATCGGAAACAGGCTCCAGGCTCTGAGCCATCAGCCCAGAGCCCGATGCGGGGCTCGAACTCACGGACCGCGAGATCGTGACCTGGCTGAAGTCGGACGCTTAACCGACTGCGCCACCCAGGCGCCCCCAAGCAATTTTTTTTAAGGAAACAGTTAAAGTATCTTTTGTGAAGAGCCCAGAGATATGGACTTTGCATCATTCATATGCTGCGAGGTAAGCCGCTGATACAAAGAAAAAGAGGGATCTATGTGACGGAGCATCAAATCAGTTGGGTGAAAACAGTAAGGCATAGAAGCCTATGTATGTGTGATTCTTTTTTGACAAAAGACGATAAAATTTAAGTATTTTGCAAATACATAGAAAAGGTCTGGGCAGGTACGCTGTAAAGTGTTCACGGTGAGAAATGAATTGGTTGGGGATCACACTTTTAACAACAAACTTGTGCTAAACAAACCAACAAACAAAACACTTTATTTTGTAGATTAAGAAACTGAGGTTTAGCAAAGGTAAAAGCAGTGGCCAAGGTCACCGAGCTGGAAAGAGGTTCAGAGCTTGGCTCTAAACTCAGACCTTCTGACTCAAATCCAGAGAGGCTAAGGCAGGAAATCGGCAGGCTGGCTCCTTCAGGCGTGCTGCTGTGCACTGGACCGTCCTCAGATAAGGAGCTCTCCGGAGAGGAAGAGCCTGGGACAAAGAAGATCGGCACGGATGTGGTGGACAGGAAATGGCGCCAGCTGGGGTTTTCCCAGTCTCCTGATGCAGACAGCACCAGGAACCCAGTAGAAGGGCAGGCGGGCCAGGAGTGTGGATTTCAGAAACCGCCAGCCACTGTGTTAGGCTCTGCACAGGGTGCTGGGCAGCCAGAGTCCCCTGCTCTCCAGGGTCTCACCAACCAGGCAGGAGAGCCATGGCAGTCCAGTCACCAGGGTGCCATGAGATCCTGAAATCACAGTTGCTGGAGGCCCCGGGGAGCCTCAGAGAAGAGGCTGGGTCCCTGAAAAAGGATGAATAAGAGTGAGCTGGGTTGAGTGGGAAAGAAGTGGTTTTCCAAGTGAAAGGATGGGCATGGACCAAGGCATGGAGGCAGAGGGTAACCTGTGGCTGAAACCAGAAGTGGAAGCATGCCACCAGCAGCAAGCTTGGGGGCCCATGTTGACATTCTCTTGTTCTGCAGGCAGTTGGGAGCCATCAGAGGTTTGTGCTCAGGAGGGTCACAAGGTCAGTGTGCGTTTCTGGAAGCGAGTCTGGCAGCCGGGTGGAAGGAAAGGGGAAGAGGCCCAGGACGTTTGGAAGGCCTGTGCTGCAGCAGCGAAGGCACCCTGTGATAACGTGGAAGCCAGGGAACCAGAAGGGCAGGAATGATTTTTTTTAAGAAATATAATTGAAAGATATCTGAAAAATACTTTGTCGGCAGAATGAACAGGACTTGGTGTGGGGAACCTGTGTTGATCTTTGGTGACCCAACAGTCAAGCCCCCATCTCTGCTCATAGAGCCATGATTTCCTTTGGTGACATCTTGGAGAGGTCCTCAGTCAAGTGGCCCTGCCACAACCCAGGCTCCGCCATCTTTACCTCAGGCCATGAGACTTTGACTCTTGAGAGGGGGTGGCAGATGTGAATGGAAATGGTGAAATCTGTGCCCCTTCTCCCACTACTGCAGAGTTATGAGTCTGCATTTCCAGTCTTTCCTTCAAGTCCAGAACCTTCCTTTTCTATGCAGCCCCTTCCAAAGGGTCTTTTTTTTTTTTTTTTTTTTTTTTTTTTTTTTTTTTTTGGTGGTGGGTGGGCTATGGCCATGTGGGAGACAAGATGGAATCCCCTTTTTTTTTTTCCATTCTAACTGCCCTAAGAAGATTCTTCAGAAATTCTCCTGGGTCCTGTGGGCTTCTTTCTTCATTCTTTCTATGTGGTCTGATTTCTTCTAGGTTTGAATCATCTATTAATGATGACTCATTCACTCAACGCACATAACTCAAAAATTAAAGAGTTGCCACGGCCCAACCTCTCAGACTATGTCTCTGTTGGTGGTTTCAAGGGAATATTGTATCCATTCCACTTTCTGAGGCACTGGGTCAAGATGGCCTACTTGACTACAAATGAATAAGCCTGTTTAAATATTTATGACAGCCAATTATCCCAAGTACCTGAGCATACCTGAGTGGTAATGCCTACGTCTTGGGCTAAAAGTTGCCCTGGTGGGGAAGAGACAAGAAGAACAACAATCTTGCCCTTGGAAGACCTCTGGTAGGGAGGGAATTTAAGAGGGCTGGGGTGTGTTGAACACCTTCTCTGTACCTGGAACAAAGCTAAGTGAACTAAGCGTCTCACATACGTGATCTTAAGTTCTCACAACAACCCCGAGGGAGACAGCTCCCTTGCTATCTTATTTTACAGACAAGAAAACCAAGGTTCAGAGAAGTCAGACATGAGCTAAGTGGCTGGGTATAGGTAAGAATCCAGGGAGTCTGATATCAAATGATGCACTCTCTACCCACCACATAGACCCCCAGTGAAGGGAGCATTCGAGAGGAGAAAAGGCAATCTCAGTGTTCCAAATCCTGCTGCCCAGCCCAGGTGTGGATGTCTAAAGCACATCTAGGAGGATCAAGCTTTGCATTGTACGAGAAAATGATCATGCTGAAGAAAGCTACTCCCAGATGCCTTACTAAAGCAATCGTAATAAAGAGGAGGGGAGGGACGCCTGGTTGGCTCAATCAGTCAAGCATAGGACTTTGGCTCAGGTCATGATCTCGCAATTTGTGAGTTCGAGCCCCGTGTCGTGTCGGGCCTGGGCTGACAGCTCAGAGCCTGGAGTCTGCTTCTAGATTCTGTGTCTCCCTCTCTCTCTCTGCCCCTCTCCCACTTATGCTCTGTCTCTCTCTCTCTCTCTCTCTCAAAAATAAATAAACATTAAAAGATAAAAAAAAGAGGAGGGGAGAAAGCCTGAGCATGGGAGATTAAGAGAGGCCTCCGACTGCCAGGGTTCCATCAAGCTCTTCCCGGCATCAGGAAATCCTGGGAGTGCATTTCAATCTCAGGACCAGGTTATACCCTATTTCAGAGTGTCCGACCTGCTCACAGTGTCTGCTCTCCAAGTGCTGAACCTTTGTATCCTCCCACCTTCCAGGTAAGGGTTCTGGCAGCCACATCTACACACACAAGCCTGCCTCTGGGCCCCAGAGGCAGGGATCAGGTGTGAACACTTAAACCAGTCTGGCCCAATTAGTGCTTGGCTGAAAATGGCTGGTCTTTTGAAGAGAGGGAATATAAACGCAAGTGCTGTGCAATGACCATCTTCCACCTACGGCAGGCAATGCAGAAGATGGGTTGGTGGGAAGAAGTAGAGGCAAGAAGAGGTGTGGCCCGTGACTGAGACAGACAGGAAGTAGCTTCCTGCATCCTTGGCACTTTTCTAGGCCAGTTCCTACTTCTCCCGAGGCCCAGCCTGTCTGATTTCACATTCGATTCCAAGGAAGCACCCAATTTCCTTCTAATACATTTCATGGGTTTGTTTGACGTGGGATTCTGTCATTTTTGACCCAAAGTGTCCTGTCAGTCCCAGGTGAGGAGGATGTATCCTTTTGACACACTAGACTTCTACTCTTCAGGGATTCTCCCCAAGGATCCCAGAGAAGCTGGGGAGAGAGGGAACCAGCCCTCTTACACCCAGTTGTGGTTGAACGCCTCATCCTGACACCAGGTGAAGTGAAACAGTTAAGCTCCAAGGACATTTATCACAATAATTAAGCCCTATCAAAATTAAGCAGGCATCACTCTCCCTATGATAACTGAACCTTTCAATGTCAACTCCAAGGACTTATACACAGCTTCTGGGTGTAATTCATCTGTCGAGACTGTTCTGTATTAACCTACTAATCTATGTATGGCTAATGACTCAGGACTTCATGTTGACCTTGACTTCACTTGAAGGTTTTCCTCATCGCTGCCCTTGCAAATAAAAAGCAGGGATTTCAGGTGAGTGGCTTGTCATAACACTTTTTTTCCCTGTTACAACTTAAGTTTGTAAAGCATTCTGTTTTATCTTTTGCCCATTATCCCACAATCCTTCCTTGGATCTTTCCCCCAATTCAGGGAATCCATGGTCCCTGGTGCTGGCTCTGCAGAGCCCTCCACTGTGACAGTGACACATTTCACTTTTCTTCTGTCACTGACTCCCCAAGACCCAGCCATTTCTGTGCTCAATGACACATAGGCAAACCAGCCTTCTCCTCATTTCATGGGGTGGGGGCCCTCCCCGGGCTCTGACTCCCCTGTATTGTCAGATCTCGGCTGCGAATTGAAGGAAGACCTGGGGAAGCCAGTGGTGGCAAAATAGAGTAGGAGAGGGAGAGTGCAGAGGACGCACAGGGCTGTTCTGTGTCACTCTCTCCCTACCACTTTTCCAGAGGAGTGACCAAGGGGGCATATCCACTGCTGCCTGCACCAAGGAGCCTTCCCCTTTTCCTGCTAGGTCCCAGAGGTGGCTATGGCACAGATGGTCCCCAGCAGCTGCGTTTGCCAGGGTTGTAGATCAAGGCACCAGCACTGCTCATGCTGTGACCAGAGGCTTGAAGACCACCCTGGGTCCAGTTTGTGTAACCTCAAAGCAAAGCCTTTGCCTTTTATTGGAAGCCCCATGCAAATCCCAAGCCTCCAAAGGCATTTATTAAGTGCCTGTTTCTTCTTTGTCTACTTCGATGCTAGACCAAAGAGCTTACATTTTTAAATTTCACGGACTGATTTATACCCTGCCCATTTCCGAAACGGATGACAATAAAACCACAGGTACAGTATGGCCAGGAACATTTACTCAACAAAGGAGGGGAACAAAAGCAAGGAATTATGCCCAGCCTCAGCCTTTCAGGAAGGCAAAAAAAAAAATCTAAGATTTTATTCTCTGGGTGTCTTTCAAACTTCCCCAAGATGTAAGGGCTACTTTCATTTATTTCTGGAAAGCTCCTCCATCCCCCCGCCCCCAACAGAAAGGCAGTGCCACCCCCCTTCGTGGCCACTCTCTGAGGGCCTGGTCCCACTTGGAGGAATCGTTCTGTTGCAGGCTGGCAGGCAGCAGCCAAAGCCGAGGTGGGTTTTTTGTCCTGTCATTTGGCAGTCTTCTTGGCTGCAGGCGCAGAAAGCCTGGGTAGGATTGTGTTTCTCAGCTGAGTCTCCAACATTGCCGACAGGTCGTCCGGGCTGTGCCCTGGCCTGGTTTGCAGGGCATTCTCATCTCCCTTGTGGAAATAAAGGTGAAAAACGAGAGGGAGCGCCTTGCCCCCCCCCCCATGGCAATTCACTTTGCTAGGCACCAAGGACGCCAAGATGAACACAGCAATCTGTGCCCTCGTAGGAGGCAGGCAAAGACCCAAATAGTGTCCGGAAGTGAAAGGGGAAGGGGAAAGGAGAGGCGGTGGAAAGCGCTGAGTGTGGGCTTCTGATGGAGCCCACCCACCACCTGCAAAGCTCCTGCAGGAGCCCAGGGTGCGGGGACAGCGGGGGGGACAGGACCACTGTGCTGGCATCACCCACTCGGGTGGAGACGCTTTGGGGGCCCTGGTTTAGATTCCATTCCCTTCTGTTGACTCTCCTTGGACCTTAAAGACAGGAGACACAATGCTTTCCTTTGTTTCTATCAGTAGAGCATCAGGAGATCTGTGATCACAAAAGGGGCCCAACCAACACTACACGTGTCCTCCTGTTTCGTGGCCATTGCTTGAAGGCACACAGGACACAATACAGGGTTTGAACTTTTGTTCTGTTCTGCTATCTACTTAATAGGCTTAGTCCCTTTGGATCTCCTCGAGTCTCATTTCTCTCTGCTTGTAAGATGGGGATAAACTATAGCCACTGCCCAGATCTTGGAAAATTAAGTCAAATAAGAAATACATACAATAATTAAAATTATTATTGGGAAATTAATGGAGATTATTATATTATATATATAATTATTAAATTAATTATAAATTATTATGAAGTTACAAATGGGAAATTAAATAAGCAATACATACAATAACTCACATATATGTGTATAAGCATTCATATCCATACACACACACACACACACACACACACATGCACGCACTGCACTCCGCTTCCTGCAGAATTTGGGGTGCTCCTGAGCTTGGCTCCCCGGCAGGGGCGTGACTCAGGTTCTTACAGGAGGACACCTGCCCTGGGGCCTGCTTCTCTCCTCGCTTCCCCCACCCCACCCCTGCCTGGCAACAGCTGAGGCCAACTGGGATGGGCCAAAGTTCCGGCAGCTGGCCCTGGACGGGAACTTGGAGGCCTGACCACGAGCAGGGTGCTCCCTGTGTGGGCCCCAGACCTGGAACGCCCGCTTGTGAAACCCTAGCCAGCTGACCTTTTGGGCAGGGTGTGAAGCGAAGCCTGGCTGTGCCATGGAGGCCTGGGATGGAGGCGGTGAGCAGTGGCGGGAAACCACGCCCCTCCCCACCCGACACTATGTGGCCGTGTGCCCTTCACCTTTGGCCTTTTAAGCCATCTTCCTCCTGATGAAGTTTTGGGGTGATTGGTGGGGTTCGTGGGGTTCAGAGCTGACGCTCAGCAAAGAATTCTTGAAGACGTCTTTGGTGCAAAAAAGGTGATTTTATTAAAGCACGGGGACAGGACCCATGGGCAGGAAGAGCTGCACTGCAAGTGTGGGGGGTGATGTTTTATGGAGTTGGGGGACACAAAGTCCAGAGGGAGTATCCAAAAAGACTTTCACAGGCTAAAGACTGACCGGAGGCCTAGCTATTGTCAAGCTAAGGTTGTTTTTCCCTCCAGCAAATCATTAACATTAAGACAGTAGGGAGTTCCTGGACTTTAGGCCATTGATGGGATTGGCTTTTTCTTGTAAACTGGTGGAGACTCTTTGTTTTTTGCCCTGTCCTGTTTTGGGTAGCCGGGAGTGTCCCACCCGAGCACCTGCACTTTGTCCTCAGCTTGCCGCAGGCTCCCTCATCCCTCCCAGGCCTCCTTCTTCCTTCCTTCCACCCCCAAGTGTATTGCCACGGGCAAATAATAACAATAACAGTAGCAGAGACATTTATTAGCTTGTACTGTGGGCTGCACAGGACTTCTCCCTCCTCATGGTCACTGTCCCCAGGTCCCTCCTGCCTCACTGACGGCACCTTCTCCCCGGCTGGACCCCCTCACCTCATAGCTGTAGCCCAACACAGCACAGCCCGCCCAAGGGCTCACTGAGGGTCCCGCGGCTCTCCGGCCCCCACCCCACTCTCTCTCCTGCTTAGTACTTTCCACCACCTGACTTGCGACAAATGCACGTAGTTGCGTTTATTTATACATGTCTAGAATATAAGCGCCAAAGGGGTGGGCTAGGCCTGACAGGGAGGGAATACTCAGAAAATAGACATTAGATGAATGAATGGATGAGGAAACAGAGGCTCAGAGAGGGTGAGTAACTTGTCTAATGCCACAGACAGAGCTGGAAGGTGGTGGAAGGTGGGCTTAAACTCCATGGTCTCTGAGTCCTGGAGAACCCAGGGTCTGAGGTGTCGTCCCCACTCCTCTCTGCCATTCAGAGGCCCCCTTCCTTTGCTCCACACACCTCCACAGGGGAAGCTATTGATGACACCCTCTCTCCTGCTCCCTACTCGGGTAGCATCACTCAGGGACACCCCTATAGGCTGAGGGGCCCACCAGCCCAACTGGTGGCCTTTCCTCAGCAGACAAAAGCTGCTGAAGAAGAAATGACCAAGTCACCCATAAGCAGGGAGGGCCCAGGCAGGAACATGAGAGAGCCTTCTCCCGCCGGCTCCTTCCAAAACCCTGGAACCCTGTGCATTGGCAGCCTTTTGAAGACAGGCAAGACAGCTGTACCTGTCTTGCAGATTGGGAATCTAGGTCATTCTGCCGTCTCCTTTCCTCCTCTGGAAGACAAGCAGGATTTCTCCTAGGGTCTCAACATGAGAGAGGGGACCGTGGGGGAAAATGTTTTAGTGGAGCCCACACCCTGCCTGCTGCTGTCATGAACATTTCTTCTTGGAGCCGATATAATTTATGAGATGCAAATGGATTTAGCATTAAAAAAAAAAAAAAACACTTGGAAAAGGTACAAAGTGCACCTCGCACCTCACACCCTTGTGCTGAGGCGTGTTTGGGGCTTCATTAATCATCGCAGACAAAAGAGATTTAATCTGAGGCAAGTCGGTCTAGAGAGTGCCCGCATCTCTCACCGAGCAAGGAGCAGCGGGCGCTGGCTGCAGGCCTGGCCTCCGGTGCAAGGCACTCGCGCTCTGCTCTGGTCTGAGTCACGCAGTAGATGAAATTACAGAGGTTCCTGCACATGATGAATCAGAAAGCAGGATCAAGCCAAATATTTGGACAAGCCTTGCCCCGCGTGGAGCAGGAGGGAGACTTCGCAGCCAGCAAGCAGCCTGCCAGCGGCCTGCCCAGAGATCATTTCTGACAAAGTGCCTCCATGGGGCAGGCCGCTGCTTAGGAGGGAAAGTGCTCTGATCCAGAAAAGCACCCTACAGTCAGATCAGCGCTGGAGAAAGGGGCCCATGAGCATCCCAGGGCCGTGAGCCCTGATTCACTCTCACCCTTAGGAGAGGGGGCTCATCAGCTTGGCAGTGTGCGGGATGGGGGGGCGTGGGAGGAGGGAGAAGACGGTACACTTTGAGTCACCCCATCCGCCTTCTCTCCCCAGGAGTCATCACAGTGGCAGGTAATGAGTCTACGTGGCCCTCCCACCACTCCCGGGACACGGGCAGATATGGTGGCCACAAATGGGGAAGGAAGTGAGGCCCTGTGCCCCACGGCCAGGCTTTACCGCAGGGCTGACTTTGATGAGAAGCCTAATTGCTACCTTTTGTAGCTTCAGAGCTAGGAGTTTTTCGAGGCTGTTCGGAATAATAAAACCAGTCATAACAATGCTACCCTAGGTTTGTCTGGAATCTTTTTTTCTTTTCGGTTAACTTTTGAAAGAGCTCAACCATTTGGGGGTTATTTTAAGCTAGCTTCTCCTCTTTGCAGGGAAGCTCCCAGGAACAACACTAGTTTGCTTGGAAGAGAACAAATTCTGACACGCAAACAGTTGGTGTTGATGAATAGTGGGGGTAGCTCACGTACACTGTGGGCTGACTGTGTGCTAGGCCCCAGCTCGATGCTTCCAGTGAGAATGTCCTGACAGAGCCTCACGGGAATCCCTACAAGGTGAATGCTATTGTTTTTGCATTTTGCAGATGAAGACATAGCCTCAGGTTGGTGATATAACTTACTCAGGACCATGTAGCTAGGAAGTTGCACAGCCAGAATTTAAATCAGATGCCCAGTTACAGCCTGCCTCTCAGCAGCTCTCCTAGCATACAAACCCACGAGCAAAATGACCATGGGAACAGGTACAAGCAACACCTATAGTTCGAGCCCTCAACCAAGTGATCAGACCTCAAAAAGACCAGACTTGAGGGCCCCCTTTGGGAGCCTAGCCTGACCTCGAGCTGAAGAAGGCTGAGGGGAGCTGGCTCCCTCAGGGGCCACACAGTCCTCACAGCTTAACCAGAGTCTAGCCCGCATGGGCCCGCCTGCTTCCTGGGAGAGACAAGACTCAGCAAAGATCTTCCTCCCCAGACGCCCTCTGAGACAGCAAAGCTGCTGAGCTGACATCAGGGAGCAGAGAAAAGGCCTGCATTCCAGAGTCACGGAGCCCCAGTTCCGGCCCTCACTAGCTGCGAGACTATTTCCATTACCCTTGCTGTCTCAAACCTTGGAGGCAGAAGAAACCTTTTTTTTTATTATGCTCACAGTTTCTCTGGGTTGAGAATTCAGTTAGGAATACAGAATGATCCATTTGCTTGGTAATATCTGGGGCCTCATCAGGTCATGGGTGGACAGGAGCTAACTAGTAATGCTACAGATAGCTGGGGGCTGGGATCGTCTGGAGACGTCTTTGCTCACACGTCTTTGCTGAATGTCTGCTCACATGTGTCACATACTGGCTATTAGCTGGGACTGCAGCTGGGACTGTCACTAGAACACAGAAATGTGGCCTCCTCACATGGCCTGGGCTTCCTGACAGCATGGTGGCCTCAGGGGAGTCAGAGCTCTTACATAAAAACTGTATTCGTTTGTGGGGCGCCTGGGTGGCTCAGTCAGTTAAGCATCCGACTTCGGCTCAGGTCATGATCTCACGGTCCGTGAGTTCGAGCCCCGTGTCGGGCTCTGTGCTGACAGCTCAGAGCCTGGAGCCTGCTTCAGAATCTGTGTCTCCCTCTCTCTCTCTGCCCCTCCCCCGCTTACCCTCTGTCTCTCTCTCAAAAATAAATAAACATTTAAAAATTTAAAAAAAAAAAAACTGTATTCGTTTGCAAAAACTGCCGTACCAAAGTGCCACAAACTGAGTGGCTTAGTACAACAAAAATGTATTGTCTCACAGCTCTGGAGGCTAGAAGTCCAAGGTCAAGGTGTCAGTAGGGATTCTTCTGAGAGTCATGAGGGAATAATCTGCTCCAGGCCTCTCCTTGGCTTGTAGATGGCCCTCTCCCCTCCTGTCTTCACATCATCTTCTCTTTATGTATGTCTCTGGGTCTAAATTCTCCCCTTTTATAGGGAAATCAGTCAAATTGGATTTGGGCCCACTCTACTGACTTCACTTTAACTTGATTGCCTCTGAAAATATCCTATATAACTACCCAGAGGTAATGAGGGATAGCACTCCAACATGTGAATCTGGGGGGTAGGAGAAATTCAACCCATAACAAAAACTCAGGGCTCCAAAGGGAAGTGTTCCCAAGGGAACCAGGCAAAAACCCACATGTTTTTTTTTTTTAGTAGCCTTGGAAATTGAACTTCATGCTACTGGTCACAAGCAAGTTCAGCTCAGATTTAAGGGGAGGGAATAGAGACCCCACCTCTTGGTGGGATGAAGGTCAAAGAATTTGTGGACTTTTTTTTTTTTTTGCAACAAGTATTATTTTTATTCCCCTTTTATAGGCAAAGGAAACAAATCTTACAGCCTTGAGGTATCTTGCTCAAGGTCAGTCACTGGATGCAGGGCCAGTGTTGGAGGTCACTGTGGATATGTTTTAAAACTCCCCCAGTGTCCTTGCGCAAGTTACTCAACCTCTGTAAGCCTTGATTGTCGCATCTGCAAAATGGTGATATTAATACCCAGTTCATAGAGTTGTTTCCAGGATTGAATGAGGTAAGTTATATAAAACGCCTGCACAATTGTAGGAGCTCAGTCAGTGGTAGTTTCTCTCCTTCCCCCCACCCTCCTCCTCTTCTTCTTCCTCCTCCTCCTTGTCCTCGTCCTCATTGATCTTAGTGGTGGAAACATCATGACAAATCTTTGGGGGATAGGGTAATGGAAAAGCAACCAGATCAGAAATCAAAACCCCTGGATCTTAATTTCATTTGTGGATGTTTACAGCTGCTAACTTTTATTATGGGCTTATGATGTATCCAGCACAGAGCTGAGCATTTTCCCATCTGATTCCATGTAAGCCTCATACCAGCCAGCAAAGGGCAGAACTCAAGACTTTAACCCATGCTCCAATGCACTGAGCCTCTATGCTACCCCACTTCTGACCTACCATCTGTAAGCTTTTTCCAGCTGTAATAATATATAACCCAGAATAATGTAACAACCCATGTAATAACATAATGATCCATGTTCTCATGTGGGCAAAGATTCAACTTCATTTATTTTTCTACACCTGAATCTATTTCCTGTCTTCAATCCCTATTTCTCCCTGATGACAAGAATTGTAACCTAGTCATTTTCATAAAAACCCAGTAGAATTCAGTGATTTCTCAATTTAGGTTAAAGCTCGTTGCAATTTAGGGTTCCCTCCCTGGGATGACATTTCCTTTCCACAGGGGATTTATGGATCTTCTTGTCCCGGATATGCCTGGTTCATGATGGTGATAGAGATGACACTAGATTTTCCTAATTCCTGTTTCGTTTCCCTTCTCCTTGGCACAAAGGAAGACTGCATTTCCCAGCCTCCCTCGTAATTAGGTTGGGGTCATGCAATTAGTGTTGGCCGAGGGGCTATGAGGGAGATAGCATATGTCATTTCTTTGCTAAGGGGATGCAAAACCCCCTATGTGACTTGCCAGTTTGCTCTTCCCCTGCTGAGGACACCCCAGAAGTCATAACTAAAATACAGCATGTTGGACCCCTGAGTTGTCACTTAGAAGGGAGCTACTCAGGAGGAGCTTCAATGGATCAGACTCATGAAAGATGAAAGAGAAGCAAACTTTTATGTACCAAGTTTCTCTGGGTACTTGTTTGTACTAACAAACTATAATTTGTCGCTATAGTCTAGTCTAGCCTGAATAAGAAAAGAGTCATCCTAGGCCTGCCTCCACTGACATACACACTGTTCAATGTTAACTGTCAACATTGATTTCCACTGCTAACCAGCACTTCCTCATGTCAATGTCCATGGGATTGAACACGTCCCCATCTTGCCTCTGGTTTGCATGGCTGAATCTGCCACTGATGACTGAGTCTTCTTGTCACACACCCAGCATCTTTGGGGCCACCAACTACCACTGTCTGCTTACCGCCATATGCATCTTGGGGGTATGCAGGGTTTTGGCTGCTCTCCCAGTATCTGTGGGGCTGGAAACCCAACCCAACCCAACCCCAGGCTCTCGCTCAAATGTCCCCACACCCATCTCTCCTCGACTGCTCTCCTACTAGGAAGCTGGTGCAATATTTCCCCAAATTCATCTAGGGGGTTCTTTATCTTCCCCTGAGCCTGAGCCATGTTGGTAGGACAGAGAGAATTGCAGGCTTCTCCCTTGTAGCTCCTCCATGCTCGGCCTTGGGAACTTGAATCTGGCCCACATGGCAGGGGGGCTTATTTGGCTTCCTCTGTCCTTTTTCCCATTCTACTCTTTGGGGAATAAACTTTATGCTGCAATTTCTTAAACTTCTTTAGTTTCTCTTTGAAACTCAGCAAACCTTTTTCGTTTTTTGTTTTTTTCCAAAAAGGCTCACTCTTTGTAAGGGTCACTTTTATGTGTTAACTTGACTGGGCCATGGGATGTCCTGACACTTGGTCAAACATTGCTTTGGGTGTGTCTATGAGGATGGTCTGGATGAAATTAACATTTGAATCAGTAGACTGAATAAAGCAGATTGCCTTCCCTAATGTAGGTGGGCCTCATCCAATCAGTTGAAGGTCTGAATATAGAACAAAAAGACTGAGAAAGAGGGAACCCTTCCAGCTTGATTATTGAACTGGACCATCATCAGTCTTGTTCATTCTTTAGACTGGAACTTTCAGCACTGGTTTTCCTGGTTCTCATGCTTTTAGACTCAGGCTAGAATTACACCATTGGCTCTCTTGAGTCTCCATCCTGCCAACTATAGATCTTGGGGCTTTTCAGCCTCCATAATCACATGACTTGATTCCTTATAAATCTTGATAGATGTATATGTATGTATATATCTCCTACAGGTTCTATTTCTTTCTCAGGAGAATGCTGACTAATAAGCACTCTTGCATAGCAAGATTCACAAGATTATTTTCTATTTTATAAGGTTTAAAGGTTGATTTTGAAATTTCACAGCCAAGAATTCGATTCCTGGGTATTTGTATTCTATTGCACCTTCTCTTTCCCAGGGAAAGGAGATCTGTGGAAGAATCAGGGCAATAAGAAAATGGTGATGGTGAGGAGAGGTGGAAGGAGGACACTGATTTTTTTTTTTTTTTTTGTCTCTAAACATGACTGTGCAGCAATAAAGAACATTTGCATCATGCTGACTCCACTTACAACTCGCCAGAGCCAGACATGTGGAAACTAGCTGTCTCTAACAAGTAAGGAAAGGGGCTTAGGAAGTTCAAGTGCCTTGTCTGGGATCAAGGGACAATGCCTGGGCCTGGAGAGGGTGGTCTTTCTTCAGCATATGTGTCAACACAGCTAGAAAAAGAAGCTTCCACAAGGAGAAAGTAAAATCAAATGCATGGAGGCAGTGCAAGCTGAGGCAAGATCTAAGCGTGTACTGTGCCCAAGGAAACCTCAAGAATCCTCAAGGCTAATGTGTTTATGGGCAGCCATTGCTTCACGAGTCAAAGAAAGAGAAAGGAGGCTCCAAGAGCGTAGATACTCTGTTCTGCTCAGTTCTGTATCCCTGGGCCCTAGAACAGAGTCTGGCCAATTTGAGAGTCTGGCGCTCAAATGATACTTGTCAAATGAACGAATAAAGTAAGAGAAATAGGATCTACTCTCAGGTTCCTTATCATTTGGCTGAGAAAACCAATTTCATGAAGAGGGAAAATAGGAGAGCTAAACCCGACAAAAGAAACTGTAAGCAAACATGGATACGGTGAAGAGAAAAAAGTCAGTACGCGGGTCAGGCTCTCTGGTTGTCGTAAATGCCACACATCTGTGTCAAGGATGGCCTCTGTGTAACTGTATCGAAATCGTGATGCCTGGGAGTTCCATTTCCTGTTAGTAGCTGGTAGGAGAACTCCTAAGAAGAGGCTCACTTTTTTGGGAAAAGTATGTTTTTAAGCGAAATAGGACAAAGAGTGATTCTAAAGAGTGTGCTCAAAGCTGAAGTGACTGCTCCAGATAGGGAGGAAGTGTTGGGAATTTCCAGGAGGAAAACCTCACAAGGCAAAGGCCACTAGGGTCAGACCCTGAAAGGAGAGGGGAGGGGTGTGCCAGAGGTAGAATAAACCTCACAGCGGGGTGAAAGAGAAGGCACTCTAGAGAAGACTTTTGTCTTCTGAGGCTTTTTCAACTGAAAACAATGTGTGTGTATGCACTGCTCTGTACTGAGTGACGCAGACCCTTTTAAGGAGGTCACAAAGTGTCCGGAGAGGTTGGAATTCTTGCGGTAATGGCAAAAGATGCAGGACTTCTAGTTCCTGGTGAAAGTGGAGCTGACACAGAGTCAAATGCACATGACTACACCTCCCCCACAAGATTGGTGGGAGGGTTAATAATGTAAGCATTTAGTGCCTGCAACATTTGACTGCCAAACACTTGCTTGATCTGAAGGTGCTCTGGGCCACGGTGAGGTGGAGTGGGGAGTAGGGGGACTTAAACAGGTTCTAGAGGAACAGGAACTGAACATCAGTCCATTCTCTATAGTGTCTAGCCCAGTCATGGCAAACTCATGGCATAGAGGTTGCCATGCTTCCAGGCTGCGCCCAGGGCAGACATTACTAATGGATTGCAGCACTCTCTCTCTCGAGGCCAGACTCACACTGAGAATCCTTCTCAACATTGCACTCCATGTAGCTACTACCAATGGATTGTTGTCTTGCGAGAATAAATCAATCTGCCTTCCTTGGCCTGAGCCAGAGGCCACAAACAGGCAGGCAAGGAGATGAGCTGGATATGGATGGAGATATGATAGTGTTTTTTTTCTCACATAAGACTTTTATTTTTATTTTTTATTTTTATTTTATTAGAGAGAGAGTGTGTGTGTGTGTGCACCTGAGAGAGGGAGGGAGAAAGAGAGAGAGACAGAGACAGAGACAGAGATTGAATCACAAGCAGGTTCCATGCTCCCGTGTGGAGCCCAACACAGTGCTTTATCTCTCGACCCCGGGATTGTGACCTGAGCTGAAATCAAGAGTCGGATGCTCAACCAACTGAGCCAGCCTTTTATTTTATTTTTTATTTTATTTGAGAGAGAGAAAGAGAGCAAGTGGAGGGGGAGAGAGGCAGAAGGAGAGAAAGAGAGAGAGTCTTACATAAGATTTTTAAAAGTTTGAATTACTTAATGCCATTTTTCATTTATGAAATTTCACGTATCCACATTCCTGGCTTCTCTTGAAAAACATGAGTATCTGACAACACGGAGGCGCTCTCATGCATGGTAACAACTGCCTGTGGTTGGCCCAGCTGAGCATGGCAAGACTCTGAAGATGGCCTGAGTTCAAGCCTTGCCTCTGCTTCTTCTTCATTGTGTGACTTTGGACAAGTCCCTTATCTTTAGGGCTCTAGCTTTCCCACCTGTAAAATGGGAGACAACAATAGTACTGACCTAACGAGGTGGTTGTAAAGGCTAAATTAATTAGAACAGTGCCTGGCACACAGGAATCACTAAAGTAAGTTCAGCTATCATTGTTAAGCCTTTGAAGTTTCTATAGACACCCAAGGGCCTGTCTGAAGGAGGCAATGTAAGACCTGCCTCACGGTGAGGAATCAAGGCACAGAAGGGCCCGACAGTGTCCCCAGGCATGGGAGGACTCAGGGTCCTTGCTGGGTGAGGGTCTCTGGGGTCCACCCCAGACCTAGGGAGTAGCTTTCTGTGAGTACCTACAGCACTCGGGCACACTCACGATGTGGGGGTATCTGTTTGAGGCTCAGGAAGAAGAAAGAAAATGCTTGTTATTTGGCTTTGCTGTTCAAGGGTTGGCCTGGAGGGTGCTCCTATCTGGAAAGAGTTAAAAGATGAAGTTAATTGGAGGAGAAATGTTGCCCAGAACACACACTCAAAGCTGCTGGAAGAGGGGCCAGGCTTTCTCTTACGCCACAACTTCAGTGGGCAGAGATAAAAAATAGACAAAAAAAAAAAAAAAAAAAAGCGAAAACAAACAAACAAAAACCCACAGCACCACGGCAAACCTGAAAAGCAGACGACAGCCATTTCTTCTCCTTGGCTCACCTGACAGCTTCCTGTCCCCTTCTGAGTGACAAAGGGGAATGCGCTTCTCTCTGATGCTCAGAGACTTCTGACCCTCATGTGTCCCACAACCTGTAGGTGAACTTCCTGAAGCTCCTGGGAACTCAGAGTGTTCATGTTGGCCTCCGAGGCCACAGGAGAGATTGTTGCTGAACATGCCTGGGTGGGGGCCCGGGCAGTGTGTGGTGTGGTGAGCAGGCAGCCGGGGGTCGGGGACATAAAGGTCATGCAAAGAAAGGGATGTTTTACAAAAAGGAACAGATCTCTCCTCCCTGGGGAGACAGAGCACAGACTGCTTTTAAACTGCATACCTTGTTTTCCTTTCTCCTTTGGAGAAAAAAGGCCAGCCGCTCTTGTTGAAATTCAGCCAAGTGGGTCCCCGAATGCACCCTGGGCCTCTCATTTTGCCAGCTTTGCCTGCCTGTGTTTCAGTAAGTTTTGCAGTTTTGCAGGGAGAGGTGGCAGGATTAGATATTCCAGTGCTGGAGGGGAGGGAAGGACACAGGAGATGAAGGGTCACCAAGTAACCAAGCCCCGCTCTGCCTTCACGGAGCTTGTCTGCTGGAGGTGAGAGCCACAGACGTGAATCCTACATTCTCCAAGACCTCCAGTCCCTGGAAGGGAAGGACCCAGCCACCCTCCTCCATTGTGCTCCATGGGCCAGTTTCCCCAGGCTGGGAGCGTGCATGCGGCCCACGTCCCCAAGCACTGGCCCCAGGAGCCAACTGCTCTAACGTCGCTTGGGCTCCTATGGACCCCGCCTTCATCCTCTTTCCTCTGCCTGTGTGTATTTCGTCGCAGGAGGGACGTGGAATACCCAAATATTTTTCCTGGAGCTGGAGAGAGAGTTGGGGCAGTGGGGGGTGGGGAACAGGGGAAGAGAGAGAGGGTGGGACAGGGGAGGGCATTTGCAAGTGATCTGAGCAGTGGAGGAGGTGAGGGGCTTGCCTGCACGTTGGGCATAGCTGTCAGCAGCACAGGCAGCGTGTGCGTGTGGCATCCTGCCCAGGGGAGAAATCTGAAACAGCTTTCTACGTGGAGCTCCTGCTCCTGCGTGCCGGCCCCACCCAGCTCAGAGCCAAACAGCCAGGGAAGCCAGGGGAAGCTAGCCTCAAACCCCTCAGGGGAGATGAAGGAATCTCTTGGGCCAGGGTATTTGTAGCAGGTATGAAACTTACAGGAAATAAAGTAACTTTCCTTATTTTCTCCAGTAGAACTCTGTTAACAGTTCCGTTTCTACCCAGTAGTGAGAAGGTTCACCTCATCCCTCCAGGAGAACACGGCGACACTGAGTTAGTACGGTGAACTCGGTCTCTGGGAAGAAAAAATATCCGTCTTTCCTGTAGGCACATGGAGCATGGGGACTTCCATGTGCAATCTTGTCAGAGGGGCTGGGCCTCTGGTTGGCGTGCAGGCCTCCTTTTAGGAAGTGCAGGGCGAGCTCCCTCCATTCTGGGATTCCCAAGTCTGCTGGGGGCCCTTGTCTTTCCTCCCTCCAGGGACAGGGGGTACAGAGGCCACACACCCAAGCCTCAATGCTCTTACTTTCCCTCTCTCTCCAGACTCTTCCTCCAGCTCAAGAAAATGCGATTTGCTTTCCTGTGTGGTAGGAAGTTGCCCGTATGTAATACCCCACTCCTTTCCCTGTTTATAGCTTAAAACCAAAACTGTCGTAGAGAGGCAGAAAGTAGAATGGTGGTTGCCAGCGACGAGAGGGATGGGATGAGGAGAAATTGTTAAATCGTTTCAAGGTTTCAGTTCCGAAAGAAGATAAAGTTCTGAAGATGGATGGTGGGGAGAGTTGCCCATCGTTGTGAAATGTCCCGAAACATATTAAGACGGTACATTTTGTTATGTATATGTTCCCACAATAAAACAAAACTCCATGTTTTTAGTCTTTCTGGCTTTGTTTTCTTTATTATTTAAATTTAAAAAAAAAATATTATTTTAAGAGACAGAGAAAGTGGAAAAAGGGCAGAGAGAAAGAGAGGGAGAGAGAGGATCCCAGGCAGGATCCATGCTGTCAGCAAAGAGCCCTAGGTGGGGCTTGAACTCATGAACCGTGAGATCATGACCTGAGCCGAAACCAAGAGTCCGATGCTTAACTGACTGAGTCACCAGGCGCCCCTTTCTGGCTTTGGTTCTTGATATGTCACCAAGTCTTGTGGAATTTAGAAGACTTTTTTTCTCTTAAGTACCTGGCTCTTAGAGTTGAAAAGTCTTACTCTTGTTTCTTAGAATGGGCTTTCAAGACCCTAGCTTTCATGTCGAGAAATGAACACTGTCTCTTTCCCTTTAAAAAAAATTTTTTTTAAGTTTATTTATTAATTAGAGAGAGAGAGAGAGAGAGAGACAGTGTGAGTGGGGGAGGGGCAGAGAGACAGAGAGAGAGTGAGAATCCCAAGCAAGCTCCACACTGATAGTCCAGAGCCGGATGGGGGGCTTAAACTCACGAAACTGTGAGATCACGACCTGAACCAAAACCGAGAGTTGGACGCTTAACAGACTGAGCCACCCAGGAGCCCGGGTCTCTTTTCCTTTCTTTCTTTTTTTTTTTTTTTTTAATTTTTTTTTTTCAACGTTTATTTATTTTTGGGACAGAGAGAGACAGAGCATGAACGGGGGAGGGGCAGAGAGAGAGGGAGACACAGAATCGGAAACAGGCTCCAGGCTCCGAGCCATCAGCCCCGAGCCTGACGCGGGGCTCGAACTCCCGGACCGCGAGATCGTGACCTGGCTGAAGTCGGACGCTTAACCGACTGCGCCACCCAGGCGCCCCATCTTTTCCTTTCTAATCCAACTATAAATCACCCAAATCCCCTCTTGCTAAACCAGGAAGGAGGTCACTAACAAAGAAGTGGGCAAAAATTAGTTTTACATGTTACCTCTTATTTTCTTGAACCAAGTGTTAGAGGTACTAGAGTTGGTCAAGAAATTTGAATTTAGTCTGTCTCCAAGACCAGTTGAGGTATCAGAATTTGTTTTACAGGGTCTTATTGTGGTCAGCGGACAGGATCCCTGAGCTTTGAGAAGGAAGAGAGAAGTAAGAGGTCTGGTGACCTAAGTGGCAGCTAATCTATTTATAGTAAACCTTGGTTTGCGAGTATAATTCACTCCAGAAACATGCTTATAATCCAAAGCACTTGTATATCAAAGCAAATTTCAAGAACCATTGGCTCAGTTGTGATCATGGGACATTCAACTTCACGTACTACTCATATTGCAAACTTCTCTAGTTTATCAAGTTAAAATTTATTAGAAATGTTTGCTCATCTTGTGGATGCTCGCAGAACAAGTTACTCACAAGCCAAGGCTTCACTGTATTTAGGAACTGACAGCACTTTGCCCTACATTTCATTCAGTGCCAGGAAAATACCATTTCTAAGTCAGTCAGCTCCTACAGTATTAGTTTGCTTTTGCTGCTGTAAAAAATTACCACAAACTTCAGGGCTTAAAAGAAACAAATTTATTATCTCACAGTTCTGGAGGTCTCACTGGGCTAAAATCAAGGTGTTCCTAATGGAAGGTCCAGGCGAGAATCTGTTTCCTTGGCTTTTCCAGCCCCTAAAGGCTGCCCACACTCTTTGCCTCCTGGCCCCTTTCCGACAAGCACATGACTCTGACTTCTGCTTCCATCATTATATCATCCTCTCTGACTTCCTGCCTCCCTCTTGTAAGGACACTTTTGATGACATTGGGCCCACCTGGGTTACCAAGGATACTTTCCTCATCTTAGAATGCTTAACTTAATCATATCTGCAATCTCCCTTTGCCATGTAAGGTAACATATTTATAAGTTCGATGATTAGGGAATGGATGTCTTTGAGGGGCCATTATCTGACTGCCACTTATAGTTTCTGTTGAAAAGTCAGCCTAGGGGTGGCTGGATGGCTCATTAGGTTAAACATCTGACTTTGGCTCAGGTCATGATCTTGCAGTTCATGAGTTCGAGCCCCACATCAGGATCTGTGTTGACAGCTCAGAGCCTGGAGCCTGCTTTGGATTCTGTGTCTCCCTCTCTCTCTGTCCCTCCTCCACTCACTCTGTCTCACTCTGTCTCAAAAATAAATAAACATTTTAAAAAATCTTAAAAAAAAAAAAAAAAAGAAAGAAAAGTCAGCCAACATCATCCTTGGAGTCTCCATCCTTGGAGGCTCTCGCTATTATCACTGCAGCATTTGTTACGGCCTCATAGGTGCCCATGGGTGAGGCTGTGCTCCCCACCACTCCAGAGAAGATGAAACAGACTCACCCCTCCCCCTGCCTGCATGTGAAGTACAGGGGAACCTGGGAAACCGATTTTTTTAAATTCAAGAATGGAAACTATAGAAATGAGGGGGAATTTTGATGATAATGTTGTTTGCCACATAAGATTGTTAGCTTTTCCTGAGCAACAGCAATCAGGACCTTGTGCTGGACCTGAGCGGACGGCACCACCAACCCAGGTGTGCCTCACCCTGCAGGTGGAGGTGCCACAGGTCCTCAGGTGCAGAGATGTCCCACCTCCCTGAGGAGCGCTTTGCCACTGAGAATTGGCCACAGTGACTCACTCAGAGCTGCCCCTGGCCCTGTGGGGCCACTACTGAGCTATGACATTGTTCTGCTGTGGCCTCTCCCTCTACCACCACAGCACTGTGAAGGTCATGTGTTCATGGCACTGATAAGGCCTTATGTCCCAGGGCTGATTTCTGGGGAGCCCATTTTCAGGTCAGCGGCTGAGCCTTTATCTCAGTGTGGGTGCTCTACCCACTGGCCTCCTTCACCACTTCCAGGAAGGCTAGCTTCTTCTCAGGAGTGGGGTCTCGCTGCTGCCATCAGCAGGTGCGGCCAGGTCAGGTGTGGGATGCCCCTCATCAAGGACCCAACAACCCTGGGTGAACAACAGAAAGGTTAGAAACTCTAAGGTGAACCGGATCCCAGCAAGGAAGAGCCTGGCCCAACACCCGGCAGATGGACCAAGGTTGCTCTTCATTCCCTAAATGGGGCCCAGCTACCATCTACAGCAAGGATGGGGAGCACCCAGCTTCTAGCCCTAGGCGGATCCAGACTCACCCAGGCCACCAGCAGAGGTGGACAATGAGGGTGGGGCTTGGCTTTACGGAGGTCCAGGTTTACTAGCTGGGATGGTGAACAACGCTCAGATGCTGAATTGGTAAATATGTGGGAGAGCCTGAGCCTCAGAATTCCTACGGTAAAGCAGTCAGGAGCTCAGAGCCATTGAGATCTGGACACTGACGTCAGACATGTTTGTCCCTCGGGGCTGGTGACATGGCGAGCACCGATCCTGTGGAAAGGTCCACTCCCCCGGGAACCGTTTACACACTGGAACCTCCCACACAGACCCACAGGCTAGAGGGAGAGAGAGCCCAGCTGCCAAGTTGTGCTTCTGGCAAAGGGAGGCGGGGGGAGGGGGAGGGAATCTGCACTTTTAACAAAGTGACGGAGCCCCAACATCAAGCTTGCTGCACAGAGGGTCGGTGGAGCCTTCCTTCCCGGGGGCCGGGTGAGGGTGGCTGCTGGCGGGACTTGAGACCCAAGAAAGTAACCCAAAAGAGGCCGGTCCGATCCTTCAAAACAAGGAGATGTCCACATTTGTAATTGAGATGAGAAAGGGAGCTGCATTATTTATGAAACGGCTGAGCCCGGAGTCGACAAGGAAGGAGGAGGCCTTTAGAGGAGAAAGTGGTTTCAAAGGCATCCGTATTTCGCTGAAAAAAACACACGCAAACTATGATTTAGGTTGTGCTGAGGTTTTGAACCGGAGATGACTCTAGTGCAGTTGGAGACCGAGGATGGGGGCCGAGGGTGTGGGCAGGGCTGGCAGGGGGACAGAGTGGTAGTGGGGGGGGGGATCCTTCAGGCTCCCTGCGAGGAGGGGGGCATGCTGTGGGGGTACTTGTGGCATCTACAGAAGTACGTGTGTGAGTGCGTGTGAGTGTGTGTGTACATACCCTTGAAATGGACCAACGGACAGAGGGTGGGAAGTTGCACCCCCCCAAGACTCAGCCACTTCTGGGACTTCTGGGTTAATTCTGTTTGCCTGGCTGATTTGCTGTAAGAGTTTGGGCCAAAACTCTGAGAAAAGAGTCTTTAATATTCTTTTTTTCTTTTAACATTAAAAAAAAATTTTTTTTAGTTTATTTTTTGAGAGAGAGAGAGAGAGAGCAGGGAGGGGTGGAGAGAGGAAGAGGGTGAGAGAGAATCCCAAGCAAACTCCATGCTGTCAATGCAGAGCCTGACATGGGGCTCGATCTTGCAAACTGTGAAATCATGACCTGAGCTGAAATCATGAGTCGGACACTTAACCGCTACCTGGGCGCCCCTCTTTTTTTTTTCTTTAATTAAAGTATAAGGTGTTCAGTCTGATGAAGTTTGAACAACTGCCACCAAAACCAAGATATAGAACATATGCATCATCTAGAATGTTCCCACATGCCCCTGACTGCTTTTTGATTTGTATCAACATAGATCAATCCTGCCTGTTCTAGAAACTCGTATAAATGGAATTGTATAGTATGTACTTTTTTGTGTCTGGATTTTTTCACTCAGCAAAATGTTTTCTGAGATTCATCCATATTGTAGGTTTAACACTAAATGGTTCTTTTTATTCCTGAGCAATATTCCATTAAAGGGCTAGATCACATTCTTTTATCTGTTCAGTTGATGGGCATTTGGGTGGTTTCCAGTTTTTGATTCTTATGAACACAATTACTATAAACATTTGTGTACAAGTCTCTGTGTCGACCTATGTTTTTGTTTCTTTTGAGTTAATACCTAAGAGTAGAATTTCTGGGTCATGTGTAGATACATGTTCACCACTATAAGAGACTGCTAACCAGTTCTTCATCCACTGGGTTATGAGTTCCAGTTGCCCCACATCCCAACATTCATTGTATTTTATTTTAGCCATTCTCATAAAGGTGAAATGGCATCTCAATGTGGTTTTAATTTGCATTTCCCTAATGACTAATGATGTTGAGCACCTTTTCATGTGTTTATTGATGAGTCGTGGATCTTCTTCATGAGATGTCTGTTGAACTCCTTTGTCCACTTAGAAAATTAGGCTGAAAATCAACATCTTTTTGGTGTTGTTGATTTGTAGGCATTCTTTACATATTCTAGACCCTCCAAAGGAAGATTTGTAGATCAGTAGCTACTAGTCATGCTACCCCTGTCCCATAAGCTGAATACCTGTCACTCCTTCATCCTACTTCATATCATATCACTTTGGGTGATGTACTGAGTTTAAAATGCACGCTTTGTGACCCCAATGGCAGAAATGCTAAATTCTACTTAATCTAACTCAAACTGCCTCATGAGGTTCTACTTTCTACTGAAAACAGAAAACAAATGAGCAAATAAAACAACTAATCTTACTACTTGAAGGTAAATTCCCTCCCATTTAAAGACAATCTTTTTTTGTAGAATTACTCAGGCGATTCAGGATTTAACTTAGCTGAACAAAGTTTAAAGTCCCTTTTAGATCTCTATCCTCTCAAAAATCTTCCTGTCCCCACAAAGGATGATCAGGAAGTGACTCACATTCTTGATGGCCACAACATAGACATACCTGGTCTGTTCTCTGTCCTCCAATTTCAAGTTGGATTGTATGGGAAGCACTTGAGGTTGGCCAGTGTCTCTGGAGGCAGCTCCAAACTGGACTGATGCTACTATTGACCACCATCCTGCCTTGGCCTCCACTTGTAGAGTCTTGTGTCCTACCAGACTTAGGAGAACTACTGCTCCCTATTCCCAATCTTCACAGAAAGTTCTGGATGCCATGCAAGCAACACGCTGCATCCAGGGAACCTGGTCTATGGGATCTCAGGCTCCTTCTCTGCCTAAATGTGCCGCATTAGTACTTCTCTTCTGAAATCACCCCATGTGGATGTGGGTCACCCAGCAAGGTGCTCTCTGCCTGGAATTCTAAATGCAAATGGAGCACAAACTTTTGGAGACTTCCACAGACCATCTGCCATACCCACAGTCTCACCCTGAACCCTAAGAATAGTGTCTTAATCTAATTTTATTGACTAAACATGTCTCTAGTCTCTGCCCCACCACATCCCCACCCAGAAAGGGCCGTTCCCTTACCTGCGAGATTGTGAACTTTTCTTAGGTCACATTGCCCGTCCTTCCCTACTCTATGATATGTGGTAAAAATTCCATGTTCATGTTCATCATGTTCCAAGATTGCTATATTTAAAAGAAATCTAGGGGCTCCTGGGTGGCTCAGTTGGTTGAGTGTCTGGCTCTTGACTTTGGCTCAGGTCATGATCCTAGGGTTGTGTGATCAAGCCCTACATCGGGCTCCATGCTGCACATGGAGCTTGCTTGGGATTCTCTCTCCTTCTCCCTCTGCGCCTCTCCTCTGCTTGTGCGCTCTCTCTCTAAAATTAAAAAAAAAAAAGAAAGAAAGAAAAAGAGTAAAACAAATAAAAGAAATCCATTTGTATTTATGAAAACCTTTCCTCTCTCAATGGCCTGATCTTGCAGTTGAAAACTTGGCTTTAAATCCTATTGTTTCTGAGTTTGTTTGGATATCTAAAGCTGGACGTTTGTTCTTCGTTCCAGACACTCCTCTCTCCTTCATTCCACCTACTACTCGTGAAAGCAATGGAAACTGTGGCTAAATAAGGGAAAATCACAAAGAGGAAGTGAAAAAAGAAAGCACATTAATATAATTCAAGGCATTGATTTTAACACACTTATTTCAGTGGTAACTAGGAAGGACTTATTCCCTCCTTCAAAAAGAAAATCATGAATTTGTGTATTTAGCTCCAACTGTACTTTCCACACTGGGTCCTCCTACTTGGGATGTGCCTCTAGATATTCCAAGGCCTTAGGTCCTCAAATCCCCTTCTTTTTTTTTTTTAAGTTTATTTATTTATTTTGAGACAGAGGGAGAGAGAAAGACAGTGTGAGTGAAGGAATGGGAGAGAGAGAGAGAGAGAGAGAGAGAGAGAGAGAGAGAGAATCCCAAGCAGGCTCCACACCTGCATTGCAGAGCCTGATGTGGGGCTCAAACTCATGAACCATGAGATGAACTTGAGCTGAAATCAAGAGTCAGAATCTTAACTGACTAAGCCTCCCTGGCACACCCCTACTACTTTTTTTTTAAGTTTATATTTTTGAGGGAGAAAGAGAGTGAGTGTGAGTGGGGGAGGGACAGAGAGAGAGGAAGAGACAGAGAATCCCAAGCAGGCTCTGTGCTGTCAGTGCAGAGCATGACGTGGGACTTGAACTCATGAGCCATAAGATCATGACCTTAGCCAAAATCAAGAGTCAGATCCTTAACCGACTGAGTCTTGCAGGCGCCCCCTCAAGTCCCTCTCTTGACTCCTGTTCATCTGTTAACTCTGTACCCAGCTTTGTTCCATGTCATGCAAGGATTTTCTCTTGTATCCTGCTCCATGGGATCCATCCATTCCTGAGCAACAAAGCAGCAGGTCACAAACACTGAGGGAACATACCACTGAGAAGTCCCCAAACAGATTTCTTGATACTGCAATTGAACCTAACTGGGAGCACTGTGACTGCCAACCCCTGACATGGCCAGCAGCGGCCCACACCTCCAAGGGTCTGGCTTTTGTACCCCTCCCACAGTGATCAAGGTCGGCTCGTGTGACTGATGAAATAAGACACCGTGGTGGTATATCATTTCTGAGGCTAGGTTAGAAAAACACTGTGGTTTCTGCTCATCTCTCTCGGGTCACTCATTCTGGAGGAAGCCAGCTGCCATGTTGTGAGGACACTAAAGTAGCCTTGTGGAAAAGTCTACATGGCAAGGAACTGGGGCCTCCTTTCAAAAGCCACGTGAGTGGGGCATTTTGAAAGCAAGCCCAGAATCGCAGTGGCAGGCTAATATGGTGGACAGGGCTTATCCATCCAGCCCTGTCAGCTCATAGAAGACAAAGCAGAAGCCTAGAGAGGCCGGATAACCCATCAACATCACACATCTGGTCAGTGCCTAAGCCACACCTTGACTCATAGTCCCATTTTATTTTCTTTTCATTTTTTTAATGTTTATTTATTTCAAGAGAGAGAACGCCCAAACAGGGGACGGTTGGGGGGTGGGGGTGGTGCAGGGAGAGTATCCCAAGTCAGCTCTGCACCACCAGAGCAGAGCCCTATGCGGGGTTCGATCCCACAACCCATGAGATCATGACCTGGAGCCCAAATCAAGAGTCAGGCACAACCGACTAAGCCCCCCAGTCGCCCCTCGTAGTCCCATTTTAGATAAACTGATTGATCTTAAGCTCACAATGTTTCTCAGACCTCACCATTTCATGTTTCCTGTGCCCTGGCCTCTCTGTCCTACTGAACTTTTGTCATTAGATCACAGGACATCTTCTTGCAGTAGGCTGGGAATGTGGGGGTGATGGACGTCTAGGTTGAGGAGACAACATGGCTAAGGCACAGATGAAAAAATGTTTGACTTTTCTGGAAATGAACAAGTCTTCCACTGCAGTGGAAGGCTGGTGTCATGTAACAGGGTTCCTTGAATATGGGAGGAAGCGAGACTCCTGAAGGAGTGTGCCAAGGCTGCCCAGGACACCTGTCGAAACCCCTGCCTTGAGTTTACAACAGGCAGGGTGTCTGTCTTTGAAGGTGGGGGGCGTAAAACAGCACACACACAAAGGAGGATGTGTGTCATCAGCCCAAGCGTCGTGGAGTCTAAAGAAAGGTGCTATTAAGGAGGCTTGGTGAGGTCAATCTGTCCACTCATACTTGATCAGAGGAGATGTTTCTAAATTTTTTTTAATGTTTATTTTTGATAGGTGGGGGGAGGGACAGAGAGAGAGAGGGAGACACAGAATCCGAAACAGGTTCCAGGCTCCAGGCTCTGAGCTGTCAACACAGTGCCCCATGTGGGGCTCGAACTCACGAACCATATGATCATGACCTGAGCCAAAGTCAGACGCTTAACTGACTGAGCCACCCAGGCGCCCTGATCAGAGGGGATGTTTCTAGAGCAACATAAGGCTGGAGGGCACAGAGGAGGGGCCCTGCAATGGAAACTGGGGCTCCAGGGCTAGCCCCGATAACCCGAGGATGCTGATCTTGTAAAAATAAAAACTTCCTCAGCGGGCTCTTCCACAACCTCTGAGTCTGAGCTTCCAAAAGCAGAGGCTGACGTGGCGAAGGCGGATGGAAATATATTGATTCCCTTGGTTTTGTTTCACCTCGTTTTCATTCACTGAAGCATTTTCTTCCCAGGAAAGCCAACAATTTCCCAGAATAAGGGTCCTGGCCCTTCTAGATGATCTGTCTGTAGGCATTACTTTTCAAGGCCAATTTGTAATCATATGTATCTTGCCAACAAGTTCAGAAATGTGACCACATCAAACTCAGAAAGCCTGGAATTCTTAAAGAGAAAGACAAAGCTGAGTTGGAGGAAGGATGGGTCTCTATCCCCAAACCCCACCCTCTTCCAGAGCCTAACACGCACCAAGGCTAGGGTATCCACAGGAGGTAAAGAGGGTACAAATTTTGCAGACTTATGCAGGCAAATAACTTACTTTTTTTTCCCCCTATGATCAAACTTAACTTAGCTCCCACACCCTTGTTTATGTTCAGTTACCACAAGGGGTAAAAACTGAATCAGTTAGGCATTTCTTTCTGATTCTTCTTTCCCTTCCTTCTCTCCAGGTGTTAAGATTGAGGAGGATGCATTATGAATTGGGAGGCACCATGTAGCTGTGACCAAGATGTCCGATGTTCATTGGCCTCAGGACATTGGCATCTACTGTACTACACGTGCATCTGTGGCCCCTCCAGTCTCCAGTTGCCAGATCCAAGCCAATCCCTCCGTGTCCTCTTTATCCCACCACAAAAGCTTCCCAGCTTGCTCTTGGGCACACCTACATGCCCTCCGTGGCACAGAAACATTGGCTGCCCCACCATGGGTGCTGGAGGCTCTGGGAGGCCAATCTGTGGCCTGTCTGCTGAGGTCCCTCCATGCTGTGGCTGTTCCTATTCTGGTGTCATGAGCACATGGGTTTCTCCGAGAGAGAAACTTCCGCTCTCTCCCTCTCCCCACCAACTCTTCAATCTATTTGTTGAAGTAACCAAAGCAATGGCTTTTCAAGAGTACTGTCACTGTTTTTTTTTTTAAAAACCCGTTAAGGGGTGGGGCGCCTGGGTGGCTCAGTCGGTTGAGTGTCTGACTTCAGCTCAGGTCATGATCTCACGGTTCATGGGTTCAAGCCCCGCATTGGGCTCTGGGCTAACAGCTCAGAGCCTGAAGCCTGCTTCGGATTCTGTGTCTTCCTCTCTGCCCCTCCCCCACTCATGCTCTGTCTCTCTCTGCCTCTCAAAAATAAAGAAACGTGATAAAAAAATTTTTTTTAATCCGTTAAGGGGCATCTGGGTGGCTCAGTCAGTTGAGCATCTGACTTCGGCTCGAGTCATGAGTTTGAGCCCCACATCAGGCTCTCTGCTGCCAAGGCAGAGCCTGCTTCAGATCCTCTGTCCCCCTGTCTCTCAGCCCCTCCCCTGCCTGCGCTCTCTCTCTCTCAGTAAATAAGGAAGTAAATTAAATAAATAAACATTAAAAATTAAAAGTCCATTAAGAAATTCGAATTGTGTAGGGGATGCAGGCAACAAGGAAAATAAGGATAAATAGGAAAAAAGGATAGAGAAAAGTAATCCCAGTGACAGGGGTTGTGATGTGTTCTAAGGTGGAGGGAAACAGATGCTCTGTACAACAAAGTTCTTAGTAGCACGCACCAGTGACCAATTCTGGCTAAATTATAAGGAAAAGTGTCTGTTAAGAGAATATACAACAGCTCATAGAATCATGGAGACAGCCAGAGAAAAAGTTCAATGCTGATCCTTGAAGTCAACGAGTCAAGCCACACACAGAGCAGGGCTGATGGGGAGGCAGTTGAGCATCACCCATCGTCTGTCCCAGGAGCTGTGCTCGGCTGCCACGGCTACTGTGGCCACCGCTGGCTCTTGCCTCCTGAGTCACTGTGCTGGTGCATTGGCCTGGTAGTGGTGAGGCCCCTGCTTTGAGCCCCAGTTGCAAGGCAGGCTGGGAAAGGAAGTATCTGATTGTCACGGTACCTATGGGCGAGGTGGTTTTGTTCCTCACAGGCTCATATAATTGGCAATTCTCCAAAGAAAGATACAGGGAAGCAAAACAAATGACCAGGGTCCTCTTTGCACAGGAGAACAACACAAGAGGTGGGCCAAGAAGGTTCTCCGGTAATCTCAGGTGTGGCATCCAAGGATGGGAACCAGCCAGCGGGTGGGAGGCTGAGGGCACAAAGACATTTGGTCTCAGGGGGCAAGGGGGTGGTGAGGTGTGACAAGGGTCAAGGGCACGGGGAGTAGTATGAGAGATGAGAATGACAACGGAAGACCTCACCTGCTGAGGAGCCCCTTCTCTGAGGACAGTTTAAGGCTGGAGGATACCACTAACCTGAAGGAAACACCATTGTGCCCAGGAGTGCTTGACTGGCCAAGAGTAAAGATATTTAATAATAGGCTTCACCAGCCCTCCCTCCAACTCGTCAGGGTGAAAGCAGGTTCTGCTGAAATTAGGGCAGGGTTAGCAGGATGAGGCAAAGACCTCAACTTTTGGATGTGAGCATCAGCGACTACTTCCCATCCACCCAGGAGAAGACAGGGAAGGGGCAGGAGCTCCAAGGCTGAGGGACGGTAATGGCTCCAGGTGGGGACACAAGGCAGCTCCCTTTTATTCCACATGGTGACCTTTTGCCTGTGGCCTCTTGTCCACAAGGATGGTATTTCCACCAAAAGTTCACCTCCCCCAGGAGACAATCACTGCTATTTTGCAGCCTGTCGGGAAGGTCAGAGGGCAAGCCCTCAGGAGGCAAAGAAGAAACGTGGCCAGAAGAGACAGAAACATTTCAGGGCACTGCTCTGGCCATTCCTCCCCCCATGGGAGGACACCGATCGCTGGTGGAGGTGGCTCCTGCCCCTTTGTCCAGCTCTTACAATCACCGTGTGCCGGGGATGGACTTTCTTGCTGATGCGGCTGGCTTCCTTTGGTTAGAAACAAAACAACCACATCAATTCAGGTTGCCGTTAGGAGCTTTTAAAAGAGATGTCGGTTGCACTTAATACACAGTTGGGGCCAAAGTAAAAGCTGGGTAAGTGCCCGGGCTATTCAGCTGGAAATTACATCCTGCTCAGGAACATAAATGTCACGCTCCCCAGGCCCCAACACAGGCAAACTGTCTCACAGCGCCGGTTCCCCAGGACTCCAAATTTCCTGACCAATGGCCCTGTGCTTGCCTTCAGACACAACCTGTCTCAGTTAAGAAGGCCAAGCCAACAGGAAACACAAGAGCACTATCATTGACCTAATCTTTTTGTTTGTGAAACCAATCCAAATGGAAATGCCTCACTTCAGAAACCCTGTAAAGGACCTGCTCTGTGAATTCTTTCAAAGGTCATCTTAATAATTCAAACCACTGGCATGACCAGGAAAAAATGCTAATCTAATATGGCTGAAAACACCCACAGGCAGGTGTTTATAGCTCATAAAAGTTAAGACTCACATGTCTTTGGAGTCTTAATCCCAGAGATGGTGGAATGTTTATAGGTCTGTCTTTCCGTGGGCATCATAACACCGTGTCTTTTACTGGAAGCAATCACTGGATGGCAAACTGAGTAAGTGAAATCATGCACACAACCCAAGAGAGATTTGCAGACAAATTGGGAAGATGTTGAAACTTGGTTACACAAGTAAATCAAAGCCAGAAGTGCAGCAATCTGAGAAAAGACAATCCAGCATGAGAAAGACTGAGGATGGCCATATCTTTCAAGGGTAAAGGAATCCCACCAAGCTTCAAGGATCTTTACGGGGAGATTGGGGGGAACTGCACGGAGAAAGTGTTCTTAATTGTCACCATTTCCATGATGCAACGGAACGGCCGGACTCACTGGGTCTGATTGGAAACGCCACTTCTGAACCTTCCTTCATAGTCGGCCTTGGGCTGATCACTTGGGGTGATTCTAAGCTTCCTTACTGCACCAACAAAAGGGAGAAACCTCTCAGGCTGGGGGGTGATGTAGGATCCTGTTTGTGAGGGTGTTTGGCACATCACGGTGTTCCCAGGGCAGAAGTACCTGTACGGAGCCACTTGTGGCCTGGACACCTGCTCCTCCAGGCTGTGGCCCGAGTGGATCAAGTTCTGGTGGAAAGTTCTGTGTCAGTCAAGGGCTGTTCAGAGGTTGATGCCCTGAGCAGAAAACCAATCCTGTTGAGCAACCCTTACACAGCCTCCAGGAGCCTCCAGGACCCATCCTGCTGGTGTCTCTTGCTTCCGTGGGTCCTGAGTGTTAGCCCTCTTAATGCAGTAGTTATGCCCCGCCCTCCTGGAGCTCTTCCCTGGAGACCTGGCCTCAGAATGAGTCAGATTATATGCCACCAAGCTCTTTTGTTCAGAAGTGATAGAGGACATGGGGCTCCCGTGGAATTAGCTCAAAATTAATTTAGCCACAATGGCTTATTATTAGATTTAATTATAAATGAAATGGTTTGCCAGGGACTTTTTAGTTTGTAAACAAGCACCTCAGAGTCAAAAGGGAGTTTGTGTGGGGGGTTTTTTTTGTTTCTGTTTTTTAAAATTTTTTTCCTGTATTCTCTAATCTCTCTGCAGATTTTCACAAAATTGTGGCTGAGCAGAAAAAGTGATTTGGATATGGCTTCGGATGAGAGGCCACTGCTGCCAGCCATCCTTTTACGTGCTCCTGCTTTTGACAGGAGGGATCTGCTCCCACACAGCCCGCTGGGCACAGGAAGGTGCTCTCTGCTGCACTTAATACCTTGTTCAAAAATCACCTCGACTTCCTTCCAGAATCCCCCGTGCTTCTGCAGAAATATTGACCCTGCTGAAATTAAAGGGTCCAAAGAACAAGTTCTAGGCAGTCCAGACTATAGTTTCTTCCAGAACTCCTGTTGGCAGGTTTCTTAGAACATGGTGCTATGCCATACCCTTGGTGGAACATAAAATGATTGCAGACGTATATTTCTTTTTTTTTTTTTAATTAAAAAGAATTTTTTTAATGTTTATTTGTTTCTAAGAGAGACAGATGAGTGGGGGAGGGGCAGGGAGAGAGGGAGACACAGAATCCGAAGCAGGCTCCAGGCTCTGAGCTGTCAGCACAGAGCCCGACACGGGGCTCGAACTCACTGACTGTGAGATCGTGACCTGAGCCGAGTCGGACGCTCAACTGACTGAGCCACCCAGGCGCCCCTGCAGACATATATTTCTTAACAGCTATGCATTCAGTTGAAGGCATATTAAAACAAAGTTTACTCCTTAAAGCTGTGATTTCATGGTAATACACATATATTGAAGTTAAAATGTAGGTCAGTTTAAATCTTTTCTTTTTTTTTTGAAAGAGAGAGAGAGAGCGCGCGCACAAGCGTGAGCAGGGAAGGAGCAGAGAGAGAATCTTAAGCAGGCTCCACACCCGGCATGGAGCCCCACAGGGTCCTGATCTTACATGAGATCATGACTTGAGCCAAAATCAAGAGTTGGACACTTAACCAACTGAGCCACCGAGGCATCCCAAGGCAGGGTCAGTTTAAAGAAAAGTATTAGCTTAATATTAATATTAATAATAAAGATGGCATGTGGCAAAAACCATGATGAAAGTCTGCTAAGTAATGTCTTGGAGCCCACCTCCTCAGAACGTGGTCATCAGACAACATGCCGGGCATCGCCTAGAAGCTTGTTAAAACTGCAGCATTTCGGGCCCCACCCCAGACTTACTCAATCAGAACCTGCATTTTTAACCAAGTCCCTAGGGGATGAGAATGCAAATCAGAGTTTGAGAAGCAGAGCCTAAGAAAACCCCGGGGCAGCGTTCCGTGGTGTAGCTATTACTTGATGGATCAAATACATCTAACTCAGGCAAAATTGGGCGAACTTCTGCCCGGCAGAATTCTTTTGAATTCTTTTGAATACTTGTGCCTGGTTCTTCACAATCATGGCAAGGTGTGTGTGTTTCCACGGCGTACAGGGCCCGGGGCCTCCCTATTAACTTCCTTTCCTTTTCCTTGCACAGGATCATGAGCCCCGCTGGCCCCAGAAACAGAGCCCAGGGTGGTCTCACCTGCAAGAGAGCAAAGGGGCCCCTGGCAGAGACAGGCTGGGATGGCCCAGGACATGGCTGAACCTACAGTGAATGCCTCAGGGACCTGTATCGAGGCTACCAGCTGCAGGGGCCAGAAGATAAGAGTGTTAATTTAGCCTGGCTGGCATCCAAAAAGCTGAGCAAAGCTAAGCCTCCAAGCTAAGGGTATAAATAAATAAATAAATAAAACAAAAATAAGTTGGCAGATGTTTACGCTTCCCTTTGCAACACTAGCTGCTCGCATTCAGCACATCCTATGTGCCAGGCACCTTGCCAGAAACTATAGTCATCCTCTGTCCCTCACTGAAACCCCTGCAGGTCAGCATCGTCAGGACCATTGCACGGTGAAGTCAGTGTGGCCCCAGAGGTGTTTTGCCTGTGGTCACCCAGCCCTTCGCTCCCCTCCCCGCTGCCTCTCCCCTACGCTTTCTGCTGAGAGCCAGCTCTGGGCAGGAAATGGAAACAGGCTGGTCATTTTTTTCAAGGCATAACCAGTTTTCCCTAGCGGATTCTGGATTGAAAGAACTCTCGGTTATCCTAATAAGGTTTCAGAACAGGAAGGAGTGTCTTTATCATGCTCAGCTTTGCCAACACCATCTCATCAATCCTCTCTGAGCTTTGACGCAGGCACGGTGGACTGTTAGCCATGCGGTAAACTTGCGAGCACCTTGAAAGAGAGTCCAAGCGAGTTGCCAAGATGCTAGTCTTCTGGCGGGTGCATCTGTGACAAATAGCCAGAGAGGCAGCACCTTGCTGGGATGCCAGGAGGATGAAGTGGGGCCGCTTTGGGGAAAGTGCACACAGTGTGCCTGACACACAGTAGGCGCTCAGTACCTGAGTGGCTCCTCCCCGGCTCCCTCGAATGTGGCTGACCATTTTATGTCCCACCCTCCATTCACCCCACAGAGAACTAGAGAGATCAAGTCAGCCTCCGTACAGACGGGAATGGCTTCTACGGCTGGTGAGACTGTTGGAGTCTCTCCCTCTTAAAAGGCTGTTTCTCAAACACTTTTTAATCCATGCCCCATTTTGATAAATGTAAACATGAATGCCCTTCAATATTATTGGAGATTTCCAATAGTATTCAACACTGAGATTCAAAGCAAATCAAATGAATTACATAATTTAATAGGCTTTGTGCAAACTGACTCTACCCCAGGGGATCCTGATATGACCCTCAATAAGGACAAGTTGGCTGCTCTCGGCAGAGTTTTGATAGATTAAGCCATTGTCAGAACATGATGAAAAGATGTGGACAGTACAACAGACCCACGCTGTTATCATCTCCCTAGCAAGCCTGTCTGCCCTGTCCCTCGTAATAAGCTTTGCCTTTTCTCACCCACAGATGGACACATGGCCAAAGCCAGGCCAATCATAGTGCCTCACCTGCCCCTGGCTGCAGGGATTGGCCCAGGAAGTGGGCATATAACCAAATCTGGGCCAATCATAGTGCCTCACCTTCCCTTGGCTGCGGGGATTGGCCCAAGGGGTGGGCACATAACCGAATCTGGGCCAATCATTAGTGCCTGGCCTGCTCTGGCTGCAGGGACTGGCCCAGGGGGTGAGCCTATGACATAACCCTCCTAGGACCTTGCAAATGGAAACTGTGGGGGAGAGGTGAAAGGGAGGTGTTAGAGGGGGGCTGGTAGAGGGGTGGGGAGAAGTAGGAAGGGGTGGGAGTGGGAAAAGGGTGAGGAAATGGAGAGGCTTCTCTCTCTGGTCTAGAAGCTGAAGCGGAGGAGAACCTTAAGCCCAAGTAGCACATCTGCTGCCTCAAGGAGGGGTGGTCTGAGTCAGCGAAGCCCACTCACACAGAGAGGCCAAGGTGAGAGGTAGAGGGAGTGTTGGGGAGCAGTGTACTCTCCCCTGGGTCCTGGCTCCATTGGCCTCCACAGTTTGGCTGCTGGAGGCAGTACGTTTCTCTTAAAGTAACTAGAAACTGTTCACTTAAGGTTCTTTCTGCACTCCCAAGCAAGAGTGGCCAGACTAAAACCAGAAGGGTTGGCCAGGGTTCCAGAGTATCCCTGGGCATTGAGGCAATGGTCTCTGAATGCCAGTTGATTTGCACTGACCCTTCCCTGTACATACATGGTTTTCTTCCTCGGCCTTTTCACACATCTCCTTAGATATCACAGTTGCTCTCTTTCCACCCCCATATCTCCTCCAATTCTGTTCCTTTTCACTGCAGACTTTTATTGACCCAAGCCTTTGGCTGCTATGGACTTCTTGGTTGTTGGCTCCTACTTCCCATAGTATTTTATTCCTCTGGGAAATAAGGGCATCCACGTGCCCCTGCTCCTTGGTGCTCTCTGAGTGCCCCCCCCCCAGCTCTGCACTGTGGGGCTGCTGGCTGGGCTGGACCCCGCTGATCCACCCAAAACACGCTCTGGCCTGATGTGCCTTGGTGGGGGAGGCTGCTGCCACAGCAGGCTAGACAAATGCACACAGGAAGCAGCCCCGTTTCCTCAGAAGCTGCCCGAACTTCTGTGATACAATTTTAGCATCTGGCTAACCAAGCAAGTTGGGCCTGATATATTTATAAAATCATTTGTTGGAGAAATTATATTCTAGAATCCCATCTGTGATCTTTTATTTTCTGTTTGGTGTTACACATGTTTGGGAGAAAAAGCAGATAAAAGCCATAAAAGTGGATAAATTAATTTAATTTAAATTCAGGGGTGCCTGGCTGGCTTAGTCAGTTAAGCCTCTGGCTTCCACTCAGGTCATGATCTCAGGGTTTGTGGGTTCAAACCCGACCTCGGGCTCTGTGCTGACAGAGCCTGTATAAGGTTCTGCGTCTCCCTCTCCCTCTGTTCCTCCCCTGCTCACGTTGTCTCTCTCTCTCTCTCTCTCTCTCTCTCTCTTAAAAATAAATAAACATATTTTAAAAATCAAAAAAAATAAATTCACCTAAAGATAAGAGATACCAACACGATATCAAAGGTACAGGTAACCAATGCAAATGCAGGTGAGTGGTTGTATTATTAACCCTGCTGTCAGTGACCTGGGATTTCAAATCCCATTCAGTTATATTAGCTCAGACAAGTTCCTTAACTTCTCTAAGCATCATTTTCCTCATCTGCGAAACAATGGCTACAAAAGTTTGCTGTGTGAATTCAAGATGAAGTAAACCACTGACACCATTGCTATTATGGCCCTAGGCTTGCTTATGCCTCATGTAGTAGGACTGAGGGGCAGATCAGGGACACAGAAGCAGAACCAGATCTGAATTTCCAAACTGAAATGGAGCTTGCTGGGTTCAATAATGTCACAACTTGAGTGAAAATCTCAGTTAACCACATTGTGTTATATTACATAATGCTTTGTACAGTTTTGGGGAACAGTAACTCTGCTGCCATCATTCAGCCTGCAAACAACCACCACATTTGAAATAGGGAATTAGAGAACTTTCTAAACCGCTTGCCTTCCAAGAGGAGTACAAACTTCCCATTTGTGTGGGCACTTACAAATTATGAATTCATTTGGGCTTTCCACTGCATTTGGCACTCTCTTTCTTTGCATCTTAATAAGGATGGGTTTTAAAAATTTCCAATTGTCTAAGTAGCTAGAACTTTAAACCAACTAACTTTCCATTAAAAAAAACCAAAAATGTCTCCTGGGGAGCCTGGGTGGCTCAGTCAGTTAAGCATCCCACCCTTGGTTTTGGCTCAGGTCATGATCTCAAGGTTCACGGGTTAGAGCCCCCCATTGGGCTCTGTGCTGACATCATGGAACCTGCTTGGGATTCTGTCTCCCTCTCTCTCTCTCTCTCTCTCTCTCTGCCCCTCCCCTGCTCACTCTCCATCTCTCTCTTTCTCTCAAAAATAATAAATAAACGTTTGAAAAAAAGTCTCCTAAGGTAACTGTAAATAGTAAGACTGAAGTTTTCACTATGGAGGAAGGGAAGGAAAGCCTCACTTTACCACCTCTCCTTTGTAACTTCTTTTAGTACATTTTTCTAAAAGCCTATTTTCAAACCCCAGGGCTTAGAGTTAGTGAATATACCCCCCCCCCCTTTTTTTTTTACAAAATATAATTTTGTGGCAATATGACCAAGTGGCTTAGAAGGAGAAAAATAAGACCTTGTGAAGAAAATACTAGATTTCTAATAACTTTTCTCTGAGATCCATTCATATTGTGGACTTTTTATAAGTCAAATGTTGAATTCGAACCCACCTAGGTACACCCTGACTCTATAAATACACACACACCTAACATACTTTTAAAAGAAGGAAATGTGTGCTGGGAAAATATTGGAACAATGAAGTTCCTGAGAGAAGCTTGTTTTTTCAAGTTATTAAAAGAAGGTGGCAAGCATTCATGAGGATATGAAAATTTAATGTCGTCTGAAGGAAACTCTTGAATATGGTTACCGTTGCTGCCAAAAAATCTCAGCTATGTTATGTCAGAATGTTCAATTGCAAGCTACGCTTTAATGAATGGAAAGATAGGGTAACAGCAGGAAGTTTCTGCAGCAACACACAGCGACCTTGAAAACCAAGTCCCCAACGTTGAGCTCCACCGGTCAGGGGCTCCGCTGTCAGGTTATGTGATCTCCCAGTTAACAATCCAGGGTACCAGATGCCCACAAATGGGGAGCGGGGAAGAGCGGGAATAGTCTGCCCCTCTCCACATCCTCCCAGACACCACTTTGATGGAAAATAAACCTGCTTTGCTCTTTCTGAAAGAGTAGATGTTCCAAGAAACACAGCTCTGGACTCAGAAAAAAAAAAAAATCAAATACTTGATTCCCCTCTTTTCCATGCAGCTTGCTTGCAGGGTGATGTTGCTATTTTTATCAGCTCTCTTCAACCCAGCTGTTGCTTCATGTTAACATGGCAAATGGTGTGAAAATCCCAGCAGAGGCGCGTGAATCCCAGAGGGACCTGTCTTCTGTCATTTCTAGAACAGAGAAAATGTCATGAGCTTCAGTGGGGTATGGGTCAGGGACATTTCGCCAACGGAGGCAATGAGAACATTTCTGACATTTAAGTGATGTGAAGCCAAGGGACCAAACTTCCTCCTTATCAGCCTCAACCAAAAGCATGCATGTACGCACACACATCTTGTGGCCAATAAGGTGCCATGAATCTGTGAAGAAAAATTGGAGGCAAGAGTCTTCACATTTGAGGGACAGGCCACGGCTGTCCCAGGTGCTGGATGTGTGGCATCATGAGGTTGGGAAAACAGCATAGAGCCCAGCCTGGAGGTTGCCCCAAAGAACCCACTTCCTTTTTCTGACTTAGAATGTGACTTGTAATTTTAAACCCACTCTTTGTATTTCCTCTGTGAAAATAACAGCATTTTGGTGAGACTGTGTATAGGAGAAAAAAGTGCCACATAAAACTTAAGACGATTTAAAAATACAACTCTAATTGCAGGTTTGTTTTTCCATGGTTTGGCAAATTAGGGGGGCAAATTGGAGGGGCAGTTGGAACTTGCTCCAGCCATAAAAAGACTGCTCAGTTCCCCATCTAACATTATGGTCCATGAACTCTTTCAAAACCTATGAAAATATGATTGTAGGAGCTTCCTTCTAGAATAGCAACTACTTTCTCCTCGGGGATATTTCGTGTCTGCATGCCGCAATTTTGACTACGAGCATCGGGGGTTTCGATTTCTTTATTTTTTCATTCTTTATCTTTAGTATGAGGACAAAATTACATCCCTTATTACCCCCAAATTCTCAGATTCTCTTAGGTCTGATGAAGTTCGGTAAAGAAACCAATACCTCACAAAGCCCCTTCCCTTAGGATTTGCAATCTACAGGAGCCTGAGGACAACAGTTAGAGCTTCTAGATTTCTATACAAACCTTGATCTGCTGTGACTTTATTAAGATTAAGAAGTAATCTAAAGGGAGGCTAAGGTGTGACAAATACTGTGGTTCTATTTGGCCCCCCTCGTGGGCCCTTTTTATCCCTCAAGCCTGGAGATCTAACAACTGCCTTTTCTAGGATCCCTTACAGCTTAACTTTTGGATATGACTTTGTTTTGGCCTTTTGAGTACCTTTGCATGAAGTTCAGGAGGCACAAGTAACATGGAGACCGTATCTTTGTTGCTTCTGCTGACAAATGCCACAAAACATGTGTTAGATTGGGCTTCAGCGTAAGCCCCATCTACTTCCGATCTTGACCTCCAGAGGCCAAGAGCAGAGGTCATGAGTCATGACTTGACTTGAGAGCCTGTATTTTTCAGTAACTTTCTGAGCACTGCATTACAACTAAGGGACTGCAAGTGGGATTGTGACCAACTGGTGGCACCATGTCTAGGACAGCTCCTGGAAGCCCATTCCTCATGCTTGTGAGAGCCCTCTACCATGCCTTGATGTGCTGGAAGTTATTATTCCTCATGGCCCATCCTGGACCCTTCCAATGAACTGCTAGGCACACAGTTCCTTGTATTAAATTCCTTTCTGCTTGGGGCGTCTGGGTGGCTCAGTCAGTTAAGCATCCTACTTCGGCTCAGGTCATGATCTCACAGTCGGTTCGTGAATGTGAACCCCATGCTGGGCTATGGGCTGACAGCTCAGAGCCTGCTTCGATTCTGTGTCTCCCACTCTCTGCCCCTTCCCCACTTGCACTCTGTCTCTGTCTCTCTCTCTCAAAAATAAACATTGAAAAAAAATTTTAATTCCTTTCTGCTCAACATAAGTAATGTGGTTTCGGTTGTCTATGAGTGAGTGACTCCTGACTTAGAAAGTAAGCAGCTCGGGACTGTGAAAATTTGGATCCCAGTCCTGGCTGTATCCTCACTAGTTGGGACTGGTTGCCCTCTGCCAAATCCCTCCAGTGGCCTGGTCCTCTTCCCTGTCAGCTAATGTCATGGTCTCTACCTTCACCGAGAAAATTGGGAAAACTTTTCATTTTTACCTGCAACCAAATGAATTTTATGAACTCACATGTTCCTCCATGTTCTAAAAGAACCCTAATCCATCGCCAGAAATCTTCACAAACAGGGTAGAGCTTTTGGTGTTTCTAGTGGGTGGTTCTCTGAGCTCTCTTGGCATATACCATAGAGCACTTCCCCTCCCCCCCAAATGCTGGCCCTCATTGTTTTGTGGTTTCTTCCCACCACACAGCCCCTCTTATTTCTCCTCCCCTCAGTGGTGCTCTTCTCCCCAAGGATGTCCCTGTCCACCAGACCCAAGAGGGCTAGGACCCTGTTGACACCAACCATATCCCCTGCCCCTCCTTTACCTCTCGGTCAAGGAAGCTCAGGAAGGCCCAGAGCTTCGGAAGTAGAGTTTTTCTATTACTCTGACTGCTTTTCTCACCAGAAAATTCTCTACCTGGCCATGTAACTTTACATTGGAAGAAAATACATAAGCAAGGCAGGTCTTTCCTAAAACAGAGAGCTATAATCTAAAAAGGCAAGAGAATGTATTCAGTCATTTAAAACAAAAATGCATTGAGGTGAAATTCACAAAGCATAAAATCAAATCAACAATTTTATTTAATTTTATTAAACTAATATTCCTTTTTTAAATTTTTATTGATTTATTTTGAGAGAGAGAGTGAGCGCATGTGCACGGGGGAGGGGCAGAAAGAGAGGGAGCCAAGCCAGTGCAGGGGCCGACTCAGGGCTTGAACCCACAAACTGAACCATGAGGTCATGTCCTGAGCCGGACACCTAACCAACTGAGCCACCCAGGCACCTCAAAATAAACCATTTTAAAGTGAACAGTTCAGTGGCACTCAGTGCACTCACAATGTTGTACAACCACCTCTTTACAAATTCCAAAAGATTTCCATCATTCCAAAGTAAAACCCTGTCATCCCTCACTCTTTCCTCTCCCAGCCCTCAGTAGCCACCAACCTTCTTTCTGTTTCTACAGAGTTACTATCCATTCTTTATATTTCATATAAATGAAATCATACAACATGTGATCTTTAGTGTCTGGCTTCTTTCTCTTAGGATAATGTTTTCAAGATTCTTTCACACTGTAGCATATCTCAAAACTTCAATCCGTTTTATGGCTGAATAAAATTGTGTTGCATGTGTGTATCATAATTTGTTCATCCATTCACCCACTGATGGACATTTGGGTTTTATTCTACCTTTTGACCATTGGGAAGAGTGCTGCATGGTCAGTCATGTACAAGGTTTTGTTTGAAAACCCATTTTCAATGTTTAGGGGCACATACCCAAGAGTGAAATTGCTGGGTCATATGGTAATCCTATGCGTCACTCTTTGAGGACTATTTTCTACCATGGATGAACCATTCTACAGTCCTAACAGGAGAGCAAAAGAGTTTCAATTTCTCCACATTCTCACCAGTACTTTTGATTTTTCAGTTTTTTTTTTACTACAGCCATTCTCGTATGAAGTGGTATTTCATTATGGTTTTGACTTGCATTTCCCCAAGGACTAATGATGTTAATCATCTTCCCATGTGCTTATTGGCCATTTGTGTATACTCTTTTGAGGAATTACCCATCTATTTTTTATCTAAAAAGTTAATGGCCTTTGGAACTATGTTCAACAATTTTGGAGCATTGTAACTTTGGTTTGAGTACCTCTCAGGCTTCATTTTCTTCCTCCACAAGGAGCACAGAACAAGGAGCACAGAATAACTTCTCATTTCTGGAGCTTCGGCATCCTCTGGGTCTTGGCTTAAATTGTTGACTCACAGAGGTTTTCCTGATACTCTTCTTTAAAATGGGTGCAAGTGTCACTCTGTTTCACAGTATACAATTCTTTCCTTCATAGCACTTGACGCAATCTGTAATTACATATTCATTTGTTTGTAAGTTTTTCTACTAGATCATTCACTTTTTGCGGTCAGGAACCATCAACTATGGTTCAAATATTCACAAATATTCACAACTGTATATCCACAGCATAGCACAGCATCTAGCCTGTAAGAGGGTATGTGATGTTTGTTGAATAAGAAAAAAATTAATAAATTACTAATGACATTCATAGGGAATTTAGCAGAGTGCTAGCACATATTAGATCAGTGGTTCACACTGGGAAATTTTGGAAATGTGGTCAGGGGTGGTGGGGAATGTTTGTGGTTACCACAATAATTGGGAAGACACTATTGGCATTTAGAGGGCAGGGGCCAAGAATACTAGACAATGCTTATGGGGCAACCATCCGATGCCAAGAACTGTCTCACATCCCACACAACTCTAGAATAGCCCACCAGACGTTGATGTAGGGGGGAAATCTGCCTGTAATTATCTGCATTTATAATACTCTCTTTTGCATATAAACAGAAAGTAACATTTGCACATTTTAATATGCACTGAATTTTCCAGGAATGCAACTATCACATAAATTTAGAAAAGGCTGTGTTTCATTTTGTTTGATACTCCATTGAGGATTGTTCACCTTTTCAGAAGATCATTTCTCCATTAACAACACTGCTTATGTTATACGAACCCTCAATATAACACGTTAGGCTCAGGCTGTATTTGAAAGTGTGATTCTACATATTGGTGCAAAAAACTGATTAGTTCATTATGTCCTTCTAGTCTGGACATGCCTGAGTATCTGCATATTGAAATACGTATTTTATTATAAATTAATGTCTTCTTTCTTTCTTCTTATATTTATATTTACAGCATGTTAATCATTTTGAAATTGTGTATGTAGGTAGGTTATCCATGAATTTTATTGCAGGATCTTAAGAGAAACTAAATTTTTGTTTTAAAGGAAAGCAGTGAGTCTAACACAGATTAGAACTGCTGTATTCAATGCTCTCTTTCTAATAATAATAGTAGTAATAGTAATAATGGGATTTTACAGCTTTGTCTGAGGTGAATGGCAGGAGAAATAAGATGTTTCTTACTTTTATTCTAAACTCTTACTTTCTAGGGGCACCTGGGTGGCTCAGTCCGTTGAGCGCTGGACTTCGGCTCAGGTCATGATCTCACGGTTTGTGGGTTTGAGCCCCGCGTCGGGCTCTGGGCTGACAGCTCAGAGCCTGGAGCCTGCTTTTTGGATTCTGTGTTGCCTTCTCTCTCTGCCCCTCCCCCACTTGTGCTCTGTCTGTCTCTCAAAAATAAATAAATGTAAAAAAAAATTTTTTTTTAACTCTTACTTTCTCATTCTTATTGCCAAAATGCTCCTTCACCCATACCCAGGGACACTGTTTATATTTTGTGCACTCCAAGTGCTGATACTTAAAATAAAAAGGTGCATTACAGGACTTGTGAGTAAAATTTCTATATACTCACCCAAAGTGAGGTTTGTGCAGTTATAATTATACAAAGTCTGGCCGGTGTTTGAGAGGCATGTAGTATACAAGAGAGTTCCAGAGCCCCTACACTGGACAGATCTGGGTTCAAATCCTGAATCCATTCTTTAGTAATGGCATTATCTCAGACTCAGTGTTTAATTCTCTGAGCCTCAATTTCCTCAGCCATAGAATGGAGCCAATGATAATTCTCTCCAGAGTTGCTGTGTCATGAAATGAGATCATGAATACACGGGGCCCAGCCCAGTGCAGTTACATGGTGGGTAGGTAATGTTAATTTATTTCTTCATCTTCGAATCTCCCAGATTACTAAAATAATTGCCATCCAAAGACACAGGTTCTACGTAGCATATCATGAACATGAACTCATAAAATGATTAACATGTTAAGACATCACTGGCTTCAATTCAACAAATATATTTTTACACTACATTCTAAGCATGCTGCTTAATATAAACCTTAGTGCAAGGTTACTGAAACTGCAGTTTGTAGACAAGCATTTTTTCCAAGTCCCTAGCTTGCATCATCCTGAAAGGGGACTGCAATCTCCAAAAGTTAGAAGTAACCACCTTAGGCAAAATCAGTTCATTGCTTTTGATGCAATTATCAGATGAGCAAGTTAGTTTTTGCTTTGCAGATACTTAAGAAGTATGTTAGATAAGTTAGTGGTAATCAGCGACCAAGTTTCAACCACTATCTATTGTGTTGCATCCTTTGCAGGTTTTCTGAAGAAACAAAAACATTCTCTGGCTCAAGGAACCATTGACTGAGTTTAGGAGACAAAAACTTCAGACAGCCTCAGAACACTTAGTGCAAGTATTAAGTGGATACAGTTCAATTTATCCAGAGAAATTGAAGACGTTGAACAAAGAAAAGAATTCATATGGAAAGGATGAACTTGGGGAAGATGGGGTACTTACAGTGTTGTCAGTGGTTATGGATCTGGGACTAGCATGAATATAAAGAAAGATATTACAAAGATCTCTTAACTGAGTCAAGCACATATGTTGCGTTGTGGTCAATTCAATCTTACTAGTAGAAACGTTAGTTGAAGCCAACTCTATTGGGTTTTTTGTTTTTGTTTTTTATTTTATTTTGAGAGAGAGCAAGCGAGCAGGGGAGAGGGGTAGAGGGAGAGACAGAATTCCAAGCAGGCTCCACACTCACGGTAGAAATCCATGTGAGGCTCCATCTCACAACTCTGGGATCATGACCTGAGCTGAAATCAAGAGTCAGACGTTTAACGGACTGAACCACCCAGACGCCCCCAACTTATTGGTTTTGATGGAAAATTCATGCATTCATTCAACAAATATGTATTGAATTCCTGGTATGTATCAAGCGCTGAGTAAAAAAGTGGGACTGGCCACATGAACAATCAGATACAATCCCTACCCCCAGAGAATATACATTATAGAAGCACAGTTAGACATTATCTAGTTGTATGTGTACAGCTGCATCCTGCAATTCGGAAAAGAACCAGGAGCTGTAGGAACACAAAACTGAACCAGATCTAGTCTGAGATGTCCAGAAAGACTCTCATGAGGTAGCGATGGCCCAGCTGAATTTTGAGGGATGAAATGAAGTCAGCTGGGTAAAGGGGAAAATAAGATTCCTGACAGAAGGAACAGCATATAAAAAAGTTATATTACTTTTTTATTTTTAAAGATATCTGGAAAGAAGACTCAAGATGTCTGATCCAGATAATTCTGTATAATATTATATATAATATACATAATGTTACATATGTAATGTTATATATAATAATTCTATTCTTTATGGTTTTAGTGTGTTAAGAATATGTCCCCCCAATTTTTAAAAAATACCAACCCGGGACACCAGAAAGATAATGGTCTAGAGTCCATAAATATTGTCGGGTCAGGGACAAGGGACAACTACTGAAATAACCAAGTAATTGACTGGATCATTACTCACGATGGAGATTTGGGTTGGAGAAAGTCAGAGTGGTTTGTCTTGGGGCAAGGTCATCAGGATTCAGTAATGGTGGCCTGTACAGAGTGACAGAAGCTGCTTTTCATTTACTCTGAGTTGTAGCTAACCAGAGGGAACGGAAAATCGTGGAATTTTAGATCCAGAAATGATCTGAGAAATATTTTTTTCTTGTCTCTTTTACTCTCAAATAGCCAGATTTTTGCTGTACCATACCATCTGGCTAAGAACTTTTTGTTATAACTTTTTTAAAAGGATAAACGTAATGCATACATTTATTTTGAAAATTGGAAATTATGAGAAAAAACAAAGAATCAAAAAAGCTCTCATAATCCTATACCTATTTTATTCCACTATGGGATTTATAGTCATTTGTAAACCATGTCTCTATTTTTTTGTATTATCAGATTCCTTCCCTTCCTTCCTTCCTTCCTTCCTTCCTTCATCTTTCTTTTCCTTTTCTTCTTTTCTTTTTCTTTTTGCTACTCAAATAATGCTTCAGCAAACATCTTATTTCTAAAGTTCTGCTACATATAATACTATTCCCCCTTAGTTTACATTTCTATAAATAGTATTTGGACCCATTTTTGATACTTCCTGAAATGATTGTCCATGGCTGCTAAAGTCACTAGATGAAACGTTGATGAAGAACTTTATGAAAGATGAATCAGGCAGAAAACACCTAAATATACTGATCAACCCTAAAATCGCTAAAAATGTGACAGCTAAACATTAGGTTCACCCCTTGATTTGATGCAGCAGAGAGTACACAGCCCCACGTATGAAATATTCTTGCCGAAAGTAAAAACAAACAAACAAACAAGCCAAAGAATTGAACAGAAATCTATCAAGCTTCTAGGATCTAACCCCAGTTGACAGGACATACAAGGGGTAAAGGAATAAATTAAGCAATAACACAAGGAAATAAACACAGAATCTGGGAAAGTATACTTCAATATAAATAATTCAGTTTTTTTTTTCTCCAACAAATGACATAAAACAAAAGAAAGAGGGAATTCTTATGGATTAAAAGCGATGGAGAGGGGCGCTTGGGAGGCTCAGTTGGTTAAGTGTCCAACTTTGGCTCAGGTCATGACCTCACGGTTCGTGAGCTCTAGCCCCTGCACGGACTGTCAGGGCTCTTCCGTTCCTCTGTCCCCTTCTCTCTCTGGCCCTCCCCAACTTGTGCACACACACAAACACACATGCGCACATGCATGCATTCTCTCTCTCTCTCTCTGTCTCTCTCTCAAAAATAAATAAACATTTAAAAAATTAAAAAAAAAAAGAAAAAGAGATGGAGAGACATAACTAAATTCAATCTGTAGCCCTTTCTCAGTCTTTGATTCAAACAAGTGATTATAAGGAGTCATATTTGAAGCAATGGGAGACATTTGATAATGGCCTGGGTATTTGATGACATTGGAGTAATTTCACTAGGAATGAGAATGGTATTATGGATGTGCAGAGTAGTGCTTATCCATAAAAGATACATATTTAAGAATACACCGGTGAAATGAGATAATGTTGGGGTTTTTAATTGAAACACTCCAACAAACAAATAAATAAATAAATAAAATGCAGGTTGTGGGGGTGAATACGTTAAACATGTCTGCCAAAATGTGGATGAATGATGAAGCGTACATGAGATTCACATTTGCCTGTGTTGGAAATTTTCTCTAATAAAAAGTAAAAATAAGCGTGTTAATAGGGTAGTACTAAAAGAGCAAATTTTGTTTTGGAGCTTAAAGGTTGGAATCTGTTTTGGTTGTAATGCATACATTATCTGTATGCAGCATTTTCTGCAAAATTATTTCACGTGTTTTTTGAAACTGGGCTGTAAGGAAGGTACCTTTTCCATAGCTCTGTAATTGTTGTGGGGGTACAATGTTTTTCACCCCATACCGTGAACATTTCTGAGTTGCTGTCACAATGAAAACTTGAAATGGTTCCTTCTTTGAGAGTAAATTCCAGATTTTCATTATGATCCATAGGCTCAACACAATTGAAGGTTGAATTCTTAGATGAAATCCAAAGTATTTAGAGAGTACTAAGAACAGGAAGTTTCCTGAACCTGTTTTGAGGTGTTATGGATGCCTAAGTCTCCTGGCAACTGGTTCTTCATGCTTTATTATTATTATTACTACTACTACTTGAGAGAGAGAGAGAGAGAGCAAGTGGGAGAGAGGGGCAGAGGGCAAGAGAGAGAGAGAAAGATCGAGAGAGAGAGAGAGAGAGAGAGAGAGAAAGAATCTTAAGCAGGCTTCACATCCAGTATGGAGCCCAATGTGGGGCTCAATCCCATGACCCTGGGATCATGACCTGAGCCGAGATCAAGAGTCAGATGCTCAACTGACTGAGCTACCCAGTCACCCAAGTGCTTCACTCTTAAATGTTTAAAAATGATCAGATAAGATATCTTCAAAACTGTGGGTGGCACATTACCTCTGGAAAAGTTAATCTAGTCAGCATATTAGGCAAAGAAAGTAATGATCATCCTACAGGATTAAACTTGAGAGTTACCAGCCAAAACTGACGGAGGGCATTTGATTTGGGTATTTACAAAAACCAAGGATAAGGCTTGAAAGCGTTATGCTAAGTGAAATAAGCCAGACACAAAGAACAAACATTGTATGATTTCAGCTACATGAAGTATTTAGAATAGACAAATTCACGGGGGCAGAAAGCAGAATAGAGGTGACCAGGGATGGAAAAGGGGAGGAAATGGGAAATTGTTTAATGGGTACCGTGTTTCATTCTGGGAGATGGACAGTGGTCATAATTGTACAACATTGTGAATGTGCTTGAAATAGATTAAAATGGTATATTTTATGTTATGTATATTTTATCACAATCAAGAAAAACAAAAAACACACTCACAGAGGAGAAGGAAAGAAACATAGTGGGCAGTGAAATAGTTTCCTGCCTCAGCTCATTTGCCCCACAAATGATGTCCTTTGTGGTTGTGCCATGAATAACAAAGTATTTCTAGCTTGTGCCTATCAAACCACAGTCCATTTTATAGTCCAGTGGTTCACAAACTCCAGCGGGCATCAGAATCATCTGCCTGGTTTGTAAACACGCAGGGTGTTTCACACCCAAATTTTCAGATTCAGTAGATCTGAGGTGAGGCCTGAGAATTTGTGTTTCTGCTCAGTTCCCAGTTGATGCTGATGTTCCTGGTCTAGGGACAGCTCTTTGAGAGTCTTGGTTATAGTCTAATATAGTCTTTCCATTGTTCAAAAAAAAAAAAATTTCTGAAATGCTTCCCTAGTTGCCTGTCTATAATAATTAAGAGTCTTTCAGAGGCAAACAGAAAATTCGACCCAAACAATCTAAAGTAAAATTTGACATTTAGTAACTCCGATAACTAAGAAATCCAGTGGTAGGGCAATCTTCAGGTACTGTCTGATTCATTGACTCACCTCTTCTCAGAGTTATGGCTCCATTTTGAGTTGAATTGTGTCTTCTCCCCATAAAAGAGATGTTGAGGGGCAACTGGGTAGCTCAGTTGGTTAAAACGTCTGACTCTTGGTTTCAGCTCAGGTCATGATCTCACAGTTTCATGAGTTTGAGCCCCGCATCGCTCTCTGCACTGACAGGGTGTAGCTGACTTGGGATTCTCCCTCTCTCTCTCTGTCTCTCTGTCCCTCCCCCACTCATGCCGTCTCTCTCTCTCTCTCTCAAAATAAATAAATAAACTTAAAAAAAAAAACAAACCCAACAGAGTACAAGTAGAAATTGAGGATTAATGTGAGAGAAGCATCTTGAAAAGTCCATCACATCCCAGCTGACTATACTCGTAGGTCAGGCTGGCTTCTCAGTCTCACAACAGCTGATGGGCAGCCCTCTTGGGAATCACACCTCTTATCTCCACCTCTTACCCGCGGAGCTTTGATCTAACATATTAGATCTTATATTTAGGTCTGTGATCCATCTCTACATAATTTTTTCATAGGATGTGATATAAGGGATCTAGGTTTGTTTTTTGTATATGAATAGCCAATTGTTCCCACAGCATTTATTGAAACGTCAATCCTTTCCTTATTGGATTACCTGGCACCTTTGCTGAAATTTAATTGACCATATACTATTAGGTCACCTTGTGGACTCTCCATGCTGTTCTATTGAAATATATTTCTATCTTTAAATCAATAGCATGCTATCTTGATTATTGTAGTTTTTTTAACTAAGCTTTAAACGCAGATAGTATGAAGGCTCAAACTCTGTGCTTTCCCAAGTTTGGCTATTGTGGGTCCTTTGAATTTCCATGTTTTAAAATCACGTTGTCAACCTCTATGATCACATTCACCAAAAACAAAGCCTGCTGGGATTTTAGTTAATATCATTGAATCTATGGATTGATTTGGAAATTGTTAATATTGTAACAATGTTCCTATTCATTAATATGGTATCTCTCTCCATTTATTTATGTCTCTTAAAATTTCCCTTAGCAATGATTTGGAGATTTTAGTCTACAGCTCTTGCACTATTTGTAAATATATCTTTATTTCATATTTCTAGTGTTATTATAATAGGTACTACCATTTTAACTGCCAGTTTTTATTTATAAATATACTTAATTATTTTTATATTAATTTTATATGATACGTCCTTGCCAAATAAAGGTAAGCAGTTGTTCACCATAAGCCACATTGTTTATACAAATAGTTTAGGCACAACAAGCCTCTATTATCAGTTCTGGAAATGATAATAACCCCCCAAAATCCGAAGTCTCAAACACCAACCAAAGGCCAACCATTCAAGAAGACCTGTCTAAGGATAGCAGTCTCAGGCCTTCTATATCAACTCTTTTCTTCACACATGGTATATTGTTTCTATTGTTTCATTTTTTTTACTCTATGTAACTTTGTATTTTAAATGGCTTTCTTGTAAGCACCATATATTTGGATCTTGCTTTTTTAAATCTAATATGACATTCCTTGCCTTTTGATAGAAATGTTTATATCTTTCATATGTAATGTAACTATCAATATGGCTGGTTTAAGCCTATCTTGCTATATTTTTACTATATTGTTCTATTTGATGTACTATGTGATTTACTATATTGTTCTATTTGATGTTTTTTTCCTTTTTCTCCTCTTTTCTGGCTTTCTTTGGAATTAATTGAATTTTATTTATGATCCCATTGTATATCCACTAGCAGCTTATCAGCTATACCTCTTGGTTTTACTTTTTAGTGGTTGCTAATATATATACTAATACTAATATGTATATTAATATATATACCAATACCAATATATATACTAATATATATATACTAATACCTATATATTAGTATATACTAATATACTAATAGTAATATATATACTAATACAAATATATATAGTAATACTAGTAATATATACTAGTACTAATGTGTATGTTATATATAGGGAGTATACAGTATATATATAAATTTGAAATAAGAATAAGATAATTTATATATAAATTATACATAATAGTAAATTAATAAATTATAACAGCCATATAAATCATATATAAAATTATTTTAATATTATTTCAAATAATATTGTATAACCTATATGATGTAGTAATCTTCCAACAGTATAGTTCCATTTCTACCCTCAAGACTTCTATATATGTTAAGAAAACTCAGAGAAGATTATTATTTTGCTCTAAAAAACCACTATAATTTAAGGACATTAAAAATATGGGACATTTCAGGGTGCCTGAGTGGCTCAGTTGGTTAGGCATCTGACTCTTGATTTTGGCTCAGGTCATGATCCCAGGGTCATGGGATGGAACCCCATGTCAGGCTCTGTGCTGAGCATGGAGCCTGCTTAGGATGCTCTCTCTCCCCCCATGCTCCTCTGCCCCTCTTTCCCACTTGCTCTCTCTCTCTCAAATAAATAAATAATTTTGAAAAATAAAGAAAGAAAGAAAAATAAAGAATGTTCCTTTTTGCTATAATAATTAACTTAAAAATTCTGGAAAATAAGATATTAATATGTGACAATAGCAAATACCAAAGCCAAAAATACCAAAAACCAAAGTTCGAAAACTGGTAGTCATTTCGATTTAGGTATAAATAAATCCTCCATCAGTTAATTGAGCAACATCCATGGTAAATGGTGAGTACTTGATAGACATTATTTAATACACACCCTCTTTTTTTCATCCACCAAATATTTACAGAGATTGTGGCAAGTATGTAGCACATGAACATTTCTTTCCTACAGAAAAGTTTTTTCAATTGCTTTCGAAATTTTATTTACCAAACCAGTACCATCATGCCCCTCAGATGCTCCAAATTATGATTCACATACTACAAATATCCAACACTGAACCCTGGACCTTCATCTTTTACTGGTTTCTCTGAAAATTCTAGTTTCAAGTCAAGAAATTAAAGAATTTTTAAGCAGCTCAAGTTCTTGTGTACTAACTACAGCAGCAGGTATATTGTCACATCTTTCTCTAAACTGTGCCAACGAACTCTTTAATTAAATTATCCTTTCAATATTTTCATTGGCACCATGCTACTATATGTTCTGTATTGAGGGAATGACTGTCAAAAGGATACTTTATATCTTTTTATTATGAAGTTCCACCCTTTTTATTTACACAGGATATTGAAAGTTGTAGAGGAAGCTCTTTGCCCACAAAGGAAAAGATAGAATAGGCACAGGACTTCTGTCCAGGAGCCTTTCCATTATCCTTACTATTGTGGTATCATCTTATTGCTTTCCTTTATTTTACAACATAATAAGTTATAAACTCACCTCTAAGGATATAGTCGGAGTGCTGTGAGTTTAAGTTCCTTGAAATAATTGTTGTCTCTGAATACGTTATCAATTTGAGACAGTGTTCATTACTTTTTGTTCAGCCCTAATGTTTGCTCTTTTCCATTCTTTCAAATTAAATGTTATTTTTTGAACATGTAAAACTTTTATATCAGTCAAAACTCAAAACTATAAAAAATATATATATTCTCCTTATCACACTCCTGTCTCCCTCTCCCACCACCTGTCTGTTACCACTTTTATTAGTTTCTGTGTTTCTATTTGCAAAAATCAGCAAATACGAATGTGAGAATATACACATGTATTTTTTCTTATCCCCCCTTCTTTCTTCCAGAAAAGGTAGCTTACTATATAACTGCTCTGCATATTGGTTTTTCAGCAGTTATTTAATCTTTGAGCTTTTTCATTTGTAAAATGGGGAGAATACTATTGTGAAGATTAAATAGAAGGAGGTGTATGAGGTACCCACCGTAGGATCAGGCACAGTGAAACACACCTTACATGTCTCTACAGCCTACTCTTCTCATTCTGTGGCAATAAACACTCACATCACTTTCCATTAGTGCTGTAGATTAAAGCATCCTTGGGAAAGTCAGGAACACACAGCAGATCTTCCACTATGAATGGCTTGTAGCTTTTCAGTTGTATTTACAATTAAAGCCACTGCACTTGACTTCGAAGCAAACTCTCAACCCAAAGTTGGCTCCTGGCAGATCTCCTTTTGGTACCAGCACACAAGCTACCATAAGTAGCCATGAATCTCTCCCACCTGCTACCGGGGGATGAACAGATGCATGGCTAGACTGCATTGAAAAGATTTTTCTATTTGACCGCAGATTTGCTACTTCCTGTACTTCTTACTTTGTATAGACACATATCTTCATCTGATATCATTTTCCTTTTTCATGAAGAACTTCCTTTAACCTTTCTTGTGATACATGTCTATCGGGAAGAAATTCTTTTACCTTTTATTTGTCATTTTTTACTTCTATGTTTTGAAAAATCTTTTTGCTGGGTGTATAATTCTGGGTTGACAGCTATTTTCATTTAGTAGTTTAATTCTGTTACCCTATTTTCTAGTGGCTTGCATAGTTCGTGACTAAAAATTTGCTTTATTCATTCTTACCACTGTTCCTCTGTATGTGATATGTTCTCTGCCTTTTTTCCTCTCTAGCTGCTTTTAAGAGTTTTCTCTTTGTTATAGCTTTTTAGCAATTTGATTATTATGTGCCTTTATGTTGTTTTCTTTACATTACTCTGCTTCAGGTTTGTTGTGTTTCTTCTATTATGGGTTTATGGTTTTCATCAAATACTTTTATAATACTTTCATCATCTACAACAACTTTTTGTGTCTATTGACTAGGTTTTTTTTTCTAGTTATAGAACATATTTTCCTACTTCTTTCCATAAATGTTTTCATGCTAGACATTGCAAATTTTATGATGCTTGGTGCTGGGTCCTACTATATTTTTGAAATAGTGTTAACCATTGTTCTGACATGCTTAAGTTTCTTGGGATCAGTTTGATCGTTTTGAGGTTTGCTTTTAAGATTTGTTATTGTGAGTGCAGACCATTTTTTAGTCTTAGGGTGATTTAACCCCACTATTACCCAATGCCTTGTGTGTTAAATGGTCTTTCCATGCTGGCTAATGGGACCATGAGTTAGTCCCAGTACTGTATTAGCTCTAAGAATTGTTTAGTCTACTAGTATATTAGTCTGCTCAGACTGCCATAACAAAATGCCACAGGCTGGGTGGCTTAAATAACAGAAATTTATTTCTCACAGTTCAGAAGTCTAAAAATCCCAGATCAAAGTCTGACAGAGTTTAGTTTCTGGTGATAGCTCTCTTCCTGGCTTGAAGATCAGCACCTTTGTGCTTTCACATGTGTGAAAGGTGTGGGAAGGGGTGTGCTTTCAGTGTGTGCAAGGGGTGGGAAGAGGGTTTTACAGGGGAGAAAGAATGAGAAAGAAAGAAAGAAAGAAAGAAAGAAAGAAAGAAAGAAAGAAAGAAAGAAAGAAAGAGAAAGAGTGGATGCTCTGGTGTCTGTACTTATAAGGACACTAATCCCATCAAGTCAGGGTTGCATCCTTATGACCTCATTTAACCTTAATTACTTCCTTACTCTAAATATAACTACACTGATAGTTAGGGCTTCAACATATGAATTTGGAGGGAACACAAACATTCAGTGCATAACAACTGCTTTCTAGTGATTCTTTCTCTGGTCTTAGATAGTTTCTTTTCCCCCATACATGTGCAAATGAGTACTTGGCCAAAGATTCAAGGGTACCCCTTTGTATATCACCAGTATCTTTTTGTGTGTATCTCTCTCCTCTCTAGTATTCTGTTCTGGAAATTCTAGCTGTGCTGACTTCTCAAAACTGTGACTCTTTAACTCAGTAAGACCACTGGGTGGTCATTTAGACCACTGGCTCTATACGGGTTCCCCATCCCTACACTGCAGCCTAAAACCTGCTTCCAGGCTGTAAGCCAATCACAGGGCTCATCTGCTTTGTTTCCTCTCTTTTGATAATCATAGGCCCGTGCTGCCTATTGTCAATCTCTCCAAACCATTGTTTTATATATATTTGTCTGGTTTTCTAGGTGATTAGGTACAAGAATAAACACATTATCAGTTATATTATCATGTCTAAAAGCAGAACTACATGTTTAGTATAGATTACATTAATAATAATGATCATTCTATGCATGAAAAATTGGGGCACACAGCTTCCTTACTTTCCATAGACTTATGGCTATCTGAAAGTGTTTGAATGTATTTAAAATTTTTCCCGTGGGTGTAAAAGACAGTCATGTCCTTCCCTGCCATAGTGTGGGAAGCAAAACATAGGAAGGACAGTGGGGTTTAGAGACTTAGAGTTTCTATTTTCTTACATTTTGACCCAATTAAAACTTTTGCCACAGTGACATTTGTTCCTTAGCCACCGCTGAAACTGCTACACTCCAGTCTTTATTTTATATGTTCCATTTAAATGTTGTGCTTATGTAAATTATAAAACCCTGATACCACACTATGGCAGGCGGGTGTATTACTATACTCTCTATTCTTGTGGTGAGGTCTAAAACATCCTTGCCCAAACTAATTGGGTAGGAAATTATTTGGAAAAGCTAGCCGGTAAAAGCGAAATAAAATGCAAATGTTAATTTTTATCTGAGAAGCACTTTTTCCCCTTCTCCAGTTTCATTTTCAGAAATCAGGTTCCATAGCAAAGCCATGTTCATAAATGAATATGGCATGAAAAGTTCTGTTTCCTCCTATTTCCAATTTCAGATAAGAATCTTTTTATATCAACATCACTTTCCAAAATTTGGACTCTTTCAGGTTTTCCTTACTTTACTTGTAACTATGGAAATAAATCTTAGTGCTAAGAAGACATATTAGTCCTTCTAGCTTCTTCTAAAAGCTTTGCCATTTACTTTGTGTCGGTTCTTATTTTCATTCTAGTTCATTCCACATTTGCGTGTTGATCATCTACTATGTATAAAACCCTCTGTGAGGTGTTAGGAGATTTAGAAATAAGACTGCACCCTGCTCTTAATCTGCTAAGGAAAAATAACACGCAAGCAGCTAACATGCAAGTGGTAAGAAGTGTTAGAGAAAATCCAAGTGGGCAAAACTGCTTTGACAATCTACCACCAAAGGCCCTTTTATCCTGGTAGAAGATTAAGGGAGAGGGAATGGGTTGGGCAAAGTTTCATTAAATAAAAAAAAGTGGTTTTTAACAGAAACCAATGTCTGTTTTGATGGGAGCTGAAAACTAGGGACAATAGGGGCACCCAGGTGGGTGGTTGAGTGTCTGACTTCGGCTTAGGTCATGATCTCACCATTTGTGGGTCTGAGCCCCACATCCAGCTCTCTGCTGTCAGCGCAGAGCCCATTTTGGATCCTCTGTCCCCCTCTCTCCCCGCACCTCCCCTGCTTGCACTCTCTCTCTAAAAAATAAAAATACTAAAAAAAAAAAAAAGAAGAAAAGAAAATTGGGGATAGCATTTCAGACTGAAGGTAAAGCTGGAATATTCCTTAAGGAAGAGGTTTAATGTTCCTTAGCAAGCAGAGGACCATCATAGAAGACCTGGATTCAAATCCACTCAGCAGTTATGGGATCTTGAGAACTTAACCTCTCTGAGTTTCATTTTCTTCATCTATATATATAATGTGATCAATAATATCCACCTTCAAGAGTTTTCATTATACATATACACATACACACACACACATGCACACACAGAGATCTTCTTTGAGTTATGACGGAGTTATGTTCCAATAAACCCATGGTTAGGGTGAAAATATTTTAAATCAAAAATGCATTTAATGCACCTAATCTACCAGATATTATAGCGTAGCCTAGTCTACCTTAAATGTGCTCAGGACACCTTCATTAGCCTAAAGTTGAGCAAAATCATCTAACACAAAGCCTATTTTCTAATAAAATGTTTAATACCTAATGTAACTTACAGAATACTGTACTGAAAGTGAAAAACAGAATGGTTGTAAGTGTATCAGTTATTTATTCCTATGATTGTATGGCTGACTGGGAGTTGTACCTCACTGCTACCACTGTCCAGCATCATTAGAGACAGTATTGTACCACATATCACTAGCTCAGGAAAAGATCAGAATTCCAAATTCAAAGAATGGTTTCTACTGAATGCCGATCACTTTCACCTCATTGTAAAATTGAAAACCTGAAAGTCAAACCATTGTTGGGGGCTATCTTATCTATCTATCTATCTATCTATCTATCTAGTATCTATCATCTGTCTATCTATCTATCTATCTATCTATCTATCTATCTATCTATCAATCATCTATCTATCTATCTATCTAGTATCTATCTAACGATCTACCCATCCATCCACACACAGACAGACTGGCATCAGAGAAGATTCAATTAACAAAGACAAAACTGATAATTCCTTAATAAAGAATTAAGAATATGAGGCTATTTGGGGAACTTTAGATTATCCAGAGGAATTGCTTTGATTTGCAAATATTTCTTAAGATTTTTGCATCTACATGCATGAAGGATTTGAGTCTGTAGTGTCTTTTATTGTAATGTCTTTGGTTTTGGTATCTGGGTGAGGCAGAACTCATAGAACGGGTTGAGAACTATTCCTCCTCTTCAGTTTTCTGGAGTAGTTTGTAAATTTGATGTGAATTTCTTCCTCAAATGTTTGTAGAACAATCAGTGAAGCTATCTGGGGCCTGAGGTTTGTGTCTGTGTGTGCGTGTGTATTTAAGGATACTGCTCCACCATCTTCCCATCTCCATTGTTTCAGATGACAAATATGCTCTCATCTTTACCTTTGTTCCTCTATAAAGTGTTTTTCCCCCCCTCTGGATATTGTTTATCCAATCAATTGGATTTTAATTAATTTGAGTATAATGTATTTTGGTTTTCTCCATGTTTCTTGGGCTTGGGTTTCGTTCAGCTTTTTGAGTTTAGATCACAGTTTATGGTTTTCATCAAATTTTTTTTAATTGGGGGCATTACATCTTAAAATATTTTTTCAACCCTTTCTTTCTACACACATTCCAATTACACATGTATTAGGGCCACTTAAAGTTGTTCCACAGTATACAGATTCTCTGTTCATTGTTTTTCATTATCTTTTTTTCTCTTGGTGTTTCATTTTGGATAGTTTCTATTGCTTTGTCTTCAAGTTCACTGAACTTTTGTTCTACAGAATCTAATACATCCCATCATCTGCAGCATTAACCCTATCCAGTGTATTTTTTCATCCCAGACATGGTAATTCTCATCCCTTTAATTCTGAAATGCATATATATTTTATGTGTGTGTGTATATATATGTATTTATCTGTATATATTGTATATGTATATATAAATGTACAACAATTATATAATATGTATATATAGGGGTGCCTGGGTGGCTCAGTTGGTTAAGCATCTGATTCTTGGTTTCCGCTCGGGTCATAATTTCATGGTTTGTGAGTCCAAGCCCCACATGGGGGCTCTGCATTGACAGTGTCGAGCCTGCTTAGGGTTCTCTCTCTCTCTCCCTCTCTCTCTGGCCCTCACTCATGCTCTCTCTCTCTCTCCAAAAATAAATAAATAAACTTACAAAACAAAAAGCTATATAGGTAATATGTGTATATATTTTGTTGAGACAAAATTGGTATATAACATATAAGTTTCAAGTTACAACTTTGTAATTTGACATCTGTATGCACTGCAAAGTGATCATCACTAAAAATCTAGTTAACCATCTATCACAATAAAATTGACCCTCTTCACCCATTTTTCCCACACTCCCCCAACCCATAACCACCAATCCGTTCTATGTATCTATGAGTTTGTTTTTGTTTTCTTGTCTGTTTGTTTGTTTGTCTAGATTCCAGGAATGAGTAAACTCATAATATTTGTCTTTCTCCTTCTGACGTATTCCACTTAGCATAATACTTTCAAGGCCTATCTGTGTTGTTGCAAATGGCAGAATTTCATTTTTTTATGCTTAGTAGTATTCTGATTTTATACACACACACACACGTGCACACACACACGCACACACACACACACACACACACTAATTCTTCTTTATCCATTTATGGATATCCATCTATGGACATAGAAGTTGTTACCATTTCTTGTCTATTGAAAATAATGTTACAATGAAATAAGGGTGCATACATTTTTTAAACCAGTATTTTTGTATTCTTCAGATAAATACCCAGAAGTGGAATAGCTAGATCATATGGTAGTTGTATTCTTATTTTTTTGAGGAATTTCCATACTGTTTTCCATATTGTAAATTCCAAATTGTCTGAATCAATTTACGTTCCCATCAATAGTATACTAGGGTTCCTTTTTCTCCACATCTTTGCCAACACTTGTTATTTCTTGTCTTTCTGACAATGGCCAATTTCACCAGTGTGAGGTGGAATCTCATTGTAGTTTGGTTTACATTTCCCTAATAATTAGTGATGTTGAACATCTTTTAATATGCCTGTTGATCATCTGCATGTCTTCTTTGGAAAATTTTGATTTTGATTTTGATTTTGATTTGATTTGGATAATTTTGATTCATATCCTTTGCCCATTTTTTTTTTAACGTTTTATTTATTTTTGAGACAGAGAGAGACAGAGCATGAACGGGGGAGGGGCAGAGAGAGAGAGGGAGACACAGAATCGGAAACAGGCTCCAGGCTCCGAGCCATCAGCCCAGAGCCGGACGCGGGGCTCAAACTCACGGACCGCGAGATCGTGACCTGGCTGAAGTCGGACGCTTAACCGACTGCGCCACCCAGGCGCCCCTCCTTTGCCCATTTTTAATTGAATTGTTTGTGTTTTATTGTTGCTGTTGTTATTGAGTTGTATGAGTTCTTTATATATTTTGTATATTAATTCCTTGTCAGATATATGATTCACAGAAGTCTCCCATTTAGTAGGTTGTCTTTTCATTTTGATGATGGTTTCTTTTGCTGTGTAGAAACTGTTTGGTTTGCTATAATCCTATTTGTTTATTTTGCTTTTGTTTCCCTTGCCTCTGGAGTCAGAGCCACAAAAATATTTCTAAGACCAATGTTGAGGAGCTTACCATCTATGTTTTATTCTAGGAATTTTATGGTTTCAGGTCTTACATCCAAATCTTTAATCCATTTTTTTTTTTTAATTTTTTTTTTCAACGTTTATTTATTTTTGGGACAGAGAGAGACAGAGCATGAACGGGGGAGGGGCAGAGAGAGAGGGAGACACAGAATCGGAAACAGGCTCCAGGCTCTGAGCCATCAGCCCAGAGCCCGACGCGGGGCTCGAACTCACGGACCGCGAGATCGTGACCTGGCTGAAGTCGGACGCTTAACCGACTGCGCCACCCAGGCGCCCCAACTCTTTAATCCATTTTGAGTTAATTTTATGTGTGGTGTAAGATAGTGGTCCAGTCTCATTCTTTTGCATGTGGCTTTCCAGTTTTCCCAACACCATTTATTGAAGAGTTTGTGCTTTTTCCACTGTATGTTATTGACTCCTTTGTTGTAAATTAATTGTCCATATATGTATGGGTGTAATTCTGGGCTTTCAATTCTGTTCCATTGATTTGTGTGTCTGCTTTTATGCCAATACCACACTGTTTGGATTACTTTAGCTTTGTAGTGTAGTTTGAAATCAGAGAGCATAATACCTCTGACTTTGTTCTTCCTCAAGATTGTTATTCAGGATCTTTTGTGGTTCTATACAAATTTTGCAATTATTTATATTAGCTCTGTGATAAATGTCATTGGAATTTTGATAGGGGTTGCAATGAATCTGTAGAATGCTTTAGACAGAATGGACATTTTAACAACATTAATTCTTCTAATCCATGAACATGGTGTATCTTTTCATTTTTGTGAGTCATTTTCAGTTTCTTTCATTAGCATCTTATAGGGCTTTTTAAGTTTTATTAATTTATTTTGAAAAAATGAGAGAATCTCAAACAGGCTCCACACTGTCAGCAAAGAGCTCAATGTGGGGCTCAATCTCATGAACCATGAGATCATGACCTGAGCTGAAATCAAGAGTTGGACAGTTAACCAACTGAGCCACCCAAGCACCTCTGTTATAGTTTTTAGTGTACAAATCTTTCACCTTTTTGGTTAAATTTATTCCTAGGTGTTTTATTCTTTTTGATGCAATTGTAAATGGAAATGTTTCCTTAATTTCTCTTTCTGATAATTCATTTTTAGTGTAGAAATGCCACAATTTTTTATATGTGATTTTGTATCTTGCTACTTTACTGGATGCATTTATTAGTTTCAAAAAAATTTTTTTTTGGTGGAGTCTTTCGGGTTTTCTATATATCATATGCCATCTGCAAATAACGACAGTCTTACTTTTTCCCTTTCAAGTTGGGTGACTTTTATTTCTTGTCTAACTGTTCTGGGAAGGACTTTCAGTACTATGTTGTATAAAAGTGGCAAGAGTGCTCATCCTTGTCTTGTTCCAGATCTTAGTAGAAAAGCTTGTAGCTTTTCACCATTGAAATATAATATAACAACATAATATGATGTTAACTGTGGGTTTGTCATATATAGCCTTATGTTTATGTATGTTCTCTCTTCACCCACTTAGTTGAGTTTTATCATAAATTGATATTGAATTTTGTCAAATGCTTTTTCTACATCTATTAAGTTGATCATTGTGATTTTTATTCTTCTTTTTGTTAATGTGGTTTAGCACAATAATTGATTTGCAGATGTTGAACCATTCTTACATCCTTGGAATAAATCCCACTTGATCATGTGTGATCTTTTTAAGGTATTGTTGAATTCCATTTTCTAATATTTTGCTGAGGATTTTTGCATCAACATTTATCAATGATATTGGCCTGTAATTTTCTTTTTTGTGTGTTCCCTTGTCTGGCTTTGGAATCAGGGCAATGCTGGCCTCATGATATGAGTTTGGAAGTGTTTCTTCCTTGTTAAATTTTCAAAAGAGCTTTAAAAAGGTTTTGAATCTTCTTTGATTTTTTGTTAGAATTTATCAGTGAAGCTCTCTGGTTCTTAACTTTTGTTTGTTTGGTGGTTTCTGATTATTGACTTAATCTCCTTAGTGGTATTCAATCTATTTAGATTTTCTATTTACTCATAAATCAGTCTTGGAAGACTTCATATTTTAAGGAATCTATCAATTTCTTCTAGATTGGCCAATTTATTGGTGTATAATTGTTCATAATAGTCTCATAATTCTTTGTATTTCCATGATATCAGTTGTAACTTCTCTTTCATTTCTGATGATGTTTGTTAGAACCCTATCTATTTTTCTTGGTTGGTCTAACTAAAGTTTTGTCAATTTTGTTTATCTTTTCAAATAACCAGCTTTTAGTTTCATTGATCTTTTATATCGATTTTTAGTCTCTATTTCATTTGCAATTGACTCCTGAAAAACAAGAGAGGTGCCAACTCCCCAACACAGTCAAAAATCTATGTATAACTTTTTACTCCCTCCAAACTTAACTGCTAATATCCTACATTGATCAGTAGCCTTACTGAGAACATAAACAGTTAATTAACATATATTTTACATGTTGTATGTATTATATACTGTATTCTATAATAAAGTAAGCTAGAGAAAAGAAAATGTTGTTAGGAAATTCATAAGAAAGGGAAAATATACTTACGGTATATATCTATTAAATCTATCTGGTATGATGTGTTGTTTAAGACCAATGTTTTCTTATTAGTTCTCTGTTTGCATGATCTATCCATTGATGTAAGTGAGGTGTTAAAGTCTCTTGCTATTATTGTATTGTTGTCAGTTTCTCTTTTTCGGTCCTTTAATATTTGTTTTACATATTTTGGTGTTTCTATGTTGGGTGCATGTATATTTATAAATGTTATGTTTTCTTGTTGGATTTACTCCTTCATCGTTATGTAGTACCTATTATTATTGGCTTTGTTTTAAAGTCTATTTTGTCTGCTATGAGTATAGCTATACCAGCTTTCTTTTTGTTTCCATTTGCATGGAATATCTTTCTCTATCTCTTCTCTTTCAGCCTGTGTATATCTTTACTTCTGAAGTGAATCTCATAGGCAGCATATAGATTGGGCTTGTTTTTTCATGCATTCAGTCTCTCCATGTCTTTTAATTGGAGAGTTTAGTCAATTTACATTTACCCATTTAGCCCATCCCCCCTCCCGCAATCCCTCCAGGAACCCTGTTTGTTCTCCATATTTAAGAGTCTTCATGTTTTGTCCCCCTCCCTGTTTTTGTTATTTTTGCTTCCTTTCCCTTATGTTCATCTGTTCTGTGTCTTAAAGTTCTCATATGAGTGAAGTCATATGATATTTGTCTTTCAATTTACATTTAAATTAATTATTGGTAGGTACATACTTATTGACATTTTGTTTATTATTTTCCAGTTATTTTCATAGTTCCTCTCTGTTCCTTTCATTTTCTGTTTCTCTCTTCCCTCATGGTTCAATGGCTTTCTTTGGTGTTATATTTAGATTCCTTTCTCACTTTCTTTGTAAAAGCTTTTGATTTGTGATTACCCTGGGGTTCACATGTAACTTCCTATGTATATAACAGTCTGTTTTGAGTTCATACCAACTTAAATTTGAACACATTCCAAAACTTTACACTCCTCTCTCACTACATTTTATATTTTTGATGTCACATTTTACATTTTTTATTTTATGTATTCCTTAACTAATTATTGTAGGTTTAGTTAGTTTCACTATTTTTAACCTTCATAGTTGCTTTATAAGTGCTTTTTCAGTGAGATTTTTACTTTTGCATGTTCTCTTGTTATTAATTAGTGCCATTACCTTTCAGTTTAAAGAAGTCTCTTTAACATGTCTTGTTTAGTGGTGATGCATTCCTTTAGCTTTTGCTTATATGAAAAAACTCTTAATCTCTTCTTCAATTCTGAATGATAACCTTGTCAGGTAAAGAATTCCTGGTTGGAAGACTTTTCCTCATAGCATTCTGAATATACCATGCCATTCTCTATTGGCTTGAAAATTTTCTGCTTAAAAGTCCACTGATAGCCTTATGAGGTTTCCCCTTGTATATAATAAGTTGTTTTTCTCTTGTCTTCCAGCTCACTGATCTGATACTCAGCTTCATCTAGTCTAGTGGATTTTTCAGTTCAGTTATTGTATTCTTTAGCTCTGTAACTTCTGTATGGAACTTCTAAATTTTTTTCTTTCTTTTTTGAGGATCTCATTATGTTCATCCATTTTTCTCCCTGGTTCAGTGAGCATGTTCATGATCATTATCTTGAACCCTTTATCAGATAGACTGCTTATATCCATTTCATTAATGTCATTAATTTTTAAAAATGTTTTCTCTTGTTATTTTTTGGGAATGTATTCCTCTGTCTCATCATTTTGTCTGACTCTGTGTGTTTGCTTCTAGGTATTAGGTGAATCAACCACTTGCCCCAGTCTTGAAGGAGTGGCCTTGTATAGGAGATGCCATGTGGAGACCAGAAGAGTACTCCACTCTGACCCCTGGAGCTAAGTATTTAAGGGGCATCTCCTGTGTGGCCTGCACATGTCCATCTCTGTGGTAGGGTCATGTCTGCAGTGGGAGGGGGAGTAGCTGGTGCCAGCCTAGCTGTGACACGCAGCTGCCCTGCAGTGTTGGATGGCCATCCTGGTGGCAACTAGCAGACTCACTGGGATGCAGATGTAAGCGAGTCTGTCCCCTGGCCTGGCTGGGATGTGTGGCTGCACTGGAGGTGTGGATAAGGTTCTCAGCTGGACATGCCCACCAGCTCCAACAGGTTAGAGGGATAATTCCAAATGGCACCCACTGGTGCTTGACCTTAGCAAGGTAGAATGAGGTTGCAAATATGGCATCTGCCAATGTCCTTATCTTTGGAAAAAGTCCTAGTGGTTTTCTGACTTGCTAGAAGAAACTTTATTTATTTATTTATTTATTTATTTATTTATTTATTTTTAATGTTTATTCATTTTTGAGACAGAGAGAGACAGAGCATGAACAGGGGAGGGTCAGAGAGAAGGAGACACAGAATCTGAAACAGGCTCCAGGCTCTGAGCTGTCAGCACAGAGCCCGATGCGGGGCTTGAACTCACGGACCGCGAAATCATGAACTGAGCCAAAGTCGGCCACTTAACCGACTGAGTCACCCAGGAGCCCCTAGAAGAAACTTTAAAATTAGTAAGTCACATATAGTCCGGATGCTTTTCCAACTGGTGTTTGTGCACTGGGCCCTGTGGGGTAAGTGAATCTGTACACAAGACTTTTAGAGGCAGATTCTCCATTCCGTATAGTTCTATGGTTTTCCTGGATGTAATCCACATTGGCTTTCAGAGCTGGGTATTCTGGGGGCTCATCTCTCTCATACAGAATCTAAGAGTTGGGATGCCTGATATGGAGCATAGACCCCTTGCTCTTTAGGGCAAAGTTCTGTGCCTTTGAGATCCCTCCTGATTATGTATCACTGTGCTTGAGGTGGGATATTGCTTTCTTTTTTTAAAAAAATTATTTTAATTGTTTGTTTATTTTTGAGAGACAGTACATGAGTGGGGCAGGGGCAGAGAGAGAGGGAGACACAGAATCTGAAGCAGGCTCCAGGCTCTGAACTGTCAGCACAGAGCCTGATGTGGGGCCTGAACCCACAAACTGTGAGATCATGACTGGAGCTGAAGTTGGACACTTAGACGACTGAGCCACCCAGGTGCCCCAAGGTGAGTTATTTCTATTGAGATAGTGTCTCTGCCTTTCCTACCCATCTTGATGTTGTCCTTTTTGTCTTTTGTTGTGGAAGTCTATTCGTGTAGTTTTCTGGTCTTTTTCAGAGGGAATTATTCCATATGTAGTTGTATACTTGTATCCATGGGAGAGAATGAGTTCAGATCTTCCTACAGTGCTATCTCAAACCAAATTCTCTCTCTTTCTCTCTCTATATATAATCTATGATGTATCTAGTTCACATGCTTAATCTTTATCTATTTTCTTTAATGCATGAAATACAGTTATAATTAACTGTCTTTATTGGCTACTAATTATATCATTTTAGGGTTAGTTTCTATTGATTTTTTTCTCATTATGATTCATATTTTCCTGTTTCTTTGCATGGTAGGTACTTTTTATTGGAGACCAGCATTGTGAATTTTATCTTGTTGCATTCACTGAGCATTTTGGTATTCCTAATCCTATTAGTATTCTTGAGGTTTCTTTTTAAAAATTTTTTAATGTTTATTTATTTTTGAGACAGGATGGGGGCAGGGGCAGAAAGAGGGAGACAGAGGATCAGAAGCAGGCTCCACGCGGTGAGTGCAGAGCCCAGTGTGGGGCTCAGACTCACAAACTGTGAGATTATGACCTTAGCCAAAATCAAGAGCAGGCCACTGAACCCACTGAGCCACCCAAGCACCCCGATACTCTCAAGTTTTGTTCTGAAATTAAGTTAAGTTACTTGGGATCAGTTTGATTTCTTCAGATCCTACTTTCAAGCTTTGATAGAGACAGAGTGGTAGTTTAGGGCTAATTTTTCCCCCCACTACTGAGGCAAAACCAACGCCAACAAATTATAAACTCTTTCCTGCTCAGCAGAGCTCTGGGGATTGTTTCTTCTAATCCTTTCAGGTGCTTCTTTCTTCAGCTGTGGGTCATTTTCTCTCACAGCTATGCTGATCTAGCCTCAAATGAAGATTTGAGGGCATTCCTTGAAGATCTCCAGAATCCTCTCTCCATGTAACTCTCTCTTCTCTGATACCCTGCTCTGCAAACTGTAGCCACTTTGGCCTTTCTGACTTCTAGCTCCTCAACCCAGGGAGATTGTCAGACTCCACCTGTGTTTGCTCCTCCCTGCATTGATGCCTGAAAATTCTCATCTGGCAGTATGCCTGGGGATTATAGGGTTCACCTTGTTCATTTCCCATTTCTCAGGATCACTATCCTTTGTTGCCTGATGTCCAGCGTCTTGAAAGTGTTTTTTTCATATATTTTTCACAATTTTTAAACTATATTAGTGGAGAGTAAATCCAGCTCCTGCCATTAGATCTTATCTGGAAGCAGAAATCTTCAGAGGTAATGAAATGCCAAGGATTTAGCCTCATATTGAATGTGGGTAAAAAAGAGAGCAGCATATAGTTCATTGCAGACATTGAAAATTATTTTTGTACCATGGACCCTCTGGACATCTTCTGAAACCTATAGACAGCTTCTCAGAATGGTGTTTTCAAATGCACAAAGCACAGACAAGTACCAAAAAAAAAAGATTATAGTGAATATAGTTATTAGAATATTTTTCTGTGATATCCTATAGTAGCAGATGTACTTCTTAATTAATACATTAAGTGACAGCTCTATCAATGTGTCTAATAATTTCTATAATTTTCAAGTAGTAATAAGCATAAACAATATTCTGAGATATGTGAAACAATTGTAATGTTGTTTGAATATATCCGTACTCCCTATTGGCGGCCATGTCAATATACTGTTAATATTAATGTCGTTTGTTGCCAAATGCATTATGAAAGGAAATGCTAACTTCAGTCAAAAGCTAGTAAAAAGAAACATGCACTTGCTCTCATTCAAGTTGAAGGACCCCTGAATTCTCTCCATAGACCCCTTGGAGGTCTATAGATCCAGAGTAAGAATACTTATTTTAATACATGGAAACTGGAGGGCCTGGAAGTTGTAGGTCTTACACAATTGCTTAGACTTATGAAATGGCAATGATTTCATTTGAATCTACCAAGAGCATGGTGAGGTACCATGGGGATAGTTTGGGGGTAGAAGGGTGGAAGCCATGTTCACAGAACAACTGAGAGAGTCCTTTATGCCAAAATGGGTCTTCTTTCTACAATTCCCAGACCAAGGAATTTCATCCCCAGTGGTGAGGAGTCTACCTGTCAAATGGCTTCTAGTCCAACTCCCATTCTGAATCTCAAGTCCCATCACTCATAACTGACAAATTGGGCAGGTCTGCTGTTTATTTTTGCCTCTGGTCTTTTGGCCAGGCCACACATTCTTGGATTTGTGAATACAGAGTTCTGTTCCTATCCAGTGTGTCCCAACCAGAAAGTCACTGTAATTTTTGGTTTTGTTCCCATACTCCCTCCAAATGTCATTAGTCATATCCTCCTTCCCATTTCTGCCTTGAATAGGCAGTCATTATGATGAAGCCAGGCCTGTTTCAGAATTCCATGAGAACCACAGTGTCAGGCCGTCACAACTCTGGAGCTGGAAATGGAAAAGGCTGTGATCTGGCTGGCTGGCACAGTCCCTATGAGTCATTGTGGAAACACTGTCCCCAGATGCTGCTGAGAGGGACTGGGTTGCTGGTGAGTGCATCTGTCAGATGAGATCCTGACCCCCTGACATCTTAAAACATTCCATAATATGTGGGATGTTGGGCCTTTCGTCTGGTATCCTGGTTACATTAAAATTTGGGTTGTTTTATTCTATTTTTGGTTCTCTTGCAGTTTCCAATGTGTTAAAAAAAACAAAATACTTTTTTTTCAAATACAAAAATAATACATATTCATTTGTACAGAGATTGAAAAAGGCAGAAAAACACACAGAAGAGAATTCTACCACCCAGAGATATAGATTTTCTTTTCATGTGTTGCATTTCCTGTAAGGTGCTATTTGGATTATAATGTATAGAATACTTTGGTAAGCTGTGTTTTTTTTCCAATTGTACCAGTATAACTCACACAGTCCCCATTTTTAAAAATATGAAATTATATCACTTTTTGCCCTAAAGGAGATGTTACATAAGGTATCTAGTCCAACATACTCTTTCTAAAAATGAGAAAACTGATATCCCAGGAGGATAAGTAATTTGCCCAAGGCTCATATGCCACAGAGTCAGGAATGGAACCCTGGATTTTTGTGCTGGTATCCTGCTGCCTCCTGACTTGTCCATGTCTGTGTTCATCTTCTGTCTGTGCTTACCTTCAGACAAGAGCTGAAAGGTCTCTGGCTTCTCTCTGCCTCTTGACCCAGAGGAAATGTAGTGGAGTTCCTGGACTTGCCAAATAGGAAATTTGCCTCTGCCTTTAGATCTTGAGTTAAGAAACTATCTAATTTCTTTAAATTCATTCCCTGTAAGGGGAACCCGGGTGGCTCAGTCAGTTAAGCATCTGACTTCAGTTTAGGTCATGATCTCACTCTTTGTGAGTTTGAGCCCCGTGTTGGGCTCTGTGCTGACAGCTTTGTCTCTGTCTGTACCTCCCCTGCTCTCTCTCTCTCTCTCACCTATAAAACAAAACATCAAAAAAAGAATTTAAAAAAATTTATTCCCTGTAAGAAACTTTAACATTTGAGGGGGAAAAGCTTTTTCCCATGCAAGGTTTATTTTTGATTATTATTCAGAAACTAAAAAATAAAAGAAAAACTCATTAAATCAAGAAACAGACTCTTTTTTTTTCCAAATTCATTTTTTACTTATTTTTTAAAATTTAAATCCTATTTAGTTAACATATAGTGTAATAAAGATTTCAGGAATAGAATTTAGTGATTCATCACTTACATATAACGTCCAGTGTTCATCCCAGCAAGTGCCTCCTCAATGTCCATCAGCCATAGCCCATCCCCTCACCCAACACTCTGCTGGCAACCTTTGGTTTGTTCTCTGTATATAAGAGTCTCTTATAGTTTGTCTCCCTCTCTGTTTTTATTTTATTTTTGTTTCCTTTCCCCTATGTTCTTCTGTTTTGTTTCTTAAATTCCACATATGAGTGAAATCATATATTTTTCTCTGACTGACTTATTTCACTTAGCATAATATGCCGTAGTTCCATCCACATTGTTGCAAATGGCAAGATTTCGTTCTTTTTGATTGCTGAGTAATATTCCATTGTATATACATACCTCATCTTCTTTATCATTCATCAGTCAATGGACATTTGGGCTCTTTCCATACTTTGGCTATTGTCAATGATGCCACTATAAACAATGTGGTGCATGTGCCCCTTCGAATCAGCACTCCTGTATCCTTTGGATAAATACCTACTAGTGCAATTGTTGGGTTGTAGAGTAGTTCTATTTTTAACTTTTGGAGGAATCTCCATACTGTTTTCCAGGGTAGCTGTACCAGTTTGCATTCCCACCAGCAGTGCGAAAGGGTTCCTCTTTTTCCATATCCTCACCAACATCTGTTGTTGCCTGAGTTGTTAATTTTAGGCATTCTGACAGTTGTGAGTTGGTATCTCATCATGGTTTTGATTTGTATTTCCATGATGATAAGTGATGTTGAACATCTTTTCACGTGTCTGTTAGCCATCTGGATGTCTTCTTTGGAAAAGTGTGTATTTATGTCTTTTGCCCATTTCTTCACTGGATTATGTGTTTTTTTGGGTGTTGAGTTTGGTAAGTCCTCTATAGATTTTGGATACTAACCCTTTATTCAAAGGGTTGATATGTAATTTGCAAATATATTCTCCCATTCCATTGGTTGCCTTTTAGTTCTGCTGATTGTTCCCTTCACTGTGCAGATGGTTTTTATCTTGATGAGGTCCCAATAGTTCATTTTTGCTTTCGTTTCCCTTGCCTCTGGAGACGTGTTAAGTAAGATGTTGCTGTGGCTAAGGTCAAAGAGGTGGTTGCCTGTTTTCTCCTCAAGGATTTTGACGGCTTCTTATCTTATGTTTAGGTCTTTTATCAAGAAACAGACTTTTAACTATAGAGAATGAACTGAGGGGAGGTGGGTGTGGGGACAGGGAACTAGGTGATGGGGATTAAGAACTGCACTTGTTGAGATAAGCACTGTGAGGTATTGAATTGTTCAATCACTATATTATACAACTAATATACTAATATAGCACTGTATGTTATTATATTGGAATTAAATTAAAAAATAAGATTGGACATAAAGGTTGAAACAACAAAAAAATTAAAATTAACACGATATAAATATTTTTTATTATTTTTATTTTTATTATTTTTTTAACGTTTATTTATTTTTGAGACAGAGAGAGACAGAGCATGAACGGGGGAGGATCAGAGAGACGGAGACACAGAATCTGAAACAGGCTCCAGGCTCTGAGCTGTCAGCACAGAGACCGTCGCGGGGCTTGAACTCACGGACCGCGAGGTCATGACCTGAGCCGAAGTCGGCCGCTTAACCGACTGAGCCACCCAGGCGCCCCAACACGATATAAATATTTTTTTAAAAAAGAAAAATAGTCATTACTAGAAACCTAACGACTTAACTAATGTACCTGTCTTTAAACTCAATAGTGGCTATTTAGTTTATTGGCCTTTATAGTATGTATATTTTCACGAAGTGCAAACTCACCTCAGAAAGTTAGGAAACCGCATAGCACAGTATGGTATAGAAGAGTATGGCACATAGTACAGATAGTATAGAGTATAGCATGGCACATCGTATAGATAATATAGTGTATAGTGTAGTATCAAATGGCAGTATAGTATAGTATAGATAGTATATAGTATAATAAAATGAATGTGGACTTCATAGTTTGGTGGTCTTTGATTCAAATCCCATCTGTGCATCTGAACCTGTTTGAGCTTTGTACCATCATCTGTAAAATGAGGGTAATGATAGCAGTTATCTACCCTAAGATATATCCTAAGATATAGATCCGGAAGAAAGTAAAGCAAAGAAAGTGGGGAGATACAAATTTTCAAATTAGTGATTATGATATTTTTGTATTATTGGCTATGATATTTCCTACTGATTATGTATATTACTGTACCAAAGAGTTGTGGTCAGAGGGACATGGATAAGGCCTCTCCTTAAATATTGGTGCCAATTCCACAAGAGGGAACCACTCATAAGAAGAAATACCCCAACTGGTGTGTATTTCACTACTTTGCTAGTACCTTCTCATTTTTTATCTTATAAAATAAAAATCAAATCAATAAAAATCATGTAATTGAAATATTGAAAACTTAGGTAAGAATTCATTTTTTCAGAATTTGCAAGAGCAGCGGCAACAGGATGTTTTGACTTCAAGGTCAAAGAACAGGGCCAGACTTCAAATAAGAACATGGTTGAGTAAATCAACATCTTTCCCCTGGCCCTCCAGGAAATCCTGCAAAAGCAGAAAAGAGAAGGGAAAAAAAAACTTAACCCATTTTCAGTGAAACTAAGACAGTCAGACATTATATGCAGACTCCAAACTATGTGCAAGTAATGTCAAAACAGCTGATATTAAGCAAAGCTACAAGAAGAACTTGCAGAAAAAGGCTCAGCAAATGGCCAGGTAGCCTGAGGTCCAGGGGCAGATCAGGAAGTGTCAATAAAAATAAATAAGAGGCTCTCCTTGAAGTCTACATTTTTATCTCCCACGTTCAGTAATAATATCAAGAAGTATAGTAAGCAAGACTGGCAGCTGCAGACACACTCTTGAACCTTATCTGATTCAAAGAAGATACTTTACAGTAGAGCCACTCAAGGGATCACAAAGCTGAGCCATGTTTACAGGAAGCAGTCTGTCTCTGTGGTGGTAGAGAAGGACACATTCTCTGAGTTATGGAGTTCGGAAGGCAATACTGGCCCGATTCCTCCTTCCCATACTGTCCCCTGCCAGAAAACTCTTAGTTCAGGAAAATCCAAGCCATTCAAAGATTAATAGCTTTTTTAAAAAATGAATTAGCAAAACACCAATACAAAGATATTAAATTTCTAAATACAATATTACCACATCAAATCCATTAGTGAATTAAAAAACAATATATTATCTCCAACTAAGGGTAGGATTTGTCCCAATTCAAGGAGGAAAAAAAAAAAGATCCCCTTGAGAGCCACAGAAAGAGCAGTGGCTCTCACTGTTCTACACAAACTTAATATTTGTTCTTCCAAAAACTGCTTAGCAAACTAAATCAGAAGGAAATTTTCATTACCTTGATTAAAGGTAGTAGTAGTAGTTATTAATACTATTCACTAAATTTTCTGTTTTTTTTTCTTTTCAAGCACAATACATGGTACCAGAAAGACTGTGAAAAATTCAGTAGGGCTCCCATTCCACACTATGATAAAAAATAATTTTTAGATGAAGTAACAAAACAAATCTTGTAAATAATTAGAAGAAAACACGGGGAAATGTGCTCTGAAGATTTTTCTTAAGCAAGATCTATGTAAAAAATGATGAATATATTTGGCCACATAAAAATGTATTCTTTCTGTACCTCAAAGGAAAGTACTCAAAAGTTTAACTATAAGGATGGACTGAGAGAAAATATTTTGATATAAATACAGGACAAGTATTACTATTTAGACCAATGCTGTCTAATAGAACTTTCTGCAATGATGGAAATGTTCTCCCTGTGCTACCTGACAGGATAGCCTTTAGCCACAGGTGCAATTGAGCACTTGAAATGTGCCCGGTATGACTGAGGGACTGAATTCTAAATTTTACTTAATTAAATTAATTTCAATTTAAATAGACAAATATGGCTAGTGGTATTTTATTGGGCAGCGCAGATCTAGAAAATATGAAAAGATCCATCAAAAATGTGCATGACGTTAAGCTAGCAATTACTAACATTTTAACAGAACTTAATAAATTTGTTCAAAGACTCACCTAGAAAAGAAAATAAGAAAAAAAAAATGAGAAAAAAAAAACATGAAACTTTTTGAAAAAGAAAAGCAATGCGAGAGGAGGCTCTTACCCCACCAGAAATCTCTTTCTTGGAAAAATATTAAATACGAATACAAAGAGGCATAGATGAGGTATTCACTGAAAACAACAAACAGACAAATTTGAGTTTTGATGATATTATAGGGCAACTTGAACTCTCACACATTCCTTGAGGGAGTGGAAATTGGTATGACCACTTTGGAAAATCATCTGACGTGTATACAAAAGTTGACCATATGTATACCCTAGGGATATATGCAACAGAAATGCGCATATATATTTGAATCAAAAGACAGAACACAAGAACATTCAGCACAGCACCATTCATAATAGCATCAACTGGAAACCCCCCAAATGTCCATCAATAGCATCATGGAATGATAAATTATTACATATTCATATGATGGAAAACTCTAAAGCAATGAAAATGAGTGAACTATTGGTACATGCAATCACATAACTAAAACTCACAAATATAATGTTAAGTAAAAAAGCAAGACATAAGAATATCCCTCAAATGATTCCATTTATATAAGTCACAAGTAAGCAAGAGTCATGGATGGGGTTAGTGGGGGGGGGGGGATAATGGTTACCTTCAGGGGAAGGGAGAGTAACTGGGAATGGCGGTCATCCCAGCAAGTCTTGACCCTTTACAGCATCTGGTCCCTGGAACTGGGGCGTGTTTTCCATAGGTCCGTCTCCCACCAAGATGCGACATCAGAGGTAGAGAGGTCTATTTGTCCCTGGCTCACTTACTTCTGAGACCCACACACTGAGAAAGAGGAACATAATCTTTTCTGGCTCCATGCTTCCCTGCATCATTTCACTGAGTCTGAGCTGGAAACCCCAGCAATGAAACTATTTTTTGTCATGTTATCTTGTCCCCAGATGGAGGTTTGTATTGGTATCTGACTCATGAGTAGTATGCTTAGAATTGCGGCTAGCACATGCTAAGCACATGTGTAGGTGTTTGCTCTAATTATTATTACGCCTTACATATCCAAATGCGACATTTATCTCCCTTCTCCCATCTCCAAGGAAAAATAATCACACAGAGAACTTTAAAATATCCCAATATACACCTAAGTTCCATAAAGTCTAATTCCCTCTACATCCCTTCATTAAAAAAATGTTTATTTTGATTATAAATGCTTCAAAGTTACAAAAAAAGTACAAAAAATAATATTACACACATCCAGAAAGCTTCAACCTCCCATATTGAACAGATGTTGGTATTTTGCTATATTTGCTTTAGCTCTTTGTGGTTTTTTTTTTATTTATTTAAGTAAACAGAAGTAACTAAAGAGTCCCTCCCCTTGATTCCTCTTTCCTTCCCTTTTCCTTCCCATGCCAGAGGGTTTTACTCTCCTGAGGTTAGTATATACCACCCCAGCTTTTACACTAAATGTGTCTATCAAACAATATAGAGTCCCAACTTAATTTTAATGTACTAATTGAAAGTTGAAATAATATACAGTCCCAATGATGACCTTTTCCAAAATGTCTTTAATAAGCAAAGGAAAAAAAAAAAACCCTTTTGAAACAAGAAAATGTCCATTGATGGGACATGTAATAGGGTCAAGGGGCACTGATTACATACAGGATAGTTTCTGTCTTACACAGAAACCTTTCTGTATAAATAATTACTGGTACCATAGCCCATCTATAAGCTGCTCTCAGAATTTTAAGTGCTAACATCATCCACCACAGCAACCGACAACACATGCTTCACAGAATGTCCCAACAGCTGAATGATCAAGGTATCAACTTCTGGGCTACAGCAGTTATGGGCGACACCTGCTAGTGGCTACTGGCCTGTTTGCCTGAGGCTAGGGACAGCTGTGACCTGTAGGTGAAGCCCCTGTGGTTACTCAAACCCCTTCTTACCTTCAGATTGATGACCCTGGGCTCTTTTTGTGACATTCACAAGAATTCGTAACAGCTATGCTGACAGGTGCCGCAGCACCTGTTTGGTTGAGAACTGGGCTGTCACGTGTCACATGAAATTAGAGATGATGAGTTGTTCTGGTCCTAAAGTTCCCTGTATAACATGGATTCTCACCTCTCTGGAGGGGCTCCTTGGATGTGGTCCCTGCCTCCAGTCCCTAGCGAGACTCCCCTGGGGCTTGCGAATGCCCGGGTAGCATCATGACACCTATTCATTGCTCAGACAAGAATTTCTAGGAAGCTCCACGTACAAACCCTTCAGTAGCTGCTGTGGACCCTGCTGTCCAGGAGGTGAGATACAATGCCTGCGGCACACAGAAATGTGGAAGTGCTGAAGGAATCCAGACAAGGGAAGATGTACCACGAGGGCTGTCACAACTCAACTTTGAAAGAGTGCCTTGAACTTGTTCTACCATCCCCCACCCCTATCAGTCACAGCTGCCAAGAAGATAAAATATGGGTGCTCCAACACCTCTGAAGGGCCTTTTGGGGAACTCACAATGATGACCTTGCACGTGGACTCTCCCCCCCACCGCCGCCCCGCTCCTTGTAAGCTATGCCATGTATCAGGTTTTCTGGGGGGTGGTCACCTGGCCCGGAACCTGCCTCCAAGGGACCCTACTCAGGTACTCACAGTTCCTGGCTACCCTGAGATTACATTTGGGTGTGTCTTTCTCCAGTTGTTTTTCAAAAGCAACAGACTATATTCCTAGTATTCCCTGCTTCTTCTCACTGTCCGGTAAAAGCTTACCTTTCCTGGGTGCCTTTTTATTAAGGCTCTATTGTTTTCTTTGTTGGCACTTTTATTGGTAACAGAATAGTTGATATAATAAAATGTGTTACAGGGGCGCCTGGGTGGTGCAGTCGGTTAAGCGTCCGACTTCAGCCAGGTCACGATCTCACGCTCCGTGAGTTCGAGCCCCGCATCAGGCTCTGGGCTGATGGCTCGGAGCCTGGAGCCTGTTTCCGATTCTGTGTCTCCCTCTCTCTCTGCCCCTTCCCCGTTCATGCTCTGTCTCTCTCTGTCCCAAAAATAAATAAACGTTGAAAAAAAAATTAAAAAAAAAATGTGTTACTATAAGAATATTAGAGCTAAAAGTACCATTTTGTTCTAGAATTATCCATCTAATTTCTGAGAGGATAGGTTTATGGAGGCCCAGGGATTACTCACAACTGAATGCGATGTTACATGTGCATGATTTTTCAGGGGAGAAAGCCCAAGTGCTTTCATCAGGTTCTCAAAGCATCCTTAACCTTAAAAAAATACGTAAATAAACATTAAGAACCACTGACCTATTGCATTGCATTCAGTGATTTATATTACATTCAACCAATGTAGACAGAATGTATCAGGCAACCAGGGACAGCCAGTAACAAAGCTGACCTAGCCCTACCATGTGGTGTAGCTAAAGACTCTTACAGGATGGAATAACAAACAGGTAAACATACACAATTAATTACAAATAGTAATGAGTGCCATGAGGAAAGCAGAGCAAAATGATAGAGGTAATGAGGACCTGCTTGGAAGTGTGGTCAGGAAAGTCCTATCCACTGGGGTTTAAACGGAGATGTAAAGATGTTTAGCATCTAGCCCTAAAAAGACAAGAGAAAAAGCATTCTAGTGAGAGGGAACAGCAAGTATGAAGATCCTGCAGAAGGAGAGACTTGAGGGCTTGAGGTCTAGGAAAGGAGGGGGTGCTGGATGGGACAGGAGGGGTAGGAATTCTGCAGTGGGTACCATGTAAGCCACAGTAACCAGGTTGAGCTCTACAGGTGCAGTGAAAGTCACTCTAGGGGATTAAGGAGGGGAGTGACATTCTAGTGCTTCTATTTCAGGAATACCCATTCCAGGGCCACCTATAGAGAGCAAGAAGTGAGTGAGGCAAGAGCCAGTGGACCACTTGCCAAGTGAGAGATAATGGTGATTTGTCCCCGAGAGGTGGGAGAGTGTAGAATCAGGATATGCTTTAGGGGCAAAGTTGGTGAGACTTGAGGATGAGTTGGTTGAGGGGGAGATGATGAGGAGAATCCGGGTCATGGCCAAGTCTCTGGGTTGCGCAACTTGCTCGATGGTGCTGTTTCCCAAGATGGGGAAGCTTGAGGGAGGACCAAGTTTGGGTTTCTCAAGCTCAATTTGCAATATACTAAGACTGAGGTATAAAATGGTCATACTGGGCAGCAGGAGGGTAAGCTTACTAAGGAAATGTAGGACTGCCACAGTGTTGGGTGCCCATTTGAGGTTTAAAATCATGAACTAAATGTGAAACCGTGTTTAGCCATGTGCAGTCAATAAGAGGGCAGATGATGAGCTTATCACAAGTTAGAGTGTTGACAGCTAATTATGATGAAGGCAAAGAGGGGCAAGAGAACTGAGAATTGCAGTAACCACAGTTGACCCTTGAGCATCATGTGTTTGAACTGTGTTTGAACCGTACCCAATTTTAAAAATACATACAGTACATACTGTAGATGTATTTTCTCTTCCTTACGATTTTCTTCATAACATTTTCTTTTGCTTACTTTATTGTAAGAGTACAGTATGTAATGCATATAACATACTAAATATGTGCTGATCAACTGTTTATGTTATCAGTAAGGCTTCTGGTCAGCAGTAGGCTTTTTATAGTCAAGTTTGGGGGGGAGTCAAAAGTTACACTTGGATTTTCAACTGTGTGGGGAATGGGATCAGTGCCCCAACCCCTATATTGTTCAAAGTCAACTGTATAGTGATTGCAGTGGAGACTATTAAGGGTTCATCAAAATCCATTTTCTTCTTCTCCTTGGGAACATGGTTAGAATGTATTTCCAAGAGTCTTTTGCAGTTAGATGTGACCATATGCCTGATTCTAGCCAATGGAATGGGAACAAAAGATCTAAGGGCCACTTTCAAGCCTGGTCATCAAAACCTTCCGTAAGTGTGTTTCCATGTTCTTGTCTCCATTAAGCTGACTGTTTTGGTGACTCTAGAGGAAACTTGGAAGCTGCCATTGAGGGTGGCAGAACTACAATCACCTTGTGTTCTAGAGATCTGCTTAAAGCAGAACAGTCTGCTACCACACACACCACCACCACCACGACCACCTGGGACTCCCTGGATTGAGCAGGAAGTTCATGTTGAGCAATCACACATTTGGGCATCTTTATTACCAAAGCTGTGTCTGCACTAACTAGCACAGTGATAGGTCATGTCAGAGGGTGAAGAAGGGGTAAAATCTGATGGATCAGGGGGCCACATGGGGACCCAGTTCTTCAACTGAAACCTCAGAGAACTAAGTGGATTGTCTGGGCAGGGTGTTCAGCCCCAGCTAGGGCAGGGCTTTCAGCCAGGGCTACATATTAAAATCACCTGGAGACTTTTGAGGCACCTGGGTGGCTCAGTCAAGTAAGTGTCCAACTTCTGCTCAGGGCATGAGTTCATGGTTGTGAGTTTGAGTGGTTCCTGAGCTCAAGCCCCACACAGGGCTCTCTGCTGTCAGCGCAAAGCCCGATTTGGATCCTCTCTCTCCCTCTTTCTCTGCCCCTACCCTGATCGTGTGTGTGCAAGCTCTCTCTCTCTCTCTCTCTCTCTCTCAGAAATAAATAAATCTTAAAAAACAATAAAATCAAGACACCTGGGTGGGTCAGTCAGTTAAGCATCTGACTTTGACTCAGGTCATGCTCTCCTGGTTCATGAGTCTGAGCCCCGCAATGGGCTCTCTGCTGTCAGCACAGAGCCCACTTCAGATCCTCTGTCCCCCTCTCTCTCTGCCCCTCCCCTGCTGGTTCTCTCTCTCTCTCTTTCAAAATAAATAAACTTAAAACAATTTTTTTAAGTAGTAAAATCACCTGGAGACTTAAAAAAATAAATAAATAAACCCTGATGCTGAGGCTGTCCCCTCAGGCCAGTTGAATTAGATCTGTGGGAAGGGCAAGGCTCAGACCTTTTAAAAAGATCCCCCATTGATTCCAATGTACAGCCAGAGTTGAAAACCACAAAACTGGAATGAAAACCTGGGTAATCTGATTTCTGGATCTTTGTCCCATAGGGTCCTACGTGCATTTTATGACCAATAGAGCACTTGGAAGAGCCTCACAGCAGGGTGAGGGACACTGCATCCCAGCCTTGACAGACAACACAGTATTTAAGAACCAGAGTGGACTGTGGATGTTGTGATATGCCAACTGATTGCAGAGAATGGCCAGGAACCAGCATCTCCCTTTTCCCACCCTAATCCCAATATAGGTCGATCTGAGGGAGAAAGTAGGTGGGGGCAGGGGCCTGTGGTTCTTGAATTAGATGAAATTCAACTGTAAATAATCCACTTTGCCCTCAATTGGCTAAGACTTACATTATCTGCTAATAGGAGAAGTTTTTAAAGATATCTTTAGACACTGGATTACATGATTTAGGAAATGTGCACTTGCTTGAGTGTGTTTTAATTGTGAGCATTTTATCTGAAATCAGCCTCTTTTGCCAATTCTGGGACTCAGTGTAATGGTGGAGATTTCAGACCTTGGTCCATATACATGGGAGAGGTTTTGTGGCCATTAGTCCTCAAACCAGACTGGTTCAATTCATGCACCTGATTTTTGCTAGGGAGCTGCCTGAGTCCCTCACCCTAGTTAGCTAGTTTGAAGACATAATGCATTATAAATCTATCATCTTAGCTGACAAGTAACTCAAGGGACATATAGGTGTGTGCCCATGTCTATACCAATGCTACTTCCTTTGTAGAATGAACCACAATGCTTTTTGCGTATAGTAGGCACTTAAAAATACTAACAGATTAAGAGACAATGGTAACTATAATAATAATGAAAATATTATTATAAGAAGAAGACATGTTCTATTTATACTTGTTCAATGGCATCATTCACTTCTGAAGGCTCATATATGTGACCTTTAACTGTAAATTGACTTGGCTATAATTTTTTTTTAAATAGTTTTAATTCAATTGTCTCTTTAATTCCATTGTCTCTTATCTCTTTTACATTCTGCTGTTTTCTAAATTTACTTTTATAGTATTTATATGCTGTGTACACTTCTATAAATAAAAAGTAATACTAAGAAAAACATTTTAGATAGTCCATGCTCTTACCATCCTGATAACCTCTGTTGAAAAATGTAGAAGAATGCATGCATGCATACACAGTCAGAACATTTAAACAGTGTGTGGGGGTACAAAATGCCAAGTGAAAGTTGCCTGTGACACTTCACCAGCTCCCTCTTCTCAACCCTTTCCCCAAAGAGGGACTTAACTACTGTTGAGAGTTTCTTACTATTCTTCCCAGAAAGTGAAATGTGCATATGCCAAGATAGAATTTAAAAGATATTCTTTTTTTGTAACTCACACAGAAAGGAGCCCGTTATATCTACTGTTTTGAAACTTGCTTTTTTCAAGTGATATATCTTACAGATCATCTCCCATCAACATGTATGGATAGACTTCATTTTTTAACAGTAGCAGAACATTCTGTAGAATGACTGGGATATGGTTTATATAACATTTCTCCTGGATTCTGTTCTTATTTTTAGATTCTTGCCATTTATAAACAATGCTGGAATGGACATCCTTGTAGACCTAACTCGACAGACTTTTGTGCGTAAATTTTATATGCTAAACTTGAATTAGTGTTTAAAATACCTCAAGAGATAATTTATGGTTTGGATCATAAAAACTGCACATGCAGGCCATAAGAGAGTACATTCCTGGGGTTATTTATCCTACTGATACACCTGAGGTAGGGAAAGAGCACTTGCCCCTTTGCACTGCCAAGTTCTAGAGTCAACATGAGCAGAGGCAAGCTGTAAAGGAAACCTACACTTTTCTTTACTTCTGGAGTCAACCCATCAGTGATATTTCTGTCCCTAGGGGACCCGAAATGGCCCAGGAACTTGTGACTTCAATGCGTTTTTTTTTTTTCTCATCCTCAAGCTTACTCACTGTGTCTGTCATTTGCTCTAAGCAAGGAGGAGATCTGAGGCAAAAATAGGTAGAGAAATGTCTCCTGAAGAAACTGCTGCTTTCTGATACCCTGGCTGAAAGAGCTTGAGAATGTGCATTTAAAAACTGCTCAGTGTGTAGGTCATTAATATAAACTATACACACATGTAGAATTTCTGTAGGGACAAAAGGGTTATATCCAGACTTCCAGTTTCCCCTCTCAGCTACTATTGTTACTTAAGAAAATTTGAGAGAAGGATTTCTCATCCTTGGCAGTATTGACATTTTGAGCTGGATAATTCTTTGTTGTTGGAGAGGAGGAACTGCTCTATGCACTGTAGGATGGTTAGAAGCATCCCTGGCCTCTATCCACCAGATACCCATAGTATCTTCCCACTAGATGCCCCCTCCAGCTGTCTCTAGATATTATCAGATGTGAAAAACCGCTTGTCTAGACACACACACACACACACACACACACACACACACCATAAATAATTATATTATTTATTATATACATATTCTATATGGGAAAATTGGGGCTGACATATCTCATGTTACAATATGGATAGGCTTTCTCACTAAGTTAAAACTTGCTTATTGGATTTTTAAAAAGGGCTATAGCTGGTGCTTAAGAAAAAAACCATTTGTAAACATTTAATTTAGTGAGGATGTACTATTTCTTTTTACACTGTAGTTTGAATTCATGTACTTTATACTCTTTTGCAGTCAAACATAACTCAGATTTCTACATACTTTAACATTTTTTAAAACGTTTACTTATTTTTGAGAGAGAGACAGAGCACAAGTAGGGGAGGGGTAGAGAGAGAAGGAGACACAGAATCTGAAGCAGGTTCCAGGCTCTGAGCTGTCAGCACAGAGCCCAATGCAGGGCTCAAACCCATGAACCACGGGATCATGACCTGAGCTGAAGTCGGACACTTAACCGACTGAGCCACCCAGGTGTCCCAGATTTCTACATACTTTAAAACCATACACGGAGAACAAACAGAGGGTTACTGGAGGGGTTGTGGGAGGGGGATGGGCTAAATGGGTAAGGGACATTAATGAATCTACCCCTGAAATCATTGTTGCACTATAAGCTAACTAACTTGGATGTAAATTAAACAAATTTAAAAAAACCATACACAGTAGTTCCTATTTGAATTGTGTCTTCTGTAACAGATTTCAATAAATTTGGGATATATATATATTATATACACACATATGGTGTATATATATATACATATATATAAGAATATATACATATATTATATTTATGTAATAGCTGAATAGTATTGTCTTATATGGTTGTACTACAAATTATTTACCCAATCTCACTTTGATAGGTATTTGTTTCTTTTTTTGAATTATTCTGCTGCTATAAGCAATTCTGCAATGAGTATACACATTTCTACGGGGTAAATTCTTAGATGCGGAATTTCTGGTTCAAGGGCATGTACATTTAAAATTGCAATAGACATTAACCTTTCAAATTGCTTTTCAAAGAGATTGTACCAATTTTCACTCTCACTAACAATGTACAGGAGTGCCTGTTTCTTTTTTTTTTTTTAATTTTTTTTTCAATGTTTATTTATTTTTGGGACAGAGAGAGAGACAGAGCATGAACGGGGGAGGGGCAGAGAGAGAGGGAGACACAGAATCGGAAACAGGCTCCAGGCTCCGAGCCATCAGCCCAGAGCCTGACGCGGGGCTCGAACTCACGGAGCGCGAGATCGTGACCTGGCTGAAGTCGGATGCTTAACCGACTGCGCCACCCAGGCGCCCCAGGAGGAGTGCCTGTTTCTATACACCTTTGCCAACTCAGTGTGTTAACAAACCTTTTCATGGTTTTAACTCCAAAAGGTGAAAAAAATGGAGCCTTTCTGTAACCTCAGTTTTGCCACTATGTTCAGTTCTAGAGCAAGTATCCTGATGAGAAGTTGCTCAAAGATGCACCTTTTTGAAGATGCAAAGTCCAGGGTGCAGAATTCTAGTCAAGAATTTTGATGAAGATCTTTGTCTTTTATTTGGCAGGCTGAATCCAAATTATCCAAACTGTTGAAAATTGTAAATGCTTCTCAAGGAGAGGACCGGGCCCCTTGAAACAGTGTGCTTAATTCACGCTGAAGCATGATTTCTGGAAAGACTTTTTGCATTAGTGTATGTTAAATACTTTGTTACCATTTTCTGCTGTATTCACTGTCTTGGTGCTGAGAGGTGCTGTCTGCTTTAATCTCTATGCTGAATTACAGAGATACATGATCAAATAAAGTCAAGACAAGAATCAAGCCTCATAAAAATCTTGCCTACAGCATGTACCAAAAAAAGCCAGTCGTGCCAAGGCTATGCAGGCCAAGTGAAGCCAGGGGTTGTGCAATTACCGAGCAGAGGTTGAGATTTCTGACAAAAACAGGGACCTCATTGAAAATGTAAGCATAAAAATGAAGCCTCATTAAAAAAAAAAAAAAGGTCATTTTGATACTTCTCTAATGTGAACATTGAAAACCATGGCTTCTGACCTGCAGTATTTCCTTCCTCTGTAAAGCCCAGGATAAAATAGATTTTCCATTCTCAGATTTTCTGGGTTGGTCACTTTGGCTCCAACTTAAACCAAGTTTTCAAACAGTTGCATCAGACCAGAATGTTCCACACTTTGCTGTTGCCTGACTGAGGACAAAGATCCATTCTTTTACTCAGGGAACATTTATCCAAGCCTACTATGTGATAGTTAGGTCCTCAGCTAGACTCAGGCCAAGGCGATAATGCATAAGATGCCACGAGGTTGGCCAGCCTTCATGTTAAAGAAGATCATCAGAGAGGACAGGTTGGGAGCCAGGGGTGTGGAAAAGCTTTGCTAGTGTGCGTGCAAGCCCGTAGAATCACCAGCAGGATGGGGTTCATCAGAGTCCAGTGAGGGCTCAATTAACCCAGCAGTGCAAACGGCTCTGGCTGCCCCAGTGCAGGGGCACGTGGGGGCTGCCCTCGGGAGCAGCCTGAACTAGGAAGAGCTGTGAGAGAAAGGTTTTGTACTAAGAAGAGGATGAGATGCTCCCTGGTTCTTACAGCAGAATGTGATTTGCACGTTTGAATTATTGTGTGGACTGGAAGGTATATGAAACCTATTAGGTTCAGGACCAGGTTGGGTGTGGCTGGCCTGGCTGATCGGGGAGCTAGCAGGGTAGTGGGCATGCATGTGTGGTGAGAACAGGGAGCTCATGGTTGGGACTCGGGGAGGCTCAAAGATGTCAAGGCAGCGCTCGGAACCTCAGGCCTTAAGGGATAACCTGTTAGGTTTCTTATTGACAATTTCCCTTTTGTGTCTATTTGCCATTGCGAACCCAGGGATAGCTCTGAGGGGAGGGACCAAATTTCTGCAACTGACAGTCTAACTACAGGCATACAATCAACACCTGCTGCTCAGCTGTTGTGATGTCTATTTTCTTTCTGTCTGTCTGGCATGCAGGCCCCCTTCGTCCATAATAGTATTCCAATTGAGGGGAACTACAACCCCTCACTCTCAGTCCATTTGGTCCTGAACTTTTGATGAGTTTCAACCCTCTCCCAGGACTCCTGGGAGGGGCTGTTGACCTAAAAGTGACCAATCAGAGCATTCTATCACCCTGGACACGGTGATTGGTTCAGAACCAGACATGTGACCCAGGCCAGGCTCGCCTTTGGGATTTTGCTAATAAAATTTAAAGAAAACTCTTTCTCAGTGGAAACTGTCTCAGTCCTGTCTGGATGTCAGGGCAAAATATCATTGACTGGGTAGCTTGTTAACAATAAAATTTATTTCTTGGGGCACCTGCGTGGCTCAGTTGGTTAAGCCTCTGCCTTCAGCTCAGGTCAGGATCTCACACTCCGTGAGTTTGAGCCCTGCATGGGGCTCTGTGCTGACAGCTCAGAGCCTGGAGCCTGCTTCAGATTCTGTGTCTCCCCCTCTTTCTGCCTCTCCCCTGCTCATGCTCTGTTTCTCTGTCTCAAAAATAAATGAAAACATTAAAAAAAATTTTTTTAAACAATAAAATTTATTTCTCACAGTTTGGGAGACTAGAAAGTCCAAGATTAATGTGAGGTCGGATCCAGTGTCTGGTGAGAGCCCATTTCCTGGTTCATAGACTGCTTTCTTTTCCTTGTATCCTCACATGGCTGGAGAAGCAAGGGAGTCATCTTTCATAAGGGCACTAATCTCATTCATGAGGGCCCCACCCTCACTGCTTTACCACTTCCGGAAGGCCTTACCTCCCGATACCATCACACTGGAGATTAGGTTTCAACACATGAATTTGGGGGCACAGAACAAGGAGAGAGATAGAGAGGGAGAGAAATAATACCTAATTTTTAGCTTCCCAATCCAGCAATGCTGGAATTAGAAATACTCCTGAATCTCTCAGTCAAACAAGCCAACAAATTCTCCCTCTTTTAATATTTTGGCTTCAGTTGATTTGACTTGTGCTGCTGTCACTTACAGCTAAAACCTGCTGGTTCTTTGAACAGGAATGGAACAATGTGTGCTAACATGCTGGTGATTTAATTTATTGCATTTCTATTATTATTTTACCTAAGTAACACAATGCACCAATGGCTTATAAACCACCCTGGGCCCCCAACCTTGCTCCAGACATAACTTCCCTCTTTCTGTTCTTCAAACAAAATGAGCTCAGTCTCATCTTGGGGACTTTATTCTTCTTTCTGCCTGAGACACTCTTCCCCAGGTCTTCACTCCTTCAGCTCCTTTGTCACCCAGCTTAAGTGTCACTGCCTCAGAGAAGCTTTCCCTGAAACCCTAGTTAAGGTCTCCACTCTGTTACTCTATTTCATGGTCTTGTGTTATTTTCTTCATAGTCTGTTTTTCTTCATAGTTATTTTCTTCATCATCATCTGACATTTTCTTGTTTATACATTTTTTGTCTGTCTACATGACTAGAAACTTCATGAGAACATGGATCTTCCTTGTAGTCCCAGTACTTAGAACAGTGCCTGGCACACAGTAAGAGCTCAGGAAGGGTTGGTGGAATGCATCAATGAACAACCACATGTGTGTCTACTGTTTATGTAGGTACATTTGGTGCTTATGTAGATTACTGAATCTTCAAAATAACCTTCAGTAAGGATTGTTATCATCTTACATGTACAGAAATCAAGGTTTGGAGAGACTGAGAAACTTGCCCAAAGTTACACACTTGGGAAATGGCAGAGGTGTGATTTAAACAGAGGACATTTGACTCTAAAATGTGTGGCCTTGGGGCACCTGGGTGGCTCAGTAGGTTGAGCATCCGACTTCAGCTCAGGTCATGATCTCATGGTTCATGAGTTCGAGTCCTGCATCGGGCTCTGTACTGACAGCTCAGAGCCTGGAGCCTGCTTCTGATTCTGTGTCTCCCTCTCTCTCTGCCCCACCCCTACTTGCACTCTGTCTCTCAAAAATGAATAAACATTAAAAAAAAAAAACTTAAAATAAATAAATAAATAAAATGTGTGGTCCTACCTTTTCAGTGACTCCCAGATTTGTCTCAGTATTCTCAAATTCTAAAGATAAAATTCTTTGCTAGATTTGAAGTTGCAATTTGGGAATGATTTGTATGATGTGGCCACCACAGAGAGAACTGACTTTTCTCTCTATGAGCTTTTGAGGGACATATAGGCCTAGAACAGGTCGAAATGGATTTCGTAAGAAATATGGTAGAGCCTGGTAATGCCTGGGATGCATATTGAAAGAAATTATTGAGGGGGAACTAGGATGCTTCCCACCTTTAGAAGAAATATCTATGACAAAAATACACAAGCCAAGAGGACAATAGAGATCATGATCTCATATGCATGGGGTAGATGTGAATGGGATACTGGAGAAGGGGAAGATAGTGAACACACCTCCTCTTTGGATGGAGTATAGAAAGTGAACAGAATAACCTCAAGGTTTGGAATTCCTATAATTGATATGTGAATGTATTGTTGGTTGTGGAGAGAATCACAGAGTCTGAATAAACTGTGCCAAAGAAAAAAATACAATATAACAAAATGACAACATATAATAGAAATCGAAAGACTTATTTGAAGTTCAATTGCATAAAACATCCAGCTGTCAAAGATTTGATTTCTTACATTTTAAAGTTTATTTAATCTTTATGTAGACTTTGACATTTAGAATACAAATTGAGCAAAAGAAAGTTCTTTTATCCCCTTCTTTGAGAACCTGAATTCATCCTTTTCATCATCAGGCATTCAAGAATAAAAGCCCCCACGATATTCAAATAAGAAAAGTGACAACAACATTTTTAAGGCCTGGAAAAGATGTAATAGGCAATGTTAGAAGTTAAATGTGTGTGTGTGTGTGTGTGTGTGTGTGTGTGTGTGTGTGTTTTACATTTTGATATTTAGGAATAGCCACATGGCCACATGGCAGCCATGGACCCTATTGTTTTGTGTAGTAACCAGAAGCACTTTATTTTCTGTGTTTTTTCCTCAATTCAGAACAATGATCATCTGAAAACATACATACTTACAAACATGTTACCAATAATTTTAACAGTGTCCAATTTGAAGAGTTGAATCTACTATTGTAAGATACTACAACCATATTTTCTGCTAGTTATATGAATTCCATATGATGGCTACTATTGAAGAGCTGAGTAAATTACAGGATATTAAAATATTTTATCACTTAAAAAATTTTTTTATCTTAAAATATTTTTAGACTTGCCAAAAGTCTAAAAATATTTAGACTTTGCCAAAGTCTAATATTTAGTCTAATTTAGACTTTGCCAAAGTCTAATATTTAGACTTGCCAAAAGTTGCAAACATCATATGGATAATTCACCCAGCTTCCTCTAGGGTTATCTTATGGAAGGATAGTGCAATGATCAAAACCAGGAAATTAACATTGATGTAACATTATCAACTAAGCTACAGGCCTTATTTAAATTTTGCCAATTTTCTCACTAAGGTCTCTTTTTTGCACCAGGATCCGATCCTGAATCCCATTTTGTATTTAGCTGTTGGATATTTTGTAGGATTCCCCTTGATTTGTCTTTGTCTGATATTCTTTCATGATTAGACTCAGGTTATAGCTTTTTGGCAGGAACACCAAAAAAGGGATGTGCCCCTTCCCATTGCATCATATCATGGGGTACATGAAGTCCAAATGCTTTGTTCGGTAATGCTGGCCTCGTTCCCTCGGTTAAGGTGGTGTCTGCTGGGTTCCTCTATTGCAAAATTCCTATTATTCTGTTGTAATTAATAAATATCTCGTAGGGAACTACTTTGAGGCTATGCAAATGTCCTGTTTCTCATCATTCTTTTACCCATGAATTTTTTGCACCCATTGATAGTTCTTGCCTGCAATAAATAATTAATTGTGGTGTTTGCCAAAGGGGGTTTATGTATTGCTCTCATTCCTTCTGCATTTTTTTCGTGGGAATTCTCCTGTAAGCAAGATATGTGCTTTCTCCCCTATTCAATGTTTTTAACCAATTATTTATTTATATCAGTATGGGCTCATGGATATTTATTTTATTCTATGGGTTATAATCCAATGCTAGTGTTATTTGCTACTCAAATCATTCCAGGTTTTGCCATCGGTAGCTCTTTCAGGTGAGCTCCTATGTCCCTTTGACATGCCCTCATCATTTTTTGAGCAGTTCTTTGCTGTCTGGCACCATAGATTTATCTAGTTTGTTTTCCTTTCCCAGTCCTGGAGTCAACCATCTCTCCAAGGAGCCCTGGTTACTTTTACTGCAAAATGGCATTTACATCTGGGTGCTTATCATGAAACTTGTAATAGAAAAAGGATGCACGTGATTTATCTCTCTTTGCATGCATACATCAATGATTTTAACTCTAAAAAGCCTGTGATGTACAGTACAAAGTGGCTTATATTTGTGTTTTTAGGTTTAATTTAAAATGTGGAGATTTGATTTTCTGAAATATTTACAAGTCATTATGTCCTATGTCAGAGTTACAAGTAAAATAAGTAACTTTACAAGTAAGATGTAGTTTTTATATGTGATATTTCTAAAAAAAGACACAGAGTTATATATGGAGAATTCACTAATTTGGGGTAACACATTTAAAACATTCCATTTTTTACATCTTGTTTTAATGTTTATTTTTATTTTTGAGAGAGAGAGCATGAGCAGAGGAGGGGCAGAGGAGGGGGGGGTCTGAAGTGGGCTCTGCGCTGACAGCAACGAGCCCAATGAGGGGCTCAAACTCACGAACCATGAGATCATTATCTGAGCTGAAGTTGGACGCTCAACTGACTGAGCCACCCAAGTGCCCCTACATCTACATCTTTTTTTAATTTAAGTATAGTTGACACAGAATATTACATTCATTTCAGATACACAACGTAGTGATTCAATAAGTCTATACGTTATAGTATGCTCACAAGTGTAACTACCATCTGTCACCATGCAACGCTATTACGATACCATTGATTGTATTCCCTATGCTGTACCTTTCATCCCCAGGACTTACTCATTCCATAACTAGAAGCCTGTATCTCCCGCTCCTCTTCCGCCATTTTGCCCATCCCCCCCACCTTCCTCCTTTTTGACAACCATCAGTTTGTTCTCTGTGTTCTCTGGTCTGTTTCTGCTTTTTGTTTGTGTGTTTGTTTAGTCATTTGTTTTGTTTTTTAGATTCCATGTAAAAGTGTAATCATATGATATTTATTTGTCTTTCTCTGATTTCACTTGGCATAATACCCTCTAGGTCCTTCCCTGTTGTTGCAAATGGCAAGATCCCATTCTTTTCTTATTTCTTTATATATGTGTATATTTCTATATATATATCTTTATATATATGCTGCAAAAAACACAGGGATACATATATTTTTTCAAATTAGTGTTTTCATTTTCTCTGGGTAAATACCCAGTAGCAGAATTGTTGGATAATACGGTATTTCTATTTTTAATTTTTTGAGGAACCTCCATACTGTTTTCCACAGTGGCTCCACCAATTTGCATTCCCACCAACACTGCACAAGTGTTCCTTTTCCTCCACATCCTCACCAACGTTTGTTATTTCTTGTCTTTTTGGTTCTAGCCATTCTGACAGGTGTAAGGCGATATCTCTTTGTGGTTTTGATTTGCATTTCCCTGATGAACATCATTTCATGTGTCTTTGCATCTTAAAACCTTCCACTTTTGAGGCACTTGGGTGGCTCAGTCGGTTGAGCGTCTGACTTTGGCTCAGGTCATGATCTCACAGTCTGTGAGTTCGAGGCCCGTGTCAGGCTCTGTGCTGACAGCTCGGAGCCTGGAGCCTGCTTTGGATTCTGTGTCTCCCTCTCTCTCTGCCCCTCCCCTGCTCATGCTCTGTCTCTCTCTGTCTCAAAAATAAATTAAAACATTTCAAAAAATGTTTAAAAACCTTCTACTTTTAATTTACACGCATGCAAAATTGAGACTTCATGAAACATATTTATTGAGCCCCTTTGCCTGGTTCACACCATATTTAATAAATATTAACTTTGTGTAAGTGTCAGGAACACAAGATTGAATATGGCCCCTATCTTCAAGAAACTCACAAATTAAAACCGCTTTGAGGTTCCCCTCCTTGAGATAAACTTACCTTTTTCTACTAATCCATTCTTTTTATTGTCCATCCCTCTCATCATTCTTCTGCTTCATAAGCTATTTCTCTTTTTCTCCATCCCATATATTTCAACTTCAAAATTCTGCTTACAGTTCTCCTCCTCCAGAAAGCCTTCCTGGCACTGTCCAGTGTCATCTAGTTGTGTCTTTCTCTAACCCCACAAGGCTAAGGACATTTTTGTCCCACGGGTACTTCAATTTCAACATGAACAGAATGGAACTCATCACATTCTCCTTGTCCAGCCCCTTCGATCTCATCTTCCTCCACTAGTGCTCCCCACTTCAGTGATGCTGCTGTTATCCACTCGGGAGCCCAAACCAGAAACCTGGGGGTAAACTGAGGCTCCTCTCCCTTCCCTAACCCCAGATTCAATGACAGAAAGCAGGTCAATTCTACCTTCTAGCTGGCTCTTTGTTTTGCTTCTGTCTTCTCCTTGCTGTCAGGCAACTTTTTTTCATTTAGGCTTTCTGTCTTCCTTAACTCACTTACCATCTGTCTTAAGTGGGTCTCCTGAAAAGCAGATCCCCAAAAAAGGATTTGGGTGTGGGTAGCTTATTTGGAAGGTGATCCTGGCAAGGGTTCTGAGGGAGTGGTGATGTGACACAGGGGAAATGAGGAGAGACAATAAAAAGTGGCTAATGAGTGGGTCACCACAGAGGACAACTGGAGCCCAACCCACTGTGACCCCCCCCCACCCCTACCCTTGAGAGACTTTGGGGAACATGCTTCAGAACTGTCTTCTTGAGACATGAGGAAGCTGGGGCCAAAGTGACCCAGAGACACAGGAAGCCATCAGCATGCATGGGGCAGTCGGTGGAGACCTCTGGGGATGGGAAGTGTGTGTGTGGGTGCTCAGGTAGCAGCGGCTGTGCCTCCTAACTGGCCATACTGCTTCTGGTCTTGCTCTCTCTCACCTACTCCCAACCATTGCCCTAAGTGATCCTTCTAAAATGCCAAATAGATCAAACTATTCCACCATTTCAAATTTGTATTTCCCATTGCTCTCAGAAGGAAATCCAAATGGGGGCACCTGGGTGGCTCAGTTGGTTAAGCGTCTGACTCTGGATTTTGGCTCAGGTCATGATTTCACAGTTCATTAGATCGAGCCCCATGTAGGGCTCTGTGCTGACAGTGTGGAGTCTGCCTGGGATTCTCTCTCTCTCGTTTTCTCTGGCCCTCCACCATGCTCTCTGTTTCTCTCAAAATAAATAATTTAAAAATTATATATATATATATATATATATATATGAAATCTAAATGGCCTAGCCTGATATGTTAAGGCTCTATACTGTCTCACCCTTCCAGTCTTATCTCCTACCACTCCCCAGCACTTAATCCAGACTCCAGGCTTCAGGCACATTACACTAGCTGTGGTTTCTTTCTTGAGCCACACTCAAGGGTCCCTGCACAAAGCAGTCTTTGTGCCTAAAGGCTGCTCATAAATATTTAAGGAGCAATTCCTTCATTGCCTATTATGCACCAGGCACTGTGCTAGACATTTTGGATCAACAAAGAATGAATCACAGTTCTGGCCTTCAAGGAGCTCACTCTCCAAAGGGGAGGAGACAGACTTCTACATAAAGAAATACTTATGCTTCAACTAGGTGCTAGAAAATGATGCCTAAGTGGAGACTTGATGGAGATAAAGGGGGTTTACCGTGCACACAGAAAGAAACAGCTTGGTGTATGCAGAGGAACTTCTTAGATTTCTGAATGGGGCTGGTGAGTGGTCTGGCAGGACGAGGTGAGGCCAAGGCTGCCAGGTGGTCAGGGATCCCTGCCTCCAAGGGAGCCTGGCCTTTGTTCTTCAGATCAAGACACAACGAGAGGGCCTCATTGTCATCTTTCTGGACACTTTGGAGATTCACTATGGGACTGCCTCCTCTAAGGAGCCATCTTCTGTGCTTTCCTAGTGCCCTCAGAATCCCCTCTTGGTGGTTAGCAGGCTGAGTTTTAAGGTGTATGTCTCCCAGGGCCCGCCAGCCCCGTTGAAGGAAGTGTTGCTCTTCCTCACCTCCATATCACAGTGCCTACTACAATGCTGCTAAGTCCTTTCAGTTCAGACATTCCTGGCCTCCAGAGTGCTTTAAGCAGGCCAGAAAGAGCTGGAGGACTCAAAGATGCTGCTCGTCATAAGCTCCCTCCAAGCCAATGACACATGTAAGTGTTCCACACATGGTCTATGCCAAGCTGAGTGCTGGAAGTTGCTGGAGACACTGAACCTCAGATATGTACTTTTAAGACCTGAACAGAAGCTGTGATGATTTCCTAAAACTGATTATTTTAATTACAAATAGTGACTATGTTTTGCGACTGTATTTTACTATAGCTGTGCTCTAGAATTTTTAAACTTACTCTTATTTCTCTCCATTTTCTTCCTCTGCTTTCCTTTCTTCTTATCATACCCTGAAATTCTCAGACAAGGGCTTTGACAAGCAGGAGGTGGGGAGAGAGGCACTCTCTTAGGTGATGTAAACATTTTTTTTTTTTTTTTTCCATTTCTACTTTGGCTGGAGCCATGACCAAGCTCTCTGGTTCTCTGGAGTGACCCACAGCATTTGAATGGGAAGGCAGGCAGTCTGAGCTAGTCTTCTGTGCCCTGGGATGGTCATGAGGTGGAGTAATGGAAGTCTGTTCTACATGGCCCCTTTTTTCCAGGGTGAAGGGCAGGTGGGAATGACGGAGCTACTGATCACTGTCCCCTCCACCTCAGAGCCTAGGCTTTGAAGTAAAAGTATCAAACTCTTCTATTTTCGTGGAGCAAAGAAGTCAAATGCAGCTGCCTTTGCAGCTTCTGGCAGGTTAAAAAACATGCATTTGCACATGACTTGCTGATTTACACCAAATTTTAATGTGTTTCCAAAACTTCCCTATAGTCCTTGCTGCTGGCTCTTCTGGAAAGTGATACTGTGGGGCTCTGAGCAGAACTCTGGATTTATTTTCCAGCGTCTGGTGTTTATGTGCCGCTTTTGTGTTGGGTTCTCCCCAGTACGTTGCCCTGTCCTTGAGAGAGGAAGCCTGCGAGCCTCCAGCTTCCTCTGTAACTTCCCAGTTCCTTTGCCCGTCCTCTGCGCATCTGCTTAGCCACCCCAGTCACTTTGTTTCAAAGTGCTGCGGTACTGAGTTTCTCTTTCAAATGAAAATAACCATTTGGCTCTGTGTTTATTGCATAGGCACCTCTGGGTGCAGAAATAGGCAGTGCGGCTGTAGAAACTCTCCAAAGGTTAGCAGACTTCAAGATGCAGGGACCAACAATGGCTCGACAAAACCAACAACCCCACAAAACAGAAGGGCAGTCCCAAGCATATCTCCTTTGCACCTCTTTCAGAAAAGACAGTATGCAGAGTGGTTGGGAGTTCAAGTCCTCGGTGCCCTCCTCTTAAGCTGTGACCTCAAAGGGTCACTTTAGCGCTCAGCTTCCCTTTCCTCTTCTGTAAAATGGGAATAGAAACTGAATCTACTTCTTGGGGATGTTGTGAGGAATATATGAGCTATCAGATGCAAAACGTTCCGCGCACAGTTTGGCGCTCAAGCAGTAGGCTACCGATGCCTATTAGTAATTGGCTATTACTAGGAGGTTGTGTCTCTCCCGGGACCGGTTGTGTCTCTCTCGCCAGCCTGAAAGGGGTCGCCCACTCCAGGCCCCTTCAAGTACTACTCCCTCCGGGCCTGGGCCCAGATCCCAGCCGCCACGGCGCGCCAGGGACCGAAGTCCCATTGTGCTTGCTCAGTGAGGGTGACAGGGCCGGCGGCCCAGACGCGAGCACAGGTGCGGCCCTGACCACAATGAGGGCGTGGGCGCGTGCGTGGCGAGCAGAGGTCTGCAGGGGGCCAGTGTGGCCGACCGCGGGGCGGGGCCGCGGGGGGGGTGGGGAACGGGTGCTGGCGCGGCCCCAGGAGCTCGGCAGGAGGCGTCTGGGCCGTCCCGGAGGACCCTGCCTGGCACCGGACTCCGGGCGTCTGCCGAACTCGCGCCCCGGAGCCCCGGCCCCGCCCCCGGAGCCCCGCCCCTCGGTGCCCCCGGTTGGCTGGAGCCGGCGGCCACGCGCGGCGATTTGCCACGCGCCGCGTCATTGAAGCCGCTCCTGGTCCCGGCCCCCGCGGGCTGGTCAAGGAGGCAGCGGCGGGGGGAGGCTGGGGCTGTAGGGCGCGACGCCGCCGGGCCGCCCCGCCCTGGGAGGCGCCTAGGCCCTCATCAAGTGACCAGTATCCCTTCCAGGAGAACACGGTTCTTCACAGGGAAGCGAGCTCCAGCCTGTAGCCCCGGCGCCAAACCGCCGTCATCTCCTTCCTGTGCCGGGTGATCCGTCTCCTCACCCACCCGGAAAAACATAGTCCGCCCCCCGCGTCCTTGTGGAGTAGCGCTTGCTTCCACTGACTCTCTTTGCCCGTACCCTCGTCTTTCCCATTCCAAGTACTCTAGGACCCACCGAGAGGATAAGTCAGCGCTGAAGAGAAACCTCAAGGGAAAAGAGAGAGACAGGGAGCCGAGGGGAAGGGAGGGAAAGGCGAGGCTGGCGGAGGGACACCGAGGACCGCGGCCGTAGTGCGCACGCGCGGCGGCAGGAACGAGTTCCGGTCTGGCCGGGGCCTGTCTCCTAAAAATAGCCCCGGTGTGGGGATCCGTGCGCGGATGTCCCGGCGAGTCCCGGGCTGAAGGAGGCGGCTCCGGGCGGCGCGGAGCGCTGGTGGCTGGCCCGGGCTGCAGCGTGTGCGCGCCCGTCAGCTGCGCCGGAGACACGGTGAGGGCCGCGGCGGCGGGGCTCCGTCCACCGGGCCGACGGTGCCGGAGGGGGCGGCGTCTCGGCGAGGGGGCCGGGTAGGGGCCGGGGGGCGCTGGGGCGGGGGGCGGCGCGGCCGAGGAGGGGCGCCCGCCGGGCTCCGGGGACAGCAGGGCAGGGCGGCGTCCGGCTGGCAGGGGGCCGGGGTCGCGGGCGCGCGGCGGCGGGGCGGGTGGGGTGCGGGGAGGCGGCGCGGGGTGGTCGCGCGGGGTCTGCGTGGAGGGGCGAGGCGCCCGCGGTGGTGGGGGCGGGGTGCCCCGAGGGCGGGCCCGGGGTCTGACCGCTGTCGCGCGGGCCGGCGGAGGGAGGCTCGGCCGCGCGGGTTCGGCGCGAGGAGCCTCCCCGTGCGCGCACGGGGCTTGGGGCTGGGGGGCGGTGGTGGACGGCGCCTTCTTGAAAGTTGAGGGACTTCTCTGGGGGTCCGGAGTCTCTCCGGGGGGTTCCGCCCGAAGGCCCGTTTCCTCCCTCTTGCTCTCCGCGGCCCGGGTCTCCCCAGAGGGATTGACCCCTCGTGCCGAGGGCGCTCTGCGCTTTGGTCGTACTTGAAGAAGTTCCCCCACTTCTGCTTTGGGAGAAGGTTGGTCGAAGCGGGCGGAACATTGAGGTCCGAACTCTGGGCGCGTGTATGCAGATGTCAGTGGCGGGGTCGGTATTTGGGGCGGCCCGGGCCGGGGGCACCTGCGGGGTGCGGACGCCCAAGGGTTCTGGGAGACGTAGCGGGGAAGGGGAGGCTACAGAGGGAACAGCGAGCTACCCCTGACATCCCGGTAGATCCCGGCTCCCAGGAAAGGTTTTATGTGGTAGAAACTTTGCCTTTTAGTTCGATATCCTCTGTCTTCGAACAGCGGGGATTAAGTCGGTAGGTGAGGTAGTGCAAACAAGTTTGGAAGAGGTGAGCATCTCTGAATTAGAAAAACAGATCTCCCCTCCCTCCCCGTGGAAGTGTGACTATAAAAACATTCTACAGACTTGAAGTGTGGCTCCAGAGGTACGAAGCGAGCCCCCCCCCTCCCCCGCCGTCATGGTCCAGCAGGGAAACCGCGTGTAGACTGAAGAATTGCGGCAGCGTTGACCTGCATTTTAGTTGACAGTAAGATTGGTATTGCAATTAATGCGCTATTTGAAAGGCTTGCTGTGATGTGTTGACAATGGTGTAAGTATTTTTGAACAAATGCCTGAGATTTTTCAAGGTTTTTTTTTTTTTTTTTTTTTTTTTTTTTTTAGCACAGCTTGTTTCCCCTGTGTCTCGTGTCATCTTTTACTATATGAAGAGAAGGTTCTCCAAAGCTGTAATTAGGTGTACATTACACAAGAGTACTTTCCCTTTAAGAATCCAGCTGTGTTGTTTTGCCAATTGCCAAGTGCTCCAGTTGTCAGTTTTAAAATCTGTTACCTTGGCAGTACTTGAACAGTCTGTGGAAAAGGTAAACAAAATAGCTTGAAAAAAAATCTTTTTTTGAAAACGCAAAAATGGCATTTATTTTAGTATGAATTTAGAAAGTGAGGATTAAATAGCTGTGTTGTGCTTGTTATGGCTTTTGTATGTACATTTTCGTTTTTGGGGGTTTTTTTTGGGTATATTTTTGGAGGGTTCAGTCTTTACCAAATGGCAACTTTTGTTTTAGGAAAAAAGTCCACAAGGTGTTTAAATTAAAAGGGATGCCAATTTTAGTTAGGCTTTATAACAAACATAAGGAACACTTGTGTCCTATAAATTATTAAGATTAGTGTGTGTAATGATACACTAATTGATTCTGGAATCACTTTTAATTCTCAGTGAGCACTGTAAAAAGATGTGATAATGGTATTATAATTAAACTCTGAAGAGCTAAAGCTAGTGATTTAAATACTTTGTACAGACCTAGTTTTTAACAATAGTGTTGGAAGTGTTTCCAATAGAAACGTGTTCGTTAAAGCAGTCAGCAATTATGAGTACAAATATTTTTCTAAACGTAATTATTTGCATATCTGTTTCATTTGATTCACATTTTGTTATATATAAAACCATGGTTTTGTTCATATTGGAACAGAGGGGCTAAAATTATGTTTAACCCCATAAATTACTTCCTAGCAAAAGTTTAAATTCTTGAGGGAGGCAGTGAGAGGTGGGGGGTGCCCAGTGGAAGGAAAATAGCTCATTGGGGCTCTGAAATAATAATTGTAATGTCACTATGCTGAATTATGGTTTGAGAATAATCTCCTTCCAAATGCTTAAGAGTTTCTATGTTTCCTTAACGGGTATGTGTGACAAAGATTGTTTTTTGTAAATGCAACCGGAAATAGTCTTTTAAAGGTATTGAGTTGTTTTCTGGTGGTGGTGTTTTATTTTTCAAAGCAATTGCATTATACTTTTGTATAGGATGCAGTACAGGTTAATATTAATTTTATTAATATGCAAGTAGTAGCAATATTTGGCTACCAAGAGAAATATCAGTATATTCTGAGGGTGGTTAAGTAATAATAAAAGTGTTTTCTATTAGAAAATAATTCTGAAGTTTGAAATACTTCAGAAGTCTTTTAATAGATTTATGTTCTGATTTAGGAGGAGGAAACTAAGCAATTTGTTTTTGAGCAGTAGCATGCCTTTCAGTCAGGTTTTGGAAGGCCACCTTTTTTTTTTTTTTTCCTTCACTCTCTTCACTGCTTGTAAGTCTGGCAAGAGGAGTTTAGTCCAACATACAATGTTGATGGTCTTAAATTTTCTCTGGGCATTTTCAGTTTCATGTATTTTGTCTTGTAATTAGACCGTACTTTTTTTTTTTTTTTTTGAAGAGGTGCTCATGGTGCATATGAATACTACAAAGTCTAGCTGAAGTTTTCTTTTAGCAGTGATGGAGCACTGAAAATACTGCTTTGTGGGTTGAAAATGATCATTGCTCTTTTCTAGATGAGAGAGAAAATCTGTGTACATTCTTAGTAAATTGGGAAGTGAGTGCCTAGTTAGATAACCTCCTGCAAAATCAATCTAGTTAGATAACCTCCTGCAAAAGAACACTTTAACACGTCCTGCTGTGTTTCCAAGTCCTCATAAAGGAAGGCTGCTAGACTTTGTCATCACATCTTGGTTCAGATCCCAACTCCGCCACTTACTCATAAGGTGTCACTTATGAGATGTCTTCTGTAAAGTGGGAGGGAGTTATACTACCTGCCCCATGGAATTGTTAGCATTAAATGAAATAATGGGAGTGAGAGTTCTTAGCACACTACCTGAGGCTTAATGTACAAAAGTGCATATCGCCTGATGTCCTTCATCCCTTCCCCTGTACACCCCTTCCTCTCCATACATTTTCCCTTATTTCCTATGAAGACTGTAAAAGTGCTGTATCCGATGCCTCTGTCTGTGACCAAGAGGACTTCATATAATGTATAAATGCAGGAGATTGCTCATTTACTTTTGGAACATAAAAATCCCAGCATTTTTTAAAATATTTTTTTTTAATGTTTGTTTTTCAGAGAGAGAGAGACAGAGTATAAGCAGGGGAGGGGCAGAGAGAGAGGGAGACACAGAATCTGGAGTAGGCACCAGGCTTTGAGCTGTCAGCACGGAGCCCAACACGGGGCTTGAACCGTGAGATCATGACCTGCGCTGAAGTTGGACACTTAACCGACTGAGCCCCCCAGGAACCCCCCAAATCCCAGAATTTTAAATTTATTGTCAGATTATATATAAAATGTTTAGTTGGCCAGTCAACATTAGGTTTTTGGTTTGCAATCATTGATTGTAACCTCCATAATCTCTCTAAATATTAAAAAAAATTAGAATTCAATGTAAGTATATTCCCTACTCTTCACTGAAACATGTTTTTTGTGAATTATCCGTGCGAGTTGTCTTCAAGATACAGTATTTAAAATTTGAAATTAGAAAAATATTTTTATTTCCTACCTGGAATAGGTATATTTTTAAAAATAGCCTTTCTTTAGTGGGTATCTGTAAGTTTTTATATTTCATTTACCTGCTCTGTGGAACTAAATGATTTAATCTGTATGCTTTATCAGTGTAATCTTTAATAAATGGACCTGTGTCCAGTGTGTTATAATTAAGAGTATAAACTCATATATTATCTCTTGTATAGCATATGTGTTGCCATATATTTAATAAATACTGTATTTTTGTTTGGATGTTTATTTACTGATTTTAGTAATATTTGTATTTACTGAGTTTAATTGATATTTACTAAACTAAATATTTAATATTGAATTGTCTTAATCACTTGAAATCATAAACTGATGAGTTAAAAAAAATTAGCTGGTTTGTGAGGTGGAATATCAACTGTTTGAACATTAGTATATGACAGCAGGTAATTTACTTTATTGGTTTCCTAAGTGATGATGCTGAAAGCCAGAGGAGTTGTTAACATGGGTGAAAAACACACTAGTTGATCAGATTTTTAATAAATATCAATGAAGGCACATCTTGTTTTGAATCAATGCTAATTTTATTTTCTTCCTTATACAAAAATGTAAACTTTATGAACTCAAAAAATAATTCAACCATCAGTAAAGTTACATGTTTTGGGAAATATTTTGGTATTGGAGCGCAAATTTATACTGCATGAGCTGGACCTTTTTACCAGGTTATTTTTGTTACAAGCACCATGCATATGCAGGTTGACTTGGATTAGTTTGAGGTATGATTTGTGACTCTTGTAACAAAGGGATACTCTTCATGTAACCTGGTAAAATAACTTGTAACTCTTGGTTTAGTAAAACTCTGGTGCTCTTGCTTACAAGTCTCACCTCTTATTCCCTAGCCATTCGCATTTTACATAGAGACGGGGACTATATTTCTAAAATTTACATCTAAATGTCATTCTTTTAAGGAAAACTTTGAAGGCATATAAAATCAGTAGAGAGGCAGTAATTTAAGGGATAAGATTCAAGACTGCCTAAGTTAGAATACCCAACTCTAGCACCTTGTGTTCTTTGGCAGTTTCTCAACCTTCTTGAGGCTCAGTGTATAAAATAGTGATTATAATATTACCTACTTCATAGGGTTGTTGAGAGGATTAAATGAGATGTTTATTATAAAGCCTTTAGCACAATGCTGGGTACCTACATTTTTTTTTCCTCCTACTGTTACTGTCACTGTTGCTGTTACTTCTGTTGTTGGCATTAATTCATCATGGTTCACTTTTTAATGATTCTAGTCTCTCCAAACTCATCGTCAGCCACTACCCTTCAGTTTCTGTGACCCAGTTAAGGCCAGCTGTTTGCTCTTCCCTGAAAATGCCATATATTTTCATGCTGATGACTCCCACTTTTATTTTTTTACCCCAGAATTTTCCCGAGCCTGATCTCCACTTGGAAATCTAGTTGGAATCTCAAACATAATATTAACCATATGACTGAAATATAGTTATTTATTCCTCTCCCCCAACCTTCCTCCTTCTTACCCCAGACTCTGATGTCTTTACTGGCCCTTACCCATCTCAGTGAATGGCAGTACTCATGTCAAGAACTTAAAAGATATGCCAGGGTTCTTTTCTTTTCTCTCAAATCCAGTCCATCCATACATTCTCTTGTACCTTAAGAATTTATCTTGCGCCAGTCTGCCATTCTAGTCTTCACTGCCCCCTCTTTATTTCAAGGCATTATTATCTCTTGTATGAATTGCTGCAGTAGCTTCCTAACTGGGCTTGTTTCTTCTCTTGCTCCTCAGATGTTGGTTCTTCACATAGCAGCTGTAGGGATCACTTTAAGATCCTAAATCATGTCATTACTCTGCTTAAAATCTTCCGATAACTTCCCATTCCTCTTCAAATAAAGTCTGTATTTCTTTCCATGGCCTGAATGGCCCTGAATAATCTTTCTCCTTCTCATTGTTCTTCCCCTGTTTTATTGTGTGCCAGCCACACAGTCCTCTTATTGTTCTTTAAACCTTATATGTCCTTTCCTATTTTAGGGTCTTTTGCACTTTTTGCACTACTTGCTTGAAATGCTCTTCAGAAGGCTGCATATCCCTTTGGAATATGGCCCAAGTCTCACTTTGTCACCCAGCACACCCTTTTTAGTGTTGCACTCTGATAGTTACTCTTTTGTGCATCTCACTTACTTCAAGACACTGTAATTTGTACATGTTTTGTTATTCCTTATTTGTCCATTATCTGAATGTAAACTCCTTAAAGGCAGAGGCCTTGTCTGTGTTCTTGATAACAGTCTCCACAGGCGTTAGCACACTGTAGGACACTCGGAAGACAGAAAAATTTGAATTAATGCTTATGTATCTTTGTGCATGTTTTTGCTGGAGATTGGAATGCTCTTACCTTTAAGTTGTGGCTCAGGTGTCAGGTATGATACCAATTTTAGTCTCTAGACAAAATTTGTCTCCCTTGCTCTTGATACAGACACAATTTGAAGAGTAATTCCATTTTTAGATTTAAAGGATTATAATTGACGTCATTTTCTTCTGCTGTGCTGAGTTCTTGTGTCAGGGACTATTTTGTTCTTTGTGTATGCTCAGGACCTACCAGTCTATCATGGTACATAGTGAATGTTCAGTAAATGGTGAATGGAAGTTGTCTTAATCAACTAAAATGACTGACCACAAACCAGTGTACCCACATCAGACTTGCAAAATTATAAAGGTACTTTTCACTACAAAGTACTGCCTTACATATTTTCTATACATATTAACATGTTGTCGTCATCATTTTGGGTCAGGACAGGAATCCCAGAGCTGTTGAGCACAAGTGGCATTTCCTGAGATTCCGTGTGCCTTCTTTCTGGACAGCGAGTAGCCATCTTGTCTGAGGGCTCTATTTCCAGTTTCAAATGTGTAACCTAGTAAAAACGGTGTTAGAAATTACAATTAGTTACTGGTTGTTCCTTACTAACATTCTCTCTCTCCATCTTATCCAGCAGATTCCATGTTATTTCAGAAAGGCTAGGGAGATGTGCAAGTTAACATGGTATATGTGAAATACAATACTATTTCTGCTGTATTGCTAAAGAAGATTTATCAAAGAGCTTTTGTGGCCAATATCAGGAACTTAACCACCATTTGTAATAGTGAAAATCATTCCACATTATACACAGCTGATTTATAAATGGGCTTTTTAAAACATTTGGGGACTGCTTTAGTAAAATGTTTATCTTAATGCTGAAAATTTTTTTCATAACAGTATTAAACTTAATTTGACATGGATTATGAAAGGAAAAGGAGAGAAGAATCTGGGAGTTAAGATTTTGTTTTTCACAAATGACTTTCGTCAAAGTAAAGTTTCAGCATTGGCAGGTTTTTTAACAAAACATTTTGTCTTAAAAAAATTTACAGAAAAGTTTCAGGAATAGTACAGTGAACTGTCATATACTGGTCACCTAGAGACACTAATTGTTACTGTTTAGCACAATTGCTTTATCATTTTTTATATTTGCAGAGTGGCCCTGAAGTCTGGAAATAGATATTACTGTTTTATTTATAGCTTTAAGCTCCTTGATTACATCTTCTGGAGTATGCTCTAGGTGTAAGTTTATTCAGTTAAAATCAGAGGCAAATCATTTGAGGCAAAACCTTACAGATGTGTCTAGGGGATAGATGGAATCTTGCATTAATGCATTGTGTACCTTTCTAACAAGGAAAACATATTAATATTATACAATGTCATTGAACATTAACATGTAATAGCAAGAATCCATTCTGTTGATCTCTTTTTCCTTCTTCTTCCTTTTCTCCCTGTTTCCCTTTTTCTTCCTCTTCCTCTTATAATTTTATTATTGAATCATTTGAGAATATGTTGCATACATCATGGTCCTTTATCCTTAAATTCTTCAGTTGATATCTCCTAAGAACTAAGACATGTTCTTATATAACATGTAAGAATAGTATAATGAATGCAAGAAACTTAATATTGATACTGTAATTTAGTCTATAGTTTATGTTGAAATTTCTTCAGTTGTGCCAATAATACATTTTAATAGCATTTTTTCTAAATAGTCTTTCAACCTTTTTTTCCTGAAATTAATAGTTTTGAAGAGTACAGGCCCTTTATTTAGTAGGATGTCATCAGTTTGGGTTTGTCATATTGCTTCTTTGTTAGATTCAAGTTACGCATTTTTGGCAGCAATACAAAATAAGTGATGATATACCCTCAGTGCATCACATCAGGAGGCAATATGATGTCAAACTGATGGTGATGTTTACTTGGATCACTTAGTTAAGGTTTGCCTGCCAGATTTCTCTATATAAAAGTTATCATTGTCCTCATTGTTGTTATTGAATAATCTGTGGGGAGGCACTTTCAGACCATGTAAATGCTCTGTCCTCCCCAAAACGTTCACATAATTCATTGCTGATTCCTTTCTGAGTCCGTTATTACTCATTGGTTCCAAAGTGGTGTTTGTCTAGCTATTCGTCTGCATTTATTAGTTGGCAATCTGTTGTAAAGAAGAGCTTTTCCTTCTCATTTGCTTACTTAATATCAATATAAATTCATAGTTTTTTTTTTATTAAGTAGATTATACTCTGTTACTATCAGTATTTTGGTATTCCAGATTAACTCAGGTTTGGTCAGTGGGAAATCCTGCAGCCTCCTCATTTTGACACGTTTCTATCATGTTTGGAGTAGTGTCTTACTTTTGGGACTTTAAGATATTCCAGGCTCTTCATCTGCTTTTTCTGCTCATGTCCTAGAATCAGCCATTTCTTCAAGGAGTTCTGTTTTCTCTTCTTGTAAGACTGTTTAGAAACCAGGAACTGGGCAGTTGTTGGTATGCTCCTTGATACTGGAGTTTCACTGTTTCAGAGGCCTGTCAGCTGACCAACCTAAGAAATTTTGAGTTTATGCTGATTTCTCAGACAGTAGATTATCATTTCTCTTTACATTCCTGAAACTCCTTAGAAGAAAAGTCTATTCTTTTGAAAGTGTTAATAATTTAAGTGATTGTTTGCTTTTACTTTATTTTTTTTAATGTTTGTTTATTTTTGAGAGAGACAGTGTGAGTGGGGGAGGGGCAGAAAGAGAGGGGACACAGAATCCTAAGCAGGTTCCAGATTCTGAACTGTCAGCACAGAACCCGATGTGGGGCTTGAACCCACGAACTACTAGATCATGACCTGAGCCAAAGAAGTCGGATGCTCAAGTGACTGAACCACCCACGTGCCCCTGCCTAGTTTTTGTGTTCAACTTTATAATGGTTGGTTCTTGTTTTCCAAAACATACTGTACGCTTCTTGGGAGTTAGGCATGCTGTTTTATATCTTTTTGTATATTCCGTGATTGTGTTCCACAGTGCCTTGAACATGGTTGATAACCCATGTGTTGCTTATGATACATAATTACAGTAACGACTATTATCTTTATTACTCTTATACTGTGATTAAATATTGTTATGTTTGTTATAACATTCTAGGTAATTTTGTGGAAACTTTGAAGTGAATTTGTTCTGTTTTTGATAACATTGTTATCCTAGAAGAAATGAAAAACTTGAAAGTTTTTCAACTTTAAAAGCTTAAAAACTGGGGCACCTGGGTAGCTCAGTTGGTTAAGTGGCCGACTTTGGTCAGGTCATGATCTCATGGTTTGGGAGTTCGAGCCTCGTGTTGGGCTCTGTGCTGACAGCTTGGAGCCTGGAGCCTGCTTTCGGATTCTGTGTCTCCCTCTTTCTCTGTTCCTCCCCTGCTCACACTCTGTCTGTCTCTCTCAAATATAAATAAAGACTAAAAAAGTTTTGTTTAGGGGCGCCTGGGTGGCTCAGTCGGTTAAGCGGCCGACTTCGGCTCGGGTCACGATCTTGCGGTCCGTGAGTTCGAGCCCCGCGTCAGGCTCTGTGCTGACAGCTCAGAGCCTGGAGCCTGTTTCAGATTCTGTGTCTCCCTCTCTCTGACCCTCCCCCATTCATGCTCTGTCTCTCTCTGTCTCAAAAATAAATAAAATGTTAAAAAAAAAATTAAAGAAAAAGTTTTGTTTAAAAATAAAGGCTTAAAAACTTAATTCCTGAGATTAAAGTATGTAATTAAAAGAACATCAAAATACCTCGTCTTGGTATTGCTGTTTAATAGTGTTTTGTTCATTAGCAAGTAATAACCTTTCTGGGCATCTCTTTAATTATAAAATGAGATGATATCTAGATCCTTTTAAACTCTGAGTTACCTACTTTATGCTTAATTAGCATTGAATTGTTTATGAAAGTAAAATTAAGTGCCACAGAGTATAGTGGAAAGAATATTGTGTGCCTGGACCATGAGTCATTGGGTTCTAATTTTTTGTAAGCATACTGTTACTTTAGCAATTTATTTCACAGTTTGGTCTTTATTACCTTATTCGTTCAGTCCATTGGTCTAGGTGAATGAGGAATACAGTGAACAGGCTTGGCTTTCATAGGTGGCAGTATGGTCATATGGTTTTATAATTCATTTTGCTATTCACTTGATGTGTACCATGCAGAGTGCTATAGGAGCATATAGAAGGGGTGATCAACCCAGTTTCAGGGAGGCCAGGAAAATTTATACCAGAGGAAGTGACACTTCCATTTAGTTTGAAGCCTCAAGAGCATTTAGCCTTATAAAGAGGGTGGGTAGTTTTACCAGAGCTGTGTTAAGGATGAGAGATACACTTAAGAGAGTTTGGATTGCTTGGAGAAACTCAGTACAGTATGGGTGGATCAGGCAGTATAAGAGAGGGCAGACACTGTAGGAGTAGTGAAAGATGAAGCTGAAGACATAAGTAGGGGCCAGATTATGAAGAGCCCTTAAGCTGTGTTAAGGAATTTGAACTTTAAGGGAAAATTAGAATATCTTAAGCCTGGGAGGAAATTAAAAAGATAATGCTGCACTGGGTGTTATATGTAAGTGATGAATTACTAAATTCCTCTCCTGAAACCAATACTACACTGTATGTTAACTAACTTGAATTTAAATAGAATCTTGGAAGAAAAAAAAAGATAATACTGATTGCACTGTGGAGAATTCTTCAGAGAGTTAAAAGTGGTAGGCAGGAAGAATAATTAGGAGGGTGTTACAGCAAATTAGTTAAGAGGTAAGGTGGCTTGGACTGTGGTATAGGATGCGGATGGAAGAAATAAGTGGATTTGAGAGATATATAGGGGGGTAGAATAATGGAAGGATTCAGTGATGGAGGGCATGTGGAAGGTGAAAGAGAAAGAGGAGTTGAGAATGATGACTAGGTTTATGGCTTGGGCAATTGAGGGAATGAATGGGTAGTTTCCTGATACAGGAAGCACAGGAAGAAGAGCAGGCTTGAGGGGACTATGATGAGTTTACTTGTGAGAGAGTGCCTGGAGGATGAAGAGGTGTAGTCAGAGGTGGAAGACTTCCTGGTAATGACAAGACCTCGGGATTTGGCCATGGAATGGGTGTTTGAAGAGGAGTGGAAGTGAAGGTGGGACATGATCTGGAAAGTGTGTGTGTGTGTGTGTGTGTGTGTGTGTGTGTGTGTGTGTGTGTATAGCCAAGGACAGGTCTGTGTCCTAAGGCAGAGTACCCTATTTTAGATGATCTTAAGGTTTTCATTGTTTGGTTTGGAAAACAGAAATGAAAAATTTCAGATAGGGTCTTAGTAAGATTGTCCTATTAAACACAAGAGCAAAAAAAAAAAAAAAAAAAACAACCAAAAAAACCCACAACAGTGAAACATTTTTTCCTAAACAGAGTGGGAAACTATTGCCCCAGCTAGCTAAAAGTGTGAATGCTTCTCAGTAGTGGCTAAAAATTATGAAACCTATCAGGTATACGAAAATCAGAGTGAATAATGTAGCGTGCATGTAATGTAAGAATGTAAGAATTTTTATGAATCCCATTGCCCTTTTTCTTCTGCAGAGGTAATCATTACCTTAAATAGGATTTACCTTTTTCATTCATTTTTTAAAAATTTTATCTTTTTAATTTACATCCAAATTAGCATATAGTGCAAAAATGATTTTGAGAGTAGATTCCTTAATGCCCCTTACCCGTTTAGCCCATCCCCCTATCCCCCAACCCCTCCAGCAACCCTGTTCTCCATATTCAAGAGTCTCATGTTTTGTCCCTCTCCCTGCTTTTATATTATTATTGCTTCCTTTCCCTTAATGTTCCTCTGTTCTGTGTCTTAAAGTCCTCATATGAGTGAAGTCATATGATATTTGTCTTTCTCTGACTAATTTCACTTAGCATAATACTCTCTAGTTCCATCCACGTAGTTGCAAATGACAAGATTTCATTCTTTTTGATTGCCGAGTAATACTCCATTGTATGTATATACCACATCTTCTTTATCCATTTATCCATTGATGGACATTTGGGCTCTTTCCATACTTTGGCTATTGTGGATAGTGCTGCTCTAAACATGGGGGTGCATGTGTCCCTTCGAAACAGCATACCTGTATCCCTTGGATAAATACCTAGTAGCGCAATTGCTGGGTCATAGGGTAGTTCTATTTTTAGTTTTTTGAGGAACCTCCATACTGTTTTCCAGAGTGGCTGCACCAGCTTGCATTGCCACCAACAATGCAAAAGAGATCCTCTTTCTCCATATCTTCGCCAACATCTGTTGTTGCCTGAGTTGTTAATGTTAGCTATTCTGACAGGTGTGAGGTGGTATCTCATTGTGGTTTTGATTTGTATTTCCCTAATGATGAGTGATGTTGAGCATGTGTTTTTATGTGTCGATTGGCCATCTGGATGTCTTCTTTGGAGAAGTGTCTATTCATGTCTTTTGCCCATTTCTTCCCTGGATTATTTGCTTTTTGGGTGTTGAGTTTGATAAGTTCTTTATAGATTTTGGATACTAACCCTTTATCTGATATGTTGTTGGCAAATATCTTCTCCCATGCTGTTGGTTGCCTTTTAGTTTTGCTGATTGTTTCCTTCACTGTCCAGGATGAGGTCCTGCATTTTGGTGAGGTCCCAATAGTTCATCTTTGCTTTTGTTTCCCTTGCCTCCAGAGATGTGTTGAGTAAGAAGTTGCTGTGGCCAAGATCAAAGAGGTTTTGCCTGCTTTCTCCTCGAGGATTTTGATGGCTTCTTGTCTTACATTTAGGTCTTTCATCCATTTTGAGTTTATTTTTATGTATGGTGTAAGAAGGTGGTCCAGGTTCATTCTTCTGCATGTCGCTGTCCAGTTTTCCCAGCACCACTTGCTGAAGAGAGTGTCTTTATTCCATTGGATATTCTTTCTTGCTTTGTCAAAGATTAGTTGGCCATACATTTGTGGGTCCATTTCTGGGTTCTCTATTCTGTTCCATTGATCTGAGTGTCTGTTTTTGTTCCATTCATTCCTTTCATTACATTCATTCATTTTTAAGACCATATATCCATTTATATTGCTAAAAATATATAGTGTTTTTCATGTTTTAAAACTTTATAAAATGATACTTAATTTGCATATCCTTCTGCAGTTTATGTCTCAACAAATAATCCATTGCAATCACGTTCTTTCAGTATAATGAATTGGATATTAACATTGGAACAAAATGATATGTCATTGATGAATTATACTTTGAATTGCCATGAGAATTATCATAATTTACTTAGTAAGATTTTGTAAAAACTAATCATTTTGTGGGTATTTCTTTTTTTGTATTTTACTAAAAAGATACATTGTGGAATAATGTTGGAGATAGAGAAGAGTTGAAAAAATAGTATGACTGTTGCCCTAATGTTGGGCCACTATGGTATAATAATCAAAACCATAAAATTAATATACTATTTGCTAAACTAAATATCTTATGTGAACTTCATCAGTTTTTTTCCTAATGACCTTTTTTTTGGTCCTAGGATCCAACCCGGGATCCCACATTGCATTTATTTTTTATATAGTCTCTTCAAATCTGTGATAATTCATTCCTTTCTCGTTCTTCTACCCAGATGCTTCCTGAGGAGTACTGGTCATTATCTTGTAGAATGTCGTCCAATTTGGGTTTCTCTGCTTTCTTAAAATTAATTTGAATTTTGCATTTTTGGCAATAAAACCACTGAAGTAATGGTAGCATATCAAAGAGGTACATTTTATATCAGGAGTACATGATGTCAATATCTGATGTTAATCTTGATTACATAAAGTGATTTCTGCTGGTTTCTCCATTGTAAAGTCACAGTTTTCCTCTTTGAAAATGATAAATATCATGGGGGAGATACTTTGAGAGTATGTTAATTTTCTGTTTCTTCTTAAACCTTCACTTGTTTTTAGCACTCATGGGTGGAACTTAACCTGCAACAATTAGAGGATTTTCCCCCACTATGTAATAGTAGATTGTGCCTGTGAAACCTTCTAAAAAGGTGAAATGGTGTAAAGAAGCCATTACCATTAATTTATATGGAAAAATTTTTGAGATTTTTGTTTAAAAAAATAACCTCTTTTAGGCTTTTCTGATACCTTAGAACACATCATGTTAATGGATGTGCAGAATGAATAGAGATAAAGCACAGATGTGCACAAACAAAATTCAAAACTATGGCAGCTTGAGATTAGAGATGCTGAGTGTAGTTACCAGAAAAAGGAGCTTGGTGGTGCTACTCAGGGTGTGTGCTGCCTCTGTAATGACTCATTGCAAAATAAATGCTGAATACTGTTTTTTGCCTTTTTTCTTTGTTTTTTCTTTCTCTATTCATTCTTTGTCTTTTGCCTTTTTTCTTAAAAGAAAAAAACTCTTTCCATAGTTCTCTCAGGTAGAAAATAGGTGCTGTTGTGGGTCTTTCTAAAGCGAAGTGGCTTAATGTAAATTTTCAAAAAGCTGGGTGGGGGGATACCTGTATTATTGTAATAGTTACCTAATGGCAATTTTGTTTTGTTTTGTTTTTGTTGTTGTTGGTTTTGTTTGGTTTCTTTCTCATTTATCAAATAGAATTCTTCTTAATAAAGAGATGTCACTTCTCTATTCGGTTACTTATTTTATATCATTATAGACTCAAAGGTATTTTATATTGTAGATTATAATTTGATGCTATCATTTTATTTCTCAGATTGTCCAACTTTGGCCACTGAGAGCTCCTCCTGTTTGACTCTTGTGTCTTTTTGACATACTTTCATCTTTTTTTTAAAAGAACTTCCCTACTTTCTGGTGCTGCAAGAAACTCCAGGCTCATTTATGTTTTACCTATCCCAACCCTGGAATTACTCTCTTTTCCAAAGAGCCCTGACTCCTTTTATTGGAGGATGACATTTAGAATCCAAGATCTGGATGCTGGGTGTGCTCATTGCTTTTGGGGTGTCATTGTCTGTGCCTGCCTTCTCAGCAGAGCTAAGAAAATAGATGTGTGTATATTAACCCACACATACACATCACATTCAGTTCTACTATAACACAGTATATGTGTTCCTAAAAAATCACCATGCTATGCAAAGTCATGCAGTAAAAACCATGGATGGAGTTCATGGGATCAGTGGAGTTAGCGGAATAATACTCAAAAACTGTCAGTGACACACAGTAAGGAGGGACCTAATATATTTAGAACAACAGCTTAGTTTTAGACATGTTGAATAGTTAAGCAATACTTGGTAATATGGCATTTCACTATGAAAAGGACATGAAGTTTTCTTATATGAGTGTTAGTATGGCTTGTGAGTGATTGTGAAGCAGTTGGTGGATAGACAGTTATTTGAAATCAGATGAGAAAATAACAGCACATGTGGATGGATGTGGCTTATAAATCTTGTGGTAGACTGGTAGCTCATATTCATTTGAGTTGTTCTTTCTTGGATGCCTTGCAATTTATTCTGCATTTCTAATTTTAGTTTCTCCATTTCTTTTTTGAATTCATTCACCTTTTAAAATTCTCTTTCTGTTTTATCCACTTTTTTTTTTTTTTTTTTTTTTTTTTTTTTTTTTTTTTAGTTTTTGAATTGCTGATTCAAAGTAGTTTTCATATCCTTAAATGTTTGTCTGGATGTCTTTGATTTGGAGTATTGACTTACCTTTTTTTCTTGCTTTGAGTTTGTTTTTGGCAGTGGGTTTTCCTCAGTTGGTAAGTGTCAAATTCAGTTTCCTGATTTTTCTGGATTTCACTTTTCTTTTGTTCATTTTTATGGTATTGGGGTGTTTTACAGTATTCCTAGTTTAATGGTGCCCTCTTCTGTCAGTATAGAACAGTCCTATTCAGTTGATTTTTGTTTTAATGGTTGGAGAAGGGTTGTGAGACTTCCAGTTTTATAATTCTCTTTGATCATGCAAGACCTTAAATTTTATCCTTTTTCTGTTTCCTATTACCGTCCAATTGCCAAAGAACTCTCTTCCTTTCCTTTTGCCTGTTTTCTCCCCCAGAAGCTATGTGTTTCAAAGTTGTGTCCCTTTATGTGGCAGCCAGTGCCTTAAATGGCACCTGTTCCTTTAAATCACCAGAACTTTGCACTTTGTTACCTGTAGTCTGTGTTCTGATCTGCCCAGACACTTTTCCAGTATATCCAGGTTTAGGAAAGGTTTCATACTTTCAGTTTTCATGCAAATGACCCTGAGGCTCCTTTGCTTGCCTCCTTGCCACCAAGCCTCTGTGTTCAAGTAGGGGTGGAGTGACAGCCTAAGAGATTAAGTGCTAGGATTTGGGGGATTTTTCTGTTTTCATTCACAGTTGTTCTGCAGTATCAGCGGTCTTTGTCTTCAGGCTGTGCTGAAAACATGGTTTTGTATAGAACTTCTTTTTCCTTTCTTGCTTTTTTTCATATGGTTTAGGGGGAATATTTTTAGAGTTACTTAGGTATACCATCACGGTTGTCCTCACTGAAGTCTCTACTTTTGGGGGAGGAAGAGCAGAAATCTTGAATTATGCTGCCAGTGCTACAAAGCCTTTAGTTAGAAAGAGACTTAGGCATTCAGCTTCCACTGGTGAGCTAAAGACTCTAGAAAATACCTTGTAAGAGAAATAAACTAATCAAATTTAAATACTCTTACTTCATTCTATTAGCATGCAAATGCAGTTTCTGGTATTATAGGAGTCTTAAGTGCTTTTCTCTGTAAAGCAAAGTTATTAACTCAAAAAGATTTTTTTATAGAATGCATATTGGAAATGCCTTGGTTTTATTATAACATGAATGAGTTGTAGGCCTATATTTAGCCAAGGGCTTCTTGGTACTTCTTTATTCTAATAGCAAGCCAGTATGTGAACTTTTGGGAGAAGGTAACTTTTAAACTTGGGAATTGATCTGATAGGTGTTAACGTCTTTGAAAATTAAACTACATGTATCTCTTTTCGTTCTTTTTCTACTCTCTTGGTTTTCTCTATTTTATGATCTTGACAATTGTCTTTTGATTACAGTAAATGGTAGGTGTGGGGTTGTTCCTTGCTTACGTACTCATTATTATGTTTAATAAGATAGCACTAAGTCTATTTACTCTAGCTAAGTTTACTGGGTTTTTTGTCTTTTATGCTATTTATCTGTCTTGTTAACATGAGAAATTAAAGTTGGAATTACGTTGGTTCTAGAATTCAGTTTAAAATATTACCTTAAAACATTCCTTTTCCTAGAATTAACAAATTTTTTTGTCAGTATTTCATGTTGTTGGAGTAGACATGGACTTGTTTGAACTAGTCACTGTACATTTTTAAAAAATAAAAGTACCAACCAGGATTGAAAGGTGTATTGACTTTAAGCATCAGATATCTTACATATATATTAAAATCTTTTGTTATTAATGATACATCTTTGGAATTCTCGACCTGGCTTTCTAATGGTGTTTAAAAGCCAATCAGTACCTATGCCTAGTTGTCTTTGGATCCTCATTTATAAGCTTTCATTTGTTTTTCCATAGTTTCTACAAATCTTAAATAATGACTTGTCATGCACTTTGTACATTTTCTTTTTATTGCCTTCCCCTTTTTCTTTTGACTGGTAAATATGGTAGCCCCAAAGCAATGTCCATGGCTCTGATCCTTCACTCCCTCTTTTGGACTATCCCTTATCTGTTATCAGTGCTTTAACTGTTGTTTTTTTATTATTGGTTCTGAAATAAAAACACCTATGAGATATAGCTATTTGCTTCTGGGAGATAATGGCTTAGGTAGGGTAAAATTCCCACTAATTGCTGTGCTGTGCTAATTACCAAGTGATGTGTAAATCTTAGACTCAGTGAATGAATTAGGGAGTTCAGGGAAGAAAAGTTCAGAAGTGATGGGGGAGGCTGCTTCATGGAAGAATTGATATTTGAGTTGAATGTCAAGTTTAATTGTCAGAGATATGGAAGATACTCCACATAGAGCAAACAATTGGAGCAAAGGAACTAAGACAGGAAAGTTAGAGGTATGTATCAGACTTAGTTTGGCTTTTCAGAAGAAAAGTAAGGCGCTTCAGAAGTGAAGTGTGGCGGGGGTGCCTGGATGGTTCAGTCTGTTGGGCATCTGACTTTGGCTCAGGTCATGATCTCATGGTTTGTGACTTCGAGCCCCACGTTGGGCTCTGTGCTAACAGCTTGGAGCCTGGAGCCTGCTTTGGATTCTGTGTCTCCCCATCTCTCGGCCCCTCCCATGCTCATGCTCTGTGTGTCTGTCAAAAATAAATAAACATTAAAAAAAAAAAAAAGGAAGTAAAGTAGGAAAGAGGGCTTGAGGCCAGATTGGAGACCATCTTGAATATTGAGCAGTTTGGACTTTGCTTTTTATAGTTAAGGAAGAGCTGTTGAGAGTTTTTAAGCATGGAAGTAACCAGTGCCTTCTGTAATATGCCCATACAGGATAATGATGCTAATGTGTGTGTCTTTTTTCTTTATTACTAAAGCTTAGTTCCTTAAAGAATTCTCCCCAGCAACACTTTTTTAAAAAGCACAATGCTAGGCTCATTCTTTAATTTGATTGTTTGAAGGGAATTGGTGGGGATACATACCTTTCAGGTAGAAGGCATAGGTAAAGATGTCTTTTCTTGTTTTCCTGTGTATCTTCCGCATCCCACTTCTTAGTCTCCTTTCCAAGGCTCTGCTCTCCATAAAAAAACAGGTTCTTTCCAATTAAAAAGTTTTTTCTTTTGAAATCCAATAGTACTTTGTATCTGTCTTACTGTAGTTACCGTGTTTGATCTTATACTAAGGGCAGTAAACCCATACATGCTGCATTGAAGATTTTTATGGTGGTGTGTTAGTTCCTGCATTCTTTTCTTGTAGGTTCTTGGTAAATGTAAATGAATCTTTAAAAAATTTTTTGTTACATTTATTTATTTTTGAGAGACAGAGAGAGACCAAGCACAAGTGGGGGAGGGGCAGAGAGAGAAGGAGACACAGAATCCGAAGCACGCTCCAGGCTCCTAGCTGACAGCACAGAGCCTGACGTGGGGCTCGAACCCACAAGCCGCGAGATCATGACCTGAGCCGAAGTCAGACGCTCAACCAACTGAGCCACCCAGGCGCCCCGTAAATGAATCTTTAAATTCCTGTCTTTCAAATGACCCTTTGTAAAGTGTAAAACCTAGGATCTGGATTGAACTAGGCTTTTAAAACAATGCCTTTAAGACATCTCTACTCCTTCTGGTCCAGATCAGTAGTTCTTAACGTTTTTTTTCTGCAGTGAGATGAAATTTTGACACGTGTAACCATGGATCTACTTAGCAGAGAAGTAAAGTATTATAGTAGTTTATAATTGCCACAATTATTCTAGGTTATGTTGTAGATAATGTGCAGTTCTTAGGGCAGTAGTTATAACTTTTCCCAGTTCTCTTTCACTTAAGAAGGGGTATCAGAATCAGGCACTTTAGAGGTATCAAATAACTTTCAAGAGAAATCACAAGTTATGGTATCTATCTTTCATGGTAACTTTAAGACCTTTTTTCTTTCCCTTTTTGTTGTTTGCGATGGAAACTTTATATATTTGAAATACAATTCACATACAGTGTTATATTAGCTCTAGTATACAATAGGTGTTCAGCAGTTCTATACATTACTCAGTGTTCAGCACGAGAGGTGTAGTTACCATCTTGTCACCAAGATGGTTATTACCATCTTATTGATATATCTTATTACCTATGCTGTATTTTTCATCTCTGTGACTTACTTATTTTGTAACTAGAAGCTTGTATCTCATAATCCCTTTTATAGGTTTGGCCCTTTTCTTCTGGATTTCTTCATTTCCATTTGTTCAGGTGTTTTTGTTGTTTGTTTTAAATAGGGAGAATCCTATTTTAATATGGGTTAGATTGGTAGTCTGGATTTTACACCTGGATTCCATTTCATTTCTATAAGCTTTAGAATTTGTGTCGCTAAAAAGACCTTTCTAAGGCCTCTTCCAGTTCAAAACTTCCGGAAGTTGCAGAATATCATGAACACAGTGTCCAAGCTTTTCTAGATTCCGGCCAACATCTATATTAATATGGACATCTGTTTGACTTTACTGGTTTACCAGACTGTTTAACCAAACTGGTATTTATGTGGCTATTATTTTAACTACTTAGTGTCACATTTTACAGTATGCTGATCTTTAAACTTTTTTTGTTACTGTTGTTTTGGTGTGTGGACAAAATGTGCTTCTTGTTATTGAAATGTGGGTAGTTGAGGACTGTTGGTTCTCAACTGGGAGAAGGAATACTGAGAGTATTAGCCATTAAGGTAAGGTTAAGGGGTAGAACAAATGGATCTTCAGGATTTGAGAGGTCACATCCTTCACTTGAAGAATGACAGTATTATCAGATATGTAATAAATATTAAATATTGTGAAAACTGTCAGTAATCTTGCTGATTATAGATTGAGGGGGTTGGTAAGTTATTTGGGAGAGTAAAATAGGTCGTAGTAAATTACTTAAAGTGCCTAATTTATACCTGTGGCATAACAACAGGTATGTCTATCACTGTGGGGGGGGGTGTTACTGTAATGAAGTGAGATTATAGAAAAGAAAATCTGAAGACACTCTATGTAAAGGGGAGCCTGGGTGGCTCAGTTAAGCATCTGACTCTTGATTTTGGCTCAGGTCATGATCTCATGGTTTATGAGTTCAAGCCCCATGTCGAGCTCTGTGATGAACATGGATTCTTTCTTTCTCCCTCTCTCTCTGCCCCTCCACTTCTCCCTTCCCCCATCCCTCTCTCTCTCTCAAAATAAATAAACTTAAAAAAAAAATGAACACATATATTCACACAGAAACTTGTGTACTAGTGTTCATAGTATTATAATAGGTAAAAAGTGGAAACAACTCAAATGTCCATTAATTGATGAATGAATAAATGTTGTATTTCCATACAATAGAATATTATTTGGCAGTAAAAAGGAATTAAGTATGGATACATGGTACAAAGTGGATGGATCTTGAAAATATTGTTGAGCAAACTAAGCCACAAAAGACCATATGTTGTATGGTTTAATTTATGTGAAATGTACAAAATAGGCAAATCTATGCAGACAAAAGTAAATGCTGCAGGTATAGGTGGAGATAAGGATGGGGAGTGACTGCTAATGAGTACTATATTTCTTCTGGCATGTTGAAAATGTTCTGGAACTAGATAGTGGTAGTGGTTGCACATACCTTGGAATATAAAAAAACATTCAAGTGTGTTCTTTAAGTGGTTGAATTAATATGGTATGTTAATTATTTCTTAATAAAGTTATTTTCTTTTGTATTTTTGTAAAACAAGCTGTGTGAAGAGGTATTTTGGTCCTCATGGGTAGTTTGGAGGACAATAGATGAAGGTGGAAGGTCAAGGAGGAAAATGGGCATTTGTTGGCATTAGTATACTATTGCATGATGACACAATACCATCTTCTTTGTCCACTAAGAATGCAATAGGTTGTGTTTTAGTGGACTGTATATGAACCCAGCTTTTTAACCTTACTTAGCATTGAGGTGGGAATTGTGCATTATCCTAGTTGAGAGGATAGTCTGGCCTTTCTCTTATCTTTGCATTGTTTGTCATATTAAATTCAAGTGCTTGCCTGTTTTCAAGGTAGTGCGTAATTGTGTTCTGCCCATCTGTCCACCCTACACTCTGCTTTGCTCTTTTTGTTGATACCTACTCATGTTTGTGTCATCTTTCCTTAGTTCCTCTAATTGGAATAGTCCCTGGTTTCCTGCTTAGAATCACTTTCTTAAATGCTTCCTTCTGTGAAGTTTTATTGACTTAAAGATTTTTCTTGTGACTTAGTATCTATTTGTTCATAAATCTGTTTTTTTAGGGCCTAAGTAATTTTTTCCCCAGTTCTAGTATAAGATACTAAATGATACCAGTGTCTGGCTCCTCCCCCCCCCATAATGTTTTTGCAATTCATCCATGTTTGTGTGTAGTTTGAGTAGTTTGAGTAGTTTGTTTTTAGAGTTGCCTAGCATTTCATTATATGTCTAGACCAGTTTCTCCATTCATCTTGCTTGGACACTCCAAGTTTGGAGCTATAATGAATAAAGCTACTCTTGCATTTGAGTACAAGCCTTTGTGTAGACATATGTTTCCATTTTTCTTGGATAAATACCAAAGAATGAAATTTCTGGGTCACATGATAAGTGTATGTTTTACCTTATAAGAAATTGTGAAACTGTTTTCTAAAGTAATACGATTTTACAGTTCACCAGCAATGAGAGTTGCAGTTTCTCCATATCTTCAACACTTTGCATTGTCAGCTTTTTCTTTTTTTTAAATTTTTTTTAATGTTTATTTCTGAGACAGAGACAGAGCATGAGTGGGGGAGGGGCAGAGAGAGAGGGAGACACAGAATCATAAGCAGGCTCCAGGCTCCAAGCTGTCAGCACAGAGCCCGACATGGGTCTCAGACTCACAGACTGTAAGATCATGACCTGAGCCAAAGTCGGTCGCTCAACCAACTGACCCACCCTGGCACCCCTGCATTGTCAGTTTTTTTAAGTTTAGCCGTTTTAGTGGGTATATACTGGCATTTTATTATATTTTTGTTTTGCATTTCTTTGATGAGTAAAGATATTAAACATTTGTCATTTGCTTACTGGGTATTCATTTGTTTTCCTTGGTAAATGTTCAAGTCTTTTGCCCATTTTTTTAAAGTTTATTTTGAGAGAGAGAGACAGAGAGTGGAGGAGGAGCAGAGAGAGGGAGAGACAGAATCCCAGGCAGGCTCTGCGCTGTTAGCACAGAGCCTGTCATGGGCTCAAACTCACAAACCAGGAGATCATGAGCTGAGTCAAGATCAAGAGTCAGATGCTTAACCAACTGACCCACCCAGGTGCCCCTTGCCCATTTTTAATTGGGTTGTTTGTCTTCTAATGACGGAACCGTAAGAGATTTTTATACATTCTAGATAGAAGTCTTTTTCTTATTTTCATTATTTTACTTTGACTAGTTTCTTGGAGTATGTGGCTTGATTTTTATCTCCTTAATGTTGTCTTTCAAAGAGAACAAGGTTTTAATTTTGATAAAGTACTGCTTGTCGACCTTCTAAAATTGTCAATTTTGCCTTTTTTATGGTATGTCTGATAAATCTTTGCTTTACATGGGGCAGTAATATTTTTTTGTCTTGTGTTTACTTCTGGAGGTTTTATAGTTTCGTTTTTACACATAGGTCTGTGATCCATTTTGAACTAATTTTAGTGAGTGGTAATAATTTTAGTGAGGTAATATCAAGATTCATTAATTTGTTCTGGTACCATTTGTTGATAAGGCTTTTTCATTTTAATTACCTTAGTGCCTTTGTTGACTATCAAACGACCATATGTGTGTGGATTTACTTCTGCACTCTATTCCTTTGATTTAGGGGTGTGTGTGTGTGTGTTAACATCGTGCTGTATCTTCCAACTTTTGTTTGTTTTCAAAATTGTTTTAGTTATGTTATAATTTTTTTTAAATGTTTATTTTTTATTTTTTATATATATGAAATTTATTGACAAATTGGTTTCCATACAACACCCAGTGCTCATCCCAAAAGGTGCCCTCCTCAATACCCATCACCCACCCTCCCCTCCCTCCCACCCCCCATCAACCCTCAGTAAATGTTTATTTTTGAGAGAGACAGAGACAGAGCACCAGCGGGAGAGGGGCAAAGAGAGAGGGAGACACAGAATCTGAAGCAGGCTCCAGGCTCTGAGGTGTCAGCACAGTGCCCGATGTGGGGCTCGAACTCACAAACCACGAGATTGTGACTGGAGCCGAAACTGGACACTTAACCCACTAAGCCACCCAGGCTCCCCTGTATTATAAATTTTTAATTGTGAATTTCTGCAAGAACACTTGCTGGGATTTTGATTGGGATTGTTTTGAATTTGTAAATCAATTTGCAGAGAAGCAGTATCATAGTAATATTAAGTGTATGGATCTGTGAACATGATTGTTCCTTTTTTTTTTTTTTATGTCTTCCTTAATTTCTCTCAGTGTTTTTTAGTATTCAGGATAATAGTCTTGCACATATATTGTTAAATTTGTCTTTAAATATTTCATATCCCTGATGCTCAGATGAATGGTATTTTTATTTTTATGTATTAAAACATTTTTTTAAATGTTTATTTTTGAGAGAGAGAGAGAGAGAGAGAGAGACAGAGCATGAGTGGGGAGGAGCAGAGAGAGTGAGGGAGACACAGAATCCAAAGCAGGCTCCAGGCTCTGAGCTGTCAGCACAGAGCCCGATGTGGGGCTCGAACCCAAGAGCCCTGAGATCATGACCTGACCCCAAGTTGGACACTTAACTGACTGAGCCACCCAGGCACCCTTGAATAGTATTTTTAAAAAGTGTAACTGTGCATTTATCATTATTGGTATATAGAAATTTGATTTAAAACCTATAGATCTAAGGCTGGCTCAGTTGGTAGAGCATGTAACTCAGTTTCATGGTTGTAAGTTCAAGCCTCATGTCGGGCATGGAGCCTACTTTAAAAAAAAATACATTACAATCTTTATATAAAAAATATTGATCTTATATCCTGTACGCTTGCAAAACCCATTTTTACTTCCAGCCACTTTATTGTAGGTTTTTTGGGATTTCCTATATATGTTGTCATACCATATGTGAGTAGAAGCTGTTTTCTTTCTTTCCTTTCCAATCTAGATCCTTTTTTTTCTCCCTGTTGTATTGTAGTTATTGAGACCTTTAGTAAAATGGTAGAAATAGTGAGCATGTGCATCCTTTGTTTATAATCATACAGGAAAAAAAATCAGTCCTTTATCATTAGCTGTAGGTTTTTGTAGATGACTTTCATTAGGTTGAAGAAGATTCCTTCAGTCCTAGTTTGTTGAGAGGTGTTCCCCTCTACTGCCCCACAAATGGGTATTTAATCATGCACAGATATTTTTTCTACCTCTTGAAATTAATCACTTTTTCTTTTTTAATATGTTAATACAGTAAGTTACCAATGTAACTAAACCAACCTTGCATTCCTAAGACAAACCCCATTTATATTGATATTTAACTTTTTATATATTGCTGGATATGACCTGCTTATATTTTATTAATAATATTTGCATCTTATATAAACGAGTGATAATTAGTATGTATTTTCTTTGCCTTGCCTTGCTGTGGTGTCAGGATTATTCTGGCCTTATTAAATATGTTAGAATGTGTTTCTTTTTCCTCTGTTTCCTAAAAGAGTTTGTGTAAGACTGATATTGTAGATGTTTAAGGAATTCACTAGGGAAGCCATCTGGGTCTGGAATTTTCTTTGTGGGAAGCCTTTTGATTTTGAATTAAAATTTCTGAATTGGAGGATTATTCAGGCTTTCTTTTTGTGTCTTTTGATAATGTGCATGTTTCAAGGAATTTCATTTATTTCATTTAACTTGTCAAACTTATTGGCAAAAAATTGTATTTACTACAAACTTAATGTGCATTTAATGTTTGAAATGTCTGTAGTAATGTATTCTCTTTCAGTTCTAATGTTAGTAATTTGTGTCTTCTTTCTTCTTTTCTGGACCAGCCTAGCTAGGGGTTCTTTTCAAAGAACGAACTTTTGGTTTCTTATTTATTTATGTATTTTTGTTATCCATTTCACCAATTGCTACTTTTATTATTTCTTTACCTCTGCTTTTAGTTTAATGTTCTTTTTCTCTACCTCCTTAAGGTGGAACTAATTTAAAACACCAATGTTAAACCTTGATTCTTTTCAAACGTAAATACTTAAAAGATATAAATTTCCAAGCATCCTTAGCTCCACCCTATGTAATTAGGTATGTGTTTTTATTATTAGTTCCACGTGTTTTTAAATTTTCGTCATGAGTTCTTTAACCTATGGGTTATTTAGAAATGTGTTAATTTACAAATAACTGGGGAATTTTCCAATGTAGTTTTATTACTGGTCGTTAATTCTTTTGTGGTCTGAAAACACTTTCTGGGGAATGCGTCTCTGCTTGCTGGATGAGATGCCGCTCCATTCATGAATCCTTTAATAAAGCAAATCAGATCTTCAAAAAGAAAACCTTTCAGTGTGATTTCAGCTCTAATAAATTTATTATGTGTCTTGTTTTATGGTCCAGCATAAATTCTCTCTTATTGACTATACCAAGAGACATGAACAACTCCACTGGTTCATAGTGTTGTTCAGGTTTTATATATCTTTACTGATTTTCTCTCTGCTTGTTTTACTAATTGTGAGAGACTGTTGAATTTCTAGCTATAATTATAATTTTATCTATTTCTCCTTTTAATTTTGTCAGTGTTTCACATGTTTTGAAACTCTGCTATTGACTGAATAAACATTTAGGATTACTTTGTATTTCTGATAAATTGACACATTAAGCATTATGATGTATGTCCCTTTATAGCTGGTAAGATACCTTCTCTTGTGACCTGCTTTGTCTGTTATTAATATAGGTATTCCACCTTTCTTGTGATTAATGTTTGTATGGTATATCCGTTCGTATTTTATGTTTGATCTATCTATATCATATTTAAAGTGGGGTACATCTCTTTATCCAATATGACAGTCTCTGCTTCCAGTGTAGTGTCATAGTCTCTACCTGTTAATTGGGACATTTAGATCATACATATTTAATATCATTATTCACACAGTTGGATTTAAGTCTATTATTTTGTTATATATTTTTTTAATTTTTTCTGTTTTGTGTTTTCCTTTTTTTGGATTGCTTATTTTTTAGCATTTCATTTTACCTCTTTCTTGGCTTATTTTATTAGTTTCTTTTTTAGTAGTTGCTCTAGGGTTTTACAGCTTGCATCTTGAACTTATCACTTTATGAATAATGAAAGATCCTTAGTACAGTGTACTTTCAGTTTTTTCCCTCTCATTCTTTGTGCTATTTTTGTCATTTTATTCTACAGGTTATTGTATGCTACTGCCACTTTTGCTTTACACAATCAAATATCTTTTTAAAAATTAAAGATAAGAAAATAGATGGTAAACATTTCACATTTTTGTTCTTCCTTTGTGTAGAAGTTTCTATTTCTATTTTATTTTATTTTAATTTAATTTTTTAAAGTTTGTTTATACTGAGAGCGAGCTAGCAGGGGAGGGGCAGAGAAAGGAAAGGGGGAATCCCAGGCAGGCTCTGTGTTCAAATCCACGGACCATGAGATCATCACCTGAGCTGAAAGCAAAGAGTTGGACGCTTAACTGACTGAACCACCCAGGCACCCTCTGCTGTTTCTTTTTTAATTAATAAAGTTATTTCTTAGAACAGAAAAACTGAGCTGAAAGTACAGAGTTCCCATATACTTTCCTCTTTCCCTTCCCCTATTCTCCCTTTTGCTTTGGCCCCCAGTGTCCCGTTAGTAACAGTTTGCACTGGTGTGATAAATTTGTTACAGTTTGTGAGGGGGTATTGGTACATTTTTAAAAATTTTTTTCATTATTTTTTTTTTACATTTATTTCTGAGAGACAGAGACAGAGCATGAGCAGGGGAGGGGCAGAGAGAGAGGGAGACACAGAATCTGAAGCAGGCTCCAGCCCTGATGTGTCAGCACAGAGCCTGTTGCGGGGCTCGAACCCATGAGATCCGTGAGATCATGACCTGAGCTGAAGTCGGATGCTTAACCGACTGAGCCACCCAGGTGCCCCTGGTACATTTTTATTAAGTGAGTTTATAGCTTACGTTAGGGTTCCCTCTCTTGTACAATTCTGTTATCCTTTTTCTTCCTGAAGAATTTTCAGTCTTCTTGTAGTGCATACCTGCTGGTGACACATTCTCAGCTTTTGTTTGTCTGAAAATGTCTTTATTTGCCCTTTGTGAAGCATATTACTGCTTTGTATAGATTTTGATTTGCAGGTTTTTTTTTTTCTTTGTAGCACTTCAAAGGCTTTTTTTTCTTTGTTTTAAACTTGTTTGTATTGTTTTTGACAAAGAGCCTGGTAATTCTTATCTTTGTTCCTCTGTTTGTAATGTGTCTTTCCCCCACTTTGGCTGCTTTTAAGATTTTGTCTATATTACTGGAATTCAGCAGTTTGGTTATTATATGAATTGGTGTGATTTTTCTTGTGCTTAACCTGTTTTTTGTTCACTGAGTCTTTTGAATATGGGTTTAGTTTTTGTCAAGTTTGGAAATTCTTTGGTCCTTATTTCTTCAGATATTTTTTCTGTCTCCCCAACCTTCCAGGACTCTAGTTATACCATTTTTAGACTGCCCTTGATATTCTCACAGGTCCTTGATGCTATTTTTTGTTTGTTTCTTTTTTTTTTCTTTGCTTTCTGTTTTTATATTTTCAAGTTAGGGGTCTTTTTTTCCTGCACTGTTTTAATCTGTTGCTACATCTATCCAGTTGGTTTTTTTTTTTTTTTTAATTTTTTTTTTAACGTTTATTTATTTTTGAGACAGAGAGAGACAGAGCATGAACGGCGGAGGGGCAGAGAGAGAGGGAGACAGAATCGGAAGCAGGCTCCAGGCTCTGAGCCATCAGCCCAGAGCCCGACGCGGGGCTTGAACTCACGGACCACGAGATCGTGACCCGGGCTGAAGTCAGACACTTAACCGACTGAGCCACCCAGGCGCCCCTATCCAGTTGGTTTTTTATTTGAGATACTACATTTCTCATATTTAAACATTTATTGATTCTTTAAAAAATAGTTTTTTTCTTCAAATCCTTTCATACATTTCTTTCTTTCTTTCTTTCTTTCTTTCTTTCTTTCTTTCTTTCTTTCTTTCTTTCTCTTTCTTTCTCTCTTTCTTGTTTTATTTATTTTTGAGAGATAGAGTGTGAGCAGGGGAAGGGCGGAGAGAGACAGAAACACATAATCTGAAGCAGGCTCCAGGCTCTGAGCTGTCAGCACAGAGCCTGACTGGAACTCACAAACTGAGAGATTGCGGCCTGAGCTGAAGTCGGATGCTTAACCGACTGAGCCACCCAGAGCCCCATAAACATAATATTTTAAAGTTTATGTCTTCAAAGATTTAATCTCTTTTGTTCCTGGGTCTGTTTCTTCTGTCAGATTTTCCCCCTAGTATGTGTCGTGCATTTCTCCATTTTCTTATGTTTAGTAAGTTTTGATTGACTCTTGGACATTCATCATACTGTTGTCTGGATTTGTTGATTTCCCCTGGAGAGATTTTAATTTTATTTTGGCAGGGTGTTACATTTCTTGTAGATCTGTTTGAACCTTTTGAGGCTTGTTTTTAAGCTTTGTTCTGGCAGGTCTAGTGTAGCCTTTGCTCTAGAAGTAGTTTAGTACAGCTACTAAGTGATAATTGTGCTTCAGTTTCTACTGATTGCCCAGGTTTCAGTGAGGTTTTTCTCCTTTTTGGTTGAAACTTACACATCCCCCAGTCTTATGTAATCTTTGAGAACTTTTGAGCCTGCCTGATCATTATTCCTTGCCTGACCTTGTAGAGTTTCACTTTACCATGCACAGGTTTTTATTCAACAAAAACTGCATTGTGTAGTATATGGTAGCATTTAGCCACATTGTGGCTATTGAGAGCTTGAATTGTGGTTAGTTCCAATTTAAATATGCTGTAAGTGTAAAACACACTGTCAAGAACTTATGGGAAAAAAAAGAACGTAAAATATCTTTTTATATCAGTTATATCCTGAGATGATAATATTTTGAGCACATTGGGTTAAATGAATTGTGTTAAAATTAGTTTTACCTGCTTCATTTTACTTTTTTTTTTTTTTTTTAAAGTTTATTTATTTTGAGAGAGAGAGGGAGGGAGAAAGAAGCCTAAGCAGGCTCTGTGCTGTCAGCACAGGGCCCAATGCGAGGCTCGAACCCATGAACTGTGAGATCATGACTTGAGCTGAAATCAAGAGTCGGGTGACTGAGCCAACCAGGTGCCCCCCTCATTTTACTTTTAAAATGTATGTACTAGACAATTTAAAATTACATTTTAGGTTCATGTTGTTTCTTTTGGGCAGAGCTGCTCTAGAAACTCCTCTACAGATTTCAGGAGTGCTTTCTGTTCTTAAACTCCATCCTCCCTGCTACTGTGCCTTTCAAATTCCCATTACTTCAGTCTTCCGAAATTTCGATGTCTGTTTCTTTTACTGAGTCCACGATATTATACTTGGCTTCCCATTCCTGCAGAGCCCTCCTGACACCTTGCATACAGCTATTTGAGGGGACACTTTTTCTTTTCTCAGGTATCACAGTGCTCAGCTGCTTGGTGTCCAGTTTTATATATCTGATCAGTTTTTTTTTTTTTTTTTTTTTTTTTTTTTTTTTCAACGTTTATTTATTTTTGGGACAGAGAGAGACAGAGCATGAACGGGGGAGGGGCAGAGAGAGAGGGAGACACAGAATCGGAAACAGGCTCCAGGCTCCGAGCCATCAGCCCAGAGCCTGACACGGGGCTCGAACTCAGGGACCGCGAGATCGTGACCTGGCTGAAGTCGGACGCTTAACCGACTGCGCCACCCAGGCGCCCCTATCTGATCAGTTTTCTAGTTGAGTTTATTGGGAGAGCATGTCTGGTACTTAGTTACTACATCATGGCTGGTACTGAAAATCTTTTTAAGGCGTGAATAGTTTGATGCCCATGTGTGAGAGCTGACCCTCACTTGAATTAAAAACGCCAGTGATGCTGAACCTAAGTTTTCATTACAAAATGAAATTAATATTTGAGCAAATATGCAGTACTTATTGTGTTTACAGACTGTTATATATATATTTATTTGTACTTTATAGATAAATAGATAGATGTAGATAAGTTTTTTGTCCTGTTTCATTTTTCTCTTCATCGGGATTGATTTTAAAGCTGTTTGTTTTCATATAGAAACCTTTTTTTTTTAATGTTTATATATTTTTGAAAGAGAGAAAGAGAGACAGAGGTGAGTGGGGAGGGGCAGAGAGGGAGGGAGATACAGAATCTGAAGCAGGCTCCAGGCTCTGAGCTGTCAGCACCAAGCGCGATGTGGGGCTCCAACTCACGAACCATGAGATCATGACCTGAGCCGAAGTTGGATGCTTAACCGACTGAGCCACCCAGGCTCCCCAAAACCTCTTATCTTAGACACTCATTATGCTCAGATCAGAGGTATCCAGTGAAATTTTGATAACTTCAAACATAAAGCCATAATTTTCTTCATAATTATATTTTTTTAAATCAAGACTAGAGGAGATGCTTAGGAATTTAGGTCCTTAAGACTTGAAACTAGGAATGTTAATACCATGTCTTATAGCACTTTCATTTCATTTTGCTTTCTAATTTATTGGCATTCACTGATTAAGCATTTAATTAACAAGCTAATATAGCAAGAGATAGGCATTAGGGAGCAAATTATCTTGGGTCATTCAGGTCTTCAGTTATTACCAGCAGTTGTATTAGGTGTTACCTGTTTGCTTCATAAAATGTAGTAGAGATATTTGAAAAGAGGAATTTGAATCTCAGTCATTTCATTTAACTCTTCTTGTTAATATGGGAAATTGGAAGTTGATAATGACTTGTGCCACAGCATAAATTACGATATTTGACATTTAACTATTACTAAAATGATAGTGTCTTCAAAGGTTTCATTTGTTTCAGAGTACTTCTTTAAAGTTTTTTTCTTTTTTTTTTTTTTATGACCTATCCATGTGATTTTTGTGATACTGTCTTAAGTTTTAGTTCTGGTAATTATCATATGGAAATATAAGTCTTACTTTAAAAGTTATTGAGAAATTATCAGTATATATTATTCTTGTTTATGCAAGCACCCACCTGTATTTGTCAGGGTACCTGTCATATATAGGTATTGATGTACTGAAGCTGCTCAAATATATCCATCCTCTGACATTGAGATTTGCTTTTCTGTCTTTTGAATCCATTGCTGTATACAGGGTGCATTTATTTTTGTCATGTATTTAATTCATTTAACAAAAGCATGAACTGGGTTCAGCTGTTTAAAAGCATGCCTGGATTCAAATCCCAGCGACACCATTTGACTAACTTAGCTATGTGACCTTGGCAGTACCTTCTTAGTATTTCAGTTTCCTTTTTTTTTAATTATTTTATTATTTTTTTAATGTTTATTTTTGAGAGAGAGTGTGCGCAAGCGAGGGACGGGCAGAGAGAGAAGTAGACACAGAATCTGAAGCAGGCTTCAGGTTCTGAGCCGTCAGCACAGAGTCCAACGTGGGGCTAGAACCCATGAACCATGAGATCATGACCTGAGCCGAAGTCGAAGCTTAACTGATTGAGCCACCCAGGCACTCCTATTTCAATTTCCTTTTTTTTTTTTTTTTTCCAACGTTTATTTATTTTTGGGACAGAGAGAGACAGAGCACGAACGGGGGAGGGGCAGAGAGAGAGGGAGACACAGAATCGGAAACAGACTCCAGGCTCTGAGCCATCAGCCCAGAGCCTGACGCGGGGCTCGAACTCACGGACCGCGAGATCGTGACCTGGCTGAAGTCGGACGCTTAACCAACCGCGCCACCCAGGCGCCCCTCAATTTCCTTCTAAGGATAATAGATTATTGTTGGCTTTACCTCTGTTATACATTAAAGCAGTTAGGATACTGATTAGTATATGGTAAATACTCAAATGTTGCTGCTGCTGCTGCTGCTGTTGCAGTTGCTTTTATTATCATCACCCCATTAGGTCTTCCCTGGATACCTTTTCTGAAATTTTAATCCCTTCCCTATGATCTTACTTAATTCCTTACTCTATTTTTTTCTTTTCAAGGACTTTCTACTAACCTGTTGTATACAATAATATATACCTCATTCACTGTGTATTGTAGTTCTTCCCCAGTAGAATGTAAGCTCCATGAGGCCAGGCATAGATATAGGGACTTATCCCTATCACCTAGAAAGGTGCCTGGAATATATTGGATGCTCAGTAAATATTTTCTGAATAGATTATATTGAATTGTATTCTAGTTATTGACTAGATATTGGAGATACAAAAATGAATGAAGTTCCTTCTCTAAAAAAGGCATAGAGTATAATAGAAGAGACTGATACAGAACTAATTATAATAATTTTGCCCCCTGGAAGTGATGTTGATGGTAAGGGTATTCTTGAGGTTGCTGTCACAGAAGATGCCATTAAACTGGGAAAGATTTGTTTTAGAGACAGGGGAAAATTTTTTCCAGCAGAGGTAAAAACTTGAACAGAATTACAGAGCTTGACATTTTGGGCAGTGGCTTGTAGTCCAGGTTAACAACAATGTTGGTTAATTAGAAGTGGAGGGAGCTAGGAGGTTGGTTGGAACCAGATTTGGGAGTGATAGCATTTGGAGGTACAGGTTATCTGGCTCTTGTCTGGACAGAAGCAATGAGATTTGGAGTTCAGTATATGAAATTTAATGATAACTGAATGTAGCACTAGCATTTTAGTTTTGGTTTTATTTTGAGGGTAAGAGTGCGTTTCATTATAGATTATAGTAAAAGAACTTGATTTTTGGAATATTTTCTTTAAGAAACTATTTGAGAACTGTGTACAAAACTCAAATCATTAATAACGGTTCATTTATAGAATTGAGAGTGAATTTTTGATACAAGAAAATATACCAGAATATATCAAATTTGTGTTTAGCAATTTGACAGTAAATAACCAATTAAACCTTAGTTCCTTCTGTGACACACAAAGCTAGTGTTAAAATACATTTAAAAATGTTTAGTTTTGTTTAGATCGAGAATTCATGAAAAATAGTTTCATTTTGGATTTTTGGATTATAGAAGTTGGCTGGTGATGAAACTGTAGTTAAGGAGGTTTTTTCTACATTTCAGTGTAATTGAATAAAAGCTGAAATGGTTTTTTAAAGCAAGCTCCTTTTAACCTTGCACAAAAAAAAAAGTCTGTATGTGTGTTTTAAAGTTCAGGCCTTTAATACTTAATTCATTAATACAAAAAGAATATTTGGCAGTTTGTGTTTTTCCCCCGGCTCTAGAGGAGGTATTCATTTCAAATAGAAAGAAAATTGCAGTATCATAATAATTAATATTGCTGAATCAGATTCAAAAAACTGGTATTTCTGTGGATAAATTACTGTTTTTATTTGATGTAACAGATTTATTTGGGGGTTGGTAGAAGTACCCAGTCATGGAATTCTAAGTTACTGGATTAGCATCGTAATTGATCCTGGCCAGTCTGGGTGAGGAAGGCTGGTGGGTGCTTTTACCATCTTTCCCTTTTTTACCTAACTGCCTTCCTACTATTCCAAGCAAACTGGATTATTTCTTATGCACTAATCCAGTAGTTAGTATTGACCAGTGTTCCTTTTTTATTTCAAAAAAAAAATTTTTTTTTAATGTTTATTTATTTTTGAGACAGAGAGAGACAGAGCATGAACAACGGGGGAGGGTCAGAGAGAGGGAGACACAGAATCTGAAACAGGCTCCAGGCTCTGAGCTGTCAGCACAGAGCCCAATGCAGGGCTTGAATTCACAGACCGTGAGATCATGACCTGAGCCGAAGTCGGCCGCTTAACCGACTGAGCCACCCAGGCGCCCCCAGTGTTCCTTTTTTAAATGTGAATTATTGACAGTGATGAGTTTAATGTTCATTTTGGGTATTTCATGTTCATTATGTTCATTCCATCGTTCCCTTTAAAAGATAGTGAAAGCTACAAGTATACACATTGTATTTGAATACAAACGTATTTTATGGCAATGCAAGTCACTGACCCTTTGATAATTTTCTAAATGAGAACATAATACAATGACTACTTTCAACTCTTTTAGCAAAACATATATTCAGTAAATATAGTAAGTATAAGCATATAAATATAAGCAAGTAAATATAAAGCATATCAAATTAAGTGGAGGATAGGAAAATGGGACCTAGGAAGCCAATTTGTGAATCTAGCAGTACATAGAATATTACTGAACATTTAAGTAATACTTCTTGAAAAAAATGGGTTAGTGACATTAGAAATTCTCATTTGGCCAGCATTATGTTTTTATTAGACAAATGCAACAAATTACTTTTAATAAATTATTTTTCTATTATTCAGCATGTATTTGTGGTGCTATCTGCCAGACATATAGTGTTGAGAGTTGGAATTTATAATGATGAAATGTATATTTAATTCTTTTTTAGAGTTAACACTAACCCATCTCATATTTTTTTCTTTATTAAGGAATTGCCTTTTGTGAAAAAGGAACAAAGAAGAGTTTTCTGCAAGGATCATATTAAGTGCACTTTTTTGCTGATACATCATTTCTAGTAAGACATTTTCATTTTTCTATGTTACGAAGTAAATGATGGAATTTTTTCTTTTTTTAAAATCAGACTATCTTGTGAGCTTTGAATTGCAGTCTTTTTGGAGTTTATTTTGAGGTTTATTGTAGATGAATTAAGGAAATTTGTAAAGTCTACTTGGAGTTTATTGTATTATACAGTGACAGTTTCTCATATATTTTTTCTGGTATTGCCAAGATAACCCCATACTTTTTCATCTTACCTACTTCATCTTCCATATCAATTACCTTTACTTAAAAAAAGAAAAATTCTGTCGTTCCAATTTTAGTATACGTGCTGCCAAAGCAAGCACAAAAGAAAAAAATTCTAAAGTAAGTAGTCCATATTTCCTGTGACAATAACTAGGAGAAAGGGAGGGTTTGAGGACATGAGTTAGACATTAGCTGAGAAAGATATTCAGATGAAAGACGAAGCGAGCAAATCTAGCCATATTTCTTGAAATTCCTTAGGAAGGATGAAAGAAAAAAATTAAGCAGAGGTAGGAGATTTTTTTTTTAATGCAGGCTTCTGTTTGTTACTTTGAATTTGTCACCTTAAACATTTTTTTTTTTAATTTTTATTTTTTAGAGAGGGAGAGAGAGAGTGGGAGCAGGAGAGAGGGGCAGAGGAAGAGAGGAATCCCAAGCAGGCTCCGTGTTCACTGTGGAGCAGGACTTGGGGCTCTATCACATGATGCTGAGATCATGACCTGAGCCAAAACCAAGTCACTGAGCCACCCAGGCACCCCTGCCACCTTAAATCATAGGCCCATATTTGCAAAGCCCTGGAGTTGGCTATTTGACTTTTAAAAACTTGGAGTGGTCTTTGTTAATGGTTCCAGTATGTTACATCTGTAGTTTTTGTGTTTTAAGTCAACATTAACATTTTATAAAGTATGTATTTTTTTCTTTTTTCACACTTATTCATTTTAGAGAGAGAGTGAGCAGGGAGGGGAGGGTCAGAGAGAGAGGGAGACACAGAATCTGAAGCAGGCTCCAGGCTCCGAGCTGTCAGCACAGAGCCTGACGCGGGGCTGGAACTCACTGACCGCGAGATCATGACCTGAGCCAAAGTCAGATGCCCAACCAACTGAGCCACCCAGGCAGCCCAACATTAACATTTTAAATATTAGATATCGTTGATTATGCCTGATGATTATGTCAATAAAAACTTCAGAGGGGGTAGTACTTAACGTTTTTTTTTGTACTTGTTTTAAGAAATAATTTTGCTATTTAAAGTGTACATTTTTTTTGAGTATTAAGTGATGTAAAAAACTTTTATGAACTTGCAAAATGAAAATGAGTTCTTTGTTGAAGTACTTTACTCTGATACTAGTTTCTTATGGTTATATATTTTTCTTGTAAATCTTGACTGAGGAGAGGTTTTTAATGCTATCTTTCAGTAGGGGGAACTGGGAGAAAAGGCATTATTTTTTCAATTGAATCACAGTATCCTTCTTAGTCCAGAACTTGGACACACACAGGCAGAATGGGAATAGTGTAGTCTAATTCATATTTTTAAATATAATCTTTTTTAGTTTTCTGAAAATCTTTGAATATTGGTTTTTTCTCTTTTTCACCTTATTTACATTTCTTTTGTCCACTAACTGCTCAAAACTCTGTGATTTGAGTTACAGCACTATAGGAATTTAGCCATTCTGATTGATGCCTATAATTAAGAACTTTGCACCTTCTGTGAACCTCAGGGATGGCTGTGGGCATAACTTAAGCTGTTGTATTTTGGGGCTCTATCACATGTATTTTGGGTCCTGTTTAAGCTTTAGGGAATCCTTTATGATGCTTCCTCCACTAGGCTTTATGGATGTATACAGTTTTTTATTCTTCATGGCAGGCTTTTATGGCTCTGAGGGTTGTGCTTGAATTAATAACTACTTGCTTAGGAGTACCTGAGATTCTGAGTACCTAGATGGGAGATGCTCCTTCCTTTTGAATAGATTCATATGCTGACTGAAGGGCTTCAGATCAGGGATTTTCCCTATAGTTCTGCCCTAATTTGGAGTAGAAATTGGAGAGGTTGGCACAGAGATTGGGCAAAATTTTTTCTAACTCTCTTCCTTTCCCTCATGTATTTGAACTGTTTCGGGTTCTTACATTTTAGGTTTGTGATACACTTTGAGTTAATTTTTGTATATGGTATGAGGTAAGGGGTAAGATTTATTTCTTTGTGTATGAAAGTCAAATTTTTCCAGAAGCAGTTTTGTAAATATTATAATTTTCTCTGTCGAATTACCTAGGCACCTTTGTTGAAAATCAACGGTTTATTTTAGAACTTTGTTCATTTTATTGATCTGTGTATCTGTTTATGGCAATACTGCACTATCTTGATTACTGTAGCTATATAGTAAGTCTTAAAATTGGGTGATATAAATCCTCCCAACTTTGTTCTTCTCTTTCAATGTTGTTTTTTACTCTACATCCTTTCCGTTTCTTTCTGTGTATTTTAGAATCAGCTTGTCAATTTTTACAGAAAAGCTTAATGGGATTTTGATTGTGAATGCTTTTATCCTAGAGGCTACACTGGGGAGAATTGACCTGTTAAAGATGTTGAGTCTTCTGATGCATGAACTTGGTACCTCTCCCTGTTTGCATCATCTTTTGTTTTACTTAGCAGAGTTTTGTTTTCAATGTAAAGTTATTACACCTGTTTTGTTAAATTGATCCCTATTTTATATTTTTATGTTACTGTAAGTGGTAGTGTAAAGAAAATCAGTTTTCAGTTGTTTATTGTTAGTATGTAGACTTTTGATTGATTTTGTGTTAAACTTTGTAATTTGTGATTCTGCTAAACTTATTATTTCTAGTGGCATTTTTTATAGTCCTCAAATGTTCTGTGTAGATCATGTTCTGTGTAGATCTTGTCTGTGAATTAAAGACTGTTACTTGCTCCTTTAAATTTTTTATACCTTTTATTTTTTTGCTTGCTTTATTGTACTGTCTAGTCAGTAGTCCCCATGCAATGTTGAATAGAAGTGGTAAGCTGACATTCTTGCCTTATTCCTGATGTTAGGTCAAAAACACTCAGTTTTTCACCAGTAAGTATGTTGTTAGCTATAGGTTTTTAACAGATACCCTTTATGAGATTAAGTTTTCTTCTATTCATAGCTTGCTGAGAATTTTTTTTCTTATCATGAATGGGTATTGAATTTTTACCAAACAGTGTTTCTGTATTTATTGAGATGATCACGTTCCCCCCCCCCTTTCTTATCTGTTAATATAGTTAGTTACATTGATTTTTTTGAATAGCAAACCAAGGAATCATGCATTTTTGAGATAATCCCCACTTGGTCATGATTCGTTATACTTTATATATTGCTGAATTCATTGCTAAAACTTAATTAGCTTTTTTTTATCATCCGTGTTCATAGTAGGTATTGGTTTGTAGTTTTTTTTTTTTTAATTAATTTATTTTGAGAGAGATAGACACAGCATGAGCAGGGGAGGGGCAGAGAGAGAGGGAGAGAGACAATCCCAAGCAGTCTCTGCACTGCTAGCACAGAGCCATATACAAGGCTTGAACTCATGAACTGTGAGATCATGACCTGAGCCAAAATCAAGAGTCAGACGCTCAACCGACTGAGCCACCCAGGCACCCCAGTTTGTAGTTTTTAAAATAATGTTTTATCTGCTTTTTGTATCTAGACAGCGGCTGGAGTTGGAAAGTTTTCCTCTTCTGGAAAAGTTTGTTTACATTTGGTGTTACTGCTTCTTGAAGTGTTTGGTATAATTCATTAGTGAAGACCTCTGGGTTTGGAGTTTCTTTGTGGGAAGGTTTTAAATGATGAACTCGATTTCTCTGATACTGGGCTATTTAGATTTATATTAATTTTTCTTGAATAAGCTTCAGTTTGTGTCTTTCTTATAAATTTGTCCATTTCAGGTAAATTGTTCTATTTATTGGCATAAAGTTGCAGGTTATATTCCCTTACTCTTATGTTTGAGGGATTTATAGTGATATCCCTTCTTTTGTTCTGGCATTAGAGATTTTCCTTCTTTTTCTAAAGGAGCAATTGTTATTTAATTTTCCTTTTTCTGCATTTTACAAAGTTTGTTTTGTGTTTGTAAGAGTTCAGAGAATTTTTAAATTTCCTTTGTGATTTTTTTATGACCTATATAATTGCCAAATATTTGGTTAATTTTGTAGATCTATTTCTCTAATACATTTCTAATTTAATTATGCTGTGATCTAAGAACATATTTTGTGTATTTATTATGAAGTGCAGAATGTTGTCTGTGTTAGTGAATGTTTTGGTTTTGTGGGCACTTATGCCATGTGATCTGTTGTTGAGTAGAACTTTGTAAAAGTGTTAATTAGGTCAAATTAGTTGATAGTATTATTCAAAGTTTAGTTCTCTGATTTTCTGTTTGTTTCAGTAATTGCTGAGAGAGAAGTGTGGAATCTTCAGCTTTAATTGTGGATTTGTCTGTTTTTCCTTTCACTTCTTGGTTCATGTATTTCAAAGTTCTAATATTAACTGCATGCATTATTTAGTTTTCTTAAATATTCTTGATGAATTGGGTTCTGTATTTTGAAATGTCCCTTTTTATCCCTATTAATATGTTGTGGAATTGTTTCTGAAGTGGCTTGCATAGTTTCTGACAGGTCTGCTGTTTTTCTTAGTTTGCATGACTCCTCCCCCCCACCCCCTTCCCCCCACCATGTAATTTTTCTATTTTCTTTGGTCTTAAGACTTTTTCATTTAGTCACTTGATCATGATGTGTCTTAGTATATAGTTTTCTTTGAGAAAAATCCTTGTTAAGTTTTGTTTGTTTTTAACCAGATTTGGGAAAATATTGGCACTATTTCTTCAAATATCTCACTTACCCCAGGTGTTTTTTTCAAGGTTGAGGAGGGAAATTTATACATTTGAACTGTTTTGGCATGGCACTTACACTTTCTCTCTCCCCTTCTCCCCCCGCACCCCCTCCCGCTTTTTTTTTTTTTTTTTTTTGGTATGTTTAATATTGTCATGTTTCCAGGTTCACTGATCTTTTCTTCTGCAGCATATTATCTGTTTTTAATATCATCCAGTGTGTTTTTTATTTCTGATAATTATTTTTCATCTCTGGAAGTTTTATTTCTTCAGTTTTTCTTCTCATCATATTCCTATTTTCCTTTACCTTTTCTAACATTCAGAGCTTATATATTTAATCATTGTTTTAATGCCCTCATCTGTTAATTCCATTAACTTTATTTTATCTGAATTTCTTTATATTGATTGAGGTTTTTTATTAGGGGACACATTTCCTGCTTTTTATTTTTTTATGTTTATTCGTTTTTGAGAGGCCGAGATAGAGTGTGAGTGGAGGAGGGGGCAGAGAGAGAGGGAGACACAGAATCCAAAGCATGCTCCAGGCTCTGAGCTGCTGGCACACAGCCTGATGTAGGGCTCGAACTCACAGACTGAATCACGACCTGAGCTGAAGTCGGATGCTTAACTAACTGAGCCACCCAGGCACCCCTCTTGCTCTTTTTTAAATATTTATTTTCGAGAGAGAGAGGGAGAGCGCACGTGCCTGCGCATGCAAATGGGCGAGGGGCAGTGAGAGAGGGAGACAGAGAATCTAAAGCAGGCTCCATACTGACTGCAGAGAGCCCCAAGTGGGGCTTGAATCCATGACCCACAAGATCATGATTTGAGCTGAATTTGGACGCTTAACCGACAGAGCCACCCACGTGTCCCTTCCTGCTTTATTTTTTTATTCCTTATACTTTTTTTTTTTGGATGGTGGACATTGTACTTTGAGATCCTAGGATGAAGAAATTTTTTATATTATTTTACATAGCGTTGAATTTTTATTTTTGTATTCATACAAGTTCCTTGGTATCAGCTGAATCCTTTTGAGTTTGGGTTTTTTTTTTAAGTTCTGTCAACATTGGTCCAGAATGTTTTGTTTTCTTTTTTCTTTTCTTCTTCTTCTTCTTTTTTTTTTTTTTTTTTTTTTTTTTTTGTTGAGAGAGAGAGAACATGCAAGTGGGACAGAGGAGCAGTGGGAGAGAGAGAATCTTAAGAAGGCTCCATGCTCATCATGGAGTCTGATGTGGAGCTCAGTCTCACAACCCTGGGATCATGACCTGAGCTGAAATGAAGAGTCAGAGGCTTAACTGAGCCACCCAGGTGCCCCCAGAACATTGTTTAATGTAGGGTTAATTTAGTTGTCCACTAAGGTTCTGTCTTTCTGAAGGTTATAATCCATGTCCATTTGAGGATTATTCTCGAAGTAATCCTAACGAATATTGTAAAATCTTCATTCGTTTGTTTTTATTTTGTATTTTGAAGGAAAATTTTTGGCCCAAGAATAGCTTAAGCAGTCTTGGAAGAACAGATCAAAGCAGGAGAATTTTCTTTGCTCAAAACTTATAAATCTATAATAAATACTTGCATGAAATAATGCCACAAGGATAAACAAAAGAAGTAAAGAGTCTGGAAGAGGGCCAGTGTGTATGTACATGGATGCTTGCTTTATGACAAAATTGGTCCTCTAGCGTAATAGGGAAGGAATTATTTAACAAATGTTACTAGAACAATTGGTGATCCATAGGAAAAAATGACTCATCTCCATACCCCATGCAAAAATCAATTTAAGATTGATTTGTACATCTCAATGTGAGAGGCAAAACTATAAAACTTTAAAAGCTAATACAAGGAGAACATGTTCATAAAAAGTATAAGAAGAAATAAAATCCACTAATATAAATAAAACAGTTGGTACATTTCATTACCTTAAAATTAAGAGATTTTATTCTTGCAAAGTCAAAGGAGAATAGAGAGGCAAGCCAGAGTGGAAGAACATATTTGCAGTACATATAACAGACCAAAAGCATGTATCAGAATATTTAGAGCACTTCTACAAATCAGTCTGACAAACAATTCAATGGAAAAATGGGAAGGGACATGAAAATACACTTCATAAAAGGTGTAAATATGCAAGAAATAAGTGAAAATGTGCTTAACATCATTAGTAATCTGAGAAATATAAATTAAAACTGAAGAGACTCCATCATAAACCACTAGAGTGGCTAAAATTTAAAAAGAGGTTAACATTATAAGTTTTGGAGAGGATGTTAAGTTATGGGAACTCATTAAACACTGCTGGTGCAAATGTATGTTATTACAACTTCTTTAGGAAACACTTTGATATTTGCATACCCTGTGACCCAGTAATTTACTTTAGTGGGTATATTCCTGTGAGTAATGTGTGAACATGTACACTAAGAGATGTGTTAATAACATTGGTAGCAGCATTGTAATAGAGTCAAACTCAATACATTGTTCTTCAATAGGACTGACTAAAATTGTGATATGCTCATACAGTGCAATACTTTACGGCAATAAAAGTGGATGAAGTACAGTTACATGCTGCAGGGTGAATTTCGCAAGTATGTTTCTCAAAAGAAGCTAGAAACCATTCATAATTTGTGATTTCATTTATGTAAAGTAAAATGAAAACACACAAAAATAAAGCAGGTAAAATGTATACATTTTATGTTTATGTACAATTATATGTTAACACCAGAGATGCCAATTCCTGATTCCATTGCATGCCTGTTCATATTTCTATACTCCTTCCACATTCATTAAAAAGTTTTCTGATTTTGAATATAATGGTGTACCCCAAATCATATTTATCTTTATAAATAAAGATACAGCAGCATTTATGTACAGGTTTGATTCAGGTGATCAGAGGTTAAGTTTTTAATATATATCTAATATTTGAATCGTAACATTGAGAATTGATACGGTTTCTAATAATGATAATTCATCTTTATACAGGATATAATTATTGATAAAGCATTTTTCCCAGAAATCATTATGACAGCCTGGGAAGTATTTGGAATGTCTGCACATGAAGGAAGTGTTAGAGAGTGAGTTGGTGGTGGTTGAAAGACTAGAATCTCATTTTCATTTCCACACCTTGCCTTACTGCGTTCTTTATTTCTCTTGTGTGTCCCATGTAAAGACAGGACATTGCTGTTATGTAGGTGTAAGCAATCAGGGAATGTGTGGATGGGCTTTAATCTTAATAAGGGCAGTTTACAAGTCTCTTTTCTAATACTGATTTCAATATTGTGCCTATCTGTAAGGAGCCAAGGATGCCTGCCCTCTGGTTTTATTCTCATAATTTTCTGTAAGAGTTTGAGCTATATTCTTGCTCCACTTTGTAGAACTGATCAAAGTGGTGAGAGGAGGTGAGTCCCTGACAAACACGACAATTCATTGGTGTATCTAGAAATAAAGCATTTTATGGACTAGTCATTCTGATAAAAATTTTGAAGTTATAATGTCTTTTTAGTATTTGGAGTATTTATCATGATTAATAACTTGTATCATTTTGAAAATAATAGTATTTCTTGCTTTAAGGAAGCACAATTTCACAATTTAGAAAACCTTTAATTCCCTGTACAATTAAATGGAGTGATAATAACATTAAAAAAAATTACTTCCAGTTTCCATCAAATTTACTTAATTTCCATATCAAATTTAAGATGCTTACCTGACCAGTATTTGTGACCAATACATAGTTTTTAGCACTTCATTGCATGTTGTGTAAAACAAGGCCTGTATTTCTCTAATAGGAATAGAGCCTAATAGGAATAGGCTCTTAACATTTTACTCTATGCTTCTCCTCCAATTTTTTAGCATTTTCCTGAAAAAAATGTCTCTCATCCAGGGGCGCCTGGGTGGCTCAGATGGTTAAACATCTGACTCTTGGTTTTGGCTCAGGTTATGTTCTCAGGGTTCCTGAGTTCCACCCCATGTCGGGCTCTGCACTGGTGGTGCAGAGCCTGCTTGGGATTCTCTCTCTCTCTCCCTTCCTTTCTGCCCCTCCCTACTTGTGCTCTCTCTCTTTCTCAAAATAAATAAACATTTAAAATAAAATAAAATGTCTCTCATCAAAAGCATAGGGTCAAAGCATGCAAAAATATATACCCTAATAATCAGAGAAATCCAAATTTAGATAGATACCATATTTAAACCACTCTAGATTTTTAGGTGACTTCTCCCTATCAAGCTCTTTATGTTTTGTCTTATTGATGATTTTACCTAAAACATTCTAAGTAAACGCTTAGTAAGAAGTGGTATTTTGGTGTTACGATTTCAGGCAGGGGCACCAATATTCTGTATCTCAGTGGCCTTAACTTTTCCAACAAGTAGTTAGTTGTTTGCAGGTGTCATTGCTAAGCCACAGATAGTTTTTGCAAAGCTCGAAAAAGGCTCTTCTCCCAACTTTTGGTGGATGCTGCCCTCTGCGAGCGCTCAGTGCTTAGAGTGGCCAACAAACTGGATTTCAGTTCCCATTTGCTTTCTCTTGGCTGTGCACTCATATGTGCAGGGTACAACCTCCACATTGTTCATAGTGGCTTTGAGTCGTGATGATTCCTTGCATTTTTATTTTTGGATGTTTACTTTTGAGAGAGAGAGCACGAGCAGGGAGGGGCAGAGAGAGGGAGACACAGAATTTGAAGGCTCTGAGCTGTCAGCACAGAGTGCGATGTGGGGCTTGGACTCACTGTGAGATCATGATCTGAGCTGAAGTCAGACCCTCAACCGACTGAGCCACCCAGGCACCCCCCCGCCTTGTGTTTCCTTTGATATATTTATAGCATCAGAATTGTTTGCAGGCCAGAATATGTCATAATACCCACAGAATCCTTGAAGTAGTCCCTTTTTTTTTTTTTTTTTAAATTTTTTTTTTCAACGTTTATTTATTTTTGGGACAGAGAGAGACAGAGCATGAACGGGGGAGGGGCAGAGAGAGAGGGAGACACAGAATCTGAAACAGGCTCCAGGCTCTGAGCCATCAGCCCAGAGCCCGACGCGGGGCTCGAACTCCCGGACCGCGAGATCGTGACCTGGCTGAAGTCGGACGCTTAACCGACCGCGCCACCCAGGCGCCCCGAAGTAGTCCCTTTTGTAGTTGGTAAGGGATAACTTTCTCAGTGCTATTTGTACTTTTGTTGATCTTAGTTCTTTAATGAGATGTTATGTTTTTGAATTTTACCCAAAATTTATGACAACCTAATGTGAGTTAGAACTTTATAGGATTAGGTATGAATGTTTGTAGGACATGTTCTGTTTCTATGAAAGTTACATACAATACAGCTGCATTTTCAAATAATGACCATAAATATATAAGTTCTATATTTGAACTAAAGTTTGTTTTCCTTGTTGAATCATTTCTTTAAATAGTGACTAATAGACATTATTGTGTTCATACAACATATCATTGTACTTTTAAAATGTGTAATTAGATACAGCATGTACAGTTCTGGCTGAAATGGAATGGTTTAGTCATTTTCCATAAAACAGTAGCTTAATGATAGTCTTAAATTAATTTAGAATTTGAGTTTATGCCTGGATTTAATTGTATGCAGTAATGAAAACACCCTATTTTAGAAGGAACAAAGAAGAATGTTCTTATATTAAAAGTAACTGAAAGATAATTCTATAAGGTCAGAAACCTCTGATTGCATTAAAAATTAACAGTAAGGGAGTGCCCAGCTGGCTCAGTCGGTTAAGTGTTGGACTCTTGATTTTGGCTCTGGTCATGATCTCACGGTTTGTGGGTTTGAGCCCCACATTGGACTCTGTGCTGATGCCTGCAGATCAAGCAGTGCCTGCTTGGAATTCTCTCTCTCCCTCTCTCTGCCCCTCCCTCACTTGTGCTGTCTCTCTCTTTCTCTTAAAAGAAAATAAATTTAAAAAAAACCTAAAAAAAAATTAACAGGATAGTTTTCCCCAAGTTTGTCTGACAAAGAGAATGTACAGTATGAGTGGGTTTTTTTGTTTGTATGTTTGTATATTTTATAAGGGAATATATATAAGGCAGTGTGTGTGTGTGTGTGTGTGTGTGTGTGTGCGCGTGCGCGCACGCGCACACACACGCATGTAATGTAGCTGCACTGGCACTAGTGACATTGGGATTAACGTTATTTGGCCCTGCTTGATTTTTTCAAAAAGCTCTTTTAGCAAAGTGGATTTCTTGTAGGGTTTAGATCAATTTTTTTTTTTCCTGTTTTAGTAGATCATAATTAGAAGAGCCATGGTATTTATACTTAAATGCAATTAACTTCTCTAATTACCTTTTTTATATCATTGAAAGTTTTTGAAATCAAGAATGATGTAGAATGGTAGCAGTGAAATTAAACAGTTCTATTTGTATTAGCATCAAAAGAATAAAATACCTACGAATAATTTTAACAAAAGAAGTGCAACACATGTACACTAAAAGTTAGAAAGCATCATTGAAAGAAATTAAAGAAGAAATTAAATAAATGCAAAGACAGGACATATTGGATTTATGGTTTGGAAGACTTAATATAAACTATTAAGATTGCAGTATTCCCAAACAAACTCAATTACCTAGAGTTACTATGTGATCCAGCAGTTCTGCTCTTAACTATATATCCAAGAGAATTGAAAATATGTACACATACACAAATGTTCATAGCAGCATTATTCAGAATAGAGTGGAAACAACCCAAATTTCCATCAACTATTGAATGGATTAAAGGAAATGTGGTATTTCCATAAAATACAATATTATTCAGCCAGAAAGGAAGCGAAGTACTGATAATACTTAACACAGATGAACTTTGAAAACATTATGCTAAGTGAAAAGAGCCACAAAAAGCTGCACATTGTATGATTCCATTTACATGAAATATCTTGAATAGGCAAGTTCATAGAGATGGAAAGTAACTCAGGAGTCGTGGAAGGAGAGGAATGGGGAATGATTGCTAGTGGACATTGAGTTTCTTTGGGGGATGATGAAAACATTCTAGAATTAGATAGTGGGAATGGTTGTACAGCTTTGTGAATACAGTAAAACAGAGAAAGGGGTGCCTGGATGGCTCAGTTGAGCATCTGGCTCTTGATTTCATCTCTGGTCATGATTCCGGAGTCGTGGGATCAAGCCTTGCATGGGGCTCCGTGCTGAGCATGGAGTCGGCTTGGGATTCTTTCTTTCTCCCTCTGCTGTTCTTCTCCACTGTGTGCACTCTCTCTCTCTCTCTCTGTAAAATAAAAAAAAAAAAAATAGAAAACAATTTTTAAAAAGACAAATAAGCCCCAGATTGTATACTTTAAAAAAGATGAGTTTTGTGACATGTGAATTATACCTCAAGTTTAAAAAAATCACATAAAAAATGAAAGAGTGAGGGGCAGTTGGGTGGCTCTGTCGGTTAAGTGTCCAATGTTTGGTCTCAGCTAAGATCTTGATCTCAGTGCTGCAAGTTCAAGCCCTGCGTTGGGCTCAGTGCTGGGTGTGGATCCTGCTTTACAGGAAAAAAAAAAAAAAGGAAATGAAATGATAAGAGTGGCCTATACTTGTGATCTAATTATCAAGCCAGGAGGTGTTTGAGAGTAAGGGGTCTCACTTAATAATTGCTCCTGCATAGGGTCGCCTGGGTGGCTCAGTCGATTTAGCATCTGACTTCAGCTCAGGTCATGATCTCATGGTTCTTCGGTTCTAGCTCCACATTGGGCTCTGCTGACAGCTCAGAGCCTGGAGCCTGCTTCCAATTCTGGGTCTCCCTCTCTGCCCCTCCCCTGCTTGTGCTCTGTCTCCCAATAAATAAACATTAGATAACAAATTTTTTTATAAATAAAAGTAATTACTCCTGCACAATACACATTTGTTTAAGTGGCTGTCCCTGTTAAACCAGTATACATGTTCTCACTGCTTTTTGGTGTGTTTAAAGTATTTTCTTAACCCTCATAGAAGAAGTATGAAGAATATAAAATTTTTCTAGTATCCTTCTTTATCAAATGTGAGAAAAAGAAAAAGATTAAGAAAGTCATGTAATTTGAAGAAATGAGAGAGAAGGTATTTCTTAATGAAAATGAATGTAAATGTATGTGTTAAATGCAATATGTAGACACTGTTAGGACTGTGCTCATGTGACTTTTGTCATTTCACTCTCACATATAGCCAGTCAGTGAATGAATAAGGAGTTTTGTGTTGTAATATAATAAAACAGCCTCTGTGAACTAAAGATGTGTATCATAATCTGTGGAGTTTTTAAAAATTACTCTTGCTTGGGCGTTAGTCTCAGTTCTGATTTGATGGTTTTTGTGGGGCTAGGTTAAGTTGATGCATGCAAAATACACGTTTTAGTTTTCCATTTGAATCTAGTATTCATTTAATTTGAGAACTGCTACATTAAATCAATGAGTTTTATTGATCCATTTATTAAAATTTATAGTTATTATTTTGTGTATAAGTAGTATATAGCAGTAGCAACCGAGAGAAACTCATTCTAACTACACCCACCTACCAGTCCTTTCCCCTCTTTGGCTAGCCCTGTGTGTTGGTAATCCAGAAATTGTGATTCTTTTAATTTTCCAAGCATTGAGATTGGGAGGAATCTTCCTCTCTAGTTATTTAGGTTACCTTGAGGCAGGAGGTGTAGTGCGAAGTAGATAGAAGCTGCAGTTCCTTTGCAAATGTTGAAACTCTTATCTTTGGTAGAGAGGAAAGGAATCATCATTACTGTACAGTATAAGAGGGCTTGGGAGATGGAGACCTGGCAGGAGGAAGTCAGAACTCTCTAAGGTGGTTAAGAACTGCCCATGGCCTTTGTATTTTGACAACCCGTTGTACTGGTAGGTAAGTTGCTCTCTGTTGTTGGAACTGGGGGAGGACACAATGACTGTGTGGTTCTTTCATATCTCTGGTTTCTCTTGTGCAGCCTTGCACAGTTGGGCAGAAATTCCCCTCATATTCTGCTACTGAAAAGTAGCATGGACTTGCGAAATTGGAGTTGCATGACTCCTTGAAGATTTTGTAGTTCAGCTTATTTAATGATGGATCATGCCCATCCAAAAGTATCCCTAGGATAGTTTTGACTGATAGCCTTTCTTCAGCCACTACTTAAATAGTTCCAGTGGTGATGCCATATTGTTATACATGACATTAGAGCCAGAATTTCAACTCTGTCTCCTTGTGTGACTTCGGAAGGGTATTCGCCATTTTGGTCCCCAGTTGCTTCATCTAGAAAATGGAGCAAATGGTAACTACCTCACAGATTATTGTGACTACTGAATGGCTGTAGCATACATGAATGTCTGCCACAGCTGTTGGTAATTGTAGGTATGTGGTACCTTTCCTTTTGCAGTTCAATCAAGAACAACTAACCACCTTCAGAAGATTGGCTCTTAGAGAGTTTTTATAGCCTGGGACCCGAAATCTTTCTATATGCTGATTTATTGCTTTCATTCATTAAGGATGCAGTTGTTTATTGATCATGTGTTTCGGGCTAGGCACTTTGGTAGCTGCTGGAGTTATAGGGGCAAATACAACATACTTGATCTTCCTCATTGAGCTTATAGCTTGGTTGGGGAAAAAAGATAACTAATTATACAGGTAACTAATTACATTTGTGGTAAATGCCATAAAAGAGACATAGGATGTGCTCTGAAAGTGTAGCAGAAGGAGTCCTCATATAGTTTGAATGTTAAGAAACACTTCATAGAGGAAATAATGGTAATACTGAGACATAATGGATCTGTGGAACTCGTAGTCAGGGGAAGTTCTTGGGATGAGACCTAGTAAGAGATGGCAAGCTGGTAGGTTGTATGTGTGAAGGCCCTGCAGCAGAAAGGATTTAGGAGCTTTGTAAGCAGAAGGGCCTGTGCCCAGAAGCTTACTGGGTAGTAGGAAGAGTGGCAAGGAATGAGGATGGTGGGGTAGAGGCAGGGCAAGATTAGACAAAGTTCTGTAGGCCATGTTAAGGGTTTGGACTTTCAGAACAGTGTTAAGTGACATTTGCATTTTAAAATGACTCTAGTGAAAATGGGGAAATTGGATTGGAAGGAATAAGAATGCCTGCTGAGACCAGGCTGCTCTTGCAAAGCCTAGGCTAGACATGGCAGTCGCTGTTTCTGGAAGTAGAGTACTGTGTTGTGACTGGAGTTATGAGTTGGAACCAGATCTTCTAATGCCTTTGATCTTGCAGGCAGTGTAGTCAGTGGAGATTTTATAAATGGGAATGAGTTTAATACTTTTATCTTACCAGTACTTGTTACTGCCTACTAAAAATCAGAGAAAAACAATTAAGCTCAGTATTAACAGTCTAGCTCCTTCTTCAGGATCTGGCTTTGGAATAAATACCCCCCCCCCCCCCCCATATCCCTTTGCATAAAGACTTATTAGTCTGAGAGGCACATTCTTTTTTTTAAAAATTTTTTTTTTTTTTAACGTTTATTTATTTTTGAGACAGAGACAGAGCATGAACGGGGGAGGGTCAGAGAGAGAGGGAGACACAGAATCTGAAACAGGCTCCAGGCTCTGAGCCATCATCAGCACAGAGCCCGACGCGGGGCTGGAATTTATGGACCATGAGATCATGACCTGAGCCACCCAGGCCCCAGAGAGGCACATTCTTACAAACAAACAAACAAACAAACAAAAACAACAACCAAAAATCATCTATCAGCTACCTTCACTTTTGTACTGTCAGTTGATGTGGAGTGTCTTTTGGGTACTGAATGCCCATAAAGTAATGCTGCATTCAGGTTTCTTTTGGCTGATGGATACACTATTGGGAGCTGTGGTCATAGGGTTTTTCTGTTACAGTGAAGAAGAAAAAAATTGTCTCACTATGCCAGTAGAATCTTTCTGAAACAGATAATTGAAGTTTGGTTTGGTTGGATGTGAGAGAGTTTTGAAGCAGTCTTATATGGTACTTTTGAATTTTTGGAAGCAATGAGTACTACCTAGATTACTAAACTTTCTGTTCCACTGTCTCCTGCTTCATCTTTGTTACAGTCTTTTGTTAGTTTGCCTTTTATTTTGCCTGTGATTATGATCTGTGTATATTACTAGAATGGATTACTCATTTTTGAAAGCCAGCTTCTACATCCAACACTGCTGTTTTTTAGCAGTTTTTAATTGAGTGCTCAATTAACACATCATCATGTCTTGTAAAGACTGTGGTATAACTGGGTACCTATAGGATATCAGAAATAGCTTTTTTTAGAACTACATAGGAAACTTTCATTTTTAAGGCTGTATATGTATTTTGTTTATATTTAGAAGACAAAGCATTTTTGTCTTCTATTTCTAGCCTTCTCTGTATCTGGTATTTAGACTTAGAAGATACTGGTCTTACAAACATCTGTGTGTCTTTTTTTTTTAAGATAGAGAGCATGAGAGTGTGAGGGAGGGAGAGGGGAGAGGGAGGGAGAAAACCCAAAGCAGGATCCACATTCAGCGCGGATCCTGACTCAGGGCTTGATCCCACAACCCTGGGATCATGACCTGAACCAAAGCCAAGAGTTGAACGATCAACCGACTGAGCCATCCAGGTGCCCATATATGTCTTTTTTAATGTCCAGAATAAAAATTATAAAATGAAGTGATAAATCAAGGAAAGAATATTATCTGATATGAAAATGACCTGCCTGCAACATTTAGAAATGATCTATAATTTGTTTTGGGAACAGATTATAATTAACTCTTCAACTATTTGCATGTGTGTATCAGGTAGGATGCTTTCTTTGCAAGTATCAGAGAGGGTAACCAAAAGAATTTTACCATCTTATCTAACAAGAAATTCAAAGTTAGGGCGGTTCCGGATTGGCTAACTTGGGTCCCTCTTCTGTCTTTTGTCAGTTATTTTCGTGTTCTACTGTTTGATTCTAAATTTATTTATTTAGTTGTCCTTCCCTACCAACAATAGTTCTTTGGCAATATGTGGTTGCCCTAGACTATGTTTATGCCTGTGAGTAGAAAAAAAACAATAATTAGTCATAGACTTTTTTGCTCTGGATTGTTCTTAGCTTATTTTCTGTTTCATCTTTTATTTTCATTCTTAAAAGTGAAGGAATATGAATTGTCTTCTAAGTATCTAATGATGTTTATTTTTAAGTTAACACATATACATCAGGGAAGATGAACATTAAGAAAAGCATAGAGAGTTGCCTGGGTGGCTCAGTTGGGTAATCATCCGACTTCAGCTCATGTCATGATCTCACCATCTGTAGGTTCCAGCCCCATGTTTGGCTCTGTGATGACAGCTCGGAGTCTGGAGCCTGCTTCATATTCTGTCTGTCAGTCTGTCTGTCTCTCTCTCTCTCTCTCTCTCTCTCTGCCCCTCCCCCACCCATACTCTGTGTCTCTTTCAAAAATAAACATTAAAAAAAATTAAAAAAGCATAGAGTAACGAGTGCTTCTCTCTATATAGTCAGAAGCCTCTCAGACAATAAAGAATCCTGTCAATAAATCCAGTCCATTCATTGTGATGTCTGTAGTATGAAATGAAAGTGTGTAAAAAGAGTAAATGCTGTTAATGAAAATCCAGTATATTTACATCATGAACTTTCAGGTAAATTAAGAAATGATTTTAACTTTCATAAAAGAGAACTAACAAGTTTCTCCTGAATAGCTAGCTCTCATAATGTAAGTTTTTGATAGGTTTAGAATATCTGCTGAATTTCTCTAACTATTGAATTCAATTAGCAGAATTTGAAATTGATCTTTTGTGTGCTTCTGAACCCCCCAATTTTGGTTCCTTTGTCTTTTTAGATGTTCCATAGCTGGCAGCCAAGCTTGTGTTGCCATCCTTAATTTTATGATCAAATAGGTACCTGGAATAAACTGAGTAATAGTATAAAGTTTTAAGCTCTTGATACATGCCAAGAGCTTATTTTGACAAATTCTCACAGAGCCCTATTTTAAATGTAGTATTCCCATTTTATAGATTGAAAACTAAGGGTAAGAGAATTTTACTTGACTGTAGTTGACAGTCCTGTATCTAGTAAACAACTCTGATGTCTGGGAAGTGGAGAAGATTTTGTGTTTGTGTGTCACCACAGGGCCTTATGTCTTTTGTGAGCACATAGAACAGGTCCTTGGGAAGAACATACTCCCCTGTGTGTGGGTTTTCCGAATTCCACACTGTCATACTAGCCCACTCAGCCTTTAAGAATATGTTAAAATGTGAACTAGTTTCTTACCAGCTTTTGTGGTAGCAGCCTATTTGTCCCATGTTCTGCCAAAGGTGAATCAGTTCATGCTGTACTGTCTGCTGAAAGAGGCTTGTCATCCTTTGGAATTTCATTCACGTGGTTGCCCTGAAACCTCAGGGTTTGAATAGGCTTAAGAAAAGTTATGCTTGTGTAGGTTATAGGAGTCTTTCTTTTTGTTAGGATAGGAGCTATGTTATCTTGAGGCATTTTAAGATTCTTAGCTGAAGTTTTATAAAGCACAATTTTTTTAGTAGCTGGACTTTAAAATCCTTTCTTGTGTAAAATTGAGAATTGCAATAACCATTGTATTGATTAGGTGTCTTGCTCTCATTGGTAATTAATGTTAAGTGCCCATTTTCGTAAGTACAGAATACTGTTTTAGATACAGTTTGTGTTTAAACTTTATTTTATTTTATTTTATTTTATTTTTTTTTAAACGTTTATTTATTTTTGGGACAGAGAGAGACAGAGCATGAACGGGGGAGGGGCAGAGAGAGAGGGAGACACAGAATCGGAAACAGGCTCCAGGCTCTGAGCCATCAGCCCAGAGCCCGACGCGGGGCTCGAACTCACGGACCGCGAGATCGTGACCTGGCTGAAGTCGGACGCTTAACCGACTGCGCCACCCAGGCGCCCCTAAACTTTATTTTAATTCTCTGGTGATACGCAGTCAAATTAGTTGAGATTGAAAGAATCTCATCTTTTGGTGATAGAAATATAATGGAAATATACCAGAATTTCTTGGGATGCATTTGTTTGTTGTTAATTAATTACATAAAATAGTCTTCCTACCCTGTAAACAATAAATTGTTGTCTTGATTTCATTTAGTAATGAAAGGCTGGACTCAGAGGAGTCATCCTTCTGTTTATAATGGCCACAAACTTGTTTGTAAAATGATGCGGGGTAAAGATTTTTGTTCTCTGATTGTTTTATATTCTACATCTGTAGAAAAACAGTGATCATAACTTGGGATACTATACAGAACTAGAATATTCTTTTTTTTTTTTTTAATTTTTTTTTTTCAACGTTTATTTATTTTTGGGACAGAGAGAGACAGAGCATGAACGGGGGAGGGGCAGAGAGAGAGGGAGACACAGAATCAGAAACAGGCTCCAGGCTCTGAGCCATCAGCCCAGAGCCTGACGCGGGGCTCGAACTCCCGGACCGCGAGATCGTGACCTGGCTGAAGTCGGACGCTTAACCGACTGCGCCACCCAGGCGCCCCAGAACTAGAATATTCTTATGGGAATATGTATGTCTCCTGTTGTCTCTGTATTTTGATATGTTTATTGTTTTTCACATACAGCTAAACGTTGTAATACTTGAAGCTTTATTCCTTATACCTTGGCTGTTCTGAAAATATATTTCTACTGGCAGTCAGTATAAATACCTTATCAGATAAACAGGGCAAATTTCACTGAATTTGAAGAATTATTTTCCTTATGATCTTGTATGTCCTACTGTCTGGAAATCCAATTATCTTGAAAACATGCAAAGTTCTGACCTTTTGTGGATTGTCCTTCTCTCTAATAATATTGTTGAAAGTGAGGTCCTTGCTTGTGTAAATGTCATGTAGGATATTATGTTGTGATGCCTTGATTGGTCCCACTTCTGTTCCTGATTTGTGATTTGGGGTGGGCTCCTGTTGTCTCTGCCTGCACTTGTATGTAACAGAAAGAGATTGGGACCCATATCTAATTCTAACTGTTGACATTAAGTATTATAAAGTAAAATGAAGGTTTAGGAAAAAATGTTTAATGTTAAATGAATATTATTTATCAGAACTATTATGGGTGATTTTCTATTAAATCAGAGTCAAAGATGGGAAATTTTCCTTTATATTCCTGGTTAGATGTCACTAGAAAGTAGTAGTGCTTTTTCCTTGGCTCTAATTATTGATGATTGTCAGTTGATTTTTTTTTTTATTGTACTTTGTAGCTGCAATATGTATTTATAATTAATTTTTTTTTTTTTTTTTTTTTTAACTAACCAACACAGACTTTTGGAATGGCGAAGAAATGATGTCTCTGGGCAACTGTGGAATTGTTAGTGTATTCTTACTATGTGGAGAGGCCAGACAGATCCTTCCTTTGAGTTGCAGAACATTTACCATGATTACTGTGAGAAAGACAGCAAGAGAGGTACATTATAGCTACTTGATTTGAGAGGATTTGGAAAAATTGATGTAGGATTTTAAAAAATCTTTGCAGCATTTTGTGATTTCCCTAAAAGTGCAAAAGAAATTTTGTGCAGAAGAATATAGTATCTTATTTGTCCATTGGAGTCAAGCTGGAGAAGTAGAACATTTTTTTCTTAATAATGATATCTTTAATAACTCTTTGGATGTCCTTCAAGTTTCCAAAGGACTATCATTTCAGTGATGATTTATGTTGTCTGCATAGTATTCACAAAGATACAATCAGTCTTTATTCAGCAGAGATTATAACTCTTCAGATGGTACTGCAGATTTCATTTTTAGAAGTGTTTTATAAATATTAATTAGAATTGTGGAGTGTTAGAGCTGACATACTGGCTAGCATTTCTAGGACACTATATATGCTTGGCACTCTAATAACGATTTAATGGATACCACTGCATTTATTCTTATGAATCCATGTGTGAAATATATGTTAATTGTCCTTAGTTTATTGTTTGGCGTAGAGAAGTCAAGTGACATTTCTGGGAGTCACACAATTAATAGCAAAACCAAAATAAAACTATTGATGTCTTCCCATCGTATTTAAAATAAAGTTTGTCTATCTCCTGCTTGCTTCTCCAGTATCATCTTTTCTCATTTTCCTATAAATGCTTTGTACCCCAGCCCAGCTATTCTAACTCCTATGGTTTTATTAAAATTCCATTTCCTTTTCTTTCATATCTATGCACTCTCTCCCAGTAAACATATTAACACAGCTGAAATGAAACCAATAAAACAAAACACTTAAGTGCTCCCTCCTTCACTGTGTTTGTAAATGATGTATATCTGACTCATGAACGGGTTTGAAATGTGTGGGTCCACTTAATACATGATTTTTTTTGATAAATACAGTACAGTTCCATAAATGTGCAATATTACACAGGATTCCCACCCTTCCCTTCACAACAAAGAATTATGATCTGTTCTAAAATGTATTTGAGAAGCTTTAGGTTAAGCAAATGAATAAATGCACTGATGTTGTTGCAAGCCAAGGTTCTTACCATGGAGGAAGGAAAGAACAAATAGGGAATAAAGAAGGCAGAGAAGAACCTTGTGGAAATTGGAGGTATCAGTATGAACATATGTTCATATTATATTTATATATTTCTAGAAATGGCTTAGAACAGTGGCATTACAGTAGCACCACCCAGATCTTGGCTTCTAAATACTGTGCCCCAGTAATAGGAGCCAGAATCACTTGGATAAATGGCTTATTCTGGGGATGGCTCAGGAAAGTATCAGATCTAGTATCAGAACATCTCATTGGGCTGAAAATAAGGAAGTGCTCTAAGCAGTGATGAGTGCATATTAGAAAGACATAGGACCCAGTGTTTGGGGTGTGTGTGTGTCTCACTGGCCAAATTGGGGATGAGTTGAGCATCATAATCAGTAAGGAGGTTAATGGATTATAATTCATTGAGTAAAAGAAATATACATATCCATACTGAGAACAAACAGATACAGATAGAGCAGGGGAGAGGGCTTTTCCTCACAGTAAATGTGGAGGGAGTAGTAGTGGAATTGGAAGACTGTCATTTTACAATTGTCATGAAGAATCATGAAAACATTCTAAGTCCAGGGGAAAAGTTTGAGGAGTAGGGTGTGTGTATATATATATATTTTCTATATTGTATATATATATATATATATATAGAATATATTTTCCAACAGATTGCTTGTTACTTGCAAGAGGGAAATAGGTATATACAGCAGAGAAATTGGATGACGTTTTGATCAGATGATCAAAAATAAACATCAGTAAAGGGATAGGTGGACATCAGATGCCTCTGGGTATGTGATACCCTAAGAAGAATACAAGATCACTCATGCAGTGTTTTGGCTGGGAGTTGTGCGGAAACATCAGACAAACCTAAATTGATAAATATTTTATAGAATAACTGGCTTGTATTCTTCAAAATTTCATGTCATGTTAGGCAAAGCCCCAGAAACTCTTCTAGATTAAAGGAGACTGAAAATACTGACAACCAAGTGTGATATGTGATCCTGCATAGATCCTGTCAGGAAGAGGAGACATGCTCTACAGAACATTATTGGAACAGTTGACAAAACCGGAATATGGCTTGCACTTTTTAAAGTATTGTATCAATGATGTGTATGTGCTGAATTTGATAACTGTACTTTGGTTATATAAGAAATGTTCTTAGGAAATGCTGTAAGTATTGAGGGTGAAAGGACATGATATATGCAACTTACCCTAATGTGGTTCAGAGCAATAATTTTTTAATATTTATATATAGATTATAACACACATATAACACTTCATAAACAATGAGGGAGAGAGAATGAATGCTATTTTTGCAACTTTCAGTAAGTTTGGAATTATTTTAAAATAAAAAGTTAAAATTAGTTAAAAATTTTTCTAAATGGTTGTAAACATTAATATACATGCTGAAGACTTTTTAAATATTTTCTTTTGAGGCATATGTGAATTGTAAATTGTGCAAAATAGGGTAGTAGGTCAAGGAAGATCTGTGTCCCAAAGTGTGGGCAAGTAGCTGTGGTGCCCCTGGCATGGCCATTAAGGATGGGAGGGAGAAGGAAGGATGGAAGGAATTAGGCTGTGGGGATTGGTAGCAGGGTCTCTTTATGCTGTTGGGGTTGGTAGTCTTTGGCTTCTCTCTTCTCCCCCATCATGCTTTTTGCCAATGGTGAAATGAAGGGTTTTTCTGGTAAGGCTGGACTAGCAGTTGGCCCTACTGTTGACCAGGGGTAGCCCTGGGCTCAGGGTCCACCAGTGAAGTCTGGTGTTTGGCACCTGAAACTAGCAGCTCTGGGAAAACTGATGTAGGGCTTTTAGATTCCTGATCCTCTTATAAGGCAGCAGAGTACAGCTGTTAGAGTGCTCTTCTGGAGCTACACATAGACCTGGCTCTGCTGTTTAGCAGCTGTGACCTTGGAGAAAAGATAACTTATGGCCTTGGCTTTCATTTTCTCAGATTTAAAATGAGAATAATAAAGAAGTTGTAAGAATTTAAGAAGATAAATATGTGTAAAGTGCTTTACTGCTATTACATACCAGAACTCTTGAAAAGCTTCCATTTCTCCATTGAACCAACTAATACATAATAGAAAACTTGCTCATTGTCTGTATCCTATGGGTATGGACTTATCTGATGAACTGACAGTGACGATAATTTAAATATTCTGAGAAGATACTGGAAAGGCCTGATAGAAGATCTTTTTAAACAGCATTTTCCCCAAACTGGATGGCAAAATGAATGGAATAGTAATCTGTTTCCCATAACCATTTGGAAAGTGCCAACTCGGGTGCCTGGGTGGCTCAGTCGATTAAGTGTTGGACTCTTGATTTTGGCTCAGGTTATGATCTTACGGCTCATGGGATTGAACCCCACATTGGGGTCTGCACTGACAGCGCAGAACCTGCTTGGGATTCTTTAACTCTCTGCCCCTTGCCTGTTCGTGCTCTCTCTCTCTCTCTCTCTCACTCTCAAAATAAATTTAAAAAAGAAAGAAAATTGCCAACTATATTTTTCACATTTAGGAAGAAGGCTCCAGAAGTCCTCTTGAGGCAAAAATTGGTTGAACAAAAGTGACTCTTTTTTTTTTAAGTTTTATTTATTTTTAAGTGAGAGAGAGAGAGTGCGTGCACTTGTGCATGAGCAGGGGAGGGGCAGAGAGAAAGGAAGAGAGAGAATCCCAGACAGGCTCCACACTGTCAGCACAGAGCCCCACTTGGGGCTCCATCCCACCAACCATGCGATTCTGACCTGAGCCAAAATCTAGAGTCAGACGCTTAACCGACTGAACCACCCAGATGCCCAAAAGTGACTTTTTTCAGTATTTCAACCCTTTCAGAGAAGGTTGCCCAGGTATTTCCTTTTTTTGATGAAGTACACATGTGAGATGGGATTCTTTGATCTGGTTTATGTTAAAGCTAAAAATTGGAGTTGTCTTCCTAAATGAAATGGAGCCGATCCCTCTTTAATATTAATTTTTCTTACAATCTCATTCTTCTTACTAAAGATGCTACTTTCAGGTATGCATTCTTACAAAGTAGGTGATTTGACTTGTTATTTATAGTTACCATGATTTTATATATATGTTGTCACCATATAATCCTAGTACTTACAGTTATTATTATATGTATTATGTGTATTTATATATGCATTTACCATATAATCATGGAAACTAATACCATGAAACATACATGAACATATATACATACCCACATTATATGTAACTGCTTCCATTTTACTTGATATTTAATTATGTTTTCATTATTTTTAAGGCTATTTTTCATTTGTGGCACGTTATACTATATTCTGTTATATCAGTAATAAGGTTTTTTTTTTTTTTTTTTCAACGTTTTATTTTTGGGACAGAGAGAGACAGAGCATGAATGGGGGAGGGGCAGAGAGAGAGGGAGACACAGAATCGGAAACAGGCTCCAGGCTCTGAGCCATCAGCCCAGAACCTGACGCGGGGCTCGAACTCACAGACCGCGAGATCGTGACCTGGCTGAAGTCGGACGCTTAACCGACTGCGCCACCCAGGCGCCCCAGTAATAAGGTTTTATATTCAAATACATTTATTAAAGTGAAAATGGGAATTGATGTAAAGAAAAAATAGGTAAATAATAGTGTCAAGCATGATACATGGTTAGGGGAAAGATTGAGAAGTTCAGGTTTGAATGACTAAAGTTTCGGAACAACTGCTGTGTTATACAGTAGAAAAAGTCCTGGTTGTTTGAAATGAGCCTTTTGATGGTTCACTTTTCTCCTTGGATTTCAGCTGCTTCTCTACTGAAGGAGTAGGGGTTATAATATGAGATAATTTCTAAGGTAATTTGAAAATTATAGTATTCTGTTATATTTCAAGCAGCTTGATTGAAGTTTGGCAAAGAAAAAGGTTTGAATTAAAATGGGTTCTGGAAGAGTGTTGACTAGTCACTTCCCCTTCTTTTTGTTGACATACTATTTATAGAAAAAGGAAGAAATCAGAGTATTTACTAAGCTTACGGAAAAAAATTTAAGCTATATAGAAACTATAATATAATTACATGTACAGTATACTTTTATCTATTTCATATTTTAGTTTGCTTTTTTATAAGGTATAACCTTAGATACCAATTTGACATTTAATTATTGGAAATTAATTACAAGATAATATTTTCCATTTAATTTTTTCTCCTGATTTCTGTTGTATGTATGAAAAAAGTTATTAATCTGTTTCAAGGGAAGGAAATATGTGAAATAGCAGGAACATAGTAAATACTTAGTTTTTTTATCATAAATATTAATATGCTTAGAAATACATTTGTTAGTAGTAATAAAGAATCACTTTCCTTAAAATATTTACAATTGTGTAGTATTTTATTCTAGCCCCATTTGGTACATAGAATGTGTATAATTTCCATTTTCCTCTTCTAAAAAGTTACTTTTATTTAGAAATTGTCAGGTACCAAAGCTTGCACAGCTAGTTGAGTGAAATGTTTGTGTTTAGGATCTAGGTTTCTCGCTCAACTTGTAATAGACCTTCTTGGTCAGAAAGCGCTTTGAAATTCCAAGCAAGTTGTGAAGAAAGAGTAATTGGAAATGGCACAAAATGCTAGAAGTAGAAGGAAGATTTCAGTGATGTTTAAAGTTAATGGTTTTTGGCTTTCAGGATTTTTTTTCTTCTTAAATTTAAAAGCATCCATTTTGTTTTTGTTGTTTGTAGTAACTTTTTTCCTTATCACAACGATGGTATTAATTTTAGAAAAAAGAAAAACTAGAATAAATTATTGAAAGTAGAATGCATTTTTCAAGAAAACCTGAAAGTCAGATTTCTTCTTGACAAAAATTTAAAAACATTTTTTTAATGTTGGCCAAATTGTTTAAAAACCTTCTGTCTAGAGGATAGTTTGGGCTGTTCATTTGCAACAATAATAAATATCTTATTCCTTGGGACTTTGGTGCTGTTTTCATTTTCTGTTTTGTCCCTAGGTGAGCACATTTTTTCCCACAACATTAATAATGTCTAAATGCTCAGAATTCCCAAAGGCATATTTTTAGCTCTAATGTCTAAATCTTATATCTAACTTCCTGTTTGACATTTTCATTTGTAGGATCCATGACCATGTCAAGTTTAATATGTCCAAAAGGGAATTCTTAAATTTCCTTCTTTTAAAGCAGTAACGAATCATTAAAGATTTTCTCTTGTTAAATACTTGTTTGTTTAAAAAAATTCAGTTGTTGATTGTGTACAGCTGTGTAACTGTGTACAGTTACTTTCATTACGAAAGGTTTTTTTAGTAGTTTTTGAAAAAAAATAATTGATTTACCAGAATCATCAAAATGAGATGTTATGATGAAGTCAGAGATTGGTGTTTATTTAATAAGAACAAACCTTAAAAAGTAAAGTTTACCTTCTGTTTAAAGTCCATGCTCTGAAAATACTTAGTTACTTAAGCAACAAGGTTCTTTAAAACAGTAAACAAAGTTGATTTGAAAAGACTGAACATCTTTGATCAGTATTAGTATGAATTGTTCTGAATTTGCTAGATTCTATAATCTGTCTTTCCTTTCCACTCCTTTTTCCTTTTTCCTTTTTCCTTTTTCCTTTTTCCTTTTTCCTTTCCTTTCTCCCTCCCCTCCCCTCCCCTTCCCTCCCTTTCCCTTCCCTCCCCTCTAAACTCTACCCTCAACATGGGGCTCGTGGGGCTCGAATTCATGATGCAGATATCAAGAGTCACATGCTCTACTGACTGAACCAGCCAGGTGCCCCTGATATTTCTTAAATTAAGGCAGCAGAATCCATATTGGGACTCCTTTTTTAAATCTAGTTTCTGATTTTATAAAATGACCTGCTAAAAAGAATTTCAGTTAACTAAAAGTTCCGTTTAAACTAATTTTTTACTTCAGTGTTGCCTGAATACAGGTATAGGCCTTGGGATTTAATTAGTGATTACTTCCCCCGCCCCCAAGGATAACTATATTACTTTGTGGGAAAAATGCCCATCCGTGTTTGCTAAAGATAAGTTTTAGTTCCAAAGGTATGTGTTATATGTTTTCATTTCTACTAAAACTCCTTTAGCTTTATCACATAGAAAAATTAGTGCTCAGTTGACCTAATGTAGTTGGCTTCAATTAATAAAATCATAATCCTGGAGTTGTTTTAAATGTATGTACATTTTTTTTTTTTTAGTGTTTGTTGAAATTGAGGCAAAATGTACATAACATAGTATCATTTCAGCTATTTTTAAATGTGCAGTACAGTGGGAAGAGGGGGTGGGTGTGTGGGGGGAAGGTAGGGGTCCCTGGGTGGCTCAGTTGTTGAGTGTTTAACTCTTGATTTTGGCTCAGGTCATGACTCCAGGGTAATGGGATTGAGCCCTGCTTTGGGCTCTGTACTGAGTGTGGCGCCTGCTTAAGGGTTCTCTCTCTCCTTCTGCCTCTGCCCCTCCCCCCCGTTCATGCTCTCTCTCTCAAATAAAAAATTAAAAAGAAAAATAAGTGTACAGTACAGTGGTATTAAGTATGCTCACATTGCGGTGCAGTGATCACCACATCTGTCTTCAGAACTTTTTAATCATTCCATATTGAAACTCTATACCCATTAAGCATAATTCTCCCTTTGTCCCTCCCTTTCATCCCTGGTAACTACCATTTCTCTTTCTCTGAATTTTGAGTACTTGGTGTACCTCATAAATGGAATTATCTTGTATTTGTCTTTTGTGGCCAGCATATTTCTCTTACCATAATATTTTCAAAGTTTATTCATGTAGCAAGTGATAGGATTTCCTTTTTTAAAGCTGAAAAATACTCCATTGTATGTAGACATCACATTTGTTTCTCTGTTCATCTGCAATGATATTGGAGTTGTTTCTACCTTTTAAGTGAGAGTAGTGCTCCTAGGAACATAGATGTACAAATGTTTTGTTCAAGTTCCTGCTTGCAGTTCTTTTGTGTGTAGACTTAAAAGTGGAATTGTTGAGTCAAATGATGATTTCTCTATTTAATTTTTTGAGTAACCACCATACTTTTTCCACAGCAGTTGTACCATTTTACATTGTCAGAAACAGTTCACAAAGTTTATCCGCATTCATATTGGTTTTTGTTTTGATAATAGTTATACAAATAGGGTGAAGTGCTATGCCATTGTGGTTTTGATTTGCATTTGCCTAATGATTAATGATGAACGTCATTTCATGTGCTTATTAGGTATTTGTGTATATTCTTTGGAGAAATGTCTATTTAAGTCCTTTGCCTGTTTTTGTTGTTGAGTTTTAGCAGTTCTTTATGTATTCTGGATATTAATCTCAGATAATGTGATATATAATTTTTTCCTTCCATTTTGTGGGTTGCTGTTTTACTCTGTTGTGACCTTTGACACTTTTTGACATTTGATCATGTATTCATGGATTTGTCTGGGCTCTTTATTCTGTTCTATTGATCTATATGTCTTTATGCCAGTGCCATACTGTATTGATTACTTTAGTTTTACAGAAAATTTTGACATTAGAGAGTGTGAGTCCTCCAACTTGTTCTTCTTTTTCAAGATTAGTTTGGATATTAGGAGACCCTTGAAATTCCATATGAATTTTAGGGTGCCTTTTCATACTTTTGTAAAAAACATCATTGGGGTTTTGCATTGAATTTGTAGCTTACTTTGGGTAATATTGTTATGTTAACAACATTAAGTCGTCCAATCTATGAACATAGGGTGTCTTTTTTATTTCTGTAATTTCTTTTATCAGTGTTTTTTCATTTTGAGTATACAAGTCTTTCATGTTGACTAAGTTAATACCTGAGTTAAAAAAAAATTTTGTTGCCATTATATATGGAATTATTTTCTTTTTTCAGACTGTTCATTGTTAATATAGAAATGCAACTTATTTTTCTGTGTTTATTTGTATCCTTTGATGGATTTGTATATTAGTTCAACAGTGTTGTGGAATTTTAAGGGGATTCTACATATAAGATCCTATCATTTGCAAACAAAGATACTTATTTCTTTTTCTTGTTTAATTGCTTTGGCTAAAACTTCCATTACATTGTTGAATCTGAGTTGTGAAATCAGTCATCCTTCTCATTCTTGATCTTAGAGGAAAAGCTTTCAATCTTTCACCATTTGAACATTCTGTAAGCTGTGGTATTTTCCTATATGATTTTTATTATGTTGAGATAGTTTCCTTCAATTCCTAGTTGATTGTTTTTATCACAGAGGAGTAATGTATTTTGGCAAATGCTTCTTTTATATCAATTTAGATGGTCATGTGGGTTTTTCTTCATTTTCTTAATGTGGTTTATCACATTGATTTTAGTATGTTGAATCATCCTTGCATTCCAGGAATAAATCCCACTTTGTCATGGTGTATAATCCTTTTAACATGCTACTGAGTTTGGTTTGCTAGTATTTTCTTCAGTATTTTTGCATCAGTGTTCAAAAGGACTATTAATCTATTGTTTTCTTTTAGTGTCATTGTGTGGCTTTGATACAGGGCAATGCTTACCTCAGAATAAGTTAGGATGTGTTCTGTTCCCTTCAGTTTTGGGGAAGTGTTTGAGAAAGGTTGGTGGTAGTTCTTTAAAATGTTTGGTAGAACTCCCAGTGAAACCATTAAGTCGAGTAGTTTTCTTTGGCAAGAGTTTTGTTTTGTTTGTTTTTTTTTTTAATACTAATTCAATCTCCTTACCAGTTACAGATGACTATTCGCCTTTCTGTTGGTTTTTTTTTTTTTTTTTAATTTTTTTTTCAACGTTTATTTATTTTTGGGACAGAGAGAGACAGAGCATGAATGGGGAAGGGGCAGAGAGAGAGGGAGACACAGAATCGGAAACAGGCTCCAGGCTCTGAGCCATCAGCCCAGAGCCTGACGCGGGGCTCGAACTCAGGGACTGCGAGATCGTGACCTGGCTGAAGTTGGACGCTTAACCGACTGCGCCACCCAGGCGCCCCTGTTGGTTTTTTTTTTTTTAATGTTTGTTTATTTTGAGAGAGAGTGGAAGAGCGAGAATCCCAAGCAGGCTCTTTGCTGTTAGCTCAGAGCCTGATGTGTGGGGCTTGATCTCATGAACTGTGAGATCATGACCTGAACCTAAATCAAGAGTCGGACGCTTAACCAATTGAGCCACCTAGGTGCCCCTGTGTAAGTCTTTTAGCTTTATTCTTCAAGGTAGTTTTGACTATTCTTTGTACTTTTGTATTTGCAAGTGAATTTTAGAATAATCATGTTAGTTTCTGCATATAATAAAAGAAAACCTGCTGGCATTTTGAGTAGGATTACATTGAATCTCTAGATTAATTTGGGGAGAATTGACATCTTTATGAAATCGAACCTTCTCAGAATCTGCAAAGATGAATTTGTCTGTTAGTGTATTTTAAATTTCAGGAATCAAGACACTTTTTGTTTTCTTTGTTTTGTTTTAGGTAACTGAAGTAATAGCATCTTTTGTTTTACTTAATTTTTTTTGCCAGTGAGAGTGCTTCAGTATAGATGAGAATTTTAACTTTGAAGGAAAGAAAAGAGGAATTGCTGCAGCCATGACCTAAATAGGAAGGAAGGCAATGTATAATGGGATAGATACCGATAGGTTGATAGTTATGATGGCAGTAATTTGAGGAGCTTCTCTTCTGGTTACTATTTTTTCCATCAGTAGAATAGGTAGCAGAGTCATCAGCTGAAAGTGAGGATGGGTGATGAGTGTTGCAGTTGTGAGGAGAGAGAATATGGCATAAAATAACCAGAAAATTGGGAAATGGAAAATTGCTAAACTTAAAGTCAGATTAATTATCCTGGTTGGCATGGTGGTTTATTCTCAGCCATATTCAGCTTACATGGGAGCATGTAGTCAAGAGTGAGTTTGTCCAGGAAATGAGTGGAGGGAGGAGGGAGAGCAGGAGCCAAGGGAGTGGGAATAAGGGTATATGAAAATTTAACTGGATAAGGAGGGACATAAACTGGGCGAGGGACACTGAAAAGGTGGGAGGCGTAATAAATTGTAGGACCTAATGGGATCAAAAGATTGTTATAATTAGGTTGTTAGGAGTGTTTGAGCTGGGAGTATGAGAGGTAGTAGTTACAGAGTTGTATATGCCGGTTTAGTTTGGCATAATTTACTCTCAGATTTTTTTGGTTATTTGCATTAATCTTCATGTGATAAGTATAGGACATGTTAGGAAAAACAAGTTCGTATTTTTTAATCTAAGACTTTTGGGCCGAGGTACGTATTCAGTTTCTTTTTTTTCCCTTTATTACTTTTTCCAGGGACTTACCAGTTTTATTGATCCCTCCAAAGAACTAACTTTTGGTTTTGTTGATCTCTGTTGTATGTTTTCTGTTTCATTACTTTATGCTCTTTTATTTCTTCATTTGTACTGTTTTGGAGTTTAATTTGTTCTTTTCGTAACTCTTTTGGATGGTTGATTAAAACACTAGTTTTTGGCTTTTCCTCCATATATGTATTCTAAAGCTATAAATTTCCCTCTTATGTATGGTTGTAGCTGCATCCCCTAAATTTTGATATGATGTCATTTTTTTAAGAGAATAGTTTTTCGTTTTTAATGTTTATTTATTTTTGAGAGAAAGACAGCATGAGTGGGAGAGAGGCAGAGAGAGAGGGAGACCAAGAATCCAAAGCAGGCTCCAGGCTCTGAGCTGTCAGCACAGAGCCTGATGCGGGGCTCAAACCCACAAGATCCATGAGATCATGACCTGAGCTGAAGTTGGACGCTTAACTGACTGAGTCACCTAGGCGCCCCTGGTACATTTTTCATAACTCTTTTGGATTGTTGATTAAAACACTGGTTTTTGGCTTTTCTTCCATATATGTATTCTAAAGGTACAAATTTCCCTCTTACGCATGGTTGTAGATGCATCTCCTAAATTTTGATATGATGTAATTTTTTTAAGAGAATAATTTTTTGTTTTTAATGTTTATTTATTTTTGAGAGAAAGAGCATGAGTGGGAGAGGCGCAGAGAGAGAGGAGACACAGAATCCGAAGTAGGCTCCTGGCTCTGAGCTGTCAGCATAGAGCCCGGAGCAGGGCTCAAACCCATAAACTTCGAGATCATGACTTGAGCCAAAGTCGGCTGCTTAACAAACTGAGCCACCCAGGTGCCCCTGATAAGATGTAATTTTAATAGCATTCCATTCAAAGTATTTTCTAATTTTGACTCATTTCTTCTTTGACCCATGGGGTTATTTGGAAGTTGACTGCTTCATTTCACAACATAAGTGTTTTCAAATTACATTTTTATCAATTCATAGCTTAGTTCATTGGAGGTCAAAAAAACATGTCTGTCCTTTGAAACTTGTTAACAGTGTATGATCCAGATTTGGTTCACTTTTGGTAAATCTGTTTTGCACTTAAAAGGAATATATTTCCTGCTCTTTTTAGGGATAGTGTTCTATATGTCAGGTCGTTAATTGTAAAGTTCAAATATTTTTCTGTTTCTATTTCATCTGGTCTGTTCCTTGTTTTGGTGTGCTTGTTCCATCAGTTACTGAGAAAGCTGTGTTAAAATCAACTTGCTAGAATTGTGGACTTCACTTAGTTTCCTTGATATTGGCTGAAGTTTATTTAGAAAAAGTATGTTTTCACAGCTGCATAATTCAGTGTTTTAACAAACTTACATATGGGAAAAGTCAAAAATGAAATTTCAAATGCAGTTTGTAGAACATTAGAATCATATGTAGCCATTTTTGAAGCATGTGCTGTCAACAGAGGGAATGTGCATCTCTGTTGCTGCTGGCAGTAAGAAAGAGGTTACAATATTAGAAGCCTTTGAACTGTTATCTGCCATATGTGTTTGTCTTTAATAAGTTTCTAATTGCTATTCATATTTGGCCCTTAATTTTGCTTAAATCTGTAGAAAGCGCAAAAATGTTGAGACAGTGTTAAATTGTGGCAAAGGAAACAAAGCCAGTGAGAAAGCTATCTATCACATATGAAGTCATGTATTTTACACCCTAACTATGATAATTACTGTAGTAAATGGACATTTTCTCTATTTCAGTAAGTTTTAAAAGAGAAATGCTTGGGGATTATGAATTTACATGTAACATAATTTTTCCTATTTAAGATATTGGAAAATAAGCTCCTGGTTAGGGTTTTGTGTAGAATATCTGATTTTCAGGAACAGATTCCTGACTTTAAGTGTTATTAGGTACATTCAAGTTTAAAATTGCTTTCTGGTGAATTGAACGTTTATTGTAATGAAGTCCTACTGTATCTCTATCCATGTATTTATTTTATGCATTAAAATCTACTGTGATAAAGTATAGCCACAAAACTTTGTTTTGATTTGTGTTCTACACAGTATATTGTTCTCCATGCTTTGACTTTCAGTCTTTCTATATCCTTATTTATTTAAGAGGTAATCATCTATAATCATCATATAATTGGGTTTTGTTTTTTTTTTTGTTTTTTTTTTTTTTAATTTTTTTTTTTCAACGTTTATTTATTTTTGGGACAGAGAGAGACAGAGCATGAACGGGGGAGGGGCAGAGAGAGAGGGAGACACAGAATCGGAAACAGGCTCCAGGCTCTGAGCCATCAGCCCAGAGCCTGACGCGGGGCTCGAACTCACGGACCGTGAGATCGTGACCTGGCTGAAGTCGGACGCTTAACCGACTGCGCCACCCAGGCGCCCTTGGGTTTTGTTTTTTTACATACAATTTGGATTATTAATTCATTTCCCCCCTCTATTAGCTTGTTAGCTTGAGTGAACTTTTACTATTCTTGCAGTGGTTACCCCAGAGATTACCACATGCATCTTTGATTTATTGAAGTCTGAAAAGTAAATAAGTATGTTTTCTGTTTCCTAGTAAATGAAAGGATTCTGGAACACTTTTAACTTTGCTTACTGTCCTTCCCAATTATGTGCTATTGTTCTTGTGTATTGTAATATTTAAAATTCTACAAAGTATTATTTTATTTAGTTATTATTCATTTAGAGTTACATATTCACCCTGTTCATTGTATGTATGTATGTATGTATGTATGTATGTATGTATTTACTTACTTAATTTTTGGTGCAATATCCAAGCTGTATCTGGGATCTTTTTTTCCTTGTACTTGAAGAAGTCCCTTCAGTGTTTTCTGATGTTAAATTTGTTGTTTCTGTTTGACTGATAATGTCTGTATTTTGCCTTTTTTTTTTTTTTTTTTTTCCCCTGAAGAGTATTTTTTGCCAGATCTAGAATTCTACTTTGGGATTTCTCCCATTCCTGGCACTTTGAGAATATCGTTCCACTGTATTTGGCTTCCATTACTTACATGAAAAAGTCAACTGTAAATCTTACTATTGCTTTTAAAGTTAATCTTTATTTTATTTTATTTTTTTGGCTACTTTTAAGGTCTCTCTGTGGCTGATCTTTCTTTGTGTGTGTCTCTCTTTCCCTCCACCCACCTTTTTTTCTCTGATATGCCTCAGTTGTGGTTTTCTTTGTATTTGTTTCGCTTGAGTGTTTGTAGATCTTGGATGTCGTTGGTAAGTTTTTAACTATATGTCTTTAAATATTTCTTCCCCTTCTGGGACACTAATTACATGTATTTTGGATCCATGTTTTACTGTTTTTTCACACTTCTGTATTTCCCATTTTCATGCCCTTTTGGGCTTCAGTGTAGGTGTTTTCTTCTTTCCTATCTTCTGGATTATTGATTCTTTCTTCAGCTGTATTCTACCTATTGTTAAACTCATCATTTTTTTAATTTTTTGTCTTCAGTATTGTGCTTTTCAGTTCTGTTTTCTATGCTTTTAGCATTGTATGGTAATATTCTTTTTTTTTTAATTCTTTGAACACATTTACTTATTTTAAAGTTCTTTTCTCATAACACCATTATCTGGATCTACTGTGGGTCTAATTGTATTGCCATTTTAAAATCTTAGTTTTCAGTCAGGTCTTAACTGGTTATTTTTTTACTTTTAGACATATAGAAATCATAAAATCATTTGAATTTCTAGATGATACTATCTTTTTTCCTGGTAAGATTTACTTTTGCTAACATCTTTTCAGAAGATTTAACTGGCATGAGGCTAAGCTAATCACACTACATAGCCCAGATCACCTTAATCTAATCAGTGAATGAGATGATCTGAAGCTATACTGCCCTTGTATGGCCTGGTCTATTTCTAGTTTACCTTTTTACTGAGGGCATAGTCCTTTGGATCCCTCCAGAATCCTGGTGTGTTTACTGGGGCTATTCCTTGGTAGGCCCTAAATCTGTTTTTGTATCCCACCCATAGATCTCTTGAAACCTCTGTTTAGCTTCTCAGCCTCTCAGTCAATGTTCTAAGAATCTGCAAATGACTAGAGGGATATATAGTCTGAAGTGTGGTCTTAACCTATTTCTTCCAGATCTCAACCCTTCAATTCTGCCTTAAAAGTTCTCCAGTGATTTTAAACAGATTAATTTTCTTCTTTTTTTCTCATTCTTAGAATAAGTTGGTTTGAAGTAACCTACTCAACCATTGTCAAAAGCTAAATGCTCAGATAATGCAGTGCTGCATATACCTTATAGGCATTAGTGTTGAAATGTAGGAGTGTTTATGTTGCCTACTGCACTGCAAGTTTTTGTAACGGTAATTGGATGCAGCTTGATCTGTTAGGGAACATGATTTGAATAAGCTGACTTTTATTGGTTTATATTACGGTCTCCTGAGAAAACAAAAACATTCTACAGCACAGCTGCTTGTTTGATTGGTTCCCACCAGTGACTTGCCATCCTTCAGTTTCTCTGTTTTCTGCTTCCTCTTGTCACAGGGCTTTTGCACATGCTATTCTCTCTGACTAGTGTGTACACTCTCATACTCAGGTTTGGGTATGAGGCACATTCTCAAGGAAGCCTTCCCTAACTTGTGAATTTAGGTCAGATAAATGAACTTCCTCATTTTGATTTGTACAGATTCATTTATATATAGTTTGGTTAATGTCTGTTTTCCCCTACTAAACTGTGAAATCTGTGAGATCAGAAATCATGCCCCCCCCCCCACCTTTTTGGACCATTTTACCCTATGTGCCTAGTACAGTGTCAGGAAGTACATTTTTTTGCAAGTACATGATCAATTAATAGGTTATCACTTGTTAATAGATGTTCAATCAATGTTTACGTGAATGGAGAAATGAGTATGAGGGAAGATATGTAAGAAATGCCATGCTTGTGGTAATAATGGTACTGATAAGAATTGAAAAACTCATGCTTTTGAGCAAAAGCCAGGTTTAATCAAACATGGATTTGCTGGGCAGTACTATTGAAGTTTTATGGATATACATGCACAGTATTAAAAATACTTTAATAGAATTCCACTGAGCATTTATTATTGTGAATGTTTTAGCATTTGTCTTCCATGCCCTTATAAATATTTTATTATGTAAGTTTTGGAAACATTAGGTTTTTGACAAAACTATTATTCAGAACATGACAGATTATATCATTGCCAGTCGTTCAATTACAGAGATAAATGGAATAAAAAAATCCTGTTCTTGAAGGATTCATAGTCTCAGAGGAAAATGGACTTGGAATTTGTCATACACATACCCACAAAGTAAGGTGCTATCGTTTACTCTATCAGGGGGAAATGAATCTTGACTGATTAGGAGGATTTTATTAAATGGCTAAAGGAACAGTATTTCATTTAAGTGGATATTATTATGAAATCGTATAGTGCCTTTGTGGGTTGACAGATAGTAATTTTGGTGGTGGCTAGGACAGTTTGCAAGAATAGTGTGTCAAGGTAGATTGGGGCTACCCAGATCATCTTTTGACATGGAGGCCATCAGAAACTTTCAGGGATTTTCTATAATGTTAAAGAGAAGTTTTGGAGCCAGAGTCCCTGAGTTCATATTCCAAGCTCTGCCCTTTACTGTGTGTGACTTTAGAAACATTACTGAGCATCTCTGTGCCTCAATATCCTTATTTATACAATAGAGATGGTAATTGTAACTAAGAAGATTTCAGTTTGGATTGAATGAGTTAAGACATGGCAGGTACTTAGAAAAGTGCCTGGCACATAGAAAAATCCCAGTAAGCATTGGCTCTTGTTGTTGCTATTATTATATGCATTGAGAAAAACTCGAAGGTTATAATTGTACTCTTTTCAGCCAGAGCTAGAGGCACTAAAAGATTCAAGAGATATTTTAGGTGTAAAGTTAACAAAGCTTCAACTTAATTACCAATTTTATATAACCAGGAATTTCAACTAATAATGCTGCCCATGTGCAGCATAGAAGCAGGTTTGAAATTTGTATAACATTTTCATGATTTGCAAACTTATAGAACTTAAATTTTCTAATTTGTGTTTTCTTTTAGATCTTATAGAAAATTTCAGCTGTAGCCCTTGGACTAGAAGCTGAAATAATAGAAGCTGTGTACGATGCATTAGGGTATTGAAGAAAATTAATTTTGAATTAAATATTTGGAATATAAGGAAGGAAAGGTGACTGAAAATGGGGCGGAAGAAAATACAAATCACACGCATAATGGATGAAAGGAACCGACAGGTAAATGAAAATTTTAACTTATTTATTTAATTGATGTGAATATTTTTTAAAAAGGATCATAGGGTAGATTGGTTTGAATTTTTCTTAAACTTAATTTCAAGTCTAAATATTTTTATTTCCAAACTAAATAAAAAATTTTAATAAACATTTTAGCTTGTCATGTGTCTTAAACTTTTTTTCCTTATTGTAGAAAGCATAGATGTTAATTATAGGAAACAGGGGAAAAAGAAGAAAAGCAAGATCACTGTAGTCCCACTGTTACTGTCAATTATGTAGATTTATCATAATATATTTGTTTATGTATTGGTCATTATTATAAATTATCACCTCTATTTTCATAATTAGGTAATACCTAAGTTAACTGTAGTTATCAGTGCATGTGTTTTGGTCAGTTAAATTTTCTGGTTAACCAAGAAATAAAATTCTTTTTCTAACTCATCACAAACATTTCTAAAGCTTTTATGTATTTATCTCAGTTTTAATTGATAAAACATACCAAACCTAATTTTCAGCACCAATGTCAATAAACTCTTACAAGTATTCAGGATAATTATAATAATACTGATATATGAAGTGAAGACCAGAAGTTGTAAGAGTTTAGAGCAGGGATTTGCAAACTATGGACCATGGTCTGGTTGGCTGTTTTGATAAATAAATCATTAGAACACTGCCATGTGCATTTGTTTACCTATTGTCTATGGCTGCTTTCACATTACAACGACATAATTGAGTAGGGGCCCTGGAGACTGCATGGTCCATAGGCCTACAATCTTTAGTCTCTGGCCTTTAAGAAAAAGTTGCCAAGCCCTTGGTTTAGAAAAAAGAAGGAAAATGGTTTCATAGAATATTGTAAATGAACTAGTATTCAGAGCATATGCAGGAGGGAGAGATGCTGTCTCTGGAAAGGTTGCCTGTTTGGGGAAATGTCTAGAAAAGCTGGTTTCTGGAAGCTTACCAAGAACAGAACAGTATTAAAGATATGTTCTGCAAAGTCTGAGTAGTAATTCACTTGGTAATACAGTTATAATTGTAGACAAAACTCAGCTGAGCTGCTAGTAGAGAAGTTAGTGGAAGTGATTAGAGTTGCCTATAGACCAAATTAAAGAGAACCGTTGTTTCATCTAATGAAGATTCTTTAGTTAGAGGGTAAGGCTCACGCAGTATGATTCTTTATGAAGGTTGATAAAATAGGGAAGACTGATAAAATAACCATTCCATCATTCCAAAGGGATGGTTCTAAGCAAGGTTGCAAGTAAATGTCCCTTCATAAACTTGAAGATTGTGACCTGTAGATGAGGCACATCTCTACACCTTATATTGTGTGTGAAACACACACAATATAAATGTAAAATATGTTTATTAGGGAATAACATAAAAGCAGAAACTGGCAAAGCACATAACATTCCTTAGACTCTCTTTATCCCTTAGAGAGTCGTGTTTAAATTCAGCATAGGTACACTGGATCTACCAGTGGAAAAGACCCCACATGTTTAGAGGAATATGACGAATAGGAAAAGGGGAGCTAGGATTATGTAAGTAACAGTGTAAAGAATTTGTTAATTAAGGAAATGATCTTGTTTAAAAGATGGAGGCTGCCACTATAACTCAGCAACTACAGTTAGCCTATTAATATGTTGAATTTACCTGCTAGGTCATCTTCTTGCCAAGCTGCCAAATGGGGCAAGGGTGTCTGAATGTTTTCTTAGATGATTTTGGCCAAGAATGCAGAAAAGAAACAGAATAGGTAGTTGGGCAATTGATTTTTCAGATTTGATTAGGCATAGACATAATTTATCATTTTGAATTTGTGGATTCTGAGTTAAAAGTTCCATTATTCTTGCATTAAAATGGGAAAAACGTTTCTGTGCAGAAGAGAATTTATGTCATTTATTCATCCACATTTGAATACCTACGGATTCTGGGAGAGACTGTGTTAAGCACTGGGAACTCATTAAAAATATATAGGCAACACAAAAGATTTAACTATATGGTAAACAGAAGGTAAGCTTAGGTGATGGGAGAGTTTATGGAAGGAAGCACCAGCCTCTGGTTGGGGTAGTTCAGGGAGCAGTACAGAAGGAGGTACAGCATATACAGGTTTTAATGATTGGATTTTTTGAGCTAGTAAGATAAAATCACACTTCAAGTCTTTAGAACAGTGAATGAAAAATCTCAGTGGTGACACTATCATGCACTTAAAGAGCTGCTTCACTTCACTTCCACTTGGAAGCTTTCATTCACTTCACTTCCATTTGTGTTTGTCCTTCTTGGTGTAATACACTTCTATTTAACAAGTAAACTTTGTATTAAAGTATAAAGAAAAGAACACAAGTCCTAAGTGTGGCTGAGTGAATTATTGCAAAAAGTACATGGCCATGTAGCCAGCATATCCCAGTGCACCACCACCACAGAAACTCTCTTTGTCATGTCTCCCCAAGTCATTACCTCTCTGCCCCACTAACCTAACTTCTGACACATAGATTTATTATGCTTGTTGAGTTTATGTGAGCAGCATGTGTTCCTTTGTGCAACATCATGTTTGTGAAATTAATGTTACTGTTGCATGTCATGTAGATATATTTGGTACATTTTCATTAGCAAATAATATTCCATTGTGTGGATAGACCACAACCTATATTCTTATTTTTTCTATCGTAAATGGACTTTGGGGTTGTTTTCTATTTTGAGACTATTATGAAGAGTGCTCTTTTGATTAGTCTTATGTGTGTGTTTGGTACACATGAACATTTGGGTATATTCCGAGGTGTACAGGTTAAGTCAGAGTATACCTGTGATCAGCTCTAATAGCAAGAGTTTTCTAAAGTGATTGTGCTGATTTATAATTTACACTAACGGTGTGTGAAAGTTTCAGCTGCTCTAAATCTTCACCAATACTAGTTTTTATCCCTTTCCTTTTAGCTATTATGGTAGGTGAGCAAAAGTAACATTTTAATTTTAAGTTTCTGTGATTTTTGATGAAGTTGATCACTTTTTCATATTTTTTATGAAAAGATGTTTACTGTTTACTTCATTTTTTCCCCCTAGTGGGCTACCTGACTATATTTTTCTTATTAATTAGTATACATTCTGTGTATAATATGATGTGAGCGTTTTGTTCATTATGTACATTACAAGTAACTTCTCTCATACCATGGCTTGCCTTTTCACTTTTTCATTTTTCTTTTAATGTTGTCCAGTTTGCCTTCCTTTTTTTCCTTTATGGTTAATGCTGTTTGTGTTACGTTGAAGAAATATTTACTTATCACAAGGCCATGATGATTTTCTTCCTATGCTTTTTTCTGTTTTTTACCTTTCATGTTTTGGATCTGTTACCCATTTGGAATTTATTTTTGTGTGTGATTTGAGGTTTGGGGGTCAAGATTTGTTTTCCTGATGGATATTCAGCTGACCCAGTACAGTTTATTGCAAAAACCATCTTTTCTTCACTGCTTGCCTTTGTCATGAATCAAGTAATCATACACATGTGGGGCTGTTTCTTTGGAGAAATATCTATTCAAATCTTTGCCCAGTTTTGCTTTTTATGGAGTTATATCATCTTCGTTCTGAAAAGCTGTTTTCATTGGTTATAGATTTCTAGGTGGACAGTTAATAGTCTCTTGATACTTTAAAGCAATTGTCTTTTAACTTCTGTCACTGACATCAATTTCTTTGGAGAGACCAGCTTTCAGTAACCAACCCCCCCCCCCCCCCCACTTTTTTCAAGATAATGCATTTTCCCCCCTCTGGTTACTTTTAAGATTTTTACTTTTTCGTGGGTAGTAAATTTTTTATTGTGCTGTCTTCAAATATTTTTTGTGCTGGATTCTTTCCTCCTCTGGGATTCCAGTTACATGTAACTTAGTCCTTTTGACTATGTCTCATATATTTCTTATGCTTTTTTTCTCCTAGAATTCTTACTCTTTTTCTCTGTCCTTCCCCCTGAGTGTCTTGTAGCGAATGGCCTGTTTTGTAGTAATCTGTTTTCTGTGCTCTAGTAATCTTTTACTTAGTTTTTTTAAAAATTAGCTATTAAAACACCTAGTAACAATTTCTAGTATTATGTTTTCAATTATAGAATTTCTTTTTGTTTTTCTTTTTACAGATTTCAGGTCTCTGGTGAAATGGCCCATCTTTTCATGTATTTTATCCAGTTTCCACTATTTTTTGGAAAATACTAATCATAGAGTTTTTTTGTCTGCTAATTCCTATATCTGGATTACCTGTAGCGTCATATGTGATCACCTTTTCTCTTTGTTTTCAAATATATGGTCATTTTTTCTGACATGTCTTAATGGTTTTTTATGAGCTATTAGACACTGTATATGAAAGATATAGATATTCATTATTGTACTTTCCTGCAGAAATGATTTAACCTTCCCTCTTACCATTGAAATTAGGTACTGAGTATCTTAGACCAACTAGAGATTGACCTGAGTGGAAGCTAGGCTGCAGTTTTGATGAAGCTTTTGGTTGCCCTTAAAGGAGGCTACTTTTGGGAGTAGTCTTTCAAAGCTTTCAACATTGATACCAGTGTGTTCTTGGGGCCCAGTCCTTGGAGCATTTCTTAAATTTCTTGTTTTCTCAGCATTGGAAGCTTACAGAAAACTCCACTCTACTTTTTTGAGGCTTTCTGCTTTTCTTTTTAACCTCCTACCCCATGCAGCCTCAGACTGACCACCTCAGCTTCTACTCCTCCCTTCTCACTAGTTTATTGACCCCTGGAGTCTTCAGTTTTGTGTTTTCAAAACCTAGGACAAAAGCTCTGTATCAGAGCTCTGTATCCACTGTGCAAACAAAGGCTGGAAGCTTAGTTGCCCTGTAACCAGCATCTGTAAAGGCCGGTAGGGGAAAAGCTGCCACAGAACACTGTTTTACATCAGGCAGGTTCTCACCCCTCTAGAATCTTGGCATCGTAAATCCTTCTTCCTTCAGCAACTTTCTAGGGTCTTTAAACAGATCTCTTTTGTATTTTATTTTGTTTATCTGGTGGATCTCAGTGAGTTCTTTGGTCTTCTACCAGTTGCTCTATCTTACCTAAAAGCAGATTTGTCAATTTCTTTCTGTATTTTATTAGTTTAATATGTACTGTTTTATATATTTTGAGACATTTCATTAGGCTCATACATATTTAGAATTGTTCTACCTTCTTGGTCAATTTTTCAATATATTCTCAATATATTCTCTATGGTCAATGTTTCAATATATTCTCAATATATTCTCTATTCTCAGTGAGGCATGCTCATCTTAAATCTACGTTGTTTTACGTTAATATAACTACACCTTTCTTTTAGCTAATATTTTCTTGATATGGTCTAGTTCTCTGCATTTGCTTTCAGCCTTACTGTGTCCTTATGCTTTATCTATATATTTTATAAGTAGCATATGGCTGGATTTTTTTAAATCTAGTCTGATCATATTTCTTGACTTGCCAGTGTACTTGGATTTTATTCTTTGGTATTGTTTGTATATGTAGACTATTTTATACCATCTTAACTGACTTTAATTTGTCAGAGGGCCTCAGGCATCAAAAATGTCACCATCATATCACTCCTTGTATCCTTCAAGAACTCCTCAGATTACAGCTTTACACTGAGTTCCCCAAGGAACAGAACATTGGAAGAAGATCTACTTTCTCTAGATGGAAATCTACGAACCCTGCAGGTTTTGATTAAGAATGGTTGGGAAATCAGTGCCAAAGGTTAGTCCATTCCTGCCTGTGTTTTTTTGACTCTCCTGTTAAACAGTGCTTCTGTGATGCTCTGATGTTACTCTAGAGGACATTTGTTTGCACCAGCACTGCTGCCAATCCCTGTTATGAAGTGGCAGGCATTGAGTGTCCCAGGAACGAAGAGGAGAGTTACAAGGCTGAACCACAGCTGTTCTTTTTAAAATTTGTCTTCTTATAACCCTACCGGGGGGTTCTTATTCAGGGTACTGGCCTCCACACTTGACATTCCTCCCCCCCCCCCCCCCCCCCCAGCCACCAAGTACATATTCCAGCATAATATGGGGTTTCTGACACTTTTCTCCACTATTCCTTACGATTCATAATACTTTTAGTTCCACTGGGTTAATTCCGAGGGAGGTAGATCCTGTATCAACGTGTTCTCAGAAATCTGAATTGGCAATTTTTCATATTGTTAAAATTAGTAGTTGTATTCTGTTCTGTAATCCTAATTTCCACAGTTATTTAATTGTAGTTCTAAATAGAAAGGATTCATTGATTATCACTGGTCCTTTACTGTGGCTTTTGCATTCTTTTGTTGTTTTAATCTGTTTCCTGGTTTATGGATTCACTTAGAGAATTTTTTAGCACCACTCAGTGCCATGTGGCATTTTAGAAGCTGAGTATGTATGCAGCATTGACCAAAACTGAAAAAAATCCAGTGTCTTTCAATTTATATTTTACTTAGATGACTGGACTTTTTCAGCAAGTAGTTCTATTTTGTTTTTTCTTCCAAGAAGAGCTTATGGGTGCTATACTTCCTGAGTACTTTTATGTTGAGAGTGTTTGTTGCTTTATACTTGAAATATGACTTGGGTAGGTATAATGAATTCTAGGACCCCATTGCTTTTCCCTAGAACATTGCAGAGATGATTTCAAGGTATTCAGCTTTGAGCTTTGCCAGTATCAGACTGAGTATGTATTTCTCTTCTCCTAACAAGTGACTTGACATTTAGTAACTTAACCAAAATATGCCATGAGTTTTGATTATTTATCGTTTGTGTGTGCATGGAAATTATGTGCCTTTTCAATATTTTGGTTGTTTTGTTTTCTTTCATTTGGTATGGCTATACTTTTTTTTTGTTTTGTTTTTTTGGAGAGAGCTCAGGAGCTAGAAGAGGCAGGGGAGAGGGTGGTGTTGAGAGGGAGGGAGAGTATATATCTTAAGCAGGCACCACGTTCAGTGAGGAGCCTGATGTGGGGCTTAATCCTATGACCCTGGGATCATGACCTCAGCCAAAACCAAGAGTCAGATGCTTAATAGACTAATCCATCCAGTAGTGAATCACTACAGTGTAGTGATTCACCAGTTCCGTATATTACTCAGTACTAATCAAGAAAAGTGTACTCTTATCTTTTTTTTATTTTTTTTTTAATGTTTATTTATTTTTGAGGAGAGAGAGACAGATTGTGAGCATAGGAGGGGTAGAGAGAGAAGGAGACACAGGATCTGAAGCAGGCTCCAGGCTCTGAGCTGTCAGCACAGTGCCTGATGTGGGGCTCAAACTTACAAACCGTGAGATCATGACCTGAGCCAAAGTTGGACACTTAACCGACTGAGCCACCCAGGTGCTCCAAAGTGTACTCTTATCTTAATCCCTTTCACCTGTTTCACTCATTCCGTGCCCCCCCCCCCCCAGCCCCCGCTGGTGACCACCTCCCTGCTGGTGACCATCTGTTCTCTATAGTTAAGAGCCTGTTTTTTGGTTTGTCTCTCTTTTTTTCCTTTGTTGTTTTGTTGTTGTTGTTGTTGTTGTTGTTGTTGTTGTTAAATTTTTTCTTTGTTAAATTCTACATGTGAATGAAATCATATGGTATTTGTCTTTCCCTGACTGGCTTATTTCGTTTAGAAATATACTTTCTAGATCCATCCACATTGTTGCAAATGGCCAGATTTCATTCTTTTTTCATGGCAGAATAATATTCCATAGTATACATATACCAAACCTTCTTTATCCATTCATCAATCACTTGGGCTGCTTCCATAGTTTGTAAATATTGCTGCAGTAAACATAGGAGTGCATATATCCCTTCCCCTTTGAATTAGTGTTTTTGTATTCTTTGGGTAAATACACCAATAGTGTGATTATTGGATTTTAGGGTAGTTCTGTTTTTAGTTTTCTGAGGACCCTCCATACTGTCTTCCACAGTGACTGCACCAGTTTGTATTCCCACCAAGAGTGCATGAGGGTTCTTTATTTCCCCCCATGTTCTTGCCAATGCTTGTTGTTTCTTGCATTTTTTATTTTAGCCATTTTGATATCTGTGAGGTGATTATCTTATGGTGATTTTGATTTGCATTTCCCTGATGATGAGTGATGTTGAGCATCTTTTCACGTGTCTGTTGGCCATCTGAATGTGTTCTTTGGAGAAATGTTTGTTCATGTCTTTCGCCTATTTTTTAATTGGAGTATTTGTTTTTTGGGTGTTGAGTTGTAAAAGTTCTTTGTATATTTTGGATATTAACCCTTTATAGGCTATGTCATTTGCATATATCTCCTCCCATTTGGTAGGTTGTCTTTTAGTTTTGTCAGTTGCTTCCTTTGCTATGCAGAAAGTTTTTATTTCTTCCAATAGTCCCAATATTTATTTCTCCCAATATGTCCCAATAGTTTATTTTTGCTTTTATTTCTCTTGCCTCAGGAGACATATTTAGAAGGATGTTGCTATGACCAATGTCAGAGAAAGGCACATGCAAAAGAATGAAACTGGACCACTTTCTTAGACCATACACACACAAAAAAACTCAAAATGGATTAAGGACCTAAATGTGAGATGTGAAACCATAAAAATCCTAGAAGAGAGCACAGGCAGTAATTTCTCTAACATGGTTTTATTTTTAAACAAATATTTTTTCTTTTCCAATTGTTCTGTGCTTTTTTAGTATTTATTATCTGTTGACCATATCCAACATCTTTATTCATTTTAATGTTTTATTTTTGTTTCAATTCTTTGAATTTCCTTACTGTGGTTTTTATCTGTCATGATTTTTTTTTTCCCTGATTCTTTTCTGAGTGATACTGGCTTACTTTTTAGGTCATTATGCTATCTCTTACCTTTAGCAATGATCTTAGGTACAAACTAGCAAAGGAGACTTCTCTCTCTCTCTTTTTTTTTTTTTGGTTTTACATCCCCTAATATTCTGTACTTAAAACAGGGTCTTTATTGGTTTTCTTCCCCCACTTCTTTCAAGATCTTACCTCACTTTTGAATCTTACAGCACTAATCAAAGGATCTTTGGCTAGACCTTCACAGGGCTGTGACATTGTTACTTTTGTGAAGAATCTCATTTGTATTTAAATTTCTCCAGTTTGGCAGATAAAAATTTATGCTTTGGAGGCCTTACTTTTTCCTTAAAGAAAACCCATAGTTGGTCGGTCGATCATTCATTCATTCATTCATTCATGTTTTTAGTGACTTACAAGAGGAGTAAACATGGTTTCATTCTTCCATTTCGAATTGAAAATAAATATTTCTCTTGAACTTAAAATAACAAATTTGTCCTTTTAATGAAATTTCGATCTTCAGCTTAAAAATAGCCCTTGTCTTGGAATAATAAATTAAATATTAACTTGTAATTAGGTAGTCTGTATTCTCTAAGTAGCTGAATTTTAGGTTATGTTACCTGCTTCATGTGAAATTTATGAGCTGAAATGTAGCTGTATTGCCACATTACTAATTAACAGTATACTTATTAGGAGACTGATACTCACTTTTAGATGTGTTGTAAAGCTGAATTGAGAAGGAAAATCCCTGCATGACAACCAAAAACTTGTAACTGCAAACTCTAAAGTAGGGGCAAAATATATTTTCTTGCTTTGTATCTTGTTATTTTGGTATAATCTAATCTCCTAGGCAGAATGGTTTTACCTTAAAAAGTAATCAGTATCCTTTCCTTCTTTTTCCTGTTTTCTCCCACTGAATTCCATTTTCTTTTTGTTAGCTCCCAAAATCTATTTGTAAAAACAAATATTTCAATAGATGTTGAGATTTTTTTTATCCAACTTGTAATTTGTGTTTCATGCTGAGAATTTGAAAATATCAAATGTAGGCCAGTATTCAAAAATAGTTCATAAAAATTATTTTGGATATGTGGTACAACTTTCATATAAATAAGTACCACACAGGCTGGACTGTTTTGGCTAATTAAATTTTCTAGTCAAATGAAAGTTTTAATAAAAAAAACTTTCAGGGCGCCTGGGTGGCTCAGTCTGTTGAACTCAGGTTAGACTTGGCTCAGGTCATGATCTCATGGTTTATGGGTTTGGGCCCTGTGTTGGGTTCTGTGCTGACATCTCAGAGCCTGGGGCCTGCCTCATATTCTGTGTCTCCCGTTCTCTCTGCCCCTCCCTTGCTCATGCTCTCTCAAAAATGAATAAACGTTAAAAAAAATTCAAATTAAAAAAAACTTTTTCTCAACCCTGATTTCAGTCAGCTCACTAGCAAACAGGATATTTCTGTGGTTATGTCGTATGTGGTGCTTTGTGCTTTGTATACTGAAAAATACAAAGGAAATACAAGGTTTTAAGAATTTTAAGGAGATTAGATCTCTATAAAATTAGGAGAGTAAAGTAGTTAAATACTAAGACGTGCAGATAGAAAATTCATTTGATGTTCCCAAAAGGAAGAAAACAGACACCTTGCCTAAATTTAATGAAAACTTTTATACTACATTTTAATTTTTTCATGCTACATAGGAAATGAAATTTATTGAAAAATAAGGAACATCTTTGAATTGTACAGTGAAATGCATTTTCATTGTTGCTTCTCTTTTACATGTATACATTATAGCTGTAATGTAATAGTGTAGTCAATTAATTTTATGCCTGTGAAAAAAGTTTGTGGTCGAAACAATTACTTTCCATTGTGTTAGAGATCCTCAGCTTCTTCCCTAGCTGTTGTAATGATTGATTCTAAGTCTAGATCAATGATTAGACAAAGTTCATAGGACAAAAAACATATCATAGGTATTGATGAAGACAGAAAATTGTTTCACAATTCTAAAGACTATTTAAAGGTACCCTTATGGACTTTTATTTTTTTTTACCCATTTTTAAAATAAACTTTTTTTTAGAGCAATTTTAGATTTACAGAAAAACTGAACAGAAAGTAGAGAGTTTGCATATACTTTGTGTTCCCGCAAGTATACAGCCTCGCCCCCTCCCCGCCCTCAACATCCCACACCAGCGTATGGTACATTTGTTAAATCGTTAAACCTTCACTGACACACCATCATTGCCCAAGATCCATGGGTTTAACTTCAAGGTTCACTCTCGGTGTTGTACACTCTTGTACGGTCTGTGGGGTTTTGATGAATGTATAATGGCATGCATCTACCATTATAATATCATACAGAATAGTTTCACTGTTTTAAAAATCTTGTACAGAACTCAACATGTTCATCCCTTCCTCCTGCTAACCCCTGAAAACTACTCATCTCTTTATTGACCATAGTTTTGCCTTTTCCAGAATTTCATATAGTTCAAATCATGTGGTGTGTAGTCTTTTCAAATTGTCTTCTTCCATTAGTAATGATACATTTAAGGTTCCTGTGTGTCATTTCTTGGCTTGATTCTAAGGACTGAATAATATTCCATTGTCTAGATGTACCACAGTTTGTTAATCCATTCATCTAATGAAGGACATTTTGGTTGCTTCCACCTTTTTGCAATTACGAATTAAAAGTTGCTGTAAACATCCATTTGTAGCTTTTCATATGGGCAGAAGTTTTTCAACTCATTTGGGTAAATACCAGAGTGAGATTTTTGGGTTGTATGGTAAGAGTATGTTTAGTTGTGTAAGAAACTGGCAGTCTGTTCTCCAAAGTGGCTGTACCATTTTGTTTTCCCACCATCAGTGACTGAGTGTTCCTATTTTTCCACATCTTTGCCAGAGTTTAGTGTTGTTGGTGTTTTTGATTATCAGCATTTTAGTAAGGCATGTTGTAGTATCTCATTGTTAAATTTGCAGTTCCTTAATGCCATGTGATATTGAGCATCTTTTCATATGCTTTTATACCATCTGTATGATCCTTTTCATTTAGGTATCTATTCATGTCTTTTGCTCATTTTTAAATTGGGTTATTTAAAAAAAAATTTTTTTTAACGTTTATTCAGTTTTGAGAGACAGAGACAGAGCACAAGCGGGGGAGGGGCAGAGAAAGAGGAAGACACAGAATATGAAGCAGGCTCAGGCTCTGAGCTGTCAGCACAGAACCCGACAGGGGCTTGAACTCCAGAACGGCAAGATCATGACGTGAGCTAAAGTTGGCTGCTTAACCAACTGAGCCATCCAGGCACCCCTAAATTGGGTTGTTTTTAAATGTTGAACCAGCCATGTATACCTGGGCTAAATCCCACATGGATGTGATATATAGTTACATTCTATTTGTTAATATTTTGTGGAGTGTTTTTACATCTGTGGTTCATAAGAGCTGTTGGCCTGTAGTTTTATTTTCTTGTAATGTCTGTCTGTTTTGGTATTAGAGTAGTCTTGGCCTCATAGAATAGGTTAGGAAGTGTTCCCTCTGCTTCTGTCTTCTGGAAGAGATTGTAAAGTATTGGTATGATTACTTAAATGTTTAGTAGAATTCACCAGTGAATCCAGCTTAGCCTGACTAGAGGCTTATCAATTTTATTGATTTCTCCCCCACCCCTCTGCCAAAGAATCATGGTTAGATTTTGTTGATTTTTTTTCCCCTCTTGATTTATTTTCAAGTTAATTGATATCTGCTCCAATTTTTATTATTTCTTTTGCTTTCTTTGGATTTAATTTACTCGCTTTTCTAATTTCTTAAGGTGGTAGCTTACATTATTGATTTTAGATCTTTCTTCTTTCATAGTTTATGGATCTAATACTAAGAATTTCCCTCTAAGCACTGCTTTCACTGCATCCCAAAACTTAAGTTGTATTTTCATTTTCATTTACTTCAAAATAGCTTTTAATTTCTCTTGAGATTTCTTCTTTGACCTATGTGTTATTTAAAATTACGCTGCTTAATCTGTAAGTATTTGGGGATTTTCCAGCCAGCTTTTAGTTACTGATTTGTTATTTCATTGTCATCTGAGAATATATAACGTGTGATTTCTATTCTTGTAACTTTGTTAAGGTGTTTTATGGCCCACAATGTGGTCTATCTTAGTGAGTATTCCATGTGAGTTTGAGAGTAATTATATTGTTATTGGATGAAGTTGATGTCCATTATATTCAATTGATTGATGATGCTGTTGAGTTCAGTTATGTCCTTACTGATTTTCTGTCTGTTGGAACTGATATCCAACATTTCTGATAGTGATGTGTTGAAGTTTCCTCCTATGATACTAAATTTCTATTTCCTTGAAGTTTTATCATTTTGCCTCATATATCCTGATGCTTTGTTGTTAGGATTGTATGCTTTAAGGATTGTTTTGTTTTCTGGAGAATTGACTCCTTTATCATTGGTTAGCCTTTATTTATTTTTGATAATTTCCCTTGTTCTGAGATCTGCTCTGATGGAAATTAATGTAGCTGTTAGTTTTGATTGGTACTAGCAAAGTATATCTTCCTTTATTTTTAATCTATATATGTCTTTTATTGAAAGTGGGTTTTTTTGTAGACAGCATGTAATTACTGTTTTTGATACATTGACAGTCTGTTTTTTAGCTGGTGTATTTAGACCATTGACTTTTAAAGTGGTTGTTGATGTAGTTGGATTAATAACTACCACATATGTGTTCTACTAGTTGACTTTGCTCTTTGTTCCTATTTTGTTTACACTCTTTGCTTTTTGTGTTTTGGGGGTTTTTTTGTTTGTTTTTTTTGTTTGTTTGTTTTTTGGTTTTTTGTTTTGTTTTTTTTTTTGAGAGAGAGCATGAGCGAATAGGGGAGGGCAGAGGGAGAGGGAGAAAGAGAACCTTAAGTAGGCTCCATGCCCAGTACAGAGAGGCCTGACTCAAGGCTCAGTCTCACATGAGGTTATGACCTAAGCTGAAACCAAGAGGTGGACACTTAACCAACTGAGCCACCCAGGCGCCCCTTTGTGGTTTTAAATAAGTATTTTATAAGCTTCTATTTTGCTTTCTTTGAACTTAGCAAATCAGTTATACTTTTCTTTCTTTTTTTTTTTTTTTTTTTTTTTTTTTTTTTTTTTGTAGTTGCCCTAGAGTTTTATAAATTTGCAACTAATCCAAATCTACTTCAGGTTAACACTTCACAGGTATAGCTTCACATGTGGGTAGTACAGTGACCTTATAATAACAAGTATTCCTAATTCCTCCTTTCCATTCCTTATGTCATTGCTATAATTCATTCCACAATAATCATCTAATACGTTGTTGCTATTATTTTGAACAAACTTATGTTAGGTCAATTAAGAATAACAAAAGTAAAAGTTTTTAATTTATCTTCCCTTATTCCTTCTTTGATATTCTTTATGTAGATTGACATTTCTGATTATAGGGTACTCCTTCTCTTTGAAGAATTTCTTTTAACATTTCATGTAAGGCAGAGCTACAGACAGTGAGTTCCCTCAATTTTTTTTTTTTTTTTTTGGTCTGAGAAAGTTTTTTTTTTTTTTTTTTTTTAATTTTTTTTTTTCAACATTTATTTATTTTTGGGACAGAGAAAGACAGAGCATGAACGGGGGAGGGGCAGAGAGAGAGGGAGACACAGAATTGGAAACAGGCTCCAGGCTCTGAGCCATCAGCCCAGAGCCCGACGCAGGGCTCAAACTCACGGGCCGCGAGATCGTGACCTGGCTGAAGTCGGACGCTTAACCGACTGCGCCACCCAGGCGCCCCGAAAGTATTTCTTTTAAAGTATAATTTCTCAAGATACAGAATTTGGGGTTGGTGGGGTTTTTTTCCCCTTACCACAGTATATATCACTTCATTGTCTTATCCCTTACATTGTTTCTGAGGAGAAATTGGGTGTAATTCTTATATTTGTGCTTCTGTAGGTAAGGTGTTTTTTTCCTCTGGCTTCTTTCAAGACTATTTATTTTTGATTTTCTGTAGTTTATATATAATATACCTACATGTAGTTTTGGGGGGTTTATGTAGATTGTTTTGGGGGCTGTGTGGCATTTCTTCCTGGATCTGTGGTTTGCTGTGTGACATTAATTTGGGGGAAATTCTGGGATGTTATTGCTTCAGATATTGCTTTCTTTCTCTTTCTACCCCTTCTGGTATTCATGTTACACATATATATTTTAGTTGTGCCATAGTTCTTAGATACCCTGTTCTTTTTTTTTTTTTTTTTTAGCCTTTGGTTTGTTTGATTTTCACTTTTGGAAGTTTCTGTAGACTTATCTGCAAACTTAGAGATACTTTCTTTAATCAATTTCCAGCCTGCTAATGAACCCGTTGAAGATATTCTTCATTTCTGTTAGTGTTTTTTGTCATCATCATCATGTAAAAAAAAATGTTTTTCAGAATTTCCATCTTTCTAGTTACATTACCCACACATTCTTGCATAATGTCTACTTTTTCCATTAGAGTGCTTTCCTTGGCCTGTTGATCATAGTTATTTTGTATTGCTGGTCTGATAATCCCAATATTCTTGCTATATCTGAATGCTTCTGATGTTTGCCCTGTCTCTTCAGACTATTTTTTTGCCATTTAGTATGCCTTGTAATCTTTTGTTGAAGCTAGACATTATGTACTGGGTAAAAGGAATTATAGTAAAAAGGCCTTTAGTAATGTAGTGAGATATGGGGAGAGGGGAAGTGTTCTGTAGTCTTACGATTAGGTCAGTCTTCTAGTGAACCTGTGCCTGTGGACTCTGAACTTTATAAGTGTTTCTCAGTCCCTGCACCCCATCTTTAGGTGGGATAGAATGGATTGACTATTTCCCTTTGCTCACATTAAAGGCTAGAGAGAATTGGAGTTGGATATTTCTTTTTCCCCCAGGTCAGTTGGACTCTGATAATACCCTTGTAAGTTAGGCTCTGATAAAATATTTTGTCTTGAAGGGAGGCCTCTGAAGAATAGAATGTTCTGGCATATTTCAAAATGGCTACTTTTTCCACTCTCCCTGCTAGAAGCACAAGGGGATTTTTCTCTGATCTTTACTGTGAGAACCTAATAAGTGTAAAATCCACAAAAGTGTATGCATGCCCCCCTAAGCCTAGACCCCACCTGGAGTTTTTTTGTTTTTAAAAAATTTTTTTTAATGTTTATTTATTTTTGAGAAAGAGAAACAGTGCGAGCAAGGGAGGGGCAGAGAGAGAGGGAGACACAGAATCCGAAGCAGGCTCGAGGCTCAGAGCTGTCAGCACAGAGCCTGATGTGGGGCTCGAACTCATGAACTGTGAGATCATGACCTGAGCCAAAGTTGGATGCTTAACTGACTGAGCCACCCAGGCACCCCATCCCTGCCTGGATTTTTTAACTTTTATGTTTGTCTACACTGAGCCTCCAGCAATACATCAATTATAGTTCATGTTTTCCTACCTTGGTACTGGTTTTTGTGAAGGTTTCTTGTGTGGCTCTGGCAGTTTATGACTTTCAGTGTCTGCCTGTCTGTCTCCAATTTGGGGGGCACAAGTTGCTCTGTGACCCCAATTCTCTGAGGGATCTAAGAAGAGTTGTTGATTTTCAGTTTATTCAGTTTGTTCACACAAATAACACAGAGACTAAATAACATGCCACTAAACAATGAATAGGTCAACAAAGATTTCTAAGAGAAAATAAAAAAAATACATGGAGATAAATGAAAATGAAAGCACAATGATCCAAAATCTTTGGGATGAAGCAAAAGCTGTTCTAAGAGGGGAGTTTGTAGCAATAAAGGAAGAAGCAAGAAAAATCTCAAACAACACACCCTTGCCCCTAGAGGATCTAGGGGGAAACAAGCAAACAAACAAACAAGCAAAAAACTCAAAGCCAGTAGAAGGAAGGAAATAATGAGGATTAGAGCAGAAATAAAGACTAAAAATATAATAGAAAAGATTAAAGAAATCAGGAGCTGGTTGTTTGAAAAGATCAACAGAATTGATAACCTTTAGTCAGACTCATCAAGAAGAAAAAGAAGACTCAAATAAATGAGAAATGAAGGAGGAGAAATAAACTGGCACTTCAGCAAACAAAAGATTATAAGATAATTTATGAAGACTTATATGCCAACAAATTGGACAACCCAGAAGAAATGGTTAAATTCCTAGAAACATATAATGTACCCAAGCTAATACAGGAAGAAATAGATTGATTACTAGCAATGAAATTAAATCAGTAATCAAAAACTCCCAACAAACAAAAGTCTAGGACCAGATGGCTTCACAGGTGAATTCTACCAAACATGTAGAGTTAATACTTATTCTCTTCAAATTATTTCAAAAATAGAAGAGGAAGTAAAACTTCTAAATTCATGCTATGAAGCCAGCATTACCCTGATACCAAAACCAAATAAAGACAATACAAAAAAAAGCAAACAACAGACCAGTATCTCTGATGAACACAGGTGCAAAAATCCTGAACAAAATCTTAGCAAACAAAATTCTAAGACAAATTACAAATGTAATGTAAACAAAATACATTAAAAAGAAATCATTTACCATGATCAAGTGGGATATATTCCAGGTTGCAAGAGTGGTTCCAATGGGTCATATTCACAAATCAATTAATGTGATATCTTATATTACCAAGAGAAAGGTAAAAACCATATGAATATCTCAGTAGATGAAGAAAAGGGATTTGACAAAGTGCAACATCCATTCATGATAAAAACTTGCAACAAAGTAGGCCTAGAGGGAACATACCTCAACATAATAAAGACAGTATATGAAAAACCCATACCTAACCTCATACTCAGTGATGATAAACTGAGCGCTTTTCCTCTAAGATCAGGAACAAGACAAGAATGTCCACTCTTCCATTCTCACCACTTCTATTCAACTTAGAACTGGAAGTCTTAGCCACAGCAATCAGACAAGGAAAAGAAATAAAAGTCATCTAAATTGGTAAGGAAGAAGTAAAGCTGTCCCTATTTGTAGATGATATGGTATACTATATGTAGAGAACATTAAAGGCTCCACTGAAAACTTACTAGATCTGATAAATGAATTCAGTCAGGTCACAGGGTATAAGATTAATATACAGAAATCTGTTATATTTGTATATACAAATACTGAAGTAGCAGAAAGAGAAATTAAGAAAAACAATCCCACTTAAAATGGCACTAAAAATAATAAAGTACCTAGCAATAAACTTAACCAAAGAGGTGAAAGACCTGTACTCTGAAAACCATAATACATTGATGAAGGAAATTGAAGATGACATAAATATAAAGATATTTTATGTTCATCGATTTGAAGAACAAAAATTGTTAAAAATGTCCATACTACCCAAAGCAGTCTAGAGATTTAATGTAATTCCTTTCTAAATAACATTTTTCATAGAACCAGAACAAATAATCTTAAAATTTGTATGGAACCACAAAAGACTCCAAATAGTCAAAACAATCTTGAAAAAGAACAAAGCTGGAGATATCACAGTCCCAGATTTCAAGATATACTACAAAAGTGTAGTAATAAAAAACAGTGTGGTATTGGCACTAAAACAAACACATAGATCAATGGCACAGAATAGAGAGCCCAGAAGAAAACTCACACTTAATATGGTCAGTTAATCTACAACAGAAGAGGCGAGAATATACAATGGGGAGAAGACAGTCTCTTCAACAGATGGTGCTGGGAAAACAGCTACATGCAAAAGAATGAAAGTGGCCCACTTTCTTAAACCATACACAAAATTAAATTCAAAATGGATTAAAGATCTAAATGTGAGACTCAAAACCATAAAACTCCTAAAAGAAAACATAGACAGTGATTTCTTTGAAATCAATTATAGACAGTTCTGTAGATGTTTCCTAGGGCAAGGGAAACAAAAGTAAAAATAAACTATTGAGACTGTGTCAAAATATAAAGCTTTTGCACAGCAAAGGAAACCATCAACAAAATGACAAGGTAACCTACTGAATGGGAGAAGATATTTGCAAATGATATATCCAGTGAGGGGTTCATATCCAAAATACATAAAGAACTTATACAAATCAATACTTAAAACAACAATCAATCTGATTTAAAAATGGGCAGAGGTCCTGAATAGACATTTTTCCAAGGAAGACTTAGAGATGGCCAACAGACACATGGAAAGATACTCAACATCACTGATTATCAGGGTAATACAAGTCAAAACCACATGAGAGATCACCTGTCAGAATGGCTAGAATCAAAAAGATCAGAAAAAAGTGATAATGAGTATATGGAGAAAAAGGAACCCTTGTGCACTGTTGGTGGGAATGCAAATTGGTACAGGCACTGTGGAAAACAGTGTAGAGGCTGCTCAGAAAATTAAAAATAGAACTACCCTGTGATCCAAGAATAACACTACTGGGTATGTACCCAAAGAAAGCAAAATCACTAATTTACAAAACTATATGTACCCCTGTGTTTATTACAGCATTAATAGCCAAGATAAGGAAGCAACCCAGGTGTCCACCGACTAATGAACGGATAAAGAAGATACATGGCACAGCACAGAACCTGCTTGGGATTCTCTCTCCACCCCCCACTCTGCCCCTCCTCCACTCACGCATGCTCTCTCTCCAAGTAAATATTTTTGAAAGAGGATTCTTTAAATTTGATAATGCTTAAAATAAAATTAAATATCTAACACGTTTCATGTACAGAAATTTATAAATCTGTTTCATGATATATTCAAAGTGCTGAATGGGAGAAATCTTCAGCCAAGAATATTCATCCAAGAAGGCTGTCATTCAGAATAGAAGGAGAGATAGGCTCCCAGACAAACACAAACTAAAGGAGTTTGTAACCACTAAACCAGCACTGCAAGAAATATTAAAGGGGACTCTTTAAGTGCAAAAAAGAGACCAAAAATGACAAGATGAGAAAGGATCAGAGAACTCCAGAAACCACGACAAAACAAGTAATGAAAACAAAGATTTGAAATTTTGGGAGGAATTCTTAGTAATCAAGGTCATGGGGGCTGCATAAATCTTGATTCTTCCAACATAATTTCCAAAAAAATCAATACAGAAAAGCATAAAAAACAATTCGAATTATACAAAACCTATATATAGCCTTGGCACAACTAGAAAGCAAAGAATGTCCAAATTCATTTTAACTTGAAGTTGGAAAATATTACCAAGTAACAACATGCTGTTTTCTTCAAGTTCTGCAAGTCTTTGATGGAAGCAAGCATACTTTAGAAAAAACTATGTGGAAAAGAGAAGAGACTTTATGACTGTCTAAAGTTGATTTGAAATCATTACCAAAAAAGGAAAGTCTACCCTAAGTACAAAATTCTGAAAAATACTACTTGTAGATAAAACAGACTGGAGGTAAAGGGTTTAAAATTTATTCCATTCAAGGAAGTGGTCTTGGAAAGGTAACTCTTTGAGGGAGAAGAAGGTATAAAACAAGGCAGAGGTAATCTTTGAAAAATGCTTGTTAGATGGAAAAGAAGGGAAGTAGGAATCCGTCAAATAAAAGAAGATACAGAAAGTATATATTGAATAATAGAAAACTCCTCTCCCTACTGCTGATACCCCTCAAAAGCCTTCCATTAAGGCTCCCACTGCCAGTGCTTTCCATTGCAATTCCGTGATGTCAGCAGTTCTACCTATACAAACTGTTACAAAGAAGATGACAAAATGACAATTTACAGCTGTTCAGGTGGTGAATTTGTTGCCCCCAAACAATGGAAAAGTGGAAGAAACTTGTTATATGATAACTCCCAAGCTGAAACAATTTTCTGTAAATAAGTATTTAGGAATGTGACTTAAAAAAAATCATCATTCCTGGGGCTCCTGGGTGGCTCAGTCAGTTAAGCATCGGACTTCGGCTCAGGTCATGATCTTGTGGTCTGGTCTGTGAGTTTGAGCCCTGTGTGCTGACAGCTCAGAACCTGGAGTCTGCTTCGGATTCTGTGTTTGCCTCTCTCTCTGCCCCTCCCCAACTCGCACACTGTCTCTCAAAAATGAATAAATGTTAAAAAAAATTGTTTTAATCACTCAAAATTTTCAAATAGGAAGAATAGAAATGGATTTTTTTAAGGCATAGATGAAACAAAGTGATTGAACTCCAGAAAGAAAAGGAAAGATAATATATCAAAGCAAAGACTAAATTACATAGTGACCATAGAAGAATAGATTGTAATGAAACCTTAGTAAGATCACTGAAGGAAAGCAGGAAAACGACTAAGTGAATGGAAATAAGTATGTTCAAGGGGTTATAGAGAAGGTGATTGTAAAGGGGGATTGGTAAGAGAGGTCCAACTTAATATAATTGCAGTTCCTGAGGAAGAAAAAGAATACCATAGGAACCAGCATAGTGGATCTCTTGCTGGTAAAATCAAAGACCATTTAAACATCAAAAGAAATGAAGATACTAATTGATTATAACTCATAGAATAAAATAACCTATGAGTTGATACTGACGTGAATGAATGAATGCATAAATGGAGGAAAAGCAAACTGTCTTACAATAAAATGCAACTGGTAGTAAGTGTAGGTACAATGTATTATGAAATGAGAAAATCCCCATTTGACAACCAGCATAGTAATAATTTTTTTAGGCAAGAATCTTGAGTGGATGCTACGATCAGTTTATTAAAGTTTGATAAGTGAACAGGATATTTACATGGCAATTTTCATAAGATACTTATTACTTACAAGGGGGAAAATAGTAACTTTGCAAAGGAAAAAATGTGGCAGACACTGTTTTAACCAAGTTAACAATTCCAGTTAGGGGGCAAATGGATTTCATGTGCATTTTCATGTGACATATTGTGGAGAGAATATCACTTCTAAGCTGTTAAAATGCAGTCTAAACAATCAAAAAGAAACATCAAAGTCAAATTGAGAGAAAGTGCCAAGGTCCTGAAAGACAGACTGAGGAAGTATTTCAGATTAAACAGGGTGCTGTTGAATACAACATCGAATCCTGAATTGGATCCTGGAGCTAGGGAAGAAAACCAAAGTCTTTTTTCCCCTATAAAAGAAATTAGTGAGATAATTGTGAAACTTGAATAAAGTTTGTAAATTAGATAATAGTGCTATATCCTTGTTTTCTGATTTTGGTAATTGTGTTTGTCCTTGTTTTTAAGAAAGTATTTGAGGGCTGGGAATGCAAGCTGGTGCAGCCACTCTGGAAAACAGTATGGAGGTTCCTCAAAAAATTAAAAATAGAACTACCCTACGACCAGCAATTGCATTACTAGGTATTTATCCAGGGGGTACAGGTGTGCTGTTGTGAAGGGACACATGCACCCCAATGTTTATAGCAGCACTATCAACAATAGCCAAAGTATGGAAAGAACCCAAATGTCCATCAATGGATGAATGGATAAAGAAGATGTGATGTATATGTATAATGGAGTATTACTCGGCAATCAAAAAGAATGAAATCTTGCCATTTGCAACTCCGTGGATGGAACTGGAGGGTATTATGCTAAGTGAAATTCGTCAGAGAAAGACAAATACCATATGACTTCACTCATATGAGGACTTTAAGAGACAAAACAGATGAACATAAGGGAAGGGAAACAAAAATAATGTAAAAACGGAGGGGGACAAAACAGAAGAGACTCATAAATATGGAGAACAAACTGAGGGTTGCTGGAGGGGTTGTTGGGAGGGAGGACGGACTAAATGGGTAAGGGGCACTAAGGAATCTACTGAAATCATTGCTTCACTATATACTAATTTGGATGTAAATAAAAAAAATAAAATTAAGTATTATGTTGGAAAAATATATAAAACTGTAAGACTAAATCTAAAGCCACCATAGTCAAGACAATTTTCTATTGGCTAAAAGATAGATATATCAACCAATTGAACAAAATAGAGAGTTGGGAAATAGACCTACACAGATTTTTGGCATTTAGGTTATGGCAAAAGTGTCAAGATAATTCAATGGGGAAAAAGGAATGTCTTTTCAATAAATAATGTTTCGTCAATTGAAAAAAAAATTATTTAGGGGCAAAGGGACCTTATATATAACCTCTGTCTTATTTCAAAGAATTCAGGAAAAAAATTGTGTACAGGTATTTATTTAGGGAAGGAAAACATGGTAAAATGTTAACAGTTGGGGAGTTTGGTTGAAGATATATGGAAAATTTTGTACTACTTATTGAAAATTTTCTGTAAGTTTGAAATTACTTAAAAACAATAAGTTAAAGGTATGATAGAGTTTATAAGAATATAAAGTTAATTTTATATTCTCATATAAGTTGTTAGCAATAAACCAGAGTGTTTAAAAAATCGACTAAGTGCTATAGATAAGATGAAAAAAGATTTTATTCATAAAACTTGAAAGTGAAATATTGATACTATAGTTTTCAACGTTATGTCTTTGGTGTCACTGAAGTAGAAGTGTGTTCTTATGCACATTTTTCTGTTGCTGAAAAAGCTCTTTTTGGCTTGGAGTAAGTTGGAGGAATAGAGAAGAGATTATTATAAATTGTCCTCCACCAACTCCTTTCTTCATCTTGAGCTCTTTGATAACTTAGAAGAAATGTTTTTGAGTATTTTTGGAAAGCAAAACAGGGACTGGCATCCTTTACTTACTGATAGTGAACTATGGAGTTTTCTTCCATCATGCTTAATGGATATTCTGAAGCAGCATTACTTGCCTCAGTCTTACTGCTGATTTGTTCGTAGCTCACTTAATTTGAAAGTCTTTGACTAGAGTAAGGATTATTCTTGGAATAAATGCTTTTGCTTTGCTGATTGTCATTTTCTTCCTCTTCTTCAGTACTGGAAGTATGGAAAAATTTTTTTTCAGTGTTTTGTTTTTTTTTAATTTATTTTTGAGAGCATGCAAGCAGGAGAGGGGCAGAGAAAGAGGGACAGAGGATCTGAAGCGGGCTCAGTGCTGACAGCAGTGAGTCTGGTGTGGGGCTTGAACTCACGAACCGTGAGATCAAGACTTGAGTCGAAACCAGACGCTTCACTGACTGACCCGCCCAGGTGCCCCTGGAAAAACATTTCTGACTAAACTTTGGTAAATTCAGAGTTTTAATGCAGCAAGTACATCTAGGTACATTTCAAGACATAAATTATTTAAAGTTCAGTATTTTAAAATAGTGAACTTTAATAATGGTATTCTTATATTCATTATATTCCTATAGTGATATAATACAATGCCAGGATTCTGAGACACAGAATTGCAACCAGTAATAAAAATTTAAAACTTTTTAATGACAGATATTATGTAAACAAAGTTAATATGTAAATGAGAAATTTGGGAAAGTATTTGTAAAACCTAGTTAATATATCTGTACAAGGAGCTTTTACTTAGATAAGTAAAAAGCACATCACAATACAAAAATGATCAAAAGATAAGCAGTTTAGAGAAAGCAAATCTCAAATAACAACAAATACAAGAAAAAGATGTCTAATCACTGCTAATTAGGAAAATGCATGTTAAAGAAATGAGATTTTTATTTTATATCTTTCATACTAGCAAAACAATTGTAACATTTATATGAAACATTGTGAAGTTATTTAAAAGAATACCTTAGTATACCATTTGACTTAGAGGCATATCTACAAGATGTGGTTGAATGAGCAAAATAGAGAGTATTGGTAGAGTCCCAGTTTTATAAAATGGCTGACAAAAATCCCTTCTGTGTGTATACATGTACATGTGAATATGGTTATGCAATCTTGTACAAAAATGTAGAATGAAAAACACTAAATCAGAAACATTGGTTAAGGGGATGATGTTGGTGCAAGAGAAAGTAGGGAGGCAAGCATAAAATGTTACATTCCATATATATGCATTTATATAAAGTTAATATATGTGCTTGTGCATTTATATTATAAGGAGTTTTTTAAAGATTAAATAATGATATTTATTTTCAAAAGGTTAGGAAAGGAACCATTAGGAACATGCAGTGTGAAGTATGTTCCACAGATAGGGAAAATAACAAAATTCCTAAGGAGGAAAGTAGCTGGTATTTAAGGAAGACACATGTGTGCACATATGTACATAAACACACACCAGTGAATTTTTTTTTTTAGTTTTTTATTACATTTATTTATTTTTGAGAGACAGAGTGAGACAAAGAGTGGGGGAGGGGCAGAGAGAGAGGGAGACACAGAACCCAAAGCAGGCTCCAGGCTCTGAGCTGTCAGCACAGAGCCCAACACAGGACTCGAACCCACAAACTGCGAGATCATGACCTGAGCCAAAGTCGGACGCCTAACCGACTGAGCCACCCAGGCACCCCACACATCAGTGAAATTTAATGGATGTAAAGGAGAGTGAAGGGAAATAACTTTAGATAGAGAGTTTGAGGCCAGATAATTTATTTGTTTACTTAATGAGTTTGGATATTACTTTTAATGCAGTGAAAAGCTCTGAACTTTTACTTATATAATTTGATTTATGTTTCAAAAACATCACTTGGGCAGGTATGTGGCACATATATTGTAGGGTATAATAGATGAAGCAGAAAATTCAATGTAATGATTATATCAGTAATATACATGAGAGGTGATATAACTTGGCCCAGGCTGATAGTGGTGTGAATAGAAGTGAATAGATTTGAGATACGTTTTAGAGGTAGAGTCGCCACAATTTGCTGATGGATTGGATAGGGCAGATTATGGGAATAAGAAGGACCTAGGATAACTCTTACATGTTTTTTTTGGTTTTGTGTGAATGGGAGGTGGTGCCATGTGCTGAAATGGAGAAGAATATGGAAAGAGCATATTTGTTTTTAAAATCATGGAACTGGATGCAATCACCTGGCAAGGACTATGAGGGTAAAGAGGAGAAAGGAGCCCAAATCTAAAGCTTAAAGGTACTTCAGTAAGTAGAGGTGAGGCACTTCCTTCTGCTCATTGAAGGAAGAGGATATAGCTGTAAAAGCTGACAGGAAGCACTGAATTAGGAGGAAAATCAGGACAGTGTTGTGTCATAAAACACCTGGAGAAGAAAGTGTGAATATGGTCAACTGTGTAAAGTGCTGCTGAGGTATATGGTAAGGTAAGAACGAAAAAAGTGACCATTGACTCTAATCACATTAATTAGGTTGCTGATGATGACATGGACAAGTCTTAGTGGAATTTGGGGAATGGAAGTCTGATTGCAGTAGTTGAGGAAAGAATAGGTAAGCGGTTGGAGATGACAACTACAGACATTTCTTTCAAACATGTTTACTGTGAAGTAGATCAAAGAGGAGGGGCAACTGGAGGGGCAGTATGGAGTCCAAGGAGATGCTAGAACATGCTTCTGTGCTTCTGGTCTTTGATCTAGTGGAGAGGAAGGACAGCTTGATGGGAGAGAATGATACTTCTGGAAAGGAATAGGAACAGAAAAGTCAGCAATAACAGCAGAGGGGTGAATGTGGAAAGCTACAGGTGAAGTGTTTAAACTGATAGATATGATGATGGGAAGTGGTTTGAGGCAAAGTTATGAGCAGAGAGTGGACTTGAGACAGAGAAGGTGGGAAATAGTTGACTTGGAGAATGGGCTAATGAGAAACAAACCAAGTTATGATGGTTAGGCAGTGTTGAGTGTTAGCTGAGATTTATGGTCATCAGTTCAGAAACACCAGAGGGACGTGTGTGTGTGTGTGTGTGTGTGCGCGCGCACGTGCATGCCTGTGTGTTCCCAGGAGTTGTCAGCTACTTGGATAAAGATACAGGGATAATTGGTGTATGTATTGGGGGTCAGTTTCTGGTTGGGGCTGTGCCAGGCAAGTATGTTCATGAGAGAAGGGTAAAGTATGTGTGTTTGTAAGGGAGTGAAAATAGTGATGGACCATGAAATCTAGAGAGGAAAGAAAGGACATGAGAATAGACAGTAACAAAGTGGTGAGGTAAAAATGGATTGGAGGACTGGATATAGGTTAAAGAATTTCTGGAGAAGTAATACAAAATAGAAGAGCTAGATAGGAGGCAAAATGGAATACATGAAGTTGAGATTTTGGAGGTGATTTTTGGTGAAAGGTATAACAGTAGGAGTGAGTTCTTGACATGTGGAAGTGGATCATTCGGAGTTGGGAGATGTTTTTGCAGTGATATTTTACACAGATACTGAAATCACCAGAGATAAGAGTAGGGCTAGAAAGAAAAGTATCAGGTGATACTTATCAGTGCATGAGGGGGTCATTTGGTGCCCATCACAAGGAGAATTATTTGGTGGTATAAATTTCATGGTGTGAACTTGAAAACATCTGAAGTTTTTGAAGGAGAAGGAAGGAAAAATAATTTGTAAGACAGAGTAGGGAGCAGAAAGGATATACCTTTCAGGCTCTTGAAAATAGTAGATATAATATTTAAAACAAACAAAAATTGGTCTCTGAGAGGACTTAAGGTGACAGGTTCCAGTTAGAAACTGGAAAAAATATTCAAAGAAGAATTTGAGGACTTTGGGGAATTTGTTCATCCCTAGGCTGTGAATTTTAAACTGGATAAGGGGTCAGTGATCAGCTGTGTCCTTCTCCGGTTCTTTGCCTTCTGCAGCAGACTGGCAGCGAAGGATAAAGGGAAACCTCCTCAGGAAACTGACTGCTCTGTCGGGAGATAGAAGTTAAATGTAGGACTGTAGTCTTGTGGTACATGGGGGAGTAGAGGCTCATGTGGAGTGTGAAGCTAGGAACCTTTTTCATCTTTGGAATCTGACTCAGTATTAAAAGAGGGCTCATCTTTAGGTAGCCTGTATTCAGGTACTGCTAATGCTTTTCCTAAAAATATACCTTTTTTTTTCTTGGTCTAGGTCACTTTTACAAAGAGAAAGTTTGGATTAATGAAGAAAGCCTATGAACTTAGTGTGCTCTGTGACTGTGAAATAGCACTCATCATTTTCAACAGCTCTAACAAACTGTTTCAGTATGCCAGCACTGATATGGACAAAGTTCTTCTCAAGTATACAGAATATAATGAACCTCATGAAAGCAGAACCAACTCGGATATTGTTGAGGTAACACATATCTCTAGTATGCCTGAATTGCAGTTATAATTGAATCTTCCATTTAATAACTTTAACTGTCAGATTGCTTTTCACATCCAAATTATAAATCAATTTATATATGTAACTTACTTTTTTCTCTGAATCATTTCTTGGAATGATCTAATTATTGCTATAATAATATATACATAGATTTTTTTTCCCTCTGAATCATTTCTTAGAAGGATCTAATTATTGCTATGTAATGACCCACTTATGCTATAAACATCCTATTTATTGAGACAAAATAAGCTAGGCTGTTGTACTATATACAGCAGTATAATCTAACATTTTATCTATGATTACTTATTTTGTATGAGTTTTAAAGTTAATATTATGAACTATATCACTTGGAATAGTATGAAGTTACAGTTTTAATATGTCTTAATCATTTCATTATGTCAGTGACTACCCACAACTTGAAACACTAATGAAGTGGAAGAAAATGACGTAAATATTTGTGTTTTGTCAGTAGTGCTTTAGTTGTGGGGGGAAGATATCTTCTTTTTTTTTTTTTTTTACCTTTTCTGCTGTCCTTCAGTATCTCTTATAATTCTGCTGACTTACTTAAAATGAAAACAAACAAAAAAAATTCGGGGATTATTTTTCCATCTTATTCAGAAATAGTGTTTTAAAGCAAGCCCTTCAAAAAGAATCGGTATACTTTCCCCTTTTATTCTTTTCTACTGCAAAATCTTTTTATAAAAGTTAACTTACCATATATATTTCTAATGGCACTCTAAATTAGCTTTGTACTTTTGTCATTTTTGTTACATTTAGAGATTTTGTTTCATTTTTATTCAAAAGGGAGTCTTTCCCCCCACTAAAAAAGATGCATACTTTGGCTTACTTTTGTAATATTAGAAAACTGTCCCAGTTAATTAGGGATTTCCTTGGTGAAAATACTGAAACCATGTGAAATGATGCAGAACTAACTATAAATGAAGAACTAACTATAAAAGAAGAAATGAAGTCCTAATCTAGATTTTGAGTTAAGATAAAGATACCTTATTTTGTAGGAATCTAATTTATTTGCCTCCACAGATTAAATGCATTCTAAATTTCCCTATACCGTATTTCTCTACTACAACCATTCCTTTTAATTGATTTAGTTTGTTACTGAAAAAAAAAAAATTCTGCTACTTATAATTTTTTTAAAAAAAAGCACTTCTGTTACTTTTTAGCAATTAATTAATTGCAATGAGAAGTAAAAGCATCGTGTAATTACAGCTACAACTCATCTCTGTGCTTGTTACCCACAGTTTTATTTAAATGGTTCACTGCTGTGAACATCCCCTGAAATGTGTATGAAGCTGTTGATTTTGCCCTTGTTGATCATTTCAGTTAAACTACATGATAACCTCTTAGCCAAGCCCCTTAATGCAGTTATGTTTATATCAATTGTAAGTTACTTTGTATTATTTAGCATTTGTGGTTTTAGCAATACAAGTCAGTAGACTGTCCCTGTTATATATCAATGCATTTTGAATTGTAATTTTATAAATTAGAGGATCCTTATTTGGGTAATCTTATCAGAGACTTCATAACTGGATTTCCTTGAAATGGATATTATCCCTGGTGTGTTTGATTTAAAATCTTATTTTAAAAATCTCTATATCTTATCAAAAGCTCCACTGCCTAAGTCAAAGAAACAGAGTTGACTTTTATGATGCCAACAGATAGATACTCAAGCTAGTTTCATTGTAGAAGGCAGCCATCCCCTTGACCCTAACTACTCTGCTCTTTCATTGCAGCAGTTGTTGGTCTTGGCCCCTGGAAGTTGAGGGTGCTCCGCACAGCCTAAAGCTTACTTCTTTAGAGAATATGAAGAATATAGTCTGATTTAATCCTCACAGAACTTTCAGACTACCTCAGTCTTCACCTCTGTTGTGGTCAGCAAAGTGTAAGAGAGTAAATCCCAAACATTTTTTTAGCAATCTCTATTACAATTTACTTCAGTATGAAGGAAAACTTTTGCAGGTCAATTATCAATTGGGATTTTGATGTTTTATTTTTAATTGAATTTCTTAGGTATAAGTGAACATGAATATTACCAGTAGTTCTTTATGAAGTTTGGAATAATATAAATGCAATGGTTAGAAGACACATTGGCTTATTATAAGGTATTAATTTGTTGGTAGGATAAATTACAAGGCTTATTAATTTACCTTGCATGTTAAGTTTACTGAATTAACCTTCATTATAAGACAGTGGTGGTTACCCCAGATGTTCTTTCTTGTACATAGAAGGGTAATGCAACTACATCCTGAATAGAAGTATGTACATATCTGAGTTCCTTTTATCAGTGGTGGTAATGGCTTATACTAATGTAGCTACAAAGATTGTTGTGAACCAACCTAAGTTTATAGGACCAGAGTAATGACAAATACATAAGCCATAGTTTCCTATGGGCCAGGCACTTCCAAATATCTCATTTAAGGATATTTATGGAATACAATTTTAAGTATTTTTTTTTCATATAGGGTCCTTTGAAACAGTTGTAATTGGAAAGACACTTTTGTGCATTTGTTCATTTAACAAAAATATTTGAGGGGCTCCTATGTACCATGGACTCTGCAAAGTGATATTATTTAGACATTTCTAATTCAGGCTCAAGACTGTTCTTTCTACCCATAGTTTTGTAAACCACTTAGATAAACTTGTACCAACTGAAGATTTTATATCTGTAAACTTTGAGCAAGTTGGTGTGGTGTTCTAGATGTGTAAAAAAGCTGTCTCCTGTGGCTTCATCTGCAGTAAATGGAGGCATAAACAGCTATAAGTGATCCATATTAGAGTGTCTCCTAATGCACTTGATCCATAGTGAGACTAACTGAAGACTTTGAGAACAACCTTTATAAGCCCTCTAACCTGAATTTACTATTTCCTGTTGCATATAAGTTAGTCCTTAAGATCAGTAGGATTTTATTTTCCCCCATATGTCTAAAAACCATACCTGCAAGAATGCACATGTTATTATGCCTATGGAATTAGATCTAGTATGTTTTCTGGGAGCACAATGGAATAAATACATTAAAAGTAGTTGGTATTCGAATATTGTGATGATAAACAGATATAAAGGAAGATATGGTGCTCACATCTGTCTACCTTTTTATTTTAACCACAGATACCAGAAACCTATAGAATGGTGTTCTATCTTTGGTATCCCTTGTTTCATATTATCTATATTTTAAAACCAGTTTTTTTAATTTTAATCAATTTTAACAATTATAGTTGGTAAAAAATAATTTCCATGTAGCTTTTTAAAAAAATCAACAGCATTTACATATTTTAAATTGCATTTGGATCTTTTAAAGTCTGCAGTGTCCTGTAGAATATGCATATCTCTTACATTGAGAAAGCTAAATAAATGAAAACAGAAACTTAGATGTTAGTAAATTAGGAGATTGTCATAAAGATAAACTTTATAAGAAACTTCATAATTGGATTTCTTTGAAATGGAGAGTATTGTTGCTGCATTAATGGCATCTTATTTTAAAATGCTTATTATACACTGCTTTTTAGGAGTATATTCCTGACAAAAAATGAGTTTCACTACTTTGTTTTCTATATTTCAGTAGGAGACATTCTGTACAAATGTCATCAGAGATCTACATTGTATCTTTCCTATTAAGCATTGATACAAAATGCTTATATGTGGCCCACTTTTGTGGGCCTACAAAAAGTAGTAATTTAATTGAAATGTAGAGACAGTGTTATAACCCCCATGTTTTCTTTTTAGTAAATTAAGATTTAAAAAGTTGTCAACTGTTGTATGCAGTTTTATAAGAACATTGGATTTATCTTAAAGTATTAGAAACTATTAATGAAAATCACCAGTTACCATTATTCACATACACACACACATTGTGTTTATACTAAACAAAAGCCTAGGACCAATAGAAGGGTTCTGCATCAGAATAAAAATTACGCTAAAGCTGTGAAGTGAGGATTTTAGCAGCTGCTACACAATAAATTCCTGAGATTACTTTTGTATCCATTTTTTTCCTCTCACTTTACAAAAATATTTGGAATCTTAAATATTCCAGCATGTGATCTATAAAAATAGTTATGATTTGGTGGTATTGGAGAATATTCAGTGCATAGCTTGTGTGATGATTCAGATCATTGTGCTGTCATTTTAAGGATATAAGAGACCATGGCCATTTATCTGTCTAGTTAATATCTTATAAACTGCACCCAGATAGAGGTATTTTCCTCATGTCGGGAATACTGTGGTACTTAAAAAGAAAAAAAATACCACTTGCATTATCTCATTTGTTCCTTATATCCAAGGCAAACTTTTTCGGAAGTGGAAATTGAGACTCCGTTAAATGACTTGCCCAGAGTCATGTAGCAATTTAGTGGCAGAACTGGGATTAGAACCTCAGTCTTTGAAATTACAGCCTCCCTTGCCTTCCCAGTTTACTGAATTCATTAGAGCTCTGAAACATTTCACAATAAATGGATACAATTTTATATATAAATCAGTAATGTTCAACATGTAACAAATGTGAATGAGTTTTCCTTGATAATAAATAGAAAATTAGTGAAATTAATTGCAGTAAGATTAATTGGTGACATTTATCAAGTTGCTAATATAACCTGGTACTCTTCCAAGGACTTTTATTTATTTTATCTGATTGAGCTCTCTTATTGTCCCCGTTTCACAGATGAGGAATTTGAGGCACAGTGATAAATAAAGTAAGATGGCAATAATTTGGATTTAAAGAATGAGAAAGTCTGCTTTTTCTGAGTTTTAATAATCCCTGCCTGCTTTCAGATTACAAAGGAATTTAGAAGTCATTAATATCTTAAAGAGAGGAAACATAAGATGCATCTATCGATTATTAAATAAAAATAGCTGGTAGTAAAAGTTGAGCACGGCAACTTTTAGAATCAGTGGCTCTCAGGGTGTGGTACCCTGACCTGCAGTATCAGCATCACCACAGCACTTGTTAGAAATCTGAGTTCTGGTGCCCCGCTTCACACCTACCGAATTGGAAACTTTGGAGAAGAGGCCTAGGCAATATTGTATTAATTTGAGTTAACTTGTCCTAAGTGGAGTGAGACTAAAAGCTTCAAGTTATCGGGCAGTCTCTTGGCAGTAAAAATTCTTAAATATTTTTATTCCCAAGAATATCCTCCGAAATGATTTCAAGCAATGAGCAAGCACAAACTGTAACTTTTAAGGCCTTCCAAATAGTTCAGAATAATACGCCGATTTTGGTGTGAATTACAAACCAGGGAACACATTTCTAATGAGTTAACCTTTCATTGCAGTCCTACATGGTTTTACATACGTGCTTCTTTGAACATATTTAGGGGTTGGTGGGGATGTGTGGGCAGCAATGCATTACACAGTTCCTCAGTTGAACAAAACAGAAAGATAAATGACTTTTGTCTCCTGAGATCATCTAGTGCTGACCTTCTAGAACTGGAGGCATGATTATGCATAGGGTTTCTGACAGTATTACAATATTCTCTTAGAGCCTTTTTGAGCCAATTGGGTTTTTTTCTCCCCATGTTACTGATCAGGAATGGAACAGACAGGGAGTGTTTAAGAGGCTTGCCTAATGTTTTACAGGGCTGCAGTGGAGCGGCAGGGAAAGGGAAAAAATAATGAGACATCTGAAGACAAGACAAAGCTTCCCTCCGCCTCCAGGCCCCTGCCCTGCTCTTTTATTCCTAACAGAGCCTGAAGCAGCAGGATGGTGATTCACAGGGTGAGGCACGCAATCCTCATGGCCCCCCTCCTCTCCTCACATGTCCTGCACCATCTCCTCACACTGCAGTCACCGTAGCTCTGCAATTTCAGTTTTACTCTTTTTATTTTTACTGTGTATTTGAATATTATTATTTATCATATAATTATTGGTTTTCATTTATGTGCTTTTTAAGGAACTGTGCATCTCTGCGTGTGATTTTTATTTTCTTGAGGTCAGAGTTTTGTCCATCAGAGACTGAACTTGTTGATATATAAACAAGAGTTCATGGGAAAAGGGGTGATATATATCACTTTATAATATAGCTTACATTTCTGTAATGCATTTCTTGTGTTTATCGATGAATACCTGTATATCCTTTTTATGTGTCTTTGTGTCAGGGATTGAGTGTTTTTGTAGTTAAAATCAGATGAGTTGTTCTTTATCTTCCAGAAGTTCTTTGCTACATTAGCCATATTTTTGGCCAGTGAGAAAAGGGAGAGGGAGGGTACAGAGGATTGGAAGAGTGGTCAGAGAAAACTTCCTCTGGAGGTGACACATTGTCTTAGGCCTTTAAAGGACAGGGTTGGGGAGGGAAAGGGCTAGAAGAAAGGTGTTCTGGTTCAGAGGGGCACCTTAATGGAAATTAGGAAATGAAACATAGCACAGTTATTTTATGGAGTTAAAAATCAGCTGAATGCAGCTGTGGTAGTATAGTGTGAAGAGTGGAAATAGCTAAGACCTGGGAAGTAAGCCAGATCCTGAAGGCTTGGATAGCTATTGAAAGAGCTCTCTAGGTTTTACTGACTGTCTTGTAATTCCCAAGCAATACACTGTGTTCAAGTTGCACTGTAATTTTTTGAAAGGGGCTTGAAAGAAGGGAGGAGGAAAAGGGTAAAAATATTGAATATAATGCATTATTTTTACACTTTTAATTTATTATACTGATATTTATACTGTGTATAAGACATTGTATTAGACACTGAGAATAACTGACCATATTTCTGCCATTTTCCTAAAAAGATGATGTGTTTCCTAAAAAGATGTGTTCATCTTACTACAGAAGTTTCTTTGTTGGATACATTTCAATATAGATTCAAGACACTTAGAATCCCAAGATTTTGATGTTTCCCACCACATAGTAATCATTTAGCATATAAATATTACATTACTATTAGAGCTAGAAGCTTATTGAATGCAAAAGATACAGGGTACTTACCATGTTTAAGAATGTTCTGTGTATGCCTTTGTGAAGTGAGATATATACGTAGCATAAGTGATATTTCTCTTATAAAGAGGTAGCAAATGCAAGCGTGCAGTGTTTTTAAACCAGGCCAAACACGTAGTTCCTTAAAATTGAGACAGCTCTATAGTTTTCATTTTTATTTTGAAATTATTTTTGTAGCTCAGTTTTGAGACTAGGGATATATAGAGTCTGAAGAAAGAAAGGGATCTTCTTAGCACAAATTGGTCATAACCCTACTTTTAAATTTATAGTTAGAGTCAGCGCTTGACCTATAAACCATTCAAGATGGTAGTATGAACCTCTTATATTTTGGAAAAGTAAACATACCTTATATGTAGGTTTTGTTTGGTGGGTTGATTTGTGAATCAAATCAATTTTTGATACTCGTGTATCCTAAGGATATTCTGTGAAGAATATCATTATGCGTGTAGGCACATAGTTACGTGATATTTCTTTACTCAAAGAATATTTCCTATAAGTTCTTACTTTAATTGATTAGCGGTGAAAGATCAGAAGATAAACCTTTAAAGATTGGTTTTTAAGTATTAGGGATTTTTGAAATTTGGTAGTAAATAAGCTACAAGTTTGAGACTTCTAGAATAAAGCAAAGCTTGAATTCATATTGGAATTTACCTCTTTTTTTAAAAAATTTTTTTAATGTTTAATTTTGAGAGAGTGAGACAGCATGAGCAGGGGAAGGGCAGAGAAAGAGGGAAATACAGAATTTGAAGCAGGTTCCAGGCTCTCTCAGCTATCAGCACAGAGCCCGATGCGGGGCTCGAACTCACAAATCGTGAGGTCATGACCTGAGCCGAAGTCGGATGCTTAACCAAACTGAGCCACCCAGGTGCTCCAGGAATTTACCTCTTGTAATTCAGTGGAGAATGTTTTCTGTCATGCTTTTTGTTTTTATAGAAATTTTCTTATAACTGGTTTGTTATTTTGTGGTAATTTTTGGGCTTGAGTTGTTATTTCCAAAATCTGTCTTGTAAACCTCAGAAATGTTTATGTTCTGCAAAAAAAACCCTTAGAAATAGCAACTAGTATTTGTACAGGAATTTTAAAAATCAGCTTGCTTTTTTTTTCCAATGTTTATTTATTTTTAAGACACAGAGAGACAGAGCATGAACGGGGGAGGGGCAGAGAGAGAGGGAGACACAGAATCGGAAACAGGCTCCAGGCTCTGAGCCATCAGCCCAGAGCCTGACGCGGGGCTCGAACTCCCGGACCGCGAGATCGTGACCTGGCTGAAGTCGGACGCTTAACCGACTGCGCCACCCAGGCGCCCCTCAGCTTGCTTTTTTATGCTACCAGTATTCATATAGGCTTGTCCCGTAATAGGATATAATTAAAATATTTTAGTGCTGTTTCCCATAATTGTATAGTTGTATTAAGTTTTTAAAAATTGTTTTGTAACTGGAGTATAGAAAAATCTACCAGTTATTGTTCTGTATGACAGTAGAAAATAAGCAGTTAGGTGGGGATTTAGGCATTTTGTGAAAGGTGTTTTAATTCTCAAATTCTGTTATTTGATATTTCACTTACTATATAGTTCAAAGAAATTTCTATATTTAGTATTATAATTAGCATTTCTTGGCTATACTAATCAGTTTATTTTATTGAATGTTTATGGTACCTGTTTAATAGGAAAAGAGAGCAGTATTAAAGTTCTAAACCTTGTGGAGTTTAAGGACCATTTAAAATAATGTATATGGTAACATTTTTAAAACTGTTTTATATTAATTAGGTGGTTTCTGATTGCAAGCAACAAAAGACCTGACTGAAACTCCTCTTTCAAATAGGGGTACTTGTTATATATCACATAACAAGAAAACCTAGCAATGTGGTAGAGATCAGCCTGTGTCTGTTGAAGTGGGCTCCCCCAAGCCTTCAGCTGTGTCCTGATGCTGACTTGTTCATGTTGACGGTGGCAGCTCCTGCCCTTACATCTGCACATAACATCATCTATGGCAGCGTTACCCAGTAGAGCTTTTTGTGGTGATGGAAATGTTCTATGTCTGTGCTGTCCAGTATGGTAGCCGTTAGTCATGTGTAGCTGTTGAGCATTTGAAATATAGCTAATATAACTAAAGAACTGTATTTTTAACTTAAGTAACTGCATGTGACTCGTGGCTACCATATATAGTGGCACCAATATAAAGCATCAGAGATCAGTTGTATCCTAGAGTTTCCAGCAAATGTTCTAAAATTAATTCCGTTATACTGATGTAGCTAACATGCCTCCACACTCCTCACTGAAGTACAATCATGGTGGTGGAGAGAAGATGGAAAGTGCTCATTGGCTAATTCTAGCCAGATGCTCCACCTCTGAGACGTACTCTAAAGCTGTAGTAATCCAGGAAGTTGTGTTTATGTAGCTCAGTAGAACAGAACACAGAGCTCAGAAATAGACCCATGCCTTATTAATGCATGGTTAACTGATGTTTGACAAACGTGCTCAGGGAAATCAATGAGAAAAGGAAAGTCTTTTCAAAAGATGGTCCTAGAAACACTGGACATACAGACAGAAAAAATAAACCTCAGTGTTTACTATACATCATACACATTTCTGTGGAATAGTTTGTATATGTGACTAATAAAAGTGAAGAACAGACAGATTGGGTGTAGTTGATAGAGTGCCTTGCATACCAACTGTGGCATTTGATGTTTGTCTCATGGGCATTGGGCAGCCTTTGGAGGTGGTTTAGCAGTTTGGGTAGTCAGACCATTGTTACAAAAATACTAATCTGGCAGTAGATTTATCAGCATTTCAGAAGACATTTATAGCTTTTAAAAATAGACTAAGATCCCATCTTTTAGTTATGATAGGTCTTTAATAATGTTGAGATTTTTATGAAGAAGAATGCTATTCCATTTGGTTTGAATGGGGAAAGGTGATTAAATGGTGGCTTAGGCTTTGTTCTAAAGATGATAATATGTTGACATGTCATGCTTTTTCTCAAGTGATCTATACAAAATTTGAGATGTATCATATGTAAAGAAGGAAATATTTAGAATTTAACCATAATGTGAATGTGCTCAAATATTATTTTATAAATAATCTTTATAATATGATCTCCTTTAATGCAACAATTTAAAGTATTTTTACTTAAAATCTCTTCATTATTATTATGGGAAAAATGACTAAATGACCAAAATTATTGTGAGAAGGAGTTTATGTGTTATAAGAAGGCTTGGAAACCCTGATCTAGTTCTGTATTTCATTGAAATGATAAGAAAGTAGGAGTCCAAACAAAGCAAAAGGCTTGTCCAGGGTCTTAGGAGTATGCAGTGACAAAACCACAGCTTAAATAATGTTCTTGAAGACCCTGAACCTATCTCAGAAGACTGTGGAACTTCTGAGGCTAAGTCTTTGAGAAAGAGCTTTCTTCCCAGTGTATTCCCAAAGATCCAGCACACAGCTTAATAATGACCTTTAAAATTGAACTAAAAGCAGTGTTTCTTACTTCAGTGGTAACTAATTGATGATACTCTTAAAACGTCTTCAGATGTTACCCACAGCTCGTAGGGACAGAAACACAGAGTGTGTTTAAATTTATTTATTTTTTTATTACGTTTCTTTATTTTTGAGAGGCAGAGAGAGCGTGAGTGGGGGAGGGGCGGTGAGAGAGGGAGACAGAATTCGAAGCAGGCTACAGATCCTGAGCTGTCAGCACAGAGCCTGATGCAGGGCTCAGACTCACAAGCCGTGAGATCATGACCTGAGCCGAAGTCGGACACTCAACCAACTGAGCCACACAGGCGACCCCAGAGTATGTTCAAATGGAAATAAAGTTCAAGAATGAAGGGGATGTGATTCTCTTCACTTTGTAACACTGGAAACAATGCCTTTATTTCTGTATCGCCCCATCTTCCACATTGATTCCTAGTATATAGTATTTCCAACCTTTATAGAAGTAAACAGATTTAAAAAAAGTATAGGTGCTTCTGCTGTAATGCTGTTTATGTGTTCCTGAAAAGCCTCACAAACTCTAATACCTGTGCAATTTTGTGTTCTAAGCAACACAAACTAAAAAATAATCAGCAATTTAAAAGAGCTGGAACTGCTCAGTGCGGTAACTTAGTGTATAGTTAGTGGGTATTATAAATGCACAGAATTAATTATTTGAATAGAAACGCTGGCAGCACTTTAATTAGGATGGAGATAGTGGGTCTAAGGACAGTGCAGATGGCAGTGTAGCAATGAGCAGTGGAGGGTGAGGGGTTGCCATTTAAGTATGGGAAATAACTACCACCTGCAGTGGGGCGGGGAGTGCTCCTCTGAAGCCTTCCTTTTCAATTTTCTTATAATGCACACCACGCTCCTGCTGTTTGGTGGTCTTTCTCCTTTCCTGCTAAACGTTATACTTCTGTTCCCACTTTTCTGGCTCCCCTCGCCTAGGAAAAATCCACATTGAACCAGAGTGACTTTATTATTCTGACACCATTCCCTATTTACCAGTTTCATGTCACCTAATTTATATTCCCAAACACATTATGGTAGAGCAGAGTGTATTGTTTAATCATAGAAGTTTTTTTTTTTTTTTTTAAAGAGAGCATTCATCAGTTTATGTTCATCTGAATAAGTGGCTGCTATATATAAGAGAAAATTATTCAGAGAGGGGAAGTTGTATTATTTTGCTAGTTTCCTTTAGAGTGTAAAAGAAAGCTGTTTTCATAGATGCTATTGGCTTTTATTTCATATAGTTCTCTTCACTGATTATCTTGATATACCTGGATGTAGAACTCCATAGGTATGAATTCCAGTGAGATTATTCATAATCATATTAAAGATTTCCAGTGTTTTCTGTAACCTGCATAAAGTGCATTCACATTGCCCGGCATCTTTATAAATCATTGCCCCCCAATCTTTCACTATCCTGTGAAATTGAATGTTCAGTGAGGTAACTTAGTGTACGTAGTGGCTACCACAGTGGGTATTATAGACAAACCTGAGATTAACTTTTTTATGTTCTTTCTATTGAGATATAATTTACAGACCATAAAATTCACCATTTAAAATTATACATTTAGTGGTTTTAACATATTCACAAGTTTATGCGACTATGAACACTAATTCCAGAACATTTTCATCAACCTAAAATGAAACTTGGTACCCATTAGCAGTCATTTCCCAACTCCCCTTCCCTCATCCTGGCAGCCACTAACCTTTTTCTGTGTCTGTGGATTTGCCTATTCTGGATATTTCATAAAAATGGGATTATATAATCTGTTCTCTTTTGTGTCCAGCTTCTTCCATTAAGCATAATATTTTCAAGGTTTGTCTGTTTTGTAGCATGTATTAGTACTTCATTCCATGGCTGGATAATATTCCCTTGTATGGAAATACCACATTTTGTTTATTCAGTCATCAGTTGATAGACATTGGGTTTCCACTTTCTGATTGTTATAAAAGTACAGCTATGAAATTTTTGTGTAAGTTTTTGTAAGGGCATGTTTTCATTTCTTTTGGGTATTTACCTAGGAGTGGAATTTGCTGGGCTGTATGATAGCTCTGTGTTGAACTCTTTTCCACATTTAACCTAAAAGGCAAAAACATCATCAGAAAACTTTATGGATATCATTAGAAAATGTTTGGCTCATTTTTTCCTAAAAGTGTTGATTTTTTAAATTTACGTAATGTTGGTCCACGTTATCTGGACCAACCCTTCAGCTGAAGACAACTAAAAATACTAGATGAACTATACAAAAATGACTTTATAGCATCAAAGAGCTGTTAAGGAATATGCCAGACCAAAATCTGAGGAAAGGTAAGAACCTAAAAGGTAAAGAAGTATTTAAAGTTCTGGCTACCCTGAGTTCTTTTCCCATCTGGATAAATACTTGAAAACTAAGCTTCAGGCTTTGGTGGATCTAGAGGCAAAGGTTAAGTCATTACTTCCAGGTCTCTGAGGCTAACACATTGCCTCTCATATCAAACTGGAACCTAAGGAAAAAGGAAAAATCCACTGCCTTTTTCCTACTTGCAAAAGATGCAAGGAGAGGTCTGTTGTACTGAACAGATTGGAGAAAGGAGAATAAGAAAAGAAAGAGAACCTGTTTCTTAAAGGTTGTAAAACAGGTTACCAGCATTGTGTGGAATCACTGGCCAAAGTCACATAATGCAAGAAGTCCAAGAAAACTTTTGCTCCAGGTTCCTGGAAGAAGCAAATCTATATACTTTTTGAAGAAAAGCACTTTAATTCTAGGCATCAAATAACTTTTCAAAACCATTGAGCATCCATCATACAAAGATGGCCAACCATAAAAGAAAACAAGGCACCATAAGCAAAATGCAGCAAGAAATAGCAGACACTGGGGCGCCTGGGTGGCTCAATTGGTTAAGCATCCAACTTTTGATTTCAGCTCAGGTTTGTGGGTTCGAGCCTTCCATTGGGCTCTGTGGTGACAGCGTGGAGCCTGCTTGGGATTCTGTCTCTCTCCCTCTCTCTCTGCCCCTCCCCTGCTTGTTCTCTGTCTCTCAAAATAAATAAAACTAAACTTAAAAAAAAAAAGAAATATAACTGACACCTAAATATTTCAGATACTGTTGTTATTATACATAGATTATAAATAATTTCTCTGTTTCATAAACAAGCTTGCAAATATTTGCAAGAAACAGGGAATTATAAAAGCAGTGCTATAGCAGATTTGAGAAAAATACTTAGAGCGATGAAAAAAAAAAAAAAAAACCAAAATGAAAAACTTAGTAGACATGTTGGAAGTATATTTGACATAGTTGAAGAATTTGTGAACTGAAAAAAGTTATCTGGAAGTCAGCACAAAGAGATGAAAAAGTGGAAAATACAAGATGTTGAGAGAAAAGATTGGTTAGAAATTCTAACCTAAATTTTTTTGGGCATTCTGGAAGGAGGGGAAGAGAGGAGAGAATGAATATGAATGAAGCAGATGCAGTATTTGAAGACATAAGGACAATTTTCCAGGATTGATTTAAGTAACTCAACAAATACTATACAGAGTAAAAAGAAAAAATCTATACATAAATATAATGAAACTACAGGAAACAAAAGACCAAAAAAAAATTAGATTATCTTCAAAGGAGTGCTGACTCTAAATAGCAGCAAATGAAAATCTGTCGTCAATGAAATGATACCCTAAATGTGTTGAGAAAGTAGAAGATGGACTCCAACCTAGAATTCTATACCCAGAAAAAATATCTTCAAGAATGAAGGCAGGATACCTGACTTGTGCTCTTGGGGAACCCCGTTGTTTTCTCTCCCCTGGCTGGCAGCGTGTAGGCCTCTCAATGTCTGGCGTTTCTGTAAAAGATGTGAACCATAGGAGTTTGTCAGAGCTCTGGCTGCCTTCCTCAAAAAGTCTGGAGAGCCAAAAGTCCCTCAGTGGGTGGACACTGTCAAGCTGGCCAAGCATAAAGAGGCTGCTCCCTGCGATGAGAACTGGTTCTACACACAAGCTGTCTCCACAGTATGGCACCTGCACCTCCAGGGCAGTGCTGGGGTCAGCTTCATGGCCAACATCTGTGGGCGACTTCAGAGGAACAAGTTCATGCCCAGCCACTTTAGCAGAGACTCTAAGAAGATGGCCCACAGGGTCCTCCAAGCCCTAGAGAGGCTGAAAACAATGGAAAAGGACAGGGGTGGAGGCTGCAAACTGACACCTCAGGGATGAGAGCTCTGGACAGAATTGCTGGACAGGTGGCAGCTGCCACCTAGAATCATTAGAACAAATGCTGGGTTAATAAATTGCCTCATTAGTTAAAAAAAAAAAAAAAATGAAAGCAAAACACCTGTGTATCAGTTTTGCAACTAAACCACCTCAGGCGTTTGAGGAAGGGGTCCAAACCAAGTCAGACTTCTATAGTAAGAAAGCAGTCCTCATGGGAAGATCACATGACCTTCACAACCTTCATGTGGACAGTAACCCATATATATTTTATCAGTGAACCTCATAACCTAGTAGGGTGCTCTCAATAAATTTTGTTGGATTAAAGGGGGAAAAAAGTAAGTTAAGTCATTTGTGCAGTTTAAAAAAACAGGGAGAGAGGGATGGTGAAAACCAAGAGCCAAGACTTTTGAAGATGTACTTTCCTGACCTCACAGTGCACTGAGAATCAAGTTTTCAAAATACTTGTTTATGTGTGGAGATATACAACAGAATTACATTATCCTGTTGATAAGCTGAAGCTACTAGACTGCCCAATATCCAGCTTCAGGGAGTTAAGTGTCCCAAAATTGTTGGTTTAGCTTGGGGTAGGGGAAGGAAGTACCATTACCATTTGCTGAGATCTTTGCAATGAAACCTAGGGGTATCACAGAACTGGGTAAGGCTTTAAAATTCAAAGAAGCCATAGTTTGAATACCACACACTTCTTACTGAGGAATATATGAATAAGATCATGGAGAAACTGGAGAAGGACCCTGAAGTCCTGCCAGCAACTACCTGCAAAAGAATGTGCTTTCTTCCCAAGGTTGAAGTGGTTTCTGATCACAGCCCTCTCTGCATTCTCCCTCTCATTTGTTGACTGAGTGATTCAGTCTATTGAATCAGCTGAACTAAAACAGCCTAGTGAAAAGAGCATTGGACTGGACATCAGAAGATTTAGATTCTAGTCCCAGTTCTATTTAATTGCCATGTGATGTGGTAGGGTTGAAGGGAGAGTACTTGGGTCTCTCCTAAGCTTAATATTCTCTGTAAAGGTAAGAGGTGAACTAGATTACAAATATATCATTTAAATTTTTTTCAGCTATTTTAATATACTTTTTCGAGCACATAAAATCTCAGGATCCAATTGTGCCTCAAAAATTTTGATTCCATGGACAAATTTCCAGAAAAATGCAACCTAACAAAATGGAATAATAAAGCTATAGACAACCTGAATAGTGTTATTGTCAAGTTTACCACAAAGGAACTTCAAATCCAGATGGCTTCATAAGCAAATACTAACAGAGTTTTAGAGATATAATGCCAATATTTTACAAATTGTTCCAGAGAATAGAAAAAGAAGAAACTCTCTTTTCCCCATTATATGCAGCTAGCCTAACCTTGATAGCAAAACCAGCAGGGAGAGTTCTAAGAAGAATCAGATGTCAGTCTCACTGAACATAAATGCAAAACTCCTAAACAAAATATTAGTCTACTTCTTTGAATTCACATCTTTTTTAGTTGAGAGACTATTGACTTTGATCTATTTTCTCTTTTGCTCAGGCATGTATATAGACTCTATATTAGCCTCCTTTTGTGAGTGGCCTTGTGACTGAGTTGGCCAATGGAATGGGAGTAGAAGTGATAACATGCTACTTCCAGATCTGATCTGTAAAATACCTCCCACATGATCTTTATATTCTCTCTTCCCTGTTTGCCAGCCAGGTGCAGAGAATCCAGATGGGAACTCTTGAGGTTTTGTGTGTGCAACCACAAGATAAATGAGTCTGGGCTTTGAATAACCTCATGCAAGTCTCTCTGGGATAAGAAACATCCTCATTTGTCTTTATATGAATAAGAAACTTCATTGTATCAGGCCACTAAGATTTGTGTTTGTTAAACCATCTCACATTACTTATGCTAACTAATACAGATTACTTATGCTAACTAATACAGAAATTAAATCCAGCAATATATAGAAGGGACAGTATACATCATGAATAAGTTGGATTGATCTTAGGAATGCAAGGTTGATTTGACAGAATTATCCCATTATTGTGGACTGGAACTCTCAATGTTATATACATCTGTGCTACAAAAAAATAAACAAAAAAATAAATAATCTTTATAGAGTTTAAGAAAATGCCAGTCAAAATCCCAAGGATTTTTTTTTTTTTAAGAATTCAACAACAGATTCTGAAATGTAGGGAAATTCAAGAGGAAAAGAAGACAGCCTGAAGAATAACAAAGTGAAAGGGTTTACTCTGTCATATATTGAAATGAATTTTAAAATTGTGGTAATGAAGGTAACTATGCCAATGGCACAAATAGCAAATGCCAAACGTATCAGTGAAGGGATAGAAAGCTCAGAAACAGAACCGTGTGTATATATGGCTGTGATCACTAATCATAGGGGAAAGAACAAATCTTAAATTAATGGTGCTGGGACATGTACACACACACACACACGTGTGTCTGTGTGTGTTTCATATATATATATGTATATGTATATATAGGAAATCATGAAGGGAACCAACTATCTTACATAAAATCTGCCTCCAGGAAGATTATGACCTAAATGCAAAAGGCAAAGAGAAAAGCTTTTTTGAAGATGATTTTGAGGTATGGAAGGATTTCTTAGACAAGACATAAAAAATGTAAAGGAAAAAAAACCCCGATAAATTTGATTTTATTAAAATAAAGAACCTGCTTTTATCTGAAAGCAAGTGTTAAAAAGCCACAGAATGAGAAAAGATTTTTATAGTACATAAAATTAGGAAAGCTTATGTTGATTTCAAATAAAAGAATGATAATAAAGTGATAATAAAAAGACGAACAACTCAATGGAAAACTTGGAAAGTGCTTCAATAGGCACTTACAAGGAAATTCGAATGGCAAATAGGTGTGAAGTGTGTTTCATTTCCTTAGTAATCAGGGGATTGCAAATTCTCATTGTGGGTAGAAAGGTTCATCGATACAATCATAGTTGACCCTTGAACAACTTGGCAGTTGGGAAAGCAGCTCCGTATGCAGTAAAAATCCATCTGTAACTTTTGACCTTCCTCAAAACTTAGCCTCTGACCAGAAGCCTAACCAATAACATAAAGTCGATTAACACACATTTTGTGTTATATGTATTATTATATGTATACTGTATTCTGACAATGAAGTCAGCTGGAGAAGAGAAAAGGTTATTAAGATCATAAGGCAGAAAAATACATTTACAGTATTCTCCTGTATTGATTGAGTAAAATAAGTGGGTCAGCACAGTTCAAACCTGTGTTCAAAGGCCAACTGTACTTTAAAAAATGGTTTGGCATTATCCAGCATAAGGTCCACATATTTTATGAATTTAATAGTTCCATTCCCAAGAATACACCCTGGAGAAGTGTGTGCAGGTATGCAGTAGGCTGTATCTGCAAAAATGTTCATAGCACCATTTTCATTTTCATTTTAATTATGGCCAAAAGATTGAAGCAACTCCAGTGTCTATCTGCAGTAGAATGAATAAAGGGTTTGTTTTCTTTTGTTTTTACCTATACAGTGTTCAGTGAAAATGAGCAAACTAGAAGTGTATGCAACCCCAAGGACAGATCTAATAAACATAATGTATAGTAAAAGAGTCAAGACAGAATAATGCATTGCATATATTCCATCCACATAATATTTAAAAGTAAACCTAAACAATATTTTTAGGGATATGCATGTATGTGTAAACCTATAAAGAAAATCCAGGAAGTTTTGTCATCACAGAGTGAAGGTAGTATTCTCTGTTAGAGGGAAGAGGAAAGGGTTGTGTGATTGAGGGTGATTGAGGGTTCTGGTTCTAGTCTGGTTTTGATCTGGTTAGAATTATTGGTGTTCACTTTGTAATTATTGAGTTTAATAAGCTTTGATGCACTTTTCTTTGTGAATGTTTCACAGTTTTAAAAAAATTAAATGTTTTTATGCATTTCCAGAGTGCCTAGGAAGATTAAGAAATATCTTTCAAAATTACAAACTTTTTATATACTTAAAAAATGAGGGAAAGGAGAACTTTCCTCATTTTAAAAAAATTCTGTTTCATTTAAGTTCCTTGGAACTTGAGACCTATTATTCCTTTATTTTACAGGTAGTTTTATCTTGTGCTAGATCTAATTATCCATTCATCCAGTATTTATGGAGCATTTACTGCTGAGGTGCTTGACAGAAATGAGATTTAAGGTGGGTGGTGATATTGTGGGTTGATTAATTAGCTTCCTCATGCATTTAAAAACCATGCATATATACCTTATGAGTACTTTTAGTTCCATAGTTTTGCTTCTAAGTACTGTGCTTCTATTAGTTTGGAATGGAATTTGACAATTATAAAATTGAGCATAACATGAAAGAACATTTCAGTTCTTGGTAGGCAGTAGTTAATAGAGTCTTGTCAGGGATGGGCTCTGGTAAACACTCAGGAGTATGGACTCCGGAGTCTTAAAAGTTAGTAGCATATCTCAAAATTCCAGAAACTGTGAGTCCCCTGGGATTTTTATCAGTTCTTATTTCAGACTTAACATAGTTTAAATATTTCAACTTATTTACAGTGAAAAATATCATGAATACTAGATTTCCTTGTTCTATTTAAAAAAAATCAGACTACAGTAATATATGTGTGATTGTGTATATATGTATTTGCTTATATATATTTATATATACATGTGTATATATATCTAATTTCCTGCAGAATAAGTGTGTCTAAAACTTTAAATACAGTATTTTTTGCTGATAAGAGAATGTAAGCTAAAAGAAATCTATTTAAAATTGGCTGCTCTTAATTTATAGTCCATTTTGAAATATGTTTGCTTTTTAAGTTTATTGTATAAAAGAAAACCTGGATATACTTAGGAAAAAAAAAAGTCTAAATAGTGTTGTTTTTGTCTCAGGTTTCTTTCCCCTATCTCCTTTCTACCATTTCCTTATTCTTTCCATCTCTGCTATCACCAACAGATTGAATAATATAGGCTAGAAAATGAAGGACAAATGTGCAGGCAGGACTTGCCAAGCAGTGTTATATACCCAGAGGTCTCGAAATGTTCCCTTGAACTTGAAAGATGAGGTTGCTAATGCTTTAGAACAATACAACACTTTAAAGATCTTTGTTAATACATATATCATTATTTGAGTCTGTTATCTTTGGCCAGAAACAGTAAATAATCCTCAGTCATCTTACTTCCAGGTTTGGGACCCTTTCTGGACTCAGGGTTGTGGAAGCACTATCCTGACTTTTTTTGGGAATTATATGACTTAGATAAGGAGACTACTAATATGTGACCTAAACGATTATGACAGTTTTTTTCATCAAGGCTCTTTGACTATAAGAACTAGAAATCGATGCCGATGGATCAGCATCACGAGGAAAAAAAAAAAAAAAAAAAGAACTAGCAATCCATTTAAAGTAGCTCAAGGTAAAGGAGAATTTATTGAGAAAATACAGGCACGTGGCACCCAAAACAGTAAGGAATACCTGATTTCCTAAAGACTTGACACCAGGAACTCCATCTCAGGGTTGTCTGCATGGTGTCTCATCTCTGCCACCAAGGCTGGTGTGCAGGATTACTCTTCTGAAGGCACAGCGGATGCTCTTGGTGTAAAAATAATCGATAATCTTTATCCAGTTAACCATTAAAAAAAAATGTTTATTATATGTATTTTGGGAGAGATAGTGCACATGCAAGCAGGGGAGGGGCAGAGAGAGAGGGAGAGAGGGAATCCCAAGCATGCCCCGTGTTGCTAGCACAGAACCCCACACTGAGCTTGATCCCACAAACTGTGAGATCATGACCTTAGCAGAAATCAAGAAATGGATGCTCAACCAACTGAGCCACCCAGGTGCCCCTCCAGTTAACCTTTTTTAATCAGAGCATAATTTCCAAATTAAAAACTTCAGTTATTGTACTGTCTTTTGTCTCCGTAGGAGACAAAGTTTGGTGAACTGTGGGACCTTTTGTCTCAGTACTGATGCAGATTTTTTTTTAAAAACTGGGTTGGTCCTTTATAGATGGTATGAATTTTTCTTACTCTAGAAAAGCATAGCTTTGGTTTTTAAATTAGCAAGTTTGTACACCAGCCTCTTGGGTTCAAAATAAGATCCAGAATCAGAACCTTTGGTAATAATTACACACACTCAGTGTCAAGAGATGTCTTTTTGCATGCTCAGTTCTGTTCTTTGCTGTCCAAAAGCCCACTGGAGCGTCTCCTAGCAGCTTTCAGAATGTAGGCTGTTGTGAGTTAAACATATGTATGAAATTAAGAAATTATACGTATGAGGGGCACCTGGATGGCTCAGTCGATTTGAGCGTCTGATTTTTGGCTCAGGTAATGATCTCACAGTTCGTGGGTTTGAGCCCCACATCTGGCTCACTGCTATCAGCCTGTCAGCGCAGAGCCCACTTCAGATCCTCTGTCCCCCCTCTTTCTACCCCTCCCCCACTTGTACTCTCCCAAAAAATAAATATTTAAAAAAATTATATATATGAAATTCTATTTTTGTAGTTCAAAAGCAGTCAAATATCAACAATTTCTGTGAATCAACCAGCCTAGTACAAACTAATGTCTCCAGATTTCCTTATTATTTAAGTATGTTTTAATAAATTCATAACTTTGTGTTTTAGAAGGCTTCTAACTTGTCATAGCATTCTGATCTCATTATTTTGTTTTTTTATCTTGCAAGTATTAATAAATATTTCATGTTTGTGTAGCACCTTGTGCTAGACTCTGAAAATGTAAAGCAATCTAGATTTTAGTCTTTTTTTTGAAAGTTCATAGATTAGGGTACATACATAGATAGGTAAATACAAGGTACCATATATTAAATGAATGTTCTGTAGAGTAAGTGACCTTAAAATTTTAGCATAGGGAAGCGGGGGATGGGAGGAGTTTCATGGAAGATGGGGTTAAAACTAGGCTATAGTGAGCTGTAAAACAGTCCTGTAGACAAGAGGGCAGGGTTTCAAACAAGCGAGCTGATAAGTAGGAGCTAGGCTGTTGGTGACTTGCATTTAGGCTTTTAGGAATTTTGATTCTGTGTCCTGTTATTTCAAAAGAAGGTTGTAAATACAAAACTATCACTTGGGGTTCCGGAAGAAAATAATAGAAATTCTATTTATCCTAAAATATGCTTATTAATATTTTAAAAGATTGATATAATTTGTGCATATAAATTGTAAAATATAGGGACTATAGGTCTTCCAAATTTCAGATTAGATTTGAAAGGAAACATAATCATTACTCCTACAACTACAAAATGAATGTATATCAAAAGATTTTACTTACTTAACTAATGAGTGAACCAGTAAGATGTCACAACCAGTTCAAAGAAGAACTTAAAATACCACATATTAATAGTGGAAGGATGCTGAAATGAATTTATAGATGCAAGAAAACTGGTCAGCTTGTACAAGGTGATAATCAGTGATACTCCACAGGAAACACTTTCTATGAACAGGAATTATTTGCAGTCACTATTCATTTTCTGCAAGTTACCTAACATCCATCCCTACAGAGTTGTAAAGTAGATAAAACCTGAATGAAAGTTCTAGCCAGAATATGGTTTTCACTGTTTTTTCCTTAAATTGATATCAAAATTAAAAATTTCATAGCCTTCCTGTTGATGAGGTCTTTAATCAGTAGGTAGAAGGCTTTAAGTTCCTCTTCATTTAGCTAAAACTCATTTAATTAATACCAAAGATAAAAACAAAACCTTCTTTTACTTTTAAGTTTAATTTGGGCATCTCCAGCCCTTGGAGATTCCCTCCACCAGCTTGAATTTCACCTTAGACCTCACTTGCTTCAGATGGATAGGAACCCTGCTTCAGGAGATTGTGGGTTTACAGTTTTAGACCATTGTACTACTCTCGATACTATGATATGAATAGCAATTTATGAATTGTCACAAGAATTAGCAATTGATTTGTGAATTGTCACAAGAATTAAGGATTATTCTCTTTTATTTCTTGAAGAAGAGTACTGATGAGTTGCAAGCCTTCTCTGATCATACATCCTTAATTTTTGATACTATAATAAATTAATACAAATCATTAATCAGTTAACCAAATATTTTCAAAAAATTTAACAGCACATTCATTTATTCCTATAAAAGCCCATACTCCATCTAATACCAAGTCCTAACAAGGGGTATTAGGAAGCTCTTTCCCCCTTGAGTTTACATTTACTATGAATCATAAGTCAAGGGTAGTTTTACTGTCATAACTGTTAAACAGTAATCTTCAAAAAAGATAAAGTTATGACTCTTAGATATAAAATGAACATGAGTCAAAGATTTTAACTCATGAATGACTGAGGGAACTGGAAAAAAAAATGTTACAGCTGGTTAGTAGGTAAATCCAAAGATTAGACAAATATATAAGCCCATCAAGAAGGCAAAATAAGTTTGCTTCATAGATGCAACAAAAAAAAAAACTGACCTCTTCCATAGTGAGGAAAGAAGTCAGTTGAACCTCCATCAAACAGAATTTATTTGCATGTCTATCAACACTATTTCCATTATTATCAGTTTCAACAAATTAACTTCTGTCTCTACAGAGCTGTAAAATAGATCAAAGGCACAAATCCCATAGAGTCAGATAACCTAGAAGGATGTGCCCTGAACAATATGTAGCTTTCCATTGAAGACACTTAGCAGTTAATTTTTGATCGATTTAAATATCTTTTGGGGCTCCTGGGTGGCTCAGTCGGTTGAGCATCCAGCTTGATTTCAGCTCAAGTCATGATCTCACAGTTCTGTTTGTAAGTTCAAGACCTATGTGGGGCTCTATGCTGATAGCATGGAGCCTGCTTGGGATTCTCTGTCTCCATATCTCTCTCTCTCTCTCTCTCTCTCTCTCTCTCTCTCTCTCTCTCTCTCTCTCTCTCTCTCTCTCTCAAAAATAAATAATCTTTGGGGCCCCTCAGTCAGTTAAGTGTTCGGCTCAGGTCATGATCTCGCTGTTTGTGAGTTTGAGCCCCGCATCAGGCTTTGTGCTGACAGCTCAGAGCCTGAAGCCTGCATCAGATCCTGTGTCTCCCTCTCTCTCTGTTCCTCCCCTGCCCGCACACTGTCTCTGTCTCTCTCTCTCTCTCTCTCTCTCAAAAATAAATAAAGATTAAAAAAAATTTTTTTAAATAAACTTTAAGAAATGAAAAACTAAAAATCTTTCAAAATCCGTGTTTACATAACTAATGTTACAGGTAAATGTTAGCTAAGGGCATTCATTATTTGAAACCTACATTTTATACCGTAGATGAAAGTATGTAGAAAGTACCTGACTGAATTGGCCCAAAATACAAAAAGAAGAGCCATTAAAATTATAATACAGTTTAACTCTACTTGACAAGTAGAAATGTGTGTTTTTAAAGGTGCTTATTATTAGCTGCCCCTCCAAAAATAAAATTTTTCTTTTATGGAAATACACTGATGAAAATTATAGGTGCATTCATTTTAGGATTTTATTTAAGTAATCTTTGCAGTTAGAATCTTTTAATATATTTGGAACAGTGATACAAAAGAACATAGAATAAACATCAAGTTAGCTTAAATTGATTAATAATTGTTTAAGAAAATCAACTTAATGGTATACACCTGAAATTTGAAATTATTTTGGCGTAATTAAGTTTTCCCCTTAAGTTTGCCATAGTATCACTGAAAACTTTGGATTGCATGTGCAAGAATAAAGAACTTTTGAAGCACCGTTTACTTTAGAATGGAACAATATGATCATCAGTAATAGCTATAGAGCATGCACAGTGTGAGTACCCTTAATGAATTTTTTCCACTTAAAAGCCGATTCCTCAAAATGGTAGCTTTTCAGACTGTGTTTTCTTCATTCACCAAGTATTTTTCTTGTGGCTAACTTGAAGCATGTAAAAAACTGAAGCCAGCCTGGTTTTTACAGGCCTCGCCTGGCCTTGTTAATAGTTACAGCATTCCATTTGTTAGTACCTGTGACACAGGAGAAACTTTTACTGTTACGCTATGTGGTGACGATAAAGAAGACAGAAAAAGTCTTTTTATGGTAGTTGGGTCCTCAAAACAACTCTTTGTGTTCTGGTGATAAGAAGACACAAGTTGGATATCCACTAGAGGTACATGAGCTTGTTATCTGCAGAGCCGATATAGCCTCTTAAATTCCCTCACAATGACAGGAACCCCATCTGAAGTGAAGGCTTGCAGAGCTGGAGATACCAGAGCTCTGTTATTCCTCATGAGTACAAGTTCACCCTATTGTTGTAGAACAAAAATTTTGTGTGATTATTTTAAAAAGCCATATTCTTTTTCTTCAGTAAATTTAAAAGGGCTTCAAAGAGGCACGTACTTGGTGGTTCCTGTTGGGGGAAGAGCAAGACTCTAAATTACCTAGTCTTAAGATACATGAATATGATGGGAAAATTTCTTAGAGATTTCAGGCTAGAATAAGTCAGCAAGTTCATGATGAAATCTGTGTAGGCATCAACTATATTTGTTTTGTTTCTAGGGCTGTGTAGGTTATGAGTTCATTGTGTTCCAACATTCTGAGTGTTAACATCTTCATTGCTGATAGCAGCTTGCAGAGCTTTGGCAAGCAGAACTTGCTACCATGAACAGGAGAGAATACATGTCTCCATCCTTTAGTTCTAAACACCAGGACCTTTTATGGCTAAGTACACATAACAGTTCGTGTGGTTAGTTAGACCCAGAGAACTTAGAGCAATGGTGCCAATGTTGGGGAAATAGGTGTAGAGTTTGCTCTGTGCTCATGCTTAGTGATTACGTCGTGGTGGAGGTTTCACGTATTGGTGTATGGGATTCCTGGTGCATGCCAAGTCATTTGAGAAGTTAACATCTCTGCACTTAGGATTTCTTAGGATTCTTTCAGCAAAGCAAAGTCACGTTGACTAAAGAGATGATGATGATGATGATAAATGGGTGAAATAATAATTTGACTACAGAAAAACCAAGAAAAAAATTCTTGAAGCTTAAACTATTGTGTATTTATATTCTTTTGAGGAAAAAAGTTATAGAATAAGCATAATTATTGTAAATCATGTTTTAAAGGATACCAAGATTTAGGGGCGCCTGGGTGGCTCAGTTGGTTGGGCCTCCAACTCAGTTTCAGCTTAGGTCATGATCTCACAGTTCATGAGTTCAAGCCCAAGCCCTGCATCAGGCTTGCTGCTGCCAGCATAGAGCCTGCTTTGGATCCTCTGTCCTCCTCGCTCTCTGCCGCTCCCCGACTTGTACTTTTTCTCTCAAAAATAAATAAAGTATTAAAAAAAATAAAGGATATCAAGATTTATTATTATGACTTAATTAAAGTATACCTTACATCTAATTTAAATAATCATTTATTAACAAATTTATCTAGTACTTGTCTATTGATCAAACTTTGTTTCCCAATCAAATAAACTCTGTTAATTTACTTAGAAAATTTTAACTTCCCGAAACTTCTTAGTGTTGGCTGGAAAATCGACAAGTCTCAAAGCTATTGAAGCTATTGAACTCAGTAATTCTACTTTAAAATATGACCCATCAGGATTTTTAAAAATTTAGGAATTCTGGAAATTAATGTATCAGATTGTTAAGCCCTTGCTGTTAAAGTTACTCATTTAAATGGATGGACAAGTTATTTCTTGGTGACTTTAATGAAAAAAAAAATTAAAAATCAGAAAACCAACTCTTCATTATATTTTTGCCTCAAAGTAAGCAGAAAAAGAAGTCAACATAGAGTCCAGGAGGTACTTTGGTAACACTTAAGAAAGTTCCCCAGAAAGTCAATTCAGTGGATTAGATCAGCCCATGAAGAAGCTCTATAGAAAGAGCTAGCAAAAGGGGGAAAGATAGAGGCTAAACAACATTGGTTTTTTTTTTACAAGTTTTAAAAATATGGAAAATCACTAATATGTACATTCTGCAAAGGAGGGAGTCATTACTGTCTTATGTAAATAAGTATTTGGGTTTTTATGCTTCAAGATTATGTAGGAAAATCATAGTATTTAAGAACAAATTAGGAATGAAATTATTGGAATATGGTGCTAATTTTGGTGAATAGAAAAGACTCTCAAGTGAAAATCAGTTTCAATAGTTGAAGTTCCTGAAATGTTCATTCTATGAAGGTACTATGATAACTTCTCAGAGCATCATTTTGATACATTTCTATTTCATTTCTCATACTCATTAGCCCCGTCAGATATGTTGATCAGACTGTAATCATATTCAGGTTATAACTTCAGAGCTGTGAGTAATTTAGTATTCTCTAGGAAGTTTGGGAAGAAACAATCCAAACAAGTAAATATTCTTTTTTTTCTTAATGTACAGCGGGAGCATTCATTTTGCTTATATCTAAGGTTTACCTTATTTGAAGGATTAGAGTATACATTTGTGATCATTTAAAACCATTTCAGTGGCTCTTGTAATAATTCATTCAGTCTGTGCTCTCTTAATAAATTTTACAAAAAACTCATGGCAAGTTAGTGTCATTTGTGTGTGAATTTTCCAATTGTATTTCAGACTTTAAGAAAGAAAGGCCTTAATGGTTGTGAGAGCCCTGATGCTGACGATTACTTTGAGCACAGTCCACTCTCGGAGGACAGATTCAGCAAACTAAATGAAGATAGTGATTTTATTTTCAAACGAGGCCCTGTAAGTACTTTTACTTTACCTCTACTTTTTATTTGTTGATCCTTTTTGTTAACTTCATTATATAGGCTCTGAACAAGAAGGAACACAGAGGGTGCGACAGCCCAGACCCTGATACTTCCTATGTGCTAACTCCACATACAGAAGAAAAATATAAAAAAATTAATGAGGAATTTGATAATATGATGCGGAATCATAAAATCGCAGTGAGTACGAAAGTATGGTTTGTGCTTTTATCTTGTGCATGAAGAGATTGGCCACAGTTCTTATTTATTTTCACAGTGGGTGATGACACCAGTAAGTAGAAGGGGAAGAAATTTCATTAATTTTTTTTGGTTTCATAGAACTTTAAAATAAATTGGTTATAGTCTTATAATAGTGCATGTTCAGGGTCTTTAAACATAGAAGTGAAGAGAAAACATCCTAATCCAAATTCTACTTCTTATCCCCTGTTCTAACTATCCCCTGCTCTCTCTTTGGGTAGAGCACCTAAACATCCTGGATTCCAGTTCTTTCATCTATAAAATGAATGAGTTGGTTTATGTAATTTAAAAGAAAAAAAAAATTTTTTAATGTTTGTTTATTTTTGAGAGAGAGTGTGTGTGAGGGGAGCGAGGGGCAGAGAGAGAGAGAGAGAGGGAGACACAGAATCTGAAATAGGCTCCAGGCTCTGAGCTGTCAGCATAGAGCTTGATGTGGGTCTGGAACTCATGAACGGCGAGATCATGACCTGAGCCAAAGTCGAACGCTCAACCGAGCCACCTAGGCACCCCAGGTTTACGTAATTTTTAAGGTCCCTTCTAGCTCTAAATTTCCATGATTTGTAAATACAAGGTGCATATAAGATTTCCCTTTCCCACTCATGACTTTTGAAAAATATTACATGTATTTTAAATCGATCTTGAGACTATAAAATCTGTAACAGATTTATTACAAATTTGGTGTTTCAGAATTATTTTGAATTATTTTGTATAGTTGATATAATAGTAGTAGCTTACCCTTTGGCTCTTTGTAATGTCCCAAAACTATTTAACAAAATCTGTCCAAACTCCTGGTCTTTCCTTATAGTGTACATATTGAGGAAGAAAGCCTTGGCTCAATTTTAATTTAAGGGAGCAATGTTTTTAAGCTGGTTGCAGAACAGATAGTTGGCTTAACATTTTTCTGTGCTCATGCATGTAACCATCATGGCAACCAGTACTTTTTGGAGTTCATGCTCCTTTGATAGTTCTTGAAAGAATTCTCATGGGAAGCTCATTGGGGAGAGCTGCTTAAGATAGCTATTCTGGATCTGATTTTCTAATGTTATATATGTATTTTAGGCTTCATGGGACAAATTGGTTCCAATGCTGATATTTATTTCAGAGTTACTTATTATCAGAGTTAATTCTCTTAAAAAGTATGCCTTAAAGTATACATCATGGATTATTTCTTCAAAGTAATCCTCTATTATAAGAAGCTCATGAAAAATAAGTTTAAGGAAGTATTTTTGTGCTGATACCATTTATTATTCTTAAAAAACAAAACAGCAAACAGTTAAATCCCTTCTGGCCTCATATGGATGTTGGTGACTTTGTAGTTAATGTTAAGCTGCAAAAATATTGTGTAAATAAAATTGTTTTACCTTTGAAAAAAATTATCATATATCCATTGTTTTATATCAGTTAATGAATTATTATAACTACTATTGGAAATAAGCTACTATTGAATAGAGTACATAAACTATTTAAATTCTCCAACTTTGAATTAGCAGTGTTACCAGTCTTTGCAATTACTGTTTTAAAATATGGGGAGAGGAAACCTTTTTCCTTTCTCTATAATAGAGATATTATAAAGAGAACTGTTATTTTCATGGTTAACAAGTATACTGTATGTGATCTATGGAGGAAATGCCAGAAGAAATAGGAAATATTATTTTAAGGGGGTGTGTGGAATGTTTAGGAGGAAAAGAAGATAGCATTTATAATATTTGTAATTTAATCTTCATACAATTTAAAGATGATAGGTTGTCAGTAGTAATTTTCCTGTGTAGATTGTTTCTTTGCATTTTCATTATACTCAGATTGCATTGCGTTGTGTATATATAACTTGATTTTTTTTATTTTTCGTTTGTCCATTAAGACTGTCAGTCAATTAAATAAAACTAGGGCTTATTTATAATGTCCCACATTTGGTGTAATAAGTTCATAATATGTGTACATATTTTTGCCCTTTTGTTATACTTGTAGTTGCCTGATAGAAATGTAATGTTCCTAAATGGTTTGCATTATTAAAGTGCTAATTTTATGCTTACTTGGTAACAGTGATATATTTTGTTATGTCTAAATTTGACAACACAACTTTAATATCAGTTTCTGACATTTAATTTTCATCTCTGAATATTTGAAATTATGTATGTATTAGCATATATGTATTCGTATATAAATATTGAAATTGAAAAGGTTCATGTCAAACAAACAGTTCAAACTGTTCAAATACAGTTCCAAAGAAAGCAGCTTGAATCTGCAAATTTAGTAGGAAACTATCCTCTTCCTCTAATTTTAATAACTAGAGTTACTTTATCACATGAAAGTTTGTAAGTTATTACATTTAATATAGATGAAAACGAAACTAACAGTTTTTTCTTCCTTGTTCTTTATTTACAGCCTGGTTTACCACCTCAAAACTTCTCAATGTCTGTCACAGTCCCTGTGACCAGCCCTAATGCTTTGTCCTATACTAACCCAGGGAGTTCACTTGTGTCCCCGTCTTTGGCAGCCAGCTCAACATTAGCCGATTCAAGCATGCTGTCTCCACCTCAAGCCACGTTACACAGAAATGTGTCCCCTGGAGTCCCTCAGAGACCACCAAGTACTGGCAGTGCAGGTATGTAGTAATACCTATTCTGCTGATTCTTTCACAAAAAGGGTGGTAAAATGAATTACTAACATAAGCAGTTTCTTATTTTGCTACTCGTAATTTTCTGTCTTTGATGAGCAAGAGTCACTGCTACATAATTGGCTCCATTTTAAAGAGTATTTTTGAAACTTTAATATGGGCTCTCTAACATCCTTTCAGGCACAGTGGAACGATACTACAGAATTTGCCGTCTAGAATTTTCCTTATTATAGGAAAGCCATACTTTGACAGGCAGAAAATTTAATTAGCATATCATGAGCAAAGACTTGAAGTTTGGGTGTGAGCCAGTCATGTTAAAAATACTGAGAATAGATCTACCTGATTGGAGTTAGAGTTCATTAATTCAGCAAAAATTTGCAGTGCATTTACTTCTTCACACTTTGCAGTGCAGTGTCTCCTCTCCTTTAAATCCTAGATTGACTAGTACTCCATTAGCACTGCCCCATTCTCATCATTTTGCTATTTGATACTGATACAGGAAGGCATACACTTTAAGAGCTTGATAGGTGAGCTTACACACACACACATACACACACATACACATATTTAACTACATCATATTGCACAGTAATGCCAAATTCAGACTAGGCTAGTTTTTGTTTTTTAGGAAAGGAGTGCAGGTTACTTCATTCAGATAAGGAGAACCAATTCATATTCATTCTTTGCCCTCTCTCTTCTCTCTGTAACGTTTTTAGGTGGGATGTTGAGCACTTCAGACCTCACAGTGCCAAATGGAGCCGGAAGCAGCCCAGTGGGTGCGTGAATTACTCCTGTTTTCACTTTGTAGGCATCTATCCTATGTGAGATGAAAGGAATATTGTACATCAAATAACGCCTTCTACCAAGTGAAGAGCTAAAAATGGGGTATATGATCAGAATAGACATGTCCCTTTGTAGACTTAATTGTCTTCTGAGGAGTACTTTTACTAATACTTAACATTTTTTAATAACAACCCTGCTGTATTCTTTATACCTTGGCCTCAAGTGCCTCCTTCATAGCAGATATTGTTCTTTGCTAGAGACAAAATTGCCTTAATACAGTTTTTTCATCAAGCCAATTTCTTACACAGAGAAGCTTTCTGTATCATCTATTCTCACCAAACTTAGACTATTAGCAGACCGATACATCTTACAGTAAGTAGCATGAAATGTTTTTGGAGTGATTGCAGTACACAGAAGTGGTAGACCTAATTTTAGAGCTACAAAGAGAGTTGAGGAGTTTGTCTTTGAGGGATCTGTTTTGGTGGCCATGTGTAGAACATTCACATATTTTCACAGTTGCTGCCAAATTGGCTTTTTTGCTTTGGCATCCTTTCTAAAGATGACCAGCAAGTTTAAACGCATTGTGAAGGTGTCACCCAAGGTTGATGTGCCAGTAAAGATAGATTGTGAACTGAGCATTACAGAAATGTGGTATGTATGTTAAAGAGTTAGAAGAATAACTGTATCCCTTTGGATAATCATCACATTAAGTGGTCTTGGTCTCTTAATCTGGGATAATGACAGTTGTCATCACTGTTATCTAAAAACAAGGGTGGGAACTTCCTCCCTGCTTTTAGGTATTGTGTGTCCCTGGAGACTTCTGAACATAGATCTCTTATCGGAAAGATCCCAATTGCATGTATTCAACCCATTCATTCTACAAAAATGTAAGGAGCTTCTGCCTCAAGAAAATTAATGGAGATCATTGAATAACTTAATTTAAAATGATGAGAAAAAACAGATATTGTTGAGATAAGTTACAAAACATACAGTCACCTAAAGTAGGAATAAGCGCCTAATTATGTCTGCCCCTATATTAATAGCTGTTTGAATGGAATTAAATATAAGACCCATTGTTGGATCTTTTTGAACAGATAATTCATTGTGGAAAAATTCATAAAGGTCTTAACAGTTATACATTAGGACTGCTATACTGGTACATGTATTTCCAGATATTTAGAGTTTATTTCAGTTCCATTTTAGTTATTTGCATGCCCATATACTCTTCGTGTTAAATTTTCCCATATGCTTTTATTCCCCCAAGATTTCCTTTCCCTTCTACTTCCTAGCCTGGTTAAGGCTGGAATCAAACATTTCTATTTCATTTAATGTTAATTTTAACTAGTTCTTGGTTTTATTTTCAAAATTCGTTTTATTTCATGGAGTTTACTCTTTGATGATTTCTGATGTGTTTTTGCATTGCCTTTACTTTTTTTTCATCCTCTGGCATTGTAAACACGGTTCTTCCTCCTGTCAAACAAGTGTTTCACTTCTCTCCTCATTTTTTTTCTTATACTTCCCACATTTCGTAAAGGCTTTTTCACTGTTTTTTTTCTTATCTGCATGCAACTATAAATCTAAACTTTGTCTCTGCTGCTCAGTTTTCTGTGTCCCCTTTGGTAATTTGAAACTCAGACTTTGTCATTGTCCTAATTTGACCTTCTGCATGTAACCCTGTTTCTTTTTTTTTTTTTTTTTCCATTCATTCTCTTTTTTTGTAAGCCTCCCCCACATCTGGACCCTCCTGTTTAGAGGGCTGCATGATCGCAGTCCTTAGATCATGGCACATCACCCCTGGTTTATATGGAGCATCTCAATGTCATTTATTAATCCCTCTTACACCTGTGTTGCATTCCTGTTCCCTTCTTCCCCCATCACAGGCAACCACCTTAGTGTGCTAGTGTTAGTAGTGTTAATAATCATGATTAGCAAACATGAATTTGTATTAACATTTAAAATTTAATTAAAATATTTTAAGTGCTTAGTGAGTTATTTAAAAGTCTGTTTCCATTATTACTTGTACACAGATAAATCCTGCTTCTTAGGACACACCTCAGCATCTCCTAACACATGAGATTGGCTATCTTGATTCTTCATTAGTTCCTACTCCTATACGCCTAGTTTTATATATATCAGGTGTAATTTTACTTATTCTACTTGTGTTTGGATTGTATTCTAAATGGCTTGTGTGTTATAACTGGTTTTTAATATATGCTACCTCAGAATTAGACTTAACTGAGGAGACCTCTTATGTCACTTAGTTTGGAGACCAGCTGGAAGTGGTTATTTCTGTGCAGTACTTGGAGCATACATGAGTTTAATGTGCTTCTTGCTATAAATTTTCCTATTAAAATAAATAGTCTTTCATAGGTATTTTAGGCATGGTATTTTGTGAGAGAGAGTCAGATAATACATTTTAGCTTATTTTCAACAATGGTGCCATTTTGGTTTAGTAGTTTGGAAAAATAGTTTAAACTCATTTTTTACCTAAATAAAGTCTTTATGAATGAAAAGATTAAACAGTTAAAATTTCCAGAGAAATGCAGAAGAAAAAATATTAAAAGATATGGGTATGGGTTTTTTTTTAATTTTTTAAAAAGTTTTATTTATTTTGAGAGAGAGAGAGCATGAGCAGGGGAAGGGCAGAGAGAGGGAGAGAGAAAATCCCAAGCAGGCGCTGCTGTCAAATCCCCCAACACAGGGCTCGAACTCACCAACCATGAGATGATCTGAGGTAAAATCAAGAGTCAGATGCTTAACTGACTGAGCCACCCAGGTGCCTCATGTTTTCTAATGTGTATTTTTCAAGGTATGTTTCTACATGTTTGATAAACCTTGTGCTAAATGAAATTAAACAACTTTCTTCTCTGTAGGACATTCAGAACCTTTAAAATGTTAATCTGTTTTGTGAGTCATTAAACTTAGTGTATAAATATGGTTACTCAAAGTGATTTCATAATCGAACCCTTCATTTTTTTTCCCTCATGAAAAAGCATCTTTCATAATTAGTGCCATATAAAACATTTTGGGAAATCTTGCTTCTGATCTTAATATACATAGAAAAGCATTTTTGAGTGTGAAGACTTCCATAAGTTGAAATTGAGGTTTAATAAAAGAAACAAGACTATCAGGCTTGTGCTGTGTTAATAGCAGAGCTGTTCATTGGGACCAGCCCTTGCACTGAAGACAGTTAGAAATGCTAGGGAAAACATTTTTAAAATCTGCATGAAGCATTTGAGAACTAACAAGATAGTGAAGCATTTCTGGCTCAAGATCCAGGGAATGACAGAGACTTCAGGAGGGTGAGCCCAAAATCTGTGACTACTTTTGCTCAGGTGGTATTTGCCACTTCCACAGTGGGGTGCTTCAGAAGCAGAGGGTGACAGCCTGAGAAACCCAGGGGGACAGAGAGATCAAGGTTCAGGGTCCACAAAGAGTTGGGAGGGCCCAAATGTGTTCTTGTCCCCTTGTGTTGAGACCCCAAAAGGCGGGACCAGAGAAGTAGAGTGAATCAGAGTTTAACAATCCCTTGCAGTAGCTATGGCATCCCACTTTCTGAAGCTAGACTGTGGGCATCTATGCTTATAGTACAGGATAAACATTCTTTTCAATATCTGTGTTTTACATTAAAAAAAAAAATGTTGTTATACAAAAAATGAAGAATGACCACATGCTGGGCCGCAAAAACTCTCAGCAAATTTCAGAGAATTTAATCATATGGAGATAAATCTCTGGTGACAGAATAATTCAGCTAGCAACCAATATCCAAAGATGCTTGTTTAAAACAAATGTTCTATACATAACATGTATAATAGCTTACTGTGGCATTCCAGGCTTAGAGACTTGTAATGAGCCACTTCCAGATAGCTTCGCTTCACCTTTAAACTGTCACATTTTTACTGATCCTGTCATTTTCAAATGCATAATACTTTTATAGATGAGCCCTCCATTTGCCTTATTCTTATTTTAATTTTTGTTGAGTCTTCTGCTCTCCAGAAGATAGGATGCTTCGGGCCCGTGTCAGAGTGAAAGCAGAAGCATCCTTGAACTTTTTAATTTAAGCATTGAACAAACTCTGGATAGGGAAAGACATTAACCAGGAAACTAGAGGAAACCTAACCATGAAAGGAATCTTTGTTCATCAGAAACACCATGAAGAGAATGAAAAGGCAAGATAGAGTGGGAAAATATAGGGGTGTGTGTGTGTGTGTGTGTGTGTGTGTGTGTGTGTGTGTATAAAACAGAGGGCTTTTTATGAAGAATACTATAAGTCATCACGAAAAAGAAAATCTGATTTTTTAAAATGCGCACGAGAACACAAACATTTCACAAGAGAAGCTCTCCAGGTGTCTAGTAAACATGTGACAAAATGCTCATAAGAACCAATTGAGGTCTTGCTGGCAGGGTGTTGGGTGGGGAGAAGGGCTAAAGGGGTGAGGGTCCTAAAGGAGTCAGACACTTGTTGGGATGAGCACTGAGTGTTATATTTAAGCGATGAATCACTGAATTCTATTCCTGAAATTATTATTACACTATATGTTAACTCACTTGGACTTAAATTTAAATAAATAAATAAAAAGATGCTTATTCTCAGTAACCAAGGAAATGCAAAACTAAAGCCACAGATAGCATTATACACCTAACAGAATGGCCTTGGAATAGGCAGATAATACCAAGTGTTGACAAGCTATGGAAAAATTCAAACTCATATGCTGATGATGGCAGTACAGATTGGTGCAGCCATTTTGACACTGTCTACTATAGGTGTAAATGTGTGTATTCTACAGTGAACCATTTTTACTCATCTTTATATGCTGTAGAGAAATGCATGGGTATACCATGAGCACCAAGAGAGATGTAAAGGAATGTGCGTGGTATTATTTGTTACAACCAACATCTAGAAATAATCCAAATTTGTATCAACAGTAGAACAAATAAATAAAGTGATAGTACATTTATATGAAGAAATACTATACTGCAACAAAAAGACATGACAGCAGTAATTAACAGTGTGGATGGATTTATCAAACTATTATTGAATGAGAGACAATAGATGCAAATACAAATTGGTTCCATTCAAATACAGTGTGAAAAGGAGGAGAGCAAAATTACAGTGCTAAGGATGCATGTATAGATAGGTGGTAAAACTATAAAGAAAAACAAGTTACTGTAAAAATCACAATACTGGTTACTTTTTGGGTAGGTGGACAATAGTAATGTTTTGGGGGGCCCAATTATAGAGACTTTGGGGGTTTGGCAGTATTCTTTTTCCTGATCTAATGGGTACGTGGATGTTCACTTTATGATAAGTCCTTTTTTTTTTTTTTAATATAATTTATTGTCAAATTGGCTTACATACAACACCTGGTGCTCATGCCAACAAGTGTCTCCTCAGTGCCCATCACCCATTTTCCCTCTCCCCTACACTCCCCCAGAAAAGTCCTTGATCTTTGAAGTTTTTGTTTTGTGCACCATTTTGTATAATGTGTTACATTAATACAAGTTTTTAAAATAAACATAATACATTTGATTTTAAAAAGGAATTATAAACCACCAATGTGGAGGCACTTTTAAAATTATGAGAGAATGTAATGTACATAGTTGTTATACTATTCCAAAATCTAGAGAGAAAAAAATTGACACATACACACATTCATACTCTCAGAAAGAGTCAGCAGTCTTTGAGTCTCTGGGTGTTATTGCCCACATGCAGCAGCTAGACGTGCAGCCCCATCTTGAGATCAGGAAGCAAGTCGGTGTAAGAGGACAGGCCAACAAGCCTAGGATGGCAGAGTGGAAAGCTGGAAAGTTCTAGGTCCGCTACATTGAGCTGCTAAAACCACTGAGCCTGCAACCACTTTACCCCCAGTCTTCTGTGAGATAAAAATTTTCTCATTTCTTAAGAGAAAAAGTAAGGTAAAATACAAGTCAGAAGTAGGGGAATATTTAATAAGCAGATAAGCATTTATGTACCTAAATGAAAGAAAGAAACCACCTTCAATTTCAAAAATTGAAAGGATGTATCAGGAGATTTAAATAAAAATGGCAAAGAAAAACAACTTACTAATTGCCAACTATTACCACCTTTTTATTGTGACATGGAGAGCTGATGAAGGGATGTTGAAACTGATGATCTCATGTGCTTATGGCATTGTAGCAATCTTTCTAGAAAGATTTTGGCAAGGTGTTTCAGTAGTCATAAAAATGTTTATGCCTCTGAGCCCACTAATCCCATTTCTGGGACTCTCCTAAAGAAATAAACTAGAATATACAAAGTTTCACTGCAACATTATTTAGAGTAGTGAACAATAGGAAGAAACCAACGTATTCTACAGTATGAAAATTATGTAGATTAAAATTTCAGCTGAATTCCTTTTTAGTTGTGATTTAAAACTGCAAAAAAAAAAAAAAAACCATGCTTATGGAAAATTCAAAGGAAGGGAAATCCAAACTGATTATCATAGTTGTGTTGGGGTGGTGGAAGTAGGAGTCTTCCCTCTCGTTTTCTACTTTATAAACTTTGATGCTATATTGATACGGTATCTCCACAGTCATAAAACTTTTATTATAGTAAATGAATTAGAGTATTCATTTGTGTTTCCTTGTAACGTGATAATTTTTTGTCTTCAGGCTATGTCATTGTCTAAGTGAAACCAGTGTTGTCCATACTGTAAATTGTGGCCATCCTCCATAGTGGCAATCTGATTTGGCTTACTAGACATATTTCTCTGTGGAAAATTTACATTTAATACTTAGATAATTTGTAGTTCATATGACTTCAGGAACTCCTTTTAACTTTGGGCTTGTGTTTAAAGATCAAGTGTAGAATCAAGTCTCTGATTTCCAGCAGTTTTGCTTTGTAAAAACATTTTGAGAAAGAGAAAATATATATATACCAGACTAGTATATACAGGGGCTCAAGAAGCTCTTGGAATTGTTTAGGGGTGAGTGAAAGTAACATGTAACGGCTTGCAGAGTAGCAGAGGCAGCGGCAGTTAAAGAGAAAATGGATGAAGTGAAAAACATTGTAAAGCAAGAATAGCAGGGCTTGAGCCCTGTGAAAGTGGGATGGAAGTGACTGGGGATGGTGGTAGTACAGGAGTTTAAACAGGTTGTGTTAGAGATGACAGCAGCATATCTGGGGAAAAGGCCACCGGATGGTTGCATGTGAACTTGAAGTGAGATATAAAGCAGAAGCACAGATGTAAGAGGTACACTGAGGCAGTGGTTAAAGCCGGGGGTTGCATGAAGTCTCTGAAAGAGGAGAAGCCTCTTTGGGGCTGTCCACATGGGATAGATTGAGAGGGCGAATACAGTATACAGGAAAAGAAGCAGCAGGATTTCATGAGCATTGTCTGTTGTAGATACGCGTTTCTAATGGACAGCATCCATGCTCTCTATCATACAGGAATTTCCACTGAATCAAGTAAATATGTCATCAGTTATTTTATTTTTGTCATCAGTAATCTTGAAACTCATGGGCTTTTTTACTTTTAGAAACCTCATCAACTCATTCTTTATAAAAATACAATTTTACAGACTTTTAAAATGCTTATTTACTGAATAATCAGCTGAAACTTTGTCAGGTTTTATGAAAATTTGTCAAATATGATAAAATCAGTTCTTGAACCTTGCTCTGAATGAGTTTTTCAGAATCTTTTGAGATTTTCAAAAGTCTTTGCATGTCAGTTCAACTTCTGAATTTAATTCATAATAATAAGACATTAAAGGCATCACTGTCTACAATTTAGCCCTAAAAGAGTAGTGTTAAGGACATGGAGTGCTTTCCAGCCACTTAATGCATTATGTCAGCTGATATGATATTCTGAAATATGAGCCAGACTGATATAATTGAATGATATGCCTCAGAGCTATAGGACCGTAAGTGAAATTAGCTTTGTTAGGTTTCAAGAGGCATTGGTATGCAGTTTGCTCAAGAGCATTTGTATCATGTATTATGTCAGGGTGTAATTTACCTTAATACCTAAAAACACATTTTAATAATAATCACATTAAATTGGGTTTATCCATTTAGAATTGGTACTGCAGTTCTTAAATTTATAGACTATGTCAACATGAGTTATATCCTGAAGGTATTTGCCTTAAAAATCTATCTCAATGATATCTTCATTTTGTCATAAAAAGTGAATAGGAAGTAAGAAATATATTAAGATAGCATATCGCTACACTTTACAAAATCACAAATAGTGCATATAAGGTTATCATGTTTCAGGCTGGCAAGTTACCCAACACTTACATCATCCTGTAATAATTATCTGCTGCAGACTCTGACTTCACACTAAAAAATACCATGCTTTTAGATTCTCTTCACTCTGGGTTGCTATGGTATTATGTGTAGCTTTTCAGCACCATAGACTCCACATGGGAAGAGAGTATAGAGCTTCCTGATAATGCATTCTTCTAAATTATCCTCAAATCATCTCGTAATGTATTTGAGAAGAAATACTGCCTTACCCTTCATATTTGAGTACAAATCAGGCAAATAAGAATCTTCTCAATGTTATCAAAGAGATTACAAATGTATATTTGTGCCTGTTAATTAAGAGAAACGTTAATCTGTACTTGTTAATCTAATATTCTGTTAGTTCCTATCACACCCCCTATTTTTGAACAATCTTTGATAAGCAGTTTTTATCCAGATGGCTTGTTTAGCAGTTACTTCTGCCCAGTGCATGGATGCGCTCCACTCCACAGGGGATGGCCTGGGGAGGAGATTGCTTAATAGCACTGCTTTCTGAAGCTTAGCAGAACATAGGAATTGCTCTCTGGGGTGTGGAAAGGAGATTCGGCCCAGACTTAATACATACTGCTTCAAGATAATGGAAATTGCCTCATAAGGTTAACTGAAATACCAGTCCCCACAGCAAAATTAAATCACATAAATGAATTAAAACTGGTGTCCCTTGGTAAAAGTGTCAGAGAAAGCAGGAGGAGTTGGGGGACAGTGAGGTGTAGGGGAGAGGAAACACTGATCATCTGGAATCCTGACACGTTGAATGACAGCTGCTGCAGAGATAGACCAGTTCCCAAGGGCCATACCTCACCGCTGTTTTCTTTGTCCATTGAAAATGCACTGGTCAGGATTCAATAAAGTTGATCATACCACATTGTCAAACATCAATTTTTAGTTACTCATATAAATAATTCACCTAAATAACATGTTTTTCAAACTCTAAATATGTTATAAGCAGATATATCGAAGCATCCATTTTCTTCAGTTGTTTATCTTTAAGAACTTAATCCATCTCTTTCCAGTTATATTTTTAAAATTTTCGAATTCCCCTATCTTTTAATCAGTTGCCTCTATTCATTATAATACTATTGCTGAAAATATTTTATAATCCACCAACCGCTGTCTGGATTGTAAATGGCTTTAAATAATAGTTCTGTTCCATTCAAGAAACTTTTGTAGATTTAAAATGTTCTGATAACCCAATACAAATGCTCTTAAAGTGAAAAACATGTAATACATAATTGTTTTTCGTCATTAACTCATTGCAGTTCTTTGAGACCCATCATTTTACTTCTTGGCAACTCAGGATGCAGTTCCTTCTCTGTCAGCTTTTTCCTCATTCTGGCTTTCTTCTGAGTCTCAAAATGGCTGGAGAATAAAATGCTTCCTCCGTTGTCCTTGGAGGAATGCAGGAGCTTCCCTCACCACCACAGAACAGCTTCTCTACTTAGGATCTGATTGGACATTCCTGGATCCCCTCACTGTGGTGAGGGAGGGAGAATGCCTCCATACTCACTGGCTTGGCTTGGACCTATTGCCAAGCAGTGATTGAAGTGGAGTCAGCCACCCAAACCACAAGGCTGTTACACAGGAGGCCTAGGATGACTGCGCTCTCCAGGAAAATAGGGATGACCTCTTACATTTGTCTTGTAGCTCAAATGATGCCCAAAAGGACTGTATATCTAGAACATACACCACAAGATATCCATTTCCTTATTTCCTCTAATAGAGTTCTTTTAGGGAAGTTGAAAAGCAGGAATAAGACGATTAAAGTCAGACAGACCACAGATATTTAATGAAGACCTTACCAGCAGCCAAAGAAATGGAGCAGGTAGCAGTAGAGCAATAAGGAACAAGTACTTGGTGAAAACAAAGCAGTAGAGCTGAGTGCTCAGGAAGCTGCAGTGAAGGAGTTGCCCTGGTCACTAGTTCAGGCCCTGAACTAGTAGGAGTGCCTCTGCCACAGGGATGAATGACTAGGCTGGTCTCAAGCAGTTTCTTAAAATAGCTCCGTTATCTCAGTCCCCAGTAGGAGATGCCTTGTGTTTTAAATATCTCTCCCAATAGGACCAAGCAGTAAGACTAAAAACAAGTGACATAAGTCTTCAGTTTTATATGTATTTCAGATTTGAGTTGATCTTTTTGCTTATTTGGGGGTTGATATTTTTGCTCCTAATGAGTTGTGTTATAAAATTTATTTGTAAAACCAGGACTAGGGAAAACTTGTTTCATATTTGTACCAGAGTATTTTGATGACTCTTTACATGTTAATGAAGGATATTTCCTTTTTCCAGGGAATGGATTTGTAAACTCCAGAGCTTCTCCAAATTTGATTGGAACTACTGGTGCAAACAGTTTAGGCAAAGTCATGCCTACAAAGTCTCCCCCTCCTCCCGGTGGCGGCAATCTTGGAATGAACAGTCGAAAACCAGATCTTCGCGTTGTCATCCCTCCTTCAAGCAAGGGCATGATGCCTCCCCTGGTACATTAAATTTTTCTTTACCTTAATTCTTTGAGACACATTTTATACAGCCAGACTATGTTTTCCTTTGGAATTTTCTGTACTGCCATAGAATCTAGACCCTTTCCTAATGAATGTTTCTATTTGAAGTTAGCGTTTGAAGAGGCAAAGCTATTTTAAATACACAGAAATCAGATTATAGAAAAACAGGATGTAAATATGCCGAGTGGTTATTTAAAATTATAGCTAAATAAAGAGAGGCTGTTATGTGTAAGTTTAGTTTTACCAGGCAGGAACCTTTGCTCAGAGATCCCATCACCAAATTTATAAATTAAACCTGACTTAGGTGTTTCTTCTCTGTACTTTGCGTATTTTCAGTAATCAATTACACATGCTTTTCTGTAGGAGAAACACTAAACCAGGTTTTAGAAAATTCTACATACCAAAGAGAACCATTGCAGAATAGGGAACAGTGCATCAAAACTGAATGAGTTATTCTCCAAATAATTTTTGTTTATTCCTTCTCAGATCACCTTCCCATTTAATTCTGTAAAGAATACAGGTCTCTCCACCCCAGCCCTTAGCAACGTCTTCATAGTTCCAGCCTCATATGCTTTTTAATCCTATATTTATGAAGAAGAGTATATGTATCCCCTTTAGCCTCTTATAGAAAACAATTAGAATATGTTTTAAAACCATTCTTCGTATCACTGTTGTTTGACTAACAGTGTGATGTGCCAGGTGTCCTTTCTGCGGTGCAGCTGCTAAACTCACCATTTGATTTTTTTCGCTAAGTGAAAGTTGATGCTGTCAGGCTTTAGATCATAATTCTATGTATGTATGATGCTTTGTAGATTCCCAAACATCTTCTATGCATTGTCCTATTTGACTGTCAATTATACTGTAATTTTGGCTAGGTAGAGATGAGGAAACTAGTACTTGTCCAGGGTAATACAAAAGGGAGCCAGGACCAAAATCTTTTAAGTCAAGAAACAAACAAGTACTTTTTCATTTGGAGATAGAAGGCTGGAGACCGCGTGGCTCCCAGCCTTACAATGAAAATGAGTAGGACAGACAGGTTCACAGTTCTCCGTGGATAGATCGTAGTGCTGAGATTTCATGGCAACCAAGTGGCCCGGGCTCTAGGGAGAGACAGAAACTGCAGGGAGAGGACATTTGAGCACTGACTTACCTGGGTAAGACACAGGTAATAAGAGTTAAGCTCAGATGACTGGTGGATTGCTGGAGGTCAAGTGTTCACTGGCAGGACAGTGGAAAACCCCTAGGGCTGTGATACAGGAGTCGGAGTTCTTTGATAGGCTTTTTCTCCGTGAACGCCACTAGATACTCACAGAAGAGACTGGGGATACTCTGAAAAAGTCTGTGTAGCATACAAGTGGGAGAGGGGAAGAGCAGCCACCGCACTAGGGATAAAAAGTTTTGCCTGGGCCCTTTTCCCCTTTCTCTCCTATGGACCAGAAGTCTGTGAGGAGATGAAAAACAGAAGGTGTCACCCTGAAGGCACTGGTGACCTCCCATTGTATCTGGAGAAATGGAGATGGAAAAAGATCTCAGCCCATGGTGGAGGAGCAGGGCAGGGTGACCGAGAAGCACCACAGCCTGGGGTACGGCACCAACAAGAGAAAGCTTCATACTGAGAATGGAGCAGTCACTGGGGAAAAAACAAACTGCCCCTGACAAATCAATGCTCACGTCTTCCCAGAGGGATGTGAGGCCCATGGTGGATGTACTGAGGGTAACCATTGCAACAGTGAAGCTCAAACCCAGCCCAATTCCTAATTAAATGAACTCAAATCATACACTAAAGACCTAGCAAGAGGAAAGACCTGTAGGTCAGTGGCATTACCCAAACTGCAATACAAAGAGAAAGAAGAGTGAAAATAAATGGTGCAAACAACAGCAGAACAAAGCCTTCAAGAGCTGTAGACTTTTATCAGGTGGATTAACATGTTTGTAATTGGACTTCCAAAAAGAGAAGAGAGAGAACAGAGCAGAAGAAATATTTGGAGAAATCCTAACAACACCAAGTAGGATAGGTACACACACATTCAGACTGCTAAAAGCAAAAGACAAAGAGGAAGAATCTTAAAGGCAGCCAGAGGGAAGAGACAGAAGAACAAAGGTAAGAATTTATAACATACTTCAGAAACTACACAAGCTGCAGAACAGCGGAGTGACAAAGTACTGAGATCCAAAACAAAACCCCCTCAACCTAGAACTCTGTATCCAGCAAAAATATCTTTCAAAAATGAAAGAGAGAAACTTTCTCAAACAAAAAACCTGGAGGATACATTGCCGGCAGACCTACTGTACAAGAAATGCTAAAGGAAGTCCTTCACAGAAGGAATATGATACCAGCAAAAACTTGGATCTATACAAAGCAACAAAGAACAATGGAAATGAAGTAAATGAAGATAAAATAATTTTATAAACATTTTATTTTAGAACAATTTTAAATGTCTACAAAGATTACAAAGATAGGATAGAAAGCTCTACACACCCAATTTCTCCGATTGTTGACATCTTGCATTAGTATGGTACACTTGTTGCAACTAACAAGTCAGTGTTGATACACTGTTATTAACTGAAATCCATACTTTATTCAGATGTCCTTAGTTTTTAACTGCATGTGTTTTCTGTTTTGGGATCCCATCCAGGACACCAGGTTACATTTGGTAGTCATGTCTCCTTAGCCTCCTCTTGGTTGTGATAGTTCGTAAGACTTTCCTTGCTTTAATGACCTTGACAGTTTTGAGAAGTACTGGTCAGGTATTTTGTAGAATGCTCCTCAGTTGGGATTTTTTTCTCATGATTAGACTAGGGTTATTGGTTTCAGGGAGGAAGGCCATAGAGGTAAAGTGCCATTTTTATCACATCATATCTATCATTATCGGTAATTACTATTGATGGTAACCTTGGTCACCTTGCTGATATAGTGTTCCATGGGTTTCTCTGCTGCAAAGTTACTCTTCTTCCTTTCCAAACTGTCCTCCTTGGAAGGAAGTCCCTATGCAAGGTCCATACTTAAGGAGTGGGGAGTGAGGCTCTACCTCCTTGAGGGCAGAATGTCTACATCAGTTATTTGGAGTTCTTCTGCACAGGTGACTGATCTGTTCACTTTCATTTATTTAATAATTTATGTTAATATGGACTTACGGACATTTATACTTGGGGTTATAATACTCCTAAATTCTGTGAATACCTAATTTTACCAATACTGTCTTATTCTTTTGCTCACATTGTTCTAGCTTTAGCTATTGAGGACTTGTTGGGTGGTTCCTGTGCCTCTCTCACACAGTCATCCTCATGGGGTTTTTTTGGTGGCGGGGAGCATGGGGGAGTTGCTTGGAAATTTCTCAGGTAGTACAAAATGCTGTAGGCTCATCCTATATATTTCCTGCCCCAGTGCTAGAACCGGGCATTTCTCCAAGGAACCTTGGTTCCTTTTATTGGAGAATGGTATTAGAAACCAAAATCTGGGCATTTTCCTTTTTTAAAATTGCTCCAAAAGATCACCAGCTTTCTAAGCAAAAACATTGGGAATGAATTTTGTACTTCTAGCACATGTAAAAATAAAATACATGGCAACAGAAGACAGAGAGGCAAATCGTAAATACACTGTTCTAAGCCCTTAACCTACACCTAACGCGATACCTATTTGAAAGTGAATACTAGAGAAAACATACCATACAAACATTAACCATAAGAAGGCCAGCATAGCTATAATGATTCCAAACAATGTAGAGTTTACAGTCAGGAATATTACCAATGATAAAGAAGGACAGCACATAGTCCAATTTCCAAGAAATATCTTTTTAAAAAAATTTTTTTAATGTTTATTTTTGAGAGAGATGGAGTGTGAGTGGGGGAGGGGCAGAGAGAGTGGGAGACACAGAATCTGAAACAGGCTCCAGGCTCTGAGCTGTCAGCACAGAGCCTGACACGGGGCTCAAACCCACGAACCATGAAATCATGACCTGAGCTGAAGTCGGACGCTTAACTGACTGAGCCACTCAGGTGCCCCTAATGTTTGTTTATCTTTGAAAGAGAGAAACAGAAACACAGAGTGCAAGCAGAGGAGGGGCAGAGAGAGAGGGAGACACAGAATCCGAAGCAGGCTCCGAGCTGTCAGCACAGAACCCAACTTGGGGCTCAAACTCACAAACCTCAAGATCATGACCTGAGCCGAAGTCAGACACTTAACTGACTGAACCACCCAGGCGCCCCAAAGAAATAAGTATCTTTAATGTATATGCACCTAACAGAAGACCTTCAAAATTTATAAAGCAAAAACTGATAGAATTAAAAGGTGAAATAGAAAAATCCACAACTGTACTTGGAAATGTACATAAGTACGTGAGTATGCCTCGTGATAAACTCCTCAGTGAAATACTGGTAAATAATTTTCATCAATGTGTAAAAAGGGATAGTGTATCAAAACCAAATGGTTTCATCCCAGGAATACAGAAGCTGGTTATATGAAAAATTATCCATATAATTCACTGTAAACAGAATTCAGCGTTTATGATAAAAACAAAAATTTTTCAGCAAACTAGGAAAAGATGGGAACGTCTTTAACCTAATGAAGAACATCTACAAAAGTCCTACAAGTAAGGTGCTTAATTAAAATAAAGGGAAAATACTGTATTTTATTAATTTAGGAACTAGGCAATGATGTCTGTTCTCACCACTCATCTATAGCATTGTATTAGAAGTCCCAGCCAGAACAGTAAAGCAAGAAAAATCACTAAAATGTACACATTTTGGGAAGGAAGAAATGAAACTGTCTCTATTCACAGAAGACATAATTATCTATGTAGAAAAGCATAAAGAATCTGTAAAACCAAAAAACAAAACCCAACCTCCTGGGACCAGTCAGTGAGTTTAGCAAGGTCATGGGGTACAAAGTCAATATATAAAAGTGGATTGTATTCTTATACTAACAATGAATAACTGGAACTTGAAATTTAAAAATCCCATTTATATAGCACCAAAAATTAAAGAAATACCTAGATAGAAATCAGACAAAATGTGTTCATGATTTGCATGCTAAAACCTACAAAACAGTGTTGCAAGAAATCAAAGGCTTTTATGAATAGGTACATTATGTTAATGGATTTGAAGACTCAGTATCGTATGTCGCTTATTCCTAAATTGATCTATACATTAAACTAATCCCAATCAAAATCACAGTAAGCTGTTTTGTAGGTATCAATAAACCAATTCTAAAATATATATGGAAAGGCAAAGGAACTATAATAGCCAAAAGTTTTGAAAAAGAACAAAAAATAGGAAGATACTACCTGGTTTCAAGAGCTGCTATAAAGCCATGGTAATCAAGAATGTGTGGTACAGGCACAAAGATGGGCACGTAGATCACTGGACAAAACAGAGAGCCCAGAAAATAGACCTACACAAATACATTCACTTGGTTTTTGGCAAAGGCAGTAAAGCAATTCAGTGGAGAAAGGATAGTTGCTATAACTAACTCTGTTGGAACAATTCAACATCCATATGCAAAAATAAAATCTCAAAGTAGAACTCCTACCTTATACAAAAATTAACTCAAAATGTGTCATAGACTCAAATGCAAAATACAAAAACCCTGAAACTTCTAGAAGAAAACATTGGAAAAAAACAATATACCACCAAAAAAAAGCATGGTCCATAAAGAAAAGTTTGATATATTGATGCTTATCAAAATAGTTTCACTATCAAAAAAGTTTTACTCTGTGAAGGCCCTATCCAGAGAATAAAAATATTAGGAGAAGCTGTTTGCAAATCACATATCCAGTAAAGGACTTGAGTCCAGAATGCTACAACTATACATCTATTAGAATGGCTAAAATTTTTAAAAATAAAATCATAGGGAATATAGTCAGTGATACTGTGACAGCATTGTTTGGTGACAGATGGTAGCTACACTTGTGAGCACAGCATAGCGTATAGAGTTGCTGAATTGCTGTGTCGAACACCTGAAACTAATGTAACATTGTGTGTCAGCTATACCCAAGTAAAAGTACCCAACAAAACCAAAATACTAAAAACACCCAACTTCTGGCAAGGATGCAGAACAGCAAGAACTCTCCCACATTCGTGCTTGGAATGCAAACTCATACACCACTTTGGAAAACAGATCAGCATCTTTTTATGAAGTTTAGTATATACTTGTCATACAACCCAACAATTCTCTCCTAGAGAATTTTCCCAAGTGAATTAAAACTATGTTTCTACAGAAATCAGTATTTTTCATAGTTGCCAAAACCTTTGAAGACAACCTAAATGTCCTTCCAGCAGATGAATGGGTGGATGCTATACACACTGTGGAACATTCAAAGGAATACTGCTCAGCAATAAGAAAGGATGAGCTATTTATTCACAGCAGTATAGATGAATCTTAAATGAATTTTACTAAATGAAAGAAGCTGGATCCAAAAGACTACATAGTATATGATTCCATTTACATTTCCTTCTGGAAAATGCAAAGCAGATGAGTGGTTGTTGCCAGGGATGGAGAGAGGAGTTGACTACAAATTTGAGGTGAATTTTTGAGGTAACGGAACCATTCTGTGATCCTGTGTTGTTAGATGTACGTATGAGTCAATGCTTGTGTTAAAATCCGTAAAAACTATACAATACATAGAGTGACTTTTACCATATGCAGTTAAAAACCAGGATTCCAGGGGAATTGAAGACTGAATGCAGACCGTGACATGTGAATATAACTGTATCACAAGTGGGTGAGATGATGGCACTGAAGGGGATGAGGAAGAAAAGAGCTCCCAGTAACTTTGGACATTGTTTTATTCTAGGTAGAACAAAAAAATTGTAGGAAATCATTGTGTTCAAGATAGTAAATTTGTTACACAGTCAAAACAGTGAATACGTTATAGATAGAGAAAGCCAGATTTCTCATTTTTTGGGAAAAAAAAGTTACAAATAAGCAAGGTGGGTGTGGGGTTGGGGGAGGCTACAGTGAACCCTGTGTTTCTGGGTTGCAGTTGGAAGTTTCAGTGTGGTTTTTTTTGACATATATAGGTAGAGAAATATAAATGTATATACACCTGAATAGTACACATCATACGTTTCCTAGCTCTGTCTGCTGATAGGCCCTTGAAACAGTGACACCTGGTAACTGAGTACAGCTAGTGCTGGATCTTTGTCTCTAAACATTCTCCAACAAAGGGAATCAGGACTCCTCGGAGAAGTGATTGTAGAGCTGGGGTGACGAAAATTCAAGATGAGTCAGAGAGGTGCCAGAGGATAAGGAAGTGCAGGTGAAAAGGTCACAGGAACCAGCCTTTCAGGAGAGTTCCCAGTGGCCAAAATGTGAACAGTTTAAGAACAAAATAAGTAATAGTAGATTTGGATTATTACCCAAGGAAAAAAAATACCAAGTCTATTACCGATACGAGTAAATTATTGAATAAATGAATGGAGAAGGGACAGCTCTTCCTTAGAGAAGAATTCTAATTAACATATGTGAACAGAAAGAGCGAAATAGCAAATCATTGTTATAACACTACAGTACAGAGACCAGGCCAGGCAAGGTCAACGGATGTTAAAATGAGTGAGCAAAAGTTTAAGGAAAAACAGGGTATTTGCACATCCTCAAAATGTCTCTCCCCAAATAATTGTTGATTACAAAGGAAAGGTGGTGATTTTTGCAGTGGGGAATGCTCGAAGATGTAACCTTAACCGGGCAATCAAGCTTGACATCACTGGTAATGAGATGGCATGTCTTCTGAAATGATGTGCTAAGAGGGTCACAGTCACCTTCTTTGGTATTCTTGCAAAAATCCACGCTCTTTATCTAACTGAGAAAATAAAAGACCCACATTGTGGGACATTCAACAAGATATTCGACCAGTACTCTTCAAAGTTATCAAGGTCATGAAAAACCAGGAAAGATGGGAGGGAACTGTCGAAGACTAGAGGAGACTAAGGATGCATGACAATTAAGGGCATATATGGGACGCAGGATTTGGTCCTCAATCAGTACAGGGACATGGTGAAGAAGACCAGGGAAGTCCAAGTGAAGTCTGTAGCTTTCGTTTCTGCTATGGTCTTTTTATTAGTTTTGACAACTGTAACATGTTTCTTTGGAATGTAAACCTGGATGGGGGGGAACTGCTGGGGTACAGTATGTGATGCTATGCTCTGTTTGTAGCTGCTCTCTAAGGGTAAAATTATGTCAGGATACAAAGTGAAAACTACATACATACATAACAAAGAAATATACTCTCCCCCCCCCCCCCCCCCCCGCCAAAAAAAAGGAGTTCAGAAAAAACATTTAAGCATTTTGGATAGTCACCTTTCAGGAACAAGATGTGGAATGCCTGCCACTATTTTTCAGAAATGAAAACTATAGGAAGGTTCATTTAAGACTCAGAAATATGTTTATAAGAATTAGCAGTAAACTGCAGAATTTAAGACAAAACTGCATTTAGGCATTTAGCAACTGGTCAGGATCGCTGGTCTTTTTTACAGAGATCATGAAGCTTCTTTGCAGAATACTCAAAATTTGCCATATAAATAATTTTACACCCTTTTCCCTGAGGTTAAAGTGAAAACTAATACATCACACACCCATAGTATTTTGATGCGAATCTTATCATTGGAGATGTGTAAAAATATCTATAACTAAACAGTCGAAGAACATTTTACCCATATTTGAAATAGCAGTTGTAGACCAAGTGATTATTTCTCAGAGTAGATGACCAGCCTCCCTGTTTTATAGTGTTTGCGGATGAACTTGCTTTCAGATTGGGATTTCATGTATCAGTGGTGCCTATAAAGATACCTTCCATAGATTGACAAATTTGACTTACTCAAAGTAAAATAAGGAAAAAACTAGTTAGCAGATGATTTCTAGCCTAATGTTTTCTAGATGCTTAGGAGAAAAGGAGCGAATACATTTCATTCAGCTCTTTTCTGGACATGATTTATCAGTTCACTTCTCTTCCAGTCTCATTTTCTTCATAAGTGTGGCTTTTCCACAGTGAAATTATATCTATGAAAATGGTATTTGCAGATGATCTATAAATCTGTTATTTAAAATTGTTACTAACAAATGTTTGAGTTCTTGTTGTTTCATAACACTGTGCTAGCTGCTGTGGGATAAGGAAACAAAATAATTTCTGCCGACCAAAGAGCACACATCTAGAAGATGAATAATGGACATGTGTGACACAGTGGGCTAGGGACGGGAGGATGAAGTATTCTCAAGATTTCAAATATAAACTGGTATCGTGATGAGGAACTCCTTTGACATACTGTTGCAGCAGCTGGCTGTGTGTAGGTGAGGCCAGCATAGGAGCCGATGAAGCCTGGGGGGAGTGGTGTCTTTAAAGCCTGTCTTTCTTCTGAAATCAACTACCAGTGAAGAAACAAGTAATTTAGATTTGTATTCGTTGCATATATATAATCATCTCTTGAGAGTTCCAAGTAACTGCCAGTGTCCAAATAACATGTTTTTCTAAAGAAATATTTTATTTTTGAGTATCAACAGTGTTAGTAACTCTTGTATCCCTCTTATGTGCTGAGTACAGTCGGAGGAAGAGGAATTGGAGTTGGTGAGTGTGCCTGAAGGGAGTTACAAATGATCTAGAAAGTACTAATTCTCTTAAACGTTTTTATCTAATGAGTGTTCCCTTTGTTACACAGTTTTTCTTGTAGTTACTAAACACTGCAAGCACTTTGAATAACTGAACCAAGCTACTGGAACTACAGAGTCTGTCTCGTTTCTCTACGTATAATTATGTATCTTGACCCCTTTTGTTTGCTGGAGGGAACACTGGAACAGAGCCTTTAAAAACAAGAGTTGTCAATGATCACAAGACACTTGTTAAAGATTTTTTTAAGGAAAGATACAAAATACCGTATATAGTTCCCCAAATTATTAACATGTTTTTAGAAAATGACCTCACCCTAGAAGTTCCTCAGATTGTAACACATGGTCTTGTGCCATTTCTCTTTCCTTCAAAAAGATGACATCATTTTTGGTGAGGTCACCTTTTTCAGCGTTGGAATTATTTCATACTATCTGAGATGATCTGAACAATAAGGGGGTTCCCTGTTTACTAAAACGAATGTAATTTACACAGATTTTATACTTTTGTCTAGCAGGAGATACTCTGCTCTTAAAAGTAGCTATTACTTTTTTTCTAGAACAAATGATTTCTATTGGCTTTTCTTCTAGAAAGTAAATCTGACTAAAAAGAACTTTCATTTGATCTATTCTTTGGGAACTAAACTCCCAGATTCACAGAAATGATCATATGAATTCAAAGTCAGCTGCTAATTGGATATTTATAAGGTGGAAAAACTTGAAAATGTTTTAGTTCGTAGCATGGACAAGTGTTCAGATTGCATGAGAGCATGGGGGGAAGGCATCTGTTGGTTGTATTTGTATTTTATTATTACATATATATGCATGCTGGTGTGTTTTGCACAGTTTTTTTTCTTTTTAGATAAGGTTGTCTGTGCTCTGTCCTTAAAATAAGAGATCATTCTTTAACTTTGTGATCACTCACAGTTTTAGATGTGGTTTTCTATTTAGGTAAACTAAAATATATTAGTTCGCTGACATTGTGGTGTTGATTACATCATGTGTAGATTCGGACTTTCTTCTGGGGAAATACTGTATTTACTGATACAGCAATGATTAGAAAACGGAGGTTTAAGTTTATAATTCAGTATAAAATAATTCATCTTAGACTAGTTACCTTAAGTTGTCAGGAGTGCTTCCTTTCAATTCTCTAGCAATATGCTGCCCTCTAGTGGTTTCACAAGTCGCTTACTCAGAAAAGTCAATGCCATGGAGATTAGGATCTTTTGATGGCTGGAACCAATATGTTGGTGTTCACTGTTATGCACGCACGTCCGTGTGCACGCATACACACACACACACACACACACACACACCACCCCTTCTGGAGGTCATGCCAGGAAATTGCCATGGAGATGAAGCTCTGGCATGGATAGAACCAGGCCAAACTGGGTCATGCTGTGTTCTTTTGCCTAGTATTTGACTCTTGAATTTCCAGTGACCAAATCTTAGAACAAATTATATACTCCAAAGTATATCTCTACCTCAAAAATTCATTAAAATTATTAACTTGATGCTGAGATGAAAGTGTATTTCCCAGTTACCATAGAGTGACTTCCACATTCCTTAAAATACACCCCCAGTTACAGAATCTCAAAGATAAATTTCTAAATCTTTGTAAACTACAAAATGCAGAAAGCATAAAAGGTATTTGTAATTAAGAAACAAGTACATAACCTGAAACTATAAACAGTTCATATCCTTTATAACTTATGCTGATTCAGACTCTATTAAATTTTTTTTGGTGTTTATTTTTGAGAGAGAGGGAGAGAGTGTGTGTGTGTAAGCAGGGGGGAGGGGCAAAGAGAGAGAAGAGGCAGAGAATCAGAAGCAGGCTCCGTGCTGTCAGCACAAAGCCCGACTTGGAGCTTGAACTCACAAACTGTCAGATCATGACCTGAGCCAAAGTCAGATGCTCAACTGACCGAGATACCCAGGTGCCCCTTTTTTTTTTTAAATTGTTTTTAATTGCTGAATCAGACTGTAAAACTTAATTAGTTTTAAATGTGGAGCTCTGTGGTCAAAACCAAAATAATAATTACAAACACCATCTATTAGCATTTAGGAAGTTGTTCAAATTGATTTGAACTCTCAGATATAATCATGGATGGCTCTGACCCAAAGTGAGGAAGGACGGACTGGTGCCTTGGGGCCTACACTAAAAACTCTTCTGGTAAGAGCCTGGCTACATAGATTCCTTGAGCAGCCTTGCTGTACTAAAACACCTTTACTTCATGGTAGCTCCAGGGGGCATACCTATGTCAGAAGGAATAAATATATCTTCCCCCCTCTTTTTTTGTTAACCAGTTATAGAAATCTTGGGAGGGTTTCTTGGGACAATAAAGATACTGTGTTACATCTGTATAGTACTTCAGTTACCAAAGCACTTCCCACCTATGATCTCAATAGAGCTTCACAAGGTAGGACTACAAGATCACTGTCTTCCCTACTGTACAAAGAGGTACAGAGAGGTTAAATGATTTCCCCCTACTTAGGAAATAGTGAATTTGTGACAAAAACCCAGATGCTACAGCCACATACTAAATGGTCTTTGTTAATTGGAATAGAAACTTCAAGACTGGGTGGAAAATACAAACTAAAAAGAAATAAACAGATCTGGATCCGAATCAAATGATGAACATTCAAGCATCTAAATCTGTCCAAAGGCCTTCATCTAAAATGGTGATAGAGAAAACCGAATCACACTCTTGAGTCTTCATAATCTTAAGGGCATTGAACTGTGGTTTTATTGATATGACTTAGACCCCCAAATGTCAGTTTTCAGGCTGTAATTTCATTTAAAATAATAATAACCCTGGAGGAGATATGCTTTGGCCTTCTTGTGTGCTGACTGCATGGATCAAGGAGTCTGTTCCTCTGATCTTCATTTTGGAGTGTTCCCTTAGGCCACTGTGGTGAGAAACTGCTCTGTCATCCCCCAACATGTACTGGAGTGGCCATCTTAAACTGACTTGATTATTCGATAGTTGATTTTTTTTTAATTTTTTTTTTAACGTTTATTTATTTTTGAGACAGAGACAGAGCATGAATGGGGGAGGGTCAGAGAGAGGGAGACACAGAATCTGAAACAGGCTCCAGGCTCTGAGCTGTCAGCACAGAGCCCAACGCGGGCTCGAACTCATGGACCGCGAGATCATGACCTGAGCCAAAGTTGGCCGCTTAACCGACTGAGCCACCCAGGCGCCCCGATAGTTGATTTTTAAAATTCATTCCTAGTGTAGATAGAATACCACGTAGATGGAGTCAGTCAGCAAGCATTTTAATTTCGCTCCATTCACAGCTCTACCAAAAGTATGTTAGTCACAAGCTTTCTCTATGCAAAGCCTCTCCTTTCAGAAGAGTTGGGGACTGAGGGATGCATATCCGAACCTACTGCTAAGAAATAGGTCACTGGGTGGGTGATGTTGACAGTGGAGGAGGCTGAGCACGTACGGGGGCGGGGTAAGTGGTGTGTGCGCAGTGTGCGGGCACATCAACTGCAGGGTCACCGGGAAGGAAATCTGAAAGCAAGCTGTACTTCAGCAAGCCAAGACTTAAAACCATGTTAACATGGAAATGTTGCAAATATAAGTAGTTTTGATCCCTAAACTCATGGACTTACGTTGTCTGTATACAAATGACTTTTGCTCTCTTCAGGTCTTTAAAACCCAGACGTTGATTTCAGGTAGCCTGGCAGTTTTTGTAGCGCCATTGAGTCCTTATTTATGTTAACACATAAAAGTGTTATCACCCATAATGCAAGTTTCTGTTTTAAGGGTATATCCTCGACATCAATAAACTCTGAAAAAGACAAGGGAAAATGAATAGTTAACTATGTTCCTTGAAATTAAACATTTAGTTATTCCCATTAGTATTTTTAAAGATTTTTTTTCACATTATCACTGCTTTAAGAAATGATGACATTCACATCATAAAACTGTGAAAAATGTCACTTTTAAATTGAATGTTATTTTTAAAATACTAAGTCTGAGTATAAATACTCAAATAATGACACTTTTTCTTCCCTCTCACAGAATACCCAGAGGATAAGCAGTTCTCAAGCCACTCAACCTCTAGCTACCCCAGTCGTGTCTGTGACCACCCCAAGCTTGCCTCCACAGGGACTGGTGTACTCAGCCATGCCGACCGCCTACAACACTGGTGAGCCTGCTCTCGTGCCTTTTGTGGATTTTAGTTTTGTGATCAGCATGTGCTTTTGTGATTTTTTTTTTAAGTGTATTGATCAAAATAAATGATTTCCAGTGTTTTAGATTCACATTTGGATGTATTAAAAAAAACAAATACTAGCTTTGAAAAATGTACAGAAAATACATTGACTGTAGAATGGTTTCCCAGCATCGACCTTTACTTCCCCCTGACAAAGAAACAGGCGGCCGTTCTCACAATTCCGGCCCGTGCGTCAGACCGAGGAGGATGGACTGTCGTCGTTTCTCATCGCACAGTCCCTCACTCTTCCCAGCTGTTGAAGGAAGAGGTTTTTCTCTTCATGCCGTGTTAGCCAGCTTGGGGAAGACAGAGCCTCCTTGCACTCGGGACCCCGCAGGGCAGTGGATGTGTCGCTGTGCCGGGCACGTTGTGTTGTCCTCCATGTGTTTGTGCCCTGGGAGCAAGACCAGGCCCTTTCTTGTTTCTCCTCAGAGCCAGTCACTCCCCTTTTGGGAGAGGAGCTTTTCACCCATTTATGTTTATTTAGACGTTTCATTTTAAAATCCACTATTTCGGGGTGGTGTTAAGAAAAGCTACAACCGCTGCCCTGAGTGCAGGGGTCCGTGGAGCCGCGCAGACTGTGTGGACAGTCCTCCACATACATCCGCCCTTCCGGGGAGAGGCAGGAGGTGTGTGGCTGCACTTTCACCGGCTGAGAGGCAAGCACCCGACGCTTCAGAGAAGGAAACGGTTAAATTTTACCTTATCAGTTATGAAGAGACTGCAGTATAGGGCGTATATTCTTCTCATGATTCTTCTAAGTAGACTGTAATAAAAACCAGCTAATTTTAGACTTCAGGGTAAATGCTTTAGCACGGTGTTTTCAAACTGCTGTCTGGAGCTCCCTGAGGCCACTGATACATTTGATTGTCACTTTAATTGCATGTAGTGCACTTAAAACAAAATTGTAAAAGGTTTTGTTGAAAAAGCCTTTCAGAAAAATGTCGACCTTTTCTAATCGATATGAAAAAGAAACATGTCCGAATCTACTAAGTGCAAAATCTAGGGTAAAACAAGAGATTACGCATTCATAGAAATTGTTTCATTCCACTGATGACCAGCTAGCTGTATGAGTGACAGTATGCTAGGGACATAGCTTTTCTCCCGAGTTTCTGCCAGCTAAGGAGCAGGACATACATGAGATGGCAGCTATGGAGGTAAAGTCCTCAGTGGCCGAGGTTGGCAGTTTGCGCTCTGAGACTTGAGCATGTGAGGAGGAAAGAGGGAAATCTAAGAGCTAGAATGTTCCAGAGGGATACTAGCTGAGAAGATGGGGCTTGAACTGGTATTCAAGTGAGAGTAGTTTACTGAATAATACTTCATGACGGGTTTTTCAGTATACTTAGAAACTCCACTGTGCTTGTTTTTAGAAATGCAGTTGGTTTCGCAAGAACGTGTTTTTCTAAAAGTCCAGAAGGATTCACCAAAACATAAAAATGGAGTCCTGTTCTCTCAAAACCATCAATCGCGTGGCTTCAGTCTGATTCCTTCTTTTAACTTAGACTTTGCACTCTTTTTCAGAGCATGTATTTGGCTTAATTTTACCATATTATCTTTAATGTATTTAGTTGCCCTTTCTAAAAATATAACCGTTTTCATCTTTCTTTAGTATATCATCTGGCTTTCGGTACATATTTAGAGTCAGACTCGTGCCAGATGGTCAATAAAGGGATAAAAAAATGAGCAACATTTCAAAAAATACAACAGTTGTTATGCAGACACTTCCTCATGCCCATCAGTAAGGTCACTCCCAGCTTCCTAGACTTGCTCGTGCATCCATTCAGCACATACTTATCAAACACCTACTATGAGGCAGGTACTGGGCCAGGCACAACAGGAGTGTGGCTAGTAGTGGAACTTAGGGAGTGTTGGGGGAGAAAGACACAGGATAGACAGCTCTCGGAATAATTTATTGTAGTCATATTAAGAGCTGCATTGAAGCATTGACCTGAAGGAGCACAGGTGACTCAGCCAGGCAGAGTGTGGAGAGTGTTCCAGGGAGAGGGAGCACTGTGTACAAAGACGAGGAGATAGGAGCATGATGGGGAGGACAGGGATGGTGGAGGGCAGTTAGAGTTGAAACTGTAGAGGTAAGAAATTTAGAGGCCATGTTGAAGATTTTGGATATTGAGAGTGCTGGGAAGCCATAAAGTTTTAAGCAGAGAGGTAGCATGACCATATTTGTTGTTTTAAGATCACATTGACTGCAGTGTTCAGAGGGGCAAAACTGCATGCAAGGAACCCACGTGGGGGGCTGGATCAATGGCCCCAGTGGCGAATACTGATGGCTCGGACTGGAGTGGTGCTGGTAGAGCTGGTGACTCAGGCAGTATGGAGAGACAGTACGTAGAATTGAGCAGCCTTGGTGGTTGGTGGTGGAAGTAGGAGGGAAGTATCAACACCCACAGGCCTCTGGCACCAGCAACGAGGTGAAAGTCGGTGCCGTTTATCAAGATGAGGAGGTTTGGAGGAAAAGAGGAATCCAGCTTGGGTGTCAAATTTGAGTGGTTTGGAGGGACATCCAGATGGATGTAGCAAGTTAGCAAGTAGGGGGTTGGGAATACTGGAGGTGGAGAGAGTTGTGAGGCGCAGGGGGGCGCTGTGGAAGGCAGCGGTGCTTGGGTGTCCCCACACCAGCCTCTGGGAACGCACCAGGCGGTCAGGAGACCGTGGCATGAGGAGCAAGCGTAGAGGCAGGCGGAACCCGAGCAACCGCCTGCACTGTTTCCGCTCCGGTCCTTTTTTATTGACGTTAATTTGCTAGGAAGACCAACTTATTTAAATACCTCTCTTGAGACATGGAAAAGCAGTTGAAACTGGAAGGGTTTTTGCCACCTCTCTTTAAAACTAAATGGAAAAGACAAGTCTTAACGAAGAACTGAAATAACTCTATGTGTGAATGATACCTAATGTCCTAAGTCTTGGCCGAAGTGACTTGTGTCTGAAGCATTCATATAAAATAACCTATATTATATATTGTACTCTTGTAACACTTAAGTATTTTCATGAACTTGAAATTGTTTTGCAGGCAGTCAGAAACCTTTGACAGCCCCTGTACTTTGAGCAAATGCCGTTAATCAGTTGTGTAATAATGTATGATTTATGCCACTGAGCTTGGCGCTGCATGGGAAGGGGTGCCGTGTCTTTCCTGTTGCCCTTGTACTTCAAGAACCTAAGACCTGCTGTTCCAGACTCAGCCTGACCTGTCCCTCTTCTTCCGGAGGGTAGTGCTGGGCACATTTAAAATAATGGTTATGTAGGAACATCCTTTAGCAATGGCCTTTTCATTATTTCTATTTACTGGAAAAAGTATCTCAACTTCTTATGAGACATTAAACTTATAAACATTTAGTACAAAGTTGAAACTTACTGAAATAATCCCAGATAAGCAAATATAGCCAGGACCTGTTGGCCTCCCAGAAGAAGAACCGTTGTGGGGTTAGACCTGTGTGGTGTTTTAGGTTATGAAGTGCCTGGCTTCTCTCAAGCTAGGAGCTTCTGGAGCTACTATTTGAAAAGCCTATTTTGCACAGGCCTCTTATTACACACACGAGCAAGATTTCTTTCCTTGTTTTAGATTACTCGCTGACTAGTGCGGACCTGTCGGCCCTGCAGGGCTTCAACTCGCCGGGAATGCTGTCTCTGGGACAGGTGTCGGCCTGGCAGCAACACCATTTAGGACAAGCAGCCCTCAGCTCTCTGGTGTGAGTAGCTAGAAATTTTCCCCAGATCTCTCTTCCCAACCCGTGCACTTTCTTTTTCTAGCTGTTGCAGTCTTCACGCTGTTGACTTTCACATGACTGTCCTACAGTGATTCTTTTTTAGGTAGTACAAGTGTTTGGAGAAAAGATTTTCTTTATGATGATTCTAGATAATAGCTTGGATACCGAGCAAACTAGGCATTCCTTGAAGAAATTCGGGGAGCAAGCCTTCTCTTGTATGGAGGTAGAGAGACACATAGTAACCAAGGGGCACTGTGGCACCGATGTCACCCGTATGCACCTCCTACCTACCCACCAGTGATTAAGCCACCGGTCCCAGCTCTCCTTCCCAACCTCTATGTCTGATTCCAGTGTTGGAAAAAGGCAGCTTTGAGGTATTCAGGCCCACCTACCACTTTTTTGGGGGGTTTTCTCTGCTTTGGTGATTAGATAAGGGATAGAAAAATAAGTGGCCAACCCTCATGGAGGCCAGCTGGGTGTGCTTTTCTGTCTCCTCTGCTGAGATGCTCTCCAGCTACACAGCCCTATTGCTGTCCCGGTTCTGCAAAGGCTCTGTTCCTTCTCCTTCCTGCTAGCGACGCCTGACTCCCCCTGGGCTGGGCACCACCATACATTCTCTTCACTCAGATCCCCTCACCCTGCCCATAAGGGGTGTTCTCTTTGTTGAACTCTGCTTGGTGAGGTACAGTGTGTGCAGTGAGCCAGCTGGGATCAACCCACGTGAATCCCCATAGCCTGATTCACACACAAGATACCAAACCCCTGCCATTCCTCCCCTGCTATCCACAGAGAAAGCAAAGGTTATTTTCCTTCATTTATTTTCTTTGCATGTTGGCCTTTGAGGCGTCTGTTCATCCTGATGAACACACTAAAAATAGCCCCACAGAAGCAAGTGGAAGTGGCTTGGCACTCAGGATGGGGGAACAGGCTGGACGCACACACTGTGCTGTACTACTCTGAGCAAGTTAGCCTTTCTGAGACCCTTTCCTCACCTGGAAAGTAGGGTGATGTTACTGAAGAAACCAAGGAAGAGAGGAAGCGGAACCCAGGCTGCCATGTCGTTCCTCTCTGGTCTCTCTGCTGCACAGCATCAGACACTGACACTGCTTTGCATACTTCACCTGCTAGAGTACCACGGGTGTGGGTCGAACTAGCCTCTAAAGCTCCCATCTGTCCTGTTCTTTTTCTTCCACGGAGAGGTAACTAAAACCAGTGTTGGGGAATTCTGACAGCATTTCGGTCAGGCGGTATCTGTAATACACTCCGGTTACACGGATGCGCTCACAAACCACTTAACATCTTTTTTTTTTCTTCCTTCAGTGCTGGAGGGCAGTTATCTCAGGGTTCGAATTTATCCATTAATACCAACCAAAACATCAACATTAAGTCAGAACCAATTTCACCTCCCCGGGATCGAATGACCCCGTCAGGCTTCCAGCAGCAGCAGCAGCCGCAGCCGCAGCCCCCCCAACCCCCCCAGCCCCGGCAGGAAATGGGGCGCTCCCCCGTGGACAGTCTGAGCAGCTCAAGCAGCTCCTACGACGGTAGTGACCGGGAGGATCCGCGGGGCGACTTCCACTCTCCAATTGTGCTTGGCCGACCCCCGAACAGTGAAGACAGAGAAAGCCCTTCTGTAAAGCGAATGAGGATGGACGCGTGGGTGACCTAAGGCTTCCAGGCTGGTGTTTGTACGTGGCGTTACTGCAGTGAACTGCCCTACATATCTAAATTGGTAAATAAGGACATGAGTTAAATATATTTATATGTACATACATACATATATATCCCTTTATATATATATATGTATGTGGGCGTGAGTGTGTGTATGTGTGGGTGTGTGTCACATACGGAATCAGGCACTTACCTGCCTCGTAGATCTGCAGATGTGCGTCCCATGGCAAACAAAGCACCCTGTAGGCGGAGTCTAGTCTGGCACTTCCTTGGACTACTTGTTTCATAAGATAACCAGTTTTTGCAGAGAAACGTGTACCCATATATGATTCTCCCACACTAGCTTGCAGAAACCTAGAGGGCCCCTACTTGTTTTATTTAACTGTGCAGTGACTGTAGTTACTTAAGAAAAATGCTTTGTAGAACAGAGCAGTAGAAAAGCAGGAACCAAGAAAGCAATACTGTACATAAAATGTCATTTATATTAATTACCCAGCCTGGCATGGGTCTCTGTTGCAGAGGGGTGCATGGGAAGGGCTGTTGATATTTTAAAAAACAAAACAAAAAAGCCCCACACATAACTGTTTTGCACGTGCAAAAATGTATTGGGTCAGAGAAGTGATCTTTAGCTAATAAAAAAGAGAGAGAGTAGAAAACACGCATGAGATATTCAGAAAATACTAGCCTAGAAATATAGAGCATTAACAAAATAAATTAATATATTAAGTTATAATTGGACTATGTCAGAAGTTTCTTTTTACATTCATATCTTAAAGAAACTGATTTTAGCTCATGTATATTTTATATGAAAGAAAAGAAAACACCCTTATGAATTGATGACTATATATAAAATTATATTCACTACTTTTGAACACATTCTGCTATGAATTATTTATATAAGCCAAAGCTGTATGTTGTAACTTTTTTTTTTAAGAGAATAGCTTTATCTTGTTTTAACTTTTTAGTTTTATTTTAAGAGGGGAAAAAAAACAAAACAAAAATATCTTGCAAGCAGAACCTTGGAAAAAAAAAGCCATGAACACTTATTATTCTATATGTAAATTAAAAGTTGAGCCAAACTCTTTGTGTATATAGCATCTTAAATATATTATCACCTTTGATGTAAGTACCTATGTATTGTATGGTCACCAGATTAAAAAGTATATTTTTGTGGATTGCCGCCAATTTGGGGGGAAAAGGCGAGATCCTTATCAAGTAGAGTATTCACTGTTTAATATTTACTATTTTGTTAAATATACTGTACTTTGGATTTTAATTATTAGCCCAGTCTTTTTCGGAGGATTGTATAAAGGGGTTTCTCCCCTCACTGGTGGTGAATGTGTGATGTTACATTGTAATCTTTGTGCTGTATGGGTTGAGCATCATTATATATTTTATATGTGTACATAAATAGCAAAGTGGCAAAAAAAAACTGGTGTTAAGTTCATCTTGCATAAATATAAAATGTGTTGTAACAGATTTTATAAGGCATTATTTAAAACTTGCCTTTTGTGAGGAAAAAAATATAGTAGAAAAAGCTGACCTAATTTAACTAATATTAGAGATCATGGCAAAATAGTAGATGAGCACAAAGGTTTTATAAGTGGTAAATGATTAGGGAGAAATAATTTTGGGGGGAAGGGATCTTTTCTTCCTTGACCCTCTAAAATAGAATGATGCAGCTGGTTACAAAATCCTACCATCCTGAACTCTCTGTGCAGTGAAATGACACTTTGGTGTGGGGAGAAATTCTCTCGTGGGCAGATCCTTGGCACGGCCTGCCGTCCTAATGGAGCCCGTGCCGCACTCAGCTTAGCTTCTGAACAAGGCCTTACTCCTCCTGCAGGAAGACAGCGAAGGCGTGATAGCAGGTTCGTGCGTTTCCTGGGCTTGTGCCACAAACAAAATTCAAAGTCCTGTATATCTTTCATCATAGATTTTTTAAATACTCCCTTTCCTGAGAAACTCAAAATAAGGGTTTAAGAGTTGCTGCTATTTTGTATTTTACACTTAATATTGAGCAGCTACCTACAGTTTTTACTTACGTTTTGCTTTTCCCCCTAAATTGCCTTCCTTTTGACAATTTCCTCATAATGCTATTTGTGACAAATCATCAGCCAGGTTTCCTGACTGACACATAGGTATTAGGTACAGGATAAACCTGTGGCGTTCACAACTAAAAAAATGGAATTCTGTTTTAATTTTCGATAGAGGCCAAAAAAGGGAGGGTGATGTGCCGTCTCCTCTCGTCAGTATAGACATTTGGCTCGTCCTCAGAAAGGATTAGTTTTTCGTTAAAATGTACTTCTTTTACTGAACTACATACAGGCACATTTCTTCATAAGGTCACACTTAATTGAAACAAGACAGTCTCCCAACACTGAATTTCCAAGATGATCCTTACCACTTTGTAAACCATTTATAGCTTTGAAAGTGTTAAGTGATTCTTTCGTTATTATTTATGCATGTTCATGAACTTCTGCTGTACATTGGAATAGGAGTTAACACATTCACATTTACTGTCTATTTTCTTGTGTGCCTTATGAGATGGCTTTTCTGACTGTATCTCAATAGTCTTTCTTTCTATGCAGGTTTATAATCAGTACAACTACTGTTTTCTAAAATAATAGTACACAAGGCTCGGAGTTTGTATTTCAATTACACTGACCAAGTAACAATGTATTCCGTTTTCAGGAAGTGAATATTTGACTGTTAACCCTCTTCCTGTATGCCCAGTGTGACGTGGAGCATACGGACTTGACAGACACCCCTCACCCAGACACCATGTACAAACACATACACATGCACATCTCCTGGTGGAAACCAACTCAGAGCGGGGAAGACACGAATGGTGTTTCTTTAGAACCGACTTTTCTTACCGTTTTAGACTCATGTGTTTTGTATGACACCATCACAAGAAAATTTTATCCTTCAGATGAAGTATTTTATTACTAAAAGACAAAAACAAAAAAAGCTTAGATACACCGCACTGGTTGAAGTACAGTTTCCCTCCGTGCGCCGCCCGGCACGACACTGAGAGCAGAGCCACCATCGTATGTCTGCAGATGGTCCCGATCAAAACTCCATCTTTTGAGCCCTAATTCTGTCCATTGTGTTCGAGACTAAATCAGGGGTTTGTTCTAAAAGAACAGTATATGTTTTACCATTTCCTTTACCTATAAGGACAGCTAACAAAGCATTAACATATTTTCTTGATTAACCATCATGCGCACAAGAAATACATAGTAAATAAGGAACCAGAAAACTCCTGGCGTCGGATCATGAGAAGCTAGATGAGTAGAATGTGAAAAAGATTTTACAAATGTAAAACTTTTATTTCTCTGTAGAAACTTTCTTCACTTTGCTGTGCAAGAAGACACTGCTTTGCTATATTTAAAATGGCTTTTTTAAAAAGAGATTTATGTATTTGGTAAATGTTTGTAGTCAACAGTTCACACAAGAAGCTGTACACGGTTTGATCACGTAAAACCGTTTGGCGGCACAAGCTGGACTTTGTTGCCATCCTTGAGATGAACCTTTTAAGAAAAATAAGTTAATCTCAATTTTTCCCTGAATGTGTTGTTTTTTCTTCATTATACAATAAATATTATAGTGAACTTTTTATCAAATGGTTAAGAAAATGCTAGAGGTTGTTGTAAACTATTTGTATCCTGCACTCACTACAGTAAAGACGGACTGGCTTTTCCTGTGTACTCCAGACTCTGTCGTGTTTGCCGCCAGTCGGCCCCTCTGTCCCCCCCCCCCCCCCCCCCCCCGAGTCCCTCTCCTTTCCCTTCCACTCACAGGCCTCTCCCACCTGCAGATCTCCTTTACTCACCTTGAGACTTGGTCAAGGAGATCACCGTGACGTCTCACCAGCCTCACCCGTAGCTGCTCCCGGGGCCTCCCCTTCTGGGCTGCCCTTGGCCCCTCAGGAAGCAGTGGGCAGTCCGGGCCCCAGCATCAGCGGGCCTGGCCGTCACTGCAGCTGCTGTGGACCCGGTAAGCCCATCCAGGCTCTAGGAATGACTTCTCGCGGGATAGATGATGAGCCAGGGTTGGCGGGGGCAGGCGGGAATACTGCTAAACGGGATCGGATGATATATATAGCAAGTTCTTTTTGAATTTAGGGAGATGATTTGTTTTACCCAAAATGCATACATGATACTGAGAGAGCGGCAAAAGACAGATTCAGTAAATGAATTGTTTTCAGAAGTGACAGGTGTGAAAACTTGTCTTAAACTGGGAAGTGTGGAAAGTGTTCCCTTCCTTGGGTTTGCCTTTTAAGCCAGCTCCTAACTAAGCAGATTCTTGCTGTCAAATGAAAAGCTAAATTTTTGTGCTGGTTTTACTTGCTGGCTACAGTGAGGCTCTTATTAGCAGGTTTTGAAAGCCGGTGTAGTCCTGTGGCTAAAAATAGTTTAATCACAGCTGCAGCTACTTAAAATCAATTCACTGCGATTTCCTAGTTAGCTCCCATGGGTGCCTTCCCCTAGGCTTTATCTTGCTTTTAAGCCGATTCTGTGTCCGACTGGCACCAGCCAAGAAGATGATTTTTCAGTCGGAGCCCTCTGCCAGCTGGATGGCCCAGCCTGCTCCCCTCTGCCTGTCTGGTCTCTCCGTACAGGGTCAGAGCAGCACCTGCTGTAGAACTGAGGAAACCAGTGTTTCTTCCCACCTTCCACACAAAGTGAAGGGGGTTCACAAAGTGAAGTGTTCCTGGAACACTAAGGAGAGGGACTCCTCAGGGGCCGAGGGCACGAGTGCCATCACACAGCAGAATGTGCTTAGCCCAGAGAGTAAGAGGTGAGCCCCGATCCCCAGCTGTCCCGGGGTGTGAGCTGAGGACGAGCTCCTCTGAGCCAGCCCCCAGCCAATGGCTGCACACAGCCTGGGGCACGCCCCTTCCCTCCTGCAAGAAATCTTGAGCTCCCAACTCCGTCCGTGTCTGCTTCCCAGACGACCTAGGCTGACACGTAGCTTGCCCAGCTTCAGAGAACGTGTCCTAGACTTCAGTCACTTTCTTACATCTTGCGCCTGCTCACCGTGTCCCAAAACAGCCGAAGGCAGCTGGGGAAGAAAAAGCAAAAATCACAGTTGTACTAACTGGGTTCTCTGTATAATCCCCCTCCCCCTTTTTAAGCTTTATTAAAGCTTTACTTTGAACTAATTTTTAACTTCCAGAAAAGCTGCAAAAATAATCGTTTCCATATATCCTTCCCCCAGCTTTCCCTAATGTTAACGTTTACATAACCATCCTACTACTATCAGAACCAGGAAACTGACGCTATTACCACTAAGCCCCGCCTCCTGTCACTGGCCAGCATTACCACACCTGTCACTAGCTCCTCCAGTGCCAGCGCAGCCACTGGCAGGCACACCAGCAATGGGGCCCCAGCAGCTGCTTGCATGTCAAGATCAAGCCCTGCCTTGTGTTACTGGCCAGCACCACCATGCCCACCTGTAGCTATGGCTGTTCCCTTCAGCTGAGAACCTGCGTGCCCCCCACCTTTTTGCACAGTTTTGTGCAACCTGAACCCTGTCACAGACTTCCACTGCAGCATGCATACCCACGGGTACAGTGTGAAGTCCTAGGACAGCAGGCACTCAGTTCTGTCAATGCCAGGGAGCCTGTAGTTGGCCTCAGCCCTTGCTATCTGCTCTGACACCCATCGCTACAACTTTGTCAAGTCACTTCTGCCATTTCATAGGTGCCTATAGCTGGCCCCCCACAGTCAAGTGTGTGCACACCTTTGGTTCCAGCCACCAATGCTGCCTGTCCTGGTCCCTAGCTACTCACTGGCCCTAGAGGCATGTCTGAGAAGCTCAATAGTGCTCAAGGAATACACAGTTGTCAACAGTGTGCATGCCAGTGACATGAGCCAAAGAGACATCATGCCCCGATTGGACCCACTACTGCCATGTACTCCTGTATTTATTGCCCTGCACCACTAGACCTGGGTCACAGTATGATCCAGTGTGCCCCTATCTGCAGGTGAAAGGCTTTCCTAACCAAAATCAGTCCATAAAGGCTGGAAAGGTGAGGGAAACAGGTCACTACCAAAGGGATACAGTAAACCTCCAGTAACTGGACCCAAAAAATGGAGATGCAGGTAATGCCTGACAAAGAATTCAAAATAACTGTAGTACAGTTGCTCAGAGCTACAAAAGAGCACATAAATGACTTAACTATGAGGAAAACAATACAAGAACAAAATGAGAAGCTCAACCAAGAGAAAACACAAAGAACCAAACACATTTTGGAGCTAAAGAACACAATGAACTGATAAATTCAATAGTTTCAACAGCATAGTTGAATAGAAGAGCAGTGAGCTAGAAGACAGATCAGTTGAAATTAAACAATTAGAAGAGCAAATAGAAAAAAGGAAAAGGAAAAAGAAAGCCTACAGGAGTACGGGACATAATGGAAAGAAAGTATGTACTACTGGCGTCCCAGAAGAAGAGCGGGAGAAAGGAATGAAAAACTTAATGAGAATTTCCCAGACACAGGGAGGGAATTGGACGTCCAATTTCATGAAGTAATGTCACCACAAAATTTCAACCCAAAATGTTCTCCAAGCATAATGAAATGGTCTAAAATGAAAAACAGAATTTTAAAAGCTGGAAGGGAGAAAAAAATCATATGAGGGGAACCCCCATAAGGCTATCAGTGGATTTCTCACTAGATACCGTACAGGCAAAAAGAGTGGGATGATATATTCAAAGTGCTGAAAGAAAGAAACTGCCAACCAGGAATACTTCACCCAGCAAAGTTGTCCTTCAGAAATGAAGGTGAAAGAAAATCTTTCCCTAATAAACGAAAGCTGAAGGGGTTTCTCAGCACTAAACTACATTATAAGAATTGCTAAAAGGAATTCTTCAAGCTGAAACAAAAGGATGCTAATTAGTAGCTTGAAAACATATGGAAATATGCACTGGTAAAGATAAGCATAGAGTCAGATTTAGAATACCTTAATACTGTTAATATGGTGATGTGCTAGATAAGGATTCACCTAGATGAAGATTAAGAGGTATAACTTTGACAATTTGTTAATGGACACACAATAAACAATGTAAATGGTGTCCTCAAAAATGTAAAAGGAGGGAGAAGAAGAGGGTAGATTTTTTATATGGGATCAAATTAAACTTATCAGCATAAAATACACTGTGATATCTATAAGATTTTTTATATAAACCTCATGGGAACTCCAAAACAAAAATCTACAACAGATACACATAAGAAGGGAATCAAAATATACTGCTACAGAAAATCATTTAATTGCAAAGGAAGGCAACAAAAAGAAAAGAATTGAACTATAAACAGCCAGAAAACAATAATATGGCATAAGTAAGTCCTTTTCTGTCAATTATTGTAAATGTTAACAGACCAAATTCTTCAATCAAAAGGCAGGCTGGTTGGCTGGCTCAGTTGGTTAAACATCCGACTTCGGGTCAGGTCATGACCTGAAGGTTTGTGGGTTAGAGCCCCGCATTGGGCTCTGTGTTGACAATTCAGAGCCTGAAGCCTGCTTCAGATTCTGGGTCTCCCTCCCTCTCTCTCACTCTCTCTCTCTCTGCCCCTCCCCAACTAGTGCTCTGTCTCTGTCTTTCAAAAATAAATACATGTTAAAAAAAAATTTTTTTAAAGGTTGGCTGGATAAAAACAACAACAACGAAATTAACCCCCAAAACAAAACAAAACAAAATAGGCAAACAAAAGAGTGACCCAACTATATGCTACAAGAGATTCACCTCAGCTTTAAGGATACACATAGATTCAAAGTGAAAGAATGGCAGGAGAGGATAACTCCATGCAAAGGGAGAGCAAAACTGGTAAAAGGAGACAAAGATGGACACTACAGAGTAAGGGGGTCAATTCATCAAGAAGATACAAAAATCATGTGTGTGTATACACACACACACACACATACACACATATATGCACCCAACATCAGAGCACCTGAATTTTATTAAGTGAATTCTAACAGATTGGAAGGGAAAAATAGAGAACACCATAGAAGGGGACTTCAATAGCCTACTTTCAACAATAGATCATGCAGATAAAAAAGCAGTGAGAAAGCATTGGACTTGAACTGTACTTTAGACCATGTGGACCAAACATATACAAGCATGCCAACCAACAGCAGCAGAATACATATTCTTCTCAAGTGCACACAGAAATTCTGCAGGATACATCACATGGTAGGTCATAAAAAAAAGTCTTGGGGCACGTGGGTGGCTCAGTCAGTTGAGTGTCCAACTCTTGATTATGACTCAGGTCATGATCCAGTTTTGTGGGATCAAGTTCTGGATTGGTCTCTGTGCTGAGTGCAGAGCCTGCTTGGGATTCTCTCTTCCTCTCTCTTTGCTCCTCCCCTGCTCACACACACTCTCTCTCATTCTCAAAATAATAAACATTTTTTTAAAAAGTCTTAGCAAATTTAAAAAGATTGAAAAAGTACCAACTATCTTTTCTGACTCTAGTGGTATGAAACCAGAAATTAATAACAGGAGGAAATCTGGAAAAATAGTAAAAATATGAAGACTAAAAAACATGCTCCTGAATAAATAGGTCAAAGAAGAAAAAGAAAAATCAAGAAGTATCCTGAAACAAATGAAAATGGAAACAACAAATCAAAAGCTATGGGATACTACAAAAGTAGTTATTGGTTTTTTACATTTTTTAAAATATATTTTTGAGAGAGAGAACATGTGCACACACACGAGCCAAGGAGGGGCAGAGAGGGAGACCGAGAATCCCAAGCAGTCTCCATGCTGACAGCAGAGGGCCTGATGCCGGGCTCAAACTCACAAATCACAAGATCATGACTGAGCTGAAATCAAGAGCCAGATGCTTAACCGACAGCCACCCAGGCACCACTGCAAAAGTAGCTCTAAGAAGGAAGTTTATAGCCTACATCAAGACACAAGAAAGAACTCTGATAAACATCCTCACTTTATACCTCAAGGCACTAGAAAAAGAACTATGCCCAAATTTAGTAAAAGGAAGAAAATAAAAAGATCAGAGCGGAAATAAATAGAGACCAAAAAAAAAAAAAAATTAAAGACCAATGAAAAAAAGAGCTGTGTTTTTGTTTTTGTTTTTTTAAAGACAAGACTGCTGTGAGGAACTAAAAAATGCTATAAATGAGGTGCAAAATAAAACGGAGACAGCCATAGCACAGATTGAAGAGGCAGAGGAGAGAATAGGTGAATTAGAAGATAAAATTATGGAAAACGAGGAAGCTGAGAAAAAGAGAGATAAAAAAATCTAGGAGTATGAGGGGAGAATTAGAGAACTAAATGATGCAATCAAACGGAACAATATCCGTATCATAGGAATTCCAGAAGAAGAAGAAGAAGAAGAGAGAGAAAAGGGCTGAAGGTGTACTTGAACAAATCATAGCGGAGAACCTCCTGATCTGGGGAAGGAAAAAGGCATTGAAATCCAAGAGGCACAGAGAACTCCCTTCAGACATAACTTGAATTGATCTTCTGCACGACATATCATAGGGAAACTGGCAAAATACAAGGATAAAGAGAAAATTCTGAAAGCAGCTAGGGATAAACAGGCCCTAACTTACAAAGGTAGACATACATAAGAGTAGTCGCACACCTATCTACTGAAAGTTGGCAGGCCAGGAAGGAATGGCAGGAAATCTTCAATGTGATGAACAGAAAAAATATGCAGCCAAGAATCCTTTATCCAGCAAGTCTGTCATTTAGAATAGAAGGAGAGATAAAGGTCTTCCCAAACAAACAAAAACTGAAAGAATTCATCACCACTAAACCAGCCCTACAAGAGATCCTGAGGGGGATCCTGTGAGACAAAGTACCAGAGACACCACGATAAGCATGAAACCTACAGACATCACAATGACTCTAAACTCATATCTTTCAAAAATAACACTGAATGTAAATGGACTAAATGCTCCAACCAACAGACATAGGGTATCAGAATGGATAAAAAAACAAGACCCATCTATTTGCTGTCTACAAGAGACTCATTTTAGACCTGAGGACACCTTCAGATTGAAAGTGAGGGGATGGAGAACTATCTATCACGCTACTGGAAGTCAAAAGAAAGCTGGAGTAGCCATATTTATATCAGACAAAATAGACTTTAAATTGAAGGCTGTAACAAGAAATGAAGAAGGGCATTATATAATAAGTACAGGGTCTATCCATCAGGAAGAGCTAACAATTATAAATGTCTATGCACTGAATATGGGAGCCCCCAAATATATAAAACAATCACAAACATAAGCAACCTTATTGATAAGAACGTGGTAATTGCATGGGACTTTAATACCCCACTTACAACAAAGGATAGATCATCTAGACACAGGATCAATAAAGAAACAAGGGCCCTGAATGACACATTGGATCAGATGGACTTGACAGATATATTTAGAACTCTGCATCCCAAGGCAACAGAATATACTTTCTTCTCAAGTGGAAATGGAACATTCTCCAAGATAGATTACATACTAGGTCACAAAACAGCCCTTCATAAGTATAAAAGAATTGAGATCATACCATGCACACTTTCAGACCACAATGCTCTGAAACTTGAAATCAACCACAGGAAAAAGTCTGGAAAACCTCCAAAAGCATGGAGGTTAAAGAACACTAAAGAATGAATGGGCCAACCAGGCAATTAGAGAAGAAATTTAAAAATATATGGAAACAAATGAAAATGAAAACACAACAATCCAAATGCTTTGGAATGCAGTGAAGGCAGTCCTGAGAGGAAAATACATTGCAATCCAGGCCTATCTCAAGAAACAAGAAAAATGCCAAATACAAAATCTAACAGCACACCTAAAGGAAATAGAAGCAGAACAACAAAGACACCCCAAACCCAGCAGAAGAAGAGAAATAATAAAGAGCAGAGCAGAAATAAACAATATAGAATCTAAAAAAACTAGAGCATATCAATGAAACCAAGAGTTGGTTTTTTGAAAAAATAAACAAAATTGATAAACCTCTAGCCGGCTTCTCAAAAAGAAAAGGGAGATGACCCAAATAGATAAAATCATGAATGAAAATGGAATTATTACAACCAATCCCTCAGAAATACAAGCAATTATCAGGGAATACTATGAAAAATTATATGCCAACAAACTGGACAACCTGGAAGAAATGGAAAAATTCCTAAGCACCCACACACTTTCAAAACTCAAACAGAAAGAAATAGAAAACTTGAACAGACCCATAACCAGTGAAGAAATTGAATCAGTTATCAAAAATCTTCCAACAAATAAGAGTCCAGGACCAGACGGCTTCCCAGGGAATTTTACCAGACATGGAAAGCAGAGATAATACCTATCCTTCTCAAGCTGTTCCAAAAAATAGAAAGGGAAGAAAAATTTCCAGACTCATTCTATGAAGCCAGCATTACTTTGATTCCCAAACCAGACAGAGACCCAGCAAAAAAGAACTACAGGCCAACATCCCTGATGAAAATGGATGCAAAAATTCTCAACAAGATACTAGCAAATCGAATTCAACAGCATATAAAAAGAATTATTCACCATGATCAAGTGGGATTCATTCCTGGGATGCAGGGCTGGTTCAACATTCGCAAATCAATCAGTGTGATACATCACATTAATAAAAGAAAATATAAGAACCATATGATCCTGTCTATTGATGCAGAAAAAGCATTTGACAAAATTCAGCATCCCTTTGAGAAAGTCGGGAAAGAAGGAATATACTTAAACATCATAAAAGCCATTTATAAAAAGCCCACAGTTAATATCATCCTCAATGGGGAAAAACTGAGAACTTTCCCCCTGAGATCAGGAACATGACAGGGATGTCCACTCTGACTGCTGTTGTTTAACATAGTGTTGGAAGTTCCAGCATCAGCAATCAGACAACAAAAGGAAATCAAAGGCATCAAAATTGGCAAAGATGAAGTCAAGCTTTCACTTTCAGATGACATGACATTATACATGGAAAACCCGGTAGACTCCACCAAAAGTCTGCTAGAACTGATACATGAATTCAGCAAAGTTGCAGGATTCAAAATTAATGTACAGAAATCAGTTGCATTCTTATACACTAAGAATGAAGCAACAGAAAGACAAAGAAACCAATCCCATTCACAATTGCACCAAGAATCATAAAATACCTAGGAATAAACCTAACTAAAGATGTAGAAGATCTGTATGCTGAAAACTATAGAAAGCTTATGAAGGCAATTGAAGAAAATACAAAGAAATGGAAAAACATTCCATGCTCATGGATTGGAAGAATAAATATTGTTAAAATGTCAATACTACCCAAAGCAATCTACACATTCAATGCAATCCCAATCAAAATTGCACCAACATTCTTCTCGAAGCTAGAATAAGCAATCCTAAAATGTGTATGGAACCACAAAAGACCCCGAATAGCCAAAGTAATTTTGAAGAAGAAAACCAAAGCGGGAGGCATCACAATCCCAGACTTTAGCCTCTACTACAAAGCTGTCATCATCAAGACAGCATGGTATTGGCACAAAAACCAACACATAGACCAATGGAATAGAATAGAGACTCCAGAATTGGACCCAGAAAAGTAAGGCCAACTCATCTTTGACAAAGCAGGAAAGAACATCCAATGGAAAAAAGTGTCTTTAACAAATGGTGCTGGGAGAACTGGACAGCAATATGCAGAAGGATAAAACTAGACCACTTTCTTACACCATTCACAAAAATAAACTCAAAATGGATGAAGGACCTGAATGTGAGACAGGAAACCACCAAAACCCTAGAGGAGAAAGCAGGGAAAAACCTCTTTGACCTCAGCTGCAGCAATTTCTTACTTGATACATCTCCAAAGGCAAGGGAATTAAAAGCAAAAATGAACTATTGGGACCTCATGAAGATAAAAAGCTTCTGCACTGCAAAGGAAACAATCAACAAAACTAAAAGGCAACCAATGGAATGGGAAAAGATATTTGCAAATGACATATCGGACAAAAGGCTAGTATCCAAAATCTATAAAGAACTCACCAAACTCCACACCCGAAAAACAAATAATCCAGTGAAGAAATGGGCAGAAAACATGAATAGACACTTGTCTAAAGAAGACATCCAGATGGCCAACAGGCACATGAAAAGATGCTCAACGTCACTCCTCATCACGGAAATACAAATCAAAACCACGCTGAGATATCACCTCATGCCAGTCAGAGTGGCTAAAATGAACAAATCAGTAGACTATAGATGCTGGTGAGGATGTGGAGAAACGGGAACCCTCTTGCACTGTTGGTGGGAATGCAAACTGGTGCAGCTGCTCTGGAAAACAGTGTGGAGGTTCCTCAAAAAATTAAAAATAGATCTACCCTATGACCCAGCAATAGCACTGCTAGGAATTTACCCAAGGGAAATTTACCCACAGGAGTGCTGATGCATATGGGCACTTGTACCCCAATGTTTACAGCAGCACTTTCAACAATAGCCAAATTATGGAAAGAGCCTAAATGTCCATCAACTAATGAATGGATAAAGAAATTGTGGTTTACATATACAATGGAATACTACGTGGCAATGAGAAAGAATGAAATATGGCCTTTTGTAGCAACATGGATGGAACTGGAGAATGTTATGCTAAGTGAAATAAGTCATACAGAGAAAAACAGATACCACATGTTTTCACTCCTATGTGGATCCTGAGAAACTTAACAGAAGACCATGGGGGAGGGGAAGGGAAAAAAAATTTAGAGAGGGAGGGAGGCAAACCATTAGAGACTCTTAAAAACTGAGAATAAACTGAGGGTTGATGGGGGGTGGGAGGGAGGGGAAAGTGGGTGATGGGCATTGAGGAGGGCACCTGTTAGGATAAGCACTGGGTGTTGTATGGAAACCAATTTGACAATAAATTTCATATTTAAAAAAATTAAAAATAAATAAATAAAGACAAGACTGAAAAACCTTTAGCTAGAGTGACTCAGAAACAGAGGACTCAAAATCAGAAATGAAAGAGGAGACATTACAACTGATACTACAGGAATACTATATGAGAGACTACTATAAATAATTATATGCCAACAAAATGGATAACCTATAGGAAATGGATAAATTCCTAGAAACATACAACCTACCAGGACTGAATCATGAAGAATTGAAAGTCTGAGCAGACAAATATTAAGTAAGGAGACTGAATCAGTAATCAAAACCTCTCAACACAGGAAAGTCAGGACTAGATGGTTTCACTGGTGAATTCTGCCCAATATTTAAAGAAGGATCAATGACAATCCTTCTCAAACTATTCAAAAAAACTGAAGAGAAGGAAATAACCCCAAACTAATTTTACATGGCCAACATTACCTGATACCAAAGTCATATAAGGAGCCTACAAGACAATTACAGACAGACATACCAGATTGACATAGATGCAAAAATCCTCAGCAAAATATTAGCAAACCAAATTCAACAGCACATTAAAAAGATCATTCACCAGGGTCAAGTGAGATTTATGCCTGGAATGCAAGGTGGTTCAATACACACAAATCAAATCAATGAAAGAGATACACCGTCATAGAACGAGATAAAAATCTTAAGATCATGTCAATAGATGCAGAAAAAGCATTTGACAAGCACAACAACCTTTCATGATAAAAATGCTCAACAAATTGAGTACAGGAGGAAGACACCTCAACACAATAAAGGCCATCTATGACAAACCCACACCCAACATCATATTCAATGGCAAAAGGTTGAAAACTTTTCCTCTAAGACCAGGAACGAGACAAAGATACCTACTGTCACTACTCCTAGCCAGAGCAATCAGTTAATAAAAAAATAATAAAAGGCATCCAAATAAGAAAAAGTGAAACTGTCTTTGCTTGTAAATGATATAATCTTATATAGAAAATCCTAAAGATACCACCAAAAAATCACTAGAACTGACAAATTTGGTGAATTTGTAGGGTACAAAATAAACATACAGAAAACAGTTATGTTTACACACATTAACAACAAAACATCTAAAAAAGAAATAATCCCATTCATGGTAGCATCAAAATAAAATACTCAGGAATAAATCTAATCAAGGATGTGAAAGTTTTGTAGGGTGAAAACTATAAGACTTTGATGCAAGAAATTGAAGATGACACAAAGAAATGGAACCCGTGTTCGTGGATGGGAAGAATATTGTTAAAAAGTCCCCACTGCCCAAAGCCAACTGTAGATTCAGTGCAATCTGTATCAAAATCCCAATGGTGTTTTCCATAGAAATAGAAAAAACAATCCTAAATCTATATGGAGCCACAGAAGACCTTGAACAGCCTAAGAAATGCTGAAAAGAACAAACCTGGAGGCATCACACTTCCTGATTTCAGCCTATGCTACATGGCAGTATAGCATGGCATAAAACCAAGCACATAGGCCAATGGGATAGAATCGAGAGCCCAGAAATAAACCCCTGCATACACAGTCAACTAATATTTTTTTAATTATTACTTTTTTAATTTTAGAGAGGACAAGCAGTGGAGAAGGACAGAAGGACAGAGAGAGAGACAGACAGAGAGACAGAGAGGGAGACAGAGAGAGAGACAGAGAGAGAGAGAGAGAGAGAGAATCCTTAAGCAGGCTCCACACTCAGCACAGAGCCTGACGCAGGGCTTGATCCCATGACCCTCGGATCATGACCTGAGCCAAAATCAAGAGTCAGACGCTCAACCAACTGGGCCACCCAGGCGCCCCTACAGTCAACAAATACTGACAAGGGAGCCAAGTTACTTAGTGGGGAAAGGACAGTCTCTAAAAATGGTGTAGGGAAAACTGGATGACCACATGCAGAATGAAATTGTACCTCTATCTTACACCACTCACAAAAACTAACTCAAAATGGATAAAACAGATAAAGACTTAAACATAAGACCTCAAACCATAAAACTTCTAGAAATAAACAGAAAAAATCTCCTTAACGTTGGTCTTGGCAATGTGTTTTTGGAGATGATACCAAAAGCACAAACAACAAAAGCAAAAATCAACAAATGAACTACATCAAACTAAAAAGCAAAAGACACAACACAATTAAAAAGCAACCTATGAATGGGGGGGAGGGGATATTTGCAAATCACTTATCTGGTAAGGGGTTAATAGCCAAAATATAGAAAAACTCATACAAATCAATGGTATTAAAAACAATCTGATTTAAGAAGGGGCAGAGGATCTAAACAGACATTTTTTCAAATAAGACATAGGATATCAAGATGACAAACAGGTACATGAAAAGATGCTCAACTTATCAGTAAAGTGTAAATAAAAACCATAATGAAATATCCCCTCACCTTGCATCAAAAAGAGGTAACAAATTGGGGCATCTGCGTGGCTTAGTCGGTTAAGCACCCAACTCGATTTTGGCTCAGGTCATGATTTCATGGTCGTGAGACTGAGCCCTGTGAGATTCTCTCTCTCCCTCTCCTTCTGCCCCTCCTCCACTCACGTGCACATTCTCTCTCCCTCTCTTTCTCTCTCTCTCAAAAAATTTTAATAATAAAAATTTTTAAATCTTTAAAAAATGAAAAGAGGTAACAAGTATTAGTGAGGGTGTGGAGAAAACAACCCTCATGCACTGCTGGTGACAATATAAATTGCTTCAGTCACTATGGAAAACAGTATGGAGGTTCCTCAAAAAAATTAAAACAACCAACCGTATGACCCAGAAAATCCCACTTCTGGGTATATATCGAGAGAGAGAAAAACAAGATATAAAAAAGATAATTGTACCCCCACACTTACTGCAGCATTATTCACAACAGCCAAGATACAACCTAAGTTGGATAAAAAAATGGACGAATGGATAAAGATGAGGGGGTGTGCGCACATGTGCGGGCACACACCACGCACATGCACACACACACACACACACAGGAATATAATTCAGCCATGAGAAAGAGGGAAATCTTGCCATTCAGGATAACATGGATGGACCTTAAATATATTATGCTAAGTGAGATAAATCAGAGAAAGATGAATATTGTATGATATCACTTATATGCAAAATCTCAAAAAACTGAACTTTGTAGAAACAGACAAGAATAGTGGTTTCCAGGGGCTGCGGGTTGGAGGAATTGGGAAGATGTTGGTCAAAGGGCACAAACTTGCAGTTAGAACATGGATACATTCTGGCGATCTAAGTCATAGCATTTTGATTATATTAATACTGTATTATATACTTCAAAATTGCTAAGAGATTAAATCTTAAATATTCTCACCACAAAAAGAAACCATGATTGTGTGATATGATGGAGATATTACACAGTAGAAATCATATTTCATTATACAAATGTACCAAATCAACACATTGTATACCCTAAACTTACACAATGTTACATGTCAATTATGTATCAATTTAAAAAAACAGCTCACAGTTCATTAGAATATTAAAAGGGGTGGGGTAGGAATGTCTTCCCAAAAATATTAAGCCATTTTTCCACACCACAAAATGGTAAAATTAGTTGGTAAAATTAGTTTACTACATAGAGAAAAATAAAACTGGATTCCTACTAACATGACACAAGACGGTAGCCTCCAAATGGATTAAATACCTAAAAGTTAAAATAGAACAATGTCATTATACAAGAAAACAACTTTCTGACTTAGTGTAAGGAACTTCTGAAGCAAACCATAGTGAAAAATTTGATCAATTTGATTTCATTAAAATCAGAGAAACAAAACCAAATAACAAAATACAGTGTAATTGGAAATCACCCCCAAAAGTGGTGAGTTCCTAGTAATCTTCACCATTCTTTATAGTTGCATAGCACCACATGGTATGGATGTACAACAGTCGTCCGTGAATAGTCACAGAAGTTGTTTCTAGTATTTTGCATGTATCAATGAATACGCTTAAGCATATGTGTCTTCATAATGTTAGATATTTATCTTTAGGGTAAAGTCCTAGAAGTAGGATTGCTGAGTAAGTTCCTGTGTAGTTTTGTTAAGTAGTGCCAAATTCACCTCCCAGAGAAGTTGTTGCCCATTTGCACTTCCTCCAACAATGTATGAGAATGCCGGTTTCCCCACAACTGCACCAACAGAATGTTGTTATATTTAAAATTTTTACCTGTCTGTGAGAAAATATATCAATGTTTAGACTTGTCTTTTTCTATAATGAGTGAACTTGAACATTTTTTCATGTTTGAAGGCCATTTTAATCTTTGTGTGTCTGTTCATGTCTTTTTTCCATTTGTTTATTGGGGTTTTGGTCTCTATCCTTCAATTTTTTGTTTTTTTTTAATTTTTTTAATCTTTATTTTTGAGAGAGAGAGACAGAGACAGAGTGTCAGCAGAGGAGGGGCAGAGAGAGGGAGACACAGAATTTGAAGCAGGTTCCAGGCTCTGAGCTGTCAACACAGAGCCCAACATGGGCCTTCAACTCACGGACTGAGAGATCATGACCTGAGCTGAAGTCAGATGCTTAACCGACTAAGCCACCCAGGCGCCCCTATGTTTATTTATTTTTGAGAGACAGAGAGACAGAGGGTGAGCGGGGGAGGGACAGAGAGAGAGGGAGACACAGAACCTGAAGCAGGCTTCAGGCTTGGAGCTGTCAGCACAGAGCCTGATGTAGGGCTCGAACTCACAAATCACGAGATCATGACCCGAGCCAAAGTCAGGCACTTAACTGACTGAGCCACCTAGGTGCCCCTCTCTTCTTCAATTTTTAAGAGTTTGTTTGTTTGTTTGTTTGTTTGTTTATTTTAGGGATATAAGCCCTTTGTTATAGGCTATGAATATTTTCTCCCAATTTGTCAGTTGGCTTTTTGTGATACTTTTGTCAGGCAAAATTTTATTATTTTATATAGTCAAATTTATCAAGCTTTTATTGATTATGAATTTTGAGTTAAATTTAGGATCCTTTTCCCTACACCAAAGTTAGAGAGGAATTCACCAATGTTTTCTTCTAGTATTAGTATAGTTTCATCTTTTATATTTAGATTCCTAAAAACCCATTTGGAGTTTATTCTTAGGTATGGGTCTTATATTTTCCAAATGGCTATCTAGTTGTCCAACAGCCATTTATTAAAAAGTTCATCTTTATCCCATTGATTTGAGATGCCACATTGACAGCATATATTAAATTTATTTATGTATTTGGGTTTAATTCTGTGTTTCCTATTTTTATTCTATCATGACCACAAATTTTAAAAGGCTCTCAACACTGCCCCAAAATGCAACTACAATCCCCTAGTATTGCTGACGTCCTCATTTTCTGACATCACTACATTTGACCCTTGAATAACATGAGTTTGAACTCAAGGAGGTCCACTTCTACATGGACTTTGCTCAATAAATACAGTACAATGATGTAATTGTATTTTCTCTTCATGATTTTAACATTTTCTCGAGCTTACTTTATTGTAAGAATATAGTGTATATACTAATACATATACAAAATATGTGTTAATCAACTGTGTTATCAGTAAGGCTTCTAGTCAACAGTAGGCTATTAGTAGTTAAGTTTTGGGGTAGTCATGTTCTACAAGGATTTTCGACTTGCTGGGGGTCAGTGCCCCTAATCCCCATGTTCAAGGATCAACTGTATTTTACTCTTTTGCTATTCAAACCTTCAAGACTACCTCTTTTTCTTGCCAGCTTATTACTTCCTGTCACATTTTCCATTGAAAACATAGATGCAATCAAATGAGACCTACCTGGTCTTCCCACCATGAAATCCAGGAATCTGCCTGCATCTGTACCCATGTGCTCTGCCTTCCCTCCAGGTACAATGGATGGACTCTCTGCTCTTATCTATGGCCAAGACTTTCATGTTGTATATTGGAACCCATCACCTCTCTCCCCCTCAATGTCTTCACCCCTGCAACTATCCCCAATCTGGTAGCAGCAATTTCTACCTCCCTCCTACATCTTTCTCATCAGCATAAAAGCATGCCTTTTGATCACCCATTTCAAAAACCTGACAGAACCAAACTCCTCAGTTATTACCCCTCTATCTGTAACACTTATTAGAGCCCACAAAGATCATCAAATCCCCTCCAGAGTGCTGTACATGATTTTTATTATTTTATCTATATGATAATGACCTCAAAAACATGGTAAGGCGCTGATCTACATGGATCCAAGAAGGAGAACAGGTGCTGAAGTCTTCAGCGGATGAGAGGGAGAGACCAGAAGATCTGTAGATAATGCAATAAAAAAAGGGTAAGTAGATTATGGAGTTCTGAAAGGATTTAGGGAAGAAGGGTTGAATAATGATCTCAAAATGGCAATAAGGAACAAGGATAACACCATAACTGCCTGGACTACTGATAAATGGGCTGTCTCTCTTTTCCAACTACTCAGCTGAGATAACACACTGAAAACCAGGGAGCCTAGCACTTGACACATAAGGGAAAGTAATGTTTGTTGAACCAAATCAACTACAGGCCTCACATACAGCTGTCTTGCAGCATATGGAATTTAGTGGACTTATTTCCAAGCCCCTGCAAGAAAATCTGCCTCTTCTGACTTCCTGTCCCATGACTGATTCCTGTTCACAAATTTGGAGTCCACCAACAGCCCTGCTCCCTTCAATCTGCCTGTAAACCAATCTTGCCCCCTCATGCCACCATTTTGGCTGCCCCTCTTCTAACTCTGGCCTATGAACTTCTGCTCTGGCCATAATGGAATAACAGAGACCAGATGTATTCTTTCACCTCAAACAAAGAATTAGACAAAAGATAGAAGACACTGGACAAAAGAGTGCAGGAGAGTGATTCCTGGGGAAAGAGAAATAAACCAGGTATAACTGGGAAGTGCCCTACCTCATTGCCTGAAAAGTTTCCAGACCAGAGCACAGAGCACAGTGATCTCGCCAAGTTGAAGAGATAGAGTCTGAAGTTCAAGGAGGCCAAGGCATCTAGAATTGTGGGGACAGAATATGGGGAAAGGAAGAGAAGAGAGATCCCCTAAGTCTCTGGCTGAGTACTGAGCTGCACTAGCATGTGAGAAAATCACAGAGACTAGGAAAAGAACCAACAGAGGAAAGTAGGTGCAACCATTCCCATGCTTATGCAGGGCTAGGAATAACCTGCTTTCCCACCAGCCAGAACAGTGAGACCTCTTACACCACAGCATTGAGTAGAGTCTTCACAAGTATCTCATCATACTAGTGGGGTTGAATTAGCCCTAGACTAAAGGCTGCTCTAGACTTGCCCTAACGGAGTATAAAAGCAAGTCTCAGAAGGATCAAACTGATTTCAAACCCCAAAGCCAAAAAATATTTAAAGGAAGACAACAAGATCTAGCACCCAGCAACATAGAATTCACCATGTCAAGCATCCAGCCGAAAATTACCTAACATGCAGGAAAACAAGAAAATACAATCCATAACCAGAAAAAAAAAAAAAAATCTACAAATAGACCCAGAATGAAACACATGATAGAATTATCAGATAAGGACTTTAAAACAGCTATTATAAATACACTCCACATGTTTGAAAGTATGAGAAATGATAAAAAATGGAAGTCATAAAGGAAAACCCAAATAGAACTTCTACAGATGAAAAATACCTCTAGTACAAGATGTACTGAATATCCCAATTAGATAGTATAAAGGAAATGGCAACAGAAATTGTCCAAGATAAAACAGAAAGACAAAGAAAAATGTGTAAGCATCAGTTAGTTGTGAGACATCAAATGACCTAATATATGGGTAATTGGACTGGAATAATCAGAAAAAAATATTTGCAGAAATAATGGCTTGAATTTTTCCAAATTACATGAAACCATATAAACCTGCAGATCCAAGAAGCTTGATTAACCCCCAATAAAGAATTATGAAAACAACTATACCCAAGCTCCTCATGATCAAATTACATCACCTCTTTAAGGCCTCTCCTCTCCCAAACTAGGAGATTACTATTCTTAAAGTCAGTGCTCAACTATACTATCTCTACTGTCCAAAGATTTTCAATAGCTTCCCACTGTCCATCAAATAATGTCCAAGTCACTTACAGAATTCAAGGTTGTCTATAACCTAGCTCCAACTATTACTGCAGCATTTTCCCACATTTCTGTTTGCTTGCACTTCTTCACTCCAGGCTACTAGGCTACTCATAGTTCCCTGTTCACAAGATCTCCCTGGCTTCCAGCCTCCACTGGAGAGCATATTATGAAATCCCTCCGTCCTTTCAGGTGTCAACTAAGGAAATGCCACCTTCTCTAGAAAACTTTTCTTATCACCCATGTATCATCTTATCCCTTTTCTTCTCATGGGGTCAGCATGTTCTCCCCTATCACCACCTTAATATAAGTTTTATCTTTCCCACTAGATTATAAGTACCTTAAGGGTATTAAGTACCTTGAGGGCCGGCCAGGTCTTGTTTTCTCATAGCCTCTTGGCTCTGAAAGGTTTGGGAACGAATGCATGGTAGCACATGTTCCCTACTCAGGGTGGTGAATGCATTTTAAAATAACCTGGTATTTCCTGAAGATGTAGGAAGACCCCCTCCCAGATCACTACTGTAGGAGTCCCTCAGGGCTCTTGCACAACAGAAGCAGGGATGGAAGACGGCAGAGGGCACAAATTGGAGCTGCACATCACCACCATGCCATCCTTCCCAGGGCTGTGGGGCCTGACCGTGCAGGGGGGCAGGGAGGGTGACCCCAAGTCTCCTCAGCAGCTCCACTGTACCCAGGAGCTGTTCTCCTGGAGAACAGGCAAAAATGGATCCTGTCCCCTACCCCACCCTCATGCCTCTGCTTGGCCTGGTGATGCTAGAAGTACCTCCTCTCCAGAAATAAGCTTGGAGGAACCCTACCCAAGGTGTTCAGTACTGCAAGGAATTGGCTAAGGAAGGCTACTTTACTGATCCAAATGAGGCTTATTTCTCACAGTCAAGGCTCACTGGCACCACTGGCTTGCTAGCACCACCCAGAAAACAGGCAGGTAAATGCATAGGGTTCTTATCACTGCATGGCCAGTACCCTATTGTGGACCAGAAGAAATCTTCTCAATCTTCTCTTCTCTCAATTCTGTCCCCTACTAAAACCCTGCCTTGGGAAGCACAGAGCAGCAAGGCCCCAAGCAAAGGGGTTAAAGAGAACAGGGTCCCAAGCCAGTCAGCCTGGGTGGGACTCCCAGCCTTCCCATTTACAAGTTATGTGATCTTAGCTTAGTTTTTCCATTAGTAAGACAGGAATAGGAAGTGCCAACCTCCCGAGGATATTGTAAGGATGAAATGGATTGATGTATAAAGCTCTTAGAGCATTGTCTGGCATCTAATGAGTGCCATGAATTAAATGATGATTGTTTTTATTCTGTGCTGCATCCTAGTCTTTTCCCAAAGAGAAATCTTCACATCTGTTTGGGTCCTTCCTATAGCCAGGCTCAGCCTCCCACCTTATCAACCCAAGTGGAAACCGTCTCAATTCAATGACTTTAGACACGTGCCCTCCCACCTCTCCCCATCCACACTGCATTCTACTAGGCCTTACACGAAGCTGTGGCCATCTCCCAGGTGATGTCTTCCAGATCAGCCTTCCTCACCTCTGCGGGGCACCCCAACCAGCACCTGGAAGAGGCAGTGCTCCATATATGTCACTTGAATAAATGGATGAATTAGTCCACTGGGATGAATTAGTCCATCCCATTGCCTTCTCTTGACACTCCCTCCAGGATACCAGATGTCCTGCCAAAACACAGGGACAGATACCCTGATCTGCTAGGGAAAACAAACATTTTTAAACCCCATCTCACACACAAATGGTTATAACTCTTTCAAGACAACCATTTCCACAGAGAGCTCCTGGCTTGTGTCAGAAGGAAGCTTTGAAGGAATGGTAGAAAACAGGCCAGGAGAGGGAAGTAGAAGCTTCTCTGCTCCTCATTTAAAAAGTAACATGAAAGCAGACTACTATGAACAACTAGGTCAACAAATGGACAAATTAGAATAAATGGAAAAAAAAGTAAAAACATATAACCTACCAATACTGAATCAGGAAGAAACAGAAAATCTGAACTGATCAATTATTAGTAAAGAGATTCAATCAGTAAAAATCTGCCAAAGAAGAAAAACCCAGGATCAGGTGGCTTCAGAGTGAATTTTACCAAACATTTAAAGAATTAACACCAATCCTTCTCAAACTTAAAAAAAAAAAAAAAAAAGAAAAGAAAAAATCAAAGAGGAGGGAGCATTTCCAAACTTACTTTACAAGGCCAGCATTACCTGACCAAAGCCAGAAAAGGACACCATACAAACCAATATCCCTATGAATATAGGTGCAAAAATTCTCAATAAAATACTAAGACACCAAATTTAGCAGCACATTTTGGGATCACTCACCATGATCAAGTGGGATTTATTTCAGGGATGGAAGGTGGTTCAACATACGCAAATCAATCAGTGTGATACACCTTATTAACAAAATGAAGGATAAAAATCATATGATCATCTCAATAGATGGAGAAAAAACATTTGATAAAATTCAACATCCGTTCAAGATAAAAACTCTTAACAATTTAGGTGTAGAAGGAATGTACCTCAGCATAATAAGGGCATATATAACAAGCCCACAGCTAACATCATGCCTAGTGCTAAAAGGGTGAAAGCTTTTTCTCTAAGATCAGGAATAAAACAAGGGTGCCCACTCTTGCTACTCTTATTTAACATAGTACTGGAAGCTCTAGCCAGAGCAATCAGGGAAGAAAAAAATAAAATAAAATAAAAAGCATGAAATTGAAAAAAAAAAAAAAGTAAAATTGTCTCTATTTGTAGATGACATGATTTTCTATACATAAAATCCTAAAGACTCCATCAAAAAAACTGTTAGATCTCATCAGTGAATTCAGTAAAGTTCCAAGATACAAAATTAACATATGGTAACATATTTATACACTAACAAGGAATTATATGAGAAGAAACAAAATTATCCCATTTACAATAACATTAAAAAACAAAGAATAAATTCAACCAAGGAGGTGAAAGATCTCTACACTTAACACAAAACATTGATGAAAGAAACAGAAGATAAAAATGGAAAGGTATCCTGTGTTCATGAATTGGAAGATTTAATACTGTTTACATTTCCATATTATTCAAAGCCATCTAGAGATTCAATACTATCCCTATCAAGATTCCAATGGCAAATTTTACAGAAGCAGAAAAAAAAAATCCTACAATTTATATGGAAGCACAAAAGACTTAATAGCCAAAGGAATCCTGAAAAAGAAGTATAAAGCAGGGGCATCACACTTCCCGATTTCAAGCTATATTATAAAACGACAGTAATTAAAATAGTATGGTAAACGCATGAAAACAGATACAGACCAACAGAACAGAAGCAAAAACCCAGAAATCCACCCCTGTATATACAGCCAAGTAATATTTGAGAAGGGAGCCAAGAATACTCAATGGTGAAAAGATGGTCTCCTCAATAAATGGTGCTGAGAAACCTGGATATTTACATGTAAAAGAATGAAGGTAGATCCCTATCTTGTTCCACTCACAAAAATTAACTCAAAATGGATTAAAGACTTGAATGTAAGAGCAGAATCCATAAAACTACTAGAAGAATCCATAGGTGGTAAGCTCCTTGACACTGGTCATGGCACTGGTTTTCTGGATATGACATCAAGAGCATATGCAACAGAAGCAAAAATAAATAAGTGGGACTATATCAAACTAAAAAGCTTCTGCACAGCAAAAGAAAATAGATCAACAAAATGAAAAGACAACCTACAGAATGAGAAAAAATATTTGCAAGCCATATATCCAATAAGGAGTTAGGAGCCAAAATATGTAAAGAACTCACACAACTCAGTCGCAAAATATATTTAAGTACATATATATATGACATATTATATATATACCCTTACATATTATAATATATATGCTATTATATATTATATATTACATGTCATATATATGATAATATATATAATATATATATGACAATTAAAAATGGGCAAAGCACCTGAATAGACATTTTTCTAAATAAGGTATACAAGTGGCCAACAGGTACATGAAAAGGTCCTCAACATCGCTAATCATTGGGGAGATGCAAATCAAAACCACAATGAGATACCACTCCATATCTGTGAGAACAGCTATCATCAAAAAGATAAGAGACCATAAATGCTGGTGCAGATGTAGAGAAAAAAGAATCTTTATCATTCTCCCTCAACCCCAGGCAGACTACACTATTAACAGAGGCAGTTTAAAGAACTGTGTTTCAGAGGAAGGACTGTGACCCTTCCTCAGCTGGGCAGTCCTGCTCGGAGCGACCCTGAGGCTTCTGCTGAGTCTCCACAGCCTTGTTGCCCCAGAGTAAAACGGGAGCATCATTTGCCTGATGATGTAGATTCCCTAGGTGCCCACAATGTTGGGCACTATTGTTCAATCAAAAGGACTGAAGACTACCTATCAAATCTGTTTCTTTAAAATATTAACACACTAAAAACGTAGTAAAATGTGTACAAAATGAGCTTCATGGTCTCTCTTATGCATACTTAATAAAGGCACTCTAAAGCACACTGTGCAGACCAATCAGTGAGACTGTGCTGGTTTACCACTTCTGTTTTTCACCTGTTGGGATAACCTTGAACACAAGCCCTGGGCACGCCTCGCCCCCTAGACACGGACACCTCCACCTTCTCCAACACTGTTGTATCATCTCTTCATTCTGAATCACCACCGCCGAAATTAAAAAAAAAAAAAAAAAAAAAGAGAGAGGAATCAATTTTCCTTCACAGAAGAAATTATTTTATTCCATTTGAAAAAAGTAAAGGATACAGATAATTATTCTTTGCCTGGCAAAAGCCATTTTCCCATGGGACTCAGCTCTGCCTGGTGAAGTTAATGGTGACACATTAGAGAAACCTGTGGCCTCCAGGGGCACAGTGAGCACAGACATTTGGCTGGAAGAGCATTCACATGATCAAAACATTTCCTGGAGCAAAGATTCACAAGCTCATTTTATCGTGAAGACCACTGTGGTTTTGAAGAAAACATTTAACTTTGAAGATACTTTAAATTTACTAATTGAACCCAGGGCAAGTCATTTTTCACATAGCTGAGAGGAGAAAAATTAGAAGCCCATCTCAAGTACCCTCCTCTTACACGATGAAATCTTCTCAATTTATCTCTAGGTCTGATGTGTCAAATGACATAAATCACACTCAAAGCTCCCTATCTGTGCAGTGGGTCTTCATCCCTGGTGGCAGACTTCTCCGAGGTTAAGCCACCAACCACGTAAGCCCATTTCCACTCTTCCTTGGGACCGAGATGGGTTCTGGCCACGCAGGCTCTCAACCCTCACCCCACACACCCCTGCTGCACCTGCAAGGCCTCAGAGGCTGACCCGGGACTCTCCGGAGCCTCCACATTGAGCACGACTGCTGCTGTGTAGAAGAGACAGGAAAACCTCAGGCTGATGGGTGCCTGACCCCTCTTTAATGGCCTCCACGGCAAGGGTCACCATGAGGCCCTCCATTAAGTGTTTGGTCTTTAACATCATAAGCTGCACTATACAGAGAGCGTATTTACCCAAAGAAAAACACTGAGTCCCTTTCTAGTGCAATGGTTCTAGAATTCCTTAGAATCAAGGAAGCTGCAGGAAGCATACCCATCCTCCCTGCACTTCCCTTCCAGGTACACACAGGGGCTGCTGCTCTCAGCAACACTGGACTGGTGACTGTTCAGCCTTAGAAGCATCACACATTGGGACCTCGGTGATAGGCACTCATTCTTCTCTCTGCACCTACTCAGCTCCAGACACTGGCAACAATTCCTTCTAAGAATGCTAACTTAGGGAATCTGGTTAGCCACTGCAGTGAGAATACACCCCAGGTGAAACTGAGCAACAGCCCCAAGTGTTCCAGCCAAGACATGCTGGACACACCATGCAGCAGCTTAAAACAGGCCTGTGTGTCACTAAGTTAGCTCTGGAACTACAAAGAACAGAACCGCCGTTTACTCAATATTAGAGCAATTTGGATTTAGGGCATTTTCAATTCTAGAAAGGACACTGCCTCAAAAAAGCTAACTAGTGGGGCAAATATGAAGTAGGGCCAGTTACAATGGTTATCTGTCAGACTCCAAAACAGGGTGATACTCAACGCTACTGGACAGCTCCTTTGCCAGGGAGACAAAGAACATCATTTGTCAGTTGGTCATCCCTTCACAGCAGGCAGGGGACACCGCACACAGCCAAGTGACCAAAGCTGACCCCAGAGGCTCCCACACTGAAGGTCCAAGGCCGCTCTTCAACTTCCGAACACATCCAACTTGAGGGCCCACACAGTGCCAGTCCACAACATACCTTCAAGAAGTGGCACCTGCCACGTGAAAATGTTTCTCTTGCTGTTAACTTCTGGATGTAGGAGGCTGAGGGTGCTGGTGTTTTGGCTCCCACAGCCTTGGGTTAGGCAAGCCTACTCCCCAAGGTGAGTGTTACTGAGAACACAATGGTGTTTTCTGAAACGTGTCCGTATGTCACAGAAAAGGAAATGCGGCACCCAAGGCTCTGGCCGATGGCAGGTGATGCATGTTAGGAGGTCAAATGCTGACACTGGCCGGACTCTTTAGGAACAACGATGGCTAGTTCCCTGCCCGGGTGGTCTGACTGAACTGGCTGTCTGAAAAGGGGATGGTTGGCACTGGGACGGCTACTCTGGGGGCTTGCCCTGGAACTGCACTCACGGTCATCGAGCCGTTGGGGACAGTGGTTGTGTTCAAGCCGCTGGGGATCTCGCCAGTAGCCTGTATTTTAAAATAGACCAAATAAAACACTGGTAAAACAATCCCAATTAGAAGCATGATAAAAACAGCATTCCACCACTGAATCCCACAGTCTGCACCGTTTGTTGGGGTCTTCGGAGGCGCTGGAAGCAGCGGCTGACTGGAGGTCTCTCCACAGCAACTTTCATTTAAAAAGATTTCTGACTGCACGGCGCGCTCAATATTCTGGTCAATGCCCTTAAAGAAATCCGTCAGTGGGCTGGACAGGGCACTGGCGCCTACAGCTGCCCTGTCTGGGTCTGGCAGCTCCTCGAAGGTCACTCTAGTCTCTGAGGATGGGCTTGGGATGGGTCTGAGTTCTTTGTGGGTCTCTGTTAGGATCCCATGATTTTTCACTGGGATCTTAATAGATTTCAAAGCATATAAATCTTGTTCTCTGATGAAGTTGTTGACTTTCTTGATATCTGCGACCTAGGGAAGTCATGAAGACAAACATCATCAACTATGTAAACTCCTTAGAACTAATATCCAAAAAGTAGCTCTTTCTGAAAGAGGATCCAAGCCCACCCCCCTTTAAGACCCTGATGAATATTGGAAAACTGCACCTGCACACATAATGAGTTTAGGCTGAATAGCTGTTTTTTCGCTTTAACCCAGCCTTATCACAGTTCCGAGCAGATTTACAAGTTTGAATAACATATAATCGGTTTTTGGAAAAGCGTTTTTTGTTTGTGTACAGTGTGACTGCAACACAATGTTTTTAGGTGAAACCCAGTCATGGTACTAAAAATGCTCTAGTAGCCCTTTCTACTTCTTCTAACTTCTGAGGCAACAATGCCCCCGTCTGGCTGACTTCCCTCCCACATCAGAACCCAGTACAGTAGCTGATTACATTAGCGATCGCCAGACCAAACCTCAGCCAGCTTGACACTCAGAACCGACTTTAACTGTAATTTTGTTTTAAGAGGTAAGTCCTCATGATTCTACCATGTTTTCATGCCCAGAAGTACTGTATGGTATATAAACTTATTTTGTAGATAAAAGCAATCGAGAGTTAATTCACTTTGAGGGTTTCCTAACACTTATGATACTTAGTAACACGTAGGGAATCACACGGATGTAGCTGGAAAGTACAGACTGAAATCTCCATTCAATATTAGGACTCCAGAAGAGGCAGCACTATGGGTTTCACAAAGTAACAAAGAGCAAGACAAATCTTAAGGGAGGGGTGGTGCAAAATTTAAGTCAAACCCTCCCTCAAGCTAATGTTTGGAACTTAATGAAAGTGTCAGAGATGGACTTTAAGGTTTTAACTCATAAGTCCACTTTAACTAGAGTGTAACTACGGCCAACAGACCTTTAGACAGCACCTTTTTCAAATCAATCATCTCCATTATTTTACTTATTGAGCAATTGTTTTTATCATCTAGTTGAACTGGGGCCGTGGACATGTTTAATTTACCATGTCCTGAAACTAAAGCATAAGGTGCTTGAGACCTTTTTGTCTTTGCCCTTCATAAACTAAACACCAAAATTTATTTACTTTCAATAGGAAAACTGATTACTTATTGGAGGCATTATATGTACAGTCTTCATGGCTTAATTAAGCCCACTTTTCTAAGAAGCCCACTGCATCCACTCAGATCTTTGTAGGGTAGGATTCATTTGCGGCCCATGTTCAATAAACCATACAGTATGCCTACTAGAAGCTGGTTAGAGAGTCAAATATAAATCTCAGTACAATTGAGAGACCACTATGTGTCCCTAGGAGGTCAGCCTGTGTATTTCCTCTGGGAAATACCACAACATCCTATACAATGTGTTTAGCCATTTGAACCTCGTTAGATAAATAACAAGACACTTTAAGGAAGAAAAGATTTTTAAAACAAATTGGTTAGACAGCCTTAGAGGAGGCCATAGAAAGTTATAACACAGTGTTATTAGCAAAATGAAATAAAAAGTTTCAATCTAGGAGAAAATGCAGCAATTCTATAAATACTTTCCTACTTACTTTGCCATGTTAATCACTCTGAATGCTAAAAACATAATTAAAGAGAGAAACAGGGTTATACAGATACACAGCGCACACAGGCTAGATCAAGCAGTTCTAAAACAGAGAACGTCAAACTTGACCAATCCAATAGGCTGCAACCAGCAAGAAAAAGAGAAGTAGCCAAAAAAAAAAAAAAAAAAAAAAAAAAAAAAAAAAAAAAAAAAAAAAAAGCAACCCTACCAAACAAATCTTGGATATATTCTGCATGGCACCTTTGGCCCTGGCAGGTCTTAAACAAAATATGCTCAAAACTATATAAAAAAGGTTTCCGAAATTACTTGGAGGGACAGGGAGAGAAGTGCTCTGCAGAGAGAGAACTGGCCCAACACCTGAGATTCCTAACCCTCACTTTTTATGACCCCAAGGTTCAGAACTCAAAGTACTTCACCTGCGTTCCATCTCGGGCCAGATGGGAAACCCCTTCACCGATACCACGGGCCTCTGGACACCACCCCTGGGGGGGGGGTCAGGAAGGGGCAGCAAGGGCCCCCACCCTTCAGTGAGGTCCTCTGTTCCTCTAAATACACAGGAGCCACCTTCACCCGTGGGGTTTCTTACTTTGCAGCCATACTGAAGAGCGAGCTTGTTGAGGCTGTCCTCCTGGGCCAGTTCCCGCTGAAGCAGCACCACGTCCCCTGCTCCTGGCTGGTGAGGGTGGGGGGCACCCTTCTTCTGGCGCTCCTTGCCCCGGGGCCGCAGAGCCACGCGGTGGGACTCTTCCTCAGAGGAGTCCCCTGAGTCCCCACCACCGTTCTCAAACATGTAAACGTGGCTGGTCGGAGTCCTACAGACAATGGCTGGGCCTTGGAAGGTCTTGGTTAACACTTCCTTCTGCCTCATTTTCTTAACTGAAAACCAAACCCCAGGGTTAATTCCACACAAGGCACATCCATTCCTCTTGCGGCTACAGTACAGGTAAAGGACTTATTGCTAGAGAGATTACTCCCGTCCCCTTTCACTATAAATACTCGACAGATACCGTCAGTACAAAAAAGAATGTGTTTTACGCTAGCTCAGATGGAGGGTGAGGGAAAGGTAACTGCCTAACTGCACACTTTCTGCATAGAAAATGAAAAGAATCGCGGGGCACCTGGGTGGCCCAGTCGGTTAGGGGTCTGACTTCAGCTCAGGTCATGATCTTGAGGTCTGTGAGTTCGAGCCCCGTGTCGGGCTCTGTGCTGACAGCTCAGAGCCTGCAGCCTGCTTCGATTTTGTTTCCTTCTCTCTCTCTGCCCCTCCCCCGCTCGTGCTGTTTCTCTCTCAAAAATAAAAAAAAGAATAAAATAAAAAAAGAATCCCTCTTTCCCTCTTATTCCTCATCCAGAGCCGTGTCTCCCCAAAACCCATACAGATAAAGAAACTTCTCTTTTGGGTGTCAGAGGAGTAGAGAAGCTACCGAGATCCCCCCCAAGCAGAGAGGTTCCCACCCTCCCTGTTCTGTGAATCTTAACTCGGAACTTTGGACAAAACAATTCTTGTTCATTACTTTACACATTCCAAAATATCCTCACCAAGAAGGTCAAGACTTAGGGCTCTTGCTTATGAGCTCTAGGAGAGTACAATACTCTCGATTTCAAGTGCCGAAAGTTTGAATTACACAGTATGCGGGGCAAGTTGGGGAGAAAATCCTTGTCGAGCTAAGAAATTCCCTTTGTCGAGCTAAGAAATTCGTCCAGTTTCTCGCAGGTCCCTCTGTCTTCATTACATCCCACGTCTGGTTTTTATTTTCACCTCCTGCCAAGTGCCAAAGCCACGCTACCCCCTCTCCCCTCTCCAAACTGTCCGAATGAGGTTCCAGACACGAAATCTCAAACACGGGGAATGACAGCCTCCGAAAGAGCTGGCATCAGAGACCGGGGGGGGGGGGAGGGGGGGCTTCGGGGACAGCCGGTGGCCCCCCCGCGGCCGTGCCGCCCACTCCCTCTAACCCGCACCCTACAGACCCACGGGCCCGGAGGAGGGAGAAGGCAGGCGCCCGAGGACCGGCCGGCCTCCCCGTCCGAGCTCGGGGCCTGCGAGGGGCCCCGGAGGCTCCCAGGCCTCAGTTTCCCTCAGCGCTCCTTCCGTGCCAGGAGGGCGGTCCCCAAACGGGCGCTGACAAAAACAAAACGGGGCGCGGCCCGCTCCTAGGCTTAGATGGGCGGGACCCCAACATTCCCCAAAGACACGACCTCCGACCTCTGCCCTCCAACCCCGAACAACCTCCAGCCAGCCCCCGACGGTGGCGGTCACTGCCCCTCCAGAGGCAGGAAGCTGGCCCACCCGCGAGCCGACCAGCTGGGCGAAGCAGCCGCGCCACTGAGGGCCCGTGCTGTCCCCCACCCAGGACCGCGGCCCCTCCTGCAAACCCCGGTACCTCAGCGCCCGGGATCCGCCGAGACTCGCCGCCGCCGCCGCCGTACCTGCTGATTGGCTGCGAAAATCAGCAGGTCTCCCGGGGGCGGGGACGGCGAGACAGCCAATGAAATCAGCGCCGCGCAGGCTCTGGAATGAGCCGGGTTGAGCTAAGTCGGTACCGGAAGCTCAGCCCGGGGGCGGGGCCTGGGCGGGGCGGGGCTCCAGCTGTCCGACACGACTCTGGCCCCGCCCCCATGCCTGCCACGGCGGCACCAGCTGGTTCCAGCTGCAGGTTTTGCTTCTGCTGTAGGCTTTAAGACCCCTTACCACCCTCTCCCGGTCCTCTGCTGACCCTCAGCTTCCTCACCTGTAGAAGTGGCCTGTGTGTCAATGATGTTTAACGAGGGGGTGGATTCCCAGGAGAGCGGGTGTCCCCTGCTGAGGCCTCCCGCTGCGAAGCGGCTCCTCTGGGCTGGAAGGACCCGGGGTCTCCACATCTTGAGCCCTTACCACCACAGGAGGCGTTTGCCCCGGCCCGCTCAGGAAGACACAAAGTCCACCAAAGTAAAACACCGAACCTCGACAACACGGACCAGAACAACACCATTTACCCAATGTTGATGGTGGAGGACTCCTTAAGCCTAATAGTGATGGGTGAACACTCTCATGCACGAAAGCACAAAGGTTTAAAACTTCAACCCCAAAAAGGAAACCAAAATTAAAAATCAGACCGTAACCAGGGGAAAATAATTGCAACATACACCACAGAAGATTAATATCCTTAACTGAGACACACCTCATCGAATTAATGAGAAAGTCATGAAGAGCCCAGTAGATAAATGGGTGGGGACAATTCACCAAAGAATACAAATGATTAATAGGGAAGAAAAATGAAACCTCAGTAGCAATCAAATTAAACTACAAAGCAAAAGGATAAAAACAAAAATATCTCTCCCTTTTTAGGCTTTCCATCCTAGTCAAAATAAAAGTGAAATTCCTTATCTTGGGAGACAAAGCCCAGGATGATGTGAGGGCTTCAGTCCATTCTCTGCCATTTACTCATTCTTTTTAGCCCCTCTCCCTTTTTCTGCTGGATTTTAAACACCCAGATCTCCCACCCCTGGCCCTTCACAGGAATGTCCTTCTTTCAGCTGCTGGTACCCTTGGACTTTCTGACCCCCAGGCCTCAGATTAGTCACTTTCTCAGCAGAGCCCTCCCTGTCCCCCCCATATACCAAGGCTCTCCCTCCATTTACTTGTTAATTGCCAGTTAATTTACTTGTTTAATTGCCAGAATCCTCCTGTCCCTAATTATCACCTGTTGCTCACCACAACCTGTGTCCAATTCAAAGCCTACACTCAGTAAAGACTGGTTCAACAGGAGAACCATTAAGTGACTTGACCCGGGCTACATAGGAGCTACACAGGAGGGCAGTGGCAGCAGCAAAATCCAAATCCTAATGTGTCTGACTCCAAAAGCCCAGCTGGCAGCCACATCTGTACTGGCCCAGAGGGCTTGGTCGTGGCCCGGTGGATTTGGCAAGTCTAGGTATCAGAATCTAAGAGTGTGATTACCGGGGAGAGAAGTCAGAGCAGAATCTGCAAAGCTGAATTAACATAGCCACTCCCTGATCAGTTACACGTGTTTCTTTCGTTCAGCATGTCTAATAAAAAACAAATCCAAACCCCACTCCCAACCTCCCTCCCCCCCCAAATCCAGGTTCAAGAGAGATTTTATTTGAAAAGATTATTGCAAAGGGAGAAGATTGTTGCAGGAGGGAGAACCCTCTGATTATAAGGTCTGTAAGCATCTCAGGAGTTAGGCAGAAAAGGGCTTTTCTTTTATAGAGAGAGATGAACAAGGCTAGAAGGAGCCAGGTGCAAGGAAGTGGAATAAAAGGGTGGCAGAATTGGGTATTAGACATGAAAACATTCTACCCGAGGCCAGCCTATTCTTGAGAGGGATTGTATGCTGGCTCAGGCTGAATGTGAGCTAAAGTCCATTCGGGCACCTGGATGAAGGAGAGAGGCTTAATGGAATTTCAGTTAACAAGCATTTTGTTCTGATTGATCAGAGGGGACAAGGGGCTCAGCTAATCATTTATGAGGCAAAGAAACAGAATTTAGAGGGTCTGTGTCTCACCTTGTCACAGGTAAACAAGGATGGCATCCATGAGTCTTAATTTAAGTCGTATGGGGAAAGAAGTTTCTTTGCAATAAGCCGTTTTCCAGAACACAATGGATGGGTGGGGATGGGGAGATCTTAACCTTCGCTGTTTTCCAGCTGTTTTCCAGGAGCACAGGGCGTGGTAAAGTCAAACTTCTGTCTGTGGATCTATCTCCCCATCTCAAGCCCTGGAGCACAGTGGTGAGTAAGGCGCTGCAGCCTCTCGTGGGGCTTACACTTCTAAAGATGAGCCACAACAAAGACATACTTAGAAAGAGCATGACAGATTATGCTAGATCCTTGAAAAAAGAAAAACTAGGTCATATGCGTTAACCCAAATTACCCAAACTTCATAAAGGCCAAAGGATGGTTGTGTGTTCTTCCAGTATCACGCTGGAGCTTGGGTAGTGAGCCTGCCCAAGAATAATCTGATTCTCTAAAGCAGCAGTTCTCAAAAATGTGGTCCATCTGATCCGGGGGACCCCCGAGACCTTCTCACTGGGTCTATGAGGTCAAAACTATCTTCATAGCAATGCCAACATTATTTTCCTTTTCTACTTCATTCTCTGTTGATAGACAAGTAATTTAGCTAACATATATTGAGTCCATACTGGATACAAGGCCACACAACACTCCTGTGAGGTATTATTACAATCCCCAAATTACAGATGGACAAACTGAGTGCAACAGAAATCGCAAGATGCCTAGCCGATACCCATTCTAGCCTTTTGCTTCGGAAAAGAACCCCAATATTATCTGGGGCAGCAATGTGCCACGCTGACAGCTTCTTGCAGTGGGGTGTGACTGTGAAGAAGTTTCAGATAATGGATCGTAAGGGGAAAATGTTGGGTGGGACTTCTGACAAAGCTTTTCAAAGGCAGACATCGGGAAAAGCTCTGTATAGTATGGGTGTTCTTTTTACCCTCTTCTCGCTGCCTGGGATGAAGATGTGATGGCAAGGGCACCTGCACTCATATCGGACATTGAAGCAACTTTGGAGGTGGAACCCATGTGCTCAGGACAGCAAAGCAGAAAAGATGGAAAGTGTGTAGGAAAGAACTAAATGTCCCCATTGTTTAAGAGATTAAGATTTCTGTTAGGGGCAGCGATGCAATTCCTGAATTAGATATTTGGGCACAGAGGTTATATGTCCTAGATGTCATGGCTAGCAAGTACAAGAGGCAGAATTCAACCCCAGACGGTGACTACAAAAGCCCACGTTCTTATAAAGGCTTCTGGGCAGAATTCCGTTTTGCTTTCTCCGCTGGCCCAGCTCAGCCAGGATGCCTACTAACTTGATTCTGAAGGAACTAACAGTTCCTTCAGAAACATATTCTAGTTTTCTCTCCAGGCCCTTGGCTAGGTTGGCTGAGATGCAGGTGAGGTCAGAGAGGAGGTGCTCGAGCAACACGGCTCCCCCTCTGCACTGTGTCAGGGTCACATCCACCAAGGACAGTCCCACGGCTCCGTCGCTGAGACAGCTGCGATCCATCCTCCACAAGCCGGCAGGCCTACTCAGATGCCCCTCAAACTCCTGCCAAACCTACAGCATCCTGTCTGTCCCCTGTGACACCCTGCTGTGGACTGAATTGTGTCTCCACTAAATTCAGATGTTGAAATCCTAACCCCCGATGTAACTGTATTTGGACATAGGGCCTATAAGGAGGTAATTAAGGTTAAACGGGGTCATAAGGGTGGGGCCCCGATCCAACAGAATTAGTGTCCTTGTAAAAAGAGACACCAGAGAGCTTGCTCTCACTGTCTCTCCTTCCCTGCTCACACCCAGAGGAAAGACCACACAAGGATGCAGCAAGAAGGTGGCCAGATCTGAACCAGAATCTGAACCCTGATGGACTTTGGTCTTGGAATTCCAGATTCCAGAACTATAAGAAATAAATTGCTGTTGTGTAAGCCATCCAGTCCGTGGTGTTTTGATATGGCAGCCCGAACTAAGACACCGACCTTCTCCCTGGAAGGGCAGAGGATGGAAGGGAACAGATGCTGAGTGGCTGACTTCTACTAGATATTGCAAAACTCCACTGGGCAGAGAGCAGAGATTTGTACTGGCAAAGTCATTAGAATTTCTTAGGCCGCAACTTCTCATTTTAGAGAGAGGAATTTAAGACCCAGAGACATAGGGGACTTGCCTGATGGTGCACAGGAGGTTAGCTGTAGCCTTGAAGCCCGGGGGGAAGATGAATGTGTTTAAAACTAGCGCTGCACTTACCAGCTGTGTGACCTCGATCCAGACCTGTAAGCCTTCTGGGCCTCGGTCCCCTCCTCTATGGTCTCGTTCCCTATGCTTGGAACATTTTCAGTTTATGTCTGTTGTCTTAGCACAATTATGAACACCCCTTCGCTTTTCATAGTTTGGACACACCCTCTGCCTCTCTTGAGGGCAGTCTGCAAGGCAAAGGCTCCCCACCCACCCCTCGGAAGATGCTGCTAGCTCATCACAGAGGCCCAGGCAGTTGTCAGACCTCTGTGTGGAGTCACCCAAGACAGCCTTAGGAGTTCATTGGAGAGTGGTAGGGAAGAAGAGTCTGAAAAATATATTGCATTTAGAACAGCAAAAAAAAAAAAAAAAAAAAGAAAAAGAAAAATCATTAAAAAGTAAAAAAGCTTAGGGGTGCCCAGATGGCTCAGTTGTTTGGGCATCTGTTTGTTGGTTTGGCTCAGGTCATGATCTTGTGGTTTGTGGGTTCAAGCCCCACATCGGGCTTTGAGCTGGTGGTGCAGAGCCTATTTGGGATTCTCTTTCTCTCCCTTTCTCTGTTCCTCCCTTGCTTGTGTTCTCTGTCTCTCAAAATAAATAAACTTTAAAAATAAGTTAAAACATATATAATAAATATAATAAATTGGGTAAAAATATTTGCTCTCTTTGATATATTAGTATCCTTAATAAAAAAAAGGCATTCAGATCTCAATATGAAAAAAAAAAACAACAGTCCATAGAAAAATTGCCAAATGATGCAAACAATTCACTAAAGAAATGCACATGGAGAAAAGGTGTTGGGGCACCTGGGTGGCTCAGTTGGTTAAGCATCCGACTCTTGATTTCGGCTCAGGCCATGATCTTGTGGTTTGTGTGATAGAGCCTCGTGTTGGGCTCTGTGCTGGCAACGAGGGGTCTGCTTGGGATTCCCTCTTTCCCTCTCCCTCCACCCCTCCCCCACTCATGCTGTCTTTCTGGCTCAAAATAAAATTTAAAAAGTTCAAACAAAAAAAAAAAGAAAAAAGGTGTTAATTTGACAGATGGTCAAATAATGGAAATTCACATAGCTGCAAGAAGCTGGAAAAAGTCAAATCTAAGCGCATGTGGTTGCATAGGTGAGGAAAGAGTGCTCTCAGCACCTGTAGGGAGTTTCAATTGGGACATTGGTAGCATTATGCAGCAATAACTTTTACATTGTGCATATTCTTTGATCTTGTCTCTCATATTTTGGAATTTGCCAAGAAATAAGTAGGACATGTAAAAAGATTCGTTACAAGGCTGTTCTTAATGGTGAGAGGTGAAACAACAACATCAACAACAAATGTCCAACAGGAGGGGATTAGGTTGAATTCATGTAGCTCATTTATGAAATGAAATAAAGCATACTTGTTTAAAATGAGTACTTCTTGTAGAAGTAACAGTGATTCACATGGAAGGATGTTTATGAATAACAAGCACTTTAAAAAATCTCTAGAAAACAGGGGATGCTGGAAAGCTCAGAGTGTTGAGTGTCCCGATTCTTGGTTTCCGCTCAGGTCACCATCTCGCCATTCCTGAGTTTGAGCCCCTCATCAGGCTCTGTGCGGACGGTACAGGGCTTGCTTTGGATTCTCTCTCTTTCTCTCTCTCTCTGCCCCTCCCTTTCTCTCTCTCTCTCAAAAACTAAATAAACATTAAAAAAATAAAAATCTCTAGAAAAAAGAGTAAGGGACATACATCACCCCACACACATCTGAAGGTTGTAAAGCAGAATGCTCAATAGTGGTTATTCCTGGGTGATGTAATAATTGCCTTATTTATGCATGCTTGCATTTTTGTCATTCTTTTTTTTTTAATTTTTCTTTAGTTATTTTTGAGAAAGAGAGCGCACACAGGTGGGGGAGGAACAGAGAGAGAGAGAGAGAGAGAAATGGAATCTGAAGCAGGCTCCATCCAAGCTCTGAGCCATCAGCACAGAGCCCAACCCGGGGCTCGAAGCCACGAACTGTGAGATCATGACCTGAGCCCTAATCAGATGTTTAATCGACTGAACCACCCAGGTGCCCCGAGTGCTTGCATTTTTAAACTTGTCTCTGCCACACGTGTTTACTCCCGTTATGAGGAGGTGGTGCACCAAACAGTGGTTAAAGCTGCAGGTTCGTGCTGAAGTTGGACATCAAACTTTGTTACAGCCAAATGTTCTACCCTTGCACTAGACCCCCTAAGACATCCAGTTCTGAAGCCAGCACCAGCCCTTAGGATTAACAGGAAAATTCTGTGACCTCCGTAAGCCCCAGTTTTTTTGTCTATAAAATGAGATCAGAGATAGATAGATCCTGCTACTCACCAGGTGCTTGGCATACAATGAACATTCTGGGAATGCGAGATATTATTACTATGACAGGGGAAACCATAAAGGTATAAAAGTCCATTTTTCTTTAAATAATACATTCCTAACTTAGGGAGCTGGAGGTGGTTTGTGAGGATCGGATCTGTTCTGATTTGGGAACAGGTTTCTCGGGTGAGTTTTAAACATGTTTGTCAGGAGCTTTATTTGTATCGGATACAGTCTCCCCCTGGGCTAAAGTATGAGGAGTTGCCCAAGAACAGGAGCCTGATGGGCCAGGCAAGCTGTCCTAGGCAATGTGGGGTGGGACGGGGTGGGGGGAACACTGAGTGCCTGACCTGAGCTCCCGGGTCATCCCAGGCTGACTTTCCCCCTGGCCCTCCCCTTCCCTCCCACCTGGAGCCTGGGTCTGCTTTGTCACTGCCGCCTTGGTGGGAACTCAGGGTCCCTTCCGGTTTCCCTAAAGAGCCACATCCACAAGACCTAGGTATATACAGCAGAGTGTTTAAAGATTTCATAAACGTATCTTACCTTCATTTTGCCCCTCTCAGTAGCAAAACCTCAGCCACCCCCCCCCCCTGCAATTTTCCAATCCTTTGCTTCCTCCCTTGCCAACCTTTAAGCTCAGCTCTGGTTTTCCTGGCCACACCCGGGAATTAGGCCCAGGTTCAGAGAACCCGATGCAACAGTTCCATGGTCTCCAGCTCTTCCCAGTGCCCTGGAGTCATGCAGGGGACAGAAATTTTATAATTTTTATGAGAATTACATGCTGGGGCACCTGGATGGCTCAGTTGGTTAAGCGTCTGACTCTTGATTTCAGCTCAGGTCATGATCTCATAGTTCGTGGGATCAAGCTCCACGTCGGGCTCTGGGCGATGACAATGTGGAGCCTGCTTGGGATTCTCTTTCTCTGTCTCTCTCTGCCCCTCCCCTGCTTGCATGCTCTCTTTCTCTCTCTCTCTCTCAAAATAAATAAATAAATATCTTTTAAAAATTGTTTAGGGGCACCTGGGTGTCTCAGTCAGTTAAGCATCCGACTTCAGCTCAGGTCATGATCTCGCAGTCCATGAGTTCCAGCCCCACGTCGGGCTCTGTGCTGACAGCTCTGAGCCTGGAGCCTGCTTCCGATTCTGTGTCTCCCCCTCTGTCTGCCCCTCCCCTGCTTGTGGTCTCTGTCTCTCAAAAAGTGAATAAATGTTAAAAAAAATTATAAAAATTGTTTACAAAAAGAACTGCATGCTAAAGCAATACAATTTTAGATATATTGGGTTACAGAAAATATTACTAAAATCAATTTCACCTTTTCTTTGGTTATTTAAAAAAATTTTTTAAATGCTTATTTATTTTTGAGAGAGACAGAGTACAAGCAGGAGAAGAGCAGAGAGGGAGGGAGACCCAGAATCAGAAACAGGCTCCAGGCTCTGAGCTGTCAGCACAGAGCCCAGCATGGGGCTTGAACTCATGAACCATAAGATCATGACCTGCACTGAAGTCGGATGCTTAACCGACTGAGCCACCCAGGCACACCTCTTTTGGCTATTTTCTCATGTGGCTACTAGAAATTTAAAAATTGCATCGGGTTCACATTACATTCCCACTGCCTGTGGTGCCTGAAATCCACGGTTCAGAGCCTGCCTTGATCTGAGGGCCACCTTGTTCTTTCTCCAAATGGTCCCGTTTAACAGCAAATATCCTGAACATTTATTTGCATCAGGTCGTAGCTTTGCCAGGAGGTTGATAGCTAGGGAGGGGATGTAGAGATGCAGGCATGGTGCCAAAGAGACTCTTTTTTTTTTGCACCCCCTTCTTCTGCCTTCCCAGACACTCCAGCTGGGACCCTTGGAGCTGAAGGCAGCCCACAGGTGGTGTGGGTCTGCTGAGTAGGGGGGGAAGTCTCTCAGCTAAAGACTCAGGGGCACCATTCCAGGGGCAGGTCTAAGGGAAAGCTGCATCCGGTGATATTTCAGAGAGCAGAGGGTGAATTCTCCACGCCAGGAGCCTCAGTTGGAAGCAGCACCCCTAACCAGGGTCTGAGGAGGGAGGGAAACTGGAGACCACAGGCAAGGAGGGGCCCTGGGCTCCTCTGCCAAGCATCCTCCAGAGGAAGATTTGCCATCAGGGTTTGCTGGCTAGAAGGACGTTTTGGTTGAAGTTCTGTGTCGTTTCAGATCAGGGTACAAATCTGTGAGACTCCAGGTACCTCTGGTAATGCCACTCATTGGGACCCCCATGCTGCAGAAGATTTGATTACATACACAAGCAGGTCTGGGTCCCTCAGTGGGACTGTTCTAGACTGAAAACAGACTTCAAGCTGATGCGTCCTATATGCACATAGTAGGTGTTCAATGCCAGGTTGTAAACATCTTGTTAACCCCATCCTTAGAACCCAGAAGGGGCTCAACAAAACATATTTAACTGATTTGAATATGTACTCAACTAAACCTCCTGAAGCACGAAGCTGCCGCTGACTGAGGGTTCTGCTATGTCTCTAACCTTTTCAGCATTATTTCCAGCCTCCAACCCTTTCAGGGAAAAGTACTCCTGTATTAGTTGGGATTTAACCAAGAAACTACTCAGAATACTCACATTGGAGGGAACTGCATGCTGAGATTGGGGTCACAGGTGATGGATAAGCAAAGGGGGGAGGGCATTAGGACAACCCAGAGGGTAGCCACCACTCCTCTAGGCTGGGGCCAGAGGACGGGCTGATGTCATGGGAGTCCAGGGAACCACAAGGAGCCTGTTCAGTGGAAGCTGAAAGTTTAGAGGAGACGGAATTGGCTGTGGAGCTACCTTGTGAGGCAGGAGGGAAGGGAGGGGACATGTTCAGACCTCTTAACCTCTGCCCAGGGTCAGCTCCGCTGCTGCTGTGCAAAGCAAAATGAGAGAGGGCAAGGGGTGGCTTGGGGGTGTTCTGGCCCAAGACCAGTATGACCTCCAATTGTCCTAACTTTTGAAAGGGTCTTGGAGGAACTGAACAGCCTGTTACAGGCTGAATTGTGCCTCCTATTAAATTCATGTGTTGAAGAACAAACCCTGGAGCCTCAGAATGTGACCTTATTTGGAGATAAGGTCTTTAAAAAGGTGATTCATTGAAAGGAGACAATTAGGGTGGGTCCTAATCCAATCTGACTTGTGTCCTTATAAGAAGAGGAAATTTGGACACACAGACAGGGGTGTGTACATGGAGGAAAGACCTTGTGAGGACACAGGAAAAAAAAAAAAATTCAGCCATCTACAAACCAAAGAAACCAGCACTACAGATCTCAGACTTCCAGCTTCCAGAACTGTGAGGAGATAAATCTGTTGTTGAAGCCACCCTGTGTGTTATGTTTGTCCTGGCAGCCTGAGCTGACAGAAACTGCCCAAGATTCCGTGTTGACAGAGGAGTCAGAATTCAGCACAAATCCATCCCCAGAGTGCAGGGAACCCACTTTTTTTAACTGACAGCAGTACAAAAATGCCACCCAGATGTCCAAAGGAACCTCTCCTGCCTCCCCCACTCATCCCTGCTGGGAGGAATCACAGACTGGTGTGTGTGTGTGTGTGTGTGTGTGTGTACATGTGCACACTACTGGTATCTGTGAAGCCTGTTAAACATCCTACATTGCACAGGAATGTTCCCCGCCCAACAAAAAAATTATCCAGCTCACAATGTTAATAGTGCCAGCCCCAGAGACCTGTGCTACAGTAAAGCTCCATGTCTATAAGCCCACCATGTGCTTGAGACATCCCAGTAGGCTTTTGGTCTTTTACACTTTAACATGAACAGATGGATAATCATCAATTAGCAAACATTTGAAGAAAGTCTCTGACATGAATGGCAGTGATCGGAACTACAGAGAAAAAGCAACGTGGGTAAAACAGATTATACAGGGAGAAGAATATTGAAGAACTGTTAAAAGAAATGAAGGGAAGGAAGGAGGGAAATAAAGACAGACAGGCAACCTGAGGGAAAGAAAGGAGGAAATGAAAGAAGGTGCCAGATCCATGGGACGAGAAAAGGATACCGTTAAAAATGGATATTCCAGGGGCGCCTGGGTGGCGCAGTCGGTTAAGCGTCCGACTTCAGCCAGGTCACGATCTCGCGGTCCGTGAGTTCGAGCCCCGCATCGGGCTCTGGGCTGATGGCTCAGAGCCTGGAGCCTGTTTCCGATTCTGTGTCTCCCTCTCTCTCTGCCCCTCCCCCGTTCATGCTCTGTCTCTCTCTGTCCCAAAAATAAATAAAAAACGTTGAAAAAAAAAAAAAAAAAGGATATTCCAAAAACAAGCAAGAACTTTTGAGAATTAAAAATGTGATAGTGGAAATAATAAACTCTAAATAGTTTAGAATACAAAGTTAAGAAATTCTTCCAGGGGCGCCTGGGTGGCTCAGTCGGTTGAGCGACCGACTTCGGCTCAGGTCATGATCTCATGAGTTGTGAGTTTGAGCCCTGCGTCGGGCTCTGTGCTGCAGCCTGGAGCCTGCTTCTGAATCTGTGTCTCCCTCTCTCTCTGCCCCTCCCCCATTCATGCTCTGTCTCTCTCTGTCTCAGAAATAAATAAACATTAAAAAAAAAAAAAAAAAAGAAATTCTTCCAGAAAGGAAAGCAAAAATCAGAGTTGGAAGATAAGAGGGAAAAAATGTAAGAAAACTAGGGGGCCAGTCCAGGAAGTTTAATATCAAAATAAGAGCAGTTTCATAAAGACAGGACAGGTAAAATGGAGGGGAAGAAATCATCAAAAATATATTCTAAGAAAACCTCCAAATAACGAATACGAGTATTCAGTTTGAAAGGATGAAAGAGATCCACATCCAGGTACCTCATGGAGACATTTTCAAATACTGGTGACGAAGTATGATATTGTGATTTATAATAAGAAATAAGGGCGCTTGGGTGGTGGTTAAACATCTGACTCTTGATCTCGGCTCAGGTCATGATCTCACAGTTCGTAAGTTTGAGCCCTATGACAGGCTCTGTGCTAATAGCACCGAGCCTGCTTGAGATTCTCTCTCTCCCTCTCTCTCTGCCCCTCCCTACCTCTCTCTTTCTCTCTCTCTCTCAAAATAAATAGGTAAACTTAAAAAAAATTGTTATAATAAGAAATATGTATTTGGTCTTCAACCCTGTTCCTGGCTCAGAGCCTCCAAAACGCTTGGGATTTCTCAAGTATTGAGAGTAACAGTTTGTTATGTTAATGAGGTGGATTTTGGAAAAGATGGAGCCTGTTTTCCAGGAGAACCAAACATGTGACTAGAAGGTTGGAACTTTCAGTCCCATTCCCCTGACCTCTGGGAAGAGGAGAGGGACTGGAGGCTAAATCAATATCGAATGGCCACTGATTTAATCAGTCATGCCTATGTAATGACCTCCATTGAAACGCAAAATGGTTCAGAGAGCTTCCAGGTTGGTGAACATGGGGAGATTTGGGGACAGTGGTGGGCTGGGAGAGGGAATGAAAGCTCTGTGCCCATTCCCTACACCTTGCCCTGTGCACGTCTTCCATCTGGCTGTTCCTGAGTGATGTCCTTTTATAATAAACTGCTAATCTAGTAGGTAAAAAATTTATCTGAATTCTGTGAGTCACTCCAATAAATTAACCTAACCTGAGGAGGAGGTCTTCGGAACCTCTGATTTATAGCCTGTCAGACATACAGGTAACAACATGGACTTGCAACTGGCACCTGAAGTTCAAGAAGGAGGTCATGGGAACCTCCAGTCTGTAGCTGGTCAGTCAGAAGCACAGGTAACAACCTGGCTTACAACTGATGTCTCTGGCGGTCTTGTAGGACTGAACCCTAACCTATGGAATCTGATGCTGCTATCCCTAGGTAGATAGTGTCAGAATTGAACTGAATTCTAGGACACCCAGCTGGTGTCCTGAGAATTGTTGTGTGGGGACTGCCTCTCCTGTGCTCCCCACCCCTGGTCCCCATCCTCATACATTGAAATTGGGTCCAGGAACCTAACTTACAATGAGACTATCTTATGGGCCTCAAAAGGGCAATGAAAAAAAACCACAGCATATTCAAAGAATGGGGATAAGAATGGCTTCAGACTTCTCACTATCACACTGTAAGTAAGAAGACAATTAAAACAGTGTCTTCAAAATTATGAAGAGAAATGATTTTCGATCTAGAATTTTTAGATCCAAACTATCAATAAGTGATAATATGGAATAAAAGCATTTTTAGACATGTAGGATCCTCTAGAATTTACCTCCCATATACCTTTTTGTAGGATGATACTGAAGGATAGGCTCCTGTAAAACAAGGGAATAAAACACAAGCAGTGAAAGGGCATCCAGGAAACAGAGACTCCATCACAGGAGAGAAGATGTGGTGAAGGGTGTATATGAGATGTTGGGGGGCAAGTCAAATGTGTCTGAATGTATTAAAAGACACTAGCAGAGAGTTTAGAATTAGATTTTTGACAGAAACATTGAAAACTAAGCAAAATTTTAAAACCTCAACTATTATGATTCCAGGATAAACAAAAACTAGTGCAGAATCTAAAATTCAGAGTGTTCTGCTATATGACTCAGTTGTGAAGACCATGCTGATCTAACCCAGAGTCATAACTCTATAGGGGACTCACGAAGGGGGTGTCAATGGTGCCGTGGGCACGAGATCCCCATATTGCACAACCTTAACTGCCATTTGTGGCAGCTAGTGGACAAGGTATGTTGTAGGTTGCATTGTGTTCCCCCCACCACTAAAAAAAAGAAACTTTTTGGAGTCCTAACTCCCAGAATCTCAGAATGTGACCTTATTTGGAAATAGGGTCTTTATAGGGATAACCCAATTAAAATGAGCTCATCAGGGTGGGCCCTAATCCAATATGACTGGTGTCCTTACAAAAAGGGGAAATATGGACACAGAGATAGATGTACACAGAAGGAAGACAATGTGAAGAGACACCAGGAGAAAATGACCATCTACAAGCCAAGGAGAGAGGCCTGGAACAGATCCTTCCCTCAGGGCCCTCAAAAGGAATCAACCCTACTGACATCTTGACCTTGGACTTCCAGTCTCCAGAACAGTGAGACAATAAATTTCTTTTGTTTAAGCCCCTCCAGGCTGTGGTGCCCTAGGAAATGAATACATAGTATGAATAAAAATAATCCTCATCTTCTGAACTGGGAAGTTGCTATAGACTGAATGATTGTGTTGCCCCAAAATTCATATGTTGAAACCTAATCCCCAGTATGATGGTATTTAGAGGTGGAGCATCTGGGAGGTGATTAGGTCATGAGGGGGACGCCCTCATGAATGGGATTAGTGCTTTTATTAAAAAAAAGAGAGGGAGAGAGAGAGAGAGAAATGATCTATCAGGTGAGGACATAGAAGGAAGGTGTCTATCTGCAAATCAAGGAGAGGACTCTCACCAGGAATTGAATTGGTGAGCACCTTAATCTTGGATATCCTAGCCCCAGAATTGTGAAAAATCAATGTCTGTATTTTTAAGCCTCCTACTTTATGGTATTTTTGTTATAGCAGCCTGAGCTGACTAATACCCTACCCTGGTTTCTCACCCATGATGTTGACATAGTACCATGGCAACATGCCAGAGATTATTAGTGCCTCACTTCCCACCAGTGATGGGGTCTTCACTGCTGGTCAACAGGTGATCCAGCTCCAAAATCTCAAGAAAAGAGACCCACCAGAATCTTGAAGCAGCTCATCCCAGATAAAGTGAATTTATCAAATCAAGTGGACCCAAGTGGCTCAACGGGTGGACAGTGGTGGATGTTGTGGTAAAACACACCCTCCTAGCTGCCAAGATGGTCACTGATGGGTCAGAACTGAGTTTGCCTGAGGTTAGGTCCCATCCTGGGGGGCATCACAATGACTGATTAATGTTGAAGTACAAAGGCCTGTCCCTTGAGCTCAATTCTGGACAACTCTGAAAAGCCTATCAGGCCCCAGTTCTCCAAGGGTTGGCCGAGGCCTCCTTATGAGATAATTCCCAAGAGCATTTTCCAATAACCACCCTGTTCACCAATTTCAACCTTAGCGTTTTGTTTCTCAAAAAATCAGACCTGAAACACTGCTGTTCAAGGTGTGGATAAAACATAATTCATCTAACCTGTCAATGGCATTCATTTTGTTTCTTAGTTTTCAAATATAAAAACTGCTACAGTTAACGTCCATGTAAATATAGTCTTCCACAGGTATGGGTTCTTTTATTATAGAGTCCCAGGAATGGGAATGCTAGATTTAAGAGTATGTGTAGATTTCATTATACAAGGTATTGCCAGGTTGTTTTCCAAAAAGGGGGGAAACAATTCACATTTCAGCAATGATCTTCAGAGAACCCCTTTCCCTGCATCTTTGCCCAAAATACATATTAACATTTACAGTGTTTGTTGTTGTTAGAGAGAGAGAGAGAAATGAGTAGGGGAGAGGAGCAGATTGAGAGGGAGAGAGAAAGAATCTTAAGCAGGCTCCATGTTCAGCACAGAGCCCAACTCGGGGCTCAATCATGGAATCATGACCTGAGCTGAAATCAAGAGAGTGACGCTCAACTGACTGAGCCACCCAGGCTCCCCAGCACTAATATTGTTTTTAATGAGTCTTATGGGTATTAAGTGATATGTTGTTCCTTTAATGTAAATTTTTCTAGCAACTCACAAGTTTGAACACCTTTTTATATTAATCATTTAAATTTATTCTTCTGTGAATTGCTGTGTTAATTGGGTTAGGTTCAGCTACATATAGTAGAAACTCCCGAAATAATAGAGGCTTAAATTGAATAGAAGTTTGTGCATCTCCTGTAAAAGGATTCTGGAGGTAGGAACTGCAAGGTTGATATTGTGGCATTAAAAACTTGTTCAGTGACTCAGAACTGGAATTTATTTTTGTATATGGTATAAAATAGGGTCCAGCTTGATAATGTTCCAGATGGATGACCAACTGTGCCAGAACCATTTGTTAAGTCGCTCGTCCTTTTCCTGCTGAGTTGAAATTCCATCTTTGGTGAGCATTAAAGTAATACACACAATGGGATCTATTTGGGGACATTTTTGGTAAGATGAACTTTTAAACTTCATGACTTAACTTGAAACAAATGAGTTTCACACCCTCTTTCTCTGCCTCTTCAAAGGGTGACTTGTGTACGACTGGTAACAATCTGGAGAAGACCAGATGTGAAGCATGTGGCTGTCTTACCGAGGCATTCATGCTTTGCTTTTTGGATAACCTGATACAAGGCCTTGGCCTGTGTCGCAGATAGTTTTGTAGCCGGCCCAACATCAGTTTGGGTGATGAATGGCCCATTGATGAGCAGGCCATTCACATGTTCAAGTGAGTCACGCTCTAGCTTCCTGGCCATATGCCCCATAGGCCACCTTCAGGCTCCAGTGTTAGAGGGTAGATGTTGGATCCTGCCCACCCCACCCACACCCAGAGTGATGTTCCCCTGGCAGCAGTGGTAGTGAGCACCAAATTCTTCTACCCTCGTAACTGCCCCCCAAGACTGCTGTTATGAGGTGCTCTTGTTGTGATCTCCACGTTACAAATGAGGAATGTGGAGAGTAGAAAGACAGAGTACCTCACCTGGCACACCCAGTAGCAGAGGTGGACAGCTAACGGCAGAGCCCCCCCCCCCCCCCCCCAGTTAACTCCAGGCTGTGTCCGCCCACTCACTTGAGTGTGAAGACAGATGGACAGCATGGGCATTCTTGTCGCATGTGCTCCAAAAAAACTCAGGCCCAATCTGATCTTGGGTCAGGCTGCCATGTGGCAAAAGAAGGGGCAGAAGGGTTCCAGGGCTCTGAAGGAGCCTCTGTATTGGCTTCCCGTGTCTGCAGTGTGGATGAAAAGTGAGGGGCCAAAATAAAGAGGGTGACCAGCCTGCCCCACGGCCAAGCTCAGCTCAGGCCTGAGCTGCACTATGTGGGGTGGGAGAGAGTGGCCCCAAACATTCTGGCTCTGAAGTGGCCACTTGCACCTGGAAGTAAATGTAAAATCTTGCTCACTGGTATAGAGCATCTCTCCCTCCATGCCCCCCCCCCACCATCCTCCTGTCCTCTCTGCCCCTTTAAGGAAAAAGGTGAGTGTTCTGGAAAACTTCAGGAATGGGAGGGAGAAATTTTTGTGGCTCTGTTGAATAAAGGTGCCCAATTCACCATCATACCTGGTCCTGTGGGTGAAGGAGGTGCCATATTCAACTAATGGGGTTTGGAATCTTCCTCATTAAGGAAAATGCCCTGCCCTGGTGTGGCTGTCCCAAGTGCCTTAAATTTAACTGATGCTGAGTGTGCCATCCCTTGCCGGACTGCTCTGCCCATGATCTGATCGCTGTTCCTCCTCGCCCTTGTCCATTGTCAACAGCAGATGATCATCCAGCTCCTGAGCTTCTGTGTAGTGAAGGGTTAACTCATCAGGCCTGCCTTGTCCAAACGCCACACCCCCCAAAGGTCTTCAGAACTGGCCCTTGACCAGCTCCTGGGGTGTAACATCTGAGTCTCTGAATACCCTGCTTGAAGAGTGTCTTTGATTACCTGGGGCCTTGGGCCACAGCACATATTTGATGTTAATGTGATTTATGGTGGGGGGCTTGGGTCATGCTGTATTAGTTTGACCTTTGAGGCTGAAGGCTAACTAAAGTCAGTCACATGGACATCCCATGCCTACATAACCGGACCCCAGCAAAACCCCTGGACACCATGGTTAAGGTGAGCTTCCCTTTGCACATGTTGTCACATGTCACTGCTAGAAGAATTTAGCACTATCCACATGACTCCACTGGGTGAGGACAACAGGAAGCTTGCACCTGGTTCCTCCTGGACTCTGCCTTATGTGTCTTTTCATTTGTGGATTCTAATTTATATCCTTTTGCTGTAAAAACCTGTCACCATGAGTATAACAGCTTTTCTGAGTTCTGTGGGTCATTCTAGCAAATTATTGCCACTGAGGGTGGTCATGGGGATACCCTGGCATAACCCCCCACACTAACCACCTGTTAATCCCTCTGGATGACTTCCTTACACACTCCATCATTCTGTGGCTTGGACAAACGTCATCTGGCTGGTGGTGTGGACAAACAGGACACATAAGACAGGTGGCCTGAGGCCAGTCATCCCTGCAGAAACAAGGGCTAGACTGAATTATTCAAACTGAACTGAACAGGAGAGCCATGTCAGAAGCTCTGTCAGCCTGTGCCCAGGCTGATGGAGGATTTGGGTTGAACTTTTGATAACAATTGTAAACAGATTTTCTTTTCAGGAACACCCTGCCTTGGAATCCTACTTCTTGGGTGGAGGCCAGGTAAACATTAACTTCTCCGTCTTCCCCAAACACAGATACTTGGACCCTAGAGGTGTTCATAAGAGACCTCAAGTATTTAAGGAAATACCACCAGTAGACCATGTAGCCCTCCAATGACTTCCGAGATCTTTCTAAAATGAGATGACCCTTGGTTACTCAAGGAAGTTTCCTGGAGGGATAACAGACTCATTATTTTAGGTACAGCATGCAGGCAGTTTTCCCTACAAGCGAGGTCATCTAGTAGAAAGGGTGGTACAAAATTTGTCCCTGGCTTCAGCTGATGTGATCGGTGATATGACTTTTGGTCCTAGAAGTGTTTAGTCTCAACACATATGTGCCCGGCATGGCTCTAAGTGACAGGTAACTTCTCACAGAACTTGCACTAAGGTCCTTGAGAAGGGCCTCCAAGACCACCCCTGAAACCCTTGGGGCCAGATAGAATTTGGAATCCCAAAGTTGTGTTTATTTTAGACACGATTTTAGAAGTTTGTATTATATAAAACCCTGGCAGGATTTGGAAGAGCATCTTGTTATTTTTTTAATGTTTATTTATTTATTTTGAGAGCAAGAGTGAGCGGAGGGGGGGACAGAGAGAGGGAGAGAGAGAATCCCAAGTGGGCTTCTCACTGTCAGCACAGAGCCCAGTGTGGGTCTTGAGCCCACGAGTGGTGAGATCATGATCTGAGCTGAAATCAAGAGCTGCACGCTCAACTGACCGAGCCACCCTGGTGCCCTGAGCATCTTGTTATTAAGCACATTTATATTTTTGTAGCAAAACATATGAATTGTCCTACAAGTGAAAGTAAATGAGGGATATGAATGACCTCAGGTCAATATAGAAGGTCTTGCACTCAATTTATTATACTTTTCTCCCTTTCTTTGGATCTTTCCGGATTGTGAGGTTGTGGACCTGTTTTATCACCCCCATTTTACAGATGAGGAAACGAAGACACAGAGAGGTGAAGTAACCTGCCTGAGGTCACAGCTAAGGTCTGAATCAGGATTCAAAGGCAGCAGTCTGGCCCCAAGTCCCAGATCTGTGCTCTTTAGTGACCCCACTGTCACAGCAATGGCATGCCTATTCACTGGCTGGAGATGTCCTCTGGGCCCCCTCTGGCCTGGAGTGAGCCCTCTGTCCCATGTTGCACATCCCAGGCTCTGGGCTACAGGCCCCCTTAGCCGACTGGCTCCTGGGGAACCCTGTCCCCCAAGGAAGAACTAGCCAGGCCCAAGGCCTCAGGGCTTCCCGGTGTCTAAGCCAGCGCATTGGCAGCCCCTTTCCAGACTCTGTGTTCTGCTGCTGGAATACAGATCCATGGTGATCCCAGCACCAAGCCTGGGTCATTTGCTTTGAACGAGGCAAATATGATTTACTTAGATCAGGCTGCTTGGGCTTTTTTTTTTTTTTTTTTTAAGTTTATTTATTTTGAGAGAGACAGAGATGGTGTGAGTGGAGTAGGGGTAGAAAGAGTGAGGGAGAGAGAAAACCCCAAGTAGGCTCCGTGCTGTCAGCCCAGAGCCTGATGTGGGGCTTGAACTCACCCAGGCGCCCAGGCTGCCTGGGCTTTTAAAACCACTTCAGGGGCTCCTGGGTGGCTCAGTTGGTTAAGCGTCCGACTCTTGGTTTTGGCTCAGGTCATGATCTCATGGGTTTGTGGGTTCGAGCCCCATGTCAGGCTGACATGGAGCCTGCTTGGGATTCTCTGTCTCCCTCTCTATCTGCCTCTCCCCACTCATGCTGTCTCTGTCTCTCTCTCAAAAAAGAAACAAACAAACCCCAAAAAACAAAAAAAAGCTTATAGAACACTTTACATTCCCATGCCCTCTTGGCCTTTTCCTCTGCAGCTTTTAGGCGGACGAAGGCAATGGAAAGGATGAGTAGACATTTGCTCTGTGGAGGTCAGGGCCACCCCTGTGTTCCCCCTCTCCTGTACCAAATGTCATTCCTCTTCTGTCCCCTCCTCACAATGGACACAGGAGTGCCCGGCTTTCCATCCACCCCCAGGGGAACCATGTCGGCTCTCACCTAGGCCATCCTATGAGCTCTCTCCATTTTATTCCCCTGACGCCTAAAATGATTTTTTTTTTCTGGAAATCTGGGTGCCAAAATTGGCCAGGGTGTTGCTAAAGTACAGCATGGCAATGATGGGGGTTGGGAGGAATTTTTTTATGCCTCCCCCCAAACTGTGCCCCAAGCTGGGGTCTACTTTTTTAAGGGTAGCTGTGGAAATCAAGAGAAAAAAAATCCTGGGAATATTGCTTTGGAAACCTAACCTGGTGCTGTCTTGTGGAAACTTAAGGGACAGTCTTTCATGGAGGAGAGCCAGGGGCACTGAGGCAGGCTGTGGCCTCTCTCTCTCCTGAGCCTCCTAAGCACCTGCTTGAAGTACCAACCCAGGGTCTCCCCTACTGGACCAGTGTTTTCCAGACTTTTATGACCATGTTTGCCACCTGGGGCTCATGTCCATACCTACAGCTGAGATCCATTTTAATTTTCTTTTTAATGTTTGTATTTATTTATTTATTTATTTATGAGAGAGAGAGAGAGAGAGAGAGAGAGAGAGAGAGAACACAAGCAGGGGAGAAGCAGAGAGAGAGAGGGAGACCCAGAATCTGAAGCAGGCTCCAGGCTCTGAGCTGTCAGCACAGAGCCCCACGCAGGGCTCAAACTCATGAACCGCAAGATCATGACCTGAGCTGAAGTTGGATGCTTCACTGAGCTGAGATCCATTTTAAATGGACGACCCCTGGGGGCGTCTGGGTGGCTCAGTGGGTTAAGTGTCTGACTTCAGCTCAGGTCATGATGTCATGGTTTTGTGTGTTTGAGCCCCGCATCACCCTCTGCGCAGGCAGCTTGGGGCTTGCTTGAGATTCTCTCACTCTGTCCCCTTTTTGCCCTTCCCCCACTCGCACTATCTCTGCCTCTCTCAAATTTAAAAAAAAAAAAAAAAAAAAAAAAAAACTTAAGAAAAGAAAGAAAAGAAAAGCAAGCTTTAGCACATAATCTTACCCTGGATGCCAGTTACATTTTTTATGTAATCATTTCAGCTGCATTCAGCATTTCTCTGCTCCCCAGATGGCTGGGGTCAAAAGGCCAGTGTGATGAGACTGTACTTACCCCCTGGATCGGGCTCCTTCTCTAGCAAATTCTTCCCTGGCTGTTAGCCTGGCTTCTTCCTTGGGGAGGTCCTATACAGCCTTTCTTCCTTTTTGCCCCCAGGAGAAGTAAATCTTCATTGTTTTCCCCCCAAGGGAGATCTGCACTTACTCCCTAATGGAAATTTTAGCATCCTAAAGTTCCTCCTGGCTTCTGCTTTATTACCTTAGGGTAAAATGCTCATCTGTTTTTAAGGAAGACCTTTCAATTTTGTTTAAGGGCTTGAACCCAGTCCCAGCCCAATCCAGAATGATTTGATCACATTAGGATTGCAGCCAGACAAGACATTAGCATCCCCCCTCTGCTTTTTGTTGATAAAGAAAACTCCTTTGTACCCTATGCCTGACATATAGGCTTGGATCTGAGTTTCTGGGACCTGGAACTCATAACTTTGGGGAGAGGGATCCTCCTGATGAAAAATAAATAAAGTGACAAGGACGGGATTTGATGTGGGGCCTCCGGCAAGTGAGGGTCCCTGAAGCTTCAGTGTCACTGTAAGTCTATCTATGCTGACATGTGTGTTTTATATATTCCTTTGGACCCTTTCTTCACTCTGTATCATCATTTCATGACAAGAAGAGCAGTAAATATTTGCTGAAGGTCTGCCCCCTACAGCTGGCACTTTGCCTACGCTACCCTGTGTGATCTCCCCACCACCAGCCAGAAGGTAGCGATACTTCTGTTTTATAGTATCTGTACATTAGATAGATCCTTACCTTCCCTACGGGTTAAAAAAAAAAAAAAAAGGTTATCTTTCCCAGTAATTCCAGAAACAGGTCTGGAAGGGCTCTGAGTGGCTTGAGCTGGGCCATGCTGAGCTGCCTTAACCCCATGGCTTGATGGTGGGGGTGATGGGTGGGTGGTTCCCCCAGGGGACATTAGAATGTTGTCATCAGAAGGGAGTGGCCATAGGGTGGACAGAAACTGTGACTGTGGTCCCCAAGGGTTCCTGGCCATGATGCACTTCATGTGCTCTGGAGGGTAGATCCTAAGAAGGTGCAAAAGTGCTCAGCTTGGGGGACCTGGCTCAAATGTAGAAGGGCAGGGTTGGGGTCCAAGATAATAAGTTCCAAATAACTCCATTGTAGGTGGGGTGGAAGGAGCACTGTGTTCACCCCAACCACCTGTGTGAACTTGAACAAAGTTCTTAATCTCTCTGGTCCTCAGTTTGCCCAATACAGAAAAAGAGCCAATAATATCTGTTGGCCAGCAAGGGGGAGGTGAGGGCCCTCCGTTCCCCAGCTCCCACTGCAGGAAACTCCATTAAAGTCTTCCACCTGGGGGGCATGGGTGGCTCAGTGGGTTAAGTGTCCGACTCTCTGTTTTGGCTCAGGTCGTGATCTCAAGGTTCATGAGTGCAAGCCCCACACTGGGCTCTGTGCTGACAGTGTGGAGCCTGCTTGAGATTCTCTCTCTCTGCCTCTCCCCTACTCACGCTCTCTCTCTCTCAAAATAAATAAATACACTTAAAAAAAAAAAGTTAAAGTCTCACCCCTGGCTTCTCTTCACTGTTCCCCCCATCCGTCCCCACCTCGAGCTGGTAGCTCATCTCACTGCCAAGTGTGGGGGAAGAAGTTAGGCATGCTTGTGCTGCCTCTCTCCTCTGTTGGGGGGATGGCCCACTATGCCTCTCTGGCCTCTAAACCAGACAGGGCTTGGGCCATCTGTCTCAGTCTGGGATGTGGTATTAGGACCACCTGTCTGCAGATGTAAGCCACATTTTACAATTATGGGATATCTTAACTTCCAGTTGGTTGACTCCTGTCTAGCTTCCAGTAGGCTCTAGGAGGAGGGTCTCCCTTCAGCCCCAGCTCCCTGTGGGCTGTGGAAAGGAGCAAGTCCAGCACGTAGTAGCTGCTCAGCAAATATTATCCTGCTGTGTGTGGTTCTCCCCACGCAGGTCCCACTTCTGGTGGAATCAGAAGCTCCCCTTTCTTCTCAAGGGTCCCAGATGACACTCAGGGGTCCCTGTGATTCTGGTGGAATGGCGTCTTCTGGCTGGGAAGAAGGCCAAGGAGAGGCCCCTGGCTGTCCCCTCACATTGTCCCAAGAAAGCACTTACAATGTGAAGGCCCTGGGTGTGGGGTCTAAAGGGTCAGCAGGGCAGGGGTCCTGGAGGGACCATGTGCCCCCCCTCTATAGCCAGGCGGGGTGGGCAGAGGGACCCCGAGTGATGACTGTTAAGGGGAAGGAAAGCAGACCAGGGTAGTTGCCATCACCTGGCCCTGTGTAGAGAGGCCCCATGCAGGCGAGTGCATCATGAGAATCACCCTTGGGACACCTGTCAAGGCAGCAGAGGGGGGCACCATCCTCCTCAATTATGTCACCGAGCACTTACATGTGCCAGGGTGGCGCTGGGGCCACTGTATGAGGTCCTTCATTTTGCATGTGAGGTCAGCATGATTCTCCCCAGTTTACAGATGAAGACGCTGAGATTCAGTGGCTTGCTCCTGCCCAGCTCCTCCACGACTGTGTCTTTGGCCCACAGCCTAAGGCCTTGGAGAAACAAATGAGTGTCTGTGGGTCAGGGCACTTATGTAATACATGCAGACTGTCCCACAAAATGCTTTGTGAACATCCTAATTTGTTCCCATAATTGGGGACTTCCCAGAGAAAAGCCACGTGATGTTGAGGCCCAGGTTTTGTAACACCTTCTCTACTTCTGCTCGGGACAAGTGTGGTGGAGCATGTGTCCAAAAAGACCATCTGGCTTGGATCCAAGTTCTCCTGGTAAAATGACTTCCCAGACCCTCCCATCACTGTGATGGGTTGAACTGTGCCCTTCAAGCAGGTATATGTGTTGAAATCCCGACCCCCAGCGCCTCAAAATGTGGCCCCAGTTGGAAATAGGGTCATTGAAGATGTAGTCAGTTGAGTGGAGTCATAGGGTGGGCCCCTAATTCAGTATGAACTGGCATCCTTATGAAAAGGGGGGAATTTGGACACAGAGACAGACATACACAGAGGCAGAACACTGTGAACATAAAGGCAGAGGTTGGGGTGATGCTCCTACAAGCTGAGGAACCCCAAAGTTGCCAGCAAACTACCAGAAGGTAAGCAAGAGGCCTGGAACGGAAGCTCCCTTCCCCAGAAGGGATCGGCACAGCCAGCACCTTGGCCCCAGCCTTCCAGCCTCCAGAGCAGTGAGACAAGACATTTCTCTTGGTTGAGGCCCCCAGTCTGTGGTACCTTGTTACAGCACTGCTCACAAATGGACAGTAATCTCACCACCACTCAGTGGCCTCAGTGGGCCCCCAGGCTCCATTCAGAGGGGTTCTCTGCTGCGGACAACTAGAAATGCCCTGTTGCTGCTCTGAGCAGATGCCGACAAGGCCTCACAGGCCGTCATTAGCCTCCTGTTTGCTCTGGCTGACATTCCCCCTTTCTCTTTTCCCAAAACAAACTTGGCCTCTCTGAGGCTCATTAATTTCTGTTTACAGAGAAGCTCAGCGTATAAATGCTCTCCTAGCTGTTAAAAGGGCTGCTTCTTTTACCTCAGGGTCTTTGTGTCACGTTAATTATCCTGAAGAAATTTCCAGGCCCTCCCTTTCCAAATGACTTTCTGGCAGCATCTGTGAACAGCCAGCCCTCCCCGAGGCCCCGACAAAGAGAGGGGTGGGAGGTGCCCTCCTCCTTGCTAACAAACAGAATCTTAGTGAAGGTGGTATGTTTCAGGGGGCTGCTTGAACAAACTATTCAACTGTTGTAAAGAGTCCTGAATTGGCGGAACGGATTCCCCAGCTTTGAGACAGATCTAGGGGATCCTTCCCACAAGCATTGTAAGAAACAATGCACACAGGTCATTATTGATTAGTGTCCCTCCGCGGGGGGCTGGTTTAATGAACTGTACATCCATGTGTCGCAGCTGTATAAACTGTGTAAGTGCTTCAGGAGCAGATAAGGAAAGGCCAGCTGGTGAATTGTGACATGAACAAACAGAGTGAAAAACAGTGGCGAGAGTGTGCTACACTTGTGTGAGAAAGAGAGAAAGTTCAGGTATGAATTTGTATTTCCTTCTGTTATGGCCACACCAAAAAGCATAAAAGGGGCTGTGAAGGTTAATTTTACACCATGGTGATACTCATCATTTGTTCAAACGCCACTCTAGATATCGCTGCGAAGCCATTTTTTTTTTAGATGAGATTACCATTTATATCCGTAGACTTTGAGAAAACAGATTACCATCCACAATATGGGTGGGCCTCATCCAATCAGTTGAAGGCACTGAGAACAAAGACTGAGGTTCCCTGGAGAAAAGAGAATTCTGCTTCTGGACTGCCTTTTGAGTCAAGCTGTGACACCACCTCTTTCCTGGGTCTCTACCCTGCTGGTCTACCTTGTACAATTTGGACTTGACAGCCCCCACGAGCACATGAGCCAAGTCCTTACTCTCTCTGTCTCCTCTCCACGTTGGTTCATGTTTCTCTGAAGAAACCAGACTAAGACAACGGTTACCCAGGGTAAACTATTAGGATCAGGACAAAAGTAGGAGTGAGATTAAGGTGGATAGGACTGGAGCAAGATTGTTCGATGTACTCCTTTTTATATCATGATTTAAAAATTTTTTTTAAATGTTTATTTTTGAGAGAGAGAGAGAGTGCAAGTGAGCACAAGCAGGGGAGGGGCAGAGAGAGAGGGAGGGACAGAATCTGAAGCAGGCTCCAGGCTCTGAGCTGTCAGCACAGAGCCTGACTCGGGGCTTGAGCACATGAACCGGGAGATCATGACCTGAGCCAAAGTCCAACGTTCAACTGACTGAGCCACCCAAGCACCCCTATAGATCATTACTTTTGAAGCATGTAAATGTATTACGTATTAAAAATGTATAAAAGAACTAAATAGATAAATGGATAAATACATACACACAGAGAAATATTATTCACCCATAAAAGGAAGAAAATCCTGCCATTTATGATGATATAGACGGCACTTGAGGGCATTGCATTCAGTGAAATAAGTCAGAGAAAGACAATACTGCGTGATCTCACCAATATGTGGAATCTAAAAAAGCCAAACTCATAAACACAGCAAACAGACGTGGTTGTCAGAGGTAGGTGGGATGGGTGAAGGTAGTGAAGGTACAAACTTTCAGTTATAAGATGAATAAGCCACGGGGATGTAATGTACAGCAAGGTGTGTATAGTTAATAATACTGTATTGCAGGGGCACCTGGGTGGCTTAGTCAGTTAAGCATCTGACTTCAGCTCAGGTCATGATCTCATGGCTCTTGGGTTCGAGCCCCGCATCGGGCTCTTGCTGACAGCTCGGAGCCTGGAGCCTGCTTCGGATTCTGTGTCTCCCTCTCTCTCTGCCCCTCCCCCTCTTGTGCTCTTTCTCGCTCTCAAAAATAAATAAACATTAAAAAAAAATACTGTATTGCATATTTGAAAGCTGTTAAGATAACAAAGTTTTCATCACAAAAAATTGTAATTATGTATGGTGATGGATGTTAACTGAATGTATAGTGATCATTTTACAATGTACACACATATAAAATCATTGCATTGTATACCTAAAATGAATACAATATTATATGTCAATTACATCTCACTTAGGGAGCCAAAACATAAGAGACTCTTAAAAACTGAGAACAAACTGGGGCACCTGGGTGACTCAGTTGGTTAAGCGGCTGACTTCAGCTCAGGTCATGATCTTGGGGTCCATGAGGGCTGTGAGTTGGAGCTCCGCGTCGGGCTCTGTGCTGACAGCTCAGAGCCTGGAGCCTGTTTCAGATTCTGTGTCTCCCTCTCTCTGACCCTCCCCCGTTCATGCTCTGTCTCTCTCTGTCTCAAAAATAAATAAATGTTATAAAAAAAATTTATAAAAACAAAACAAAACTGAGAACTGAGGGGTGATGGGGGGTGGGAGGGAGAGGAGGGTTGGTGATGGGTATTGAGGAGGCACCTGTTGGGATGAGCACTGGGTGTCGTATGGAAACCAATTTGACAATACATTTCACATTAAAAAAAATTACATCTTAATTAAAAAAAAAGCAAATAGAAGAACTTGAGGATGGGCACACGGCTGGTGTGGTTCTGGAACATGTCACGATTTTGCTCTAGAGCCAACGGTGACTTGTAGTGGACGACTTGTAATTCTGTTTAGCAACAGAGGCCCCGCCAAGGTGGACTCCGTGGAAGATCAAGAACCCCAGGTGTATAGCCCAGCTCATCTGGGGCATCACATGGGCTCTGTTACCATCCATTTAGAGGAGACAGGACGTACCACCAAACCTGTCTTGAGTGTCTGCAGAGGTGCCAGCCACACTTCAAGTTCAGTTTCCAAACAACGGGGCATGACATTGGCTGGCGGCCATCCAAGGTGTTGTGCTGCCCAGACCCACGAGTGATGGGTCGGACTCTCCTGAGAAACTGCCATGGGCTAAGCCCACAACATACACGCTAAGCCCAGGGACACAGTGGCAATGAGAGAGACCACTCATCCTCACAGAGCTCATGTGGTGAAGGAGACAGGAGGTAATGTAAATACGGTCTGGGAAGACAAAGGGCTGCTGTCTCACTCAGTGTGGAAGATGGAGCTCTTTTATAGAGGGGATGGGGGGTGGCTTACCCGAGTGGGTGGCATGAGAGAATGAGAAGGAGCCGGCTGGGTGAGGAGTCGGTGCAGGAGGGACCCCCTTGCTGGGTGCAGAGGAGATACAGAACAGCTCACCTGTTTTCGTTCTGCCTTTCACATGCCAAGGGTGCTGAGGAGGAAACCAAGTCCAGGAGGGAGAAGTGAGCTGTTCAAGGTTTGCACACCCAGCTGTGCGTGCTTCTAATCTCAGCGGGGGAGCGGATCTCTGATTGCTTCTGGTTGTAGCTTCTGGAAGCTGTCAGAAGCTGCAGCTGTGCACAGTTGAGTGGCGAGGCACGGGCTCTGGGGTCAGAGCTGCCCGGGGTTCAAACCCGGCTCTGCCACTTCCTAGCTGCATACCCTTGAGTCAGCTGTGGGACTTCTCTGGGTCTCCTCTCTTGAGGATTAGATATGATACTTTGGTGCTCTCTATGTGACGGTTACTCTACACTTTGTTCGTGTCATTTACGTAGAAAAGAGAATGAAACAGGACAGGGAGTACATGTAGCAGGAGGGCACAGGAGAGGTTTCACAGGCAGAATTTTGAAGCGATTTCAACTGGTCCTTTGGAACCTCTGGAATGAGGGTTCTACCCCATGGACAGTCCCTGGGCCGGCATCCTTGGCATCCCCCAGGAAGCTAGAAATGCAGGACCTAAGGCCACACCTGGGAACACTGAACCAGAATTTACATTTTGACACTTGGGTTGGTGTGTACCCCAATTTCAACCAAGAAGCACTGCTCTACTGCTGGGGCCACTACCCATGTCCTTTGGCCTCAGCCAGTCTGGCTCCTGTCCCTCCCTCCACCAAGCTAGCATCCCCAGCTTCCCTCTGGTTCCCTCTAAGGAGTCCTCCTGTGCTTTGCTTTGCTGTCACCTCATGCACGCCTTACTTCATCAGACACCTCCCTCTCTAAGCGATATGAGTTGGAGAACAGGCAAAGAAGGAAGGACTCCAGCCGTAGGAACCATGGTGGGTGCAAGGAGACCCCATTTCTTCCTCTTCTGGTGACAAGAGAGTGGGGGGAGATGTGTCCCCTGAATGGACCTAGAGACAAGGAGACTCAGGCCCTCCTTGGTCCAGAGTTTCCTGTAAGGAGGCCCTTAGGGGGCTCATAGCCTCAGAGCTGAAGAAATGGGGCATGGCATGACTGGGAAGGAAATGGGGGCCCCCCAACCCAGCCCTCTGAAGCCCTCAGAAAGCGCAGAAGAACTCATGGAGGAACTTTGGTGGACAGACAGAAGCCATAGGGCCACTTGAGCAATGGGCATGTGCCTGGAGAGTCACATTGTGTCCCATACCTTGACCAGGCTGAGGGGACTTGGGAGAGGTGGTCCTTAGCAAGATAAGGGCTGGAGTAACACTACACTCTGCCTCCAGAGGAGGCATCCCCCAAGGGAGATGTGAGCAGAGGCCACCAAAATTGCTTAGAGGCAGCTCCCTGTGGACCTTCTGTCTCCCCATGTCCTTACCCTGGACTCAGGATAAGCACCCAGGAGAGGGGAAAGAGTAGCTCAGACAAACCTCAGCCCCCTCCCCACCTTCAGGTGGCTGGGTCCTGTCTCTGGCTGGCACTAGGGGAGGGAGAGGAGTTTTTTGTTTTTTGTTTTTTGTTTTTTTTAATTTTTTAACGTTTATCTTTTTTTGAGACAGAGAGAGACAGAGCATGAACGGGGGAGGGTCAGAGAGAGAGGGAGACACAGAATCTGAAACAGGCTCCAGGCTCTGAGCTGTCAGCACAGAGCCCGACGCGGGGCTCGAACTCACGGACCGCGAGATCATGACCTGAGCCGAAGTCGGATGCTCAACCGACTGAGCCACCCAGGCGCCCCTAGAGAGGAGTTTTTTATGGAATTTGAGAGTAAACATTCGACACATGAACAAAACCAAAAGAGAAAAAAAAACTTTTCTCTAACTGTGACTTCCTGCCAGACAATTTTCCTTTCTTCTTCTGGTCCCTATCAAGCTTCTGGAAAGGTTTTCTGCCCTTGCTCCTTCACTTCTTCATCTCTCACAGTTTCTCAGCCCAAAGAAGATTCAGATTACTAAAATCAGGGATGAAAGAGGTGATATGGTTACCAGCCTTACAAAAATAAAACAGAGCAGAAGGGAAGAGATAAACAATTGTATGCCAACAAATTATATATGTAACTAGAGGAAGTAGACAAATTCCTAGGAAGACACAAACTGTTGAAACTGACTGAAGAAGAAATAGAGAATTGAAAAGACCTATAACAAGTAAAGCAATAGTCAGTAATAAAGAAACTTCCAACAACAACCCAAGGCCAAGTGGCTTCCCTGGTGAATTCTATCAAATGTTTAAAGGATAAACAACACAAATCTTTTACAGATTCTACCTGAAAATAGAGGACAAAACTCTTCTTAACTCATTCTGTGAAGTCAGTATTACCCTGATACCAAAACCAAAGCTGTAATAAGAAAACTATAAACCCCACACTATGGAGAGACCCCAAATGTCCATTAACTGATGAATGGATAATGAGGTATACAATGGAATATTACTCAGCCTTTAAAAAGAAGGAAATCTTGCCAGTTGCAATGGCATGGATAGAGCTAAGATGTATTATGCTAAGCGAAATAAGTCAATCAGAGAAAGACAAATACCATATGATTTCACTCATGTAGAATTTAAGAAATAAAACAGATGAGCATACGGGAAGGCAGGGAGAGAAGAGAAAGAAACAAACTGCAAGAGACTCTTAATGATAGAGAACACACTATGGGTTGATGGAGGGAGGTGGGTGAGAGATGGGCTAGATGGATGATGGATACTAAGGGGGGTGCTTGTTGTGATGAGCACCGGGTTGTATGTAAGTGATGGATCACTGAATTCTCCTGACCAATATTGCACTGTATGTTAACTAAAATTTAAATTAAAAAAAGGAAAAAAAGAGAAAACTACAAACCAATGACACTTAAAAGTATAGATACAAAAATCCTCAACAGAATATTAGCAAACTGAATCCAGCAGCTTATAAAAAGGATTAAAGAACATGACACAATGAGATTTGTCCCAGGAATCAACATATAAAAGGTTTGCTCAACACACGAAAATCAATCAACATAACACACCATATTAATTAACACATGATCATTTCAATAGACACAGCAAAAGCATTTAACAAAATCCAACATCCTTTCACAATAAACACATTCAACAAACTAGAAATTCAAGGGAAATTTATCAGCCTTACAAATAGCATCTGTGGAGACTCCACATCTAACATCATACTTAATGATGAAAGACTGACAGCTACCCCTTAAGATAAGAAACAAGACAAGAATATCTGCTCTTGGGGCATCATATTCCTATCTCCGTTACTTCACCTGCATGATTTTTGACAGAGCACTTATCACCATCTAAAATATCATATATTTTGGGGGAGGGGAAGGGGTAAAAAAAGTTACAGAGAGGGAGGAAGGCAAACCATAAGAGACCCTTAAATACCAAGAACAAAATGAGGGTTGATGGGGGGTGGGGGAGAGGGGAAAGTGGGGGGTGGGCATTGAAGAGGTCACCTGTTGGGATGAGCACTGGGTGTTGTATGGAGACCAATTTGACAATAAATTATATTTAATACTTAAAAAATCATATATTTTACTCAAGTTTGGGGGCACCTGGGTGGCTCAGTTGGTTAAGCAATTGATTTCGGCTCAGGTCATGATCTCACGGTTCGTGGGTATAAGCCCTGCATTGGGCTCTGCGTTGACAGTGCAGAGCCTTTTTGGGAGTCTCTCTCTCTCTCTCTCTGCTCCACCCTCTCTCTCTCTCTCATTCTCAAAATAAATAAATAAACTTTTAAAAAAAATCTTAAAAAAAAGAATATCTTCTCTTGCCACTTCTATTCAACATTGTAGTGGAGGTTCTGGCTAGGGAAACTAGGCAAGAAGATGAAATAAAAGGCATTCAGATTGACAATAACGAAGTAAAACTATCTCTGTTTGCTGATGATAGGATTTTGTACATAGAAAATCTCTTCTCAAGATCCATGAAGAAACTATTAGAGTTTAAGCAATGTTGCATAATACAAGATCAGTATATAAAAATCAGTTGTATTGAAGATACACTAGCAATGAACATTCCAAAAATGAAATTAAGAAACAATCACACAATAGCATCAAAAAGAATAAAGCACTTATGAAGAAAATTAACAAAAGAAGCACAAGACTTATACACCAAAAAATACAGAATTAAAAAGGATCTAAATAAATGAAAAGGTATCTCATGTTCATTGATATGAATATTTAATATTTCTTAAGATAGCAATCTCCCCAAATTGGTCTATGGATTCAATGCAACCCTCTTAAAATTCCAACTCTCTTCTTATTTCAAATATAGACAACCTGATCTTAGAATTCATACAGAAATTCAAGGGACCCAGAAGATCCAAAACAATACTGAAAAATAAGAACAAGATTGGAGGACTCAAGAATTCCTGATTTCAAAACCTTCTACAAAGCTACAATAATCAAAATTGGCATAAGAATAGACATGCAGATCAACGGAATAGAAGTGACAGTCCAGAAAAGTCCTCACATTAAAAGTCAATTCATTTTTGACAAGGATCTCAAGGCTGTTCAGTGGACAAAAGAACAGTCCTTTCTAAAAATAGTGTTGGGACAACTGCTTATCCACATTTTAAAAATATGAATTTGCATCTGTACTGCACACCATAGACAGAAACATTAAATCAAAATGGATCTGAAATCTAAATCTAAGAGCTAAAGCTATAAAATTCTTAGAAGAAAACATAGTTTTAAAAATTTGTGATCTTGGATTAGGCAAAGTTTTCTTGGATATGACACTAAAAGCATAAGCAATCAAAGAAATCAAAGAAAAAATGTACAAATTGGATTTCATCAAAACTGAAAACATTGTACCTAACCTAGCACCACCAAGAAAGTGAAAAGACAGCTCATACACTAGAAGAAAATATTTGCAATTCATATATCCATATATCCAGATATATATCCATATACGCATATATCCAGAATAATGTATAAGGAATTCATACAATAAAAAGACAAAAAAAATCACTAAAAATAGAGAATTTGAATAGACATTTTCCCAAAGAATATAAGGAGCCAATAAGGATGTGGAGCAATTGGACCTCTCATAAATCCCTGATGTGAATATAAAATGGTGTAGCTGTTCTGAAAAAGTTTGGCAGTTCCTAAAAAAGTCAGACATCTAGTGTAATAATATGATCCAGCAATTCCACTTCTAGGTATATATACAAGAGAATTTATGACATATGTTTATGTGCATATGTACATATGTACAAAAATGTGTATATAAGTACTCATAGCAGCATTATTCATAATAGCCAAAAACAAAGAAACAATCCAAATGTCCATCAACTGATGAATGTGTAAACATAATGTGGTAAACCCACAGAATAGAATATTATTCAGCCATAAAAAGCATTAACACATGCTACAACCTGGATGAATCTTGGAAACAGTAATGAAATGTTAGTGAAAAAGAAGGGAAAGAAGCCAGACACAAAAAGCCATGCATTGTATGGTTCCATTTACATGAAATGTCAAGAATAGGCAAACCCATAGAGGCATAAACTAGATTAGTGGTTGGCAGAGGCTCTGACGAGTGTGGAACAGGAATTGACTTCTAATGGGTACAGGTTTATTTTTGTGGAGGGGTGATAAAAACGTTCTGGGATTAGACAGTGGTGATCGTTGGATAACTTGGCAAATATACTAAAAGAAACATTGGGTTTTATCCTTTAAAATGGTGACTTTTATGCTATCTGGATTATGCATCAAAAAAAAAAAAAGTCTGGAATCCAATCTAGGGTCACACATTGCATTCACTTGTTATGTCTCTTTAATCTTAGTTTAAAACAACTCTCTCCTTACCCTTCTCTCATTTTTCCCTCCATAACATTGACATTTTTGAAGAGTCCAGGCCAGTTACCTTGTAGAACGTCCTACAGTCTAGATTTGGCTTGTTTCCTCATGAGTGGTTTCAGTTTATACTTTTTTGGGGGGGTAAGATTCTTGTCTTAATATTTGTTATTGGTAACACACAAATACAATAGATTTTTATAGTGATCTTGTAGCCAGTGGCCTTGGCAAATTCTTTTATTAGTTTTAATGTCCTGTCTGTTTTTATTACATTTGTATGCACACAATTATGTTATCTGTGAATAATGACAGTTTTATTTCTTCCTTTTCAGTCCTTATCCTTTAATTATTTTTCTTGCCTTATTGCAACAGCTATCTCCCCAATCTCCTAACACTAACCACAGACAGTGTTTTCCATCTCTGTAATTTCATTATTTCAAGAATATTATATAAACTGAATCAAACAATATATAATCTTTGATATTTTTTTTCTTACTCAGCATACTTCCCTTGAGGTCCATCCAAGCCCTTGCATGCCAATATCCATATGATTTTTAGAATCATATCGCATAGATCTATTTGAGGAGAACTGACATCTTCCAACATCGAGTATACCAATGAACTTAGCATATCCTTTAACCTATTTATATCTTTAAGTTTTTCTTTCAATATTATCATATGATTTTCTTCTTTTTTTCTCTGCTAATATAGTAAATAACTCTGATTTTAAGTCCCTCTTTTCCTATGCTTTGGAAGAATTTGTTGAAGATTAGTGATATTTCTTTCTTAATTGGGATAATTCACTGGAAAAATTATTTGCATCTGGTTTTTGGGCAGTTTTTAAATTAGAATATAGGTATTTTTAAGTTTCTATTGGTAATGAGTTTCTCAGTGCTGTTTGTCTTTAAACCTCCCTATCTCTCCTTCACTTTTTGAAGGATACTTCACTGGGTATAGAATCCAGTTTGCCAGTTATTTTTAATAATGCCAGTCCTTGTTTCCTGATTTCCTGGTGTCCATTGTTTCTGTTTCAAAGTCAGTTATCACTTTAATGTTGCTCATTTGAAGGTATTTTTTTTTTCCTGAATTGTTTTATGTTTTTTTTTCTCTTTGTCTGTTTTTATCAGTTCATTTGCTTTTATTCTTCTTGGGAATTACAGTGCTGCCTTAACCTGTGACTTGATATTTTTTTAATCGGTTTTTGCAAATTCTCTGCTTTTATTTTTTTCAGATAGTATTTCTGTCCTACTCTCTCTTCTCCTTTACTTCTGGGACTCAAAAGTACAAATATGCTAGATATTTTCACCATATCCTAGATACCTCTTAAATTCTTTTCTCTATTTTCCAATTTTTTGTCTTCCTGTGCCTTTGTGTGGACATTTTCCTCTGATCCATCTTCCAATTCACTAATTCTTTCTTCAGTTAAATTCAAGCTCTATTAAACCCATCTGTTGAGTTAATATTTTTTATTATTTTTTTAATTTTAGAATTTCTATTTTGAATCCTTTTTATGCTTTCTCATTTGCTGCTGAAATTGTATTTTAATTAATTGAACCAATTAATTATAGCTATATTGAGGTTTGTTTCTGATAACTTCAAATCCTGGATGTTCCATAAGTCTGTTTCTGCTGTTCATTGATTTTTTAAAATATTTGTTTATTTATTTAGAGATGGAGAGAGAGTGTACTGGGGGAGAAGCAGAGAGAGAGGGAGAGAGAGAATCCCAAGCAGGCTCTGCACTGTTAGTGCCCAGAGCCCAGCATAGGGCTGGATCTCAGGAACCATGAGATCGTGACCTGAGCTGAAATCAGACACTTAACTGACTGAGCCACACAGGCAATCTGTGTTCATTGATTATTTTGAATTTTGCTAATATCCTCAGTTACTCCTGGCTATTTTTGATTGAATGCTGGACATTATAAGTGAAAAAACTTAAGAGATAATTTGAGGCTCTGGATTATTGCATCTACATTTTAAGAGGATTACTTTTCTGCACTCAGCTAGACTACAGTCACTGGAAATTCCAGGGTGTATTAATCTAATCAGGGATTGATATGATTTTGAAGCTGGGCTTCAGTTCCTCTGAAGGGTGGTCTCTTTTTAATATTCTGTGGTCAAGATGGCCTCAAATTATGGGCTAACTTCTCTGGGATTTCCTTCCTTCCCCACAATTTCTCACTGGTTTGTTAGCTCTCAATGTCAGGCTTTCCTATTGTTATAGGGAGGTAAGTGGTCTGATCCACAGAGTCATTACTGGGCACAGAACCTACCTCACAGCAGCTTGTTTCTTGGCATGTTCTGTGACTTTTGATTACAAAGTTAGGTCCTTGTAACTATCTTTGAGAATTTTTTAAGGCCTGGGGTTAAGTCTTTCCCAGAGAATTTATGTTTGCTTTTGGTAGGTGCCAGAAAGAATTACCAACTTTATTTATTTATTTATTTATTTATTTATTTATTTTAATATGAAATTTATTGTCAAATTGGTTTCCATACAACAGCCAGTGCTCATCCCAACAGGTGCCCTCCTCAATACCCATCACCCACCCATCCCTCCCTCCCACCCCCCATAAACCCTCAGTTTGTTCTCAGTTTTTAGGAGTCTCTTATGTTTTGGCTCCCTCCATCTCTAACCATTTTTTTTTTCCTTCCCGTCCCCCCATGGTCTTCCACTAAGTTTCTCAGGATCCACACAGGGGTGAAAACATATGGAATCTGTCCTTCTCTGCATGACTTATTTCACTTAGTATAACACTCTCCAGTTCCATCCACGTTGCTACAAAAGGCCATATTTCATTCTTTCTCATTGCCATGTAGTAAGAATGACCAACTTTAAATCACTTTAAACTAAAATTTCCATTTGGGATTCCTTTTGTTTTTGAAGGGAGTATGAATCCTCATTTCCTACCCTATGGACTAGGTAAGTGGTTAACATTTTTTTCAGGGAGAATGCATTACTCCTTTTCTTTTTCTGTGGTCACCAACTGAAAGTGTTGATCTTCAAGAGTCCTTGCTTTATGCAGGAGACTCTGATGGGAAGGTTTCCCCCAAACAACCAGCATCTTCTACTTTTGTCTCTTGTGCCCAGGACAGCCCAGTGTAACTGGGGCTCTAGGCTGTGGGGGGGGAGTGGGCACTCAGCACTGGATTTAGAGTCAATAGACCTGGGTTTGCCTCTCAGCTCCACCATAAACAAATTGTTCCATGCAGACACTTGCAGTTTTATTTTTTTTAATTTTAATTTATTTTTTTTTAATTTACATGCAAGTTAGTTAGCATATAGTGCGACAATGATTTCAGGAGTAGATTCCTTAATGTCTCTTACCCACTTAGCCCATCCCCCCTCCTACAAGCCCTCCAGCAACCCTGTTTGTTCTCCATATTTAAGAGTCTCTTATGTATTTGTCCCCCTCCCTGTTTTTATATTATTTTTGCTTCTCTTCCCTTATGTTCATCTGTTTTGTATCTTAAAGTCTTCGTATACATGAACTCACATGATACTTGTCTTTCTCTGACTAATTTCGCTTAGCATAATACCCTCTGGTTCCTTCCACATAGTTGCAAATGGCAAGATTTCATTCTTTTTGATTACCGAATACTCCATTGTATATATATATACCACGTTCATCCATCGATGGACATTTGGGCTCCTTCCATACTTTGGCTATGGTCAATAGGGCTGTAAACAGTGAGGTGCATGTGCCCCTTCGAAACAGCACACCTGTATCCCTTGGATAAATGCCTAGTAACACTTGCAGTTTTATAAAAAGGGATGTAAAAAGTCCTTGAGTCAATAAATATTAGCTAAGCACCTACTATGTGTAAGAAACTTTTCTAAGTGCTAGGAATACAACAAAAATCTCTACGTGTATATGTATGCCCATATATAGTAACCTAATAAAATAAGAAAAAATTGAGTGAAATACATTTTATTTTATTTTTTAAAGTTTATTTACTTATTTTGAGAGAGATAGAGACAGCATGAGCAAGAAAGGGGCAGAGAGAGAGGAAGAGAGAGAGAGTCCCAAGCAGGCTCTGCATTGTCAGCATGGAGCCCATAGTCAGCATGGGGCTTGAACTCACTAACCATGAGATCATGACCGGAGCTGAAACCAAGAATTGGATGCTTAACTGACTGAGCCACCCAGGCGCCCCCAAAACTGAGTAAAATATATGATATTTTAGATGGTGATAAGTGCTCTGTCAAAAAATAATGCCGGGGAAGTAAAGGTGATAGGAATATCTCTGTGTGTGTGGTGGGGGAGGGCTCATTGGTTTTCTATCCCAAACACCAGCATATGACCTGGCAAAGAGTAGTTCAATAAACTTTTGACATAGGAATTAGCAGCTTAGGGGACACCTATCACCATGTATGGCAAATAATAGTAGCTTTTGATTTTAGAATGGCTGTAGTTGTTACTGGATTCTCCACTTTATGCCCGGTTGATGGCAGGTTCACACAGCTGTGCTTAGGCTCAGGAATTATCCGGATGAAAATTGGGATAGAAGTTCAACTCCCTTCCTCCTTCTGTACACCATATCTGCAAATCTACTGAAAAGTCCATACATCTCTTCTCCCCCAGGGAGTAGCGTCCAGGTCTGTGGGGCTGACACCTTGCTGTCTGGGTTCTCCCTGCTCTCCAAGGAGAGGCAGGGAGCCACAAGTCCAGGGTGACTGCTGCTGAAACCATGCTGGGTACTCAGGTGTGGGCCCAGGTGCCTGCCTAGGTGTGTGCCTCGTGCAGACGGGGAGTAGCAATTGGCAATACGGCCTGACCATGTGAATAGAGTGAGTGCACCCGGCCGGCAGGGGGCGCTGTGGCGTCACCTTGGGTCCAGTTTGTGAGAGTGCTCCTTCCCGCGGGCTTTTGTCCAAGATCACACAGCTGTTGAGTGGCAGAGCTTGGTTTTAAGTTTGCATCTCTTTGACGCCGATGGTTATGGTTTTCCCACTGTCTGGGGCTCAGTTTCCTTGAATGCAGGCTGCAGCTTCTCACTCAGAGAGCCCAGAAAGCCTGGAGCTCTGGCACAGGTCTGCCTTGTGACAAATGGCATTAAAATTGACAGAAGAAGCTCCACTGGGTTTTCCAGAGCTTCTATGCTCTCCCCCTCCCCTGGGTTTCAGCATTAACCTGGGGACTTTAAAGAGATGTATGGTTGTAAGCAAGCCTCTGATCCAGGGCCTCTGATTTCTAGGATGTCTCCAAGGCCTGTGCTGGTCAGAAGCTCATGGTGCAGCACACAGCCAGGTGGCAGTGCTGGAAGGCTCCAGGAGGGATTTAGGCATTCAGCTCCAAATATCTGGCGCTCAGAGTCTGAAGTCCCCCACTGTGGCCCTCCCCACGCCAAGAGCCTGGACTTAAATACGAAATCTCCATTGTGGATCAGATGAATCAGCCCTGAGCCAGAGAGACTTGTGACACTACAATGCTCCCGTGATGACAAGCAGCGGACTGGGGGGTATAATAGAAGCTCTGCTAAGGGACTCATCACTCTGCTTGCAGATCCACTTCTAAGTGCCCCGGGGGCAGCCATGGGAATGCCCTAGCTTATCTGCAATTGCTGACCAGGCTCTTTCTCTTTTTTTCTCCTCTCTCTCTTTGTCCCTCTCCCTTTCTGGGGAGCAAGCTGCCTCCTACCACCCCAAGCCACTGGGTTCTGAATGTTGAAGGGGCCAGAGGGGGTTCTGGTCTCTACTTAGCCACTCTCCCCAGGCAAATCACCTCACCTGGAATGGAGGGTCTTCACATCCCGGTTATACAGGCTGCTGTTAGTACCAGATAAAGGCTTGGGGGAGGGGGAAGGATTTGAAGGTTTCCCTTGATGGTTCATCCAGGGCCAGAGCTTGTCTCTCTTCTGGCCCAAATGGCCTAAGTCACCATCCCTGTCCATCCACCCTCCCCCAGATGTCAAGTCTGTGGCTGGAGGCAGCGTAAGGGGATGGAGAAGTTTGAGGATGAGAATTCTGTCCACCAGAAGGACCCTGGGCTAGAAGAAGATGGGACAGGATGTCCATTTAGAAAGGGAAATGCCACCTTCCAGGAGATGAATTGTGAGAACAGATATCCTTGTTTTGTTCCTGATCTTAAGGAGAAAGCATTCAGTCTTTCACCATTAGTATGATGCTAGTTTTGTGCTTTTCTTAGGTGCCCTTTGTCAGGCTGAAGAAGTTCCCTTCTGTTCCCGGTTTGTTGAGTGTTTTATCATGAGAGGGTGTTGTATTTTGTCACATGCTTATTTTCAATCTATTGAGATGATGGTATTTTTTTCTTTTATTCTATTAATATTTAAATCTATCAAATTGATTAATATCAATAACATCCTATTACTATATTATTAATATGTAGTATGCTAAATAATGACACCTCAAAGATGTCCAAGTCCTAATCTCTAGAACCGATGAATATATTATTTTACATGGTAAAAGGGAATTTATAGATGTGATTAGGTTAAGGATCCTGAGATGGGGAGATTTTCCAGGATTTTCTGGTTGGAACCAATTTAATCTCAAGGGTTCTTATAGAAGGAGGATAAGAGGATTAGAGTCAGACAGGGTGGCATGATGATGGAAGAGAGACAGATATTTGAAGATACTAGCCAATTTGTGTTGCTTTTTAAGCCATTAAGTTTGTGGTGATTTGTAATAGCAGCAATATGAATTAATACAATTACATTGGCTGATTTTTGTCTGTTGAACCAACCTTCCACTCCTGACATAAATCCCACTTGGCTATGGTGTAAAATCATATACTGTATATACTGGTGTAAAATTAATATACTGCTGGAATCTGTTTGTTGGTGTTTTGTTGAGGACTATATTCATAAGGGATATTGATCTATAATTTTTGTTTTCATGTCTGGTTTTGGTATCAAGGTTATACTGGCCTCCTGGAATGAGTTAGGAAATGTTTCCATCCTTTTCTGTTTTTTGGAAGACTTTGTGAAGGTTTAATGTTAATTTCTAAACATTGGGTAGAACTAACCAGGGGAGCCATCTGGTCCTGGCCTTTTCTTTGTTGGAAGTTTTTTGGTAGCTAGCTAGCTACCTAAAGGTAGGTCTCTTTACTTGTTGTAGATGTATTCAGATTTTCTACCTCTTCTTGAATTAGTTTTGGTAGTTTGTGTCATTCTCAAAATTTGTCCATTTCATCCAGTTTATCTAATGTTTTATCATTCAATTATTCATAATATTGCTTATAATACTTTTTGTTTCTGTAAGATTGGTAATACTGTCACCTCTTTCATTCCTGGTTTTAGGAATTTGAGTCCTCCGTTTTTCTTCTTGATCATGGGAGCTAAAAATTCCTCAATTTTGTCCATCTTCTCAAAGAATTTTCAATTTTGTTCATTTTCTCATTTTTCTATTTTTATTTTTACTCTTGTTTTTATTATTCTCTACCTTATGCTTTCTTTTAAGCTTAGTTTGCTCATCATTTCTAGTTTCTTAAGGTTGAAGATTAGATTATTTGACATTTTTCTTCGTTTTTGATGTAGACACTTATAGCTTTGAATTTCTCTCTGGGAACTAGCTTAACTGCATCCCGTAAGTTGTGGAATTTTGAGTTATTTTCATTCATTTCAAAGCATGCTCCAATCTCCCTTATGATTTCTTCTTTAACTCATTGGTTATTTAGGAGTATGTTGTTTAATTTTCACTTATTTGTTGATTCTCCAAATTTCTCTCTGTTACTGATTTCTAATTTCATTTCATTGTGTTAAGAGAACATGCTTTGATTGGAATCCTTTTACATTTATTTAGACTTTTTTAGTGGCCATCCTGGATGATGTTCCATATGTACTTGAGTAGAATGTGTATTCTGTTGTTGGGTAGAAGCTTCTACAGATATTTGTTAGATCTAATTGGTTAATAGTGTTGTTCAACTCTTCTATTTTCTTGCTGATTTTCTGTCTAGTTGGTGTATTCATTCCTGAAAGTGGGATTTTTCAGTCTCCAACTGTTAGTTTTTCTAGTTTTCTCTTATATTCTGTTCAGTTTTGCCTCATCTATGTTGAGACTCTGTTAGGTGTGAATATGTGTATAATTGTTAGATATTCTTGATGGATTGAACCTTTTATCATTATACAATTCCTTGTCTCTAGTAACAATTTTTGTTTTAAATGGTGTACAAAACTTTGCTTCTATATAACTCTGGTCCCTCTTACCTTCTGTAAGCTCCTACTTTCACAAATCACAGCTGTATACGTTGTGCACCCATTAACAGACTTATAATTATTGTTTCACAAGGTTGCTTTTTAAATCATCTTCCTAAATGTCTCCTTCATCAATCCTCTGGGAGAAGAAAGGAGTTTCAAACAAAAAGATAAAATCATACTGTTACCTTAGTTTAGGCTGGTATAACAAAATACCATAAGTTGAATGTCTTACACACCATTTAATTCTCACAGTTCTGCAGGTTGGGAAGAACAAGATCAAGATGTCAAGATGGTTGAGTTTTGGGGGACCCTTTTCTGGTTGCAGACAGCCACCTTCTTGCTCTATCCTTTCATGGTGGGGAAAGAGATCTCATGTCTCTTCCTTTTAAAAGTAAGGGCATTAATACAACATGAGGGCTCCACCCTGAAGACCTAATTTGACCCCAATTACCACCTCCAAATGCCATCACATGGGGGATTAGGGCTTTGATATGTGACTTCTGGAAGGACACACTCATTCCATGGTAACTGTCTTTTTAATTTACCTATGTAGTTACCTTTACCAGTGCTCTTTATTTTTTTTTTAAATTTTTTTATTCTTTATTTTTGAGAGAGAGACAGTGAAGCAGAGTGCAAGCAGGGGAGGAACAGAGAGAGAGGGAGACACAGAATCCGAAGCAGGATCCAGGCTCTGAGCTGTCAGCGCCGAGCCTGACACAGGGCTAGAACTCACGAACCGCGAGATCATGACCTGAGCTGAAGTCGGATGCCCAACCTACTGAGCCACCCAGGCACCCCAGAGCTCTTTATTTCTAATGTGGGTTCACATTTTTTTTACCACCTGCTTCTTCTGCCTTCTTATTTATTCCTCTTTATTGTCTAATTTATTTCCTTTCCCCACAGTTTCAGGCATCCTTTTATTTCATTCTGTGGGCCTGTAAGAATTTAACTTTCTATCTGCACAACCATTGACTTCTGCCAGTTTTCAAGGTCATGGTTCCCAAGTGTCTCCTCCCCCTGCCCTCATCCCAAGTACAATGTGAGGGCACCTATCTTCCAAGCCATAGAAACATAATTTACTTGAGGAAAAACTGACTTTTAAAAAATATCGTATTTTCTATCTTGTCTCTAGAGGCTACGGTAGTAAGTTCTACATTTTCTATTCTACTCTTACCAATTGCTCATAATTAGCAGCCATTAAATAAAGCAGTTGTCCCCTTGAGTAGATATGGGGCTCCAGTAGGGATGTTGTAAAACGCAGGGTAGACTTAGTAATGGATATCTGGTAGGAGCAGACCACCAGGGTTGGCCATTAACACCACATTATTCAGGGCCATTGTTACAGGACTAATTAATTGTGAATTAGAGTTTGAGCCACGTATAACTTAATTGTGGCATGGTGTCACCATTAATCATGTTCTGGAATGCTGAGAAAAGACTGAAGTGAGCTAAAAGTCGAAGGTTTAAGGTTTCTTGAAACAAAGCTCATTTAATGGTATTCATGAGTGAATGACGTATTGTGGTAACCAGTCCTTGGTATTAGTCCAATTCCATTGGTGATCCCAGGGGCTAGATAGCTGCCCAGATGCTGAGCTTTCTGGAAAACAGCGATTAGTATTCAGCATGTGTCTGGGGAGAAACCATATACAGCACATCTTGTATTTTCAAAGATCCAAATGGAGACCAAATGAGAAGGAGAGGTTTAAGATTTCCACATAAAATTCAAAAGTTGTATTAGGCTGAAGAGAGGGGCCAGATTTCCTTGCAGTTGGGGACTTCCTCAGGGTCCCATAGGCCTGGAAAGTGACCTAAACATGAGAGTCAACTTTAGAGGGGCAGGAAACAAAGCAAGCTTGGGGTTGGGGAAACCGCTAAGGTGCTTTTTCACACTATTGGTCCAGTTATTACCATGAACAGCAATAACACTGGCTTCCGTCTCTTTGGATCTATTATGTATCAGGCTCTGTCCTAGGTGTTTTGTGGACACTAAAGTATATAGTTTCGTTTTCAGGACACTCTTTCATGGTAGGTTGTATTATCTTTATTTTAAGATGAGAAAACCATGTACCACATGTACCTGTGGCACTGAGCACACACAAATTCTGGAGTTAGGGTGGTCATGAATCATCTTACTGCTGCCTCTTCACTGTTCCTGTAAATCCATATTGTGGGACTGGTTCTTTCCCTGGCCCTGGATGAAAACTTTGGCCCATGAATTTTCTGGTCTCTCCTAGGTAATAAAAACAGTTCTCTGGTCACATTCTCAAGTCAAGCAAATCTACAAAATCTTCTCTCAATTCAGCAGTAAAAATATCTAGTTTCATTTAATAATCTAAATTCTGAACTTAGTTAAAATTGAGATTACTCCTTCTCTCACTTGGGCTGGAAACCTCCTTGGAAGAGGGGTCCACGATAAGCCTCCTGAGTTGTTCTCACTTGGCATTCTTCTTCCATTTGCTTGGGGAGGGTGGAGAGAAAAGGGGAGTACGAAAGTTCCCACTCGTCAGGTACTCATGTGGCTATTGAATATAAGCATTCTTTGGGCCTCGGGGGCACTAAAGGCTGACTTTCCTCCTAGATCACTTTAATAGGTTGCTTGGAGATACACACCCACTGTCCCATTATCTGCTGGGATCTCCCATCTGTAGGGCTATGTGGAAGACATCTTTCCTTCATCTGTGGCTGACTTGTGGCTCTTTCCTTAGCTCCTGGATATGGGCAGGTTAGAGTTGGGCCCTTGTGGTGCCCTCACCACATAATGTTCTTGGACAGGACCTGAATCTCCCCCGTGACCACCCTCCCACCCCAAACTGGCTTTCTCTTACATAGAGCCCACACACTCTGCACACTCTGGAAATGTAGGCTGATCCTGGTGCATCAACCTCTCTTTCATTTTGCCATCAAGGCAGCTAGGCAACCTGCTATGAACTGAATTGTGTCCCTCTACCCCCATTTATATGTTGAAATCCTAAGCCCCAATGTGACTGTATTTGGAGATGGGGCCTGTAACAAGGTAATTAAGGTTAAATGATGTCATAAGGGTGGGGCCCTGATCCAGTAGGATTAATATCATTATAAGACAAGATACCAGAGGCTCGTTCTCTCTTCCACTCCCTTTCTCTCTCCTTCCCTCTCTCCCTGTCTCCCTCCCGGCTCAGCATCTAGAGGGAAGAGCATGTAGGAACTATGGTGCTGTCTGTAAGCCAGGAAGAGGGCTATAGCCAGAAACCAAACCCTGTTGGACCTTGACTTGGGGCTTCCAGCCTCCAGGACTGTGAGAAATACATCTCGATTATTTAAGCCACTTGGTCTGAGAGATTTTGTTATGGCAGCCTGCATGGACTGATACATCTCTCTCTCAAGGTTTTTACTTCTCTGGTGTGAGCTGGGCAGCAGTCTACTGTGCCACTCAAGCTTCTGGGTATGTGTTGAATCCTTGAGAGGTCCCCATTTGGCCTCTTTTCCTAGGCCTAAGGGGAGTAGGAGGTACTGTCTCCCTCTCCCCATTGACAGGGACAGAGTGAGGCTCACAGCAGTGTTCCCCGAAGAAATCCTTGAATTATTTACTCATTCATTCATTCATTCATTTATATTTGAAAGAGAGAGAGAGAACATGAACAGGGGAGGGGGCAGAGGGAGAGAGAGAGAGAAAGACAGAGAGAGAAAATCCCAAACAGGCTTCATTCTCAGCATGGAGCTCAATGTGAGGCTCAATCCCATGACCCTGGGATTGTGACCTGAACTGAAATTGAGTCAGGTGCTCAACTAACTGAGCCACCCAGCACCCCAGGCATCATCAGTATTTTTAGATCCATGAAGTAGGTATGTGGTTAAAAGATGTATAACGGGTTTGACAGTTTTGGCCAGGCACTATCTTAGGCACATGGCATCCAGTCTTGATATAAATCCAAACTTCCACATTAATGCCATTTAATACACAGATGGGAAGAAGATCATCTCTGTATTGAATCCAGGTATCTTTAAGATTTGTGGTCTTTCCACAAAAATACTGCAACTGCCTTCTGAAATGGAAGGGTTTCTGACTATATGCTCATGAGGGCAGGGCTGTGTCTGTCACATTTACCACTGTGTCCCTTGACTTCTGGCATGCTTAGCACAGAGCCTACACTATCGTGCAGGTGGTAATTGCCAGATGGACATCAACCAGTACAGTGCCAGGCACATAACAAGGGTTCAATAAATAATGTTAACATTGTTGAGTGGAACTCTCTAGCACCAGAATGAGGGGTTGGGAATCAGGTAAAAATTCTGGGGTCCTCAGAAGGGTCCATGGAAGCCTGTTCAGTGAAAGGAGCCTCCATGGGATGCAGCTGTGAAATATTACCGCCTGAACATTTTCCATGGGGCTAGAGCAGGCCCATTACTGTTCGGGTCCAGCTTCTCCTTCTCCCCGCTTTCTCTCAGGCATACATGAGCCATCTCTGCTTCCTCAGGGGCTGTAGTTCCACCTGTCCCCCAAAGGAGACAATTGTCGGAGGACAGAACCACAACGCTGTGAGCTGGCTGCAGCCGGTCTGAAGGAACTGGTATCTCAGCCACCCTGGAGGAGAGGAGGCCCTGCCTGGGCCCAGACCTCAGATAAGGCCTCAGTCCGTGGTTTGGTGGGTCTTTTTGGCCCTTGGTCAAAGCAAGGACTGGGGGTCCAGTTTAGGACAGGGGCCGAGGGTCATTGCTGCTTCCAGTTTCACCGCTACAGTGCTGTGTGACCTTGGCGAACATCATTACTCTCTAAACAACCTGGGGTGGGGTGGGGGAGTCTGCTGGCTAATGCGTTGCATGTGTATGTTGCAAGGTATAATAAAACAGGCTCTACAAACCATATTTTGTCTTGGAGGGACAAACAGTACAAGCTATTTATTTTAGAAGCATGGCTTAACAGCTCTTCCAGCTCAGCTCAGAAACTGGCAATCCTGGCATAGTCTCTCAGAAGCAGCAAAGTCTAATTAGGTGTCCTTTTCTGCTTGGAGCCCAGACAGTCTGATCAAAGCAGAAGGCAAAAATGCTGTTAGGCATCAAGGTCCTACCTCTTGTCCTCATTCATTCATCCAGAATCTTTATGGAGCCCTTCATCTGCACCAGGGCCAGGGGGCGTGAAACTGGAAACATACTGGTTTTTACCTCCAGCTTCAACTCCTGTCACTTCCACCACACTACATGCACCCTGTGTCCCAGCAACTTTTCATCCATCTCTGTTCTATGGCGCACTCTGTCCCTTCTACCAGGAATGCCCTTTTCTCTCTCCTGGCTGCCAAATCCTAACTCTTCCTTCAAGTACCCTCTCTATGAGGTTTTCCTGGGCTCTGTTAAGCAGAGCAAGTCACTCTGTGTTCTTGTCACTGCAAGAGGCAAAGACAAGAGCACCTCCCTGGCTTCAGCCTTCCTGGTGCTGAACACAGCCGTGCACAGTCTGTGCTGACGGATGGCCCTGGTTACTCTGAATTACTCAAAGCCAAATAGGACCTCATCTTGAGGTGATTTCACCCATAAATCTGCCTCAGGACCTAGAACCTGTAGCCAGCATTCCTCCAGGCCTCTGTGGGAGCGGTTTTTAGTTCTGAGAAGGTAATGTGCATTGTAGGCTTACCGAAGGCTGGGGTCCAGGGTGGGTAGACCAAAGGTTCGAAAGACCCCAGGAAGCCTGCATGATAGTAAGATAAGAATATATATTTTGGAGTTTGATTTATTAGTGTTTTCTCTTTTCAAGGAGAGTCAGGCTGATTTCCCAACTTAAGAAGGAAGAACAGGCTATGGGTCAGCTGAGAGTGGGTGGGATGAACATGGCAGGGTGGTAAATGGCTGTTGACCATCTGCTTAAACACAACCTATTGACCCATCTACTCCCCTCCCAGGGAACCCACCCAGCCAGGCAAACAGGCCCTAGAGTATCCACATGTGGGTCCTGCCTGAATCCTCCTGATATAATGTATTAACGGAATATTTAAAGTAGAGCAAGACCAGCAGACCAAGAGACAAAAAGAGAGGTTGTTATTCACAGTTCTAAAAAGGAGGGTGCAGGGCCACATGGGGAAGTGTTAGGGGGTGGATGTAGGCAAAAAGTCTTTACTGTGGTTTCTGCAGGAAGAAATGAGCAAGGCAGGGTAAGCAGAATTAAGATTGCCTAGTTTGAATGATACCAGTGGGCTCTGGAGCATTGGGGCTGTCCCTGGTTGTTCAATACCTGGTCCTTTGGTGATTAGAGCATGGGAGAGTGGCCTGGAGTATGAAAGTGAGAGCCTCACAAAGAAGGTGATTGGGTGTGTGGTGTAGTAGTTGGGGATTTGTTGGTTTGTGTGCGGAAAGCACACTCTTGGATAGTCTATCCTGGGATATTCAGATGACCAAGCATCTAGGAATTGGCTAGCCCTGGGAGGAGATCTGTTCAACTACTCAGCTCTATCTTTGTAGTGATCGAGCTGCCATAGACAATACATAAACAGGTGGGTGTGCTTGTTCCAATAAAACTTTAACAATAGGTGGTGGGAAGGAATTGGCTGATGGGCCATAGTTTGCAGATTCCTGGCTTAGAGACTTTGCTGTCCATAGGCAAGCATGGGCAGGAGGAGAATGGAGGGAGATGGAGGGACAGGGCTGGAGGGGCAGCATGTTGCCTTGAGAGTGAGCCAGGGATGAGCTTTGAGCAGCGAAGCAGTAAAGAGAGTACCAATTAGACCTCAAAGGGTCATTTTGGTATTAGTATGGTGGCCAGAGGTGGCAAAGCTAGTGGGGAGGCAACTGAAATGGGCCTGAACCAGAACAGTGTCCACTGGGGGTGGGGGTGGGGAAGAAGGACAGACTGAAAGGAATTTAAGACAGAAAATGACAGGACTTGGGGATATTCTGTCTATGGGCTGGTTCTCAGGTTTCTGGCTTTTGCAAGAAGGGGTGGATGGTGGGGTCACTCATTGTGATGAGTAGGCTTGGAGAGGGACCATGAATGTGAGAATTGACTCCTGCCCATTGTAGGAGACTCTGGAGAAGGGCAAAGATGAGCTTCCTACTGTATGTTCCATGGGACACTTCTAAGCAGAAGTAGGTATCAGGGCTCTCAGCCCTTGAAGATATTATTCAATTTCCTTCTCACATCTGCCATCAGTTGGCTGTTATTCCACAGGGGTTACCTGGCTTTTCTCTTTGGCCGCTTCCAAGATTTGCTCTTCATCCATGATTTCTGCAGTTTCACTACTATGTGTGAGGTACAGATCGATTTCTACTTATTTTGTTCACTATTTGCAGTGCCTTTTGATATAAAAACTCATGTCTTTCTTCAATTCTTGGCCATCCTGAGTATCTCTTCAAAGATGGCTCCTCTGCCATTTCTTCTATTCTCATCTTGGGAGCGCCTATCAGACAAAAGTTGATACCTCTCAAACTGTTTTCACTCTTTCTTAATGACATGTTCATTAAAAAAAACAAAACAAAACAAAAAACCCAGAAAAACTTCATTTCTCAATATAGTCTTTTATGTGAAATTCTTCAATCCTACCTTCCAACCATGAATATTCTGATTCCTTCTTCTCTAGAGTTTATCCAGTGTTTTTCACTTTTTCATTCTGCTTGTCAATTATGAGTTTTCTTGTTGGCTCTTTTTCCTATCCTCTTGATTTTGTTTCATGACTTCCAGTTCCTTTAAAAATGTATGTTATTCCTTGATTTCTCTCTTTCGGCATCCTAAAATAGCCATGTAGGAGTCTAGCTCACATCTGCAACTGGCTGTGTGCAGAGAGATATGTCCATCTGCCATGGCCAGGCAGTGTGTTCTAGACAGATAAAACCCCACAGGACTATCCAGTGTGGTTTGACCTGTCAACAGCTTGAAAAGCACAGGTAATGCCATTATGAAGTGACATTTGTCATGAGTGCAATATTGGAGGTGCAGAATTTATTTGATGGGGCTTACAAGGGAGGCACTCAAACTTTGAGAACTTGGCTTCACTGAATTACAGCCATCCGAAAGACAGCAATCTGATTTCTTCTTGGGCAGAGGTTTGTTTATCCTAAATGCTGAGCCAACAGCCCTATTAGTTTTGAAGTGACTTAAATATTTTTCCACATTTGGGCAGAGCCACTATTTGCCAACAGAAGGGTACAACAACATATTGTTATGATTCTCCAAGGACAGGGGACTGTGTATCCTTTCCTCCACCCTACAGCTATCACACTGCTCCATAAAAGTTTATTGACTTACACTGTAAAATGGTCATTTAGCATAGAAGTCATGATATAAATTTTATATTTCATGATCTGTACATTGAGATGGGTGTTGCTTCTGCCTTGGAAGCCTCTGTCCTGAGTGATGTGGCCACTGCTCCAGAGGACACAGGGATCCTGCTGAAATTGCTCTAGGGCCATTTCATAAGCCACAACAGACTGTCTCAAGTTAACCAACTGTGTGGTCACACTTCACATGTAAGCATTGTATTTATGCACGTACGTCTACTAGGTGCTTACAGAATACAAATGAAGTATAATATAATATATGTGAATATATCATATAATTATTTTATAAAAAACAACATTGGAAAAAATCATGAACACATCAAACCAATATTGTTGAACATTTGCAATACTCTCTCTTCCCTGTACTGTATTCCAATTTAATAAAACAGCATCTGGCTTCCACTGAATTTTCAAAATTTTTCCATATTTGATAGGTCAACAATTACAATAGTATGTTGACCTTGCAATATACTGTTTTAATAACGTGTTAATACATAGCAATCCTTGGATGGAACTTCCAGAATTGCTATTTTATAACCATCCACTGGCATATTAAAACTAACCTCAGTGGCCAGAAAGCCAGTTGCTGATGTGTATCATTAGCTGAAGGATTGTTGCACGTGCGATTGGCACACATAGAATTAAGCTTGAAGTGAGCACCCAGAGACCTCTGAAACTTCTAAAGAACAGCTAGTTTGCAAGGATCCTGGGTGAGTGGTTTGAGAGTGCATTTGTAAAGGGTACTTGGCAATCAAAAGACTCAGTGGAAACTCAGTCCCTGGAGGAGCTCGCTGCCCCTAGTGGGCCTTCAGTGAACATTTCTACATCAACAATGGGGCCAAAGTCAGAAGTGGACAATCATCTGAAACTTGGGAATGGGAAAAATGTAGAAAGTGAAAAGGAAAAGAGGAACGATGGGTAGAGGAAGGGAGAGAGGGAATAAATAAATAAAACTGAAGGAGAACATAAGCTAAAGAGGTGGAAAGCATGGAGAAGAGAACATTCTGAATGGAGAGAGAGACTTTGGAAGGAGCAGGGAGGAGCCTGTTGGAGACTGCAGGGACACTCCTTTTTCCTGAGCTTCATTTAGGCCAACCTATGTGTCTGTGCACATAATTTCTACGTGTTGGATTTTATGGAAGTGTTAGTCACTGGGTGGGTACCCGGACAGCCCTGGTAGTGTCCTGATCCACATCCTCATCACTCTGATGGAAAGGAGTTTTGTTTCGGCCTGACTAGGGTCTGTCTACCAAGGGACCCTTTGATTTACTGGGCCATTTACATTTTTCCTACAGAAGGATTGAGTCCCCCAGACCTGAATACATAGTCTTTTCCAAGGGAAACCCTAGCATTCTCCTAAGAAATTCCAGGAGGAGGGCCACCTGGGTGGTTCAGTCAGTTACGTGTCAGACTTTGGCTCAGGTCATGATCTCACAGTTCGTGGGTTCGAGCCCTGCATTGGGCTCTGTGCTGTCAGCATGGAGCCTGCTTTGGATCCCCTGTCCCTCTTTCTCTGCTCCTCCCCTGCTCGTGTTCTCTCTCTCAAAAATAAATAAACATTAAAAAGAAAAAGAAATTCCAGGAGGAAAACCTAATTTCTTGGTCATTTTTGAGAGTTATCCCCTGGAATGCTGAAGCTGCTCGGGTTCAAAAAGGGGTTGTTTTTCTGAGAAGGGCTTCAAAACCAAGGGGATGACAATGTCATAGTGCATGGGGGAGTAACAAGTGTCCCTGGTCAAGGAAACCCCACAGTGAGCACCCACGTTGCACTGGATCCTGCCAGGCATGGGGACCTGTCCTGACAACTCTATGAGCCTGATGGTTAAACTTTTATTCCAGAAACACCAGATGGTGGCGCCACGTCAAGCTTTACAAAGATCCTCACCAAACCTCAGACTCTCTGCCTCCTGAATCTGTCACTCTCCTGTTCCAAAGATAAAATGAAAAGGAGAGAAAACAGCTTCAAGATCACCACGGCAACCATCTGGAAACACCTGTCTCTGTTGGCAAAGGGTGGCTGACAAGGGGGAGAATTTGAAAAACTGCAAACATCTTGTTTTCATTGACTTACAGCTAGTTGTCCAAATATTTGTATCATTTGAGGTATATGCAAGAAAAAAAAAAGTCATTGAATTCAGAGTGCACTTCTATTATCCAGTAAAACACCTTGTGGTACAATCTGAACTTTTCTAAAAATAATCTAAACAATATACATTGTGACTAGCAAAGGGGAAACATGTTCGCTTAGTGTCTGCATGTGTTGGGCATTAGGGATCTGATGATACATGAGGGGCATGGGTGTTTTGCCCTCGTGGCACTTACTTTCTAGGTGGGAAGACAGACTATATGGTAGTGCATCAGGTCAAGGGAGTCATGATAGGTTATGGCAAGGAATGAGGAAATATGATGAGGAATATGATGAGGAAATAAAGATGGCTGCCGTGACTGGGAAGTCACTTCAGATGGCGTTCAAGGAAAGTCTGAGGAATAAATAACATTTCAGCAGAGGCATGAAGGATGTAATCAGCCACGGGAAGGTCTGGGCTGGTTGGGGCAACACAAGCAATAGGACCTGCAAAGGCCCAAAGCGGGGAAGAGGGTGGGGGATGATAGAAAGAAGGCTGTGTGGCTGATGTATATGTGAGAATGACCACGTGGGAGGGAGGACAGCAGGGGCAGGATCACACAGGGCTGTGAGATGAGAAAACTCCAGAGGCGAGAAGCTATTGAAGGGTTTTAAGTGGGGAGGATGCCAGGGTTTATGTTTGGGAGATATTGCTCTGACTGGGGTGTGGAGAACATATTGGAAGGAGCCAAAAGGAGGGAGAGGGATGGTCAGGAGGCAGGGTCCTGGTGGGGGTCTGTGACGTGGTGCACAGTGGTGGCAGAGTCAGAGGGAAAGGCAGACAGATTAGAGACATAATTTGGAGGCAGAACCAATGGTATTTATGGCTGCACTGGACTGGGGATAAAAAGGGAAACTGAGGAAACAAGGATGACTTTGAAGTTTTTTTTTTCTTTTTTGCCTTTTCTTTTTCTTATCTATCATCTATCTATCATCTACCATCTACCTATCAATCTATCATCTATCATCTATGTATTTATGCATGTATGTATGTATGTATGTATGTATCTACTCATCCATCTATCTAAATATGAGTTACTTAACGTACAGTGTAGTCTGGGTTTTAGTAGAATTTAGTGATTCATCACTTACATAAAACACCCAGTGCTCATCCCAACAAGTGTCCTCCTAATGTTCACTGCCCATTTAGCCCACCCCCCAACCACCTCATTAGTGGATAGTGGTGCCATTGAGACGAAGAAACCTCTGGAAGGAGTTTATAAGAGGGAGGAAATTGAGAATTTAATTTTGTAAGATCTAAGCTTGAGGCATGCAGTGGGAGTTGTGCTGTGCTACACAAATCTCCCTCCAGAATCGAGGCCCTCATTCTCCCAGCTCCCTCAGTCTTGGCTGACTCACAGCAGAGTACGTCCCCAGGCCTTGCCCTTGGCAGAAGGGAGATAACTCTTTATGTTTTTTTAAATTTACTTTTTAGACAGATAGAGCACAAGAGGGGCAGAGAGAGAGAGAGAGAGAGGGAGAGAGGATCTTAAGCAGGGTCCACACTCAGCATGAAGCCTGATGCGGGGCTCAATCTCAGGATCCTGAGATCATGACTTGAGCCGAAATCAAGAGTCAGATGCTTAACCGATTGAGCAACCCAGGCATCCCAGAAGGGAGCTAACTCTTAAGACTACACCTTCCCCAGGGCAGCTGGCAGCGAAATACACAGGCCCGCCCCCTTGCATTAGTGTGGGACAACTTTGAAGGGCCATTCCAGCTTCAAAACTCCCTATGGCACCAGCTGAGCTCCTGTTGTGACTGTCAGGGTTCCCTATCTCTCTGTGCCCAACCAACCTTGATGTGCTCGCACCTTTGTTGTGTTCCCGAGGGCACCTCCCCGTGAACCTCCCTCCACAGATCTCCACCTCAGATACTGGTTCCCAAACATGCAAACTAAGGCAGTTGGTGCCAGGAGCGATCCTAAGGAAGCAGGCCCTAAAATAGGATTTTGGAGTTGCATCTCCTGCCAGCTAGATCAAGGGACCTCATGCCCCTGACATCAGTACGAGTGGCATAATGTCTCAGTCATTTGAAAGACACAGGGAAATAGAAATGATAAAGTGAAGAAATTGAATGGCTATTGCTGAGTGTCCCTGATGCATTGGCAAAAAGCAGTAAGAGTGCTGAGGATGATTAATTTAATCCTTAGTCAATTACATGCTGCACACGGGATCCAAGTTGACAATGCTGCTGGGGACCCAGAGTGTTATCATGGTCCCATTCTAGAGTGAAGGGGGATGAGGTTCAGATAATGAATGGAGTCCTGGTCCAGGTTTGATTCATAGTGGGCCCAGTGGTTCCTTAAGACCACCCAGTGATCATTTCCCCTGTCTCTGAATGGGCACTTGGGGTAGATGAACTTAGTCCTCGTCCTGTGGAATAAGGCACCATTATAGTGGGGAAGGCCAAGTGGAAGCCTGTGATCCTGCCTCCCTCTCTCCAGGCAAGAAAGTGAGTCAATAGCAATATTGCAAAATAGCAATATTGCAATGGTGTATTTCAGCATCATGCTTAAAGACCGAAAGAATGCAGGGGGAGGTTATTCCACCATGTCCCCATAAAAGTCATCAGTCTGGCCCCTGCGAAATTTAGATTTGGTCCTATCACATGACAGTCTTAACCAAGAATTAGTCACCAATGAGTATGCTGTGCCAGATGTGGTATCCTTTCCAGAGCAGATTAACCAGCTTCAAGATACAAGGTATACAACTTTTAAGCTAGGAAATGCATCCTTTTCCAGTTCTATCAGAAAGGAAGGCCAGAGTAGGTCATGTTCGTGTGTGACAGACAACAGTAGCCATCATGTACTGTCTTCTCCAGGGCTACCTTAACACTCTGTTATAACATAGCCCCGGAGGGCCTGGACTGTACAGGCCCTTCACAGAATCCACAGTGATCCACTGTATCCACGATGTCATGTTAATCAAAGCAGAGACGTGTAAATTGGAGGCCTTCATAAAGACACTTGTGCTCTAGCAGGTGGGAGATTAGCACTGTGAATATTCAAGGACACACCGGATCAGTGAAGTTTTTAGGAGTCCAGAGGTCTGGAGCATGTTAGCATGTCCTCAGCAGAGGGAAGGGCCCTTGACTGCATTTGCTTCCCCTACCATTAGGAATGAATCGCAGCAAATGGCAAGCATCTTTGGCTTCTGGAGGCAATTCTGGGAGAATCACTCCCAGGCAGTAGGGCTGGGTCTAATGGAACAGGCCACTTGTGCCATGCTGGACTTTAGAACTGCTACGGACAGTAGTTTCTATGGGCCTCCCCTTCCCCTCCTTTTTAAACAGAGAGTATCTACATCGGCTCTCCTGTGCCCATCCCACTCTTTTCTCTTGGGTGTTGGAGGTTGGGAGGAGATAATGTCCCTTCTGAGTTTCATGGTCTTTACATTGAGAGAAATAGTGCTCAAGAAGCTGCCTACCTGTACCTGCACCTGACTTAGATGGTGAAATCCAGGGCCTTGAGCCTGAACATGACGTTGAAATGGGATGGAACACTGGGGGGAAGGTGAGCATATTCTGCATGTGGGAGTATATGGCTCTTCCCCCAAATGGCTGCACAAATTCTCATCTCAGTTGCTCTTCCAGGGTCTTGCCGTTGCCCCCAGCAAGACATAGAATCTTTGAACTTAGATGAGCCTTTGTGACTTCCTCAACTATTAGAGGATGGTGGACGTGATGCTGTTAAATTTTGAGTAGTTACATGAGGTCAGGAGAGCCATGGTCTCTCTCAGAGTGTTTGCCACTGAAACCCTGCCATTGTGCCTCAGGGCTGCCAAGCAGCCCCTTGGAGAGGTCACTTGTAGGTGTTCTGGCTAACAGTCCTGGCTGAGGTTCTTAGAGCCAGCATTGGTTGTCAGATATGCAAGCATGGGAGCCTTCTGATAACCCCAGCCTCTCCTCCTTTGAACCACCCCAGCTAAAGCCACATGGAGGGAGCCAGGAGGTAAGCTATCCCCACCAAGTCTCAGATTTGGCACACCTCTGAAAGGCCATCCCAGTATCAGAGCTTCCTGTGGGCTTGCCTGTGCACATGGAGAGGTCGTGTATATATATGGAGGTCAAGGGAGAGGTCAGGGCCAAAGATGTTCATTTGGGAGATACCAGAATGTGCATGGTTGTCAAAGTCTCAGGTCTGGGTGACATAGCCTAGGGATAAAGTATATAGAGAGATGGGGGTTAGGGCTGAGCCCTGGGGCATTCCATCACATAGAGTTGGCAGGAAAGGAGATCTAGGAAGGAGTTGGAGGAGGAGAAAAGTCAGGACACAGTGGGTCCATAGACAGGGAGAAGAGGATGACCCAAAGGAGAGGGCTGCTGAGGACAGGTGTGAAAACGTCTGTGCAATGGGATACCTGAAGGTCAGGTGACCTGAGAATAGTGTTAATGCAGCACAGGGGGCAGTGCCAGTGGTCTGGAGAGTTCATGGAAATTCCACCCCTAACCCTTCTAGCCCGTGTCCAGAGGTCAATCAACGAACCCACAAAGGAGGTCCTGACCTTTCCCTCCTTGGAGTTCCTGCAGCTCTAGCTCATTCTCTGTTGTTCTGAACTCCAGGCTTGTCGGCTCAATGGGGCTGTGGGCTTCTGAGCTGGTCTTTTGTTCTTTTGTGCTCTCATCAGTTCCAGGGAGTGCTTGGTTCCTACTAGAAACCCACTCAACACTTGCTGATTGAGCGCTTGTCAATTTCACCCAAGAAATTGAAATGGCTGAGGACCACCCCAGAGTCTAAGCGGCTTATGGAGAAATCACAAACCATCAGGGCTGTTAGAAGTTCTAGAGAGATCAGAACTCAGAGAAAGGAGGAGAAGATACTAACAGGTGCCTGAGGTGGATGGCTGATCATTAATGAGAATTAAGACAAGCAACAGCTTTTCTGGCAACTGGGGGGCCGTGGACAGTTTGTCATCTGTTAAACAAACAGTCTTTATTTCACGAGATTTCTGGGGGCTGCTCCAATGGTAAAAGGAAGTGCTGTCTGTCGAATGGAGTTCCAAGTTCTTGGCTGGGGAGCTCTTTCTCCTTGATGCCAGGAGATGAGACCCTGTGTAAATTTTGAGTAGTTACATGAGGTCATGTAACTACTTCCATGAGAAGGAGAGGTGACATCCCTGCTCCCGGTCAGGCCAAGACAGGGTCCCAATAACTGCAGCAATCTCAGTTTTGGTGGTGTAGTACCCTTGCTGTGTCCTCAGTCTGGGACGATGGTGGGGCCAGAACCCCTGCTCACACCTGCACGAAGAGGGGAGCTGTATGGACCATCAGCAGGGTTGGGGACAGGGGTGCTAAAGACAGACAAGCAGGGTTGCAGGGAGCAGGTGCCTATTCTGACACGACCAGGGCTGGAGCTCTGAGGGGTCCCCTGCAGCAGGGGTCACTGCACCCCCATGGTGCACGGGCGTCTCCGTGAGCAAGGTGGCTGCTGTTCTGCATCAGACACAGACTGACAGCACAGCTGCCAGACCCTCATGTCCCCACCCGCGGTTTTGCAACAACACAGGGGTGAGGCCTGGGATGGAATGATTTGTTAGTGCTCACGCAGGGAGACACAGCCACCCGCCAGAACTGCATTTACCAGCGACCTCTGACCCTGTCCACAGCTGTGGTCGGGACGCTGTTCCAGGCAAGCTATGTGACCACTCGCAGAAGGACAGGCCTCCCTCTGTCAGCCCTGGAGGACTGGTTTTTGTCTCGTACTCCACAGACAGCTTAAAATTGTTATGGAAAAACATTTTATTAACATGTTCAACTCACTTCCAATGAAATGATTAATTTTTCATTTACAGTGGTGTCCAATGTTTGTCTTCTTTTTTTTTCTTTCAAAACCAGCACCAAAAAGTAAAACAAAAATACCATGGGTACAGTACGTAATGTAAGTTAACTAATGGAAAATATATACATTTGACTCTGAAATGGAGAAAAGAGAACAAAGCAATGAGATTATTGCTGCTGAGGATCTTTCCCTGTGTTCTGATAATGTCAAGCCATGGTCAAGTGAGAGGGCTTCATTTGCACCCACAAAAGTAGCACCATAAGGTCGTAAGACTCTGTCGTTAGTAACGCGTTTGTGCAATCAAAAAGGTACAGTACTTGAGTGACAGTACAGGGTATTGTAAATAAAGCAACGTCACTGTTGTGATCACAGGGTTTCAATGTCTTCTGTACAAAGTGGAACAAGAGTGCCATCATGGCTTCGCCAAAATCAATCATTGCTTGTGCCATGAACAGAAGGTGGGCTGGTGAATTTCAGAGCAAGTGCCAGCATGAGCTAAAGGAGGTCAGAGAGACATGGACTCTGGGGGAACCAGTGGGTGTTCGATAATAACCAAATCAATTATTTGCATTTTGAGAGGGTGGGGCCCTTGCCAGATGCATCCAGTTGATATAGTCAAGGTAGCCAGTCGGGGGGAATATTCACAGGCATCGGAGAAAGTGCTAGCCTAGGGGCACGTACATGCCCAGCTTGGGCGGGCCCCGTGGGTTCCTTAGCTGGCCGCCCTGGCTCAGCTCCTCAGCCCCCGAGGCTGCTTTCTGACACTACATGGTGAAGCACAGCCCATTTTGGAACCCTAGCTCCCCAAGAATTTGAGAGTTTTGCAGAAATGGGGTTTGGGGGAGTCTGTCAGTGGCCAAACCCGAGCTGGGGAGGACAGCGTTTTGCATAGGCTGTGCTGCAACACTGACGGGGTTTACACTGCAGGGTGGATCGCGCTATCCTGGCACTCTCTCAATCACAGCACCCAAGCAAGCTTCTCAAATACTTCTCGTTGATTCAAGAGGAATCGCACAAATCTCTTGTCATCCCTACCACGTCTCTATCTCTGGAATATTAGAAATCATAAATTGAAACAGCCTGTAAGACGGGGTTGAGAAGGCAGGAGATTTTCTTTTTGTCTTCTTTCTGATTTAAGCTAATGGACCCTAAAGTTGTGACATCATCAAAAACCAAAGCAGATACATAAACACAGCACCAATAAATCAGGAAGAACTTGGAGATGATCCCTGGGACATTGGCATAAGTGAGATTCCCCCGTCTGCAATAAGGGAGAAGGTGGGTTTGTCATGGTAAAGTCCTTGAACATAAGCACCCATCAAACACCCACCAAGCTGGTGAGCAAAACAGGTCTCCTGGCATCTAGGGTCTTTCTCTCCCAGCTCCCAAAGTGGGCAGGGTCCTACCATCTTCTGTGTTCTTGTCATTTCCTCAGACTTCTAGACAGGGCACACCTCTGTTTTGATAGGTTGCAGGAGGGAAAGACCTTCTTCGTGCTTTTCTGAGGGTCATCTTTGTCTTACTAAGAGGATGGGTCAATACCGACAGCATGACAATAATGGGTCCCCCAAGGTCTGGGCTGTGGGAAGGCTCGGTGCTTGTGCAGTGATCTCGGCCCCCCAGGCCGAGGGGCTTCTGGAGGAAACCAGTCCCATGCCAGGGCAAAGGAGGCAGAGCTTCTAAAAAGAATCAACTTCAGATAGATGGCCAAGGTCAATGGGAAGCCATGTCTAAGGTGCAAAGCTTTATGAAGTACTGACAAGAGTGGAGGCCCCCAGAATGCAGAGGGGCCACACACCCCTGACAAAGCTGTCCTGAGCTCACCTTTATGCCAGGGAACAGTCCCATCACCCAAATGAACAGATGTCCCATTTCATAGCACCTCGAAGAAAGACTTTTCTGTTTCCCTATGTGGTAGACAGTAGAGTATACAAATTAGATGCCTGCCCAAACCCAAACACTTCCAGAATATTCTCCCCAACACAGGTTTTTACGCAAAACTATGTGGCCCTGGTGTCTTTGGCTGATACAGATTCAGACTGTCAGGGACAAGACTTCCAAGAGAAGGCCTAGGATCTAGAGAATATGTTTTCAGAGATGAGCTGAGAGGCTAAGTGCTGACCCTGGCCCTCTCGGGGGGAGCCATTGGCAGAGGCTCACTGACATCTGTCCTTCCTTCCGGGGTGTCGCCGGCTTTCAGAATAAAGCCTGTTTGAATGTGGAATGTCTCACTGGGGGGATAGTCCCCCTGCCCCCGGCACATCAAGCACCGGGAATTCAAACGTCAAAAGAAAGCTGGACAGAAGCGCTCAGTGACGTCTCTTTCTTTTGACAATTGTCTGTCAGAGGTGTTCCTTTTGAGGTACACAGAACCTTAGAAATTACAATAATTTTGTGACTCATGCCTATTTTTTTCCTTACCGGAGAAAGCCATCCAGTGGCCATTAACAATATATTAAGTACAAAAGCACTAACAGCAAACGTCAAGTCCACGCTCAAGTTCTATGCGATTGGATTCTCGGGACAGCCTGGTGGGGGGAGCGGCGTTGTGCTCTGGGGGAGGGGGGTCCCGGCCGCAGGACTGGTGCGCTCTTAGGTGGGGAGGCTTTCAACTAGCCATGTCATCAGGATTCAGGCCTCGCGCTGGCGCGTCGAGGGACCCTTGGGCCACGTGTCATGAGCTTGGTGGCGGTGGCAGTGGCTGGCGCATCTTGTTCGCATAGAAGTCCCTGCACGTCTGGCAGCAGCGCTGGTACCACCGCATGTCCTGACAGAGGTTCTTTTCTCGGATGACCCGGCAGTACACTGTCCACTGGTCCCGCGTACATTTGTAGGTCAGAGCGGCTACAGGGACGGTGGAAACAGAAAGCCCAGGGGTTACGGATGGCCCAGGGACATCAGGATGCCTGCGCAGGGGCGGCCTGTGGTCTGACACACTCCGGAGCTGCCCTCACCGACAAGCACACTGGAGCCTTGCGCGAACGGAGGGAATACACCCCCTGCCGGGGTCACGGGACGCTGCTGTTTTCGACAGGGGACACGCTCCTGTGTCTAACCCGACCCCGTGGCAGAGCATGGGTCTGCCTGCTGCTTCCTCAGGGCCAGGGCACTGTGCACCCTGCTTCTCACCTAAGTGGCACTTGCTGTTATTTTTTTGGAGAAGGACACCATCGTTGCTGGCATTCATAAAACAGAACGGCATGGGGCGGTGGACATCAAAGGGCCACCAAAGCATAAGCTCGTAGCCTAAGCAAATGGCCTGAATCTCCTTCAGGGTCATCCTGCAGAGAGAATGTCCTGCCTGAGGGAGGTCTCTGGAGCATACCAAGGGGGTGTGTGCATGCAAAAGCCCGGGGTGTCCCTCTGCAAGTTCAAAGACCCTCCAGTGAAGCAACTTAGAAACCCTCTTCATTCTGGCTGTGTTCCAGCGTTAGGGAAAAGGGCTCTGGGTAGGAAAATATTCCTCAGGGATTTCTATTTGGAAAAGCGGACACCGTCAAAAGGAATCACCAGATTAGTGTTAAATGCTCCTCTTCTCCCTCCTGTGCCACTGAATTAAATACTCCACCCTATCAACACCTCTGTTTTCTTCTCAAGCGTTAGCTTGGGGAGCATCCCATGCAAACGCCACCGAGGCTTCGTGAATGTCGCCCCAGCTCCTTCACTTCTGGAAGAACGCACCTCCCTTTGCCCTCCTCGTGCACAGGAGCCCAAAAACATTAACTGAAGACCACCCTCCCGTGTTCTTCATTGTTGGCAGAGGGACTAAGCGGGACGCTTGAGCCGTTGTTGTGTTTGAGGTTGCCGCTAGCAGACGTCTTTTTCATGACAAGGAACGAAATCCCACCTCTGAAACCTCTAACCTTCTACAGAGCTGACAAAAGACCTCTTCAGGGCTCAGCTAGGGCCCAAAGGGGGCTTTCTGGCTTACAGAACTCCCACCTCCCCACCCCAGAAACCGGGGGCCACTCACCGAGGCGAGGGGAGGTGATGGTGTTCACGTTGATCTTGTCATTGCAGACCTCCTGGTGGCACTGTCTGTAGGCTGCTGGCTTCGAGAGGGCGGGACACTCGTTGCCATGGCGGCCGGTGACCTTGTGCATGCACTGTACTACGCGGGACTGGAGGCCCTTCCCACAGGTTGAGGAGCACTGCCAGACACAGGGACAGCCTGAGCTGGGGGCCTAACCTACGCCCAGGAGTCCTTGACAATGGCTTTGCAATGCAGCTGCCCCTCGGTGTCATTCCCAGGGGCTTGAAATAATGCGGGACAAGGGGCTTCACTGCATCCCAGGTGTCTGACAGAAACCTGCTTCAAGATGTTACGGACTGAATGTCTTTTGTCTCCCCAAATCCCTAACTCCCAATGGGATCGTATTTGAAGGTGGGGCTTTTGGGAGGTAGTTAGGTTTAGATGAGGGTATGAGGGCAGAGCCTCCACGATGAGAACTGTGTCTTTATAAAGAGGAAGAGAGACCAGAGTCTGTCTTTCCACTGTGTGAGGACACGGCCAGGACACGGGCCCTCACCAAGAAACAAATCTGCTAGCACCTTGACCTTAGACTTCTCAGCCTCCAGAATCATAAGAACTAAATGTCTGTGGTTTAAGCCCCCTAGTCTATGGAGTTTCACCCCAGCAGCCCGAGCTAAGATGCGAGACAGTTGCTAAAACATTAATGTATGAGGCCTGCATTTCACTTCCCACCCTCTCTACCCCCATTCCCAGCAGAGAACTGGGCTTTTGAAATCCTTGAGACAGTGGACAGGGTGGCCTGATGGCACCCAGGAGGCACTGGGCCTGATGACCAAGTGGGTCTTCCCCAGTGCTTTGTGCTGTCGGAGGCTCTGGGGTCTTTGCCTGGTCTTGGTTGTGGAGGGGAGCTCAGGCATGAGCAGAGTCAAATTTCCCGCAAGCCTGGAGGGTCGGGGCTCAGAATCAAGGTGGAGAAAACGAAGTGCAACCTTTTTTTCGCATCACAGAGTCACAGAATCTCATACTGTTTGTGGCTGACAGCTTTAACTCAGACACCAAATCCCGGGCTGCTGGTAGACCTGGGTTTGCTAAAACCTGCCTGGCGTAGCTCAGCAGACATCCCAGGTTCCCAGTGAGCAGACTCGGTAGGACTTTCCCAAGTCCTGTCTCTCTTTGCATCCCTTTAAAGTGCTCCACAGGGAGACTGTCAGCGACTCAGCTCCGCCACCCTGATCCTGCTCTCCGAACTCCTGGGCACTTGCGCGCTCTCCCAGGAGCCCTTGGAACTGTCTCTCCAATAAGCTGGTCGCTTCCAGCCAGAGAGCCAGGTTCCTATGCACTTTCTCCCCATCTGGTGTCCCCTAGCGCCCATGCAACCCGTGATTTATGGGGTTCTGAGAGCACTCTGCAAAACTTTAATAAAGCAAAGGCCTCAGGTGCAATAGCCCAGCTGGAGTTAATACCGGCACCTCGGGGTGGAGAAAGGAGAGCGGGGCCTGCCCTCCGAATGCCACATGCGGTGACGACGCCAGGTGCCGTCCCGGAGAGTGTGCCTCTCTGTCTCCTCCCCTTTGGGCCGGACCTTGGCCTGTGCTGGAGGGAGGACCTTCCCTCCAGGGGTCTGCGAGGAGTCACCAGGCACAGGCTTGATGGGAGACTGCTGGTACCACTTGTGACCACGTGGGCACCGTCTGCTCCGCAAAGAGCTTTTGTGTGCCAGGTGAATTCCTCTGCAGAATCATGTGGGGTTTTTGTTTTCGTTTTCACTTTAGAAGGATAAAGAGGCTCAGAGGGAATGGTGCTCTGAAGGGGTCTTTGCAAATCACAAAGGAGGTGGGAAAACCACAAGTGACACCCCCCGTGGGCTCTGGCATGTTCAAACCAGAACAGGCACGCTCCCCAACAGGCAAGGCGGGCCCCAGGGCCCCCGCTTTGTGTCTTGCTTCACATCCTATCTTCTGGATACACTAGGCATGGGCTGCTTGCGGGCTTGAGAATTCACTGTGCATTAATGGATGCAGACTTCTGGGCCCCACCCTAGACCTTGGGGGTTGGCACTGGAGCACAAGGGAAGTTTGAGGGCTGCTGAGGCGGAGGAACAAGGTCACATGAGGAGGTCCCACCAACAGGAGACCTTGAACTTAGGATGGCTGCCATAGCAACAGGACTTATACCTGGGGGGCCTCTGGGGGGGGGCGGGGAGCTGACAGCAGGTTGGGATCTGTTCGTGGGATTACCTGGTGAGCTTCTAAAAACCTCGGTGTCCCAGGACAATCAATCAATATAGGTAGAAGGGGCACCCAGAGCTGAGAACCTCTGATTTATCCTGAACTTCTGCCCAGTGGCCTGTGTAGTGGAATGAACTCTCTCTTCTTACACTGAAGTAGTTGAATATTCATATACAAATACCGTAAAACCTTAGATTGTAACTTGTTCTTCTAGTGCTCTGCAAGATGAGCAAACATTTCTAATAAGTTAAAAAAATTTTTTTAATGTTTATTTACTTTTGAGACAGAGAAAGACAGGGTGTGAGCAGCGGAGGGGCAGACAGAGAGGGAGACACAGAATCCGAAGCAGGCTCCAGGCTCTGAGCTGTCAGCACAGAGCCTGACGTGGGGCTGGAACTCACGAACCACGAGATCATGACCTGAGCCGAAGTCAGACGGACACTCAACTGACTGAGCCACCCAGGCGCCCCTATTATATACCTTTAAATATGCATGTGTAACTACCTGAATAAATTATATAGTTTATGGAGACATTTGACTAGCCCACCTATACCATTAAAGATTTTTTTATATGTAAGGTGGTTGTAAAATCAAAAAAATAAAATAAAATCTACTTCCTGGGAAAATGGGATTACCATGTACTTGGGACCAGATTCCTGTGACTATTTGGCACTCAACTGCCTTTGTGAGGAAAAGAGGTATCTGCAGGCTGATCTACAAGTGACATCAACATCCTTTTTCTCATCGGATCTTGACCTGCACCATGGGCCCTGGAGCCACCTGCTATAGGAGACACACCCGGAAGGAAGAATTAGGAATTAGGTGTCTTAATATTCCTTGGAGAGGGGGACCACCCAGGGTGGGACTGGTGGTGGTTGGGGCCCCAGGAAACAGCACAGCCTAATGGAGAAGGTGCCTAAAGCTATGCCTATCTTGCTCCTGATGGCACCCCCTGGCCGCGAGGTACCCAAAGCCCTGCTGGCTAGGCGGTCGGCCAGGGGTGAGTTACTTCCTGGCCAGGAACCTCAGGAAGTGCTTCGATGTCTTTTGCAGGTGTCATTATTATGTACGTAAAAATCAGGGCAAGAACTCAATCCTGTGGGTCTATTCACACCAAGCGCAAAACTGACAAAGGTCTCTGCCTGAAAATGATCAATGACCATTGTAAAACTCAGGTATTCAGGGTGACCTTGATGGATGATTTCCTCCTCTGAAAGTTCTGAGTCATGTTTCACATGCTCTGGGGCCAGGAGGTTGGGTGGGGGCAGGGAGAGCATTCATGATGTCCCCCTGCACATGCAGATGGTGTGTTTGCTTATTCTGTGGGTTCGCTTGTAAGGTTCCATAATAAGGTGGAACATTCCACAGCAATCTAGAGGCTGCTGGCCACTGAGCTCAGTGGGGGTGTCTGGTCCAAGGTCACACAGTGAGTGAGTGGCAGAGGAGGGACAGGACCCCAGCTGCCCCATTCCATGGACCAAATTCCATCTTCCTGTACGAATTACAGCTTGCACTGGTGGGAGCCTCTCTGGGAGCCAGGAAATGAAAAGCTAGGTCACTGCCCAGGTCCACCTCTTATTCATTATCTTTCCTAGTATGGGTCACTGGCCTTTAATTTCCCAGTCTGGAGAAAAGAACTGTTCCATGAGATCATGGAATTCTCTCCAAAGATCCTGCATAGAGACTCAAGTGTCTGTTCTCATGGCTCTCCAGCACCTCTGTGAAGCCAGGCAGGGCCAGGTGACAGGCTGGGGGCCGACCCTCCGCTACTGTGGGGGCATGTAGGGACCCTGCAGGCCCTGCCCCTCATAGGGATTTGCCTCTCAGATTAGGCTTGGCTAAATTTTAGCTGGAGTCCTAGGAACTCTGCTGTTCCCACAGCGGTGGGCTGTGAAAGTCCTGTACTCATTAAAAAGAACTTTTGAGAACCTTAGAGCATTTGCTTATCCACCTGAATTGTGTGTGAGCCAGCCCCACAGAGGCTGCTTCAATGCCTCAGGTGAGAAGACAAGCATGTAACCAAGTGGCAGGTAAAGAAACTTCCATTTCAGTCCGGGTGGTGCTAAGCCTACCCACCCCTGCCGAACACCCATGGGTAACCACACTCTCCCCGACTGGGGTTTTACTGGGGACAGAGCCATAGGGGCAGCACAGGCCTGTCAGCACACTCCATCCCTGCTTACTCGCTGTGTGACCTCAGGCAAGTTACTTAACCTATCTGAGCCCCAGTTTCTTCATTTGTGGCTTGAGGATAATAAAACTCTCCTTGCAGAATGATTTCAGTGATTAGAATCACTTGGACGGGTGACCAGCAGGGAGTCTGGGAGAGAGCGAGCCCTCAACAAGTGCTGCTATTATTATTAACAGTGAGCGCTTGGACAAGAACAGAGAGAGCCGACCAGGGAGTCCCTCAAGCCCAGGAAAACACACTGAGTCACTTGGCCAACTTGCTTAGCTCTCCGTGGGGCGGCCATGCCCTGCCTGGCACCAGGCCGCCACAGACAGGTGTTGCGGGGCCACCCTTGCCCGGCTCCTGGCCCTGATCTGGCAGCTCAGCCAGATGACCTCTGAGAGCACAATTAGAAGCTGATTTGACCCTGAAGACAAATGTGATTGCAGACAGGTCTGAAGGGTTGCTTTGAACAGCATCCCCTTGTATGTAACTTGAGCTTGCTGCATTCAGGATAACACAGGCGCAGACAATGGACTCCATCTCTGTCTGCCTCCCCTCGGTCTCAGTTTTAATTAAACAGTGAGGAGACCACAGTGTCTCCAGATTGCACCGGGTTAGCCCCAAGCATTGCTGTGAAGCCATTTTCAGGCTCTTAAAATCCAAGGAAACAGATCTGTGAAAAAACAGATCTGGTCTTGTTAGAAGCACTCTTTTCACTGTTGGGTTTTTTTTTTTTTTTTTTCAGGTCGCTCATTACGTTAACATTTAAAGTGGCTCCCTGAGACTCGGGAAACAAAGATAGAAATGGAGCAGGGATGAATCCAGCAGAAAAGCTCCCTGACAGACGACCTGAAGCAGTGGCAGCCCCCTCCCCAGCAAGTGGCCGCAGCCGCACATCAGAGACTAGGCTTGGTGACCCGCCACCGATCTCAGGGCCCTCCCCTGGCTAGGATGGGGAGTCAAAGACACTTGCAGCGGGAGTTTCACTGGAAATGCAATAACAAAATCAAAAGTTCTGGTGCACAGAGAGCAAAAGGTTCACGGCAACAAAGAGAAATCTTCGACTTGAATTTACTCATGGGCTTGTGGTGTTAGTTCTGGTGCGGCTATGAAAAAGAGGATTCCCTAAAAGAGTGGGAAGGCCTGTGGTCCCTCAGACCCAAGGACATGGTGGAAGGCTTCCCGCCTCTGCTTCCTTGATGACAATGATGGTGACAATAGCAGTAATAGCAGCCAGGTCCACCTTCTGCATGCCCGCTGAGGGCTGGGCCCTGGACTTAACGTCATTCTCGTTAGTCCTTGTTAATCATTCTACTACCAGTGGCTGTGGCCAGGGCAGTGCTCAGAACATAGAAGGCGCACAATAAACACACACCGAATGCGTGAACGGCACCACAAGGGGCACAGGACTGCCTTTCAGAAAGGCCGAATGTGAGGCTTAGGGCGTCCATGTGACTGTTCCCCAGTGACAGCTCCAGGCCCCCCACCCGGCCTCCTCCAGGACCACACCGCTCCCCGGAGGGGAGGATCCAGGTCTCTGTCACCCCACAGAGGCCCGACCCTGATGACATGCTCCACTTCGGTGAGGACTTCCTTCTCTTCACTTCTCGCAGCTATAAAATCACCACTATAAATAACACGGAATCCCAAAGGGGTGTTTTGAGAATTAGCTAAAGGAGGTTGTAAAAACCTCAGGAAGGGGAAAACGCTGCAGGAATGTTTGGTGCTTGCATGAGCCCGGGGTTCCGACAGAGTCGGGGGGCGGGTGGGCTGGCTTCCTCCCCGGGGCTCTGGGGTGAGCAGGAGGCCTGGCAAGGGGGAGCCCTCATCGCGCGGTGTAACCGCCCCCACGTTCTCCCGTTCTCCCGGAGCCTGGTCTCTGAGGGGCCAGCCCGCCCCCGGGGCGGGTGTGGATGGCAGAGAATGAGGCAGGGGGTGGGGGAAGAGAATACCCTCCAGGTAAAACTCCATTTTGTGTCTGAGAGGCACTTGGCTGGTGAAATGTCAAAAGCTCTTCAAAAGCATTTTTGACAGATTTTCCCCCGACTTGGCATTGAGCAATGCAAACATCGGAAGCTGTTGAAACCTGAAATAGCAGGTTTTAAACAGTAATGAAAATCCCCACTGTCTTTGCTCCAGCCTTGAAACTGGAAATGCTTTCTTAGACACACACACACACACACACACACACACACACACCCTTCAACTCATACTCCCTCGCAAACTGTTTTTCCCTTCTAGCCTCAGCCTTAGCTTCGGGTTTCCCCCAAGCCTCTGAATTTGCAACCTGGCGACCTACAGATTCTGGCTGGGCCACGCCAGCCCGGGAGCCAGAAGGCCAAGTTGACTCCTGAGGATCTGCAAGAGCTCTGGACTGTGCTCTGTGAGCCTGGAGCACAGGGGACTCTGCCTGGCCACTCTGTGTGTCCTTGGGCAGAGGCTGTTATCACTCCGGTAGCTTACCTCTCCTAGCCCGTCAGTGACTGTGCACAAGATGCTCCACCCTGCTGGAGGAGGCCGGCCCAGGAGCCCAGCAAATGCTGCAGCAACCCCTCTCCTGCCTCCTAGCCACGCTGTTGCCATGCCCATACACCGGGTCAGGGCACACACTGTTTTATGGGACCTGAACCACATTCAAAGAGCTGCTTTAAGATAACACATATTTGATAGGCCCATGGAAGAAATGGGATTCCACCAGAGATCTGTGGCTGCAGCAGAAGACAATGGCAAAAATAACAAGATGATGATGATGATGATGATGATGATGATGATGATAGAAACAAGCACCTCCCGGGTGATCTCCCTGTGCCAGGCCTTGGGCTAAGTGCTTTTACAGATGCCCTATAGGGGGGTACCCCTAGACCCAGCTGACAGAGGGTGATGCTGGCTCAAGTTTAGAGGAGGCCACAGCCCAGTGGGAGGTGTGGACCTGTGTCATCCTGACCGTCTACCCTACTTTAGGGCATGTGACATAGCATGTGTCGAAACAAAAATGTTCCTTAGGGGCAGCAGCTCCTCTGATTCAATGACTAGGTCCAGGTAGTGGTTAAAACCCAGGCTGCAATGCAGGGGGAGCCACCCCCTCTCTCGGATCCCTTGTTCCACACCAAGGCAGCTGGTTTGACAAAGGACACCACTAGGTGAATGGAGGGGTCAGAGGCATCAGCTATTATTCAGCTCACTTCATGCGGGCACCTCTCCTGGCAATTTCCGGTGACTCTGCTGCTCTACAGGAAGCCCATTTCTCTCACATGAGCAGGTATGGGTCCTGGACTTTTCTCTGCAAGTCCACAACCCAGTGGCAGGCTCTGTTCACCCACGCAAAGTGCTCCACACCGAGGGGGTATTCTGTCCTCTCTCCCTTCTGCCCCTGCCTGAAACGCGTTGAGATCTGATGACCTTCCTTTCATTGGCTGCTTATGCTCCTCAGAGTAATGTCAAATAGAGAGAGAATTGGCTTATCTCTCTCTTCGCCCACAGTGCTGGCTGCCCGCGTGGTATGGCTTCACACACCCCAGAGAAGGGCCCCGATATCCCCAATGTCTCACATACTTCCTCTTTGATGTGCAAGTTTCTTTTAATAAGGACTCAACTTTTTATTTCACAAATAAGGGTAGACAACATGTAGGACCGCAGATAGAGGCAAGGGATTGACATTATGTCAATGACTGATACAGAGCCCTTGGAGAACAGGTTTAGATGGGGGGTGGTGTGGAGAGAGAGCAGGGAGATACTTGACTTGTTTTTTTGGGAGGGGGGTGGATCAGTCGGTTGAGTGTCTGACTTCAGCTCAGGTCATGATCTCGCGGTTCATGAGTTTGAGCCCTGCATCGGACTCTGTGCTGTCAGTGCAGAGCCCGCTTCAGATCCTCTGTCCCCCTCTCTCTGGCCCTCCCCTGCTTGCACTCTCTCAAAAATAAATATTAAAAACAAAACAAAACAAGGGCAGGTAGACACTTGACTTTATACCAAGCATATGCCTATGATGATTAGAGCTGCAGGCATAGGTCATCTCCTACCCGTTTCAGGTTAGGAATCTAAGCCTCTGAGGTTATTATGCACCTGGAAGAAAGGTGAATTAAGAGCCAGAAGGCAGGGACCAGACTCTTAGCCCTGCTATTTTCTAGCTGTGTGACTTTGGGGAAAAAAGCCACATCACCACTCTGAGTCAGTTTTCTCATCTGTAAAATGAGGACGGGGTCAAATGAGATAATATGAGTGAATGTGCTTTGTAAATTTTAAAGCACTGGTGTATGTCAGGGGCCACTGTCACTGGTCCCAACAGGAGCAGTGTCACCCCCTGCCAGCATCCCCATCCACAGTTTTCCCAGGAAGAGGCTGCCTGGGTCCCATAGCACTGTGCTCATACTGGCCCAGTGGGACTCAGGGTGGCCTTCTGCAGTTGGCTCCCTGTCGGTCTGTACCTTGGATGGGTCACTATCCACTCTCATACCCCCAGGGCCCAGAGCGGGTTTTCTGGTACAGAACAGGAGCTCAGGAAATGCTGGTTGAATCACAGAGTCTTGGCTGCCGGCCCCCAGCTTGGCAGGCAGACCAGCCTTGCAGAGTGGGGAGTGGGGTCAGACCCCACCAAAACAGGTGCAAGCTTTGGAAGTGGGGTGTGGGCTGAAAAACTTCCCGTAACAAGCCCCTCTCGTGATGCAAGGTCTGTTCATTGCTAAGGCCGTGGAGCTGAAACCCCCATCTCCCTGCCTAGAGCACAGTAAGGCCTCCACCACTGAGTGAGAGGCTCTCCCAGACTTCCTGGGGGTCTGCAGCTCACACCCTCTTCATGCTTATTTCTTCCTTTGACCTCCTATGGCCCCTGGGAGGTGCTGTGATTTCCACATCAGTCTGGGGCTCGGGTGTGAGGGGCACACCTGGGGCCTGACTGAGGCCTTGGAGTTAGACCAGCCCCCTTCCATGGGACCTTCGCGGGCACCAGGAAGTCAACGGTCACTTTGATCTCTTCAGTGAAAGGGAACAGCCATACTCTTAACACAGACAGCCAACGGTTTTCTTTAAAAACACCATCCATTATGATCCCTCCAGAATAATTTGTTTCTAATTAGAAACATCCCGTCATTTCAGCGGTGATTAATGCCTCTGGTCTTGAAACTGAAACATCTCAACTTTTGATCAAAAGTCATGCTATTCTAGAAAGAAATGCGATTTCCTCCTCTCCCATTTTAAGTGATGTCTCCCTCCCCCCGGGTTGAATACCCAGCAGTTAGCGGGTGAAAACAATGATTTGCACAGATCTGGAAATAGCTAATATCCCAGGAGGGTAGCCAGCTGCAGGCCATTTTTCAAACATGGCAGAGCAGTAATAATGCCCTCAGCAGGGATGGGAATGTGAAGCCTGTCCCTCATATGGGACCCCGGTTACGGTTCAGTCATTTGCTGAGGCTGGGGGAAGGGGAGGGGCCCTGCCTCCCCCAGGTTCTGGGTGTTGTTCTCAGGCACCCCCACCCAGCTACAGGAAGGGATGGGTGCCAGCCCCTTCTCAGGGGTGACTCGTCCTTCTTATTTCAGTGAGTGCAGGATGGCACCTGTGGAATGTCCGTGGACTGGCCGGTCCCTCACCTCCCTGGAGACGGCTTATCTTTCTCAACGGCACCCGTGGGGCCAAGTAACAGGAGACTGCTTGGATGCAAAATGTCAAAGCTTCCAGACACACTGATGCCCTGACGGCCCTTGAAATTCTATTGACTTTCCTTTGGGGCAACTTGTGTGAAGCCTTCAAAGTCTGGAATGTGGGGACGTTTGGAGGCTGGTTACAACGGAGAGGGTTTAAAAGTGCACTGACCCTTGGGGCGACTGGGTGGCTCAGTCAGTTAAGTGTCCAACTCTTGATTTCTGCTCGTGATCTTGCGGTTCGTGAGTTCAAGCCCTGCATTGGGCTCTGTGCTCACAATTTGGTGCCTGCTTGGGATTCTCTCTCTCTCTTTCTCTCTCTCTCTTCTCTCTCTGACCCTCCTGAGCTTGTTTTCTCTCTCTCTCTCTCTCTCTCTCTCAAGAAAATAAACTTAAAAAAAATGCACCCATCCCAGGCATGCAACAAGGGGACAGTGCACAAGCCACAGAGCAGAGACAAGATGTTACTCACAAAGCACATTTAGTCTAAATAAGTGAAAATGTCAGGGTAAGAACCATCCAGTGGAATCCACCAACACTGACCTGATCACCCAGTGAGAGAGGACAAGAATCCCCACGGGATCCTTTCCACTTCTCCAGAGAAGAAATGGGGAAAAACCATGGGCAGATTTCTATTAACTGTACAGATTTCTGTAACTGTGTATGCCAGCCCACCCAGGGATGGCGGTGACAGGAGGGAGTGGTGGTGAGGCAAACAAGGTGGGGGTCCCACGGCTGAGTTCTGTGCAGCTCCTGCCCCACCACACTTGCTCCCAGTATGTTCATGCATGCACAGACTTCCAGTTCAGTGTCCGTGACGAGTTTTCAGCTTGGGAGTATGAGCCTGCGCCTGGGTCCTGGCTCTGGCCAGATGTGCTGGGGAGGGGGCCGGTGGCACCCACAAATGCTGAGTACTCTCCCCAAAGGCTCTGTGCACACCAATCAGATGCCAGCAGATACCAGCCCTGGATGGCAGCCGAGATCATTCCGTTCCATTATTCTTTCTTGTTTTTACTTTCCTTGATCAGGGATAACTGATCAAGCTGGCTGTGGTAAAAAGTGGGCACGGTGGCCTTCTAATGCCTTCCTTTCCAGAAAGCTGGGAGGTGTTATTCGCCATGGTCTGGCTACTAGAGAAGCGGGCCAGCTAAAGGCTCTACCTGGTGGGCTGTGTGTGGGAGTTGGCTGGACCACATACCAGCGTCCTTAGCCAAGGAAGCGCCCCTGAACACCGGAGGAGGGAAAGCCTGAGCTACTAGATCTGGGGCAGTGCCGTGCTAAGCTTCTCAGGCACTAGTCACATTCATTTTCTGGTGTTCTGCAGCTCCTAGCGCCAGGAAGCTCATGGTACTTCAGGAAACAAAAGTGTCCCTCTGGTTCTCAAAACCAGATGGCTATAACGGCTGGAGAAAGCCAAGCCCTGGAGAGCCAACAAACATGTGTAGGGCATGCTGTGGCTCAAAGGCACCGTCACGGGGACTCCGCAGCCCTTCTTGTTCTGTGTCCACTGGTTGGATTGAGCTCTGAACTGGGGTTCAGGAGCTTGGACTCTGCCAGAGGGGTGTGGGCATGCCACTCAGTCTTGGAGCATCTATTGCTTCTTCAGTGAACCAGGGCTAATGACCCTGGCTGTAGGGCACAGGTACAGAGGTAAACCTCAAAGGGGAAATGATGCCAGGTGCCCTGAGACCCTGATGGGTGCACACAGCCCAGGCCCTAACTGACCACTCCTCCCCTCTGCTTCCTGCGCAGGGATATCTGTGACCATGGAAGCCACCCATCAGTAGCACACCATGCACTTAGGGTGGTGACCACTAGGACCCTTCCAATTCCCCGAGTATAATGACCGCTTTATTCCAATCCACACCTGGACTTTTGGAGTCCAGATGATGTTATTTTACTATGTTGGGTAGTTGTCCCTCCACATCTTCTGACAGTTCTGACATAGGACACCCACAAATGTTTTCTTATTGGTTAGAACCCAAGCTGTTGATAGCCTGTTTACGTCAAGCTGGGTCTGACATGATTGGCTACGAGACGGTTTTGGGTACGGTTGTATAAAAGGCTGGGTACTCCTACTGATAAGACAAAGTTAGATGAGATCAGAATGGGTTAGTCCTGGTGACTGTGCCTCACAATGGTGTGAGCCCTGGGTGATAGGTTTGGGGCAGGAAAACGGGCTGAGATGTCCAAGTGCTGAGTCACATATACTAGCACCTTGAAAGCTCGGGGCGTCTCTGCGAAATGGCCAGGGCCAGTGTTAATGATTCTCCATTTCAGAGATAAAGAGACTGAGAGCCAGACAGATTAAGACACATTAAGTGGTGAGTCAGAGCTGTAACTCAGCCCCTTGACGTCTTTCTCACAGGATTCTAGGTTCTAATGGCACTTTTTTTTTTTTTTTTTTGCAAGAGCCTTCAAGTGAAGTTCAAGTGAGACTTCTTCCAATAAGACTCAGCCTGGCAACTCCATACTAAGCGCTATTACATTCATGGAGAAACCGGACCTACTGGCCTCGGTTCTATTGCTCTGGTCAGATTTTCTGATCAGGGCGTAAATAAACAGGGGGTGTTTTTGGTCGTCCCCAAATTCGCAGTTATCCAGATGCTGCATTTCAGCACAGACAGCAAACTGGAACCGGAGGAATTTGGCTTTTATGCACTCCAATAGTTTGCAGGAGTTTGTATTCAGACTTGTGGGAAGGTGGCCATTTGGGTACCAGATTTGGGGAAGTTTTGCTTTCCAATGGCCAAAGCATCTCTCCTTCCATAAAGCAGAGGCACAAACCAAAGAAAGGTACTGCCTGGGCCAGGCAGGTAAATCAAAATGCATAGTGGCTGGAGGAGCCTGGGGAGAGGCTGGAGGACCAGGGTCTGGGGGAAGGTACCAGGCCTGCTTGGCCCAGTTTGTGGTGGCCACGTGAGGACGCAGGCCACATTGCCCTGTTGCCAGATTTCCAGACAGGGGCCCATATCCAGACTTTCAGGTGGAATTGTCCTGTTTTTAAATGTTAGTAACTAATTCTAAAATGTTTAAGACATTGTGCAGGCCATGCAAACACCAGAGGCTCTCGGGCCATCAGTGTGCAACCCAGGAGTGAAGAGGCATCGAGAGAAACAAACAGGGAGTTTTCGGTTGCTAAGACCAAAAAGAAACACAAACACACTCTAGGCTGTCATTAGAAATTTTCTTAGAAAATCCGACATTAGCAAATGTCACTAGAAATTCTATAGCTGTTGGGGCACCTGGGTGGCTCAGTCGGTTGAGCATCCGACTTCTGGTTTCAGCTCAGGTGGTCACCTTGCAGCTTTGTGAGATGGATCCCTGCATCCCATCCCAGCTTTGTGAGAATCCGCTTGGGATTCTCTCTCCCTCTCTCTCCACCCCTCCCCCACTCCCGCTGTCTCTCTCAAAATAAACAAACTTAAAAAAAAAAAAAGAAATTCTACAGGTGTTGGGAAAATGTTCTCTAGAAGGTGTACTGGCTGGGGCTCACATGTGATGACTTAGCTCAGCCCCTGGTAAACAGGCTTTAGAGGTAACAGGTTGACAGATACCAGGTGAATGAGCAAAAGAAGGGCTAAGCAGGAAAGAAGTTTTTATATCGGGTTTACATTCCTGTGCTATTTAAGCCTCTCTGTCCCCCAGGGGTGCAGGCCAGGCTCTGGAAGAAGGCTCTTCCTTTCTGCCACCCCCAAGGCTCATACCTATCCGCCCCTGCATCATCCAGGCCCTCACCCAAGGGTCCTGAAGTGAATGGAAGTGTTGTTTGCCCATGAGCCCCCTCCACATTTGCCTCAGCCAAGGCTCCTGTGTGTTCACAAGGCTTTTGCCATGGCCGGCGGCCAAGTCCCCCGCAGGATGCTGGGGCACAGCCAGCACGCAGCACAGGACAGCCAACTGGCACCCGGAGCACCCTGCTTCGTGCTTCGGGGGGGCGTTCGGTTTCCTTCCGACTGCACGCAGCCTGGGGTCACCGGCAGGTGCACAGCTTGGAGAGAAAGCGCACTTGCCTGGGTAGACTGGGACCGCCTCGTTGAATCGAGGCGCGTGGTGAGATCTGAGCTCCTGTTTCTAGAGTTTCCTGCAGGGTGGAAACGCAGGCGCGCTGGACTCACCTTGGACCAGTCCCCAGTTTTCCACTCGTAGCAGCCTGAGTAGTCCTCACACGCCTCCTCTGCTTTCGGCCTCATGGACGCGTCGCATTTTCCTTGCGAGTTGGTGCACGTCACAGTTCGCTTTTGGGTCCCTTTACCACAGGTGGCAGAGCACTGCAAGACACCGGTTGGATGTTTAATCTGGTCTGATTCAGCTCAAGTTCATCAATGCTTGTTAAGTCGCTCCTATGTGCCAGACCCAGTTCTGGGGACGCAAGGGTGAAAAGGATCCTGGTCTTCCGGAGTCTGATGCACCTGGTCCCTTATGTGACTCCAGCCAAGTGGCTGGTGATGGGGGGAGTAGGGAGAGCTCAGGGGCACCCAGAAGACCAAACTAAGAATTTAGTGGCCTGCTGCCAGGTCCCAAAGACCAATGCAGTGAGTGAGTTCAAGGGGCAAATGCTGCTGAGGACAGACACCAAAGCAAAGATGTGTGAGGCCCCTGGCTCCTCCCGGCTGGCCTGCAGCTATATGCACTCTGCCTGGACCAGCCTGGGGCAAAGGCACAGGTCCAGGGTGGAGAAGGGGGGAGACGCAAAGCCAGGCCACAGGTGACTTTCACGTCAGGCAGGTGGCAAGCTCTTGCAGAGAGCCACGATGACTGTTTTAAGCATGGATGCCAAGAGTGTGATGGAGCCATGTTCCCTGTGGCATTTTACTTTACTTCTTGGGAGACACTTCGAGAGACAGTGTGGGGACGGGGCCCAAGTAGGGCCTGAGGAATGACAAATCATGGGTGAGTCCTGAGAGAGGTCAAGATTCCCATTCCCCCAGGCAGCAAGATACACTGAGTTAGGGATGAGAGATGGAGTGACAAGATGTAAATAGTGCGGTCCTGCGGGGTGTATCTGGAGCCTTCTCCCCGTGAGCTCAGGGAGGGACCTTGCCCGGGCTCAAAGAGGGCTTACCCACCTCCACACCAAGCAGAAGGAAGCCCAGGCAGAGCAGATTTGTGACCTTGGGAGGACAGGTCTGACAGCGTGCATGATCTGGCCAGCAAGAGGAGACATGGCCATAGACTCATGGAGCCCTCCCTCATATCTGCCGGGTGCGGAAGCCCTGTCCCCACCACGCAAACAAACATGGAACTCGTGACAGGGAGCTGAAGGCAGTGTTCTGCCAAGATGTACAGACACAAGGAAACCCAGGGTGCCTGGGAAAGTTCCTCCCAACTGCTGGGTCCCAGAGCTATGGTGGGGACAGCTCGTGAGTGTAGTAGCCCCAACATGGAGCCCTAGCAATGTGAATGCCTGTTTTCATACTTGCTTGATTTATCAGAAATATACAGCAGGGATATTCTTGAGCTACAATAAACTTGATTTTTAAAAAGTTCTACTGTGTCCCCTGAAAAAATGCACATAGAGATCAAATGTTATCTTTATATTTCCATTATTAATGTTTACCCCAAAATGTTATTTACCTTAATTTATTTATTTTTTTTAATGAATTCCCTGTCCCATTTAGCTCTCTGACAGGCCCCTTGGGGTTCTTCCCTTCCCTTCCCTTCTGTTCCCTTCCCTTCCCTCCCCTCCCCTCCCCCCTCCCCTTCCCTCCCCTCCTTTCTTCCCTCTTTTCTTTTTGAAACTCAGATTGGCTTGTTTTAGAAGAAATATATAGGCAGGGTCATGATCCCACAATTCATAAGTTTGAGTCCCAAGTTGGGCTCTGCACTGACAGTGAGGAACCTGCTTGGGATTCTCTCTCCCTCCCTCTCTCTCTGTCCTTCCCCCACTTTCTCTCTCTCTCTCTCTCTCTCTCTCTCTCTCTCTCAAGGTAAATAAAGAAACTTTAGATGAAATACACAGGCTTCATAACTGGTCACCTAGCGGGGAGCTGGACAGCATGAGTATTTGGTCCTGTGCATGGGTGAGGGACAGCTTAACAGGACCTCAGGTACAAGGAGTCGGTCTATGGCAGGTGTTACCTTCCTGGGCAGGCTGGGTTGTGGCCAGGAGGGCTGCTGCAGGGAGCCTGGGTTCCTGAGTCAACCTTCAACTTCTGCTTCTCTGTACGGTGATGCTCCATGACCATTTCATCAGCCCCACCCTCACCATTTGACGTGCGGGCTCCTCCCTGGCACCGGCACCCACACCACTGGCTCTTTCTCCAACTAGAAGCCTACTTACCACTTATGCCTGAGTTTCTGCATTGTCTTACTCTATTCTGTGTTCCCTATCCCTTTCCTTTGAAGTTCAAATGCTAGTGTCCAGTCTGTTTCTTTACCAAACCCTAGCTCAGCCCTTCTGACCACCAGCATTGGCTGGAAGCCTTAAGCCTTGAGAAAGGGGCAGCATTGCAGGTGGGGTTTCCTCTGGGGGACCTAGGAGGGCCATGTTCAGTTTCCCCCTTGGCTTCTGATCCAGGGATGGGGACCAGAAGCCCAGGACAGGAGAGAGTCACTATCTTTTGCCTCCTTCCTGGTTTCTGCTCCTCATTCTAGCAAAGCTGTGAAGAAGGTGGGGTGTAGACAGTAAGGGTGATCAACACTGCTGGCTGAATAAGGGCAACCTTGTTGATCAAATACATTTCTCTGCCATCAGAAACGTAAACCCATTTGTTTCCAGAAGAAATATTAAAGGGGTTGATTCAGCATGTGGTCAAGTAGTAGAAATATGAGTTTGGTGAGCATCTCATGAATGGGGGCGAGATTTGATTCCAAGTTCAATGTGCAGAAAGATGCATTTGGCTCAAGGCTGGGCTGAGCCAGAATTAGACTGATAGGTACAGATGCTATTTCAGCATTAGGATCACATATGCGCAAAGATACAGATGTGAAATTAGAGATATTTCTTTTTCAAAAAATTTTTTTGCATTTATTTATCTTTGAGACACAGAGCACAAATGGGGAGGCAGAGAGAGAGAGAGAGAGAGAGAGAGAGAGAGAGAGAGAGAATCCAAAGCAGGCTCCAGGCTCTGAGCTGTCAGCACAGAGCCTGACACAGGGCTTGAACTCACAAACCGTGAGTGAGATCATGACCTGAGCCAAAGTTGGACACTTAACCGACTGAGCCACCCAGGTGCCCCTAGAGATATTTCTTTAAATCTTGCTTCAGTTGTCTCACCTTTTTCAATCTGGTATTCTTTAACACTATGGTGATAGTTGATAATGTCAGGTTTGGTTATTTTGGTAAGGACTTTTTTTCTCTTTTTTCTATGAGAAAGAATCCAAATGGAAAATGTATGGCTTTGATCTGATTACAGTGTAAATCTTGTTTGGATCAGGAGTCTGGTGATCAAGGATCTTAGGCTCAAGGTGGGTTGGGGGAAGACTGCATTCCTGCCTCTACCCCTCCAGCAAGTAGCCCCCCTCCCTAAAAGAGGTCCCTTGAACGTTTAACTTACAAACCTTAGTACATGTAAAAAAAATCAAAATTTGAAACTCTCTCTTTTCTCTAAAATATAATAACGGGCAGGTTAAAGACTCAAGTCTTTAAATGGGTACATGTTAAGATCCGTCTGAAAAGTAATCCCCATTTCAGAGCAGCCAAGGGCAGACTTTTCGTTCATTAAGAATGGGCTGAATACTTTCTTATTCAAAATAATTCCAACTGTTTGGCAATAAAAAGGAACTTTAAAAATATTTTCCACACTGAAGAGTGTCTTGGATTTAGCCTTTCTGACTTTCCTAGAACACATTTGATGGGGGATCTGAGGGAAACTTGCCCTTTGTTCAGCTATTTTTTTGTTTTATGGCCAAACAGTCAAAATCATTAATGCAAAGTCAATGCAAAGCCTTGAAAGATGATATTACCAAAGATAAAATATTTCCAGAATCACTCTTCAGCCTAAGTTAAAACTTAAGGCTTAATTGACCTCTTTCCAACATGTTTTATGGCATGAGGTGTGTGATTCCAACTTGCACACTAAAAACTGTCCCTTCCAGCATCTGCTTGTCTCTTACAATCTACAAAGACTGACACAGAGTTCAAAGAAAGCCTATGATACCACCTTACCAATCTGATCACACTAAAGTTCAAATGTGTTGAAAGAAAATTAAAAGATTGGTCAGTTGTTCTGTCTGTCTACCTACTTATGTACACACCTACCCATCTATCCATCCATCCACACACTCATCCATCCATCCGTCCATCCGTCCATCCATCCATCCATCCATCCATCCATCCATCCAACTTTACATGAGAATTGTCATAGGAAATGGGATCAAACTGTGATATATATTATCAAAAATGTATACATGATCAAAACCACATTATCCATGCTTTGTTTAGCCATATTGTTATCTCAGATGGAATTTAAGAATATGTGACTAGAATACCTCTTTTGGTTATCTGGGGGTTGGCGAGGACTGTGATATGTGATATTGAGTCACAAATACCATGGAGGGAAAGGCACCAATTGGGTGGCGGACAAGGCACAGAGGCCCTGTTGGTGGGTTCAGCACTGGCGACAGCCCAGGCACCCACCTGTGACCACTCAGACGCCTCCCAGATGGACAGGCAGTCCTGGCCTTCACAGCTCTGCACTGGTGCTGGCCGGGGGCCCGGGCAATAGAGGGGCCGCGTGGTGACATGTGTGCCGTTCTGCAGCTGGTACACGCAGGTCACCTCCCGATGCTGGATGCCCTTCTCACAGGTCGCTGAGCAGGGGCTCCATGGGCCTGCCACCCACCTGTCCAGGAGGAGGAAAGACAGTGAAAAAATAACTGGGTGGAAAGGCCAGTTTCCCCGGAGGGCCTTCTGGACAGATCACGGCATCTTGGGTCTGTAGTGTGAGAGAGGGAGATAGACTCAAAGAGCTTTGCAATCAACTTTAGAAATAATTCTGAAGTATTAGGGCAGAGGAAGCCACATGAGTTGAGTAGTTCAATAGCTTATTCAAAACAGAAATCCTTCTGCACACAACACCTCTATGGCTGATTCAATTATTGCTCCCAAGTGGTCACTCTCCTTGTAGCGGGATTCCATATCCCACCCACTGTCTATGACGTGCTTTGTTCAATGGGGTGTGAGTGGACATGAAGCTGGCCATGTCCCAGCAGAAGCTTTGAGTGTGATTATGTGGTTTGGCTCTGGTTCTCCCTGTTTCCTGCCCTCTGCCATGAGAGCAGCAGGTCCCAATACAGGGGATGCTCCAACAGCTGAGCTCTGTAATAACATGACACCATTTGTTACAAGCCACTGAGATACCGGGCTCGTTTGTCACTGCAACAAAACCAGACTGGTATAGCCTATGACAAGGGACACTCCAGGGCCAGCTTGAACACACCAGGACCAGGTATTCCCTGCTTTTCAAAGAGTGGATAGCCCTTTTGGGTGGGGACTGTCACTCTTGAGGAGGCAACTTGTGGGCTGTGACAGAACTGAGCTGTTGCAAGTGCTTGACTAGAACTTGGCCTACCTGCCTTATCTTTCAATGACCCCGGTTCCGCCATGGCTCCTGTTGGCCTTGTGGTGTTGGAAGGAAGCTGAGAAGTTGTAAATCATGATTTCTCAGGACACTGAGTGGGGCTTTGAATGGCCTTTTGGAGACACAAAAGGACTCTCTCCTGTTTGGTCCCTGCATGACCCTCAAGTCCACCTAGCTCCCAGGAGCTCCCATATTGACAGAATGGCTCAATCTATGGCCATGTCTGATAAACACACTCCTCTTCATCATCATCGAGTCCTAAGCTGCTCAAACCAAATCTGATTATGCTATCCTATTGTTTAGAAATAACAGCAGTGTTGGGCACCTGGGTGGTTCAGTCGGTTAAGCGTCCCACTCTTGATTTCAGCTCAGGTCATGATCTCAAGGTTCGTGAGATCAGGCCCCGTGTTGAGCTCTGTGCTGACAGTGCAGAGCCTGCTTGAGATTTTCTCTCTTCCTCTCTCTCTGCCTCTCCCTCATTCATGCTCTCTATCTAAATAAAACACTTAAAGAAAACCCTAAAAAAATATATCAGCAGTGCCTTTCCACAGGCAGGTCCTTGAGGGGACACTGGATGGTGCCCCCCCCCCCCCCCCCAATTCTTCTCCAGTTCTAGCTTACTTGCTCATTCACCCATCCTAGCATGGCACATTCACTGAGGGTTTCCCATGTGCTGGGCACTGTCCTAGGTTCTGATGATGAGGCAGTGAACAAGACAAGGCCCTGCCCTACAAATCTTACCCTCCTAATGGGGACACACAGTAAATCAACAAATGTATACAATAGAATATAACACAGTAAACTATATATAACATATATCATATATGAATAGAGGAGATGCCACATGGTAGTAAGTGCCTCAGAGAAAAGTAGGGCAGTGTAGGGAAGGTCGGGGAGGAGGAGGGGGGTGAGCACACAAGTTGGCGGGGACAGCCTCACTGATAAGCTGACGTGTGAGCAGAGCCTGGAAGGAAGCGAGAGAGTAAGCAGAGAAGACTTCCAGGCAGAGGGCACAGTGGGTGCAAAGGCCCTGGGGAGGAGTGTGCTAGCAGGGTTGAGGAGCAGCAAGGAGCCCAGTGTGGCTGGAGAAGGGGGGAGGAGGGAGGAGGGAGGAGCGGAGAGAGGGGCATGAGAAGGTACAGGGGGAGATTCTACAGGCCCTGGCTGGCCACTGTGGCTCTTGTTTGAATAAGATGCAGTCCTAGGGGGTTTGGAGACAGGAGTGACATGCCCTGCAGGGCAGCAGCAAGGAGACCAGGGAGGAGGCCACTGCACCAGTCCAGGCAGGGGATGAGGGTAACTTGTACCAGCTGGGGGTAGTGGTAGTGGTTGGGGTAAATGTTGAGAAGAGGGAGCTCCCCGGGCCCCTCCCTCCACTGCTCCTCCTCATCCCTTAGGGCAAGCTCAGGCCACCTCCTCTGACTTTCAGTCCCCTTGGAAGAGCTCATCCCTGTCCTCTATGCCCCCAGGGAATAAATCCAGGGAAGCTTCTCTTCCCAGACCCCTTGCATAAACTGCAGGATGGAAAGGGATGCAAAGGAGTGTGTGTACCCTGGGGTGTGAGGACAAGTGACATGTTGCCTGTAAGTTGCTTACAGCAGCACCTGGCACACATCAGCCCTTATAACTTGTAGCAATTGTTATTCCTTATCTTCTCGGCAGGAGGAGATGAAGTCCCAGAGGGCAGTGAGCAAATCTTGCCCCCATTTCAGCACCTGACAACTATTTAAACGACACTGTAAGAACTAAACCCAATCCTTCCCATTTCTCCTTGTTCTGGTCTTTGGAGTGACATGATTACCTTCCTAAATATTTGAAGATGGCTCTGTTGTTCCCCTTGTAAGTTTTCTCTTATCCTGATCAAAATAATTTGCATGTGGCAGATCTGAATCCTTTCCCTTCTAATTCTCTAATCAGTCACTACTGTTCTCCAAATGGATTGCTTTGTCATGGACAAAATGGCCCAGATGGGGTCTGAAAGCAGCAGGAGAGAATGTGATGATTTTCTCTCTCTTTAAGTGGAGGCTCCATGTTTATTAATGCAGCTCAGCTCCTTGCCATTTCTGTTTTCCAAACAAAATAGAACTTAGAGGACTCTCAGCCAGATCCCCTTTGTCCTGACCTTTTGCAACTGACTTTGTGAATACAAACGTCAGGCTTTAGGCTGATGACACCTGCTGTTGTGCTGACCCCAGCTGTGAACAGAGCTGTGTCCCCCTCCTGTCTTTTGTATTTGCTGTGCTTCCTGGAGGCCACCCCTGGGAACTGGGACCACTGCGTCATACTCATGAGAATGTCACCTGCAGGCTCTTGGCCAGAGGGTGCCGGTGTCTCCATCCCTGGACACACAACCAGAGCATGTGCTCTAGGAAATATGCAAATTGACTCTGATCCACACAAAGGTCCATCTGGGCAGCCAAGGCGATGGGGAAGAGCTGGGAGAGGTTTAGCAGTCCTGCCTCAGACGTCTCCTATGCCTCCTGTTCTATCACTGACTGGAAGAGTCAGACCCGAGGGGATCAGATTCTTATAGAGCTGTGAGGGATTGCCAATCTTCCCCGTTCCTCCTTCCTTTGCTTCTGGTGTCTCTTGTGCATTTTGGGTGCTTTGCAGCAGTATGACAGAATGGAAAACAGCCTATGCGTCCCTCCTCCCCTTTCCAGAAGAATCCTTTGACCCCCTGCAATGTCCCCTGTTGCTGTTGCCCAGAGTCTGGCAGAGGAATGGGTGACAGAGCCCCACACATGTAGACATGCATGAAACTGATCTATGGTCAGCCCTGCTCCTTAACTGGGGGGGGGGGGGTTTCTCTGTCCCCTGGGGCTGTGTAAAAGCGCTGTCCCTGCTCCTGTCCTTGGGGTGATAGTTACTGTCAGATGTACTGAGGATCTGCTGAGATTCAAAACAAGCTCTGTCTGAGGCCAAGGCACCCTTCCAAACCTCCTGTGGCTCTCACAGATGACCCCACACCTGCAAGTTACACGTGGGGCAGCTAATGGCACATTCCCATCTCCTTGCCCCTCCACCCTTCCTTCTCCCCTCCCACTTCCCAGCTCCGCACAGGGATCTGGTTATCCAGACGCAACCATGGCACAACACCTCAGGAGAACGTACAACAAAATATCATTCAGCCTTAAAAAGGAAGATTTGAAAACACACTACAATATGGAGGAGCCATGGGGACATCATGCTGAGTGAAATAAGCCAGTCAGAGAAGGACAAGTCCTGAAGGACTCCACTTACATGAAGTAACTGGAGTAGATTCATAGAGACAGAAAGTAAGATGGTGGCCATCAGGTGGGAAGGAATGGGGAGCTAGTGTTTAAGGGGTACAGAGCTGTATGTGAGCAGGAGGTGGGGTTCTGGAGACAGACGGTAGTAATGGGCACTCAGTGTGAATGTGCCTAATGCCACTTAAACTGTACACTTAAACAGGGTTGAGGTGGTAAATGTTATGTGTATTTTCATCACAATTGAATTTAAAAAATTTTAATATATTTTATCATCAAGTCAGCTAACATACAGTGTATACAGTGTGCTCCTGGTTTTTGGGGTAGATTCCTGTGATTCATTGCTTACATACAACACCCAGTGTTCATCCCAACGAAGTGCCCAACTAGACAGAGAGTGAGAAGGGAAGGGGCAGAGAGAGAGAGGAAGAGAGAGAATCCCAAGAAGGCTCTGTGCTTGATCTTGCGAACCATGAGATCACGACCTGAGCCAAGAGCCGGGTGCTCCTTCAGAATTTAAGGAAGTGATGGTTAGGAACAGGAAGTAAGTGAGAGAAGGAAAAGGAAGTGAAGTGTTCTCAAGTCCCAGGGAGGCCATGATGAGCCGGTGAGAAGGCTGGTGCTCAGCTCTGTGCAGACATCAGGTAACCGCGGAGCATCCCTGAAGGGCGTCTTCACCGAGCGCCTGTTGCCCCGCCTGAGACGCGTGCCAACCAGCTCCAGGAGAGCTGTTGCCCCACACAGGCACACAAGTTGCAGGGGATCAGAGCTATTTTTCAGCTAGACTTGTTTTTGCTCATCTTGACAAACAGCCACATTCCCTCCGTGAGGCTGGGGGAGCAAAAGATGACTTTCTGGAAACTCTGTTGCTGGTGGCTGAAAGAAACCATTTTACCAGCAGCCAGGAAGTCTGCAGGAGGGTCCTCTGTGGGAGAGGAACATCATGCAAGTAAACATCAGAGTGAAGTCCCACTAATCCCGAGTCCAGGAATGGGAGAAAGGAACTGTGATTCCGTAAAACAATTCATATTACAAGTGCAGTTCAAGCCTGATTGTTTTTTCACTCATGTCCTCTAAAAACCTTAACAGTGACATTTATTAGCTAAGTTTGAGTTTGTAGATCTTCTTAAAAGCAGTAAAATTCATGCTTCAGGAAGCCCCCATTAACACTTCCTTAGTTCGGGCCACCCTTCCTCGGTTGCTCTCAAGTCTGGAAGGACTGAATTCCTTTCCTGTCCAGCAGGAAACAGACTCAGATCCTCCGCACATACTTCAAGTTCGATGCTTCTCATCAGATCCTCCAGGCAGCTCAGTCACTGCCTGAGACCTTGTATTCTTTTTTTCTTTTTTTTTTTTATTGCTGCTGCAGCAAATGACCATAAACTTAATGGCGCAAAACAACACAGATTTATTATTTTATGCTCCTGGAGGTTGGAAATCTGACATGGATCTCACTGGTCTAAAACAAGGTGCTGCCGGAGCTGGTTCCCTCCAGATGCTCTGGGAAGACTTGCCTCTTCCAGCTTCTAGATGCTGCCCCAGTGCCTTGGCGTATACTCTTGTCTCCATCTTCAACGCCAGCAGCATCTGGCCAAGCCCTTCTCATATGCTATCACTCCAACATTCTCGTCTGCCTTCTTCCTCCACTTTTAAGAACCTTTGTGATTGCACTGGACCCAAGCAGATGATACAGGATAATCTAGTTTAGGGCCAACTGATTAGCAAGCTGTAGTAGTTTGCTTTTTTTTATTGCTGGAAAAAGTACCACAAACTAGATGGCTTAAAACACCAGAAAGCTATTCTCTCACAGTTCTGCAGGTTCGAAGCCAGAAGGCAAAGTGTCATAGGGTTGCTTCCTTCTGAGGGCTGTGAGGAAGATGTTCTATGTCTCTCTCCTAGGTTCTAATGACAGCTGGCAATTCTTGGTGTCCCTTTGCTTGTATGTGTGTTACTCCATCTCTGCCTCTGTCTTCACGTGATGTTCACCCTGTGTCTCCATGTCCTTACATAGCTGTCTTTGGAAGGACACTAATCATATTAGGTTAGGGGCCCACCCTACCTCAGTGTGACCTCACCTTAACTAATTACAGCTGTAATGACCCTATTTCCAAACAAGGTCACATTCTGAAATACTGACGGATAGGACTTCAATGTCTTTTTTGGTGTATGTGTGGTGGTGGAGATGCAGTTCAACCCATCACACAACTTTATTTCCAATTGCAACCCTCTGATTTCCCTAATTTCCCTTTGACATGTAAAGGGAGTTCCAGGAATTAAGACTGAGATCTCTCCGGTGGGGGGCACTATTCTGCCTACATTCCAGTTCTGAAAATTTCAGCTTCTATTCAAAATTCGCTTTCTGTTCAGATCTTGATTTGGCTGAGATTTAAACTAGGCAAAAATCTTGTGAAACCCGCTGCAATGTGACTTAGTTGTTACAAAGAAACAATGACATATTTAGGATCAAGTTCTTTTGACACAGTTATTTTATGTTGACTATCTAGGGAATCTTAAATATAGAGAGCCAGAGAGAGAACACTGGTAGGTCATTCATTTTCAACAACTTCAAACTATAAACAAAACAAAACAAAACAAAACAAAAAACTGTGAGATGTATTTCAACACAAGATGTGTTGAAGCTAACAAGTGTTGTGTCTAAGGGATTCAGTCAACTTTATGCATCTACAAAATGCATCAGTAAGAAGGATCTGATATTGGCTGAGCATCGATCTATGCTTAGCTCTGTGCCAGGAATGTTCCCTACATTAGTTAAATTAACCAACGTAAGGAAAACAAGATGCCAGTATGTGATAATCTGAGCAACTGTTATGGAGACAAATGTCAGGCATAGCATCCTATAGGCCACGTGTAAAACATCACAGCATAAAAAGAATGATGGGAAACATCTCAGCCAAGTGTGTGGTCCTTGGGGGAAAGAGAAACATATAAACAGACAATTTCTTCACTATCTTATAAGTGCTGTGGAGGAAATGGACCTTGAGTTGGGTCCTGATGGTCAATGTGAAGTTGGCCAACCAAAGAAGCAGGACTGGTGCTCTCATAGAGAGAGCCTGCCCATGATCCCATGATATTTAAGCAGCAGGGGGAGGGAGGGAGGGGAGAGAGAGAGAGTGCGAGCAAGCAGCTGCCCAGTTTGGGATGGCTGGTTCTTGGAGTACTTAAGGGCGGGTGGAAGAGAGGTTGCCTTGGGTGTCTCAGGTAACCATGAATCTTGGGACAAGATGATGACTTTCACTGAGGCAGTAGTGCAGAAAAACAGATATAAGACTATTCAAGAGTGGGGTTGAAAGGGCTTTGGGTATGTGGGGTCAAGGTGGTAAAGGGGGCAAGAGTCAAGCTCAGGATTCCAATGGGCTCAGAGGAGGCCAACAGTACCTCCACTGCAAGGGAGAACATGGGGAGAGGATTTAGCTTGGGGGCAGAAGGGTGGGCACCACTTTGAGAGGGTCAGTTTGAGGCAGCCGCTGGGCAGCTGAGTGGTACTTGGAAGGGTCTGAATGTGCAGTTCTGGAGTTCAGGGGTGGGATCTGGGGTGGAGACACAGGGTTGGAAGTCATCAGCAACAAGGTCATGGTAGAAAGCAAGATAAGAACAACTCACCCAGGGAGCTTCTACAGGGAGAAAAGAGGATGGGGGACAGATGGCAGGGGTTGGGGATGCAAGCATCTATGATTGGAATAAGGAGCCAGAGAAGAAGCAGCCAGCAAGGCCAGGGAGGGTGGGAGGGCTGTTCAAGAGAAGCCAGGACAGGGTAGGGTTGGAGGAGGCCTGAAAAGCATTCTCTGGATTTAGCCACAAGGAGGTGTTGCTGACACAGGAGAGGTCCCAGGGAGAAGAGGGTGCCAGCACTGTGAATGCAAGGTTGACTGAGGGTAGAGAAGACAGACTTCGAGAATGCCCCTTCAATAAGTCTGGTTTGATGCCTACACAGTGGGGTCCACAGACTCTCAGTCCTGGAGTAATAATGCCCAGGCTTTGGAAACCAGGCCTGTCCTCACCGCAGAGGTAAGGAAGACGTCTCACTACTCTCACTGAGGCTCTGGGCCCGTGGGCTGCACATGGAGGAAGGCTGAGTTAGAAGGTTAGACCTGAGGACTGAGGGGTGGAAGCAACGGATCCAGAACAGACAGGGAGGTTTCTCTCATGGACACATCTGTCTAGAGGGGCCACCCCTGCCCACTGGTAGTGGCTTTGGGAAAAGTCATCCCAGCACAGATGGCAGAGGGGGAGACCTGTCAGAGACCTGCATAACGTCTAAGACACGGGTCAGGGACCGGGTGAGTAGAGAGAACGTATGACAGGGATCGCCACTGTCTCCCCTTGGGATTTGGTGGCAGAGTTCAGGCCAACTGGCTCGTGTACCTTGAAAACGGGTCTGGCCTGAGAACGATCGTGTCCATCTGTAAGCCGTGGAGGACCCAGGCAGTCTGATTTGGAAAACCAGACAGATCGAAGCTCTCCCTTCTCACTTACTCTTTGTCAAGAGAAAGTTGGAAAGCACAGGCTCACCTTTGCCCTCTGGTGGGTCAGCACTATACTCTGTGTGGGCATGGTCACCCCTCTGCTTTGTGGCCTGGTCCTTCCTTGCCGCCATCTTGCTTTCACCTCCCAGAGCTCCCAGGGGAAGGACTTTCTGCATTACAGGTGGAGAGACCACTAGGACACGTGACCAGGCTCACCCGAGACCCACCAGTTATTAAGTAGTGGGGGTTTGTGTGTGTGGTGGGAGGTCCTCTGTGTCCCAATCCAGGGGCTTTGTTTTTCACTTATACAATTATGCTTCTGGTTAGGGTACGCCTGACTAACCTCCCCATGATACCTGTAAATCAAAGGTGCCCACGTATTTCAGTCACACATTCTCAAATTCTCAGAAGCCCACATTCAGGACCTGGACTCGAGTCTTCACCAACTCACCAGCCACGTGACCTTGGGCACATCAGTACTCAGCCTCAGTTTCCACCTCTGCACAATGTCGGTAGTCCTTTCCTCTCACAGGCTTTGGTGGAGGATTGGCCCACGTGATCTCTGTTTACATGGTCCAGGCCCAGATGATAAATGCATGGGAGGTAAGATCCCAGGGAAATGGCTGGCATGGAGGAGGCCCCCAGGGATGTGGGTCTCTTCTCCTCCTCCCCTGTGCAGGGCTGCTGTCCATTGGGCTGTGAGGGTGCAGCCAAGGAAACGCATACACCTTGCTCTGCCTTCCCGTGGATGACAAGGCCTTTCCCAGCACACCTGAAGCTTCGGTCACTGCGTGTGCTGCACGCTTGGGGGTCAGGAGACATGGCAGAGGCCAGCTGGCCAAGTGCCGGACCTCCTGGACTCTCTCCCCAAAACACCACAGAGGACCCTCAGGCAGCAGCAGACTCCCATCTGCCCGAGTCACTCTTGCGTCTCCAGCCAGATTAGAGCCAACAACTCCGTTAAGAAAACAATCAAAACACGACTTCAACACGTGTCATTTATAGTCTCTGAAGATACGTGGCTGCTTTTATGGAACAGATGTCTGTGAAAGAAGGAGCGGGGTGAGGAGGGACAACAGGGGCTTCACAGGCCCAGCTGTGATGCTCTCCCGAGGGGACCAGGGTGATGCTTTACAGCCGCACGTTCGGCTCCAGCTCAGCATTTCTCCATCTATGACTTGAGAATTATGAGTTCTCATATACATTCCCCCGAAAAGTAATATTATTCACATATTTGTTTTTTTTAAAGGAGGAAATGAAAACCTGAAGGGCATAATGAGGAACGAATATGCTAGTCTGTGAATGTGAGCTTTTGTGGGCTTGAGGGTGTTAGTCCAGCCCTGAGAACCAAGATGAGTGACTGGCTGGAGCCCGAGAACCTTCCCCATTTTCCTGAAAGGGTCTTTGGATCACTGTGGTTGGTTCTCATTTGCTAGGGAAAAGAAGGCAAAGAGAGGGAGGGGGGATGGAAGGAAGGGAGGGAAGGAGGGAGGAAGGAAGGAATGATGGACAGAATTCCACACTTAGCTAAAATATAGTTTAAGGGAAAATGTGTTAAAAATAGTTTCTCGGGGAGACTGGGTGACTCAGTCGGTTGAGGGTCTGACTTTGGCTCAGGTCATGATCACACGGTTCATGAGTTCAAGCCCTGTGTATGGCTCTCTGCTGTCAGTGCAGAGCCCGCTTCAGATCCTCTGTCCCCCCCCTCTCTCTGCCCCTCCTCTGTTTGTGCTCTCTCTCTCAAAAGTAAATAAACTTAAAAAAAAAAAAAAGGTCTCTCTAGAGGAGGTGGGGGAGATGGGCAAAATGGGTGATGGGGATTAAAGACTACACTTATGATGAGAGCTAAGTAATGTATAGAACTGTTGAATCACTATATTGTATACCTGAAACTAATATAACACTGTATGCTAACTACATTGGACTTAAAATAAAAAACTTGATGAAAAAATGGTTTTTCTAGATATTATACCAGCTAATCCTTTTTGATGGCTTCCTTTGTACTGGGCAATGTTCTCAGCACCTGACATGATTCAACTTACTTGATCCTTACAATGGTCCTATATAAAGCCATCCTACAGATGGGGAAATTGAAGCACAGAGGGGTTAAGTGTCTTGCCCAAGGTCACACACTAGTAAGTGGAAGAATCATAACAGTTCCACTGAAGTGTAAGTCACATAGCATATAATTCATCCACATATGGAGGACAATTCAATGTATTCACAGAGTTGTGAAACCACCACCAAACTCAATTTTAGAACACTTTAGTTACCCCCCAAAGAAATCCCTATGCCTTAGCTGCCATCTTACGTACCCCCTATTTCCATCCCTCCCAGCCCTACACAATCACTAATCTACTTTCCATCTTTATAGATTTGCCTCTCCTCGACATTTCATATACATGGAATCCCATCACATGTGGTTCTTTGTGACTGGCTTCTTTTTTTGGCATAATGTCTCCAAGGGTCATGTATGTTGTAGCATGGAGCAGTATTTAATTCCCTTTTATTGTTGAATAAATAATATTGTTGCATGGATCTACCACGTTTCATTTATCAGCTCATCAGTTCATGGGCATTTGGGCTGTTTCCATGTTTTGGCTATTATGAATCATATTATGATGAACATCTGTGTATAATTTTTGTATGGATGGCTGTTCTCATTTCTCTTGGGTATATTCCAAGGAGTGGAATTGCTGGATGATATGTTAACTCTAAGTTTAACAATTTAAGGAATTTAAGACTTTTCCAAAGCAGCTGCACCATTCTGCATTCCTGCAGTAGTTAATGAAGGTTCTAAGTGCTCTACATCCTTATACATTTTTGCTAGTGTCTGTCTTTCTGATTATAGTCATCCTGTGGGTGTAACGTGGTATCTCATTATAGTTTGGTTTTACTGTGGCAAAAGACACATAACATAAAGTTTAACATTTTAACTACTTTTAAGTGTACAGTTCATCGGCATTCACTACATTCACACTGCTGTACAGCCATCACCACTATCTTCCAAACTTTTCTTCTTCCCAAACTGAAACTCTGGACTCATTAAACAATAACTACCTATGCCCATTTCCCTCCAGCTCCTGGAAGCCATCATGCTTTCTGTCTCTATGACAACTTATATGATACAACTTATATAAATGGAATCATACAATATTTGTCCTTCCGTGAGTGGTTTATTTAGCATAATTTTCTTCAAGTCTCATCCCTATGGTAGTAGGTGTCAGAATTTCTTCCCTTCTTAAGGCTCATGGTATGTATGTAATACATTTCATTTATTCATTTGTCCATTGATGGACACTTTGGGTTGCTTCCACTATTTGGCTGTTGTGAATAATGCTATGAACATGGTTGTATTTTTTTTTTTTTTGGTCTTTGCTTTCAATTCTTTTGCATATATACCCAGAAGTGGAATTGTTAAGTGATATGGTAATTCCGTATTTAAATTTTTTGAGGAACCATAATGCTGTTTCTCACAATGACCGCACCACTTGACATTCCAATCAGCAATGTACAAGGGTTCTAATTTTGCCACATCTTCACTAACACTTGTTTTTGATAGTAACTATCCTAACGGGTGTGAAGTGATTATCTCGTGATTTTGAATGGCATTTCCCTAATGACTAGTGATGTTAAACATCTTTTCATATACTTAGTGACCATTTGTATCTTTTTTAAAAATGTTTATTTATTTTTGAGAGAGAGAGGGAGACAGAGCATAAGTGGGGAAGGGGAAGAAAGAGGAAGACACAGAATCTGAAGCAGGCTCCAGGCTCTGAGCTGTCAGCACAGAGTTCAAGCAGGGCTTCAATTCATGAACAGTGAGATCATGACCTGAGCTGAAGTTGGATGCTCAACTGACTGAACCACCCAGGCGCCCCCTTTTGTAGAAATACATATTTGGAGAAATACATAACCAAGTCCTTAGCCTATTTTTAAATTGGGTTGTTTTTTGTTGTTGACTTATAGGAGTTTTTAAAAATATATTCTGGAAATTACTCCTTTAACAAATATATGATTTGCAAATATTTTCTCCCATTATTGGACTGCCTTTCACTCTGTTGATACTGTCTTCGATGCATAAAAGGTTTTCATTTTGATCAAGTCCAGCTTATCTCATTTTACTTTGTTGTCTGTGCTTTTCTAGTTATATGTAAGAAATCATCACCAAATCCAATATCCTGACCCTTTTTTCCTACGTTTTCTTTTAAGAGTCTTACAGTTTTATCTCTTACATTTAGGTCTTTGATCCACTTTGAGTCAATTTTTGCATATGGTATAAAGTAAGGTCCAACTTCATTCTTTTATATGTATTTACCATTTGTTGGATTTCTTTGTGGTTTTGATTTGTATTTCCCTGATGGCTGATGATACTGAGTATCTACTCATGTGCTTATTGGCCATTTTGCAGACCTTTGGAGAAATGTCGATTCAGATGGTTTGTCCATTTTTAATTGGATTGTCTTTTTTGTTACTGAGTTGTGTTATTTATATATTCTAGATATGACTACTTTATCAGATATATGATTTCCAGAATTTTCCTTCGATTCTTTTAATTATATTTTCATTTTCTCAATGATTTTGAAGCACAAAAGTTTAAAATTTGGATACTGTCTAGTCATCTATTTTTTTTTCTTTTGTTGTGGTGATTTTGCTCTCATATATAACAAACCATTGCCTAATCTGGAATCAGGAAGATTTATGCCTATGTTTTCTTGTAAGTTTTAAAGCTTTAAGTCTTATATTTAGGTCTTTGATTCACTTTGAGTTCACTTTTGTCTATGGTATAAGCTAGGGATCCAACTTCATTCTTTTGCATGTAAACATCCAGTGTCTCAGCACAATTTGCAGAAAAGGTTCTGTTTACCCATTGAATTGTCTTGGAATCCTTGTCAAAAATCAACTAACAGTAAATGTAAGGGTTTATTTCTAGACACTCAATTATATTCTATTGTTCTTTATGGTCTCTCTTTATGCCAGTACCATACTGTCATACAATTACTCTAAATTTGTAGTAGTTTTTGAAATCAAATAATTTTTCAGTCCTCCACCTTTGTTCTTATTTTTTAATGTTTATTTATTTATTTTGAAAAAGAAAGAGAGAGAGAGAGAGAGAGAGAGAGAGAGAAAGACAGAGAAAGGGAGTGCAAGTGGGGGAAGGGCAGAGAGAGATGGAAAGAGAATATCCCAAGCAGGCTCCGTACTCAGCACAGAGCTTGATGTAGGGCTCAATCTCATGACTATGAGATTATGACCTGAGCTGAAATCAAGACTTGGACGCTTAATCAACTGAGCCACCCAGGGACCCCTGTTCTTAAAGATTGTTTTGACTATTAGGGGTTCTTTGCAATTCCACATAAACTTTAAAATCTGTTTGTGCAATAAAGACAGCTGGAATTTTAATAGGGATTGCGTTATAGCAACCTATACCTATATTTTATAGATATAATAGTGAAATTTTAATAGAGATCATGTTATAGCAGTAGATCAATTTGTAGAGTATTTCCATCTTAACAATATGAAGTCTTCCAGTCCATGAACATGGGATGTATTTAGATATTCAATACTTCTTCAATAACATTTTGTTGGGGCGTGGCTCAGTTGGTTAAGCATCCAGCTCTTGATCCGACATGTAGCTCGGGTCATTATCTCACAATGTGAGTCTTGCACCAGGCTCTGCACTGACAATGCAAAGCCTGCTTGGGATTCTCTCTCTCCCTCTCTCTCTGCCCCTCCCCACTCATGCTTGCTCTCTCTCTCTCTCTCTCTATAAAAATAAATAAATAAACCTTAAAAAATGTTTTTTGTTTTCAGTGTAGAAATCTTGTACTTTTTTTGTAAAATTTTTTCTAAGTATTTTATTGATTTTGATGTTACAGTAAATGGAACTGCTTTCTTAATTTCCTTTTCAGATAATTCATTGCAAGGGTATGGCTATGTAATAGATTTTTGAATATTGATTTCATATGTAATAACTTTGCTTGCTCAATGCATATATTAGTTTCAGTAGCTTTTTAGTGGATTCTTTAGAAATTTCCTATATATATAAGACCGTGTCATCTGCAAATAGATACAGTTTCACTACTCCAAACCAGATGCCTTTTCAATGTCACTTCATTTTCTTGCTTAATTTCTCTGTCTAGAACCACTGGTACAAAGTTGAAGATAGGTGGTGAAAACAGACATTCTTGTCTTGTTCCTCTCTTAGGGGGAAAACATTCAGTCTCCCTCAAGTATGATGATAGCTGTGGGTTTTTTATAGATGTTCTTTATGAGGTTGAGGAAACTCCCTTCTATTCCTAGTTGGTTGAATTCTTTGACTGTGATGAGTATTGCATTTTGTCAGCTGTTTTGTGTTTGTCAATTGCAATGATAATGCGATCTTGTCTTTTATACTGTTGATGTGGTATGCTACCTTAATTGATTTTCAGATGATAAACTGACATTGCATTCCTGGCATGAGTTCCACTTGGTTATGATGTATAATCCCTTTTATATTGCTGGATTCATTTTACCAATATTTTGTTGAGGATTTTTGTGTCTTTATTGATAAGAGACACTGGTCCGTAGTTTCCTTGTAATGTCTTTGTCTAGTTTTGTTATCAGGGTAACACTGGCCTTATAGAATGAGTTGTAAAGTGCTTCCTCCTCTTCCGCTTTTTAGATGAGTTTGTGAAGGACTGATACTAATTCTTTTTTGTATGTTCGGTAAAATTCACCAGTAAAGGCATCTGATCCTGGGCCTTTCTTTGTGGGAAGTTTGATTACTAACTCAGTCTCTTGTTATAGGTCTGTTCAGGTTATCTATTTTTTTCTTCAGTCAGTTTCAATAGTTTGTGCATCTGGGAATTTGTCCATTTCATCTAAGTAATCTAACTTTCATATAAGTAGCACTTTTATTTTTTCAAAATAGTAGCACCAAATCTCCACATAATAATGGGGAGAATTGGGGGTACTTAAGGGGTCACATGTGCCAAAGTCACTGTGTTGTTTGAGAACAGGGTAGTGATTCTGAGTAACTCTGGACTTTACTAAAACTCTGACAATTAAGATATATGGGAAACATTTAAGGGTAACCATCAGAAGAACAGAAAAACTAATAGAAGGAAAAGAAGGAAATAAGAAATGCTTGCTAGTTTTAAATGTTTTGTAATTTTCGTTACCATTTCTTCTTTTTCTTTTTTTTTTTTTAGAGAGAGAGAGAGTGCGTGCAAGTGGGGGAGAGGGACAGAGGGGGAGAGAAAGCAAATCTTACACAGCCTTCACACTCAGTGTGGAGCCTGATGTGGGGCTCAATCCTACAACCTTGGGATCGTTACCTGAGCCAAAATCAAGAATTGGATGCTTAACTGACTTGGCCACCTGGGAGCCCCAGTACCATTTCCTTTTTAACCCATGAGTTATATATATTTCTAGTTTCTGAAAATATAGAGTAAGATGGATCACTACTTTTTACCGCTTACTTCCAATGTAATTTTCTTGTGCTCAAGACACACAATGTGTTTTGTTACCTTGGTCACCATAAATGCAGCCTTGTCAATCAATGGAAAAGGAGTAAACTACCCATTATGAAATGCAGAAGCAACAGATTATCATTTGGAAGAAATAAATGCATTGCCTCAACTCATACAGAGAAAGACATTCTGGATAGGTTAAAGCCTTATATATAAGAAAAGCCAAACCTTAAAAGTTCTAGAAGAACATGTAAAGAAATGTATTTATGACTGGCAAGGTAGGGAAGGAATTGTCAAACAAGACAAAAGAAGCACAATCCTCAATTAAAAGTTAATCAATGCAACCTACTCAAAGGTAACAGCTTTTACTCAAACACACCATAGATGAAAAGACAGGAAGATATTTATAATCCAGGATGTATAAATCAATTTCTTGTCAATGCTCATAAACCAATTAGGAGCAGATAAATGGCCCAACAAATTAATGGTCAAAGAACAGGAGAATATATCACAGAGGAAGAAATATCAGTATCTTCTTAACATGTGAAAATACTCAATCTCACTACAGAGCAGTGGAGTTAAAAAAATCAAATAGTGATGCACCATTTCCTGCCTACCAGACTGGCAACACTAAAAGGTCTGATGAAACCAAAATTTGGCCATGACTGGAGTGATGACAGCTCCTCCAGTGTTGGTGACATGGTATCTATAAGTAAGCCCTTTGAGAAAGTTCAAGCTGCACACATCTTGTGACTTTAATTCAGTTTCTATGGGTACAGTTTCTTGCACACGTGCACAAGAAAACTGGATAAGGATGTTCACTGCATAATTGTTTATATAAACCTCGACTGGCAGACTCTCTGAATGTCCACCAATGACAGAATGACTAAAATACATAAGATGAAATAATACAAAGTCCAGAAAATAGATGCACCATAGCCACAGTGGCAACATGAACAGATCCCAAAGGCAAAATGAATGGACATATGCTATGACCTTCTTTAAACATGCCAGATTATACTTTTTCTTGTTTGTGGATATATATAAATACAGTAAATGTTTGAAAATTTGGGTGGGAAGCATACACACCAAAGGGAGGGAAGGAGAATAGGACTGGAGGGGTCAGGGAGGATTATAAATATGTCTGTAATATATTATTACTTAAAACATGGGAAGTGACGGGGTGCCTGGGTGACTCAGTCGGTTGGGCGTTCCACTTTGGCTCAGGTCATGATCTTGCGGTTCATGAGTTCGAGCCCCACGTCAGGCTCTGTGCTGACAGCTCAGAGCCTGGAGCCTGCTTGGTATTCTGTGTCTCCCTTTCTCTCTGTCCCTCCCCCTCTGGTGCTCTGTCTCTCTCTCAAAAAAATCAACATTAAAAAATAAATTTAAAAAACCATGGGAAATGAAAATGGCAGTTGTGAAGATGTTAAAATGGGGAGGTGCAGTCATAGGTGTTTATTAGTCTCAGTATTTTTCTGTATATATGAATATGCATACAAGAAAAATACATATACACACCAGAGCCAGGTCAGTATGTACTAACTGACCTTGACTGCAGACAGTGGACACAGCTGTGGTCAAACAAGAACATGGTGCCCAGGCCCAGGGGCAGACATCTGTTACCCTGTGGCCACAAAGGTCATGTGCTGCCATATCCTTCCTTTTTAAAAGCAAAGCCGAAAATCCAGAGTCTTTTTGCAATCTCCTTATGTAAAAATGTTGGAAGTGGATTCTAAAACCTTAAGATGCCCGTGTGGGCCAAGCCATGTCTGCTGTGGAATTTGGCCCTGCAGTCTCCAGTCTAGGACTTCACACTTGAATATTCCGGGGAGGTGGCTGTGGTGGTTCAGACTTTAAACCCAAGTAGCGAGATGTGTATTTTCCTCCACCTCTTACCTGAGGAGGCCACTCTGCACCATTTGCCTGCCACAAGGGTCCTCCATCATTGCTTTGGTCCCCACGTTCCTGTTCCACGCACATACTAGTTTATCTTTTGATCGGCTGAATGGGTTAGCCCCAAGAAGTCTGTCCTAAGAAGATTAGGAAAAAAGACTCCCCTGGATTAATGATGTGACATGGTTTTCCCAAGACGACAGTCTGAGTAGTACCAATCAGAAATAACACCAAAGTCCTGCACCAAGCGGGCAGCAGAAAACACCCAGTGGCCTGATTAACACCAGCAGGAGTCCCTGCCTGGCCGTCGCAGCTACACAAAATTATTCAACGTGAAAACATGCAAGCAGACCTCCCCAACATTCCTCCGTCGCTGCTGCCCCACTTTGGCTATGAAAATGCTCAGAATTTCACAAGACTCTCTGAAAATGTTCCTAGGGGGAGTTCTCAAGAGCTGCAGTGAGCCAGCTCTGCGTCTTCTGGAAGGGGTACAGAGGGGAAAGGCCGTTGTGTTTGGAGGGACAGAGGCAGGGCTCCAGCACGACCAGCCTGAAGAGCTGGCTGACTCTGGCTCTGAGCTCGCCCTGGGAGGGTTCTGGCACACAGATTTATGAGCAAGAGAATTTATAGCTCTGCCCGCTTCCCCACCCACGACTACCTTTAATTGCAAGCCTCACATTTGCTCCCTGCACCCCTCCCACCAAAAGTGCTCCCTGACTGCCCCAGAGCAGACAGGAGCTAGCCAGACCCTTCAACAACAACCTCCAAGGTGACTCTCTGTTGGTCTATTTCAAATCCCTGGTGCCTCACACCATGCTGCTGTGTTAGAAGTGGTGGCTCTGCTGGTTATGGCTTGTGAAAGATTGTGCCCACCGTGAACCTGAGAAAAAATTCTTCAGGGGTGACAGACATCCAGGCCAGGCCTAGGGGGAGAAGGCTGGGTGATGCGGGACCCAAATACTGTTCAGTGACTGGTGTCCTGCAATGTCTACCCTCCTGCACTAAATGAAATGACTCAGGGTCTTTGGTGAGCATAACTTATCCTAAAAATCCTTAATCCAGCTGATGTCTTTGACACGTTTGACACTGGCCACCACTCTGCCTGATTATTGCTGGCTTTCTCCTTGACTCCTTAGATGCTGACAGCTCTTGCCACCCTGTCTCTGGTCTCTGTGGCCTCCTTCTCCCCAATTCTCTGGATTCTGGCCCTCCCCTTGGTTCAGTCTTTGGCTCTTTTGCTCCCATGGCTCATTTTTCTTTTTCCAGACCTTACTTATGCCACAGTTTCCATAGGTACTTTGATACAGAGGACCCCTGATTCTCCACCTTGGGAATTCTGTCTCTCATCGACAGCTGAGAGAACAGCAGGGAATCCCACCACACCTCTGGCTCTGGGTGGGTGTGGTCATAAACCATTCCTATTTTCCCCACTGACAAGTCCCGTGGCCCCTTCTTTCCCAGAGAGCAGCCATGCAGGGTGAGGATCCAGCGGGCAGTTCAGAATGCTCCCTCAGCCATGTCCAAGCATTGCCAAGCTAACCTCCACAAGGAATCTCCAATCTGCCTCATTTTCCCATTTCCATGGCCACCCTTGCCTGGGGTATTGTTACACCCTCCTAACTGTTATCCTGTCTTCTTCCCTTCAAGTGATCTGTGCACTTCTTCCATGGCTTCAATCATGTGACTTTCTCACTCTGAAATTTTCAATGGCTCCCTAGGACCTATTGTTTTTTACATCCTGGGCCTGGCAATCAAGGCTCAGTCTGATACTTGAGTCATTCCTTCAGCCCTGCTCCTCCTTCATTCCACCAAAGATTGCAGATGTTTTCAGGAATATATGCAAGCCAACAAAAATAAGACTCTGGGTTAAGGAAAATAAGAATTAGGATAGATCTAAGGTAAGGGGAACCCAGTCTTATCCCCTGGGTTTTGGTTGGCCTCACATACTCCTTCCCTCCCCAGACTGTCTCATATTCCCTGACCCAGAGATGTGGATGGGCACTGTTCCTTCTGCTTGGCACACCCTCCTCATTTCTCTCAGTTGGCCAATCTCAAGTGTCTACCCTTCACCATGAACTCTTCTATGGGTTCTAGATGTGCCCTCTTCTACTTCTGGCACTTCTATGGTTCCTAAATGGTCTGAATAATATGGTTTCCCCTGAGAATATCTTCACCTTGGCATAGCTGAGAACCTCCTAGGAGGCAGCAGGTTCTGCTGTTCAGGCTCCCAGGATGAGTCTTTTTTTTTTTTTTTTAAGTTTACTTATTCATTTTGAGAGAGAGAGAGAGAGAGAGAGAGAGAGAGAGAGAGAGAGAGAATCCCAAGCATGTTTCATGTCATCAGTGCAGAGCCCAACGTGGGGCTTGAACTCATGAACTGTGAGACTGTGACCTGCGCTGAAATCAAGAACCACTCCTTGGCTAAGTCTTTGATGACTCTGGCTAATAAACTTCCTCCAGGTTCAGTTTTCCCTTCTGTGAAATGGGGTGAATAGCTCCTATGCATTAATTGCCAGCAATTAATCATATATGGTCAACCTGTTATTGTCCTACATCCCCTTCTGGGATGACTTAGGTCTTCAGTTGGCACATTAAAGAACAGCCCAGGATCTGTGCTCTCCTTCACCCCACACCAAATACACTGACTTAGCCACACCACTCACAGACCTGCCCACTTCCTCCTCAGGCGTGGATCTCACGAAGGCAGTGTGTTCTGAGTACACCCTAAACTTTGGCTCTAGCACGTTGGAGAGACACTGTGTATTAACGCTGCTGGCTAATAAAACAACCAGCAGTTTCCTATAAAAAGTTACAGTGAGATAAATCCACAATAAAATATTCATGCCCTTTATTTCACTTCACAGAAAGATTCAAACATCCCAACTAAATGGAGTCACAGCAGATGCTGGGCAGATTTTCTTCAGGCAAGCAAATGAGGGACAATAATTAGTCTCAATTAAGTTCTCAATAAATTATGTAACGGAGACCTTTAGCCACTCAGCCCGGAGTGCCTTGCTGGGCCAAAGTCGGTGAACCTGTTCCAAAATGATTTAGAAACTTTGGATTGCTTTGGATAATTCATGTTCTGAGCAAATTGCATAAAGTCTTGGCATGAGAGGACATAATGAATACCATAACCACTTTCAATTGAAAATAATAATTTGTTAATAATTTTAATAGCTAATGAGCTACAGAAAACATGTCCCTGAGACCTCCAAACAGAAAGGAAAGAAATTAATTTTATTCCTGGATTTATTAAGTCCATGGCATTAAATCACCTACATACTTTTGAGGTTTTTATTCAGCAAGTATTTCAGAATGATCTGTTTCACCAGAACACAGCTTCTTCTCCTTGATTTTAAGAAAGTTTCCTAAGTATCTGTTCAGTGAAGGTGTCTCTAATTGGGCTTTAAGGATATATCATGAAGAGAGGCACATAGGACTGGCTGTCCCCATTACACCTTCCAGAACCTGAGAGGACAGACTTTTAGATAAGTCTTGTCAAACTGAGTTTTGTGACATCTTCTCCCTTGTGCTGTAAGTGTTGCATGTTGTCAATTTTTAGGTGAACAAGATAAAGTTTTATTTAGAAAGTTGTAGAGAATGTTCCTCCCCCTGGTGAAATACCTGGGGTCACCAGATTCCTCTCCCTTCATGCTCCAAGGCCTTGGTCACATTCTGCTGTGTGGATTATTCTTGTCCACTTTTGATGGGAAGTTTCTAGCATAGAGCTTTGTGCTCATTGAAGACCCAACAAATGTTTTTTGAGTGTAATTGAATTCATGGTTGTCAATGAAGAAAATTGAGAAGTGATCTGGAGTTTCTTGAAAGGATTTTTGTGCTGGTCTCTAGAGGAATCTCTGTCTACACTTTTACTCGTTTTAGGAATCTCTCCTATAGCCATGTTTTTTGTTTACTTAGTAGAAATTATAAATATAATCCATGCACACTGTAGAAAACCTGGAAGGTACATGGCAATATAAAACAAGACGATCAAAGAACACATATGATCCTAGTCTCTACCTAAACATATTTTCTTCAATGTTGATGTCATACTCTAAACAAGTCATTTTGTATTTTGCTTATTTCACTCTTGAGAGCAGGTGCAATTCCTATATGATCAAAAATCTTTCTCAAGAGTGATTTTTTAATGCTTGCATAACACTCCGTCACACGGATAGAGCCAAATTACTCAACTAGCACATGCTTGTTGGACATTTGGGTAGCTGCCAATTTTGTCCATTTTTTGGATGATTTCCAAAGGGTAGACATTGAAGTCCTGGATCCAAGGTGATGAGTGATGTATTCAGACAACCAGCAGGAACTGCTAGGATCTGTGTATGATGGCAGCACATTGCACTGTGACTGTTGACATCTGTCCCACTAGGCTGCTGAAGCACCAGCATAGGCATACTTGTTCTCTAGATGATGATGCTTAAAGTATGTGCCCAAGGACACTTGGGCAAGGTCTCTGAAATCCTTCTATATCTGTCTTTAGTGTTTTTTTTTTTTTTTAAACCAACATACACAACCCTTCAGTTGTTCTTAATGAGGCAGCAGTATCCAGGACACTTGCCCTTGACTCCCATCTCCTTCTTTGGACACACCCAGCTGGTCAATGTTTCCTTAGCATGTGGCCTTAACAGATACATGCTCCAGTTATAACCTGGCCAGCTTCCAGTCAATAACAACACTGATCGAACATTTCTGTATGCCAGATGTCATCATGTGCTGTAGTTCTCACTGGATCCCTAGTCAGATGAGGAAAGAGAGGTTCCTATGAAGTACCCTGCTCAGGGTCATGTAGCCAGTGAGCAAGGTGGGCTCTCCCATCATACTCCACCCAGCTCTGGTGTGATGAAGCCCAATCACTGCTTCCTGGGACCTCGACACACCTCTACACATATCCTGGCAGGGTGTTTGTCCTGTGTCCCCAGTCATGGGCTCTTCCTATAGGGGCTGGAGCTGCCTTGCTTCTCTTAGACTCTTCCACCCAGAGAAAGCTCTGAAGGGCAGAGGGGAGCCTCTTTATCTTAGGTAAGCCTCAACTGGACACAACATCTGCACATAGAAGGTGCTCAGTTAAGTCTGTCAAATGAGTGAATGAAGGAACAGCTTTAAGCGCTTAGGATGTTTAATGTCAGTGGACACCCCCAGTCTTCCCACTTTTGAGTTACTTCCATATGTGGGTGTTGTATCTTGTATATTTTTATTTCTGGGTAGAGGGGGCTTTTGCATTAAAAAACTTTTTTGTTATTAACTTCCAACTTTATTGCTTTGTGATCAGAGGGTCTTAAGAGGGTCTTATTTGTACTAGCTCTAATTCATGGAGCTTTGATGCTTTCTTTGTGATCAAATATATGATCAGATTTCATGAGTCTTCTCTGTACCCTTGAGAAAAAGGTGATTTTCTACTATCTTGGTGTAGTGTTTGAGATATATTACTTACCTTATCAATTGTGTTGTTTAGATCTTCTATATCCTTCATTATTTTTTAATATTTCTTTTTTTTTTAGTTTATTTATTTGAGAGAGACAGTGTGAGTTGGGGAGGGGAAGAGAGAGAGGGAGAGAGAGAGACAGAATCCCAAGCAGGCTCTGACCTTCCAGTTTGGCGCCTGATGTGGGGCTCAAACCCATGAAACTGTAAGATCATGACCTGACCTGAAACCAAGAGTTGAATGCTTAACTGACTGAGCCACCCAGGTGCCCCTCTTTCTTTATTTTATATCTACTTGCCACTTGATCTGTCCCGCATTGCTAATGGTGTGTTAATTTCTCTTAAACCCAATAAATTTCTCTCCTAATCCCTTTGCATATCCCATGGTTTAGGCTTGAAGTTGTTATGTTATTTGGGGCATAACTATTCATAACTGTTGTATCTTCATTGTTAATATTCCTGTATACACATCTGCTTTAGTCTTAGTTTTACAAATATTAAAATGTTCACAGTCAGTCCTTTGACCAAAATGTCTCTAGGCATCTCCTAGTTAGAGGAAGAGCATCCTATCACGCAGGGGCTGGCCAACTATGGCCTGAGGGCCAAATCCCTTTGACTCTTGTTTTTGTAAAGTTTTATTGGAACACAGTCCTACATATTGGTTTATATACTGTCTATGGCTGCTTTTGTGCTACAAAGGTAGAGTGGAATAGTTATGACAGAGATCATATGGCTTGCAGAGCTAAAATATTTAGTATTTTCCCTTTTTAGAAAAAGTTTGCTGAGTTCTGGTCTAGTAGATTCCTCAAGAAGGGTCATGGATACAGTATCCTAAGCTCTTGCATATTTAAGGCTGTTTTTCTAAAGCTTCATATTTGAAGCACACTTTTGCTGGATATAAAATCTTCAGTTCATGTTCTTCTTCCTGTTCACGTTCTCCTTCCTGGTCTGCTGTCCTGTCCTGACCCCATTCATATTCTTATGATCACTGAGAACTGACACACCTCTACACAAATCCTGGCAGGGTGTGTCAGTCACTGGAGCCACAAGGCGTGGGTGGGGGGATGGAAGCAAGGGAGAGCAGAGTGAGTGCCCTGGTTCTGGCAAAAGCCCCACCACTTAACAGCCACAGGCTTCTGTGGTGCATCCTGGTCCTGTGGCAGTCCCCACCATGGACCCTTGCCAGAGCAGTCACATGCTCCCTGGACACAAAGGAGACCTGGATCTAGCTGTAGCTCCATGGTGATGAGCCATCACCTTGCCCCTGTTTTCCTGCTTCATCCATAGTGTAATATCATGGAGACTTGCTAAGTGCTCTGCTGACCTGACCCACCACCCCAATAACACTGTCTTACAGGCACTGGTGTTCTCATTAAACCCTCCCTCATCTGGGGCATGCATGCAGCCTTCTGCCTAAAATGCACATAAACCATCTTCCCAAGTCATTAATTTGTCTGCTAGTTGTGCCAGGGTTTGACAGCAGGCTGAGGCTGAATTCCTTGGACCTGCCCATTTATCCATTTGGGAAACTGAAACCCGCCCTCAGAATTTGGCCCCTTTCTCATCAGCCATGACTTCATAGAACCAATCAGCAGAGATTTGGAGGTAACATTTGTAGAGTTCTGTAGCATCTTGGATTGGATTTCCTTCTGGAATGGGGTTTTGGACACTTCTGAAAAATCATGATGATAACAACAGTGATCATAAAAATGACTTATTTAGCACTTACTGTGTGCCAGGAACTGTCCTAAGCAATTTATTTCTACTAACTCATATAATTCTCCTGATAGCCCTATTGCAGTAGGTGCTGTGTCTCCCGTTTTACGGAGGCTGAGTGGTCTGGTCTAGATCCCCCAGTGGCAACTGTGGAGCTGTGATGGGACAGGAACCCAGCAGCTGAGCTCTCATCCTTCAACTTGGACACACTTTGCTTCCTGGGGCTCATGCTCTACGTTCCCCATATCGTCCTTGGCTGTCATGCACACACATGTTGGTGTGCTTTTTATTCTGCCTTGTTCCAGTTTTAACCTCATTCTCCTTGTTAAAAAGCAATATATTGACTTTATCCTTCCCAGTTTTTCTTACTTTGAAGGTTAATTTAACCAACAACAAAAAGCTGCTTTTGTTGAACCCTTCTAAACAGGGCTTAGCTGGCAGGCCTCTGCTTGACCGGCCTGTTTTCTGGCCACATGTCCCTTTCTCCTGGTGTTCTGCTCCTGGGTAGCTCCCTGGGTCTTCACCTGTCTCCCCTTGTATGTCTTGTTATGTCTGTCCATGATTATGGAGTCAGAATCAAATCCTCCAGAATTCACCCTACCTTTTAAGGTGTACTGACCTTCTTTAGCTAGCAGCTCAGAACTATCTCTAATTTGACCTTTATTTCTTCTATTTTCCAAAAGCAGAGAGGTCTGTACTTAACCTTGTTGAATTCCTTTCCTGACTGTGACAAACTGAAAAAATGATATGGTTAGTCATTGCTTCCTAGGTTTCTGTCACTGTCATATAATAATGACTCTTTTCTTGTTTGTAAGGATTAAAATGAGGGTGGTGGACCCTTTCACAGCACCTTCATCTGAGAGAAGAGCAAGTGGGCAATGCTTTGTCTATAAGCTTGGGTGACCAGCTCTCTGCACCCCTTACGGCCATCATGTCACTAAAGCTTCTGCCATGCAAGGCCCAGAGCCTCCTTGATGGTCCTGCTTGCTTTCCTGACCTGGTTAGGGTCTCCAGCCCCAGTTGCTCTTTCCCCTCAATGATCTGGGGTCTGGGCCCCCTCGTCCTCCAGCCCTCAGAAGATGAGCTAACAGACTACTTTTTCTTCCTAGATCGTCCACACCCTCTTTCTAATGGAGGATTTTGGCACCTGCCGTTAAATTCAAGTCATGGGACCTAATCCATCAAACCTGGTTATTCTCATCATACTTCCTGAGTTAAAATTTCAAGTAACCTTTGTTACCATATGTTGGTGGCTTTTGGTGTGGTGCCTGGACCAGCATCATTGGAAAGCATCACTGGGATGCAGATTCTCAGGTCCATCTATAGATCTACTGAATCAGAAACTCTGGGAGTAGACCTGGTTATCTGTCAGTTAATAAGCCCCCAGGAGATCCTAGTGCACTAGAACCACTACATATGCTATAAAAACAATCACCTGAGGAGCACTTGGGTGGTTTAGTCGGTTAAGCATCTGACTCTTGACTTCAGCTCAGATCATGATCTCACAGTTCATGGGATTGAGCCCCATGTCAGGCTCTGCACTGACAGCAAAGAGCTTGCTTAGGGTTCTTTCTCTCCCTTTCTCTCTGCCTCTCCTCTGCTCTCTTTCTCTCTCTCTAAAAAAAATTATAAATAAACTTAAAAAAATAATCACCTGATTTCTGACTTATTTCTGATTAGCTCTGTGAAAATAGCTGGTCCTCAGGTCACCTTTTGTTCTCCTTGACAACTCACTGGGCAGGTGCAGTTGAAATTTTTTCCCCTCCCTGCTCTCAAGATTTAGTGTAAAGCTCTCTCCAAGTGGCCAGTTTGCGTTTGCTTCCCAGGAAGCGGATTAAGAGTTGTGGAAGGGAAAACACTCCTGAGCTGTGTGCTGGGTGTGGGCCAGAGCACATTCATTACCTCCATGGTGCTAATTTCTGCCCTTAATGCCATCAGGAATTCCTCTTGGAAATTATGTACTTATATTTCACCAGGCTCCTTCCTTCAGTGGTGTGTAATTCCAAATACAGGTTAGCAGGCAGAGGTGCTGGCAGGTTCCAGCATTTTGTATCCATCCATGTCAAGTGTAACCTTATTACTTACTCCCCACAATGTCTCCAGCTTGGTTTGTAACGAGCCACCTGGGCATGAGACACCTGTGAAGCTTCTAGTCACGCACCATGCCAGTAACCCAATCGTGGGGTCTGGATGACGCGGAAACCCTTTCATATAATCCCTTTTCCTCCCCAAGTCCTACCTCCATCCTGCTGATAATATTATCTGGAGTTCACAAACACAGCGCTCAGAAACATTCATGATGTCAGAAATGAACCACTCGAGATTTTTCTGTTATTTCAATTTACCCTGAAATACATATAAATTATATAAACTTGTTCTGACAAGAAGGGGAACATTAGCATATACCAGGACCTTCCCCCAATCTTTTATTACCAGGCAAATACTAGCACAGGTTATTTAAATTTTGTAGTTATACACTATTAAAAACGTGGTGTGTGTCCGTGCATGTGTGTGTGTGTGGGGGGGGAGGGGTGGGTGCATGTGTGTCTTGTGTCTTAAGAAATGATGGATAATCCATAAAATGCTGGGGTCCAACAGCTGGCTGATGTTTATCATGAATATAGTTTTGTAGCTGAGCAGTGATGATGGTTTTGGCCAGCATTCATCTAGTGCTTACTTGGGATGGAGGAATTTATAGGCATTACTTCATCTAATCTTCTCAAGACTTCTATGAGAGAGGTTCTAACTTCCCAATTTATAGATGGCAAGATCATGTAACTTACCCACGTGTTTGCCTGTAGCTAGTGGTGGGTGCTGGAACCTGACCCATGCTGCAACTGACCAACCAGTCTGTGATCTCAATAACCCCCATGAGAGGCTGCCCCTGGGTAATATGGAGAGAGCAGTTTACTCTTGTCCTCAGTTACCAAGCCTAACAACTTGTGTGTCTTGGTACCTCTACACAATAAGGAAGTAATCATCTTTTCTTCCCAACCTTAAAACTATTCTATTTAAATAAAGGCCAGAGTAAAGCATGCCTGGGAGAAGGACGGATCTAAGGAACTTCTGCAGGAACTGATACTAACAGAATGGATAAGAAGGACTCCTGGGAGGGGTCAAGGTGGGCCTGGATAAAGTCCACCATGGGCTGCACTGAGGATGGGTGAATGATTTAACCAGGGGCTAGTCGAGCACACACCAGCGGTCCAAACCAGCCTCTGACTTCCACCCCCTTGTCAATGGAACACCTATCCAGCTCAGACATGTGCTCCACAGTGGGTAAATGCATATGGTGCTGAACGAAACCTCATCTTCAACACAGTGCTGCTTTACTAGGAGATGAGGAATCCTGTCTCTCTGCATATTAAATAATCCATTCATCCATTCAAGCAACTTACTAGCCCTCTTAAGCTCTGGGCACTGCTGGGTATTGGACAGAGACCAGCATACCCAAGTGTTCCCTGCCCACATGGCACATTGTAGGTGCTCTACAAATATTTGCTGAATGAATGGCATATTGACAAGGTCCTTGTCCTTGTGGAGAAGAGAACAAGATAAAGAAGGGGAACAATAAACAAAGGAATAAACAGAGCCATGCAGACTACTTGGCAGGAGTGACAGATGTGCCTTGCCCATACCTCATACTTGGCCATAGGAAAACTCACTGTTTGGCCACAGTGGACATACTGGAGGTGTTAGAGGCTACAAATTTGATCCCTAAATGGGCTGGCTTAGCTTTTAACACAGAAAAATCTTAGACCTGGGCCACAGACCACATCTTACTGGTCTAGTCGCTATAAATTTTGTCTTTGCTCATTCGGGTCTCAGTAAGTGAGTGTGAGGTTCTCCTGCAGCCTCTCCAGGCCCGTGATTGGCTAGCTGGGGGTCAAGAGTGACTTGTCTTGGTTTCACAGGAAAGCATCCCTGCAAGGATATCTTCCTGCCCCCCAAAACTTGGCACATACACAGGCCTCTGGGAAGCCACCTTCATATTTGAATCTCCTGTTTTAGCTGCCAAAGTCCTGAATTTTAATTTCATTTCCAGCATGAGTCCAGACAACACAAAGAACAAACCAGAAAACTGAACAACTATAGGTCTTCCTCAATTTATGATGGAGTTATGTCCTGACAGACCATCATCAGTTGAAAATACCCTAAGCTGAAAATGCATTGAATAAACCTAACCTACTGAATATCATGGCCCAGCCCAACTTAAAAGTGCTCAGAACACTTACATTAGCCCACACTTGGGCAAAATCTAACACAAAGCCTATTTTATAATAAAGTGTTGAATGTCTCATGTGATTTATTGGTTACTGTATTGAAACTGAAGAACAGAATGGTTGTATGGGTGCAGAATGGTCATACATGTGTTGGTCCTTTACCCTCAAGATCGTGTGGCTGATGGAGAGCTGGGGATTGTTGCTGCTGCCCGGCATCATGAGAGAGGATCATATCATGTGTCACTAGCCTAGGAAAAGATCAAAGTCAAAATTTGTGGGGTGCCTGGGTGGCTCAGTTGGTTAAGCATCCTACTCTTGATTTCTGCTCAGGTCACAATCTCATGGTTCAAGGAATCAAGCCCCATTTTGGGCTCTGTGCTGACAGTGTGGAGCCTGCTTGGGATTCTCTCTCTCTCTCTCTCTCTCTCTCTCTCTCTCTCTCTCTCTCTTTCTGCTCCCTCCCCTTTTCACACTCTCTCAAAATAAATAAACATTTTTTTTAAAAGTCAAAATTTTAAGTATGGTTTCTACGGAACGTGTGTTGCTTTCACAGTACTGTAAAGGCAAAAAATCTCATGTCAAACCATGGTAAGTTGGGAACCATCTGTACGGCATTTAGCAAAACTGCTGTAGTGTTTAACTGCAAAACTTCAAACCTCTGGCTGCATGTTTCACGTCCAGAGAAGGGAGCCACCACAGCTTCCTTTTAACCCCCTCACTCTGAGCTGAAGTCTGCTCCAAGGCTATCCACTGCCTTCTCTTGTCCCACTTGTGAATATCTATTTAAAGGTGGCCTGGTCACAAAGGTTCCTTTTCATGCTATGGTAGAAGCAGGTTGTACTATTTTTAAATAGGAATGTATAGCAGGAATTAAAGTCAGAAAACTTGGTTTGAGTTCTGCTATCTACCTGTATCACCTTGGGTAAGTTTCTTCTCAAAGTCTTCATCTGTAAAGTGAGATGACCAGCCCTTCCCTCCCTTCTCACCTCACCACCGACAGGCAGGAATGGACTGGACCCCTCCTACCCTGCTCTGGATTTCTGCCATCTCCATAATTTACATCATATCAAGAAGAACACGACTTCTCAGGTTTTTTAAAATGTTTATTTATTTATTTTGGGAGAGAGAGAGAGAGAGAGAGAGAGAGAGATTGGAAGAGAGAGAGAGAGAGAGAGAGAGAGAGAGAGAGAGGCAGAAAGAGGGAGAGAGAGAGAATCCCAAGCAGGCTCCACACGAATAGTACAGAGCCTGATGCGGCGCTTGATCCCACAGACCGTGAGATCATGATCTGAGCCCAAATCAAGAGTCAGATGTTTAACTGACTGAACCACCCAGGCGCCCCACAACTTCTCAGTTTTAAGATTCTCTGCTTTCACGTGTACGACATAGTGATTCAACAATTCTGTATGTTACTCTCAGTGCTCACCACAGTGAGTGTAGTCACCACACATTATTGCAATACTATTAACTATATTTTTATGCCATACTTTTCATCTCCACGACTTGATTTCTTTTAAAACTTGACGTTTGTACCTCTTAATCTCCTTACCGATTCTACCCATCCCCATCACCCTCCACCTCTCTGGCAAAGACCATTTTGTTCTCTGTATTTATGAGTCTGGTTTTTTTTCCCATCTGTTTGCTAATGAGTATGGAGTTTCTTTTTTTTTTCTTTGCAGTGATGAAAATGTTCTTCAATTAGAGTGATGGTTGCACAGCTCTGTGAGTTCAAGTACAATTTTAAACGGATGAATTGTAATGGTATGTGAATTATATCTCAATAAAGGTGTTAAGAAAAGATTCTCTGCTTTTACAATAAATTCATTTTCAAACATTCTTTTGGGAAGGAAAGAAGTTTCTCTGAGATTTATAGGAACAGACTGAATTGTCAGTAGGGAAGCAGAAGGACAAGTGAATAGAGTTTAACCAGCAGCTGATGAGATCACTGGACCCAGAGACATTTCTTTTCAGCCGTCACACCTGATCCGGTTACACTCCAGGAACTGGCACTTGTGCTGGTACTTGTTTGGGGGTTAAAATAACCAGGAGAAGCCTGGGTTTGGTAACATCATACCACACCCATCACTAAAAGTCTGGAAAAAAAACTCTCATGCTTTGAGAATCGTACAATTGCTGATGTTGAAAGTTCACATCCAAGAGTAACATTCTCATCAGGCTGCCTTTCTTACCGGGACACAGGAATTTTCCAGTACAGTAGCCCTCCTGTTAATAGACTTGCGGGCTCTCACACTAGCTGGACAGCGTCTACTGGATGGTTTTCCTTAGTCTCGCTTTGGTCATGACATCAGCATGGCCCTACGTGTTCGGGGTGGAGGACAGTCTGCTGTTTCCGCCTGCTTGCTGCTGTGTTCCTTTTTTGGTTTTCCTTCTGGTGTCTACGCCATGCTTGGGCGGATCATGTGAGGTGAATCAGGCCAATCAGACTTTATCAGGGAACCTGGAGGGGAGGCAGTGAGTTCACAGTGCCGTGTGGAGCCTGTTGCCTGCAGCTGGCTCCGAGATCCCTTCTCCAAGATCCCTTCTCCAAGATATGCTGTTCGGCATCTCTTCAATGTGGGGAGCCACTCCACGTCCTTTCTATGTACTCTTATCTTTTTGCTACATTTGTAGATTCAGTTGCCATTGCCTGGGACCAAAGAACCTTGATGCACATGTTTCCTGAGTCCAGCTTCACTAAAGACAGAACCCAGTGTGTTAGAGAAGCTGGTGGTCTGAGGTCACCTCTGTTGCATTTCTATGCTGTTGCCAGGGCTTTGGAGCAGGTGGGAGTTTCGTGGGGTCAGAAGTACCATTTGTAGACATGTCATTAGCTAACTGGGTGGTCTGCTGCCTCTCGCCATACTTGATCATCTCTTCAGTGGAAGAAAGAGGTCTGAGTACTGAGTGTACTTTTCTGGGAGAGGCATAGGGTCACCTTGCAGGGTGGTGGCCCCTTGAACCTTCTGCCAGGAGCACCTGCCTCTAGAAACTCTAGGAAGAGGGACTTCCAAGATCGAAATTCTCCTGGGGAAATAGCCCGGGCACGGAGTTCTCACAGCAATTCACAGGGTGCAGTGGCACATCAAAAGTGTACTAGTTAGGGACGTTGCAATGATGAGCCCCATGTGGCTCTGTGTGATATCCCATTTCCCTTTCTGATGTGACCATGAAGTTCTTCCTCCCTCTAAACTTGCCACAGGCCCTGCTTTGGGAAGTGCTGCTGTGACCAGCACCAGTGTGTACACATAGTGGAGGCCTGGCCAGCCAGCTGGTAGGAGGGTCACAGGACTTGCCATCTATAATTCCAAGAGGTAAGGACACTCAGAGGCAAGACACGCACTCTTACCTTAAGAGAATCATGAATCCCTGTGGAAGCGAACACCACAGCTGGTCTTGGAACAAAAGACACTGTCATGTACCGTTGCCAGTAACTGAACTGGCATTTGTAGCAATCTTACATATTTCAAATTGTGAACCCTTTCCTGTGACATTTGAAGCTGTTCTCTACGACTCTCTCAGGAAAGGTTCTGAGCCAAACAGGGGAAAGGGCCAGGGATGGCTTCACCCTGTACTGACTTCCTCCACCCATTCTCCATCCTGCCTCCTTGTGTGCCCAACTCCTACTATTAGCCTTACTCCACCAGGATTAAAACCTCTCTCAGGCAGGTGCCTGTGTGGCTCAGTCAGCTGAGCATCCGACTTTGGCTCAGGTCATGATCTCGCAGTTCTTGAGTTCGAGCCCCACGTTGGTCTCTGTGCTGACAGCTCAGAGCCTGGAGTCTGCTTCATATTCTGTGTCTCCCTCTCTCTACCCCTCCCCCACTCACGCTCTGTCTCTCAAAAATAAAGATATTAAAAAATAAATAAAAATAAAACCTCTTTCAGAAATAGACTCTATAAATTCACTTGGACACAGGAAGAAGGTTAAGAAAAAGGTAAAATTTCTTCCCTCCCAGGGCAATGTCTTTGGCCTACCAAAGAAATCCTTCATTCCATTCCTTCCTTGACACAATGGCTCCTTAGCCTAACTGTGCAGGCACACAGAACTGGAAGGCTAGCTTCCTTGGAGTAGGAGAAGCTGGTATATCTTCCAGCTAACCCCCCCTGTTCTCAGGAAGCACAAGAATAATGCTGTGTACCATAGGGAAACCCCAAGCACTTGAGATATTTGTAAAAAGATCCTCAAGGTACTGAGGGAGCTTAGTTTTTATAAGTGTGATAAGGCTGAGCAAAGGCCAGGCATGCAGGTACACAGCTTTGCTTTAGATGCTCAGAAATAACCTAAGTCCCATGATGCCACCTCTCACAGGTACCCCTTGGAAGACTTATGGATCCAGCCTATTTGGGGTCCTTCTAGAAAGGCTCAAGTGGTTTCTTAGGAAGCAATGGATGCATAATGCCACTGTAAGGCATTAGTTAAACAATTTAATATAAATGCTGGGGTATTTTCAGAGCATATGCATTACTCTAATCCAGCAAGAATGATCCTGTCTTTTTATGAAGGAGTCCTGACCAAAGCCTCTGTCGAGTTCTTTCTTTTTTTATTTTTACATCTATGTGTACAACGTAATGATTCGAAATTTGCTTATATTGCAAAATGTTCATGGCAGTAAGTCTAGCTAACATCTGTTACCATATGTGACCACAGAATTGTTTTTCTTCTGATGAGAACTTTTAAGATTTACTCTCTTAGCAACTTTCAAACATGTGATACAGTATTATTAACTATAATAATAGTTATAATAACTATAATAGCTACAATAATGAGCCATGCTGTACATTACATCCCCAGGACTTATTTTATAACTGGAAGTAGGTACCTTTTGACTTCCTTCACCCATTTCACCCACCCCTCCACCCTCTGCCTCTAGCAACCACCAATCTGTTCTCTGTGTTTAAAAATTTTTGTTTTTGTTTTAGGTTCTACATATAAGTGAGGTCATACAGTATTCATCTTTCTCTGACTTATTTCATTTCACATAATGCCCTCAAATTCCATCCATGTTGTTGCAAATGCCAAGATTTCATTCCTTTTTTATGGTTGAATAATATTCTACTATCTATTAACTTTATTCATCTGTCAATGGAAATTTAGGTTGTTTCCATATCTTAGCTATTGTAAATAATGCTGCAATGAACAACAAAGTGTATACACCTTTTTGAGTTAGTGTTTTCATTTTCTTTGGAAAAATACCTAGAAGTGAAACTGCTGGGTCATATGGGACTTCTATTTTTAATTTCTTAGGAACGTCCATACTATTTTCCATAGCGGCTGCACCAATATTCATTCCCACCAACACAAGGGTCCCCTTTTCTCCACATCCTCATCAACACCTGTTATTTCTTATCTTTCTGCTAATAGCCATTCTAACAGGTGTGAGGTAATATCTCGTTGCGGTTTTAACCGCACTTCCCTGATGATTAGTGTCATTGGATATCTTTTAACGTACCTGTTGGTCATCTGTTTGCTTTTGGAAAAATGTCTACTCATATCCTCTGACCAATTTTTTGGTTGGATTTTTTTTTCTTGGTATTGAGTTGTAGGAATTCTCTATATATTTTGGATATTAACCCCTTATCAGAGATACGATTTGCAAATATGTTCTCTCATTCAGTAGGTGGTCTTTCCATTTTTTTATGGTTTCCTTGGCAGAGCTTTTTAGTTTGATGTGGTTCCACTTATTAAATTTTCATTTTGTTGTCTTTGCTTTTGGTATCAAATCAAAACAATCACCATCAAGACTGATTGCAAGGAGTTTATTGCCTATGTTTTTTTTCTAGGAGTTTTATGGTTTCAGGTGTTACAGTCAAGTCTTTACACCATTTTGAGTTCTTTTTTGTGTATGGTGTAAGATTGTAGTCCAATTTCATTCTTTTGTGTGTTGCTGTCCAGTTTCCCCATCTATTGAAGAGACTGTCCTTTCCCCATTGTACATTCTTGGATCCTTTGTCGTAAATTAATTGACCATATATGTGTGGGTTTATTTTTGGATTGTCTATTCTGTTCCATTGATCTGTGTGTCTGTTTTTATACCACTACCACACAGTTTTGATTACTATAGCTTTGTAATATAGTTTGAAAACAGGGAGTGTGATGTTTCATTCTTCCTTCTCAAGACTGCTTTGGCTATTTGGGGTCTTTTGTGGTTCCAGACAAATGTTAGGATTGTTTGTTCTAGTTTTGTGGAAAATACCATTGGAATTTTGATAGGGATTGCATTGAAACTGGAGATCTCTTTGGGTAGTATGAACATTTTAACAATATTAATTCTTCCAATCCATGAGCATGGCATATCTTTCCATTTATTTGTTTTTTCTTCCATGTCTTATAATTCTCAATTTATTCCTAGGTATTTTATCATTTTGATGCAATTATAAATGGGATTATTTTCTGAATTTCTCTGATAATTATTAGTGTATAGAAATGCAACAAACTTCTGTACATTAATTTTGCAACCTTACTGAATTCATTTGTTCAAACAGGTTTTGTTTTTTTTTTTGGTGGAATCTTTGGGGTTTTCTATATGTAGTACCAGGTCATCTGCAATGACAGTTTTACTTCTCACTTTATAATTTGGATACCTTTTATTTCTTTTTCTTGACTAATTGCTCTGGCTAGGATTTCTAGAATTATGTTGAATAAAAGTGGTGGGAGTAGACATCATTTTCTTGTTCCTGATCTTAGAGGAAAAGCTCTCAATTTTTCACCACAGAGTATGTCAAGTTCTCATTTTAATTGTCTCAACCATGTACACGGTTTGTTCATTCTTATTGTGATGTTTCTGCTTTGAGGTTTGGAGAAGAGGTGCCATGGGTGAGAAGAAAGGGAGAGACAGGGCTTTCCCCAGGGTGGTATTTGACTGATCTGGGTAGGCTAGGGGCCACCAAGAGAATGGGCAGGTCTGTGTGCTCTAGAAGGACCCTTGAAGTAGGGACTCCTAGTTTCAGAGACTGGCTTCCCTTTTCTGTTTATTGAGTCTTTTCTCATCTTGTCCAGTACTAAACTCTGTGATGAAGGTAGGATAGGGGCCTATTAAGCCAGTATCAAATCATTTGGCTACTTAGACTACTTGGAACATGGTAGTACATTGTATAGATACTAAAAAGAAATGACCAAGTAAATAAAGTGATGGAGTACCAACTGGTAGTTATTCCCTTCATGTTATGGATGCACAAGCCACTGCTCAGAGACACAGGTGGTCACCCCCAAATTCCCCATCCCCCATTGAGAGGAATGCAAAGCACTAGTTTGTGAGTGGGATTCACTGCCTCTGGATTGAAAACGCTGCCTGCTTACTTGTGTGGCTTCACTAATTTGATAATAGGGGATGGTTTTTTGGTAAGGCCACAAGAATGATGGCTGGCATGGGGAAAAGGACTTTCAGCCTCATTTGCCAGTGTGTTTGGGGAATGGCAGCAATGTTAGGCACATATCTTACTAGAAAGCTCTCTGGAGGAAAGGCATAGAGGACACAGGGAGGCTTGGGAGATAGCTGAGGGGAAAGGTCAATTCAAACAGGATCAATGGGAGGGCGACTGAATGCACCCATCAAATGATCTGACCCAAGAATCTCCAACCAGAGGCTCAGGGAGAGATCTGGCATTTTGTAGTGGGAGAGAATGGAAGAGATCAGCAGCCCATGCATGATAATGGTGGCCATTAAATTAAGATCTGGTGATGCTTGTTTAAGAGGTGACACCTAAGGTATTTCAGCCAATGCTCCTGTCTTGAGCTCCACATATTCTGAGATACCTGGGTTCTGGGTTGGGGCTGGCCCTTCAGCCTCTGTATTCATGGGAACCAGCTAGAGGCCTCTGCTTAGAGCTGAAAGAGCCTGCACTTTTTAAAATGTGCACTTGTGTGTTTATTTTTTAACAGCCTTATGGAGATATAACTATGCCACAGAATTCAGCAATTCAGTGGCCTTTACCACAATCTAGAATATTCTTAATATGCCAAAAAGAAACTCTATGCCTTTTTGCTACCAACCCCCAATTCCTTCTCTCTCCCTTCTCCTCAGGAGAAATATCTATTCAGATCCTTTATAATTGGGTTATGTGTCATTTTATTATTGAGTTGTAATAGTTCTTTATATATTCTAGGTAGAAGGCTCTTATCAGATAGATGATTTGAAAATATATTTTCCCATTTGTGTGTTGTCTTTTCATTTGCTTAATTTTTTTTCATTTTTCTTGATATTTCAGGGTATCTCAGGACACAGTGGGAGCCTATTAGCACATAAGTTTATAATTTTGATTAAACCTAATTTATCTATTTTTCTTTTTTTGCTTGTACTTTTGCTGTCATATCTAATAAATCATACATAATAAAGATTTTTTTCCTGCTTTCTTTCAAGAATTTTATACATTTAGCTCTTAAGGTCTTTGATCATTGGGTTAATTTTCATATATGTGTGAGCCAGGTGCCCATCTTTATTCTTCTATGTGTGGACATAAAGTTGTCACAATACCATTTGTTGAAAAGACTGTTCTTTCCTCATTGAATCCTCTTGGCCACCTTGTCAACAGTCAATGGGCAGTAAATGTGAGGGTCTATTTCTGGACTTTCAAATATATACCATGTTCTATATGTCTGTCTTTATTGTAACACACTATCTTGATTACTGTAGTTTTGTAGTAAGTTTTAAAGTTGGAAGTATGAGTCTTCCAACTTCGTTCCTCTTTTTAAAGATTTTTTTTGACTATTCAGGGCCCTTTACAATTCCATTTGAATTTCAGGATCAGCTTATCCATTTGTGCAATAAAGATAGCTGGGATTTTGATAGAAATGGCATTGAATCTGTAGATCAATTTGTGGAATATTTCCACCTTCACAATATTAGGTTTTCCAAGCCATGAACATGGTACATCTTTCCATTTATTGAGATATTCTTTAATTTCTTTTAACAATGTTTTGTAGTTTTCAGAGTATGAGTTTTGCACCTCTTTTGTTAAATTTATTCTCAAATACTTTATTCTTTTTGATGTTATTGTAAATGGCATTTTTTAAACTTCATTTTTGGTTTGTTCATCATTACTGTATAGCAATACAATTGATTTTAGCTTATTGATCTTATATCTTGCAACCTTACTGAATTTATTGGTTCTAATACTTTTTTTAGTGGATTCCTTAGAATGTTCTACATTCAAGATCATGACAGCTGTAAAGAGAGGTAGTTTTACTTCCTCACTTCCAATCTGGATGCCTTTTATTTCATTTTCTTGTCTAAATGTCCTGGCTAAGATCCCCAGCATCACAAGCCTGGCAGTGTGCAAGTAGTCCAGACGGGCCACGCCACCCCACAGTGAATCCCGCCCCTAGGAGAGGGGAAGAGAAGGCACACACCAGTCTGACTGTGGCCCCAGCGGTGGGCTGGGGGCAGACATCAGGACTGACTGCGGCCCCGCCCACCAACTCCAGTTATACACCACAGCACAGGGGAAGTGCCCTGCAGGCCCTCACCACACCAGGGACTATCCAAAATGACCAAGCGGAAGAATTCCCCTCAGAAGAATCTCCAGGAAATAACAACAGCTAATGAGCTGATCAAAAAGGATTTAAATAATATAACAGAAAGTGAATTTAGAATAATAGTCATAAAATTAATCGCTGGGCTGGAAAACAGTATACAGGACAGCAGAGAATCTCTTGCTACAGAGATCAAGGGACTAAGGAACAGTCACGAGGAGCTGAAAAACGCTTTAAAGGAAATGCAAAACAAAATGCAAACCACCACGGCTCGGATGGAAGAGGCAGAGGAGAGAATAGGTGAACTAGAAGATAAAGTTATGGAAAAAGAGGAAGCTGAGAAAAAGAGAGATAAAAAAATCCAGGAGTATGAGGGGAAAATTAGAGAACTAAGTGATACACTAAAAAGAAATAATATACGCATAATTGGTATCCCAGAGGAGGAAGAGAGAGGGAAAGGTGCTGAAGGGGTACTTGAAGAAATAATAGCTGAGAACTTCCCTGAACTGGGGAAGGAAAAAGGCATTGAAATCCAAGAGGCACAGAGAACTCCCTTCAGACGTAACTTGAATCGATCTTCTGCACGACATATCATAGTGAAACTGGCAAAATACAAGGATAAAGAGAAAATTCTGAAAGCAGCAAGGGGTAAACGTGCCCTCACATATAAAGGGAGACCTATAAGACTCGTGACTGATCTCTCTTTTGAAACTTGGCAGGCCAGAAAGAATTGGCACAAGATTTTCAGTGTGCTAGACAGAAAAAATATGCAGCCGAGAATCCTTTATCCAGCAAGTCTGTCATTTAGAATAGAAGGAGAGATAAAGGTCTTCCCAAACAAACAAAAACTGAAGGAATTTGTCACCACTAAACCAGCCCTACAAGAGATCCTAAGGGGGACCCTGTGAGACAAAGTACCAGAGACATCACTACAAGCATAAAACATACAGACACCACAATGACTCTAAACCCGTATCTTTCTATAATAACACTGAATGTAAATGGATTAAATGCGCCAACCAAAAGACATAGGGTATCAGAATGGATAAAAAAAACAAGACCCATCTATTTGCTGTCTACAAGAGACTCATTTTAGACCTGAGGACACCTTTAGATTCAGAGTGAGGGGATGGAGAACTATTTATCATGCTACTGGAAGCCAAAAGAAAGCTGGAGTAGCCATACTTATATCAGACAAACTAGACTTTCAATTAAAGGCTGTAACAAGAGATGAAGAAGGACATTATATAATAGTTACAGGGTCTATCCATCAGGAAGAGCTAACAATTATAAATGTCTATGCGCCGAATACCGGAGCCCCCAAATATATAAAACGATTACTCATAAACAGAAGCAACCTTATTGATAAGAATGTGGTAATTGCTGGGGACTTTAACACCCCACTTACAGAAATGGATAGATCATCTAGACACACGGTCAATAAAGAAACAAGGGCCCTGAATGAGACATTGGATCAGATGGACTTGACAGATATATTTAGAACTCTGCATCCCAAAGCAACAGAATATACTTTCTTCTCGAGTGCACATGGAACATTCTCCAAGATAGATCATATACTGGGTCACAAAACAGCCCTTCATAAGTTTACAAGAATTGAAATTATACCATGCATACTTTCAGACCACAATGCTATGAAGCTTGAAATCAACCACAGGAAAAAGTCTGGAAAACCTCCAAAAGCATGGAGGTTAAAGAACACCCTACTAACGAATGAGTGGGTCAACCAGGCAATTAGAGAAGAAATCAAAAAATATATGGAAACAAACGAAAATGAAAATACAACAATCCAAACGCTTTGGGACGCAGCGAAGGCAGTCCTGAGAGGAAAATACATTGCAATCCAGGCCTATCTCAAGAAACAAGAAAAATGCCAAATACAAAATCTAACAGCACACCTAAAGGAAATAGAAGCAGAACAGCAAAGGCAGCCTAAACCCAGCAGAAGAAGAGAAATAATAAAGATCAGAGCAGAAATAAACAATATAGAATCTAGAAAAACTGTAGAGCAGATCAACGAAACCAAGAGTTGGTTTTTTGAAAAAATAAACAAAATTGACAAACCTCTAGCCAGGCTTCTCAAAAAGAAAAGGGAGATGACCCAAATAGATAAAATCATGAATGAAAATGGAATTATTACAACCAATCCCTCAGAGATACAAACAATTATCAGGGAATACTATGAAAAATTATATGCCAACAAATTGGACAACCTGGAAGAAATGGACACATTCCTGAACACCCACACTCTTCCAAAACTCAATCAGGAGGAAATAGAAAGCTTGAACAGACCCATAACCAGCGAAGAAATTGAATCGGTTATCAAAAATCTCCCAACAAATAAGAGTCCAGGACCAGATGGCTTCCCAGGGGAGTTCTACCAGACGTTTAAAGCAGAGATAATACCTATCCTTCTCAAGCTATTCCAAGAAATAGAAAGGGAAGGAAAACTTCCAGACTCATTCTATGAAGCCAGTATTACTTTGATTCCTAAACCAGACAGAGACCCAGTAAAAAAAGAGAACTACAGGCCAATATCCCTGATGAATATGGATGCAAAAATTCTCAATAAGATACTAGCAAATCGAATTCAACAGCATATAAAAAGAATTATTCACCATGATCAAGTGGGATTCATTCCTGGGATGCAGGGCTGGTTCAACATTCGCAAATCAATCAACGTGATACATCACATTAACAAAAAAAAAGAGAAGAACCATATGATCCTGTCAATCGATGCAGAAAAGGCCTTTGACAAAATCCAGCACCCTTTCTTAATAAAAACCCTTGAGAAAGTCGGGATAGAAGGAACATACTTAAAGATCATAAAAGCCATTTATGAAAAGCCCACAGCTAACATCATCCTCAACGGGGAAAAACTGAGAGCTTTTTCCCTGAGATCAGGAACACGACAGGGATGCCCACTCTCACCGCTGTTGTTTAACATAGTGCTGGAAGTTCTAGCATCAGCAATCAGACAACAAAAGGAAATCAAAGGCATCAAAATTGGCAAAGATGAAGTCAAGCTTTCGCTTTTTGCAGATGACATGATATTATACATGGAAAATCCGATAGACTCCACCAAAAGTCTGCTAGAACTGATACATGAATTCAGCAAAGTTGCAGGATACAAAATCAATGTACAGAAATCAGTTGCATTCTTATTCACTAACAATGAAGCAACAGAAAGACAAATAAAGAAAATGATCCCATTCACAATTGCACCAAGAAGCATAAAATACCTAGGAATAAATCTAACCAAAGATGTAAAGGATCTGTATGCTGAAAACTATAGAAAGCTTATGAAGGTAATTGAAGAAGATTTAAAGAAATGGAAAGACATTCCCTGCTCATGGATTGGAAAAATAAATATTGTCAAAATGTCAATACTACCCAAAGCTATCTACACATTCAATGCAATCCCAATCAAAATTGCACCAGCATTCTTCTCGAAATTAGAACAAGCAATCCTAAAATTCATATGGAACCACAAAAGGCCCCGAATAGCCAAAGGAATTTTGAAGAAGAAGACCAAAGCAGGAGGCATCACAATCCCAGACTTTAGCCTCTACTACAAAGCTGTCATCATCAAGACAGCATGGTATTGGCACAAAAACAGACACACAGACCAATGGAATAGAATAGAAACCCCAGAACTAGACCCACAAACGTATGGCCAACTCATCTTTGACAAAGCAGGAAAGAACATCCAATGGAAAAAAGACAGCCTCTTTAACAAATGGTGCTGGGAGAACTGGACAGCAACATGCAGAAGGTTGAAACTAGACCACTTTCTCACACCATTTACAAAAATAAACTCAAAATGGATAAAGGACCTAAATGTGAGACAGGAAACCATCAGAACCTTAGAGGAGAAAGCAGGAAAAGACCTCTCTGACCTCAGCCGTAGCAATCTCTTACTCGACACATCCCCAAAGGCAAGGGAATTAAAAGCAAAAGTGAATTACTGGGACCTTATGAAGATAAAAAGCTTCTGCACAGCAAAGGAAACAACCAACAAAACTAAAAGGCAACCAACGGAATGGGAAAAGATATTTGCAAATGACATATCGGACAAAGGGCTAGTATCTAAAATCTATAAAGTGCTCACCAAACTCCACACCCGAAAAACAAATAACCCAGTGAAGAAATGGGCAGAAAACATGAATAGACACTTCTCTAAAGAAGACATCCAGATGGCCAACAGGCACATGAAAAGATGTTCAGCGTCGCTCCTCATCAGGGAAATACAAATCAAAACCACACTCAGGTATCACCTCACGCCAGTCAGAGTGGCCAAAATGAACAAATCAGGAGACTATAGATGCTGGAGAGGATGTGGAGAAACGGGAACCCTCTTGCACTGTTGGTGGGAATGCAAATTGGTGCAGCCGCTCTGGAAAGCAGTGTGGAGGTTCCTCAGAAAATTAAAAATAGACCTACCCTATGACCCAGCAATAGCACTGCTAGGAATTTATCCAAGGGATACAGGAGTACTGATGCATAGGGGCACTTGTACCCCAATGTTCATAGCAGCACTCTCAACAATAGCCAAATTATGGAAAGAGCCTAAATGTCCATCCACTGATGAATGGATAAAGAAATTGTGGTATATATACACAATGGAATACTACGTGGCAATGAGAAAAAATGAAATATGGCCTTTTGTAGCAACGTGGATGGAACTGGAGAGTTTAATGCTAAGTGAAATAAGCCATACAGAGAAAGACAGATACCATATGGTTTCACTCTTATGTGGATCCTGAGAAACTTAACAGGAACCCATGGGGGAGGGGAAGGGAAAAAAAAAAAAAGAGGTTAGAGTGGGAGAGAGCCAAAGCATAAGAGACTGTTAAAAACTGAGAACAAACTGAGGGTTGATGGGGGGTGGGAGGGAAGGGAGGGTGGGTGATGGGTATTGAGGAGGGCACCTTTTGGGATGAGCACTGGGTGTTGTATGGAAACCAATTTGTCAATAAATTTCATACATATAAAAAAAAAATGTCCTGGCTAGAATCTCCAGTAAAATGTAGAAAAGAAGTGGCCAGAATATTGTGTCTTATTCTTGTTCCTAGAGGAAAAACATCCAGTCTTTCACCATTAAGTATGATGTTAGTTGTGGATTTCTTATAGATGCCCTTTATCAGGTTGAGAAAATTCTCTTCCAATTCTAGTTTGTTGAATTTTGTTTTGTTTTGTTTGTTTTTTTAAATCACAAAAAGGTCTTGGGTTTGTCAACAGCTTTTTCTGCATTTATTGAGATAATCATGTTTAAAAAAATTATTTCATTGGTATAATGTGTTACATTAATTCATTTTCAAATGGTCAATCAACCCTGCATTCTTGGGATAAGACCCACTTGGTCATGGCGTATAATCCTTTTTATGTGTTGCTGGATAGGGTTTGCTTGCATTTTGTTGAAGATTTTTCATCAATATTTTTTTAATGTTTAATTATTTATTTTGAAAGAGCATGCATGCAAATGGGGGAGGGGCAGAGAGAGGGAGAGAGAGAATCCCAAGCAGGCTCCATGCTGTCAGCACACAGGTGGATGCGGGGCTTGACCTCACAAAAGATCATGACCTGAGCTGACACTGAGTAAGCCACCGACTTTAACCGACTGAGCCACCCAGGTGCCCCTCATCAATGCTCATAAGAGATACTGGTTTGTAGTATTTTTTTCTAGTGATGTCTTTGTCCGGTTTTATTATCTGGGTAACACTGGCTTCATAGAATAAACTGGGAAGTATTCCCTCCTCTTCTATTTTTTTGGAAGAGTTTGTGCAGGATTGGTGTTAATTCTGCTTTAAATATTTGGTAGGATTTGCAAGTGAAGGCTACTGGTCCTGGGTTTTTCTTTTTGGGAAGCTTTTTGATTAGTAATTTAATCTACTTACTTGTTATGGGTCTATTCAGATTTTCTATTTCTTCTTTATTCAATTTTGGTAGCTTGTATCTTTCTAGGAATTTGTCCATTTTATGTTAGTTATCAAATTTATTGGCATACAACTGTTTGTAGTATTCCCTTATAACCTCTTTCATTTCTAATTTTAGTAATTTGAGTCTTCTCTCATTTTTTTTCTTGGTTGATCTAGCTAAATGTCATTGTTTTATTTTTGTTCTCTTCATATAATCAACCTTTGGTCTGACTTTTTATTGTTTTTCTACTCTCTGTTTCAACGTTTATTTATTTTTGGGACAGAGAGAGACAGAGCATGAATGGGGGAGGGGCAGAGAGAGAGGGAGACACAGAATCGGAAACAGGCTCCAGGCTCTGAGCCATCAGCCCAGAGCCCGATGCGGGGCTCGAACTCACGGACCGCGAGATCGTGACCTGGCTGAAGTCCGACGCCTAACCGACTGCGCCACCCAGGCGCCCCTCTACTCTCTGTTTCAAATATCACCACCCACCCACCCCCAGCGATAAAATTTGCCGTAAGGACTACTTTAGCTGCATTGTCTAACTTGGATATGTTGTATCTTCATTTTCATTCATCTGAAAGTATTTTGTAAATTCCCTCATGATTTCTCTTTGATGCAATTGCTATTTAGGAAGTTTTGTGCTTTTTTTTTTTTTATTTCCATGCATTTGCAAATTTCCAAAATTTCTTTCTGTTGTTGATTTCTAACTTTATCCCATTAAGGTAAGAGAATATACTTTGCATTATTTCAGTCCCTTTACATTTGTTGAGGTTTATTAAATGGCCTAGATGATGGTCTATCCTGCAGAATGTTTCACACGCACATACGAAGAATGTATATTCTGCTCTCGCTCTATAGATACCTCTTAGGTCTAGTAGGTTTATAGTGTTGTTCAAGTCTTATACTTCCTTATTGATATTTTCTAGTTTTAAAAATCCATTACTGAAAGTCTGGCATTAAAGTCTCTAATATGGTTGAACTATTTTTCTCTTTATATTGTATATTTTAGGGCTCTGTTATTAGGTACAGACACATTTATAATTGTTATATCTTTGATGGACTGCTCTATACCATTATAAAATACTTATTTCTAGCAATTTGTTTTGTTTTAAAGTCTATTTTGTCTGGTATTTGTATAGGTACTCCTGATTTAAAAAAAAAATTTTTTTTAATGTTTATTTATTTTTGAGACAGAGAGAGACAGAGCATGAACAGGGGAGGGGCAGAGAGAGAGGGAGACACAGAATCTGAAACGGGCTCCAGGCTCTGAGCTGTCAGCACAGAGCCCGACGCGGGGCTCGAACTCACGCACCATGAGATCATGACCTGAGCTGAAGTCGGATGCTTAACCGACTGAGCCACCCAGGCGCCCCAAGGTACTCCTGATTTTTTATGGTTTCTTTTTGTGACACATCTTTTTCCATCCTTTTACTTCGAAAAGTCTTTGTATACAAATAAGGAGGAAAGAATAATACTTTTCTAGAAAAAATCAGTTATATCTATGGACTATTTATTCCTGTAAGAGAGCCAGCCAGCACAGAACTGTCATCAGTGGCTTTCATGAGAAGGGGCTAATAATCTGGGAAGCTGCCACCAAGCATACCCCAACCTCAGTTCTGAAATATCTCCAGAGATTCTACAAGTCAGAAATACTTCATTGTCTACTCCCACTATAGAGCCATTCCTTCTTGGTCTGATGTTTTCTTTTTCCCCTAGAACGTGGAGAGTACAGATTTCCCTCTCATTTCTTCACTGTGATCTTGGTTGTATTTGTTTTTATTCCTCAGACTGAGTTTCAACTTTGCAATTTACTTGTCCTTTTTTGTAATTGCAGCATAAAAAAAAATCAATGCAAACATTGAGTGCTCAATGCTCTTTATATTTTAATACTCAGAAAGTCAGAAAGAGAGAAGGACTTTTAATGGACCCCAGGGTCTACATGTAAAATATTTCTTGACAGGAGAATTCTGTTACCTGTGGAACTCATATCTCGGAATTCTCTTGTCCTCTGTAATAATCAAAGGACAGGGATGTTCAAATAATCAAATGGTTAAGTATGGCGGAAAAGAAGAAAATTGCATCTTCAAATTCAAAATAGTACTCTGAAATGCTTTCTCTTTCTCCATATGGAATGTTTCCTAATTTAAACAAATAACTAAAGGCTTCAAAGCTTTACTATTTAATTTAAATATGAGTGAAATTCTGGAATTTGATTAGTGTTGGAAAACAGATCTGGAATCCATCTAAATTTCTCCTCACCATTCCCATACCGATAAGGCATGTAAGAGATCAGTAATGCTGTTTGCTATCTTTCCTTTTCAGGCACTGTTATTTCATATGGTTTGTGGGGTGCCCCTCATCGTAGACCTGTGGACATATGCTAAGGTGTCTGAAAAGTGGGCCAAGCCTGAAAGAGGGGAGTCCCACTCTGAAGATCCCCAGGCTATCACTGTTGACTTGTAGTAACATACAACCATAGGCCTTGCCCTCCTGCCCATGAACAGTCCTGCATCATGGGCTCCTGTTCTGCCACAGGGGGCAGTCAGTGCCAAAGGTGGCCTCCTCTGGCCTCCCACATCCAGGGCATGGTAGATAGAGATGTGGCAATTAGATTTACCTGTTTTATTTTCCAAGAAAGCAGGAAACTTAAAAGCTTAACGTTTTAGACTGGCTAGAAATGGATTAAACAATGTTTCTGTTCAGATTTTGGCTGTGTCTAAAGATCCACATGTTCTAGGTTTCATTCTTAAGTCATGATCTCACACACACACACACACACACACACACACACACACACACACACATGAATATGCTTTCATAAAAACAGGAGGGGTTCCATTCCATTTTAACTAAAACAAGGCACACCTGGTTAAGATAATGAGCAAAGAGGACAAATTTAAAATCCAAATACACTTCCTTACAGATGACTATTCAATTCAACTGGCAGTACAATATTAGATATTCTTTTCTGAATCACTGTAATTCAATGTACAGTACAGTATGTACTGTCTGGGATGAAGTTCAAATCATAAATACTATGGGAAACATCTAATAGCTTGGAATGGCCTTTGCAAGTGGCCAATAAGCTCTAAGAGACTGCAAACATATTAAATCTGGTGAAGCATGAGCTATGTGTTCCAGAATGAGCCCATCTCCCTGTCATACCCCACCTCCTTACTCCAGCACTATCTGGGACTGGGTCTTAAGGAGCTGGCACACGGTGTTACTCTTTGGATGCCAAATGATGGTGGGGCCTCTTCCCTGCAGACTGTGGTCAGCAAGGTGAAGGCTGCTGGCCACAGTCATAACAGCTGAGCTGATCTGTGATTTCTGCCTCTCCTGCCAATGTCGGGGCCAGATTTGCCGATGTGTTTGTGTTGGTGTGCAAGATGCTGGAGAGAGGCCATCTGCCCTGCGTGTCAGATTCCAGATTCCGTATGGTTATGGCAGGGTTTGGGAGAAGTATCCACAGAGCTAGGGGCAGGATTAGAATAAAGAGGTGCTAATGGTGTGCAGTTGGGAAGGTAAAGGAAACTGTCGGGAACTTGATGGAAAAAGAGGGTTGAAGAAAATTAAAGAAAGATCAGGGGAAATAAAGAAAAATATAAGGGAGAAGACAAACATTGCTGTTGTTTTAAAGGTCAAGGAGTAACAATAATATAGAAAGGCTCTTTCACCTTGCCAGATTCAACAGTGAGTTGCATTTTGGCTCCTTCAATAAAATTTACACCATTGGGATCTTGGGCTCTCCTTCCAGGTTACAGGCTCTGTCTTCCAGTCATGCCCATCCCACCTGAAACAGTCATTTATTCTCCAGATGCTATACATCTCCACACTCGCCCCCTTCACTAAGGTCCAGTTTTTACTTACAGATTAAATCTCTTTCTGATTATTTAGCACTAGTTTTCTGAGGCCAATCTCTTCACTTTTCTTCACCTTCGTCCATATTGCTATATGTTCTGAAGACAGGTCAACTAGATCACGCTATGCAAGAATTCAAGTTTTATTGTTCAAATATATGTGTGTGTACATACATATGTGCATATGTATATATCTCTATATAACATTTGCATATATAGTGTATGTATGTGTGTATATACATACATGTGTGTGCATCTGTGTGCTTAAATATAAATAAATATTACTAAGATTTATAGGAATTTTAAAATCTATCAGATCACATTTCTTCAAACAATATTCTTTGATAAGCCATGACACTTCATTTTCATGAGTCCACACTTTAAGAATCAGTACAAAGTCAGATGGTTTAAAATATAAACAAACAAACAACAAATAAAACCAGACTAAAAGAGGCATCCAGGCTTTCTTTTCTAGGCTCTGAGACAAATTTCAGGTGCTGTCTTCTATCAATTTCATTTTATCCTCTGCTCTTGGAAACTCCACTCATTCTTTAAGTCTGATTCATATGATTTTACAGAGTCAGGAAGGGGGTCAGAGAGGAAAAAAAGATGACCCAGAAAGGTAGGTCAGAGAGGGGGAGGGAGAAACCAAGTCACATGAGAACAAGGAACATGTGTGTCTTTCTTACTTCTAAATACCTTGGTACTTAGAACAGGGCCTGGTGAATGGGATGGTACTCAACAAATACATGCCAGATGAGGGGAATTACTGATGTTGTACCGTGCACTTAGGGTCAGGTTGGGTGCTTTTACATTTGTTTATTTTTGAGAGACAGAGAGAGAGCACAAGTTGGGGAGGGGCAGAGAGAGAATGAGACACAGCATCTGAAGTAGGCTCCAGGCTCTGAGCTGTCAGTACAGCGCTTGACATGGAACTGGAACTCACAAACTGTGAGACCATGACCTGAGCCGAAAATGGAAGCTTAACCGCTTAGCGATTGAGCCACCCAGGCGCGCCAGGCTGGGTGCTTTTAAAAAGAGTACTGAACAACTGGGCAATAAAAAGTAACTAGGTATAACAACATGTTCTTCTTTGTGTAATAAGAACACGTATTTCCTGAGGCAGTACCTTTAGAACTTGGGCTCATGCTGAGGCTGTGGTCCCAGAGTCCCAGAGGGCAGAGCAAGGGTAAGCAGTAATCTAAGGTGGGGCCAAGTCTGGCCTGCAGACTGTTTTCCTACAACCCAGGAGTTGAAAATAGGTTTTTACATTTTTAAAAGGGTTATAAACAAAACAAAGAAAAACAGACATCAGAAACCTTATGTGGCCTGTAAAACCAAAACTACTTATTATCTAGCCCTTAACAGAAAAAGTTTGCTAATCCTCGTGCTAAGGAGATACTAAAAATGTGCCTCTGAGCTTACTTTTAGTCTAAAGTGTGTTTGGCTTGAACTTGTGTTCAACCACGGTGAGACTGCAGGCCTGTGGTCTGTCAGAACGCTCTGTGAGCGCGCGCGCGCGCGCGCGCGCGCGCGCGCACACACACACACACACACTCGATGTTCTCCATCCAAACTTAGAGCAGCTCTGTAGCACTGAATTATTGAGTTTATACCTTTGTTAATTCATGCTTGGTGATGTGACTTTTGTAGGTGTTTTCCGACATGATTTTCTTGTTAGAGTTTCACAGTGCAACAAAGTTCCTTCCTAGAATATCTGTGTGTGGCAAAATCATAAAGGTGTTGCATGTAATATGGTGTAATGATCACAGAGCTTTGTTATGGAGCTTTGGATTCATCTGGAATCTAGCTGAAATGCTCAAGGCATAACCTAATTACCTCCCTTCTGTCTTTCACTAAAGCTGGGAAATTTTTGGTCATTGTTTATGATTATTTTCTGCCCTAATCTTCCCCTCTTCCCCTTCTCTGACTCTAATTACATTTATGTTAGGATGCCTGATATTATGGCACAGATCACGGAGTCTCTGTCACTGTCAACAATCTTTTCTTTCCATTTTCCAGATGGATAATTTCTATTCTTCTATCTTTAAGTTCGTTGATTTTTTTTTTTTTCATCATCTGCTGTTAGGCCCATCGAGTGATTTTTTTAAAAAAATTTCAGACACTATATTTCTCAGTGCTGAAATTTTGTTTGCTTTTAGAGTGTCTCTTTTTTGTGCTTAGGTTTCCTATATGTTCATTGATTGTGGCTATATTTTTTCTTATGTCTTTGAGCATAATTATAATAGCTACTTTGAAATTCTTATCTATTAATCTCAATATATGTGTCCTCTTGGAGTCAGTTTCCTTTAATGTATGGGTCACATGTTTCTGGGGTTTTTTTTTGTATGTCTAGTAATTTTGGACTGTATCTTGAACATTGTGACTGCTATGTTAATCTATAGCAGTGCAGTTCAATAGAATTAACACATGAGCCATATATGTAATTTTAATTTTCTATTATCCATATTAGAAAATTGAAAAGAAATTGGTGAATTTTACTAATATATTGCATTTAACCCAATGTATTCAAAATATAACTATTTCAACATGTAATCAGTATTAAAAATTACTAAGATATTTCACAATCTCTTTCCATACTAAACCTTTGAAATCAGGTGTATACTTTTACAGCACATTTCAAATTGGACAACACTGCTACCAAAGATGGTTATGTGCTCAGCACAGTTAGGAGTATCATTAGTGAAGAATATTGAGAGGTGGTCCAATAAAAGTAACCCCATCATTTAAATTCTATTCGTTGGCATTCTGCAGAGACACTGTGGGCCTACTATGATATGAAGAAGGAAAGAGTACACTGAGCTTCTCTTCCCCATCACATATGTGTCTCAATTCAATCAGAGAAACTCTGATTCCATGTTTTATATTATTTGGCTTATGTGCATAATTTTAGAAATATTTGGACACTAAAATAGTTTGAAAACATAAATGATTTTAAAACAGGATTCTTAGAGCACCTGGGTGGCTCACTCAGTTAAGCATCTGACTTGATATCGGCTCAGGTCATGATCTAATGGTTGTGAGATCGAGTCCTGCATTGGGCTCTGCACTGAGCGTGGAGCCTGCTTGGGATTCTCTCTCTCCCTTTGCCCCTCCCCTGCTTGCACACACACAAAATAAAACAAAATAAAATAAAATAAAGGGTGTCTGGGTAGCTCACTTGGTTAACCGTCTGACTTTGGCTCAGGTTATGATCTCACGGTTTGTGGGTTTGAGCCCCACGTCGGGCTCTGTGCTGACAGCTTGGAGCCTGGAGCCTGCTTCTGATTCTGTGTCTCCCTCTCTCTCTGCCTGTCCCCTGCTCACACTCTGTCTCTCAAAAATAAATAAATGTAAAAAAATAAAATAAAATAAAATAAAATGATTCTTGAATGGATTCCTAAGATCATTCTTGCTCCGTCATGCCCTTGAGCCCATGCTGACCTCTCCTCTTCTAGATTCACTTATCCTACTTTCCAATACGTCACAGAGCTGGGCTGTCTCTGTGACCTGTCTGATCTTTGAGTCTTCACGGTGGCAAGGCCTTCCTTCTTTGGTCCTGGGTGTGTGTGGTTGATTCATTCACCAATTGATGCATTTGTGGGATGGCTGCTCATACCAAAGATGCTCAGGGAGACTTTTGAGAGTGAGCCATTCCTCATGGCCTTCAGTGTTAGGGTGGAATTTTATTCTTTCGTTTAAATTGAAGTATAATTAACATACAGCACTATATTAGTTTCACATGTACAACATAACAATTCAATAATTCTACATATTGCTCACGACAATAAGTGTAGTCACCATCTGTCACCAAACAACACCGCTACCATCTTATTGACTATATTCCCTATGCTGCGACTTTTATCTCCATGTCTTATTTATTTTGTAACTGGAAGTTTGTACCTCTTAATCCCCCTCACCTATTTCCCCTTGCCACCCACCTTCATCCTTAAGTTGCCATGGACCACACACAACCCACAGAGTAAGTCTCACCTCTTGCTTTCCCTCTTATCTTCCCTCTCTCACTCATACACACTTTACCAGTTTGACAAAGCAAAGGAGGTTGGCACGAAAACCAAAATGCTTTGCGAAACTTTTGTACCAGGTGAGAGGCACAAGTTGGTCTTAAAAAGCTGCCATGTCAAAAGTCCAGCTTCTTTATAAAAGAAAAACATGCAGAGAACCACAAAACAAAAACCATGTACCGCAACCCAGAGCAGAATGGGAGGCCAGGGGTGATATTACACACTCTAACAACCACAGCGCTATGCAAAGTCTCACTGAAATGGCTGGAAATAAGGAGGCTTAACTGACAAACACGTTTCACACAATTCATCTCGGTTGACAGCCCAAGAAAATTCACTCCAGAGCACATGAGAAACATGGCCACGAAAGCTGGGGTTGGCAACAGATCTCCTGATGGGTTCTAAACAATGTACAGCAAGATCCACACTCACTGGTGTTAGTTTCAGCCACTGAAACAGATCAACCACAGACACTAACCTGTGTTACTTACTCATGGGTTCTCATACTCTGACTTCGATTTCCTTTTTCTCCAAGACAAAATAACTTGGTGGGAGCTGACATGTATCAGTTGAAAGCCTGTGATGATTTTTTCTGCATGAGATATTCTTAGTGGCCTGCTAAAAAATACCTTCTAGCTAGTATTGTACATTTTTATCAGACCTCTCGCCAGAAAGTCAGTATTTCGAGCAAGCAGAAATCATTTGCCAACAACAAGAGAACGTGGCAGAGAGAGGTACTGTGGTGTTAACTGTATCTCACCCCCCAACTCATAGGTGCTTCTACCCCGACCCGGGAGGGTCCAAGTTTGAGAACACAGTGACTTACCGTGATTGGCACGGGTGTGAGTTGCACCTTCGGACCTGGGGCTCTGGACGGCTTGCTTGAGGACAGTCACTGTCATTCACCAGAGTTGTGGTCTTGTTAACAATCCGTGTGCAGGACACAATGGTTCTGCGTTCCCCTGGAAACCAAACACAGGGAACTGAGAGGCTATGGCTACACACACCTGGAAAGGCCGTTCATTGATGCGGATGGAGGAACATTCAGGTGCGTCTTTTGATCAGTTTGCCATTTTAAAGTGGCTGTTGTAATGCTTTATTGGTTGTCAGAGAGAAAGAACCATAAGGTTAGGGATGAGGGTGTGTAAGACATGACAAGGGGCACCATGGGGCAGGAGGAAGATTCTAGAACAGGATCAGAAAGAGGCAACACCTCAGATTAGCTATGTGCTTAGACAGCTTGGGATTCATTGAGGCCAGAGTTCTGATTTAGCTCTTTAATTTCCAACAAAGATTGCCAATCTCTTTATCCGTTCCTTTGATATTTAAAGTCTATGCAGGTCTGGTCTTGATTAATTACCTGTACATCAGCCCTCACCAGAAGATCGCGGCTCCCTATTACAGAATTCCTACGTGTTGGAGAGAAGTGAGAAGCAGAGGGGCTGGTCTGAAGGACACACGGACCTGCATCGTCCAGGCAGGCAATCTCGAGCCAATCTGAGAATCTGTTTCGCCAACTACTACTTGTCCAGGGTATCACTTGCATTTGGGAACTTCACTACCTGGTTGTCCCAGATGGGTGTAGCCATTCTCTGGGTGTCCCCAAAGCACCCTACACACTGCTTGGTCATGACTTTGCCACGGAGGCAGATGATAGGGAGCAGGGAGGGTAGTTTCTGGAGTCAGGCAGCCTGGCTTCAAACTTGGCTCCATCACTAGCATAAGGATCACCGTATCAGCAGCCAGCCACCATGCTTCTGTGCCTCGATCTTCTCAACCAGGCTGGTTTATTTAACCCCCGTGCCTTAGGGTGTTCCAGGGATGGTTAAAATTAAGCGATACATATAAAGTATTTAGAACAGAGCCTGGCAAGGGTTAACACTCCATGTTAGCTGTATTTTATTTTCATTGTTATTTGGGAAGTATGGCAATAAAAGATTAAGAGGATGTCAAGGACAACTATTTGGACCCCAGATTTCTCGCTTGGTCTCCTGGAGAATTTGTCCTTTAGGGATGCCTCAAAAGTGTGGAGTCCTGAATTACACCATCAACTGTTACTGCCTGCAACTGCAGCCTTGGGTGAGTGCAGAAGCATGGGGCCGTCTCAAGCCACATTTTCGTTTTGGCTGCAGGTCTGACAATGGTGAGTCATCGGTTGTCATCTGACAACCTGAGAGTCACTGGTGTCATAAAAGAATGCCACTGGGCCAACAGTGACAGAACAGTACCCCGCCCCCGCCCCCAGCTGAGGGGAGCCTGCTAACTGCTCCATTTGGGCCATGCTTCGTTTGCCCAAGAAAAAAGTCTGGCAATTAGGGATATGGGAGTTGCTGGATTTGGAGGTTGCAGGGACATTGGCACAGGGGGACAGCTGAGGGATGGGGGGCTCCTAGGGAGAAGTGCAAAGTGGGACAACGACAGGGCTGATGAGGGTTCCTGAAGCTATGCCAACTGCCAGGGCTGCCTGAGGAACAGGCTAAGAACAAACAGCACGGGCAGTTAGCCAAGATGTGCAGGAGAAGGAAGGAATTCACAGCTGGCCCTGGCAGTGTCTGATGGCCCAATGATGTTATGGATAGAATTCCTACCTATTAGAAATGGGACAAGTCACTAAATGGTAAGCAATCCTCTACATATCAGATACCTGACAAACACCATCTTAGTGGTCAATAGCCATGTGGGATTGGGTATTGGTGGGGCCATCCCACTCTCTGGGCTGGCATTCCAGAGTCTAGGTGAACTCTCCATCCTAACTCTGTGCCCATAAAAACCCATACATCCAGTGTCCCACCTCTCATCACTGGGCTGTGTGTCCTATCAGGGTGACAAATTACCCTGTCCCAAGGGGCTGCTGGCTAAGAGTTCAGAATGGCTTCCTACTGCTCCCCGTAATGAATATGGTGCCTTTTGCCGATACTAATTTTTGCAGTATGGCAGTTCCTTCCCTGCAGTAGGCATAGGGGCCGATCACTCTATTTGAGAGGTGAGAACATTTTAGTATAGATAGGGTAAGTAATTTGCTAATATATGGCAGCAAATTGTAACTCAGCCAGGACTCATGCTCGGAATGTTTCATCAGACTCGTGGGGCGTTTTCCTTCTGCTGTATCCTGTTGTGTCAAAAAGGAAAGAGTATTTTGGGGCAACACATCTGGTTCATTTCCACCAAACAGTAACAAGTGAAGGTCTATCCCGTTCATTCCCAGGGTCACTCACCTGTCATACCTGTGATGTATTTGCATAGCGGCCAAACCTCCACTCAGGTCAGAGTCCAAGGGCCCTGGGCCATAGGCAAAGCAGCCTTGGGGGCACAGCTCCAACACAGAGGAGTTTGGAAGGCTACACAAGTGTTTTGCAGAGAGAGTTCAGAGGGGTGTGCTTAAGTTTCCCGGGAAATACAGGTGATATGGCCAGCCTTTCTTGTGCCCTGGGCACTGGCTGCCGAGTGCCTCGAGTTCACAACCTTCCTTGAGCAAAACCCCACACCCCATGGGCACGTGACCCCGGATGCTCACCTCCTCCGCACTGCACGCTGCACCCTTCCCAGCCGCTGTGGGTCCAGATGAACAAAGAGTCCTGGGGTTTTTCCGGCTCGCTTTGATTTTCGGCAGTGTAGTTTACAGGAACGGTGTACTCGTAATGGATTCCATAATTTTGGTCATGAAATAACAACACCTGGATCAGCAGCAAAATAAAAGGCCATTCTGGAATCAAGCGGAAGCATCCGGGCTTGCTGAATTTGCAAACCAGGCCGCCCTTGGGGCTGTCTCTCTACCAGGGTAACCAGTTCGTTTCTGGGTTTCAAAACACGTTCAGTCTAGGGGCACCCCCTTATTTGGGTCTTGGGTTCCTCAGATACTCAACTCAGGGGCTGGAGTGTATGTGAACCATCAGCAGGGAGCTCTGCCCCTTCCCATTGGAGACAGGACCAGTTTGGACGAGGAATTTGGAGACAGGCAAATTTGCGGGCTCTCACTGAACTCTATGTGGAGAGCCCCTCGGTGCAGAGAAAAGAGCCTGTTTCCGCATACTCACCCACGAAGCTGCCCTTGCAGCAAGAAAGACACAAACATACTGTTTTTCCCTAAAAAGGCATGTGAACAAGTAGGGTTATTCTACTTCTTTGAGAATGAACATCACTCTTCAGTCCCCTAGCGCCGGTCATTGGCACATGGAAGGCAGGCTCAAGGGCAAACACAGCCCACCACAGAGGAGCCTTGGGGACTTCTGTTTAGGAGTCCAAGGACGCACGAGCCTTCTTGCTGCCACAGGAGTTAGGATGTCAATGCCCACGGGGTGACAGGGGCCTGGCTCGAGGCTGAAAGCTCAAAGTGAGGGGCGGGGAGCCATCCTGCAGCTTGGGGACCCTTGGGTCTGAAATCCTGGTGAGTGAGCAGATGGATGGGCCTGCTCTTCGTATGACAAGGCATCACAAGCCCTGTAAAGACAGAAGTGCTCTCTCAGCTTTGTTTCTCGACACACACGCTTTGGTGCAAAACAAGCCTTCTTGCGGGAGCCTGGCTGGAGGTGACGTGTCTTTGGGCTAGACTCAGAACCAGTGGGTACTTCTGGGTCAAGGCAGCTCTCAAGTTCACTTCCAGGCCTGGAGAAGCAGCAGACAGCTACAGGCGGGTGTGCTCCACCTGCCTGGACCCGGTGAGGGGACCGCACAGCTCCTGAGCATCTCCCACCCCTCCCAGAGCTTGAGTGGTGGGGTGGGGGTGAGGTGCTAAGAACAGCCTGAACCGCATGCACATCCACTTCTCCAAGAAACAGACGTGCAGTAATGCATTTGGAAAAATGCCTCCAGTTAAAAAAAAAAAAAAAAAAGATAAAAAAAACCTCTTTAAAAGATCTTTATTATCTCAGTATGGGAATAAGACTGGTGAATCAAGAATCCATATGAAACCAATTTCATGCAATTTTGCAGCCACGTATAATTTGTGTGTGTGAGTGTGTAATTGGTTTCAAATGCAGGTCCCCGTGCCTTTTATGGACACTCCTGACCCTGCAGGCAATGTATGCACCCCAGTTTGGGGACAGCAGACTTCTGTTTAGAGGCAGAGGGGCACGTCTCCTTTCTGGATTTAAAAACTTGAAGTAATCATTTTTCAAGAGAGAAAAGTGATTAATAAATATTAAAAAGGGTTGGAACTTCAGCTGAGTCTTATCAGGCATGGTCTGCATGAGTCCAGGCTGCGCGTTTGCTTTGATGGGCTGACGGTTCACTCACAGTTGATGAAAGCATTGGGCAAAGAAGGAAAATATACCCGTCTTAGGGTCTGATAATAAAGCAGATTCATGTGCTAACAGGTGACAGTGCTGCATGGCTTTTATCTCGTCTTATGCTTCCTCTTACATCAGGACAGGAGGATTTGTTCTAATCCAGTAATCTATTGCAGGGCAGTGGCTTCAGTATAGGTTCTTGGGGCCCAGAAATCAAACTTGCAAGGCTGCGTCTACAGTGGACTTCGTGGGCTGAGTGCTGGTTGCACGGGCAGGCTGCAGGACGGTTGAAGTCATGCATGGAAACCAGTTCACTCTGATCTCGTCAGAAGGTGTAGCAGGGGTAGGGCCATCATGGGTGATGTTGTACTGGGTGCCCGTGCTCGCAGGCAGAGCTGGTCTCCTCAGGGGATTCCCTGAGAAGTGGCCAGGGAATCTTCTGGCTGTCACCTAACCTTGAACGGCTGCAGATTGCCAGAGACCGCAAATTAATGGAGGAAAAAAAAAAAATTTCCAAGCGGAGACTTTGGCAAGCACAGAGGACAAAATGTGCTTTGATTACAGACGCACAAGCTGCCACAAAATCCGTTCTTTGGAATGAGACATGGAATCAATAATTATGAGCTATCAGAAGTTAGCCATGAGAACTTCTGGACCCTGAGAAAGAAATGGTGGTATCCCCTTCTCTGGAGATCTTTAATGCTTTTACAAGGATGTATGACCGATGATAAAGTGGTTTACACCGGATGCCCGCCCGAGACAAGAGGTAAGACAAGGTTGCCCCAACCTGGGCTGACTACCCAGGGAGTAAATCTTCCTGTAGAACCTGGTTCTCCTTCCCGATTCCCGAACTCCTGTTGCAAGCCGAGTCTGGAAAATCTGAGCGACGCTGGTTTGGAAAGAGAGTCAACAGTTCATTTCCAAAAGGTAGTTTCCAATGTGGATATACAAACTGTGGGGCGGATCTGTGCCATCTGATATAAAAACACAGACTCCGAGTGAGGCTGTCTGCTCGATGAGGCCAATTCTCCCTGGCTGCCACATGGCGAAGTATTTCCTTCCTGGAGGCGGTTCCTTTTGAAAAAGATGGTAACTCTCTCTGCCAGTGAAGAGCCAGGGCGAAGTTCTGGGAGGGGGAAATTCTCAGGCATGTGGCAAAAGGGATGAGATAAGAGAAGATGGAGAGAGAGAGGGGGCGGGGGAGGCTTGAGCAGCAGGTGGCCAGGTAACCCACCAGGAGCCAGGTCCTCGGGAACCTCTCCCCAGGTCCCAGGGAAGAAGAGAGCCAGCAGACCCCTTGGAGAACCAGGCTCAAGACAAACACAAAAGCACAGCAAGTTACCATCAGATGCAGTGGTATTTTGGTTGGTCCCTTGGCAGAAATTTTCTCCCACAGGCCCCTTCTAACGTAGCGCACAGTGGTGCCGGCGATCTGGTACTCCCCGGGGAGCTCGATCTTCCAGTCGCTGTTGATGGATCTCTTACTGGTGTCTTTCAGGGCTAGGAAGAAAAAGGGGACACCATGGGAACCAGGGGGAGTCAGTCTGGGTGTCCTGAGTGGTGGGGCAGAGGTCTCAGCCTCCGCCTCTACAGGGGAAGGGAGGAGGGTGGCGTGCAGTGATAGAAGGTGAGTTTTCTGTGTACAGGCAACAGAAGCCTGGCTCACAGGGGGCAAACAGCCCAAGGGCCACAGGACGTGGAGAAACCTGAGAAAGAGCGGTTGCAATAGCGGCAGCTTCAAGTGTGGGCTGCCTCAGAATCCACCCACCCAGTGGGGGTGCGGGGAGGAGCGCCAGAGGGTGGAGACAAACACAGCACAATCACAGTTCCTAAACTCCCAGGGGAGAGGGTCTCCTGCCTGGTGGGTGAATTCTATCTTAACGTGCCCAAGCCTACCAAGAGGGACTTGCTGCTTTAGCAAAACGCATCAACTCATTTGACTGTTACCTACCTGGGGCTTCTTAAAGTCACAGCCCAGGGGCGCCTGGGTGGCTCGGTCGGGTAAGCGTCCGGCATCGGCTCAGATCAAGAACTCATGGCGCGTGGGTTTGAGCCCCGTTTGGGGTTCTGTGCTGACAACTGGGAGCCTGGAGCCTGCTTCGGATTCTGTCTCTGTCTCTCTCTCTGCCCCTCCCCTGCTTGTGCACTATCTTTCTCTCTCTCTCTCTCTCTCAAATATAAATTAAGAAAAAATAAAAAAAGAAGAGCCGTAAAGTTACAGCTTAATCCGGCTTCTCTTAAGGATTTGATAGCCCTGCACTAGTAAAGTGGATGCCTCCTCAAGAAACCACCGTGACTCTTTTAACTCTTTCCCGGTCGAGTCCGGGAACCCGGGCTGCCCACAGACAGGACGGCAGAGCTCCACCAGGGCTGTGAGACTAGGGCTCCGTGGGCTTCGGGTTCACTCTGCTGGCTCACGGCTCCACCGGGTACAGAATGTGTTGGAAGAGACAAAGCCAACAGTGTGCTGATCGGCCGGAGCAAAACTGTGGTTTTTCCACACAAGCCACATAGTGATGGTCTGAGGGCTGACGGTGACTCGTTAGTGTCTCCTCGCTTAGGTTTGGAGTCCTGTCGTTCTCATGAGGAGAGCACTCTGTGGTGAAAGCCCGTTTTTTTGTTTTGTTTTGTTTTGTTTTGTTTTGTTTTGTTTTGTTGTTTAGGAAAGCAAAGAACTACTCTGGCAGTTAGGAGAAGGTGGCAAATGACAGTAGGTGACACCAAGTCTTATGCCGCCCCAAAAATGAAACTTCAGGGCACCCAGAGTGCAATGCCTCAGTCTCTGTAAATACAGCTGGAGCCCCCGATGCCCCCAATGGCTTGGGGACACTGCTCCGTCCACTGTCAGTGAAATCACGTTCTACCCTGCTCCCTCTTCTCTGCTTACCGAGGCCAGAAATAAAACACTTGCATTTAATACCGATTTTGCATAATAAGAGTTGAAGCCAAAAAGGGGCTTCCTGTGAACCTGGAATCCGTGAGCTCCGGGCTGGGTTAGGATCTGGTTGGAGCCGGTCCTGGCCAGGCCACAAGCACCTGGGAGACGCTGGGCCTCTGCTTCCTCATCTCCAAGACATGATGGTCCCAGCCCTCACTCCCGCCCAGCAAGGCTCTCCTGGCACACGCAGAGGACGTGCGTGCTCAGGACTCCTTGCTTATAGGAACTGCCAAGAGAAACTGAGAAAGAAACAGGGAGGGCCGCTTTCCAGCAGAGCAACTTCCAGTTGGGGTTTCATATCCAGGGTGGTTGTGCAGAGTGAGCGGTTGAGGATTACAGGACTCCAGGGAAGGCTTAGAAGAGAGAAGGCTCTACTTCTTGGAATCAAATGTTTCCCTTCAAGAAATTCTACCTGCTACTGACATTTCCTGGCTCCTGAAAGGAAGTGAGAGTATCAGGATACTGACAATTTCTGCTTCCTCAGCCACCGCCTAAAGGCACCATTTAAGGGCCATGTGCTCTGATTTAGCCCCTCACGTACTTTTACCCATGTAACCTTCCCAACAACTCTCCAAGGTAAAGGATCATTTTGCTCTTTCCTCAGATGAGGCAATGGGGGCCCAGAGAGGTTAAGTTACCTGCCTAAAGTCACACAGCTATTACGAGTAGACACCTGAACCTAAACAGACCAAGCTCAGCACCCTTACCATTCTGGCTATATAAATCCCCATATTCCTTAGGTTATAACCTCAGTCGAGAGTTTTAGGAAAAATGCCGAGATGGGCAAATGTCACCCTTGTTTTTAAAGAGGACAAATTCCAGGCTCGAATGGGTACAGGGTCTCACATTCCATATACCCTCCTAAAAATCACTAACTTTGCAGATTTCCAAAGCTTCCAGTGAACGAACAGCCTCAAATGTGTTCAGGAATGTTAATTATTGGGGAATCTAGGTGAAGCCTGTATGGGTGTTCATTGTTCTAATTTCTCCATAGGTTTGGAAAATTGGTTCTTGCACATGCATATGAAAATTTGGTTTCAGAAATCAGTGCAGGCTGGTGGGATGTGGCAGACAGGCCAGAGGAGGGGCCAGAGTCTCAGAAAGAACTGTCTCCAAAAGAACAAGACTGGGAAGCATAGGGAGTGACCCACACATGCCCCCCCCCCCCCCCCCCCCCCCCCCCGTCAGCCCCTCACGCTTTTCTGAGGGCCTCCTAGCAGGTGCTAAGCACACAGCTCCTGCCCTCAGCCAGCTCCCTGTATGGAAGGTGAGAGAATGGATGAACACAACAGTTTCATAGACTCTGTGGCAGAGGTGAGTTCGGGGCCCCCATATGTGTGTGCGGGGGACAGGGACAGGGGCAGATGGGGAAGACTGTCTGAAAGCAACGCAGAGGCAGGGAGAAGAAGTGGACTGGGAGTGCCTGGTAGGCAAGGACTGGATGACATGGATCCTGACCTGGGCGGCCATGACTGATGTTCCTGTGGTGGGCTGGTGGAGAGAGGAAGGCTCTGTGTGGAGAAGAGGGAGGCAAAGGAATTTTCTTTTTCCCTAGAAGTTTGGCTGGGCAAAGGAGGTGAGGTAAAGAGTGGCTGTAGAGGGTGGAGAAGGGGAGAGAAGTTTCAGTGTTCCTGTTATTGGGGTGGGGGATTTGAGCATGTCAAGACCCCCCCTCCCGGCCCCCCCCCCCCCCCCGCCCTGTAACTTGGGGTTAGAGGGATGAACAGAAGAGTTTCTTTAGAGCTACATGCTGACCACCAGCATGCTTGGGCCCATCTCAGAGAACCCACTGCCCACACAGACACCAGAGGCACTCTGGGGTGACTGTGCTCCTTGTCGCGGCCTACCCACATGCACCTGCTGACTCCCCCACTCAGTGCCCAGGGATGGGGCCTTGGGTTTAAGACTTGGGGCCCTGACCTTCTTCTCAGGTTATGGCTGCTATGAATCGTGTGTTGTTGTCTGGCATTTATTTCTTCAAGTAACAACCTGGGGTTGCCTTTGGGGATATGTTCTTCCTCTAGCCATGCTGGGCAGACCCCAAACTCACCCCAGTTCCAGGCATGGACCCATCACCCAACCCTGGACAGTGAGAGTCAGTCCCAAGACTTCGTTCACCTTGGGAAGCAGCAGCCTTCTTACCACAGAATTGCCCAGAGACTCGATGTAAGTCTGGGTTACCAGTACATGGGAAGAGGCCCCCAGAATAAGGTCAACTGAGAGAGGACAGCAGTGCCCAGGGGAGAGAATATTTTCCCATAATATCATTTAAAGCTCCTGGATCCAGCTGTGCCTGAAGCTGATGCTCAGCAACTGAGAACTGGGTTTTGCTTTCACATTTGCTTTTTGGAGGTCAGTTAAAAAAAAAAAAAATACTAACCATGATAGGGGCAGAGCGGTTTGGGAAAGATTACTAGTGTGGACTCCTAGAAACCACACTAGGATCCTTACTAGTGTTAAGCTTAGTAGCCAGAGATTTAGAAGGTCTGACATTATCTATGCCTTAAACTGTCTCCCAGGCCTCTGCTCCTGTCCGACACTAATGTTCAGGATGAGGTGACTCTTTCTCACTCAGCCTTGTTTGTGCATTTCCCCGCCCTTTGTGGGAAGCACTTTAAAGTGACTTAGTGAATTATAAACTGAAAACTTGAAAGCTACCCGGCCTCCATGCCAGAAGTCAAACATCTGGGGGGTCAGGAGTGGGAAGGACTGGGAAAAGTGAGGGAGGGCACACCTGGAGATGATTATGAAACCATCCACAGAAACAGTGCGCAGAGGTGTGGGGGCCAGCCTGGGGAGCCCTGCTTCTGCTGGCAGAGGCACCCACTGTGGGTGAGATGCAGGGGACAGATGTCCAGCCAGCTGGGGCTTGGGGCTCATCAGCCTCCGATCACCAGAGGTGATCCCCTACCAGAGGAGTAGGTGGAGGAGACCTTGCAGGAGGTCCTCTGCTTTGGAGGAGTGGGTGTGGTCAAAGAATTGGGGGAAAGGAAGTGAGGGGGCAGGCTGTGGCTAGCAGGCTATGCTAGAACAAGGCCAGCAGCCGACTGGGGAAGAACACGTCAGTCAGTGGAACATTGGTAACCAGCCCCCTTAGGAAAGAAGCCTAGATCTAGAGTGCTTGTTGCTCCCATGGGGTCAATGCCCCCACCATGGAGGATTTCAAGTAATCTGTGTGCCCTCAGTGAACGCAGACCTCCTCCAAGCCACATGCCGCTGCTAGGGCACCCCCATGAGCTCTGGAAGTGCCTGTCTTTGTTCTGGAGGGCCTGGTGTGGAGCTGCTGACTTGGTGAAGTCTCCCAGTTTCACAGCTTTGGGGGTGGGTGGGTGGGGCTCTCACGTCCCCAGAATGAATAAACTTTGCGTGTCCAAGCTCTGCTTGTGGTCACCTCCACGGGCGGCTGCAAGCTTCCAGGCACTGCAAACGTGGGTTCGCAACTGCCACTTGGCACCCCCATCCTCAGGACAGTTTGATCGTGATGACCATACTTTGTGAATTTTGCAGTGGGAGGAAAAACACAGAGTTAAAAGTAGGAGCTCAGCAATCCCAAGAAGCATGGAGATCGCCTCAAACCTACTGACTTCGGGTGAGTAATTTAGTCAGCAAGATTCAAAATTTGCAAGGTTTTTGCTGGGGTCCAGCGGTGACCCTGGAACTTCCTGCTGAAATCGGAATTTAGCACCTGAGATTCCTTCAAAAGGGAGGGACAGTGGCCTCAGAGAATCTCCGAACATCAAGATCATTATCAGCAGTGAGTAAATAGGTTCCTTGTGCGTCCAATGAGAAAACCATGTCCTGGGGCCGTGTCAGCTCCAGACAGCGGTAACGCAGACCACCCCTGGCCCATCGCAGCAGCCTCTACCCTGAGCGCGCTCCTTCACTCTGCAGGGTTTGCCAGAGCCCGCCAGGAGGAAGCACCAGGGCCCCCCCACCCCCCAAGTTGCAGGAATACTTTCCAAGGCCTTGTACATAATGTGGTGTTCCTTTTCTTAAAGAGGGCCCCTGAGTTAAACAAGTTTTGGGCCCCACAAGTTCCTGTCCCTCTCAATCCTGAGGCATTGATGGGTATGGGCAAGGACACCCCTTGTCGTAGGCAGTTTGAGATTTTTAGGCCTAGAAACTCAACAGGGGCTACTGAAATGAAGACAGATGCTTTGATTTGACAGGCAAACGATAGAGTTCAGAACACAGGGAAATCCTGAGCGACCTGATGGGATCTGTGCTGTCTGAAGTTCGGATTCGCTGGGGAGCAAAGTTTCGCTTGCTGGTTCTGCCTGGGTCAGAGGCTGGATGTTTGAAGCCACCGTCTGAGATAGAACCAGCGCCTGCTTTTGTGTATTTGGCTCAGGAGCCATTAGAAGCCTTTTGGCAGCTTTTGGAGAGACTTTTGCAGGGATGAGGATGAGCACGTGCTCTTTCTCGCTACCTGTGAAGAACGAAACCTCCTTAACGGCCTGGAACGTGAGGTCACGTGGCAAATGTCCATTTCCATCCCAGGGCCCTTCTTTTGCCCTGTGAACATCTACACATCATCCCTGGACTTCACTGGGGAGCAAGTGGTGGGGGGGGGGGAACGGGGACGTTCCTGATGGGAGGGCACAGCTCCTCCTTATAGCTGGCTGGAGGCAGGCATGAGGGGTCCAACCCCATCCCCATGCCTCCTCTTGCATGGCGCTGTGCAGAAGCTGCTTCTTTTTTGTCCTTCTCCCTCTTGGATTCCACTGGAAGACTTGACCCACAGTCAACCTACTTCTAATCCTGGCATCCAGTCAGTTCCTTTTATTTCCACTCACAGTTCTGCCAGCTCTGTTCTTAGCTGTGGATGCAAACTGCAGAGGCATTTCCTGTTCCAGGTGGTTTTGAGCAGAAAGCCAGGCAGCGTGGGCTGAAGGTAGGTGGGGTGAAATTCTTCAGGAACTGCTCCCAGCAAATGTGAGAGTAATTCAAAGTTACACTGGGTTGACTTCCAAAGCACCCAGCCCCGAGTGGAAACAAGGCTTGTTTGAACTAACTTTAGAAACATAATGAGCATGGACCACCTTCGGATTTGCCCTTGCTCACACACCAGGCCCTGGAATCCTGGGATTAAAATTTATGAATAAGATAAGAAGACAAAAGCTGGCTCCCCCCTCTGCAGGAGGCCCGGTGCTTCTGGGGAAGTTGTCCTGAGACACTGAACCAATTTCCTTGGGCTGGTGGTTCGCTTCTTTGAAGTCCACATAAATAAGTCACAGCAATGGGCAGGTTTAACGCATGTTAGCCAGGGAAAAGTCGTTTCCCTCTATTGATCTCTGGCTGTAATGGAACACATCAGAGCAATTCCAGGAGGCTCTGTGGATTGCCACAGGCCCAGATGAAATGAGGACCTTTGGACAAGCTGCTGAATCCCTGGAGCCTCAGTTTCTTCCTCAGCGAAATAGGAAAAGCAATACTTTGCAGTACTTAATGGGGGGCGGTTAGGGGTCAGGTCTACAGAGCCAAGCAGGGCTCAGTGACTAGGAACCACAAACGTCGATGCTCCTGTTACCTGCATGTGTGGCCCACAGGCTCTGGGAGCTGAGAGGAGCCAATAGGAGAGCTCGCCCCCACCCCCCCACCCCCCCCGCCATGGGCAGCATCACTATTTACTTGGCCCTAAAGTGGGTTCCAGCAAAACATCTGTGTTTACTACAGAAGTTGAACAATCTAAAGGATTCTGACATCCTTCTGTCATTCTTAGGTTGCCACGGAAAAGCACAGATAACGTTCCTATTTTGGACAGAAACCTGGGGCTGGGACGTCTCGGAAGCCAGGACCGGAAGCCAAGGGACTCACCTGCAGGGGCACCTGCTGGCCAGCCAATAAGTTGACCTTAGAACTGTGCCAGCTCTGGGGATATTGAGATTATGATTTTTGAATAAGATAAGGGTCAAAGGCAATGTCTGCCTCCCAAAGACACCCGGTGACCCCAGGGGGTAGACATGTCCTTTCCAGGTAGGCAAGGGCTGATGAACCAGTCGGAAAGGGTAACATCTGGGAGTGACCCAAGGTGACAGATGCCAGTGAGGCTGACCCAATTTCCTCAGGTGGGAGGAAAGGGGCGGGGGTGGGCTTTTTGAGAATTTGGTAAAAAGGCCATAGCTCCAAGGAAGCTGCCAGCAGCAGCACAAGGCTGTTTTGGAAAGCATGTATAAGCACTGTTCCATCTGCGGCGACAGCTCAGACAGCTGCAATGAGGGGGCCAGGCTAGACGGGGACAGCGTCCACGCCAGGCAGGTGGAAAAACCACAGGGCTGATGGAGACGGATTTGAGTATGAACCTGTAAGGTTCCACCCCGGCTTAAGGAGCAGCGGTGGCCTCACGGAGGCAGAGTGGACGGCAGAAGAGAAATCTGAAGAGGAGGTGACAGGGTTGCCTGGGACACAGTAGGGGCCCCAGGCGGCTGCTTGCTGGTGAGCCCTGGTGTGGGCACTCAGGAATGAGAGCTCCTGTCCCTACTCCCGCCGTTCCCCAAAGCACATGTGTGAGGATTATCTGAGTGCCTGCAAAGTGTTTTCTTAAGTGACAGGACAGTGGTCTTCGTTGGAAACTTGCCTAAGAGAGGTTTATGTCTGTCTAACGAGACTTGGAGTTTCTCAAGTAAGACCATTTCAAAGAAAGACCTAGATCCTTCTGAAGCTGCAAAGGCAGGAATGTGGATAATTATATAATTAATAAAAAAAATTAGCGATAAAAGCTGAACTAAAAGCATTTCACCAGGAGCTTCATTTGAGCCAAACTTAATTCTTAAGTTTGAAGCCAGAGAGAGAGAGATCGTGTCTTATAAATTCTTTTCAATCTCAAACGGCACCTTGCAACACAGACGGAGGAGATTATACTATGAGAAAGCCCAGGAGAAGGACCTGGGTAGGAGATCAGCCACCTCCAGTTTGAAATCCAACCTGAGACAGAACATAGGAAGGAGAAGGGCTGGCGGGAGGGCACGGGTCACAGCATGTCCCATCCCAGGGGACTAGCAGTAGAGGCAGGCTCTGAGCACCCTGCTGGTCCCCACAGCTGCATAAAGAGCACATCACTCTACTCTGGTGCTCAAGTGCCGGGCAGACCTTAGAGAGGGCCAATGGAGAGGCTGGCAGCTAAGCTTAGGATACACTCAGAGGGACTTCTGTGCCCAAGGAGGTGTTCAGTTGAACAATTCTTCGTAGGCTTAAAAAAAAAAATTTTTTTTTAAAAACTATTTATTTTTGAGAGAGAGAGACAGACAGACAGACAGACAGACAGAGGGAGGGAGGGAGGGAGGAAGGGGCAGAGAGGGAGGGTGACACAGAATCCAGGCTCTGAGCTGTCAGCACAGAGCCCAATTCGGGGCTCGAGCTGTGAGATCATGACCTGAGCCAAAGTCGGTCACCCAAACTGACTGAGCCACCCAGGAGCCCCTCTTCTTAGGCTTTAAGTATGGTTCTGTTGAAGGCAATGAGGAAAAATCTGGAATGGAAGCCAATCCTTCTGCAGACAGATGCAGGCATTTGTGCCTGAAGTCAATAGAGGTGGCTGTTAGGAATTTGGGGTACACAACACTTAGTGAAAACCAGGGTTCTTTTGTGCTTCCATTGGATTTAGGGCTATTACTCTTTTTTCCAGCTAAGAAATCATCCCCAGAGCCATCAACAGCCTCCAGGGGCTCCCTCCAAGCCAGGCAACGGGTCTATGCTGTGTAGGCTAAGGCTGCTCTGAGTTCTCTGGGGGTTACTTTGGGAGGCTTTCGCCACCCCAATTCCATCCTTCCTTCCTCTGTCATCTTCCATGACATATCCAAAGCTGGTGGTTCCTCCTGCTCTCCCCCACCCCATCTACTTTGGGGGTGGCTGCACTTTAGCCAAAGACGACAACATTGTGTGGAGTGCTCTGATTACTTCTGTCTTTATGTCTCAAATACCGGTGTAAAACCCGTGGCCTGGGAGAATGATGCTGGACCAAATAATCAGCCTGATCATGCAAACCTTAGAACATGAACCACGGATCAGATCATTTTCATTTTACCCAGAAAACTGTGGGCAGGTTTATCCTCCACCACGCGGATCCTCCGAGCTCCAGCTGGAATGACAGCAGCTTCAATATAACCTGTAGTGACAGACAAGATACAGGTAAAGCACACCTCCACCCTCCATCAGAGGTCCATGTAGAACCCCCCAGAAAGATCCACCCCTATGGTAACTTCAGAGCCTGTGGAATGGGATGGTCCAGCTCTGAGAAATCAAGTCAACCAACCAAGAGTTGTTCTTTGATGGCCAGCACTGCCCAGCTGCCCAAATTCCAGACAGCACCATTTGTATGTGTTAAGAGTTGAGCTGTCTCTCCCCCGCTCCCATTCTTATGTTCAAGTCCTAACCCCCACTATCTCAGAATGTGACTTAATTTGGAAATTAGGCCCTTGCAGATGTAATTCGTTAAGATGAGATCGCACTGGAGTAGGGTGGGCACCTAATCTTATAAAAAGGGGAAACCCGGATGCAGACACGCACACAGAACTCCATGTAAACAGAGGTCAGAATGATGCATCTACAAGCCAAGGGACACCACAGATTGCCAGCAAACCACCAGAAGCTAGGAGAGAGGCACGAAGCAGATTCTTCCTTACAACAATCCAAAGGAAGCAACCCTGCCCACAATTTGATCTTGGACTGCTAGCTTCTAGAGCCGTGAGACAGTCAGTGAGGGTCTGTGATTTATGCCACTCAGTTTGTGGTACTTGGTTACAGCAGCCCTCCAGACTAAGGCAGCCTGGAATCCTAGCAGACTAAGAGAGCCCCTCCTGGGAGCATGGATGCACAGAGCCCCCGGTCACTTCATCTGCTGGAGGTTCCTTTGGTCTTTGCCGGACTTTGAGCTTTTCCTGAATCTGTGGAATGATAGTGGAAGTGACTCCCCCAGTGACAAAACCACTCCTTACCACACTGTGCCCCATTTCCTACTTCCATTGACCTTCAGGAATTTCTGCAACTCTCTCAGTGCATGCTTTTGTCTATTTCCTTGAGTGTTTCCAGCTATAATGGGAGCCCTTCAGAGGCCAGAGGGCTTCCTCTGCCCATACTCTGACCCGACTTGTACCCAGACAGTGGGTGGATGATAATGATTCAGGGAGGAAATGGCTGAGGCTGCCAGGGAGGAGGTCAGCAACCAGCGGATGCCTGGTTTAACTGTGTCAATAAAGGAACCCAACACTATCGGTGAGATTCTGAAATGCAGGCTGGTAATCATTTTGTTATGATTTTCATTTGGGTTTTGGACAAGGGTTATGCGTGTTTGCTTCAGCAATTTAGGTGATCATTCCAAATTAGATTATGAATCCTTCCACTGTGGTTCCTAAATGTGATCATCAGAATCAGCAAGGGAGCTTTAAAAATGAGAGATTTCTGAGCCCAACTATGTAGAGATTATGGAAATATCTATTTTTGAGGGGTCTATTTACTCCCTCATTTTCTCCCAGCAAAACTAGCTTCATTTTCGTTATAAAAATAGTACATGATAATTTAAACCACAAAAGGGGGAAAAAACCCAAAATCAACCTGTACCACATTGCACTACAGAAATGACCCCTAAAAAGGTAATATTTTGGTGGCTAGCCTTTTCAGCATCTGTTAATGCACATAAAAATACGTACATCATTTTACACGAATAGGATATTGTACGTAGTTTTAAAAGGTCAAGGACAACTTTAAGATGGAGTTTTGCTAGGCAATATGTGTCCAAGGTGCAAAATTCAAATTACAAAAGGATATGGTAGAAAGTATGTTTCTTTAATAAGATATATCCTGCACTTAGCTACCATTTCATTATTTACATATTATTACTATTTATAATAATTTGTCTATTTTGGCTTGGTTTCCATAAAGCTAATTGAAACATCCGCTCATATGGCAGTTTTATTTCTTCCTTTCTAATCGTTACGGTTTTAATTTCTTCTCCTTTCACCACCGTGACTGGAACTTACAAAATCACGTTGCATGCAACATGGGACTGTGTCATCCTTGCCTTATTCGTGATGTTCACAGGAATGCCTCCAAAGTTGTCCCACTGAAAATGAGGTCTGCGTGATAATGTGATAGGTAACAATTATCAGGTTAAGGAAGTTCCCCTTCATCCTAGTTTGTTAAAAGTTTTTGTCACAAAGAGGTACTGGAGTGAATCAAGTTCTTTTTTGCCTGTGCTGAGGTCATCATATTGTTGTTTTCCCCAAACAATCTGAAGACCTCAGGACAGTTGAACTGTAATCACACTGGTCACGGCTCACATGGCATGTGGGTCAGTATCTCAGCTTTGTCTTTCCTTCACCAACACATTTTAGTTAATTGTGATTTCTTTTCTGTTCTGATGTTTTTCTGTAAATCTTTAGTTATAGTTACATTTCTATTATGTGATTTGTCAGCTGTAAGTGAAATATTTTAATCCCTGGGTATTAAAAGACGAGGAGGGGCTCCTGGGTGGCTCAGTCAGTTAAGCGTCTGGCTTTGATTTTCTGCCCAGGTCATGATCTCATGGCTGTGAGATTGAGCCTGTGTCGGGCTCTGTGTTGACAGTAGATAGCCTGCTTGAGATTCTCTCTCTCTCCTCCTTGCTCTCTCTCTGACTCTCCCCTGCTTGCGTGCATACATGTGTTGTCTCTCTCTCTCTCAAAAAAAGAGGAAGTCAGCATAACTACACTGTGCTCCACTTTCTTACATCTTTTCAATTTTTACTGTATGAATCCTACACTGTATTAATTTATAACATTTATTTTTTGCTAAGATAATTCCTGCAGTTGTTTTGTTCTTAATCCTAAAAATTAATTTAATGTTCATTATGTGTCCCCTCTGCCACAATTTCTTCAGCAAATTCTTATGTCCCTCATGTTTGCACTCTTTGTGATGGGCTTGTGAGAATTATATTTTCTGAAATGTAATATAGTTAAAAATTATTGTTTGTTGTTTTTATACTTGAATGTCAGTTTCATAGCTATAAAATTATTGGCTCACACTTTTAAAAAAAATTTTTTTTAACGTTTATTTATTTTTGAGACAGAGAGAGAACATGAACGGGGGAGGGTCAGAGAGAGAGGGAGACACAGAATCTGAAACAGGCTCCAGGCTCTGAGCTGTCAGCACACAGCCTGATGCGGGGCTCGAACTCACGGACTGAGAGATCATGACCTGAGCCGAAGTCGGACGCCTAACCGACTAAGCCACCCAGGCATCCCTCTTGGCTCACACTTTCTCTGAGCTCACTGTAGGCGTTGTTCCATTGAATGTCAATGAGGAGAAGATTGAGGCCAATCTGATATTTTCTTTTCATTAGGTTACCTAAAATTGGGATTGAATGCCTACTAGAGTCTTATATTAAAAATCTGATATCTACTGGACTAGTCACCATTTAGTATAATTTTTTCCCGGGACATGAAGGTATACTATTATTATACTTGTTTGGTTTTCTTTTTCAGGGACACCAAATTAGGCTTGATTTTCTTTTTCTTCCATTGTGTTCATTTAATCTCTTACTCTTTTGATGCTTTTTTCATTTGCATTTTGCTTGGCTCATTTTTCTCAATCTTGTCCTCCGTGCTTCTTCTTGTGTTCTCAGCAATATCAATTTCCTTGCTTCCACAGGGACTTGGTTTTTGTGATGGATTCATTTTCTTCCTTGACATGTTTCCTCAGCTCTGACAAGTCATGTTTTGTCTCCCTCTGCCACTTCACCATATCTTCATTGGGGTCTTATGTCCTAGTTATCAGTTCTTATTTTATTGAGGCTATTGTTTAATCAGTTTTTGGCATTTATAACAGTAACATTTGGTTGCAATTTTCATATTCTCCTTGGTAACACTTTGCTGGTGGTTATTTTTTTTTTAACCATTCATTTGTTCTCCTGTCCTTTATTCCTTTCTTATTGCAGTTATGGATACTGCTCTGATTCTCTTTCTAGATTACTAGTTTTTAAGTGACACAAGTTCTAATTGTATAAGCTGCTTGCGGTAGGCTTATACTGTAGGCAAGGATGGGACAGTGTTGTAGGCAACAGCACTTTTTCTTGATTTACAGTAAAAATTATTAGGATGTAAGTTTATGTGTATCAGTGAGTTAATTTTTTAAATATATTTTAAATTTATACAAATACACATGTATATTTTCTCATAAGAATTTTATAATACAAGTAAATCTCAAGTCTTCTTAATCTCACTCCCCTTCCTGTGGGAACTGCCACCATCAGTTTGGTGTATATTCATTCAGATATTTTACTATTTATACATATATTCATGCAAACTAAAAATATACTGTGTGGCATTTTCATATTTATATTTGTCTATATTTTACATAAGTGTTAGGAGTAACATTATAACTAAATATTGTATTATACTTTTTTTAACATGCTATTTCTTGGAGATCCATGTGAGTGTGTATAGTTATACTTCATTTTTCATTTAAATTGCTATGTAGTTATGTGACTACTCCCTTAATGATGGACATTTGTTTCAAATTCGTCATTGTTAGAAACAATGTTATATTATATAAAAATATGCACACAAACCCCTAACAAAACACTAGCAATCTAATCCAGCAACATATAAAAAGGATTGTATACCATGATCAAATAAAATTTGTTCCAGGAATTCAAGGTTAGTTTAATATATGGAAATGAATCAATGAAATCTATATAAAACACAAAAAACCACAAGATCCTTTTAACAGATTCAGAGAAAGCATTTGACAAAATTTAATACCCTTTCATGATAAACACACTGAACAAACTAGGAATAAAAGGGAACTTCCTCAACCTGATAAACAGCTCTTAGAAAAACCCACAGCTAACATCAGACTTAATGGTGAAATACTTAAAGCCTTCCCCCTAAAATCAGGAAGGAGACAAGGATGTCCATTCTAGGTACTTCTATGTAGCATTGCATAGGAAGTTCTCTTCATGTCAATTAGGCAAGAAAGCTTTTTAAAAGGCATCCAAATTAGAAAAGAAGTAAAAACATCTCTATTTGCAGATGTCAAGATTTTATATATAAGGAAAATCCTAAAGAATACACTAAAACATATTAAAACAGGTTTAGCAAGGTTATAAGATATGAGATCAGTATTCAAGAATCAACTGGATTGCCAGGCATTAGGGCTGAACAGTTAAAAATTAAATTAACAATATGAATTAAATAGTGCCAAAAATATAAAATACTTAGGAATAAACTTCACAAAAGATGTGCAAGATCTCTACACCAAAAACTAGAAAACACTGTTGAAAAGATACTGAAGAAGATCTAAATAAGTGGAAAGACATTCCATGTTCATGGATCAGAGGACTTAATAACGTTAAAATGGAATACTTCACAAATTGATTTACTGATCAACAGTGTGTATAAAAATTCCAGCTCTTTGATTTTGTATTTTTGACAAGAATGACAAGCTACTCCTAAAATTCATATGGAAATTCAAGGGACCTAGAATACAGAAATCAATACCTAAAAAGAGCAAAGTTGGAGAACTGACACTAACTGATTTTAAGGCTTTCTAGCCAGTTACAGTAATGAAGATAATGTGATACTGGCATAAAGACAGACATTTTTATTAATGGGGTATAATTGAGAATCTAGAAATAAATCCTTTATTGACTTTTTAAAAGCAAAGGTGCCAAGAATATTAAATGGGGAAATAATAGTCTTTTCAACAGTGTTGGGATAACTGGATATGCACATACAAAGGAATGCAGCTATGTCAGAGGATACGAAAACCCTAACCAAAAAATGGATCAAAGACCAAAATCTAAGAGCTAAGACTATAAAAGTCTTAGAAGGAAACACAGAAGTACAATTTTTTGACCTTGGGTTAGGCAATGGATTCTTAGATATGACTGCAAATGCACAAGCAACTAAAGGAAAAAACCAAAGTAGATTACATCAGAATTTAAAACTTTGTGCTTCCAAAGACACCATCAACAAAGTGAAAAGCAAATTCATACACTGGAAGAAACAATTTGTAAATCATTTTGATAAAGAAACTATACCAAGAATATATAAAGAAAGCTTATAACTCAATAATAAAGGGACAAATAACTCAATTTAAAAATAGGCAAAGGATTTTAATAGACGTTTTTCTCCAAAGAAGATATATGGTATGAATGGCCACCAGGCACATGAAAAGATTCTCAAAATCATTAGTCATTAGGGAAATGCAAATCAAAACCACCGTGAGATACTTCTTCATACCCACGAAGATGCCTATAACCAAAACAAGAGACAAGAAGAGCTGTAGAGAATGTGGAGCAAATGGAGGCCTCATTCATTACCAGCAGGAATGTAAAATGGTAGACACTTTGAAGAAGAGTTTGGCAGTTTCCAAAACAATTAAACAGAATTACCATATGGCCTACCAATTTTGTTCCTAGGTATATAGCCAAGAAAAATGAAAGCACATGTCCACGCAAATACAGATGTTCACATCAGTATTATTCATAATAGCTAAAAAAAAGTAGAAACAACTCAAATACCCATCAACTGATGAATGATTTAAAAAATGTGGTATAACCATACAATGGAATGTTATTCAGCAATAAAAAGATGGAAGCCACTGATACATGGCTGTGATGGTTCATATGGGCGAATCCTGAAAATCTTATGCTAAGTTAAAGAAGCCAGTCACAAAGGCCCACATACCATATGTGCCATTTATATGAAATGTTCAGAAGAGACAAATATACACAGAAAGTAGTTGCTGAGGGCTGGGGTAGGAGGGAGATGGGGAATGAGTGCTAATGAGTGTAGGACTTCTTTTTAGGATGATTGTGGTGATGGCTGTGCAACTTTGTGCATGTATTAAACACCCACTGAATTGCACATGTTAAATGGGTGAATTTTACGGTGTATGGATTATATTTCAACAAAGATGCTTAAAAAGAAAACCCAATACTGCAGTGAACAGCTTTGCACATGTCTTATTGTGCATATATATGACATCCTACCAGTCAGCTGTGAGAATTGCTGGGTCAAATAAACATCAATTTATGTGTTTATGTATAGCTAAATTACCCTCCATAACAGCTTAACTAATAGATAAGTCAACCAACACTATATGAGGTTTTCTGTTTATTCATAGACTTCTAAATACTTGAAATTATCAATCTTCTTTTTTTATTATTTATTTTTAAAATTTACATCCAAATTAGCGTATAGTGCAACAATGATTTCAGGAGTAGATTCCTTAAGCCCCTTACCCATTTAGCCCATACCCCCTCCCACAACCCCTCCAGTAACCCTCTGTTTGTTCTCCATATTTAAGAATATCTTATGTTTTGTTCCCCTCCCTGTTTTTATATTATTTTTGCTTCCTTTCCCTTATGTTCATCTGTTTTATATCTTAAAGTCCTCATAGGAGTGAAGTCATATGATATTTGTTTTTCTGTGGCTAATTTTGCTTAGCATAATACCCTCTAGTTCCATCCACGTAGTTGCAAATGGCAAGATTTCATTCTCTTTGCTTGCCAAGTAATACTCCATTGTATATGTATACACCACATCTTCTTTATCCATTCATCCATCAGTGGACATTTGGGCTCTTTTCATACTTTGGCTGTTGTTGATAGTGCTGCTATAAACATTGAGGTGCATGTGTTCCTTCAAAACAGTATACCTGTATCCCTTGGATAAATACCTAGTATTGCAATTTCTGGGTTGTAAGGTAGTTCTATTTTTAATTTTTTGAGGAACCTCCATACTGTTTTCCAGAATGGCTGCACTAGTTTGCATTCCCACAAGCAGTGCAAAAGAGATCCTCTTTCTCTGCATCCTCGCCAACACCTGTTGCTGCCTGAGTTGTTAGCCATTCTGACAGGTGTGAGGTGGTATCTCATTGTGGTTTTGATTTGTATTTCCCTGATGATGAGTGATGTTGAGCATTTTTTCATGTGTCGGTTGGCCATCTGGATGTCTTCCTTGGAGAAGTGTCTATTCATGTCTTTTGCCCATTTCTTCACTGGGTTATTTGTTTTTTGGGTGTTGAGTTTGATAAGTTCTTTATAGATTTTGGATACTAACCCTTTATCTGATATACCATTTGCAAATATCTTCTCCCATTCTGTTGGTTGCCTTTTGGTTTTGCTGATTGTTTCCTTCACTGTGCGGAAGCTTTTTATCTTGATGAGGTCCCAATAGCTTATTTTTGCTTTTGTTTCCCTTGCCTCCAGAGACATGTCAAGTAAAAAGTTTCTGTGGCAAAGGTCAAAGAGCTTTTTGCCTGCCTTCTCCTCAAGGATTTAAAAAAAATTTTTTTAATGTCTATTTTTGAGAGAGACAGAGAGACAGAGAGAGAGAGAGAGAAAGAGAGAGACAGAGCATGACTGGGGGAGGGGCAGAGAGTGAGGGAGACAGAATCTGAAGCAGGCTCCAGGCTCTGAGCTGTCAGCACAGAGACCAATGTGGAGCTCGAACCCACGAACCAAGAGATCATGACCTGAGCCGAAGTCGTATGCTTAACCGACTGAGCCACCCAGGTGCCCCATCGCCTCAAGGATTTTGATGGCTTCCTGTCTTACATTTAGGTCTTTCATCCATTTTGAGTTTATTTTTGAGTATGGTGTAAGAAAGTGGTCAAGGTTCATTTTTCTGCATGTCGCTGTCCAGTTTTCCCAGCACCACCTGCAGAAGAGTCTTTATTCCACTGGATATTCTTTCCTGCTTTGTCAACGATTAGTTGGCCATATGTTTGTGGGTCCATTTCTGTGTTCTCCATTCTGTTCATTGATCTGTCTGTTTTTATGCCAGTACCATACTGTCTTGATGATTACAGCTTTGTAATACAGCTTGAAGTCCATAAATCTTAATATTTGCTAATCTAATAGGTGCAAAAAAAATATGCTGGAGATTTCATTTGCATTTCCCTCACTATTGATGTGGCTTGGCATCTTATTATATATTGGTTGGCTATTTGCATATCCTTTTCAGTTAACTGCCTTGTTGATAAGCATCGCCCATGTTTTCTACTGGCTGGTTTTTTTTTTTTGTTTGTTTGTTTTTTTGATGAGCAGGAATTTTAAAAGTATATCTTAGGGGCACCTGGATGGCTCAGTTGGTCGATGTCCAACTCTTGATTCTAGCTCAGGTCATGATCACAGGGTTGGGGGATTGAGACCTCCATTGGGGTCCTCACAGTGAGCATGGACCCTGCTTAAGATTCTCTCTCTCTCTCTCTCTCTCTCTCTCTCTCTCTCTCCCTCCCTCCCTCCCTCCCTCTCTCTCTCCCTCTCCCTCTCCCTCTGCCCCTCTCCCCCACTCGTGGGAGCTCTCTCTCTCAAATTAAAAAAAATATATATATATACCTTAATATATATATATACCTTAATATATATATATATACACACACACACACACACACACACACACACCTTAGTACCTATCAATATATATTTAATGTTTTGAACCCAAACTCTTTACTTACTAGACTTATTGTAAACATTTTTTCCGTCATTTGTTGTTTTTTTATGAAGCTCTTTATTACATATTTTTGAGAGTCATGTTTTTGAGATCTTTTTGTTTTCTGATGGTTTCTTCTTAGAACATTCCATACTAGTTTTATGAATATAGTCGCATCTTGGATCTTTTTAAGAACAGTTGGTAGAGATTTTGTATTTCTATTATTTGAGTGATCTTTTCCCAAGTTTTCATCTTACCTTGCTCTCCCATTTGTGTTGAGACTCCTTCAAGAAGGAGGCCAAAGATGGGTTGTCTTTGTATATACAGATGGGGTTTGGTGACCACGAGGGCTGGCTTTCAGCTGAGGGGCAGGGAGCCATTGTTGAGGGCTGACAACCAGAATAGCAGAATGTCAGCTATAGGAGCTGTGTGCCGTGGTGCTGGTCACCAAATATTTCCAGGTCTCTCTCCAGAAATGTTAAGGATGCATCTCCCTACATTCTTAAAATTGTGGGACCATGTGACATACTTTGACCTTAAAAATGTGAGTAAAACTGAGGTGCACATAGGAGCTTTAAGAGCATCAGGACCTGATTTGTTGTGTTCCCTTTTTCCTGCCAAGGTGGCTGTGGTGGCATCTGAACAATAAAATCTGTCAGCCCAGGTCCATGAGTGGCCCAAATACACACACCCTCCTACCTCCCCATGCTGGACATGTAACATGAGCAAGAAATAAACTTTTGTGTTAAGCCACTGAGATGTGGGGGGCTTTCGCATTGAGTCTTGTTTATTGTGGCAAATCCAAATCTATTAATTCAGATTCATATGTGTATGAATGTCCACCTGAGATGTCCTTGTTCTCCTCAGACCTTTTAATAGGCTCCTTTTCATTCGTTTTAAGTTGAGCTCAGGAAGACAGGAAGTACTTGTTGTTCAACCAGCCATCTTTGATGGAAAGTTTGGTAGCGTCTGCCACACAGACAGCAAATGTCTGGGCATTGTTACTACAGATCCAGCCCCAGAACTTTCCGAAATACATGTTCTACTTGACTCCCCAGATGTAAACACAGTTCAGCCTGAGGGCAGCGGTTGTCTTACTTCTAGTGCCCTGATCCATCCTGATTCCCAGGCAGGATGACTGGAACCAGCCGGGGTGTGGTCCTCCAACGTGATTCCTTCCAGACACTTCCCCCAGCCACGGGGAAGGGCAGTGCTGGCTCGTCCAAACAGCCTGCTGCACGCGGCCCCTGCACTGTCCAGTCCTCACAGCGTGAGGCAGGGGTTTTTGATTAAAAACAGTTTTTACTCTAGTAATGCTTCTCTACTTGAAAAGTCTGGCCACCAAAAACACAACAAAACACACAGAACCAAACCAAACAACAACAAAACACATCTTTTAGGATTACAACATTGGCTTTTGTGGCACAGATTTCTCTCAGCGAAATCCATTCCTTCTGGGGGAGTTTGAAGACTTATTGGATTCTAGGGATACAAGACAATAAAATGTCAAAAGCAGAGACAAAAACTGTTTTGGGGTCAATGTGATTCAAACCCTTCTGGAGAGGAATCTCCATTTAAACCACAGAACTGACCCGGGAATAAGGATCTGCTTGGAGAGCTGAAGTATTCTCGGAGAGAAGCTGCTGTTAATGGAATCTTTCTATTTTGTGACTAACAAACCTTAGTGTGAACATTACTCGGCTGCTAGAATCTGAGGCAATGGATACATCCACCAAGATCCAGATTAGTTCATTTTCCACATTCCCCAGCAAGGTAGTATGTTTGCGACCAATGTCTGGTCACCATGCCTGTGTTTAAACTTAACTTTGGCACAAATAATAATACCGAAAAGGCACCCGTTTTCTCTCTTCTGTCAAGAACCCTGGGGGGTAGAGCAGATGAGCAGTGAAAAGCTCAGGGTAGATGAGGCTTATCCTCAGGTGACCCCTAAGTAACACGGCAGAGGAATCATTGCCATTCATGGGTTCTGCTAACCTTTCTTTCTAAGATGAGCTCCTCTGCTCATGACATGCAGGGAACCAATGAAAGAGACAATCCCTGAAATGGAAGGCAAGTGTTTTGTCCACAGACCAAGGAAACCACCTCTACCTCACTGTCCTCTGTCTGATGGCCCCTACTTTGACTCACAGCTCAAAGCCCATGCTGAAGTTGGTGTAAAAAGTGACCAGAAATGGTAAGAGTCCCATCACCAAGTCCCAGAGCACCCTGCTATCATCCCTCAAACCAGATGGCCCCCTATGCAGAAGCCAGATACCACATGTTGACTAGGCATGAAATATAATTAAAGGGGGGGGTGATTTACTCTAAGAATTCACAAGATAAAGTCACATTTGAGGTAGCATAGCAGGACTTTATCTTTGGAATAATTTTTCATTCTAGTCTCTGCAATCAAGTAGGAGAAATCCAGTTAGAGGGATGTGATTTGGGTTCATGAGGAAGCCGTGGATAAAATTCAATGCCTTTGCCATCCTCCTGGGAGGACAGGTAATTTTTGCTGTAAGAACAAGTAGTTAGAAGGAACATCAGTGTGATGTTGACTTGAAACCGATCTTAAATCTTCTGAGGAGTTAATATCACCAGGCTATGAACGTGTTCCCCTGCAAAATAATTTTTGTCTGAATTCCCCAAGTAGCCTTGCTTTTAGATGATCACTTTTTGTGTTTTTAGTAACATTAACTGTCTTTGAAAGAAACTGGCAAGGTACCATGATGGAATGCAGGTAAAACTCTGGCTATGTGGCCTGGAGCTCTTTCACAAGATTGTATCAAACATGTAAAAGAAACCAAAGTTCAATTTTTTTTTTTGTAGTTTTCTTATAAAATACTTAGGCTTTTGTGTAAGTTTATAGTTTTCCCTTTTTACAAAAGTTGTTTATGAGAATACCTCTATCTTTATGTTTATCCCTAAGGGCTGTTCTGGGTCTAACTGGAAAGACCTCATTGTTTGGGAAGCCCGGGGGGCCAGACTAATACCCTCGTGCAGTTCCCAGAATGTGAGGTCAGTGTAGGTGGGCCAAAGCAAGGCCATGACCTTATCTCTAGTATGAAGACCAGGAGGATGTTATCCCCTGCCCTTTGGGAAACCAACCCTGTGGTATGGAGACTTCGCTATGGAAGAAAGTGCCACCTTCGGCAAATTCTCTGGCACGTCTTCGCATTTTCTGCCGAAGTGTCAGTTGTGGCTGAGAATGAAGACGTACCCATGGCACACTAATGCATGTTTCTGGTCTCCAATCTCATAACCCTTTACCTTTTATAGCTTTAAAATTGGTTTCACTCTACAGTTTTTCTTTTTCGCAATCAGTCCTACACATCGATTATACGTAAGTGATTACTGGCCTTTGTGTTTATCCGTGGCTTCATGCATGACTCATTCCCGTCGACTGTGCTCAGAAAATATTCAGGCATGTAAGCGAGGAAAGAATCCCACACCACACACGTAACCACTGGTACTGCACATAATATATAAACATCTTACATGAGAAACACTTGGGAACAGCCTTTGCCATCACACACGTGGACACCTTCGTACAAGGATTATTCTTGACTGAGGAAAAGAAGTATATTGTACTTGGTTTACATGAGCAGTTCCAGAACTGAGACTGGCGTTCTTAATCATGGTGGAGAGAAGGCTCATTATTTGTTATCATAGAGGGTAAATTTCTCCACAGAACCTGCATACCCCACACCGAGAGACTTGGCACGTGACAGAGGTTCTAAAGGTAATTACTGAATAAATAAATATGTGACTTGAGGATCCATCCGCACTCAAAAGGGACAGATGACATCACCTTCTCTTTTAAAAATTCATCGTTTAAGGAGGTTCTCTTTGAGAGCAAGTGTAATGCGATTCGGAACCCATAGAGTGGTTCTTGGTGGGGACTTCCGTGGGTACTAGTCATTTTTGTAGCACTGAGGAGGAGCACAGGAGAAAGATACAAATGTCACAATGACAATTTAGTGAAGGAGGTGAAGGCAGCACACCAAGAACTTCCAAATTTCTAAATTAAAAAACTCCACTGTTTGAACTCAACCAAAGGCTTGAGAATGTGCAAGCCCTCCATCCATCAGGAAGTAATACGACAGCCAATTCGAGCAGATCCCTCCTATAGCCGAGTTGCTGAGGGCCTCAGTGCTTCAAAGTCAGGAGTCAATAGGCCAGGGGGTGTAATAAACAGCCAACACTGACCTCTCAAGGACCCAAGAGGGGGATACCCTGGGGGATGTGGACACAGTCCCTGTGTGGGTCTGCTCTGGATTCTCAGCTCAAGCACTTAGGTGAAAAAACCCAGAAGGGTTCAGGCAAGGGTCAGGACTTCAGATAATTGGGCAAAAATCCTGAATTTGATTACTTGTTATCTTTCTGGTATGGTATTTCTTTTTGATATTTACCCTTAAGGGTGATAAGACATTCCTCCTTTTCCCAATCTTTAGGAGCTGGGCTAAGATGAAAGTTACCTTCCTATCTAAACTGACAGGATTACTGAATCCATCCAGCCGCACTTGGAGTCACCCAGATGTTACATGACCTGGGGCTTTATACCAGTCCTAAATTGGGTTTTTCCTTCAGCCTGAAATGCCCTTCCTCCACCCCCCACTGTTAGTTAATTTCTACTGGCCTTTTAGGGCTTGGGGACCACCCTCATCTTTCAGCAGGCCTGGGCCAGGTGGCCCAGGAGAATTTGAGGCCCCGCAGCACCCCCCACTGAGATGCTTTGGCCTCACACTCAAGCTGCTTGCCTGGGGGTTCCCTCCCTCGACTGTGACCGACTTGGGGAACCTCTAGCTTTTATTTCTGTACAACTCATGCTCAAAGTATAGTAGCACTGGGGCACCTGGGTGGCTCAGTCGGCTAAGCGTCCAAACTTCGGCTCAGGTCATGATCTCACGGTTCGTGGTTTCAAACCCCGTGTCAGGCTCTATGCTGACAGCTCGGAGCCTGGAGCCTGCTTTGAATTCTGGGTCTCCCATTCTCTCTGCCCCTCCCCTGCTCATGCTCTCTCTCTCTCTCTCTCTCTCTCTCTCTCTCAAAAATAAACATTAAAAAAATTAAAATGTAGTAGTGTTGAATAAATGTTTGCTGGGTAAATGGACTATTGGTGACCCTTTGTCAGTATCTCTGTATATGTGCATTCCAGAATGTCAGACCATGATTACAGGGTTGATGAAACTATGTGAAATAGCAATTCATGTATGTGTGAGTGAGCATTTCATGCACATCTTCTGTAAGCAGAATCCACAATGATATAAGCTTCTGCTCACAGACGGTGAACACTTGGGAAAAACAACTTTAGACTTTAAAAGAAAGATGTGACATCTGGCAACTGCTCAGGACAGAACTTTTCCAGGTGGGTGAAGCTATGGGTGCTTATCTTTCTCTGAAGTTTTGCTAAGGCTTTTGTGCACCAGAAGCTGGAAGGAAGCACATTAAACACAGGCCTGGGTGGGGGCAGCTACCCCCAGGAGGCTTCCAGTGGTTCTCTGTCCCTCCACAGGGGACTGGCTGCCAGAGCCCCAGAATCCTGACCTCCCTGGGAGGAAGCCTACACATTCCTGCCCACATTCCTCCTGTGAACAGGTAGGATGAAGAAAGGGGAGGCAAGAATAAAAAAAAAAAAGTTACTGTGATTGGAAGAATGCATCTACTCACGATGAGATCAAAGGTCAACAAGCAGATTAGACTCCAGGAAAAAACAGAGAACATTTTTTATCCCCATTGGGGTTCTCTTGGAAATGAGCTGCGATGTTGCCTCCAGTGGAGATTTTCAAAGGTGTGTGAAAGAACCACCCTTAGTGTTCTACTGAATTGCCCTGGGGGCAGGAGCGGGCACAGATGTGTTCAACTTGCCTTCCACATAAGGGAGCAACTAGAGTTAGTTCAGTTTACTGAACAACATTTGATTTAAATAAAAGGTTCTTTTTTTTTAATGTTTATTTATTTTTGAGAGAGAGAGAGACAGAGAGACAGAGAGACAGAGCACCCACGGAGGGTGCAGAGAGAGAGGCAGAGAGAGAGGGAGACACAGAATCCGAAGCAGCTTCCAGACTCTGAGCTGTCAGCATAGAGCCCAACATGGGGCTCAAACTCACAAACCATGAGATTATGATCTGAGCCAAAGTAGAACATTTAACCAACTGAGCCACCCAGGTGCCCCAATTTAAATAAAAGGTTCTAATCTCTCCCCCACTTTTTAAAAAATCAGTACTAAAACTTGCAGAGGTTTTGTTGCTAAGTAGGCAAGGTCAGAGTCTCGTGGCAGATTGGAGCTGGGGATCCAAACAGAGAAAGTGCCATTAGACATGTCAAAACAAATAGAAATCACCAACGTTCCAGAGCAGTGTTGTTCGAGAACTTTCTGCGATGATGGAAATGTTCTCTCTCTGTGCTGTCTGGCACAGGAGCCACTAGCCACGTGTGGCAATGGAACACTTGAAATGTAGCTAGTAGGACCGAGGGCTGAACTTTTAAGTTTGTTTAATTTTAATTATAATTAAAAAAAAATTTAAACATTGACTTAAGAGAGAGTGCACACGCGTGTGTGCTCGAGTGGGGCAGGGACAGAGAGGGAGACAGAGAACCCCAAGCAGGCTCCTCACTGTCAGTGCAAAGTCCCAGGTGGGGCTCAAACTCATGAACCATGAGATCATGACCTGAGATGAAATCCAGAGTCAGATGCTTAACTGACTAAGCCACCCAGACATCCCTATAACTAAAATTTGAATAGCCTAAAGTGGCCTGTGACTACTGTCCCGGAAGGTGTAGCTTCGGAGGGCACTTTCCCCCCAAACTGACTTGCTCTAGCACTACTTTCCTCAGTTGACCTCAGGAGCCACGCAGCAGGCACAGATTCTCACACAAGTGTCCTATTTTGTAGACTGGGCACCTGTCTTTAAAATCCAGAAACCAGGCCTGAAATGCACTTCCTAAGCATAATTTTAAAATTAAATTTTGTGCTTACATTTGCCTCTGGTTTTGCTTTCACCAGATCCTGCAAAATCCTTGTGCAATAGGTTGCCCTTTCTGCAAGGTATCAAGAAGGAATGTTTCCGCTAGACCAGGTCTTCTATCCAGATAGAGGAGAGGGGGAGCACGCACAGACTTCTCCTCTCTGCCTCATTCCCAGAGGCCTGTTCTGTGGGACAGAGAGGATTACCTGTGATTGTGTTCCCCTGTGGGGTAAAATTGAAGGGAAAAGCTTCTATGGAAAGTAATCGTTCAAATTTGAATAGAGACTTTTCAGCTCAGCTCCACCCACCAAGCTACCTTGGTGATGTCGCACTTGGGGGAGCGGACACTCGCTAAGGCTTTGAGAAGAGCTCTTTCCCCAGAGGACTTGCCTGCTTCATGCTCCCCTCGTTATGTGTCAACCCAGACACATCCCTGAACATCATAAGCTAGTGTCCCCCAGGACAGGCGATCAGAAACCATCTCCCACCTCTGGGCTAAGCAGCCCATAGCTGCAAAGATAGTTCTAGCAGAAAGCCTCCAAAGACCCATCAGCTGAACTTGGATGAACCTCTGTAAGCACAGTGTTGGGGGAGGTCTACATCTGGGAAACAGGAGACTCCTCTCTTCTGCATTCACAGTTGCCAGAGAGGCAGCTCAGACTTCCCGGAACATTCGGCTTCATGCGTGTTTTAGGGATGTGTGTAAATGCAGTCCTACTTTAGCTGACAGAACACTCAGAGAATCTTCCGTCTATAGGTAAAAACGACCTGGCCAAGTGTCACATTGGAAGACGGGCTGATGCAAAGCGCAGGGGAGCCCATTGGGCAGGTCAGGGCAGCACCACTGGCCACCATAGGGAAACTGCTCGCTTCTAGGAACCTAAAGATAATCTGGCTAAAATGTTTTCTCTTTGCCTTTCAGAAATCATAAAACTGAAGGGCCAGGTCACCTATTATCAACTAGAAGGTGTGTGATCATTGGCTTTGGGTAAAGGAATTAAAATCTATAAACACTTACAGGCTGTCCTGCAGCGGCAGTAACCCTCGGGGCTCCCCCTCACCCACACCCTCCCCACCCCCCATGCATGGCCAGGGTCTCCTGTCCCTCGGGCTTCGCACTCACCTGTGCCCCGAGAGTGGCTGAAGTCGCCCTTCACTACGCGGCAGGTCTTGCCGTCACCACTGCAGACCCCACACCGGTCTTCCTTGGCCGCGGACCCGATGATGCCATCACAGCCGATTTTCTGAACAACCAAAGGGCCGGGTTATTCTGTGTCTAAGACTCAGAGGGATCTTCCAGGAGAATCTCTACAGGGCTGACTTCTCCAACAGGCCTGGCAGGCATGGTGCCTGGGGCCTGCCGGACTCTCAGAGCCCACGAAAATATTTTATTTCAAGATCAGAAGAGAAGGGGCGCCTGGGTGGCTCAGTCGGTTAAGCATCTGACTTCAGTTCAGGTCATGATCTCACGGTTTGTGGGTTCGAGCCCCGCATCGGGCTCTGTGCTGACAGCTTAGAGCCTAGAGCCTGCTCTGGATTCTGTGTCTCCCTCTCTCAAAAATAAATAAATGCAAAACAAAAATCAAAATCAGAAGAGAAAAAAATGAATAGAATCCAGCTTGTATTATATCTGTTTTTATACCCACATAGTTGCCAGACATATTTTTTATTATTTGTTACAGAGGAGGGGACCCAGGAAGGCACATATTTAGGCCTCAGAAGTCAGACCGAGGCCTGAAGCCTGGCCTTTCTAGCACCTCCTGAGGCAGAGGCCATACCTCTGACTCCCACACACCCACTGGTGTGGCCACAACTTCATAGAATTCATGTTTCCCTGGGGCTGTGTGGGGCACCTGTATCTGGGTTCTAACAGCCAACAGAACAGTATACACAAATGACACCAACTTTTCTGTCGAGGCCAGGAAGCCCAGAGCTCCTTGAGACATGGCTGAAGACATGAGACCCCCCCATTTCCCTGTAGAGACTGAGCCCAAGAAGACCCATGTTTCCCAAAACTTTCAAAAAGGCATGTATGAGGGCAGAGAAGAGTAACCTGACCCAGAGTGGTTCTGGGTGGCACAGCCCAAGTCAGTGTGGGAAAACTGGGAAAAGATTGTGAACTCTTGTTTTTCCTTAAAAAGAAAAAAAAAATGCGTGAGAATTTTATATTCCGCAAAAAAACACATCTAACTTTATATTCTGGCGAACACGGAGTATGTGTTGGCTAAATTGCTGAAACTCCGCTTTCCCCCCTGAAGTGAGTACTTCCAGAACAAGAACGGAGTTTCTCCACTGCCCCGTGCCCTGCATTAGGGATTGACGGTTCAGGCCATAAGGAAGTCAACAGCCAGATAACTCAGGCCAAGGTGATTTCACTCCTTCCCATGATGCTTGGGTGAGTCTGGCCAGGGGCTTCCCTCCTTGCACCCCACTCCAACAGGGCGTGGAGTAGAGCTGGGTGATAGGAGTGGGTCTTCAACGGGAATGTGCATCCGCCTCTCTAGGAGGGCTGTCAAGGCACAGACTGTGGGATCCTGTGCCCGGCAGGTCTGGGTGGGCCTGGGGATCATGGAGACCCAGATGCCATCTGCAACACCTGGCTGCACCCAAGAACAGCCTGGAGGAAGACAGGCTGCCACAGTGGACCCGGAGCCTGGAGAACATTGCAGGAGCTGCCTAGATTCATGATCGGGACTGCCGGCTGATTATTGTAAAGTTGCTCGATACAAAATTATATGGGCTAAGAATCCAAGGCAGCCATGATCCAAAATTTTGCTCAACCAGCATGGTCAGCAAGGGCCCTGGCTGCACGTGTGCTGTCAATCTGTGCTGCTCCTTTGGGTTCTAAAGCTCCAGCTTGCTTCCGGCCCCCAAACGCTGGCTTCTTTCATGTCATCCTGACCTGTCGCCACATGTGGCTTCCCTCTCTCTCAGGTGCTCTGAGCTCCAGACTCTAACGATGTGGACTTCCTGTTTATCTTTTAACCACATTCCTGCTGGCTTGCCATCCCTATCTGGTACCTCTGTTAGGGTTTCCTGATTAAATAGCTTCTAGATGTTCTAAGTTAGCATCCCACTTTGTCCAGACCACCTTTCCCCCAGCCACAATGACGGCACCTGACGAATCGAAGGCCACACAGCAAGTTGTTTGGTGGGGCCAGGAGCAGTACCTCACCTCTTGCCTCTCAGCCCTGGCTGCCTGGGAATCTCCCCTGATTGTCTTCAGTCAAGGACCAGGGTCACTGGGAGGCATTCTGGAGAGGGTAGGGCCCCTTCCCAAAGCCTGCTGGGTTTGCAAGAATGTAGAATAAAGAAGCTAAAAGAACGCGAGAAAAAGGAAAGTGAGGAGAGCATCTGCGCCAGAATTTCAAAAGGCCATGTGCCTTCTGGCTAGGCGATCAGAACAAGGAGGCAAAGTGTGCAGTTTGCAATCTTCCAGAGCAGGAGTTCACTGAGAAGCTGGAAGGACAGGCATGGGAGGTGCTTCAGGGAGGAACAGGGCAAAGACCCCACTGGGAGGAAGGGCGCTTAGGAGAACACACGCCTTCCTAGATGAGCAAACCACTTCTCCCAGAGTCCCCTGAAAGAAGGACCTTGGTGGAAAGAGACAAATGAGAAGGAGAAAAGGCTGTGGATTAAGTGAGCACTTGCAAAGCACCTGCACAGCCAGACCAGCACTAGGTGCCCTCATGGCCAATCCTGGCAGGAGACGCTGTTGGCCCCAAACAAGCAGAGGCAAGTTAGGGAGCAATCTACTCCTCCTGATATTCTCGCCACGGCTCCCAAAACGTGGCAAAAAGAACATGTACACAATGCAGCAGCGAAGCTCTGACCAGTACTGATTTAGACCTCAGGGGATCCAGAGTTTAAGTAGATACAATGTTTGGCATTGATTTCCCTTTTTTCTGGGAAGAAGTCCAAGTTAGTTGGGAGCCCAGCAAGGCCTGATGTCTGTGGGGCCGCTAGGGCATGCTTGGCCTGCACAGAACTAGCACCTGCCTCTTTTCTGAGAGTCTAGGATGTTTCCAGGCAAGCCGGTGCGGCCCATCCTCATCAGTGTCTGTTCCTCTCAGGGGGCCAAATAAAGCATCTAAAGCGCATGGGCTTAGATCTGGATCTGAGACAATGGAGGATCCTTTCTGAAACATGATCACCTGCTGATTTTTTTGATTGGGACAATTGTTCTTGAGAGCTAAAATTAGTCTATGAAGATGGTATGCCCTTTCAGACAAAGTCTTGCTCTGCATGTTCTGGAGAACCTAAAGGGAACAACTCCTCTCAGTCTGACCAGCAGTGGTCAGTTTCTAGGGTGGACCAAAGATCTCCCAGGCCCAGAGCCACAAGATCACGTGGGGTAGCTGTTCTCCAACTCCAGCATGCCAGAATCACCTGGAGGGCTGGGCGGGTCACCCATTGTTAGGGTGGGGCCCACGAATCTGCCATCCCCAGGGCGTTCTCAGGCAATGCTGTGGGCCCAGGTCAGATTGGGAGACCACTGGGCTAGGTTTGGAGCTCAGAGATAGAGCCCCTTATGGAGACGGCCACTGCCACAGACGCTGAGCTTTCTGTGTCCCGAGGAGGCAGTGTCTACTTAACTGATACCCTCCGTGCCACTGAAAGACCCGAGGCATGAGTTCCCACTGGGAAAGTAACTACTGCTGCCTCCATCCTCTGTCACCCCTGAGCTGAAGCAGTTCTGGGCTGAGGTATCCTGGAGGCACATGGGGGAGGCTAGCAGAGCAACAAGGACAACAGAGGCGGGTTCCCCTATACTCTCAGGAAGCAGATCCCCCCCTACAAAGGTGCCCAGGGCAGGTAAATGATCCATGGGAGGCTCCACCATGACACACTGTCTAGTTACAAAACCCCAAATGCCCTCAACTGAGGGCCTCACGGATCATCTGGATGCTGTTCAGTCCTTCTGCTCACAGGGTGGTTACACTTCTACCCCTCTCCACCAGGGAAACAGAAACTCAGATCTGGAGCCTTTGATAGCCTTGCTTGTAGGATTCACATCACCTTATGTGTAAAACTGTCAATGGCTGGATACAGGGGGAAAGTGCTCTGCTCTTTTCTCCCCTTTCCCCACCCAGCATCTTGTTTCAATTTTAAAAACCAGCCTCCTTTGCTAAAACTTCACCTCTAAGAGCAAACGTAACTCAGACATGATTTCAAATTGTAGGCTAACTGCCTTTTGGATTAGAGCTAAATTACCCAGGCAGGTAGGCCATAAGCTTCTCTTCCACAAATGTCATCCTCAAGGCTGTGGTCACTATGCATATCCTGAGGATAATTACAGATTTGGATAGGAGCCTCAGTTTACCCATTTTATAAACTGGAATATTAACCTCAACCTCAACCTCAGAGGTTAAAAAAAATGACCTCTCCTCTGGCTCACTTCTTGGGACCCTAGTGACAGGTGGGTGCTGTCAGGACAGATGGAGACAGCACACAGACCATCCTCCCCCTAAGGGGATGGGGGACAGCTAGTACCTTATCTGAGCACAGTAGGGCTCAAAAGGTAATTGTCCTTCCACAGAACCCCTGCCATCTCCAAAAAAGGAAGATAGGGAAGGAGAAAGTAGGCAGGACCACATCCTTCCCCTGGTCCCTCTTCGTGAAACATGCAGAGAGAGCCAGTGTCCAGAGGGTCATCCACAGGTGGGTTCTCCCATAATATCAAGCAGCGCCCCCATGCAGTGGGTCACTGTCTGCCCCAGTGGGCTTCTCAGATCATGTGCAAACAAGGACACATGGTCACCCTTTGTATTAATTCTTCGAGACACTCAAGGGGTCAGGACAGGTTTGTATGTTCTGCCCACTGTTTGGTATTATTTTAGGCACCTAGTGTGTTTGAAGGCAGGGCACACAAGGGATGTCAATGTCTAAGAAGCAGCAAATCACAGAGGCAAAGAAGAGAAGTCAAACTAACCTGCCAATAGTGGCATTTTCTCCCTTTGCCCCACAGTTAGTGCAAGTGACATAGAATATTTTTGCAAGGGACTGGGATTTTTTTTTTTTTTTCAAAATGGAAGTTACCAAAGCATACAACTCATTAATTCTGAATGTTAGAGGAGTTTTAACAATTGTATTTATGAGGACTGGTGTTCTAAGAGGGCAAGATGACCAAACCAAAGCAAACTCCAAACAATGAATTCTAGGATCTTCCTATGCTTTCCTAGCGATCCCTAGCAGTTACTTTTCCACATACACTAGGCATTCCTGCTACCAATTTCTGAGATTTCAGAGCAGGTCTTAAAGTTCCTGGTCAGCATCTGCAGGTCTGAGCCCTGTTCTGCTAACAAACTGGGGTATGTAGGACACCAGGGGAGGACACTGCCGGGGGCATAATTAATCAAAGGCTCAAGATGATAGGGAACTGGTGGGGAAAGCACAAGCTCTTTTTTGGTAGAGGCAGTCCCTGTGAAACACACAAAAAGCCTAGAAAGGCCTTAGGGCTCAGCACGCTGTGCTGGAGGAGGGGACAGGATGAGCCATGGACAGTGCAGCCATTTCTCCCAGACGTGAGAAATATCCATCTTTGGTGATCTGAAACCTGGATTCTGCCCGCAGAATCCTGCCCCTGCTCGGTAGAAGATCACCAGCAACAGACAACCTCCTGGTCACCACATATAGTGGCCACTTCTCCATCTTCTTTGACTTGGTGGCTTTGTCCCCTAATAGACTGTAGTGTCTACTTTTTCTCCACGCTCATGGTCACAGCCCAGTTTAGACCCTCACCATTCGGGACATGACCTATTGTACCTGTTTCCTCCCCTCTGCTGCCAGATTGATCTTCACCTAAGAGATGAGAAGACCCATGGTGGAGTACGTCCACACTTAGGGATTCAAGATGCTCCACGATGCCATGACACCTGCTCGTCACCTCAGCTTTCCTCCCTCGTCCTCTGAATGCACACTGAACCCAATCTCCTCCGAGTCCCATTGCCTCTCAGCTACATGACTCACCCTAACAACCTCCTGCCTGGTTTCCTGGGTTCCATTCAGGCCCCACACAGCTGATTCTCCATAACCAAGGTGGGTTCACACCTCTGCTTCAATCCCTCCACTCCCGACAGAATGAAATCTAGATTCCTGTCATGGCCTGAGGCCCTGTAGGGTGTGGGCCCTGACACCTCTGCCCTCACATCCACTCCTCCAGCACCTGCCACCCAGATCTCCTCTGCTTCTGGAACCTACCAGCCTTGGAGCCACCTTCTGCCTGGATCATTCTGTTCTGTCTTCATGAGGCTGGATCTTCCATAAATGCCATCTCCCTGGAGAGACCCACCATGCCATTCAGTCTTCCTCAGCTCCAATCCCCCTCTCAATCTATGAAACCATTTTCTTCTTCACATGGACCAGTCCTTGGAGAGACCATGTTTTTGAGTTTATGTGTTTCTCATCTGCACATTGCATGGGGACAGGGACCCTCTCAGTCCTGCTCACCGTTGAACGTCTAGCACACATTAGTGCTTAGCACGTGAAATGTGCTCAATAAATATTTGATGAATGAATGAACCCAGTTCTACCCTATATACTTTCTGCTATGTCTTAACCAAATCTCACTGGCTCTCAATTATGACTTCACCTTTGGTTGTTAGGGTTTTGCTTAAGTCTCATCTTCGGGACAGACCGTAAGCGCATGGAGGGTGGTGTCTTATAATTCTTTGTGTATGGTGGTCCATTAGGCAAATAGAATTACTTGTGGAATTTAGGAGAATTCTAAGACTTCTTGTGACTTCTTGTATTCTTGTCCCCCACACCTGATCCCAGCAGCCAGCATGGTGTTAAGCACATCACAGGTGTTCAATAAATGCACAAGAATGATGGCTTCTTACCGAGCTGGGCCCTGGGCAAACTGGGATCAGGAGACTTTGATTTTCAGAATGGGACCTCTGTCTCTCTCTTCTGCACCCTGAACCTGCCAGCAACCCTTCCCCAGTGGTGAAGTTTATTGTCTCTTATTTGAACTGGGACTTTCTCATATAGGTTTGCATGGTCTTTGTTTTTTTGTTTTCTTTTGACCAGGAATAGAAGCACTTGCACTCTTTAACTTTATAGCTATCTTCCAACTATGCTTCATTCAGTCTCTTCTGTTGGAGGGATGCCACTGACTTCTTGTTTTAATTTTAACTGAATGCTTTTAGGCCAGCGGCACAGCCCCCAGCCCAGTGTTTCCTGGGCTTCTGTGTTAGTTGCACCAATTCTTACTGTGCTTATCTTTTTTTTTTTTTTTTCACTTTACCTTTGTCTTATTAAACTACACATAATTTCTTCAGAATGGATGCATGGAAAATAAAATTTCTAAGTTCTTCTGTGTCTCGTAATTATTTTGTCCACATGCTTGATTGATAATTTAGCTGTGGAGAATTCTATGATTATCCCAATTTTCTGCCAGGGTCCGTTTCTCTGTTTGTTATTCTTGGTCTTTCTTGTTCCTGCTGCTGGTTTTCTTCAAATAGCTGTTGATCTCCAGTTGACCACTCGTATTTGAGAATGAGGTACAGAAAGGTAGGCTGAAAGGGCTCTATATTTGGGGGTGGGAGGGGTCATGTGGCAGGCTTCTATTTGGGACTGGTGGGAGGAAAGCTGGAGTTCACCCCTAAACTCAGGAGGGTGAGTGTGTGCTCAAGTGCCGAGGTCGCACATCTGCCTCAGTTGTCCTTATACAGTTTATCACACGACTTTGGAAAGGAGCCCCCTGATACTTTGCATTGAGCTTATCACCTAACAGCCCATCAAGCTCCAAGTGCAGGGCCAGTCGTGATCAGCCATGTTGTATGACCCTTTGCCTTCTTTCAATTTTCAGCCCACACCTCACTCCCACACTCTGTTCTCAAGTCCTAGACTCCCTTGAGCATTCTGCTTTCTTTTCCATTGCGACTCTCCTCGTTTCATTTCTGGCCTCGGCTGCTTTGTTCCTTCAACGAAACTTCCATTCACTTCCACCCTCCACAAAGAGGTGGTATCTTTCTTTTGTCAAAGGGCCTCTGCTTCTTTTCACCATCATGGTTTGTGCTATTCTGCGTTTACCATCGGTTTAGCGGAGTCCCACGTGAGGCTCCATCTGCCAGCTTAATCCAGAAGTTGCAATGGGAAGTTAATTAGACAAAGGGGGGTGCAGGGAATGACTCCAGACTTTTTAGGCACTGCTGTCAGTAAAGGTTCGGCACCAAAAGTCACACACTTCAGAGATGTCAACTGCAGTGTTGTGACATGGGGAGAAGCAGCAACAAGGAAGGTGTTGTTGAAATACAGGCATAAGCACAAACACCTGTTAGGTTTTCCCATGTTTGTTACCTCCTTCTTCACACAGGGGGACTCTGAGGCCAGAGTCTTAGAATTCTCCTAAATTCCACAAGTAATTCTATTTGCCTAATGGACCACTATACACAAAATGGGAGGCCAAGAAACACTGGACAGTGAAAATGGTTCACTGAAATGGGCTCCAGATTCCAGAATCACTAGAGTCCTAAGAGCAGGGGAGCCATCTACCCATGCATCCACTCACTGCTGTTCTCTTTTCAGTATGTAATCAAAGGCTCTCCTCCAAGCCAGCGGCTGGTGGAGCACAGATAATTGGACACAGTCCCTCCACTGAGGAAGTTTATGGGACCTGAAAGTCTTTTGGGTGTTTATCAAGCCCAGGATATGCATACAAGTAAGGATCTCAAAGAAGTGGGACCCTAATTGGATGCCTATGAGTGTACGTGAACTGGTGAGACCTTAAAGAATAGCCAAGTGTACCTGCTCTCAGGTTATCTTCAGATCTACCCTTCACTTTGACTCATCGACTGAAGGTCAGTAGCTCTGAGGGAAGTTGTACATTTGAAACGTATGAACTTGATTTCTTTGTCTCTGCAGGTCAACAGTAGGCACTGCGGATGATGGGAGTCCTGATTTATACAGACTTGCCGAAAAATAGACAATGTTTGTGTTTCTTTCCCCAGCTCGCTCCCACTTTTATGAGTGCTGTTAAGTTTCATTTCAGCATGTGAAATAATTTGTGACTCACTGAAATGAAACTCCACTCAGTCCTCATAAAAGCAGAATAAAATGGTATTTCCATGTTTCGTGTTCTGGTTTGAATCAGCCTGCTCTGTGGAGCTTAGTGGAATCTGCTCAAAATGCCATGTGGGAGCCTCTTGTCCCCTCCATTCCCTACCAGCTCGTCACCGTGCTTCTCAAAATTTCCCAGAACTCCTTCTGCCACCCTAAAATAGCAAAATTTATAGCTGAAGGGAACAGAGGAAAAAGCTAGTAAGTGAACCATGGCAGTATTTCTGTAAGTGCTGTCTTACATAAAATGTGGATGATTTCTACCTTTTATCCAATATAATTAGATAATAGTATTGGTGAATAGGTACAGATCCTTTGCTCACTAAACTCAAGATTTTTTATTACTATTCTTCTCTTTAACGGATTTTCTTTGCCTTACTCATTCACAAGTACCACAGGAATCCAAAACATTCTACTTTGGCAATTACTGTAACTAGGTATCGATACTGTACTTGTATTTAATTTCTTATACTCTTATTTAAGTATGCTCAACATTCTTATAAAACTTTATTAACTCTGACTTTACTCATTTGGATTCTTATGAGAACGGACTTCCCAAGGGGCTAAATTTAACCTTTATAGTTTCTCTCAGAGGAATAAGTGCTGTTAGAAAAATCACAGGTGGTATTTTTAACTTCCGTCAAAAAGTGAGTTGTTTTGCAGGGATTTAACTTCATGAGGTGCTTATGGGTGCATGCTCCTACCACCTACCAGGATGGTGGTCTTCCTGCTAGGACCGGTGGGCTGCCTGGAGGCAGCTGGTACTTGGGAACATCCATGCAGAGGAGATGGCAGTTCTGAGAACTGACAGGTGGGGCAAGGCTCCGATGAGCATGAGCCTGCCCACCTGCCACAGAGCATGGCCAGAGGGGCCACTGTCTGTACCTGTGTGCCCTAGTGCTCCTGTGCTGAGCAGTGGTGCTTGGTTAGTGCTAGTCTCACATCAGCTGTCAGTAAATGCAATGATTGTTTGAGGCATTTGAGAGAGACTGGGGTGGGGGTTAGGGAAGGGGCGGCATCCGGGAATGGTAAGGCAGGTGTACCCATGTTACTGCCATCACGCCCAAGTGTAGGGCAGGTTCTGGCTTGAAGGCTGGCAGAGACCTGGTAGAGACTTTGGGTGGCATCTCACCCATATTGTTCTGACTGAAAAACTGGATATTTTGCTATCATGGCGCAGGGAAGTTCCCTAACTGAAGAGTGTGCAGTAAGAACCAAGGTCACATGGGGCACCTGGGTGGCTCAATAGGCTGAATGTCCGACTTTGGCTCAGGTCATGATCTCCCAATTCGGAAGTTTGAGCTGTGCGTGGGGCTCTGTGCTGACAGCTTGGAGCCTGGAGTCTGTTTCAGATTCTGTGTCTCCCTCTCTTTCTGTCCCTCCCCCCTCCCCCCCCCCACACGACTCGTGCTCTGTCTCTCTCTCAAAAATAAATAAACATTAAAAAAAAAAAAAAAGAACCAAGGTCACAGAAGGGACCCACTGGCACTGATCACTTAGAGCTGAAATCATGTCTGGCCACTTAACATTGACCCCACTGGCCAGAAAATTTCAGGACTCTTAGAAATGTCTGCACATTGGCAAGAACATTGCAAAAGATGCTGGCAACAGCCCAGAGGTAGCTCAGATGGTGCCTTCTAAAGGGTACAAGTGCTTTTTACTTGGAAAATTGTCCCTAAAGAAATGTTCATCGCCACGCTGTAGGATGGGCCCTGGAAGTGTGTAAGTTACGAAAGAAAAAAATCCTCCACTTGATTTGCTAGCAGATTTATAGAGAAATGCCGGCAATTCCTCATTTTGGTGACAATGATAAGACCTGTGTTCATACCCCCCAAGGCCCTGCACATTCTCCACGACAACACTGCAGCCCTGAGGGTCCAACTCCACCACCATCACGGCCTCCTTCCCCAGAAGGACACCTTGCCAAGACTCTTGGGCACCTAGTGCCTGTCACCCATGCATATCTGGATTTGATAACAAAGCTAGGCAGGGCCAGAGGGGTCTGGATATTGTCAAGCTTTTTTTCTGGAAAATCCCGTTTGGGGACTAGTTTGGACTTTGCAGGGAAAAAAAACCCACTAGGGTTGAAATGGCCCCAGGAATCACCCTAGAGATTGCATTTGTGTGTCTTGCTGTCTGCCTCCCCTTTTACTCTGTCTCCAAAACGCTGCCCTCAGCCATGCTTGGGAAGCAGAGAGAACAAACAAGACGCACTACCTTATGGGGTCAGTCGGTCCCAGGCCTGGAGGCAAGTTTCTGGTGTAAGTATAGTTAGGGGGAATAATAGTTTCTCTCTCCTGTGACCCCTAGACTTTAAAATTTTTCACATGCTTTTAATAGTTCCATGAATCTGGACAACAGAGATGGGTGTTGACTTTGGGAGGTGTGGGTGCCCCGAAGCATCAGTAGCCACATGGCTCCTGGGATGCGGTTTCTCTTTTCCAAGCAAAATGAGAAGACCCCTCAGAAGCCCTTGGTCAGTGGACTCCTTGCTTATTAGTCTCAGGATGCAGCTGCTGGTCGATGAAGGCCAAACAAGGAAGAGTGAAAATCAGAGGCAAGCCCTGGTTTTCCTTTCTGTGCCAAATGCACAGCAACCCTGCTATCCATCTGCCTGCTGAGGGCTCTGGGAGCCACCGCCTCCTCCGGCTCTCAGTGGGCTCACCTGCTGAGGACACAGCTGAGGCAGCCTGGCCTCAACCATGAGGAGGGCACATGTCTGTGGCTGAAGGCAAGGACTCTCTCCTGACAGGTGCAGACCCAACTGAGTCAGCAGGAAATATGGCACATACAGCACAATGGAGGGTGGCATCATCTGAGTCATGGCCCTCTGGGCACACACCCTCTTGACTCCTACCCCAATTCCAGCTGCTGTACACATCAGGAGGATGGCCATTCTGATGGACAAATAGGACCGTTACGCTGGGCCAGGGAGCCTTGCGTCAGGAGGGCCCAGCTTCAGGTGAGCCTCCAGCTCAGGCAGATTTAACGCAGGTGGAAGGTGCACTTCTACCCATCCCCTCTCCCTCCCTCTCTTTTTCCTTTTGTCTTCTTGAATGTTACTTATCATCATTCTAATGAGTTGCAGACATCCAACACCAGGATGGCTTTGGGGACTAAATTGCAGTTGTCCCCAAAGCCAGCATATTGAATTGAATTCCCAGCACGTTCAATTCAGCATACTGAACCACCTGTGAAGGAATCTGCTTAGCTCGATGAGATCTTTTATAGCTGAACAGAACATAGCTTGTCCAAAAGCACATGCACATACATCTTCCAGTCTTACCTTAGCATTCTACCTGTTTTTCCCTTCATCGGAATGGCTAAAGTTATTTTAAGATTTTTGAGATTATGATGTTGCCACTACTCTTCCAGCCACCTCAACTCCCAGCTGGCCTATAGATAAGCTTCATGCTCAGTCACTGCTGAGGGAGGGAGGGGTGCCAAGCTGCCGGAGACAGCACCATGGGTGCCTTATGGAGAAAATCCGTTCCCTCCCCAGGGCTCTGCCCCTCCCTGAAACCTTCTGGGGTGAGGGAGGCTCCCCTCCAAAGAAAGCCCCACCAAAGATACAAGGAAAACACGTCACCTGGCACTTGCCGTGCACACAGAGGTCAGTCTCATAGGGCCCGCAAGGTGTGCCATCCAGGACTCTGTCGGCCACCAGCAGCGGGGACTCCTTCCCAAGGGGTGAGCAGTAGAGTTCACATGGTTTATCTGAGGAGGGAAAGGGGAAGGTGGACATTGATGTGGGAAGTGGTTTGTGGGCCATGCAAGGTGCAGGTGCATACGGATGGTGGCCCAAATGATGAGAGGTCAGCGTGGAATAAAGGTCACAGGAACCTGGCACATGCTCAGAGACATGGACCTGCCCCTTGGAACACTCAACACAACAAATGGAGAAAGACCCTCAGGCACAGGTGAACAACACGTGGGTGAGGGCTCTGTGGGCTTTTATTCATCTTATTCTTCCTTTTCTTTAAGACATTAAAAATACCAGGTTGAAAAAGCATTTTGTTGTGTGCTAACATCTAAGTGAGTTGAATATATATGAAGGGTGGGACTAGGAGCGTCTCTTGTTGCGGGGGCTGGAAAGGGGGAGAAGGTGAATCAGAATGCCTTTGGGTAGGAGGGGGTGTGAGCCCCATGGATGTCTCTATAGCAGTGGCTTTTACTAAAAGCTTTAGTGCTCCACTGGCTGTTGGATAAAAACTGCAGGGCTGAGATATGTAGCAAGAAGGTCCTGGAAGAAACTGAGCAGGAGTAAAATACAGGAACATAGCAGCCTCTAGGACAACTTGGAAGGGTCATGTCAGAACCAAGAGAGCTCCTAGAACATGACAAGCTCTCATGCCTTTGCCAAAACTCTTCCTTCTGCTTGGAAATCTCTCTCTGCACGTAGCTTTCTGGGAGATTCCTATCACCCTAGAAGCTTCTACTCCAGAGCTCTCTCCTCTCATGCCATCTCTGACATGGAATCTCCCTCTGCACTTTGCTTATGCCTCCATTAAAGCCCTTAACTATTATCCTATTGTTTTATAATTGTTTGAGTAACTTCTATATACAAGAGGGTTTCTTATAAGGTGAGTTCCATTGCTAAAAGAGTTTGAAAGGGATGGATTTTAATTATTATCTTTGGATTTGAAGAACTGAGAGTACTTGGAGCCCCTGGAGGAAAAGGGACTGAGATTTTCTCTCTTGTCCTCAGGCCAGGTCCAGGACCTGGATTGCAGAAGGACTTGGTAAATATTTTAATCTTTCCATATAAACTTTAGAATTAGTTTTTCAATATCTACAAAATAACTTCCTGGGATTTTGATCGGGATTGCACTGAATCTATAGGTCAAGTTGACAAGATCAACTGACATGACAATATTGATTCTTGTCATGAACCATTGAAACATGGAATTTCTCCCCATTTAATTTTTTAAATTCATTCCTTAGAGTTTTTCTCATATAGATCTTATACATATTTTGTTAGATTTATACGTAAATATTTCATTTCTTGGGTGTTCGTGTAAATGGTATTGTGCTTTTAATTTCAAACTCCATTTGCTTATTGCTGGTATACACAAAAGTGATTTTTGTACATTTACTTTATATCTTGTAACCTTGCTATAATCATTTACTAATTCCAGGAGTTTTTTTCTTTTCTTCTATTTTTTTTTGTTTTTTTTGTTGTTGTTGATTCTTTGGGATTTTCTACATAAATCATCATGTCATCTGCAAACAAAGGTAGTTTTATTTTTCCCTTCCCAATTTGTGTATTTTTCATTTCCTTTTCTTGTCTTATTGCATTAGCTAGGACTACCAGTATGATGTTGAAAAGGACTGGTGAAAAAAAAAATCCTTGCCTCGTTCTTGATCTTAACAGAAAAATCAAGATTCTTTTTTTAATAAATAAATGGATTTTGTTCTTCCGTATGTAACTGAGAAAGAGGAATGCACCCTTCTCTCTCTGTGTCACCTAATTCCAATGATGTTTATGTGATTATTTTGCAAGGAAACCTCCAGAGAGAGAAACAGCAGCACGTCTGTGCTGCCTCTGTCAGGCCCTTTGTTTCCATCATGATCTTTCTCCACTGGGTCCTTCGACTGGTTTCAGGTGAGGAAGAGCAGGGGTAGAAAAAGGCTTCTGGAGTTGACTTGGCCTCAGAAGACCTTGACATTCCAGCTGGATAGTTCTTGTCAGAGCAGATGTGCTGTCTCACCCAGGCTCTGCAGCTTTCATGACTGAATGACATTCACTAAACCACCACCATTTTCAGCAGCTTTCCAAAGCTCCTCTCTCATGGAGCTCTGCTGACCAACATGCCCAGTGGGATGTCTTGTCTTATAACACTAGAGAGAAGCTACAGAGGTTCAGTAGAAATGTTCAGCTTGTTTGTTCCAGTTAGTTGTGGGCGGAAACTGTTGTGAAGAGTAGTTTCCCAGGTAAGTAAAGTAATGATGTTTCAATGTTTATTCATTCAAAAAACAGGAATTGAGCCCCTCCACCACACAAGGCACTCTTGTGGCACTGTGGGGAAAGAAAGATGAGTAGTGTATGCTTTTCAAGGCCCTGGTGGTCTAAGGGACAAGTACACAGCAAATCCCAGAAGAGGCAGACTGTGAAAAGCCACATGAAATGGACCTGAGCTGTCAGAGGACAGGGCATTAAGTGGAAAGAATGACCCATTTCCCAGCTAGCAGGCTAGAGGCAGTTGTCCCTCCATTTAAGTGGAATGACCCAGGAAGGCAGCCAGTGGAAGAGGTATGGGAGACTAAAATGTAAACTGAGATCAGGTTCTGGGAGGCTCATCTGACAAAAATTTTGAGGTGCTCTTTGGGACCTTGAGGTTTCCTGTGAGCACCTTGGGGAACGACTGGGAGAATGCAGCACCACAGCCCCCAGTCTGAGTTGACGGGTGTATCTTCTTCACATCCTAGGTAGGCTTCCTCTAATGTTACATTGTAAGGAAGGAAGGGTCCCCTGGGTCCAAGAAATCTTAAAACTACGTATTTTACCTTTAAACTGCCTCAATACTTGGCATAACTGAGTTTTGAAGTGATTTGTACAATAGCAGTAATAATGGTGATGATTTTGATAAAATCATAAATAACATTAATTATATTCCGTGTACAAGGCAGCATGCTAAGTAGTACCTGTGCACTTCAGGTGGGTGCTGTCATTGCTCCATCTTATAGACGAGCATGTGAAGCTCAGGAAAGGTACAGGCTACCCAGAGTCCCTTGACTGGCAGGGCCAGACCCTAGCCTCTTTGTGCCAGCCTAGTTTTCTTTCGGACACTGGGGGCCAAAAAAACCAAGAGACAAAATGGTGTTACTGAAAACAAACCACTAGTTTCATGAATGTTTCTGGCTTCTGAATATACTCTGACTTGAGCAGAAATGGAAATGGGATTTGGGTGAAAAAGTAGAGGGTCTTTTGAGACAAGTTAGAAAGACCAGACTTCGAGGGGTGAAGACTTTTGGGGGCCCTTTGGTGTAAACAGGAAAGTAGAGATTCTCCAAAGCAGGGGGGTTGACCTCAAATGGAGGATTTTCAGCAATGACCCCAGGCAAGAAAGTATACTCAACTCCATCCACACTGGACTCTTGCACCTGCAGACACTGTCCTCCTTGGCTTGGGAAGTCTGGGGGCACTCAGACTCCAGAACAGCATTCAGACATAACACTTCCTTCCTTTGCTCAGACTGAAACTCCATTTGTCCATCTCCTTTTCTGAGGTCTGTGCTCAGAATTTAGGGTAACCCACACCTCTAGGAAGGTGTAGTACTCTCTCCCAAAGGGACTCTGGACAACCTTTATAAAACTTGAGGAGAAGCCCCTCAAAATTCCCTGAATATTCCCATTGGATGGGCAATTAACCTCCAGATAAATAAGGTGCTGTGATTTTCTCTGAGCACAGTATCTTACATTCTTAGTAGTACAGAAGGAGGTCAAATCTTAAAAGCTATACAACCACACACCCCAAAGAAAGAAGCTTAGAGTGTCCCTCTTGGCTGATATGTGCCAAGATGAAATTCTGATTGAGGCTGGACTGTCTGCTGTAAATCCTGGTCTCTCACTGGCCCACTTGTCTCCAGGACTCATATTTTGATGAAGAAACCACACAGGGCAGGGGAGATGAGCTCAGGGGCTTGAGGGCCACCTGATCATATCTGCTCTTTGGATGCCTGGAGGACTCCCCCTGGTGCTTTATGATGAAAAGGACACTTGTGGCTACTGGCACTCTTGCTGTTCTCTCTGCCAAGTGGTTACAAGGTCTTACTAAGGTGGAGACACCACTGAATTTTGAGGCCATCATAAGTGCTCACTCCAGCTCTGGCTGGCTATCTTGTGTGGGGGGGTACATGCTGAGGAGGCTGCTTTGTCCCCTATCCCCAAAGCTGCCCACCATGACTCCAAAGCCAAGCCTTAGTTGATTGGACCAGAAGCAGCCACTTGACTGTAGTTGTGCCACTCAGTTCTTTTTCTCCACCACAACCTCATAGCCACGCCTCAATTGATTAGACGAAGTGTAGCCACAGGTAGACCAATCAGAGTCTCCCTCTTGAAAAAATCAGCACTAAATTCAGATATGGAACAGCTGTGTCTGTTCATGATTGATGGATCTGAAATAAGTCTATACCCCCTTATCCATAATCCAGAATTCCAAAAAGCTCTGGAAACTGCAAGCATGTTCTTATATTTGTGGCAAACACATTTGGCAGCCAAACCGGGCTTGACTGACATGAGGCTGTTGGTAGTGTGCAGTATCCTCATTAGAGATTGTTCATGGATTACTTGGTAGAGACATCACATGCGTCCCTGGACTGTGGGGTGCTTCCCAGGGCTCCACTGGGAGTATTAAGTAATATACGGCCGATATACTGTTGTTACCTAACACCAAAAATGTTTGGCCATATCTGGCCCCAAAGCGCTCAGATAAAGGATAAAGGTCCTTTATCAGGAAAGGTGCTGTGGGTGACCCATCAGCCTGCATGTGGACAAATCATGAGAAAGCCAGTCTGAAGGTGGGGGGCAGGAAGATACAACTCACAAACACATTAGTTGTGGTGGGCATGGAGAGGGGGTTCAGATATTTTCAGAGGCCCTGGCCTCAGACCCTCATCCGGGCCCTCGGGATCTGAGACACCCTTCATCTTTGCAACAACTTTCTCTTTTTCATTAAGCAAGTGGAGTCAGCTTGGCCGAACTGCAGTCAGAGAGTCCTTAACCATCATACCCTCCAGCCCCTGGAAGGCTAAGACCCAGAGTGGCTTCTGCCATGCCGGGGAGGCGCTGGGAATGCACCTCCACGTCCAGACATGGCCTTCGCCAAGCCCTCCGACACTTCAGTGGGCATGTGGCCTGCTGGCTTGGGCGGGAAGGACTGAACTCCTGAAGGTTTCTACTTAAATGAGATTCCATGGGGAAAGCAGAAATGGGGTGGGTCTGGCAACAGGGCATCTCAATGGGTTTCTGTCTAAAGGCTTTCCCACCCAGAACTATTTTCTAAGGAGAGCCTTTGTCTTCTTTTGGAGGTGGTATGGATTTGTGGTCCTGAACCCTCTCTTGGAAAATCTACCTCTGCAAGAATTCTTTTTTTTTTTTCAGCAGGAGAAAAAAGAAAAAATATAGCTTCCCCTTTCTTGAACTGTGCGTCACTCGCCAAAGAATTCCGCAGTGATAGCAATGCTATGAATAGGGCAGTCATAATGGGCTTCGAGAGAGCCCAGAGCCCGACCACAGGAATCGTTCCCATCACGGCTGAGCTAGAATTGGGCCTTTTATAAGCTGATTTTTGAGAAGAACGCACTTATAATCTGTATTCTCCCCCTTGCCCTCTGAATTGGCCATTTATTATTTTGTTTTCATCCTTGTTAAATGCTCCTTTCACAAATGCTGGCTTCTGTTTATATTTGACAGGGAAATGAAACCAAATATGCAAGAAGTCATGACAATTCCACCCCGGAGGAGGAGGTGTCAAGCTACCCTTGCAAAGCCCTGAACTTGGGGTCCCTCCTTCAAAGACAAAATGCATACTGCCCGCTAGCTGTCCTTATCAAATAGGGTAGCACTTTCCAGATCAAAGGCAGTAGCACTCTGGCTATAATTATTGATGGTTTTGGTAGAGAGACATGAAAAGTGAGTGGGCAAGAACATATTCTGAATCCGGCAAGCTTCCCCAAATCGCTGCCCTGAGAAGCTTCTTTGGAGGGGGTTCCAGGGCAGACATCAGTTTCAGCCACTGTGATGATAAGAGAACTAAAGAGCTCAGTGATCCAAAAGCGGTTACAAGTAAAATAGAAGCTTAATCTGGACTTGGAGAAATCTGTGGAAAACCAGCCATTTAAGTGGGATTTCTGCATCGAATAAAAGAGAACTGAAAGCTGAAGCAGACCAAGGAAAGAATAACAACTCTGTGTGCATAGCTGGGTGGAAATGGGTGAGTCTTTCTTAGATTTGACCTCTTTTTGCTCCTGACAAGCAGCAGAGGACACGACAGAGGGCCTAAGGAGTCTTTACCCAGCAGGCTGGGATGGCTGATGGTTTGGAAACAAGTCTGCTCCGCATCAGAACTGACTGCAGTGCTGGAAACAGCTTCTGCTTGGGGCTTGCTCCCTCCAGATTAGGGGCTTGAATGTGCTCGTGACATGTGGAAGCCTCCTGTGTCTTCCTGCATCTGAGGAATGGCCGGGCAGAGAGAAGTGAGGATCCTGGGCGAGCCCCTGCGTCCAGCTGCATGTGTTCCTTTGGGGAGGGTGAGTCTGCTCGGCCTCCTCTCTCCTTGGTCTGCAGAAACAGCTGAGGGTACGGAGGCCGCTTTTCTCTTGAAGTCTTGGTTAGGTGATGGTATACCTATAATCACACAGCTCCAAACGGTGGTGTTCTTTTTTAAAAAGGAAAAGGTCTGGGGAGCTCCCAGATGCTTTTAAATGAGCCCATAGCTGAGCGGGTCGGTATTATCTGCGATGATTTAGAGCATCTCATGTTATTTTACAACTCAGTTCAAAGCACGTGGGTCAGGTTGCTGGGTTAAAAGCGACAGGTCTGAGGCCATTACTCCCTGTGATGCCTGGGTCTACCCCTACAGCTAGGTACACTTGACCCTGTAAGAACAGACTGCAGCATGTAGATTTTAGAAGTTCTTTAAACCACAAAGAAGAAACCTAAGACCTGGCACAGGAACTTCATTCTCCTACAGAAGCCTTAGAGACTCTGTTACTGCAGTTCTTATTAAAGCCTCTTCACTTGACACTTCTGAAGTCATGCTCTCTTACTCGAGTATGGGAAGCCAGATGATAGCTGGTTATTTTCTGAGTCACCTCCTCCAGAACTGGGGTCCCTCCCTGCTTCTTATCAGCTGCAGGGACTCAGATAGGTCCCATGACCCATAACCTCTCCTCTCTGCATGGCTCATTATGCATATTAATTGAGATGATGTATGCAGAGCTAACCTGTGCCTGGCATATGATGTGCTCAACAAATAGGACCATATTGTCATCATTACAATACAGTCTTATCTCCAGGAGACAAAAGTCTAAAAAACCCTGAACTAGGCCATGGCCACAGGAGGCTGTGTGGGTGGGTGGGTGGGGGGGGGGGAGGTTGGGGGGGAAGGCAGTCTTTATCAATGATAAATAGACATCACAAATCCTACAGACAAGATATACCACCTAGAAGTTTATCAGCCACTAGAAATGCCTGCAGCAGCCCATGGGGAAGCCTCCATTGAGTTGGGAGAAATCTCTTGGAAGGAAAACGTGACCTGTGCCTATCATCGTCTTCGGCGAGTTGTGAACTGGCCTCCAAACTTTTTTTTTTTTTTTTTCAAACACTCTAGGCAAAGAGTAAAAGCCAACCCCAAAACGAACCGAGAAAGAAATGCAAGAAAGCATCAACCTTGGAAATAGAGACAGCAGACACAGAGACCCACCATCCTGTCCCTGCAGAGCCTTGCTCTCCTCAAAGCTGGCCCTGGGCCCCTCAGCACATGGCACTGTGCGGCAGGCCGCCAGCACACCCGCCTCGCTGCAAATGGGGGTGCAGGACAATTCTGGTCTGCTGCCCGCCTCACAGCTGCTTTTAAGAAATCTCCCAGGGCTGGGTCATCCAAGTTCAACCCCACTGCTCGAGAAGCGGGCCCACTGCTGCCTGGGGTAGCAGGACTGGAGCGTCCTGTTGGATGGATTGCTGGGAAGGGGGTCCCTGTGGGTTTTCCCAGGAGGTGTTTACATTCTTGGAGAAGGGGGGGGCACTGTGAAAGGACGTGCCATATGCCTTTACCATCAACCACTACTGCTGTCAGCAGGCCCTTCTTCTTGCTGCTGAGCCGGTCATGCGTCTGGCACTGCTGGTCCCGGAAGCTGGGCAGGCCCTTGGGGCAGGGAAGGTTCTCGCAGACGGCGTGCTCCACACTGGCGCCCAGGCAGTGCGTGCCTCCAGGCCCAGGGCTAGAAGGAAGAGAAAGGTCCGTGTTAACCAGACAGTGCTGTGGAAACAGCAGGGGCGTTTGGATTTTGCCTCTCTTGCCAAAAGGGGGAGGGGCCAGGCAAAGTTTCCAAAGCACCCTCCCTCTGCTCTTACACACCATATCTCGGCGATCCCAGCCCCGTGCTGACGGCATGTTTAAGTGAGCCATCAGAAAAATGCATCCAAGAACTGTAAATCAGGGTCATCTGGAAATAGAATACAGTGAGTATAAGTTCGGCAAGATCCACAAATTGTGTCTTTCATCTGAACCTAAAACTTGGCCATCCGTAACACTGAAAACCCAAAGGGGAATTTTTAGTGTGTGGGGTTTTTTTGTTTGTCTGTTTGTTTGTTTTATTTTTCTATAAAACAAAGGCCTTTAAATGGCTCCTGCATACATTCTGGAGGTCGCTAAGTATGAGTAAATAGCTCGTTTACTTTATAATAAAAAGAATCAGAATGATTAATTAACTTGTTCATGGGCTTTGGGTGGAGACTGGTCAGATCCAGGCTCTGCAACCTTTGCTGGGGCAAGCGTGAGACCAAATGTGATCAATGACACGGCATGGGTCCCAGCTCTGTGCTTAGACTGGGGTTCTAAGCAGTTCCGGAGACTCAGCTGTGTTCTCTGGCCTAGCCCATGTGTGTGAGGGGCACTGAGGAGGAACAACAGGACGCTGGTCCAGCTGTGGCTGAAACGTGGCTCTGCCCACCGCTTCCATGAGGCCCTGGGGTGTCCCCATCAAGCTCTGAACCGAGCAACCTCAGTGGCTCCTTTCATTTCCACGAGACCCAAATCACCATGATGGAGTACCGCTATTTTCTCCCTGTACTTTTTACTGAAATTGAGCATTCAAGAGAAAAGAACGCAAATCACAATTGTTTTGCTCAATGGATTCTCACAAATTGCATTTACCTGTTGGCAAGATATTTTTGACACATTAACCATTTCATACTAAGTATTTCTTTTCCTCCCTTTGCCGTTCCTTGTGTTTAGACAACTGGAGGCCACCCTCTGATCACATGAGGGGAGATATATCACAGCAGAAGTCCTCAGGCTTTTGTGTCACAAAAGTCTACACCAGGGGCTCTACAAACATTTTTGGCAAAGGGCCAGATGGTGAATATTTCTGTAGGAACTACTCAACTCTGCCACTGTAGCAAAAAAGGAGCCAGAGATGATGCATAAACAAAAGGGCGTAACTGTGCGCCAATAACACCTTATTTAGAAAACCAGGTGATGAACCAGATTTGGTCCATGGGCCATTGTTTTCCAGCTCTTTGTCTGCATAAATGTGTTGGAGAAAACGTCTGGAATGGGAAGAAAGGCTTCTTTCATACCCCTATGACCATTTCATATACACCAGACAACATCTCTCTCACCTGGGCATGGTGACAGCCTTGTGAGAGGGTACATACTGGTGGATCTAGAGAGGGACCCTGAGTTCTGATCTCCAAGTTAGGAAATAGCAGAACCTCTCTGAGGTTTACAGGATCTGAGAACAGAGGGACCTTTTGTTCTTTTTCCTTCCCAGAGCACAAGGCAGGCAGCTGGATCTCAGAGAAATGATTGCATGGCATAGAGAGAGTCTCAGACAGCCTCCCCAAGAACCTAGGGCCTGCATACCAAGTGTGAACAGATGAATGGGTTCCTGTGCCACAAAGCACACTGTGGAAGAAACAGAGAGGGGAAAAGCCATGCGGACCAGCAGGAGGACATCTTCTTTGTAATAGACAAGTTCCCATGGCTGGGATCAGAGAAGGGATGGGTAAGGCTACAGATGCTGTATGGTGAGAAGTTCTGGGTTGAATTGTGTCCATCCTAAAATCATATGAAGTCCTAACCCCAATGCCTCAGAATGTGGCCTTATTTAAAAATAGGACCACTGCAGATGTAGTTAATTAAGATGAGATCATACCAGAGCAGGGTGAGTTCCTAATCCAATATGACTAGTCTTGTTATAAAAAGGGGAAATATGGAGATGGAAACACAGAGGGAGAGCACCATGCAGAGATGTAGACAGAAATCAGAGTGATGTTTCTATACTCTAAGGAACGACAAAGATCACCAGCAAGCCACTAAGCAGTTAGGAGAGGTGCAAGGAACAGATTCTCCTTCACAGCCTTCTGAAGGAACCAATCCTCCAAGACCTTGATCTGGCAATTCTGGCCTCCAGAACTAGAAGCGAAAAAACTTGTGTTGTTTATGCCACCCAGTTAGTAGCAGTTGGTCATGGCAGCCCTAGAGGACAAACACCAGACGACACAAGGATCACTGAACTTAGCTGCAGACTCAGGGAAAATGGGGCAAAAACTCCGGAAGTGATTAAGAATCCAACATGGACTAGAATGGAGTTCAAAAACACAAATTAAAAAAAATCAAAAACACAAATGCAAATGAAAAATTGGTTTCTAGAAAAATAAAGAAAGCTATGTTTTCCTACACACTTCAGGGTGTGAACTGAGATCTGTGCACATCATGTAATTACACTCCTGAGATGTCACTGAGCTTTATTTTAGCTTCCATTGTACCCACCTGTGTCAATTGTTTTTTCCAGGTTTGCATCTGACTGACCCTCATAAACCAACTAACTTTATGGTTAATAGTAGGTTGGTGGAGAGATTAGACAGGATGAGAAAACTCCTGGATCCAGGAGAAAGTGGGTCTGGAAGGATTCCTCATGTGCCTCAGGGTGCTTTCTTCCTGAACTCTGTTTATCTTGTTTCTTCTCCCTGTCCCTTCTCCCACGGGCAAGTCCCCTTTCAGCCACCCATCTAGCTCACTGTCCCATCTTCTCCACCCCCCACCCCGACTCTCTGTCCATCCTTGAGGCCACCTCCACCCTTCAGCCTCTTTTTATTTTCTACCTGGAGCCTGCCTGTCCTGACCCGGCTTGGTTCTCTGCTATACTGCTTATCATCAACCTTGTGAAATGGTGAGCTAGATTACTGTCTTCCTCCTACTTTTCTGTAGCTTTTAGCAGAGGAACTTGCACAGGCAAGTTAACAAACCGTTAACAAACCGTTAACAAACAAACGGTAGTTAGACTGAGTTGAACTATATTATCAAAATTTATCTTAAAATGACCAAAAGATAGGGGCGCCTGGGTGGCTCAGTTGGTTGAGCGTCCATCTTGGGCCCAGGTCATGATCTTGTGGTTAGTGAGTTTGAGCCCCATGTCGGGCTCTGTGCTGACAGCTCAGAGCCTGGAGCCTGCTTCTGATTCTGTGTCTCCCTCTCTCTGCCCCTGTCCTGCTCATGCTTTGTCTCTCTCTCTCTCTTAAAAATAAACATTAAAGAAAAGAAAATTTTTAAAAAATGACCAAAAGACAGAGCAAGGTCAGGAAGATGGTGGAGGAGGAAGCACCAGGGATCCATTTCTCCACTTAGATGATAATTGTTTTGGCAAAAACTGTTTGAAGTGACCATTTTGAAATTCTGGAGTCTGTTTGAAAGCGTGCAACCTACTGGAAAAAGTTTGGCTGGTAAGCTGTGGTGAATTTAGATAAATTTCAGCCTTTATTGTGGTAGTGGCTATCTGTCCTCCACACTCCAGCCCCACAGCAGGCAGCTGTGCCTGTATTCCTGATGTGGCTGGCTGGAGCCAGGGTGGACAATGAGAACCTTATTCTCCAAATACTGGGGTTCTGTTCTGATTATTCAGTGCTACTTTTGATTTCTGAGATGTGGGGACAGAGGATGGCCACCATTGTTGCAACTCCTCTGAGCTGAAGTGACTTCCAGGGAATTTCAATGAGCAATACATTTTTCCCTTCTTTTCTCCCTTTTGGGAATCAGATATTTAAGGATTAAGTCATTAAGAAGCAACTGCACATATGGGAAAATTTAGAAAGCCACCAAGTATGCTCAGGGAAAGATGAAGTCTCATTAAAGGCTTGAGAAGACCTTATACTTTCACTTAAGGTTGATCCCCAGCATAGAGAAACTTTTTAACAACAAAGAAACAGCAAATCATGGGACGGGGGGAAGCTGATTATCAAGGCTACATTATAAGATTCGAATGTCCAGTTTTCAACAACAACAACAACAAAATCACAAGGGATACAAAGGGAAAGGAAAGTATGGTCCAATCAAAGGAACAAAATACATAAGCAGAAACTGGGTCTGGGGAAACTCAGATGTTGGGCTTATTAGACAAAGACTTAAAACAACTGTCTTAAAAATGCTCAAAATACTGAAGGAAGATATAAATAAAAATGATGTATGAGAAAATGAGAGTATCAGTAGAGATAGAAATGATAAAAAATTAAATTCCAGAGTTGAAAAATATAATAACAGAAATGAAAAATTCACCAGGTGGTTCAAAAGCAGATTTAAGCAGGCAAAAGACAGAATCATCAAATTTAAATGTAGGGCAACTGAATTATTGTGTCTTGGGAGTGAAAAGAAAAAGAATTAAGAAAAATAAACAGAGGGGATCTGTGGTAAATGACTAAGAGAGCCAATATACTCATTATGGGAGTCTCAGAAGGCGAAGAGAGAGGAACAGAGATTATTTGAAGAAATAATGGCTGAAAGCCTCCCATATTTGAAGAAAGGCATGAATCTACAAATCCAAGAAGCTCAACAAAATCCCAGTAGGATAAATTCACTGATACATTTTTCAATCAAACTGTCAAAAAAAAAAAAAAGAGAGAGAGAGAGAGAGAATCTTGAAAGTAGCAAGAGAGAGTCAACAAACACCACATACAAGACAATCTCAATAAATTATGAGCCTATTTCTCATTAGAAACTTTGGAGACGAGAAGGCAGTGGCTTTATACTTTCAAAGTTCTCAAAGAAAAAAAAATCTATCAACTAAGAATTCTATATCCAGCAAAACTGTCATTCAAAAAAATGATGGAGAAATTCAGACATTTCCAGATAAGTAAAAATTGAGGACGTTTTTGTTTTTATTTTTTTAATGTTTATCTTATTTTTGACAGAGAGAGACAGAGCATGAGCAGGGGAGGAGCAGAGAGAGAGGGAGACACAGAATCCGAAGCAGGCTCCAGGCTCCAAGCTGTCAGCACAGAGCCCGACCTGGGGCTCGAACTCACAGACCACGAGATCATGACCTGAGCCAAAGTCGGACACTCAACCAACTGAGCCACCCAGGTGCCCCCGTTTGTTTGTTTTTACTACCAGACCTGCTCTACACAAAATACTAGAGAGTCCTTCACAGTTCAAATGAGAAAATGCTAGATGGTGACTTAAGGCCATATAAGGAATTAAAGATCTCCAGTCAAGCAGGCATGATGCTAAGCTTTGTAAGCACTAGAGTGATGCTAGAGAAAGAACAGACTTTTCTCTCTGGTTCTGGTAATTAATTCCTTTCAGCAGACTCCTGCAGTGGCCTGTGATGCAGGCTACTTCCCTAGGGCAGCATTCATCCCATAGGGCACCTTCCAAGAACACCAATGCTTTGGGGAAATTCCCAGCCTGGTTTCAGGTGTAGTTTCTCCCCTTAGATAGCTTTCCCTAACACCCCTTAGTGTGACTTTCCAGAGGGTTCCACCAGTGCGCCATCTCTGCAAACTTCTCCCTCATCCAATGAGCCTTAGTTTCATCCACTCCAACAAAGTCCAAGGAATCTCACCCATGTGTGTGTGTGTATGAGAGAGACAGAGAGAGAGAGAGAGAGAGAGAGAGAGAGAGAGAGACAGAGAGAGAGAGAAGGAAAGGGAGAGGCAGAGGGAGAGAGGGAGGGAGAGGGAGGGGAGGGAGGGAGAGAGAGATGGGCACCTTCATCTGTATTTGTTCCTTCTTTGGGTACTTTGCCTCAGATCCAATGACAGTGGCCACTTTTATATTTGCTCTTTCAGTGCTCTTCCGGTGTTCTCTTTATCTCTTAGCAGTTAATTCCCATGTGTCCAATCACCTGTTATAGCTAATGTTTTTTTTTTTTTTTTTTTTACATTAAAATTTCCTGCTCAAAAAGAAAATGACTCAAATCATTGATTTTTCTTGTTTTCCTTTGGGTCATTATTTGAACAACATAGGAAAAAGAGAGAAGCAATCCATGAGTAGCATGATTTCTTACCCAAATCATCCCAGTATGTCAATCCATGGTCAGTCCCTTCCTTCTTCATGACTGTGTCTATAATCTGGGTTATCTGAGAGCTACCATGACACCAGTGATGGCTTCCCAGGTATACACTGGTGTGAGACAACAGAAAGACACCCTCCATATAGGAAGAGAGAGGAGAATCAATGTGTGGGAAGGGTGTGTGTGATAGGGTGGTCCACAAACTGAAGTTCTGTGGTGGGAGGACTTGGAAGGAGGGGGCCAACTTCACCAAGGAACCCACGTCATGTGAGTGTGCCAAGCTTCACTTGTATGGACACAAGGGCTTTAGGGCATGCTGTATTGGGGTTGGCAGACACAGGCAGGAGAGATCACCCTCCCCATGTCTGAGGAGCAGAGGGCTGAGGTTCTCATTCACTCTGGTAAGATTCTCTTGGCTACGCGGCATGGATAAAATAAAAAGACACCTAGGAAAACCAAAACAACAGAAACCAAGCTTGACATGGCTAAAATGAGGGACAAGTGAAATAACAGAATTCTGGTAGAAAAGAACTGTTCCTTTTTGAGGGCTAAAAGTAGGCCTATGTCCTTCCCTCAGCCTTTCCTAAGAGGGCTGCAAGGCACAGACAAGCCTGCCAGGCTCCATAGCCCCACAAGGACTCACGGAAATAGATGGGGATATGACACAGTAATTTGAAATCTCATCTTGAGGTGAGGTGTGGTCAGCTGAGGACACAGGTGAAGAGCTTATATATAAAGAGGCACTTTCACATACACTGCAATTATAGACTAATATGGCCAGAGGGCTTACCTGTTACCTGTTCTTTAGAACCATTACCTTGATAAATCTATGCAAGACATCTGAAGGGGTTTCTGCCTGCATCCTTCAGATGAGGAAATCAAAGATCTAATATGTTAGAACAAAGCTCAGTGGGTAAAAGGTGGAGATAAGAGGTGTGATTCCCAAGAGGTTCTGGATGCAGCAGGAGCAGGCTGGCAAGGGGGCTGCCCATCAGCTGTTGTGAGGCTGAAGCAAGCCTGACCTACGAGTATAGTTAGCTGGGATGTGATGGACTTTTCAAGAGGCTTCTCCCACATCAATCCTCAATTTCTACTTGTACTCTGTTGGTTTTTTTAAGTTTATTTATTTATTTTGGGAGAGACAGAGATGGCGTGAGTGGGGGGGAGGGGCAGAGAGAGAGAGAGAGAGAGAGAGAGAGAGAGAGAATCCTAACTAAGCTCCACCCTGTCAGTGCAGGGCACGATGCGGGGATCAAACTCATGAAACTGTGAGATTGTGACCTGAGCTGAAACCAAGAGTTGGACATTTAACCAACTGAGCCACCCAGGCGCCCCTCTGTTGGGACTTTATAAACATGAATAAAGTAGAAGATCAGATATAAAATGAAATGACTTGAATGGGCACATCATAAGAAAAGATATCCAAATGGCAAACACAGACACAAACAATGCTCAGCCTCATTACTTGGAAAGGAAATGCCAACGAAAACCCCAGGGAGATACCACTCTACACCCACCAGAAAGGCCAACATGGAAAAGACTGACAATATGGGGCACTGGCGACGCTGAGAGCAAGTGGAAGCCCACTGTGGCTCACGGCAGTGGGTATGGTAGGGTTGCTCTGCAAAACCACACCCTCCTTCGGTCACATACACGCACATTAGGAGGCAATGACTCCTACCCGCTGTGAACATACACCTGCCCAACACACACACTTGACTAGATGGGCAGTACTGCAGCAGGAAGCATGCTCTAGAACAGGTGCCCATTTCTCTATGTTATACCTTGATAAAGATTTTTTTTTAATGTTTATTTACTTTTGAGAGAAAGAGAGAGAGAGACAGAGGCATGAGCAGGGGAGGGGCAGAGATGGAGACACAGAATCTGAAGCAGACTCTAGGCTCTGAGCTGTCAGCACAGAGCCTGACGTGGGGCTCGAACTCACAACTGTGAGATCACGACTTGAGCCGAAGTCAGACGCTCAACCGACTGAGCCACCCAGGTGCCCCCCTTGATAAGGATGTTTAAAAATAAGGACAAACAATAAGGTAGAGAGGCTTTGGTGAGAGACTGAAAGTGTGGAGAGACAGGTGAGCTCCTGCAGGGCAGGACTGTGGCTTGTTAGGACGGGGTCTGAAGTGCCTTGGGCAGACCCCAGGGCAGAGCAGGGACAAGACAAGGGGTCACTGAGATGAACAGGAACCCAAGGCACTTTCCCTCAGGGGTGGATAAACACATAGAATCAGGATAAGAGGAAGAGAGACACTCCAACTGAGTGACACATGTTTTTTGCTCTGTTCTACTCAATGAAGATAGATTATAAGATAAAGTCACAAAAGTGGTTCAGACCTGCTCACCATCTGGAAGCACAGACTGCTTAACGGACAGCAGCTCCAGGTGTCAGGGGTAGGGTGGGGCTGCTAACACCCTTTCAGGGCAGCAGACATCCCAGGTTTAAGGCCTCCCCTTCAAGGTATCCAAGTAACACATGTAACTTAGGCTCAAGTGTAGAAGACTGAGATTTTTAAAAACATCCATGGGAACACCAGGTCACTGGCATTTTGAAAGTAGACACATGGGGGCTTTTTGCTTTGGAAGCAAAAAGCAAGTATAGGCATATAGCTTCACATCCCACCCCAAGGCTTCCTGCTTGGTCTTAGGAGGCTGACTGCTCTCCTTCTGGATTCTCATGGGGTGATGCTGTGTGCTAACCCCAGCGCATTCCATATCTATGCTCCACTCACCTTCTGGTCCTTCTCTGACAGAGCGGGCTTCTCACACAAGACCATCTGAACCCTTTCTCCTGACCCTACTTCTCCAGCCCTCTCCCTGAAACACAAGCCTCCTGATGGGGTACCAGAATTCAAATTGGAGATGAACTTTCTGCCTTGCAGTCTTTTGGCAGAAGCTACCACCCACAGTGACACAAAATTATGGCAGGAAGGGGCGAGCCCAGGAAGCTGGATTAAAAACACGGATGGTCCCCAAGGCCTTGATGTCAGCTGGCAAGAAATACGAATTCCAAGAGCTGTAAAGACCAAGGCTAGAGAGAGAAAAAGGTGGGGTGGGGGAGTGGACTCTCTTGCCAGTATTTTTGGACAGTGAACAAACCAGCTGCAGAAGACGGGGAAGGAGCCAGGAATACAAAGTGAGGTGGGGTGGGGGGGGAGTTGGGTAGGGAGAGGTTGGTGGGAGCGTTCCAAGTCCGAGATGTTCATAGCAGTGTGATTCGGACATCCTTGGGAAATCTCAAGGCAGCGAGCCTGGTGATTTAAGGAGTGAGCCAGGCAGAGGACATTGTTTTGGTCAGAGATTGGCTCCAGGTCCTCGATCAGCTGTGCTTTGTAACAATCACCACGTCAGGCTTCTCTGCCAAAGCAGGTTAACAACTGTTGCCTGGACTTCGTAAAACGCTGTCTGCATCTCCCCCAGAAACACCTAGGGCTGCCGCTAAACCACCCACCCAAGGACTGGGCCCTTCTCTTCCCATTCACCTGGGGTGGTTCCCTGAAAGGGAAGGAACCTTATAGAAACTACCTGGGGGAAAGAGCCTGTTGTTGCTTTCCAGAACGGAAAACAGATCTATGCTGTTATTACGAAAGGTTGGACAGGCTACCAAGGCATAAATATTACAAATGCAAAGACATAGTGTTTCTGTCACATGGAGTAAACAAGGCTGGGCTACATTTTGGACTTTGTTCTTGAGAGGGCCCTGAGCCTCCCTAGTTGTGGCCTACAACTTCGCCAGGGTTGGGCAGGTGTGTGAGAAGGTGACCCTCATGCGTAGGGGAACCTGAACCCCACTCATGGCTGTTCACGGCATCTAGGCCTCAGTGAGGTGAGACAGTACAAGAAAGGGGGGGCTAGCTGGTGATCTACCTTCTTGGCATAATAATTTACAATAACCTTTGTGTTTAGGTGGGGGGGAGAACAGTATGAAGTGTGTCTTCTGGGGCAGTAGAAAAGCAGAGACTGCTTTTTCTCAGCCAGCATGCATCCAAGTGATGAGGTAGGAAGCGCATATCATTGAGGACCATTCTGCTATAAGCACAGAAAGGAGAATGGTGCCCAGACAGGTGTGGCCTTCATGGAGCCCAGAGGCCAGCAGGGGGAGGACAGAGTGAAAACAAGCGAGCAAGTACAAAAGAGTAATTACAAATTGTTATCATACCTGTAAAGTAGAAAGAGGGTGCTGAGAGAGAGGGTAAAGCAGGCACCCAGTCTGGTGCAAGGTGCTCAGGAAGGAGGCCTGAGAGGACATTTAGTTAGAGACCCAAGGAGAGACACAGACAAGCTGGGGAGAGGGAAAGGAATACTGACAAGTGTTTGGAGCCTGAAGTGCTGTATGTGAGGACAGAAAGGAAGCTGCAGTGAGTTGAATGGTGGCCCCTTCCCCTCCAAGATAATCCTACTCAGAACCTTCGAATGTGACCTTAATTGGAAAAAGGGTCTTGGTTGATGTAATTAAGGATCTCTTGGGGTGCCTGGGTGGCTCAGTCAGTTGGGCATCCGACTTTGGCTCAGGTCATGGTCTGGTTCATGAGTTCAAGCCCCACATCGGGCTCTGTGCTGACAGCTTGGAGCCTGGAGCCTGCTTAGGATTCTGTGTCTCCCTCTCAAAATAAATAAACATTAAAAACAAAACAAAACAAAAGGATCTCTTAATCATGAGATGAGGTCATCCTGAATTAGGGTAGGCCCTAAATCCAACTACAGGGGTCCTTAGGAGAGGAGAAGACACACCAAGAAGACCATGTGAAGACAGAGGCAGAGACCAGAGGCAAGTCTACAGGGGCAAAGAATGCCAAAGGGCACCGGAAGCCACCAGAAGGTCAGGGAGAGGCATGGGTGGGATGAATTCTTCAATTTCAAGAAGGAATCAATCCTGCCAATACCTTGATTTCAGACTTCTGGTTTCTAGAATGGGGAGAGGAGGATAAATTTCTGTTTAAGACACCAAGTTGTGGTCAGTTATTACAGCAGCCTCAGGAAATGAATACAGAGGCCATGGTCAAGAGTATGGATTTTATTCTAAGTGCAGAGGGAAATGATTGACAGGGCTGAAGCAGGAAGAAATATAACTGGATTTATGCTTAAGTAGATCTCTCTGGCTCTGTGTGGGAAATGAATCTGGGGGACAAGGAGCATGTGGGAAGCAGGGAGGCCAGTGCAAAAGGTCTGAAAGAACAATGGAGCCTCGTTGCTAGGTTCTAAACCAGCTGTGTGACCACGGGCAAGTTACCTAACCTTTCTACCACTCAATTTCTAATCAGTGGGGCCAAAAAGAATACCTATCCTCATAGGGCAGCATTTTTACATGATTCACTTTCTGTAAATGCATAGGAGGGAACGTGGCACACGGTGTGGGCTCACTGTATTTGCTATTCTTCCCCTGAGAGGACACGGAGGAGGAAGAGAGGGGACAAGAGGACCACTCACAGACTCAGGGGCTTTGGACTGTGGCAATGTCACAGAGGGTGGTGCTATGAACTGAGTGGGGAAGTGGGCTGGGAGGAGAGATCAGTTTGGGAAGGGTCAGGTCCAGGAGAAGACCAAGGGAAGTCGGCGAGGACTTTTTAATCTGTTTTTGCTTGTCACTATAAGCCTATAACTAGCTGAGTCCTTAGTCCAGAGTCAGAGCCTTCTCAAGGTGTGTGAAGGCACCATGTTGGAAAGGTGTCATTGCGAAGGGGCACAGGAGCCAGGAGACCTGAGAACACCAATATTCTCTTTCTGGTCCTTCTACCATTGCCTGCCCCACGGGATGTTGTTGGATGACAGAGATCAGACATAAAGACTTCCCTCTCAGGGATGTGTCAGTGCCCATAGCCATCTGATGTGCTAAGACCTGCATACCCCTCAGTGGCCTGTTTGTGGTAGCCTGACAAATCCCCCCCATTCCTCAGTGATAAAACACAGGAAGAAGGGCAAGGAGAGATAAAGTCCATGACCACCACTGGGTGGGGAGGAAGGGCACCTGATAAAGAAGAGGAATGGAAGATTTTTACAACTTTGGGATTTCTGGAACAGCCTCTCTCTTGAGGCCACTGGGTGTGGAGGGATAGCATGAGGACCCAGTCCATGAAATCCCACAGCAGGCCAGGCCAGGGAAGCACGTTAACTTGGCTTTCTGAACTAGGGGTTCTTTAGGAGTGGGTGGGCAGAAAGCAGCTGGGATGAGAACAGTGGGTAGAGCCAAGGCATGGGGGATGCCTTAGCCAACATCATGCCAAGAAAACAAAGTCAGGGCCCTTAAAAGTTGTGCCCAATGCATCTGCTCAGCATCGATGACATCTTATTCTTGTAAGGGTTGTCCTTACCTGAATACAATCCAATTGTCAACCGTCTCTGGGCACAGGGTCCTTCTGGGCATTTAAAGGTTCTGATAGGCCCCTACTATGACATTTCCTGGGTGACATCTGGTGTGGAATGCTGTGCCAAAGGAGACCAATCCTCGGCTAGAGTACAGGAGCTCCAGATGCAAACATGAAGCATCCATGGCAGCTACAAGTCTTACAACAAAGCCTTTCCATGTAAATCACCCTCCTCTGAGCCTCAAACAGTGCTGTGAGTTAGGGGGCAGGGCACACAGTCTCATCCCATCCCCAATCTTCCATTAGTGCTAATATAGAGAAGGACCATATACTAAAGACAGACCATGTATGTTATATGTATGCCCATGAATTATTCCAACTTCAGACAGAGACACAGGTAATAGCCATCACCTGCTATAGGGAGTGGCCCTGGGACTTGAAGCCTTCTCTGTTTCACTTTGAAGTCCAGCTCTTCCCACCATACTGTGCCAGCTCCCTCTAATGGCAAAACTGGTATCCAGAGGGAAGAAGGGGCTTCCTTGAGGACACACGACCAACAATTAAGCCAGGCCTAAATCTCCACATCCTGATTCCAAATCCAGAGCTCTCTTCTCAGGGCCAGAGACGGAACTATTTTAACTTCCTCACAGAGCCATGAATAAATGGAAACCTCTATTCATTTCTCACCATTTAGCAAAACAGGCTTTCTAACCTTCTACACATCTGTGATGGTTACTTTTATGTGTTGATGTGACTGGCCACAGGGTGTGCAGATGAAAGGTTATTTCTGGGTGTGTCTGTGAGGGTTTCTGGATGAGGCTGGCATGCGGACCTGTGGACGCAGTAACGTAGATGGCCCTCCCTAATGGGCATCGTCCAATCCCTAAAGGTCTGAATAGAACAAAAGGCAGAAGAAGAAGGAATTCACACACGCACCCTGCGCCCCCTACCCCCACTAGGACCTCTCTTCTCATCTTCTCTTGCCCTCCCCTGGGATTTCACCATCAGCTCCTTTGGGTCTCAGGCCTTCAGACCTGACTGGATGACATCACCAGCTTTCCTGGGTCTCCAGCTTGCAGATGGCAGATCGTGGGACCCCCTCAGCCTCCATAATTATATAAGCCAAGTTCTCATCGAGATTCATACATATATTTGTTGATTCTGTTTCTCTGGAGGATCCCAGTATAGCCTCTATGCTTTTAATTAAGAAGTCATTCCTAAAAGATTAAAGACACACCTATTATTTTTCAGCCACTCTGCTAAATACCGGAAGGAAAAGTTTTAACAAGACACAGTATGTGATGCCAATTCTTATAGCACTACTGGGGGAAAAACAGTGTTCTTGACGTTGACTAAACTCTGTGCATGTTTTCCTTTAATCGGGAAGTTCTTGACCTTGGCTGGCCATTGGGTTCACCTGGAGATATTTAAAACATCCAGTTCCTGGGTCCCATCTCCAGAATTTGTGAATTAATTGGTCTGGGATACAGCCTGGGCTTCATGATTTTTAAACACAGGAGGGATTTGCTAATTATTCATCACCATGACTTAATTATGGATATAAAGCATTTCTTTTTCACTGATAATTTATAACTTGCTCTTTTTGAAGTGAATGTGATGAAGCTGATGGCACACAGGACATGAAACAGACTCTTTTAAGAAATACTAAAAATGGGAAATTTCAGAGGAGACGAGAACCACCTGTGGGCAAGGAATTTTTATAATTAAGCACAACATCTACCCCTGAGCTTTCTGGAGCAAATGTGCCAAGAACAAGAGGGGTCATGGTGTCTTCTAGGTCAATAAAAGGAAGCTTATAAGATAAAAAACAAGAACAAAACAAAACAAAACAAAACAACCCAAAAAACAATTTTCTCTCAAATCGTTCTAAAAGGACCCATGAAAAGTATCTGCATGTACAGGACAGCTGAACCCCCAGGTGCTTTGTGACTCATCAACAGCCAGGCAGCTCCCAGATCAGCTAAGAGCCAATCGAAAGGTGAGCCTCTCTTTCGAAGGTCCACAGGCCTCCCCAGAAGGTCCCCTAAGGAAGCTGCAGGCCAGGGCAGTGTGTCATGCAGCTGTCTCAGGAAAGCTTTCTAGCAAGGCCCACGTGAGGAGTAAGGAGCCATGGGACTCAGGGTATCTGTGCTCACAGAAAGAGCTCTGTCGAAGTTGAGGTGGCCTATGACACACTCAACACCCTGTGTCCGTGGCCCTTGGAGGGACTTGGTCTTACTTCCGCTCAAATTCTCGCAGGAGACAGACCCTCCTTTGCCTAAGGCAGGAGGAGCTGCTGCTGGGAAACCCCGATCAAGGCACCCTGGAGAATGCCTGCTCAAGGGGAACTTACGGGGGGTTGTCACATTTCCTCTGCCGGAAGCGGGCTCCCGTCCCACACGTCCGGCTGCACATGCTCCACGCGCCCCAGGGGCTCCAGTCTCCGTCCACGTGCTCCGGGATGGGTGTCTTGCTCACGCACTCCCCTGCGCGGCACCACTGAAACACAGCAGGGGGGCCCCAGGGGCCCTCAGTGCCCAAGGATCAAACCTGCTCACTCACCCGGTAACTTGCGATTCCCACCCCGTGAAAAAGCACCTTGCCGTCCCAAATTGCCTTCTGTAATTCACGTACGAGCAGACCGTTTTGGGGCATGCATGCTTCTTAGCTCTAGCGACCTTCCTTCCTCACTCAACCTGACACCTGTACACCTGTGGCATTTGCAGCGTGCCCTAAAATCCCGCGTGACGTGTGCTCCGTTGGAGTTTTCTAAGTTCTCAGAAAAAGGATTAGTTCACATGGCTTACGGAGACACCTGAGTTTCTGCCAACTTTCCTGACTGGGAGTGCATCTCTCTGGAAGGCTGAGTCTCCTGGCTTTGTGGTTTTGAACTTCAAAGTTGGGTTTGGTGCTTCGGAGATGACACCGTAAGTTCCACACGGGTGAACCTTGGCTCTGAGGATAAGGGAAAGCCAATCCTCTAAAATGGAAATTTCCCAACGTGTGTGGCACATCCAGGGCAGGACAGGTGATTTAGTGGTTCCCAACCATGGCATCTCATTCATTCCTTGCAGGAAGACTAAGAGAACTCTGTGTCTGCTGGCCCTGAACACCTCTCCTCTCCAACACCAATCTCTCCGGTTAATGAAGATCAGGCCTACAGGCTCGCTCTCTTAAACTTGAGCTAGAAGTGAGCAACACAGTTCTCATAGAATTTATTTTATGATAGCCCTTTGTGTATGGCAAGCGATCCTGTTTTTCTATGTATGGTTTATTGACGTGCAAGTTTTAAGTAAATTCACTTGTATGACAAAAAGAGTCGATTGAACAAAAATAGCAAGTGGTTCTTGTATCTTATCAGCAGAAAAAGGAGAGGTGATGTGGGTGCCCCTCTTTTCCCAGAGTGGGCTCCATGGGCATTTCTGGGGCAGCCCAGAGGGTGCTTCAGGTACTCCTGAGTAAAGCACAGACCACTGCCCTTCAGGAGAGACGCCTAATGCTCAGGAGACGGGGGCTGGGGGAGGGCAGTGGGAGGCGGGGGTTACCTTGTCTGCCCCACACTCAGTGCCGTCCAGGGGAGGGTCCAGCTTGGTCTTGCAGGACGTATCTCCTTCCACCAGGCACCACAGTCCAGCGCACATCAGATGCTGCTGACAAGGGAAGGAAGGTAACTGCCTAGAGCACCACACACAGGTCACTACTGGGGGCGGAAGGTGGGGCTTGATGACTGGTTTGGATTGAGAATTTGAAACATGAAGGGAAGGAGGGTCATGAGTCTGGATGTGAAGAAAAAAAAATATGTGCATCATTCAACTGGTTCATTTTAACTCAACAAAATTCTGTGCCTTTATTTCCCATGCTTGTCTCATGGGGATTCAGTTCGGCAATTCCTGCATTAGCTATTGAGGGCCTAGGAGTTGTCCCATGCAGGGCGCAGGCTGGGAGCCAGTAACAAACACATACTTTCCATTTAATGTAGGAAGGTATGAGGCAGACACCCATGGGTCAGACCGAGTGCATAGGAAAGGAATCTCTCTATCCTAACCTCACCAAGGAGGGCTTGCCGGAAAAGGCAGCTTCAGAGCTGAGGCTGGAGGGGCCACTGTGCAGGCCCAGAATTGAGACCCCAAGGGGTTAAAGAAGGCTTTCCATTCTCCCTGTGGTCACCTGCTTTCTAGCTCAGCTGCATTATGCCTAATTTCTTATAGTGTTTCACCTAAAGAATTTCTTAACTGCACAAATAATTGAAATAATTCTACTTGAGAATAGGCATTTAAATACTCCCATTTGTATTAATAGGAAACCTGCATGTAGACAGAGTGCTCAAGATGGGACTATTTATGAAAATAGCTGGATACATGGCCAGTGTCCTCCCTGGCTGCTTCAGTCTCCCTTGCAGGACTCGGAGAAGACAGCACATTCACCGGCTGCTGCTTCCCCAGTCTCTCTGCTGGAGGCCATCCCCTGACCACGGAGCAACCCTCGGTCATGGGGATGGGAGCTGGACACTCCATCTCCTTGGGTGCGATGGCTCTGAGGCCAGCGCCACACTTCTCTCTGAGGGTCCCGGTGGGATGGTCCCATTGTCCATGCAGTCGCCTGCCCATCAGTGTACTTTGGACTTGCCACCCCCCTCTCCCTTCCCTGCCCCCTCACGGTGCTTCCTGGGATCACTTCCCAGATAAACTACTTGCACCCAAATCCTCGCCTCGTGGTCTGAAAATTGAGAACAGATGTACAGAAGGCTCTTTTAAAGACACAGCACTTCTGGGATGCCAAGCCCAAGCACACGGGGAAAAGGCCTGAGCCGTAGTAGGGAGATATCACCCTCCCGGGCATGGCCGGGGCACATGCGGGTACATTTTGGGCAGGGTGAGGGTCAAGGGTCCTTGCTCAGGATAGTCACAGTGGGGCTCACAAAGGGTGTGCTGTGCTTCGTGTAGAGTTCTGCTGTTCCAAGTAATCTCAAACATCTGCATAGAATAGTGTGCACTGTGCTGTCTCAAGTCAAAAAATATTTAGAAGCTGAAGAGACAAAAGGAGAAACAGGGAAGGAAAACAGGGCTGGAGGGGCTTTGACAAAGAGCTCACAGAGCACAAGCTCTTGCTCATTTTTTCAAGTGTGTCAAAGCCACTCTGTGCCCTTAAAGAAATTGATGATTCAAGGGGAATAGTGTGCCCGTGGGTTCAGGAAAACCCCTGTGTTCCCATTATTGTTCAATTCTCAGCAGAACGGTAAAAAGATGAGAACTCTGAGCACAACCCCAGCTGGTCCCATAAAGACAGACTGCACCTCATTAAATGTTTGATTCCATGCACCTTGACCTTGGAGCTCTTCGAGAGTGTGGTGTCAGCGCGTGGACATGTGTTCATGAGAACAAGGCTGACCCGGCAGGTAATTTATGGGTAGGAGTGCTTGGGATTAGGAGACACACCTGTCCCATCAAGAGGGCGAGGAGGAAGGCGGTGTGAACGGTTTGTTATGCGCTTTATAGACCATGCATTCCCATAAAACTTTTCTAGCCATCAAAGAAAAGGAGATGAGTCTGGCAAAGACTTTCAAGAACACAAAAAGTAGTAACCATAAAGGCCAAAAGAAATGAATTATATTATGTTAAAATGAAGAACTTCTGTGTATCAAGAGACAACCATAAGAAAGTGAGAGAGGATATTTGCAATAAAAGGGAGATACTTATAATGCATGGAGCCAACAAAGGATTTGTATCAAGAATATCTGTAAAAACATGAAAGCTCCCACAGACAATTAAGAAAATAGCCCAGTAGAAAAATGGGCAAAAAACTTGAACAGACACTTTACAAACAAGGGCATTTAAACTTAAGGATGGGGTGACTAGCTGGCTCAATTGGTGGAGCGTGTGACTCTTGATGTTGGGGTTGTGAATTTGAGCCCTACGTTGGGTGTAGAGATCACTTAAAAAACAAAACAAAACAAAGCATAAGGATGGCCAATAAACATATGAGCAGGTGCTTAATTTCATCAGCCACTACCACTTGGTACACATGCACCAGAATGGCTAGAATGACAGAGACAGAGGATACAAAGTGTTGGCAAGGATGTGGTATGATATGAATGCTCTAAAACTGATGCTGAGCTTCTAACTTGGTTCAACAACTCTGGAAAACTCGTTGGCAGTACTTACTAACACTGAAGACATGCACATTCTAACACTCAACAATTCCACTCTGACGTATGCATCGGACAGAAATGTGTGTATCCCATTTTTATGAGGTTTAAAAACAAATAAGATAAAATTATCGTTTTCTGTGAGTCAGGATAGTGGATACCTTTTTGTGTTTAGTTTAAAAACAAAGACAAGGGAGTTGAGCGGAAAAGGCAACTTTAGAGCTACAGCCTCTGATCCCAGCTCAGCTACCAGCACTGCCGTGTGTGCCCAAGCTAAGCAATCACCCTTCTGCCCTTCTGTGATTCCTTGTGAGTACAGGACAAATGGTATGGACTGCATTAATGCTTGTCACTGTGGTGCCTGTGAGATAGCTGGCATTCATGTCATGCTTTCCAAATGACCTAGTGCTCTGCCATCTGTAGGACAAAGTCCTCTAACATCTGTCATCCTGAGGACAGCTGTGGAAGGCAGGTAGGGCAGGGCTTTCTCTATTTTTTTCCTTCTTCCCAAAGAACAGGCACATGTTTGTGGAGGTCAAGGGCCTGAGTTGGTCAGAAGCACCAGACTGGGGAGTTCATTTATCAAGGTTCATATCCTGGTTCTTGACCTATGTAGTGGATCCACACGTGTGTTCACATTCTAAAAAAGAATCAAGCTCTAAGTGTATGACCTGTGCATTTTTTATGCATGCTTAGTATACTATTTATGGTAAAACCACTTACTGAAAGAGAGAAGACAAGAGAGAAAAATGCATGCTCTGATAACGGAAGATTCTCTGGACCAACCTATCACAAGGTAGAAGTGGGAAAATCAGGGCTTCACAAGGAAAGTACAAGGATAGACCACGTGTGGGGGGAGCCATTCCTCAGAGCAGGAGAAAGACTGCATGGTGGATAGTCTTGCAACTGCTGGTCTCTTTAGGTCAGGACACACACACTGGTCTCATAAGGAGAATGCCTGCTAGCCTGGAAATAGCCCTGACACTCTCCAAAATGAACATCCTATCTATAGCTGGTCCAGGAATAACTCAGAGGTGAACAATACATAGAAAGAATCATCACAGGATCTGTACTAATTAGTACAAAAAGGGAGAAGTTACGGGAAGGAGAAAGCATGTGAAGAATATTCGCTCACTGGATAAAATGATCATAAAATGGCTAAAAATGTGCAAGCACATGTGCATTATTATTTTTTAAGAACAAAGTAATTGCATTTTTTTTGGTTTTGTTTCTTGTTTTTTAAGTTTATTTATTTATTTTGAAAGAGAGAGAGCAAGTAGGGGAGGGGCAGAGGGAGAGAGAATTCCAAGTAGGCTCCACACTGTCAGCACAGAGCCTGACACAGGGTTCAAACCCATGAACTGTGAAATCATGACCTGAGCTGAAATCCAGAGTTTGACTCTCAACTGACCGAGCCATGCAGGCACCCCTGGTTTTTCACTTTTTGCACTTGCAAAAGGAAAATACATAAGAACTCAAGGAAATGATGGTCAGGTCAAATGAGATAAAATATTAACCATCACAGCTGGCTGGTCTCTCCTAAAGGAGAGAACCAAAGTAATGTAACAGAAAAGGTATTTGAATATAAATTCAAGGGGTGCCTGGGTGGCTCAGTTGGTTAAGAATCTGACTTCGGCTTAGGTCATGATCTTGCAGTTTGTGAGTTCAAGCCCCGTGTAGGGCTCTGTGCTAACAGTGTGGAGCCTGCTTGGGCTTCTTTGTCTCCGTCTCTCTCTGCCCCTCCCTTGCTCATGCTGTCTCTCTCTCTCTCAAAAAATAAATAAACATTAAAAAATGTATATAAATTCAAGACCCTATCCTGAAATGAAAGAATACCTCAGTCTCAGATTGAAAAGCAAAGCCTTGTTCCAGGGAAAATGGCGAAGAATCATGAACACGGAGGCATGTCCTGATAAAAGTTACTGGATTTCAGAGATAAAGCAAAAAATATTTTAGGCAGCCAGGCAAAAAGACCAAGTCACTGATAATGGGAAAAGGTATCAGGCTACATGCAGATTTCTCCACGGCAGCCCTCAATGCTGGAAGGCAATGGAACAATGCTCAGAAAGACACAAGGAAAGAAAATGTAACCCAAGCAACTTGTAGCAACTGAAGTGTTGCCCAAATATTTAGGTAATGGAAAATTATTTTCAAACCTATAAAGAGCTGGATCTTTTTTGGGAGACAATACTAGAGGATGAAATTCAGCGAGCAGAGAAATGAGGGGAAAACCCAAGGATTAGAAGTGAACATGGATCAAAGACATTGACTGAAACGTGGGGACTGAAGTTAGACAACAGAACGCAGAGGCTATAAGCTAAGATGAGGCAGAAATAATATAGGTATAAGAACAGGCTAGAAAAGAAGGTTTTATGAGATTGTCCATATACATCAATTTCTTTATCGTTTTTGGCTGGGGGAGTAACAAAACATAACAGATAAATATAGTAATTGAGATATAAGAGCTTTTAAAGGTAAAATGTTAACCACTAAGAAAATAATTAAATTGGGGGGTAGAGGGAATGGAAAGAAGGGGTTTGAAGGTAGAAATTCATCTATTTTATCATGCTCAAGGAATTAGGATACAGTAAAATAGATAGAAGTTGGCCTAAGGCACCTTTTGCTTCCAGCAAATGTCAGACCAAATAGTCTGTGGGAGGCAGGGCTGCTCATCCATTACAAAAGCAGTGAGGTATTGTAATAAAATATCATCCTTATTGCTGCGCTCACCAGAAGTAAAGGAACTATTCAAGAAAGCAAACACAAAATACACACATAGCTATATCTGTACATACATACAACATAGTCCAATCTGGGGGTAAGCACATAGAAGAGGTGCATTCCCTTGAGGGCCAGCAATGATCTTGATACTACAGCTGGGAGAGTAAGTCTGGAATCTGGAAGGATTGGTGACATCCCCGGCTTTGGTTGAGACAAATATAAATTCTCTCTGAAGGAAAGCAAATCACCATTCAGCCTCTCACAATTCCACGGTGGTAGTCAATAAAAGTAAACTTACAATGAAACATGGAAACATGAATGACAGCTGGCGGAAGACACAAACACAAGACTTAAACTTTCAAAGTGTTTAGATAACAGAATGATCAGATACAGAATATAGAATATCTATAAAATGTTTAAAGAACTAGAAGATGAGATCACATACAGGAAGATACTATTATGACCAGGCTAATCTGAAAAAGAAACTAGAAAGAACCTTTTAAAAACTGAATGTATAATTGTTGAAGAAAAGCAGTAGATTCTGACATCATTGAAAGACAGAATGAGTGACTGGAAAATAGATGTGAATAAATTATACACAGTACAGTATGGAGAGAAAAGGAATTGGGAAGTACTAAAAAAAAAATGGGTTAAGAGATAAGAAAGAAAAATACTGATGTATGTGTCTAATCATAGTCCCAGAAGGAGAGAATAGAAAGAATGGGAGAGAGGAAGTATTTGAGAAGAAAATAGCTGACATAGAACATGTATCATATAGAATAATGAGTTCCCATACTTAGTGGGGGGCAGTCTTCTATTACAGCCCAACAACCCCTCCTCCTGCTACTCATACTGTAAGTGTAACGCCCTCCTCTTGTACATTTGATGAAACTACCAGCTTGCTTTGCATCCATATAATGCAGCAAAAATCACAGGATGTCATTTGAAACAATTCTTGGGCTAATGGGAAAGTCATAATGAAAGTTGCAAATGATAAAGAAAAAAATGAAGGTGAAGTGCTAGATATCATGACAAATGAAGGAAGAGTCTCAAATACTCATAGACAAGAAGGAAAATAAATTAAGTATCCATTTGAAAAAGTTTGAAAGGGGAAAAATATAAATCTATAAGAAAGCAGAATAAATTAATGATGAGGAAAGGAGAAATTTATTATTTAGGAAGAAGAAAAACAATAGGCAAATAGGAGTTGGCTCTTTGGGGGAAAAATAAATGGGATAAACCGCTAGTTAATCTATTTAAGAAAAAGGGGAGAAAGCAGGAATAACAGAAAAAGAAAGGAAAGAAAGAAAGAAAGAAAGAAAGAAAGAAAGAAAGAAAGAAAGAAAGAAAGAAAAAAAGAAAGAAAGAAAGAAAGAAAGAAAGAAAGAAAGAAAGAAAGAAAAAGAGAGAGAAAAGAAAGGAAAGGAGGAAAGAAAGAAGGAAAGAAAATAATCAAAATGTAGAGGAAATTAAAAAAAATAATCAGTGATCACTGAGCTCAATTCTATTACATAAGCTTAAGATGAGATGATTTCCTAACAGCATATAAATTAATAGATCTATTGTTGAGAATAGACTAAAAATGTATACAGACTAGTTAATACAGAAGACCTAGGGAAGCTTGCCAATGAGCTACCCTTTCTGAAAACCTCTGGCCCAGATGGTTTCTTAGCAGTATTTTCCATAGGGGGATTCTATTTAATCTTTAAGAAACAGATAATACCAATGCATTCAAACTGTTTAATGGCATACAAAAGGAGGGAAAGCTTTCCTTATTCTTTGTATTAATCAATATGACTTTGAAACCAAACTGAACAGGGCAGGAAAGGAGAAAAACTTCATACCAAACTCATTTATGAACGCTACTGTAAAAACCCTAAATAAAAGTGAAGCATGCACCATGACCAAGAAAGCTTTACTCTGAGAACCTGAAGATGGTTTAATATTAGAAAATCTGCTAATATAATTTGCCACATTAATAATTCAAAGACAGAACTCATCCATTCCTCATTATGGATGCAGAGAAGACATTTACTAAAATTTAATCATAACCTCTTATTAAAGTTCTTAACAATATAAATAAATGGATACTTTCTTCACTTGATAAATACCTATCTCATGGAGAAACATCAGAAGAATTTCTCATTAATGCTTCTGATGTATAGAATGTATATTATTACACTGTTTTTATTTTAGATGAGAAAAGAATGGATATTATCACACTTTTTATTTTAGATGAGAGAGATAATTAGGGGCTAATATAGAATTATATAACTAAAAACCCAAATGACTCAATTAAAGAACTATTATAATCTCTAGAAGAATTCAGTCAGATGGCTGGACATAAAGTAATCAAAGTTCTTTATAAATATCAAATACAACCAGTTTTAAAGATATAATGGAATATGGGATTGCAAGCTGGTGCAGCCACTCTGGAAAACAGTATGGAGGTTCCTCAAAAAACTAAAAATAGAACTACCCTATGACCCAGCAATTGCACTACTAGGTATTTATCCACAGGATACAGGTGTGCTGTTTTGAAGGGACACATGCACCTCCGTGTTTATAGCAGCACTATCAACAATAGCCAAAGTATAGAAAGATCCCAAATGTCCATCAATGGATGAATGGATAAAGAAGCTGTGGTGTGTGTGTGTATATATATACATATATACACACAACAGAGTATTACTCAGCAATCAAAAAGAATGAAATCTTGCCATTTGCAACTACATGGATGGAACTGGAGGGTATTATGCTAAGCGAAATTAGTCAGAGGAAGACAAAAATCATATGACTTCACTCATATGAGGACTTTAAGAGACAAAACAGATGAACCTAAGGGAAGGGAAACAAAAATAATATAAAAACAGGGAAGGGGACAAAACAGAAGAGGCTCATAAATATGGAGAACAAACTGAGGGTTACAGGAGGGGTTGTGGGAGGGGGGATGGGCTAAATGGGTAAGGGGCACTAAGGAATCTACTCCTGAAATCATTGTTGCGCTATATGATAACTAATTTGGATGTAAATTTAAAAAAATAAAAAACAAAATAAAAGATATAATGGAATAAAAGACACCATTAAAATAGAAAAAATATACTATAGAAATAAATATATTAAGAAACTTATAAAATATACATAAAGAAAAATTTTTAATTTCCTTGAGGGAGGGAGGATGTCTTGAATGGATGTAAAGAAATACTATGTAGGAAAACTCAAAAGTATAAAGGTATTATTTTTCCCTGAGTTAGTCTCTAAAGTAATATAATGGAATTTAAAATACCAACATAATTTGGAACTAAACAAGCAGATTCTAAAGACCATATGAAGAAACAAACAAATAATAGCCTGGAAAACTGTGAAAAAGCATATGGTTAGTGCATTAAAATATAAAATAATGGCCATGTAAATATTAAGAGGTACATGATTATATCAGTGGAACAGGCTGGGAAATCCAGAAATATATTTTTTAAATGAGAAATAAAGAAGTATAATGTATTATAAAGATGGCATTTAGAATTTATGGGGAGATATGAATTAATCAGTAAACGGTATGGAGCCACCTGAGGGGCCATCTGGAAATCAACTGAGGTTGGATCCCTACCTCACACCTTACACTAAAATAAATGATTGCTGTATTAAGGATTTAAACATAAAAATGAAATCATAAAAGTACTAGAAGATACAATACAAATTAAGTTTATTTACAATTTAGGAATGGGAAAGACCTTTCAAACCATGACATAAAAGCCAGAAGACTAAAGATATTGATATATTTGACTTTATACACACACACACACACACACACACACACACACAGCACACACACACACATATACTTCTGCTTGACATAAAATGATTTTAAAAAAGTAAAAAACAAACATCAAAAAAAATCTGTAACTCATATGTCATCTAAAGGGCCAATTTCCTTAATCTATAAAATTTCCAACAAATCACTAAAAAAAATCAATAATCCAAAAGATTTAAAAAGACAGTCCACAGAAAAGACAACCCAACTGGTTTTTTAATATATGAAAAAAAAATGTTCAAACGCATCAATAAAGAAAGTGTCATTTAACCCTCAAGACTCATTTCCTAAATGCTCAGATTGGCAAAGACCTGAGAGGCTAAGCAGATATGGGAAAACAGGCACTTCCATATGTTGTTTATGAGAGTGTAAATAGAGAAGCCTCTTTGGAGAGCAATCTGACAATATTTATCAAGGACTGAGGCATGTACATAATTTCATCTAGAGTTCAAAGACAGGCAAAATTAATCTGTGGGGTCACAAAGAAAAACAGTGAGGGTACCTGGGTGGCTCAGTCAGTTAAGTGTCTGATTTCAGCCCAAGTCATGATCTCACAGTGTGTGGGTCTGAGCCCCGCATCCGGCTCTATGTTGACAGCTCAGAGCCTGGAGTCTCCTTCAGATTCTGTGTCTCCCTCTCTCTCTGACCCTCCCCTGCTAGCACTCTCTCTCTCTGTCTCTCACAAATGAATAAAAACATTAAAAAATTAAAAAAAAAAAGGAAAGAGTGATTACTGCTGAGGGTTACAGAGTAGAAGGGAACTTTAGGGAAGCTTCTGGAATTGAAGAAATGCTGTATTTATTTTTTTAATGTTTATTTCTTTTGAGAGAGAGAGAACATATATGTGAGCATGAGTTAGGGAGGCGCAGAGAGAGAGGCAAAGAGAGAATCCCAAGCAGGCTCCGCAACATCAGTGCAGAGCCCAATGGGGGCTCAATCCCACAAACTATGAGATCATGACCTGAGCCAAAATCAACAGATGCTTAACCAACTGAGTCACCCAGTTGTCCCAGAAATGCTGTATTTCTTGATGTGTAGGTTATACCGGTGCGTTCAGTTTAAACACACACACACACACACACACACACACACACACACACACACAAAAGAATGTAACTGTACACTTAGGATTTGAACTTTTCTGTGTTTCATGTTGTGTTATACATAGATGAATAAAACTCCAAAAATTACATACATCCAAAAATAGCCTTTTATCCACTTGTAGGCATTTATATTGTAGATTAATGGTTCTCAATTAGGGGTGATTTTGCCCCCCTGCAAGATATTTGACAATGTGTGAAGACATTTTTTGGTTGTCACAACTAGGGGAGGCCCCTGACTTATAGTGGAAGAGGCTAATGACGTTGCTAAATATCCTATAGTGCATAAGCCCCACCGCAAAGAATGGTCTGGCCCAGATGTCAAGAGTGCTGAGGTCAGGAAACTACAGATAAACTCACTGGTAATGACAAAAAAAAAAAAAAAAAAGTAAGTTACAGTGGAGAATCCTCCAAAACACCTTAGCCAGGTGACCAAGGTTAACATCACCAGTATGGCAGTCCCTCTTTACCCATAGGGGATGTGTTCCATGACCCCCAGTGGATGCCTGAAACTATGGACAATACTAACCCTATGGACCCTTATATATACTGTTATTTCCCATATGTACATCCCTATGACAAAGCTTAATTTATAAATTAGGCAAAGAGAGAGAGAACAGTAGCAAAACAGAACAATTATAAAAATATACTGTAATAAAAGTTATGTGAATGTAGCCTCTCTCTCTCAAAATATCTTATTGTACTCATCCTTCTTCTTTATGTGATGGATGTGAGATGATAAAATGCCCACGTGATGAGATAAAGGAACATCATCACTTCATGATGTGGGCATTGTGACATAATGAGAGGCTACGGGTGCCCTTCTGACCACACGTCAGAAGGGTCATCCGCTTCAGACCGCGGTTGACTGTGGGTAACTGAAACCATGGAAAGCAAAACTGCAGATAAGGGGGCACCACTGCCATAAGATGTATGGTGGGCCCCTTCCCAATAATGCATCGCCTCAATATCATCATGAGGAAACATCAGATAAACCCAAATTGCAAACGTAATTGACTAGTACTGTTCAAGTGATGAGGTCATGAGAGACAGAGACCAAGGAACTACCACAGACCGGAGGAGACCGAAAGACAGGACAACTAAATGCAAAACAGGATGCCGGTACAGAAAGAAGGACATTGGTGGGAAAAGCAGTGAAATCTGCGTGCACTTTAGTGAATAACATTGTACTGGGATTAACAACCTGGTTTTGATAATGATTCTATGATTCTGTAAGATGCTGACACAGAAGGAAGCTGGGGGAAAGGCATATGCTTTCTGGACTAGTTTTGTAACTCTTCTTAAGTCTAAAGCTACCTCCCAACAAAAAGTTAAAAAAATAACACAATCTGTAGTAAAGGTGGGGGGGGAGGGAAGGATGAGGCAACTCTATTTACACTGGTACTGAACAACTCTAAAGCGTAGTTAAGAGGAAAAAAAGATACGCAACAGTATGGTAGGATGCTAATATTTGTATGAAAAAGGGGAAAGCAAATATGCAAACATACAGATTTTGAATTTCACACCTTGTGCATAGATTTCTTATTCAGAAAACAAATTCATTCCCAAGTCACACTGATAACCAAGCATCTGTGGTAGAGATGGTCTTTGCTATAATTATCTAGTACCCACATGCCTATTTACAAAGCACTGATGAGACAAATTCAAAGATTGGCAATGTGGCTTTTCCAGAGTGAATTCCTTCTTTTCATCTTCAATGCCACTGCCTCATTCAAGTCCTCGTCCTCTCTCATCTGGACAAATGCAGTCATTTCCTGCAGGTCTCGTGAATGCAGTCTTCCTCGGGCTCAATATGGCTGCAAAATCTTTTTGAAGACACAGATCTCAACTGAACCCATCCCACCACTCCCTTTGGGACTCACTGAAAACCCGTACGACATAGCCCCACTCTTCACTTCGTTCCTGCCCCTCTCCTCTGCCTGCTGCGTCTGCGCACCCCTGTGCTAACTGCACCTGACTACCCACATCCCACAGCTCCTCTGTGCCCCTGCCCAGGCTGCTGCTTCTGCTGGGAGAGCCCTCCCGGCCCCTCGTCCAGGCCCACCTCCCTGCAGACTGCACCATGCCACGCTGGAGAAGTGAACAGTAAGCATCACCTGCTGCCTGCCCTCACACAGCTCAGTCCGGGGAAGGAACCAGAAGTGAAATAAATAAGAGAGAGCCATGAAATCATCCTTTGTATTCTTCAAGGCCAAATCCAGGAGCCCCATCTTTGTGAAGTCTTCCCTCCTCTCCTCTATTCCGACCAGCAAGCACCCATCTGGGTTCAATACGCATTTCACACTCAACTGCTGAGTGACCACCCTACGTGTCTCACCTCCTACCCACTTAGTTCCCCTCCATCATGATCTCCCGGGGGGCACCAGCTGTGTTTTAGTGCCTCCTCATTGCATTAGCTGGCACATGTCTGGAAGCACATTGAACATACCCCAAAAAAGCTTTGCTGAATGAGCAAATGAACGCATGAATGAATGAATGAACAAATACATTCACTAGTGAGGGAATGCACAGCTTTGATAGTGTGAGGGAAGAGCTGTCGTATTCTAAGCACTTACAGAGATCAGGCATTAAGCTAAGTACTTCATTACTACTCACACCAACCTTGAGAGACAGAAACTGTCATAAGTCACACTTTGCAGACTGGGACTGCAGAGCTGGGACATCTCCTGGCCCTACAACACATACTCGTTATTCACTGGTTATGATACTGTCTCTTGATGGCTCCCAATTTCCTCTTCTGCTTCCTCCCCCTGCAACCTCGCATCCTCTGTACCAACCAGGCAGGAATGCCCATCATCGTCTTGTGTTTGCAGGAGAATGGAATGCTCTGGGACCTCCGCCCACAATGTTGCATTTGCAAGCATTGCCAGGCAACATAGTCTTGGCTCAAAGGAAACGTACAGCCACTGAAGCCACATCAGGGGCGGGGGCACACAGGTTTTCCCTGCTCCTGCACCCGAAAGCAGGACACTCTGCTCAAGACCAACTCCTGGATAAGAGGGATAAGGGAGAATTGCGTTTGTAATACACAGGATTTTATCCTGTCCTGGATTTTAAACTTTTTGGTAAATTGGGAAAGAATAAATTTTTATAGGGGGAAAAAAAAAGAGGGAAATAAAGTCAGATGGGAAAGCAAAACAGAATGAACAAAAAAACCCTCAAAACCAAACCAAAGCAGATCAAACAGCAGTGGAAAGCCACTGTCCAGGGCAAAGAACAAGGAAAATGAAACAGCTGTCTGGTTCTAGCATCTGTTACCTCCCTGGCCACACTTAAGCATCAACTACATTTTGCAGCAGAATTACTCAAGCGTCTGCAGGACAAACGAGCCAATGCCCAGCTTCCTTCCCCTGGAAGGAAAACACAGGCAAGGTCTGAGTCCCTCGGAAGACAGCACTGCTCCTGCACTCAAGGCTTTGCCATTTTTCTTCAACTGGCGGTGGTCTGTATTAAGTGCTGGGAAGGCTGTTTTGATCCTCTCCCTCCACTGGGCACCCACTGAGTGTTTGGAGAACAGCTCTGTCTCAAAGCAATACTGAAGGCAATGGTTATGTAAAAAGCCTCAGAAATTTGTTGCTGATAACACAAGCCAAAAGGGAGATACAATAAGAGCTGGACGAAAAAAAAGTTACTAAATCCAAATTTTCCACAAGTACTACTGCAGTTTGAAGTCCTCCCCCAGGCTGGCATGCCAGCCCCACTTCTGGAAGACTCCCTGAGTCCTGAGGTTGGTCACTCCTTCCATGTCCTGTGGGCTGCAGAAATGGTCACCTGGCTGGGGTCACTTTGTGTGTAGGGCGGGTGGGGAGGGGGGACGCTGCCGGGCGAAGGCAGGGTCAGGGCACCCGGTCACGCTCCTGGCAAGGGGTGTAGATGGGGGGGGGTGGGCAAGAAATGGCAGATAACACACAACTTGCAAAGTCTGGAGAGCTCTCTGAGGAGGCAGTCTACTGTAAACTTCCAAACACTTCTGGAAAATTGGGGCCATCTGCTGCCAAAGCCCAACAGTTTTGAGAGAGGCTGCAGATGCTGGGCAGTAGGCTGAGACTGAGGCAGGCAGGACAGCTTTCAACCTGGCACCCAACCCAACGTCCTACCGCGCGGCTCTGTCTGTCTGAGAGCAGCAGGGCGAGGCTCTGGTTCCGGCCAGCTGCCCACTCCGGCCAGGTATGCAGCATTAAAGGGGCAGGTTTCATTTAAATCAGCAGTTCCCAAGCCCAGCTGAGTGTGAGATCCACCGGGGAAGTAGTCTTCCAGAGATTCAAAGGCCCAAGATCTGGAGTCGGACGTTACAACTTCTGACATTCTTGGGAGGCGCTTCTAATGACCCGCCAGGATTAGAAGTGACCAACATCAGAGAAAAGAGCACTGTAGTTCCAGATGGAATGTGACACCCTGAGCTTCCTGGACCCCACAGGGGTCTCTAGCCATCAAGATGCCTGTGAGAATCTCTATGGGATCTGGGAAAGTCTGCAAAGAGCTCTTCCGTTCTGGGGCCTGGGGGTGTGCCAAGAGAGAGATACTGATGCTGGAGAGCAATTCCTGGGGCTTCCAGGGTAGCAGGAGGAACGGAAAGGACAACACAAGGAAAGATGCAGAAAAGAAAAGCCGGCCAACAAGACTGCCAGCTACATAATCTGCTCCACTACCACTGGCTCCAGGATGGAAAAAATGGTACTAGCTAACCTTTCCTGAGTGTATACTAAGTCCTAAGCACTCTAACTCATTTGTTACTTAGCCCTCGTAATAACCCTATGATGTTTAAGCAGAGCTATTTTCCCCATTTTGCAGACTAGAAAACTGAGGCAGAAGAGACTGTGTAACTTGCTGAAGAGGCAGAGGCTAGACATGACCCTGGGTGCCTGACTTGGGAGGCTCCCTTCTGAACCATTGTGCGTTATGAACAGAACCTCCACCCTGTACTTACAGGCCAAGAGAACTAAATGGGAAGAACGAAGGAGCAAACAATAGGTAGAAAAGAACACACAATACCCTCGAATGTCTATCACCATTCTAGACACTCTCGCCTTCCTGAAACAATTGGCCCTATGGCTTCTGTGCTCAATACTTAAAAAAATAGCATGACATGCACATCTTAGGCCAGTGCAAATGCCATGACATGTAGGCACACCTTTGCTCAAGTCAGTTATAAGGCTGGTGTTCATCATTTCCCAGAACTACCTTCCTTTCCAGGTAGGGCAGTCAGGCATGGGCTTCAGGGCAATGATGGCAGAACGTGCTGCCGAGAAGCTTGTCCAGTAAAGGGATGAGTGGTCATTACATAGCATCTTTCAACTCTGAATCTCCAGGAACCGGGGTGATGAGGGGGCATAGACAAATATCTTTCATGCTGGAAAGAAGTGAGGGCTTTATGAGGCTGTGATCATTGTCGGAACGTTGCCCGAGCTCCCTATTTCTTGCTCTTTCTCCGGGAGCAATGTCATAGTCTTTCTTTCAGTTGGTGATGCCTACGTTTGCCTTTCCTACCCTCTGCTGCACCTTCCAGGATATCTGAGACTCAACAGCTTTAAAGGCTTGTTACATAGTGACTTTGATTTCCAGTGACTTTCCTGACCAAGACAGGAGGAACTTGTAATCATAAAAAAGATGGATTGGGCTAATTGCATAAAGTTCATTTCCCCTTTGTCATAAATATTTACCATCCAATGTTTATAACTTTTGTGTTTGGACTTTCTTGAAATGCTTTATTGAATTAAAAACATCACATTACCATTGGCTAAAAGAGGAGACAGCTATATTTGCCAATAATTACTGCAACAAATGCCAGCTATTGATGCCAATTTTTTTTTTTTGGTAGTTCATATTTCCATAGACAGCTTTGAGGCTTACAATACCAGCATTTTGCAGATGTAATGGTGATGGTGTGGGGATCTCCAGGGCCCTAGACATGAAAATGGACTATATTTTAATTTTTCTTGGTTCTCTGGTATGCAAATATTTAAGAAGGCAAGAAACCTGGTTAATATTTGAAGCGAGGCTGTTCCCAAAGCAATCATTTTTATGAAGTTATTTACCCTATGCCCTTGAGAGAGGAAATGGCTTATAAGTTTGACCTTAAAATGGCCATGAATTGTGTTGAAGAACATATACAAAGACCCAGTCAGGAGGTTGTGTATTTGAAATTCCAGCTAAAGAGTAAAATAGCTCAGGGCAAGCTAGCATTTCCTGTTGGGGAGAGACGGGGGCCTGACATGCCTAGTGCTGGGCACCTGGCCTTGTGCTACGAGGCACCTGGGGAGCCTATAAACACCTTTTCAGAACAATATTTGTCAGTGCATTATTATAAAATTCACAAGATTGCCAAGGAAACAAATTTAACTATAATTCAAAATACAAGAATAAATACCAGTTCGTAATATTGTAACATGTATGTATTTCTTTGTCAGCACGTTACCTAAGAAGATCTAGCCCATGGGTCTAATAACCACCATAATTTCAAATATTTTTCTTCCTTTTTTTTTCATTTGAGAGGGAGTAGGGAGAGGGGAGAGAAAGGACACAAGCGAGCAGGGGAGAGGGGCAGAGGGAGGGGGAGGGGAGAGGGAGGGAGGGAGGGAGGGAGGGAGAGAGAGAGAGAGAGAGAGAGAATTTTAAACAGGCTCCATGCTCAGCGTATAGCACAACATGGGGCTCTATCTCACAACCCTGGGATCAAGACCCGAGCCAAAATCAAAATCAAGAATTGGACACTCAACCGACTGAGCCACCTAGTGCCCCTGTAATTTTAATTTTTTTAGTATTTACTTTTGAGAGAGAGAGAGAGAGAGAGAGAGGACAGAGCGTGAGTGGGGGAGTGGCAGAGAGAGAGGGAGACACAGAATCCGAAGCAGGCTCCAGGATCTGAGCTGGCAGCACAGAGTCTGACATGGGGCTCGAACCCATGAACTGTGGATTCATGACCTGAGCTGAAGTTGGATGCTTACCCGAGTGAGCCACCCAGGCGTCCCTGTAATTTTAAAGTAGAGGGGACAAAACCACAATGAGATACCACCTCACACCTGTCAGAATGGCTAACATTGACAACTCAGGAAACAACAGATGTTGGCAAGGATGTGGAGAAAGGGGAACACTTTTGCACTTCTGGTGGGAACGCAAACTAGTGCAGCTGCTCTGGAAAACAGTTCCTCAGGAAGTTAAAAATAGAACTACCCTATGACCCAGCAATTGCACTAGTAGGTCAAGGATACAAAAATGCTGATTCAGAGAGGCACATGCACCCCAATGTTTATAGCCACACAATCAACAATAGCCAAAGTATGGAAAGAGCCCAATGTCCATTGACTAATGAATGGATAAAGAAGATGTGGTGTATATATACAATGGAATATTACTTCCATGGAATGGAATGAAATCTTACCATTTGCAACAACGTGGATGGAACTAGAGGGTATTATGCTAAGCGAATTAAGTCCATCAGAGAAAGACAAATACATGATTTCACTCATATGTAGAATTTAAGAAACAAAACTGATGAACATAGGGGAAGGGAAGCAACAATAAGATAAAAACAGACAGGGAGACAAACCACGAGAGACTCTTAAATAACAGAGAACAAACTGAGGGTTGCTGGTGGGGTGTTTGGGGGGGGATGGGCTAAATGGCTGACTGGCATTAAGGAGGGCACTTGTTGGGATGAGCACTGGGTGTTATGTGTAACTGATGAATCACTGAATCCTATTCCCGAAATCATTATTACACAGTATGTTAACTAACTTGGATTTAAATTTAAAAAATAAATTAATAAAGAAATAAATTGGTGTAATAAAAAATAAAGTAGTGGTGAGTGTAAATGATAATTTGAGATAGCAGCTACAACTGTCACACAATATGAAAAGATCTGTGAGTCCTAATCACAAGACAGTCACGGGTACTGCTAACCCTGCTGTGGCTTCCTGCCAACATCTACGGTTGAAGGAAATACAGCCGATCACTGAACAGCACAGGCATAAGGATGCCAATCTCAACACCAACAAAAATCCACATGTAACTTTTGAACTACTAACAGCTTACTGTTGGAGTCCTTACCAATCACACAAATAGTTGATTACCACATATTTTGTATGTTACATGTATTACATACTGTAGTCTTACAGGAAATTTACTGGAAGTAAAAGAACACGTTAAGAGAATCGTAGGAGAAAGTACATTCGTAGTGCTGTACTGGATTTATAAAAAAAAAATCCATACATAAGTAGATTCACAGAGTTCACATCTGTGTTGTTCATGGTTTAACCGTAGTCATTTCAGTTACAGATTGAAGATAACAAAATATGTAAAGTTTCATGATCCTTGTTCACAAACCCTCTGAAATCTATCCGCAGACCCTGGTTCAGAACCCCTGCTTCCACACAATAATAAAGATGTGTTCATGAGAAACACAGTCCTCTTGGGACGACAGGCCTCTACCTTCTGCCAGGGATAAGCTTTTGTTCCTCATAAAAGGCAGAAGCAAAATGAAAACTCTTCCCACCAGGAGTCATGGGTTAGTATTTTCCTCAAAATATAATCTCTCCAGTACCTTCTCTTCTTATTTTTATGGGTCCATATTCCAGAAAGCAAAAAAGAAAATGTTCAACTCCTCGGCACTGATGTGTTTCATGGTTTCATTCCCTTGGCAGTTTCCAACCTCTGTTACATTTCATTATTATTTTCTTTTGTGTGATAGGCTTAAAGTTCTAGGAATTTCTAAGATAAAAGATACACACACCCTATTTGTCTCATTGATGTGTAGGTCTTTTTCCAACCTAACCCCCTACTGCTCTGCACAGGAATGCCAGCTGGGGGGCTTGCCAATGAACTTCTCGCCATCTAAAGTCTTTGAGGGAGCCAGGACCTGAGAACATGGACAATGTTCCCACTGCCATGCATGAATGCAGTTTGTAAAGGGAGAGATTCCTTTAGATTTCTGGAGGGTTTTTTGTTTTTTTGAATGTTTATTTATTTTTGAGAGACAGAGTATGAGCGGGGGAGCAGCAGAGAGAGGGAGACACAGAATCCGAAGTAGGTTCCAGGCTCTAGCTATCAGCACAGAGCCCGACGTGTGGCTTGTACTCACAAACCGTGAGATCATGACCTGAGCTAAAGTCAGATGCTTAACCGACTGAGCCAGTCAGGCACCCCCAGAGTTCTGGAGTTTTAATGGCTTTATGATATTCATTCTTCTAAACTTCCTGGCTTGGAGTGTTTTTCTTTCTTTTTCATGGTATCTAGTAAGTAGTAACTTTTTTTTTTTCCTATTAAAGGGGGCCTTGTGATACACAGAATTTTGTTGAGAATTGCCTCTGAAATAACCAGAGATACCTTGACGTGTCATGACGTCATGGGTGTGATTATTGTGAAGAAGTCGACAGCTGGAGACATGGGATGAGCACGGGGCTACGAGGAGACCCACAACTAAATAGAACAGGTCATGGGCCCTAATGTAAATTGCAACAGCTTCTTAGCATAATGGAATATAAATGTCTATGGACTTATAATTCACCTTTACATAATCAGTTCTAATATACTTAAGGGGTCACAGGGATAAGTGATATATGCTCACATTTTGTTTTTCTTTGTTGGCTTATTAGCTATACTTTTGCTGTGTTATTTATTGGTTGATTTACAGTTGGTATTATATATCTTTAACTTATCACAGTCTGTCTTTATGTGCAATTATTCCACCTCATACATAGCATAAAGACCTTACAATAGTATATGACCATTTTCTCCCATTCTGGTCTTTTGTGTGTATGTCACACATTTTACATTTACATATGTTATAAACTCTGAATTACTGTATTGGTTTCCTATGGCAAAGCTATTAGTGTTTCCAACTTCTTCTCTAAAAAACATTGCCATAAACACAGTGGCTTAAAATAACACCAATGTCTCATTGTACGGTTCTAGAGGTTGGAAGTCCAAAATCAGTCTCACTGGGCTTAAGTAAAGGTTTTAACAGGGCTGGTTCCGTCTGGAGGCTCCAAGGGGAGAATTTGTTTCTCTGAACTTCCAGCTTCTAGAGACTCCCTTGCTCTCCTTAGTTTATGGCCTCTCCTTGCATGACCCCCACCTCTCATTTTGGCTATCATGTCTCCTCCTACCTATTCTGATTCCTGCTTCCGCCTTAGTAAGGACCCTTCTCATTACATCAGGTCACCCAGATAATCCAGGAAATGTCCCCATCTCAAGATCTTTAACCTTTTTGTCATATACGATAAAGCTCACAGGTTCTGGGGATTAGGACGCTGGATATGTACCATGACTATATTCTTATTATTTTTTTTTTGTAAGACAGTTGTTTAAATGATCAGTGATCCTTTTTAAAGACATTTGAACATATTTAAATATATCATATATTCACCCATACAGTCACTACTTCCAGGGTTCTTCATTCCTTTGTTCTGCCTGAAAGACTTCCTTTATTTTTTTTTTTAAATTTCTTTCTTTACATTTATTTTTGAGAGAGACAGACACAGAGCACAAGCAGGGGAGAGGTAGAGAGAGAGGGAGGGAGACACAGAATCTGAAGCAGGCTCCAGGCTCTGAGCTGTCAGCACAGAGCCCGATGCAGGGTTCAAACCCACAAACTGGGAGGTCATGACCTGAGCCAAAGTTGGAGGCTTAACTGACTGAGCCACTCAGCTGTCCCTCCTTTAACATTTCTTCTAACATGGGTTGGCCAGCGACATTTCAGCTTTTCCGCTTTTGCATCATAAAAAGACTCCATTTCACCTTAATTTCTGAAAGAGATTTTTGCTGGGTGTAAACTTCTAATGTGACAGGTTTTTCTTTCCCCTCAGTACTTTATTTATTATTTTATTTTTTTAAGTTTATTTATTTTGAGGCAGAGAGAGCTTGAGTGGGGGAGGGGCAGAGAGGGAGAGGGAGAGAATCCCCAGCAGTCTCCACACTGCCAGCACAGAGCCCGATATGAGGCTTGAACCCATGAAACAGTGAGATCACGACCTGGGCCAAAACCAAGAGTTGGTTGCTTAACCGACAGAGCCACCAAGGTGTCCCTTCTCTCAGCACTTTAAAGATGCGGCTCCACGTCTTTTCTGCTTACATTGTTTTGAATGAGAAATACACTATCTTCTTTACCTCTGTTTATGTGTTCATAACGTTTTTTCCTCTGGCACTTTTAAGACGTTCTCTTTATCATTACTTTTAAGCAGTTGGATTATGATAAGTGCTGGTCTGGATTTCTTTGTGTTTCTTGTGCTTGGGGTTCACTGAGCTTCTTGGATATGTGGGATTATCATTTTCATCAAGTTTGGAATTTTTTTTAGCATTGTTTCTTCAAACATTATTTTTGTCCTTATTCTCTCTCATCTCCTTTTGGGGTGTCAACTGCATATGTATTAGGCCACTTAAAGACCCACAGATCACGGATGCCATCTTCTTTTTCTTGTCCATATTTTTTTCTCCTTGTGTTTCACTTTGGATAGTTTCAATCACCTTGTCAAGTTCACCAATCATTTCTTCTACAATCTCTCATTTCCCAGCAACCTCATGCAGAATCTCTTTCATCTCCAACAGTGTAGTTTTCATTTCTAGAAGTTTCCTTGGGATCTGTTTTATATCTTCCATATCTCTACTTAATGTGTTAAATCTTTCTGCTACCTTCTTGAACCTGGGACCTGATGATAATTACTATTTTAATGCCCTGTGGTCTGTTAATGCTATCATCTGTGTCTTTCTTGGTCAGTTCTGATTTATTTTTCTCCTCATTATGGATATATTTTTTTGCTCCTTTGAAGGCCTAATTTTTTATTTGATGCTAGACATTGTGAATTTTATTTTATTGAGTGCTGGATGGTTTTGTATTTCTACAAATATTTTTGAGCTTTGTTCTAGGACTTGGTTACGTCACCTGGAAACCATTTAATTTTTTCAGATTTTGCTTATAAACTTACGTAGGTGGCACTGATCAGCATTCAGTATAGGGCTAATTTTGCCACGCTACTGATGCAACACCCTTATGCGCATTTAAGTGAGCTCCAGAGGTTGTACCTCTAACATTTTCAGATGGTTCTTTTCCTGGCCTTGGGTAGTTTTCTCATAAATGTATTTGCTGAGTACTAAGCTGAAGATTGATAGAGGTCTTGTGCAGATTTCTGAGGTTCTCTTTTTATAAAACTCTCTCTTCTATGGTACTCTGCTCTGTGAACAACTTGTACTCCCAGCTCTGTTTCTTCAACTCAAGAAGACTTGCTTCTTCTCAGTTCTCCCTCCCTGTGTCATAGCCTGGAGACCATCCAGGCAGTAAGCCAGGACAACTAGGGGGCTCAGCCTATGTGCTTCACATCTCTCAAGGATCATAATTCTTCCTTGCTTGATGTGCAATGTCATGAAAAATCACTGTTACATACAGTTCATTTGATTTCTCAGTTGCTTCAGGTGGGAGGGTAAATCTGGCCCCTTTTACTTTGTCTTGGCCAAAGGCAGAAGTCAAGATAAGAAATTTAAAGGCAACATTGCAGCCATGATCATTTTATAATGTGAGATCCACTTTAATCCTCAAGGGCATTAAAGAATAATAATGGTTATAAAGACCTGTGTGGCACTGGATTAAAAGACCTTTCTGATTGGTTCTGGATGTCTCTGGCTACCAAAGGAGTACAGTTTTTACATAATGCTTAATTTTCCATGGCCCTCAGAAGTTCAATACAGAGAAATGCTGATCTAAGAGATGTACACAGACAGATTAGTTCTGTGCTCCAACAGATGGGAATCAGTGTTATCCAGAAAGGTAATAATAACGTACATATCAGCTCAAAACTTTGGGTGCTGGCATTGTGACAGACCCGGTTCTTAGCGCCTTATGTGTATTAATTAACTCACCAGGAGCCTTGGATTTTTACCAATGAGGGCACTAGTACACAAAGAAAGACACACAGAGGTGGTCACTAGGAACCAGCCTGTAGTCAGTCACTATCAGATCTGCTGTGCTGCTTTGGACAGTTTCTTGCCCTGGGAGGAAGCCACAGGACAGATCTGTATTGACCCCTGCAAGATATTTGACAGAATCTTACATATACGCCGGTGAACCAGATGGTGAACTGAGGCTTAGAGAATCGATATAATTATACAGGGAGGTCTCTAACAGTTTTTCCTCAACTCAGCTTGCCCACAGGGTCATCAGTGGTTGGATAAAGTCACATAAGAACTTAAATTTTCTGTTTAGGGTTATGTATGGATCCCAGATCAAAACATAGTTACTGAGTACCTACTATGTGCCAGGCACTGACCAAGGTAGGTGGAAAACACTGGGGAGCAAAAGTAAAATTCCTGCCCTTGAAAGGTTTATAATCCAGAAGAGGGAGATTATCAGTAGTCATGACAAACAAATGAATTATACAGCATATTGAAAAATGCTACGTTTACGGGGGTGCCTGGGTGGTTCAGTCAGTTAAGTGCCCGACTTCGGCTCAGGTCATGATCTTGCAGTTGGTGAGTTCAAGCCTCATATGGGACTCTCTGCTGTCAGCACAGAGCCTGCTTCTTTTCCTCTGTCCCCCCCACCCCGCTCTCTGCATGTCCCCTGATTTCTCTCTCTCTCTCAAAAATAAATAAATCCAAAAAGGGTTAAGTTTATGAATACAGGGCTTTCCCTTAGGGAATCAGGAGTCCTGGGTGCTCTAAGAGTGGATGGGGGAGGGTTACCCAGTTGAAATTTTAAATAGCAGGTCAGGGCAGGCCTCCTTGAGAAGGTTACCTTGGAAAAAAACAAAATCAAAAAAAAAAAAAAAAAAAAAAAGAAAAAGATGAGGGACTTAGTCACGGGGACAAGTGGGAGAAGAGCGTCCAGGCAGAGGAAACAGCCGGCATGAAGCAAAGTGGCCATGCTAGGAGCATGCCTTCCAGGTTCAAGAAAGAGTGGAAAGGCAATTCAACTGGAACAGAGTAGGGGAAGGGGAGTGCAGAAGGAAATGAGGACCAGGAAGAAGAAGGACTCATGCCAGCATCAAAGAGTCAGTGTTACACGGGAACAAGAAAGGAATAATACGACGTATATACGCTCTCCTGTTAGACTGAACACCAACTGAAACATGGACCTGTAAAGGTACAACACGAGGAAATTGATGATAAGACAAGCCTTAGAATCCCACAGCGGGGTGCTGTCTTGGTTTGGCTTTGAGTCATATGGTGTGTCCCAGGCCTAGGGCCAGCACTTCCAAAGTTCTTGGTTCCCAGCTGGCCTTCTGTCTCTCTGTTCTCCGACACTGCCTCCTGTGCATTTGTATGAAGTTACCGCCATCTGTGAGATTCACAATGAAGGCAGCACCCTAGCCTCGCAAGCAGGACAATTTCTGCCAGCTTCCCTGAGGCTACTGGCCATCTAAGTCAGCTGTGCTAACAGGTGCTCTTTCACTCCCCTAAAGAATTGCTCCTGCTAGGTACCAGGGGGAGGAAAATGCCCATTTTATTTTTTAGTACTGGTGACACTCTCAGGAAAAGGCAAGGACGAGAACATATTTTGTGGTTCCTGGTGAGGCGTAGGAATAAAATGTTCAGCTTCCCTGTAACTTACAAAATAAGAAGATTTCACTTTATGTAATTGTATCTTGAGCTTCTAGGGAGAATAAAAAGTGACACAGCTGAGCTGATCATTACTTGTTGACATTTTCACTGTCTTCTAGCAAAATGATGCTAGCAGAGGAAAATAAAATACCAGGTCACCTTCCTCCCCTTCGGGGTCTGTGTTTGAATGACTATATGTAGCTTTCCTTTTCTCCTTCAGTAATAGACACACCTGGGCTCACTCTGCGGCCCATTCCTTCCTGGCTGGGTGATCTCAGCCCACTGCCTAACCTCTCCTAGCCTCTGTCTTCTCATCTGTTAAATGGGGTTCAAAGCCTCTGCCTCAAGGGTTGCAGTCAGGGTTTCATGTGACAGTGCATGGGAAGCTGACCCTTCCTATTCACTCTCCATGTACTCTCTCTGCCTGGGAAATCATGAGCCCCTAGCATAGGCACCTCCCCCCTCCTGTCCCTCCTGGCTCAATTGGTGTGCAATTGGCTCCTAAAAGGCAAACGTGGCTGCAGCTCTCAGGGAGGAGGCAGTCTCTGCCCCACTCTCCGTAACTCCCCATCCATCCTGCCCCTGGTAGGGCCAGTACAGCCTGGCCCGCAACAACCCACCAGCCCCGAGAAGACTCCATGGTGGGCAGAGTGGCTGCTCTGTGTCCCATGACTCAGCTGGGCACTTCCCTCTTCTCTACCCCAGGAGCCCAGGACGTTTCTACTCTTCCTGAATGCTTAGGGTCCTCCCCTGGGGTTTTAATCACATGGATTTCGTGCTGTCACCACACCATCCGAGGACCCTTTGAAACCGCCCTTTCTGATGGTTCTGCATCAGCAGGTACTTTAAAGGACTGAAGGCTGGGAAGGGTAAACAGGGTGCCTCCTGGCTGGCATATGGTATGTGAAGGAGAGTCTTAATGGCCGAGGCTGATGGTGAGCACATCAGGCACCAGGGGCAGACAGCCGGGGATGATCGAGTCCTGGGGCCCACTGCATCTCCTCAGAGAGGCGTCCTTCAACCCTGCTGCTGCTGGGCAGAAGATACAAGGCACAGGGGTGTAAAGTGGGACTCAGCTCTCCATTACTCAGCCTGGACGGGACCCTTGCTGGCACCTCCGCAGGGCAATGGGGGAGGACAACGCTGGGCACAAATGCCCTTTGGGGAAACAGCTAGCAGGAGGTGCTAGCCTGGTTTGGGGGTTTCTGCACCCCAAACGATGGACTGGGGACTCCACCCTGATTTCCCAGACCAACTCCCACATAGCCAGGAAGCTCTCAAGAGGCCGCCTCCTGCCTCCCGCGGTCCAGGCTGACTCGTTCTGCTGGCTGCGTCCCCAGGGTCACATTCTAGAGGCACAGTCCCTGGTGTGTCTATCTTGGAGATGGTCTTGCCCTGGGCTGGGGTCTCGCTCGGGGAACATGGCCAGCCCTCCAGCCTCCCTCCCTGGGACCAGATGCCATCTTGAGCTCCAGCACTTGGAGAGCCCTCCCTCAGGCCAACTGCCACTGGGTGGCTCCTGAGTCCCACATATCCCCAGCTAGTTCTGCTTCTGTCCTTCTGCTCCAGAATGGCACAGGCTCTGCTCCTCGACCTGAGCCAACTGCCAACGCAGGTTGCTGTGGCCTCCACCTGGTCCACGGCATGGAGACTGTGCTGCCCCAGGTCCTGGCGCCTCTACCCCAGCACCCGCACCCACAAAAGTGGCCAAGCCACGGCCTGCTGTCAACAGCATGGTGGGGAAAGTGTGTGCTCTGGGGGTGAACAGACCCGAGTCAAATCCCTGCTCTACTACCTGCTAACCAAGCCATTTCGAATGACCGCTGAATCTCTGAGGCTTGGCGTTACCATCTGTACACTGAGGACAGCAACCCAGGGAACCTGTGGTGACGGCTCATCGGGCTCACACACGTTTAGAAGCCTTAGGACAGGGGCGCCTGGGTGGCTCTGTCGGTCGAGCTTCTGACTTCCGCAAAGCTCCATATGCAGGTCATGATCTCACGGTTTGTGAGTTCGAGCCCTGTGTGAGCTCTGCACTGACAATGCGGAGCCCGCTTGGGATTCTCTCTTTCCCTCTCTGCCACTCCCCTGCTCGCTCTTTCCCTCTCTCAGAATCAATCAACTTAAAAAAAATTAAAAAAAAAAGCTTCCTGTGTGTGGAAGTGTGTCTATGCACGCATGTAACTGCATGTGTGCATGTGCACACGTGTGGCTCTCTACAGGTGCACGTATGCAAATGCCCGCGAGGGCGTACGTAAATGCACGTCAGGGTAAGCAAACGGGTGCGTGCATATACGTGTGCACGTGTGTGTGTGGAGTATGGATACCTGTGTCCTCCAACAGAAGCCAGACGCTCCATCCCAAGCCGGTCCTCCCGCGGCTGCTTACCTCCATGTTTCTGCAGAAGGTGGCATTGGTGCCAAACAGGATCTGGCATTGCTCGTTGGCACTGTAGTGCATGCCTGGCAGCTTGTGAGGGAGACGCACCGCATGCTGGCTCCTGGGGTCTGTGACCAGCAAACAGGTGCTGACTTTTGACCTGAAAGAGCCAAGGGGCAAGTTGACTTATAAGGCTACTTCCCAGGTTTTTGTTTTGATTTGTCACTCAAGAGAAGGGGAGAAGGACGCATCTCCGAATTATGTATGGGAAGATGACCCAGGCACTGGACTCTTTTTCTACCTGGCCAAATGCAGATCTTTACTAAGAAGACAATGAGGGCTTAGCAAATAGGAAAGGGCCTGGGAATAACACCCCGTGAGGCTAACGTACTTTTCTCAAGTTTGAGCTTTCTTGGGTGAAAATCTATTTCTGAAATCGATTCCCACAGTATTTTCTTTGAATATATCTTTGAGGGGTGCCTGGGTGGCTCAGTTGGTTAAGTATCCGACTCATAGTTTTGGCCTCTTGGTTTTGGCTCAGGTCATGATCTCACAGTTCGTGGGTTTGAGCTCCGTGTACGGCTCTGTGATGACAGCTGTGGTGTCTGCTTGGGGCTCTCTCTCTTCCCCTCTCTCTCTACCCCTCTCCTGCTTCCTATCTTTCCATTAAATAAATAAACATTAAAACAAAAGAATACATTTTTGAGCAAAATTATCATGAATAAAGAAAAAAATAGAAGCTAGGGTCATTTTTCCTTTATTTTGAATAAAAAACAAAGTGCTTATTTCCAACTCTGCGGACTCTCTTGGAGAGCCTGTGTCAGGCCATGGCAGCTGACTGGTCTAGGTGTGCTACCTGAGCACACATTCTGCCCTCAGTAAAAACTGGCTGGAGGCACGATCTGCAAAGGAGGTCAGGATTTCCATCACGATGGAAACATTCACAGATGTTGAGAACAACTCTGAAAAACTGAATTGGGGGCTAAGAGCCTGTGGCTCCCTTAGGAGGTTAAATATTTGAATGCTTTTGTTCTTCAATTCCCAAAAGCAAGGCAGATGGTAGTAGAAAGGAAACCCAGCCTCACCCCAAGATTCTTGAAGAAGAGAGTTGCACGCAAGTATACACAGGCCGACGCTGGCCACCTCCCCCGGGCTCAGACACACACAACACTTTAAGAAAGGCGGTGGGACCAGCAATGTGTATATGAGCAAATGAAAATATCCTGCCTTGTTTCACTGACCCTTCTGGGGAAAATGAAACAATGTCAAGAGGCTTACAACAACATTTCATGGAGATTCTGTGATAACAAGTACTCAGGAAGAAATAGACGCTATTAAAACTAATGAATCCGTTTTTAAGCCTTGTGTAGCACATAATTTTTCCACCCACAGGAAATATCATGAAAGAAGACCCAGGATAGGGACAGAAGGCAGAGTGATGCCCGGCTTCTGCATCCCGAATTCACGGGGGTATGTTACTGAACCGCAAAGCTCCATATGCAGGTAAGACTCAGTTCCTTCCATCTCCATGTGGTGGACGGATGAATACAACTAAGTACGGAAGTGATCGGGGTCTACCCGTCAATCTGTAAGTTTATCCCTGAGGTCTTGACACTAAGGGATCCTTATGGTACCTGAGCAAAGACTTTGTTTGACGAAGGTCTGAAATCAGACGGCCAGCTCTTCTGTAGCAATCTGCAAGTGGAATGATGCAGATATATTCTGGAAAGAAGGTGGCAGCGAGATAAACACAGCCCATCCTTATATGTGAGGGGGGAGGTGAGCAAGCCCCGCTCCCCAGCAAGTGTGCCCCCTATCAAGGGAAGCAGGCTGAGCATTAAGGAAGTGACTTTTTCTGTAGCAGCCAAGGACACTGCTATGGTGGTGTCCACTCAGAGTCAAAGTACTGCAGAGAAACGAAATGGGGTTCTTTTCAAGTCCTGGTCACTGTGCTGATATTCTGTCAATCAATAATGCATTTACGAGTAGCAGCTGGGTGCCCAGCATCCTAGCAGATGCACACGTGGGAGGAAGTTTTGGCTAGATATAGGAGACTCTGCACTGACCACCTCTTTAGGCCAGATCAGAGTTCTAAGCGATTCATTTCTCTTTCCCACACTTGCTAAGACCTCAATTATTATTATGTCTTCTGGAAGCACTTGTTTAGAAACATTTTTTTTATATTTTTTATTATTATTATTTTTTTTGAGAGTGGGGGTGGAGCCTGATGCGGGGCTCTCAACTGTGAGACCATTTTCACAACCGTGAAATCAAGAGTCGGAGGCTTAACCGACTGAGTCACCCACGCGTCCCAGAAATATTTTCTATTATAGTGCTTGTACGGAATGATTCAAGGACTTACTTGAGGAAGTTTTCCAGGTCATCTCGGCTGCAGGATGACCAAGAGAGGTCACTGGGGTTCCGGCCTTTTACCCACTCTCCTGACATGATGTGGGATCTGCCAGCGCAGGATGAGTGGTCATCATCATGGTTCATTCCCAAGCTGCCCGAGGGAAAGGAAAAGGAGAGACGGACGCTTATGCTATAGGCTTTCATCTGCAGTTCCAGGTTCCAGCATACTATGCTAACTTAAATCAGGTCTGAAACACAAAGAGTGACACAGGCTGATACCCAGTACGCTATTCTCAACAAAGTAGACCAGCAACCACGAGCTTATAGAGACATTGAGCGATGACTTCCTTACTTAATGAACGAAGACAGAGCAGACACAAGGAGCATTTGCTAAGTAAATGAATAAATGAAAAATTACATTAATGCTGTGATATTATCGTTCTTACACTGTAAACTTCTGATGGTTACGCTTATTTGTGACACTAAAATAGACCAATGTTAATGATCTAAGTGTATTGTTGCCCTATGGAGAAGTCATTATGGGAAGGTCTAATGGGAACCACCCATGACTTTGACTTATATAATAATATCATAGGTATAAACCTTCAAATCAGTGGAAAATGTGGCTTTTCTGTCTTTCACATCATTAAACCTGGGTCCACCAACATCATACCTGTGGCCTCCATGCCCAGTTGTACCTAATAGACACCAGGATGCCTGTCTAGATGTATGTGGCTGACCGCACACTAGAAGCTGAACAAGGATCTTAGTTTGCTCACATGCTGTCACTGGGGTAACCTGAGGCACAGAACATACAAGATCAGATGGCCCAGACTTGGCTGACCTGTGATATCCAGGGCAGAGATTCACTGTGCAGAAGGACGCCCATCCTTTGCCAACAAGCCCAATGGAGAAAACATGTACTTCCTTTCATTCAAAAATATTTATCAGAGGTTTCCCAAGTGCCAGCTAATGGACTACAAAGACACAACGGTGCACAAAATGCCATCCCTGACTCCAGATCACTGCCTGCCTGGGCAAGGAGACAACACAAACAGAGATAATTACAAAAAGAGGTTCTAAAGGCTTCTCTGGAGCCTCATTTTCCAGTTTCCATCATACATCTCTGACCATCTTCCATCAATGCCCCCTGCTTGCTGCTTAATCCTGGGGTCTGTCGACAGAGGCCTGCCTGTATTCTTACTCTGCACACCCTCCAAGCCACTCTCATACTCTTGCCAATGGAGACACTCCCTTCACCAATACCATGGGGAGCTGGATTAGCCAAAGCTATCCTAGTCCTTGGAAAACACACCACCTGGCACTCGTGCTCCTGAATCTTCAGACTGGCAGGGGAGTCTCTGATCACCCACATATCTGCTCCTGTGAGTTAAAGGAATGCTTATCAAGACTTAACTGAATTTATTCTTAAGCCCTATTTATGTCAGTAATACTTGCTATTTCAATTAATACATGAAACACAAGAACAAGAGTAGTTGTTTTCATGAAAACTAACTTAGCTCGCTAAAAATAGCCCACTGCCAAATTGGATGTGGGCAAGACAAGTGTAAGAGATGAGAGGAAAAAATATCACAAAAATCTGGTCCAGACTGCTTCACAAGGATCTTTTGTGTTCTACCCAATCTAAAAAAGAAAAAGAAACTGGAATTTGAACTCATTTCATTATAACTCGTGGTTTGTGTGAAGAAGGTGACGTGCGAGGGCAATCAGCAGACACATACCCTCTAAGAAAAAGCGTTCACCGCCACTGCAATATTGGTGAAAAAATTAACATTTTCATGGCTTAAGCTTAAACCAAATGTTTAAGGCACCTAAGTATAATTTCTTTACGTTTCTCCACTTGAACCTTTTTTTGGTGGGGGGGGGGGGTGTCAATTGGTCAATTGACCAACTACTGCCCTGTCAGAAGAAAGCTTATCTGTGGTGCCATGGACCCATGTGTTGGTGGCCATGTTTTCCCGTGGTCCAGACCGCTCTCCTAGACATCACTCTCTCCCTCTGCATTTCCCAAAAGGCGCTTCCAACTCCCCAGGGCAGTTTTCTATCCCTGGTGGAGTCTCAACCAGTGACTGGCACAGAGTGGGCACTCTGTGAATATTTATTGAATAAACTAGCTATTTAATAATGGAGAAAGCACCACAAAAATCAGAGAATCCATGTCCATTACGAGGGCACTAAGTCTAGTACCATGGCGTCTTGCTCAACAGAATGATGAAAGCCTTCTCTGGCTAGATTCAGTCTTGCCCTCTTGCCAAGAAACCAGGTATCTGTCCAATTCAAGTTAAATGAAGAGCCAAGAAATTGTCAGATAAATCTGACCAATAGGAGTGATTTAGACACATTTCTATTGGTTACTTCACTGAATAAAATGAGTCCTATTTTTTAGCACCATTGTTCAGCTTTTTAGTTTTTTTCCCTGCTTGTTATCTATCTACGCCAATAGGTATCTACAGCTATCCATCTGTCTATCTGCCTATCATCTCTTTGTTTTGTGTTAACTTTTTTTTTTTTAACGTTTATTTATTTTTGAGACAGAGAGAGACAGAGCATGAACAGGGGAGGAGCAGAGAGAGGAGACACAGAATCTGAAACAGGCTCCAAGCTCTGAGCGGTCAGCACAGAGCCTGATGCAGGGCTTAAACTCATGGACCGTGAGATCATGACCTGAGCCGAAGTCGGATGCTTAACCGACCAAGCCACCCAGGCGTCCCTGTTTTGTATTAACTTTTGAAGGAAGTGGCTGGTTTTTCAAGTGCCTTTAGCAAAGGATGCTAAAAGGCATCTTAAATTTGTCTTAGGGTTTTATCTGATATCTTTAAATGAAACTAGAGATAGGGTTTTCGAAATAAACAGATCTTCTGAAAATTTTGATGGATTTCGGTGAACTCTGCTAAATGTGTACAGGTTCCAGAAAGAAAATGTCTCAGGAAAACAGTGGCTCCATTCTATCTTCAATGACAAGGTGTAAGCACGGCGCACAGACCAGGTGCAACTGGTCTGCTGTCACCCTTGGGGAATATAGTCCTACAGAGAACCAACCTGTGAGTCAGTTTTTCTTCTAGCTTTGCACTTTTATAAGCTGGTTCCCATCATCCTGGGCTGGGATCCCCTGAGTGGCCACCAGATGGGTTTTTTCAAACAACAAGGATGTTGTTTGGGAAACCACAACGGGAGGAGATCCAAGTCCTGGCAGAATGGCCTCACCACCTATGGAGGAATGTTTCATCTGTGACCACTTCTAAGTTTTCTCTCGTGGTCAAGTTGGTCGTAAAATGAAAGAGGTTCCTTTGCTCACACTGCCAGACTCTGCTGGCCAGAGGACCTCGTCTCTCAGGAGACAAAACTATGTTTAAAACAGTGCTCAGAAAAGCTGACTATGCCGTCGATAACCATATGCCTACACAGTGTGCTATGTTGGTGTTTCACTACGCTGGCCCCAGAGAAGGACTTCCCCAAGGAATGTTCCAGTCAGCAAGATCAGCCAAGAGTGGGATTCTTGGATTTCTGGAGCCTGTTTCTAACACAGATCATGCTTGATCTAGTTTAAAATGTTCAAATGCTAACTAAGTGCCTCATAAATTTACAGTTTGATGAACTAGCATTGGGCTGGGAGTCCTGATATTTGAGGTTTACATAAACTACTGTTTAGGCTATTTTTAGATTAAATTCAGGATTACTTGACTGAGAAATGTATGTTGTTTTAGGTTTATGTCCCAGGGCATCTATTACTTCTGGCAACATTATATTTAACAAGAAGGAGTAGCATTAAGCGAACACAGTAATTCTGACTCTAAGTAACAGTGGGGTTAAGGACACGGACATGCCTCATGTCACATGTGACTGAGATTTATTAGACACAATCACAACTTAATGGCCTTGAGTTGATTTTATCTTAAAACAAGTAACACATTGCTTCTGTATTAGCTTTAGGAAATCCAATATGTACCATGCAGGGAGTTCTAAGAGAATCCCTATAATGTTTCACCCCTCCTAGCTTCACCCCAAATCCTGAAAACCATGGAGACAGCTGTGTGTTTTAGGTTTGGTATATCTGCCATCTTGAAAGTGTTGGTTTTACCTGGCTCTGAGTCTGTTTCTCAGAAGCTTTGGGATTTTGACAACAGGTATACAATGAGGTCCCACCTCCCCTCCAAACAGGGAACCTGGGGAAATGGCTCCCGTGACGTAGCCTCCACACTGAAGGGGCTGCTGGCCAACCCAGGCCAACCCTATTAGCCCTCTGGGCATACTGACAGTCCATTTTCAGTAAGTGCTCACGGATGCTGCAGTAATAGGGATGGCTCATGGCAGTTTCTAGGAAATAGTAGTTAGATTTGTATTAATTCATATTACTTAACAGTAACAACTAACACATCAGCTTTATACTGGAAGGAAAATTCTCGACTGTCAATACTTCTTTGACAAGAACCACACTGTGCCCTCAATCTTCAGCTACTCAGAAACGTCACTTGCAAGTATTAAAAGTCACTAGGGGTAACAGGTCGCACTCATTTATGCAGCTTAAATTGTCATGATCATCAATAACCCGATTCAGAGGGAACAAAACAAGTAGGCAACAATAACATCAAAATCCTCTCCCCGCCAGAGGAGTTTTTGTTTCTGTTTTTGTCCAAGGAAATGAGCCTATCAGTCTTCAGGGATTCAGTAGCAATGCAACCAGCAGAGTAGATCTGGGGTCTCTACAGACTCAGCTTTGCCTCCTACACACACAGGATCATCACAGTAAGAATGATCCTAAGTCACCATGAAGTTTGGATCACCAGTGGGTAAATAATGATCAGCACAGCGTTGGTGTTAAGTGTGCTTTGCTGTAGTGGATTATATCGCAGCAGCTGACAATGGTTAAGACACATGCAGTATACACCGTCTCTCTTCACTCGCCAGAGCACAAAAGTAATGAAAACACTCAAGTTCCTGAATTTACGTATAAGGGATTTTGATGTCAAGTATATGAGTCAGGTCTGTCTCCTCCTTCTGCCTGGGCTTGTGTATTGTGTGTTTATACATACAGAAGATTCCCATCAAACGGGCTCTAACTTTTCATTGAACAAAAATGCAATTGACTGTGTTGAGAGAGAGGTCAAGAGAGAAAAAGAAAAGAGAGAAGGCGTGCATAACCTGAGTGATTCTGGCCCTCACTCTGGTCCCTGAGCGTGTACATGTGCATGTGCAAGAGCGTGCATGTATGTGTGAGTGTGCAAGAGCGTGCATCCCCTAACACAGTGGGACAGCTCTGTGTATCTGCCCTCCTCTCAGGAGGTCTCTGGGCCGCTCTGTGTGAGTGCAGCACGACGCTGAGGGTGATTCTGGTGTTTCACAACACACATTTGCATGCAACATGGGCACAAGGTATGAAGGCTTGACAGGTGAAGTTTAAATTTTATCTGATGCTTGAAGAAATGGCTGCCGGTTCCAACAGGGGCAGAAGATCAGGTGTGACGGCCTTGGTGTCGGGTGCCTGAGGCGCACCTCCGAAAAGCAATTTTTAAAGGTAATGTTGATAACTATTTTCACCTTTTATTCCTGTTTAAGAATACACTCTGTACAAACAGTTGCAGTATCACTGGGCCATCATTTGGCCTGAGTATCTTCACTTCTATTTCCATTTGTATCTTTGTACCCTCCAGATAAAGCAAACACTTCCTTCATTCTTTTTTGTTTGTTTGTTTTTATTATTTTGTTTTAATGTTTATTTATTTCTGAGACAGAGAGAGACAGAGCATGAGTGGGGGAGGGGCAGAGAGAGAGGGGGACACAGAATCTGAAGCAGGCTCCAGGCTCTGAGCTATCAGCACAGAGCCCGACGCGGGGCTTGAACTCACAGACTGCTAGATCATGACCTGAGCTGAAGCCGGACGCTCAACCGACTGAGCCACTCAGGCGCCCCACTTCCTTCATTCTTGATGAGCCCCTTTGGGGCTGTAAAACTAGGCTGATGTGCTTCAGGTCACACACCAGGCCAGACTCTTTTTTCTGAGACTATCTTTCCAGGCCAGGTAGGCCACAGCAGGCACGGTGGCTCTCGATGATGAGGCTTCTCCCCTTCTGGCACCTTCCCCCATAGACTCCCTTCTGCTTGGACACATTGCACACAGAGCAGCTGGCTTCCAATTTTCTGATAGTTTAATGAACATATGCAAACAAAGAGATGATACTAATTCAAAGGGACACATGCACTTCTATGTTCATAGCAGCATTATCGACAATAATCAAATTACGGAAGCAGTACGAGTGCCCATCAACAGATGAATGGATAAAGAAGATGTGGTGTATACATATAGAATAGAATATTACTCAGCCATAAAAAGAATGAGAACTTGCCATTTGCGGCAACATGGATGGAGCTAGGGAGTATAACGTTACGTGAAATTAGAGAAAGACAAATACCATATGATTTCACTCATATGTGGAATTTAAGAAAGAAAACAAATGAACAAAGGGAAAGAGAGAGAGAGAGAGAGAGAGAGAAACTAAGAAACAGACTCAACCCTAGAGGACAAACTGTTACTAGAGAGGTGGGGTGGGGGGAAATGTGTGAAACAGGTGAAGGGGATTAAGAGCACATTGATCATGATGAATGCTGAGTAAGGGACAGTATTGCTGAATCACTACATTGTACACCGGAGTCTAACATAACAGTGTATGTTAACTAATTTAAAGTAATTAAACTAATTTAATTAAAATTTAAAACTTAATAAAAAAAAAGCTATGTAGAAAAAAATTTCTGTTGCAAGTAGATAGTTTATGAGTAGACTACAATTCAACCCTAGTAGATGATGTAAGCGTAGACACGCCAAAAAACATACACACCCAGTAAAGGGTATCAAGATTTGGGTTTCTCTCAAGAACTGTCAAAATGAAAGTCTGATTGTGAGCGTGTGTGTTTCAGGATAGTGGTCATCTCGTAATTCCTGTTAAAGGCTTTTGAAATAAAATGAATTCTGAAAGAATCTGCTAACAAGGTGAAGTTTTCAATGATAACATACCTTAAAGAAAAAAGAAAAAGGAAAAAAGAAAGAGATGATATGAAACCCCATTCTCATCATGCAGAAGCAAGTGCTATATTTGAGGGTCCTGGCTTTGGAGTCGCACAGACCTGGATGAGGATTCCAGCAACGGTGCACCTCCAATTCCTCATCTACGACTACACAGGGACAAAATCTTAATGCCACTCATTTATTTGTTCCTTCATTCAACAAATATTCATCAGGTATCTTCTACAAATAGAAGTCTGGCAGAGGCTAGACCCCTGCCTTCGTGGAGTCTGTATTCTAAAGGACTGGAAGTGAGGCATACGTGGGAACACACACACACACACACGCTTGAGGGAAGAAGGCTACAGTCCCCAAACTGCAAACCCGGTGCCCTCAGAGAGCCACAGAGTTAACGAGGGAGGTGGGGAGATGCCACACCAAAGGGAAGGTGGGCTCATGGTGAACGGAAAAGGTGCTACTCTGTCAAATGCCTTTAAATTCCATTTTTTGCGGCGCCTGGGTGGTTCAGTTGGTTGAGCGTCTGACTCCTGGTTTCCACTCAGGTCATGATCTCACAGCTTCGTGGGTTCGAGCTCCACATCGAGATCTGCGCTGGCAGTGTGGAGTCTGCTTGGGATTCTCTCTCTGCCTCCCCCTCTCTCTGCCCCTACCCCACTTGTGCTGTCTCTGTCTTTCAAAATAAAATAAATAAACTTAAAAAAAAAATCCATTTTTCTTTTGCAGTGAGCTAACTGAATAGAACAGGTCTGTCCTGGCAGATGTGGTGCAGGGACTGGAGTAAGGTCCCTGAAGAGCAGCTTTGTGGGAGCCCCAGAAGCCCAACTGCTCTTGGGAGGAAGTCATCCCGTCCAAGACTGCAGACACCCCCCAGGACACCTGTGAAGGATAATCACTGATGACCACTGGTCTATACCACTCATTGCCCTTTGTAGGAAGAGCACGAAGATGGGGGCCCATGGCACAGCCTCCTGTTTCTTTACATCTCCCAGCGGCAGATCTAGGTTTGAAAGCACACACCAGTCACACTCTTGCTTGTTTCTCTGTGCATCCAGCAGCCTGGGGCTGGTGAAGCCTTGAGGCACACAGGCCTGGAGGGCTGAAGCTATTGCCATCTTAGTGAAAACCGTTTCCTGGCTCTGATAACTCCTACTGGCTCTCCAGCCCCCATGCTTCTGGTCCTGCCCTCACCTCCCCAACCCATGACAAAGATAGTCCTTGAACTGTGACATGGGCCACGCTTCCCTGCTCCACAAGGTCTCAGGGCAGGGCTGGGCACATGGCAGGGCTCGATAAATGGCTATAGAACAAAAGCAGCACGTGAACATCTAGGTCCATATGACAGCTCACCAAGCACCCAGAATACAGGCTACCTGTGGTGTCCTTCCTCTGCCTCATAAACACAAGGATGACTCCAGGATGGGATGGTCCCCAACATGAACACATGAACAAATGAGAGGCACCTTCTTGGGACGCCCATAGCCTTCTGTGCATAGGGCCCTTACTGCTTAAAGCATTCTGTGAGTGCGTCCAGAGCGAATGTTTCCGTACGCTTCAATCAAATGATGTTCAAAAATTTTACAAAAAAAATATCTACAAAGGTATGTTGGGTTTCTGACCCGGGAAGATATTCTATAAAAGGGGAGAAGGGCATTTGAAGCGGATTCCTGGTAGGCATTCCAAAGATGCTACGAAAGGTAGCTACATTGATAGAATAAGGATGTACCCTCCCAAGGTGACTACTTAGAAGTGACAGCACTGATTCGGATGGAAAGGCCGTAAGTGTTAAGAAAAAATTCCATCTGTGTGGCGCCTGGGTGGCTCGGCCAGTTAAGCCCCTGACTCTTGATTTTGGCTCAGGTCATGATCTCGCGGTTGGTGAGATGAAACCCCACACTGGGCTCTGCATTGACAGTGTAGAGCCTGCTCAGGATTCTCTCTCTCTCTCTCTCTCTCTCTCTCTCTTTCTGCCCCTACACTGCTTGAGCTCTCTCTTTCCCAAAATAAATAAATAAACATTTAGAAGAAAACAGAAACTCTACCTATGACAAGGTAAACAGACTAATAAGCCAATTTTCCTTCTTTCCTCTTTGTGTGTGTGTGTTTCCAGAATTATCTCAGATATTTTAAGAACTTTACTCCCATTATGCGTTTGGCTTGTTGAGTTCCACAAAAAGTCCTTTCAGTTTGGGACTGCACTCAATGAACTAATTAATTTGGGGAGAACTAGAATCACTAAAGTTTCGAGTCTTGCCATCCTGGGACACAGGCACCTCTTTATCTTTTCAGGCTTTCTTAAGTGACCTCTGGCAAAGTTTTATTTTGTAAAGAAAGGTATTACATTTCTTATTAGCATCATTCCTGGGTATTCCATATCTCTGGCAGATGTGTGGAATGAGGTTTGCTTATCATTCTTCTGTAACTGATCTGCCTATGTATAGGAAAGCCATAGATTATTCTATATTGGTCTTGTGATTTGCACCATGATGAACACTTATTGTTTGCAATAGTCTGTCAGATGATTCTTTAAAAAAAAATTTTTTTTAATGCTTTTTATTTTTGAGAGAGAGACAGAGACAGAGTGCAAGTGGGGTAGGGACAGAGAGAGAGGGAGACACAGAATCTGAAGCAGGCTCCAGGCTCCGAGCTGTTAGCACAGAGCCTGATGCGGGGCTTGAACCCACGCACTGTGAGATCATGACCTGAGCTGAAGTCGAACGTTCAACCGACTGAGCCACCCAGGCGCTCCTATCAGATGAGTCTTTTACAACATGCAGATAACGACCACTCTGACTCTTCCCTTTCAATGTGTATACCTCATTTCTTGCCTTATGAAATTTGGTAGACTTCCAAAACAATGTAAAATATTGTTAGTTACCACATGGGCACCTTTACACTGGTCCCAAGTCAAATGGAAATGCTATTAATACATGCACACTGAATACACCTGCTCTAGAGGACTTCTAGGTAAACTGGCTCAACTTAAGGACATTTTCTTCTAAATGATCATTTCAGGACTTCTTCACTGCCATTTCAAAGTAAACACTAAGAGAGTTTAACATGGTGGACAGAGTGATGGTCCAAGGAGAAAGAGGTCATTGCTAGTGTTAAAGATTTGCCCTAATTAGTTTGGGGACCTAAGACAAGGTTCCAATCATATCAGGACTGTCTTCCCAGCTGGGAAGTGAGGAGCTTGAACCAGATGACTATTAAAAGGTTTTCCAGTTCAATTGGAACGTATTATGTATGCCAAGTGAAATAAGTCAGTCAGAGAAGGACAGATATCATATGTTTTCACTCATATGTGGATCTTGAGAATCTTAACAGAAGACCATGGGGGAAGGGATGGAGGAAAAATAGTTACAAACAGAGAGGGAGGGAGGCAAACCATAAGAGGCCCTTGAATACAGAGAACAAACTGAGGGTGGATGGGGAGGTGGGGGAGAGGGGAAAGTGGGTGATGGGCATTGAGGAGGGCGCTTGTTGGGATGAGCACTGGGTGTTACATGTAAGCCAATTTGACAATAAATTATATTATAAATAAATAAATAAACATTTAAAATGATAATAATTAAAAAAAAACAAGGTTTTCTAGTTCAAGATGTAATCATTTCATGATTCTTAATCTGTAGAACTGAATACAATTTAAGGTAGAGTTGCTATTCAGTCTTTTAATAAGAGCTGACTGAACATAATCTTGCACCAGGCATTTTTGGGGCACCAGTTTCACAGCAAGGAGTGGCACACACAGGCCTGCCCGCAGAAATCTCACGGTCTGGCAGGGATCACAGATAAATCAATACGTTCTGACCCATGCTGTCCAGTGAAACTTTCTGTAATGGAGGAAAAATCTCCCTGTGTGCTGTCCAACATGGCCACAGACCACAGGTGGCTACTGAGTGTTTAAAATGTGCTATGTGACCAAAGAATGGAAGTTCTGATGATACGAAATTTTATTTAAGATAAATTTCAAGATCCACCTGTGGCTAAGTGCCAACTCGTTGGACCGTACAGCTGTAGCCAATAATGCCATTGAACTAATTTGAATACCACCATTGTGCTAGGAGCTGTGGATATCATACACTGGTGTAAGAGTATATCCATGTCCACAAATTACTTACAGACTTACAGATTCTGGGAGAAAGAAGACAAGCTGATGACACACCTGGAGAAGAATTAGTGGCCAGGCGTAGCTATCAGGAGCTAAGAGCCATCTTAGAGAAGGGAAACTTCCACACATCGTCTCATAGTGACTTCTTGTACGACCTAACTTATGCCTACTTTTTCTGCCTGCTGCTGGTTATGCTGCTGGTACCACCTGTGAAAAGTCCTCCAAATCCCTGGGCTGGAGGGTGAGGTATTGGAAGAGCCTGGATATCCTCTGAGAGCTTTTCACAGCATCCAAGAAAATGAAAGAACATCAGCCTAAGTCGATTTTGACAAGAAGGTGCCTGGAGAGCAAATAAAATCTCCAACAGAAAGAGGGATGCCTCTTCTGTGCAACTAAACCTGGGACATTCTCAGTATCAAATCCATTTAGTCAAGGAGTGACATAAAAGAATGTGCCTTTGCTGATTGAAAAAGTGAATGGTAAGATGTTAAGTTCTGTGAGGTTCTCCTTAGCTTTTTAAAAGGAGAACATTTACTGGGGAAAAAAAAACCATTATTTTTACTTCAAAGGAAGACTACAAAAGCACTGAGCTCTTCCAAAAATAATCATAGACACAATGAATGCCATCCTGGCCTCGGAGCTGTTGTCCCTTCTGTGGCCTGCTCTGGGCCTACAATGCAGAGATGCTCCCAGCCAAGGGTTGGTGTGACCTGTTGAAGTTCAGAATGCTGTGAAGCCCATGTAGACACCATCAGCTCCAGAGGCCAGCAGCATAATAAGGCTGACATCCCTGTGATGTGCTCCCCCCACCCTCCCAAATTGCATGATGGTTCACTGGGCCTCCTGTTCTCCATCAAGTCTATGGTGGGTCCTCCTTTGGCTTAGCTGTATTTGATGGAGGCATGCATGGGGCATGGGAATGAGGTAGGGAAACTGAAAGACTCCCTAAAAAATCTGCCTGTTGCCCCTTTTCCTGCTTCTACTCTTGCTAGGACTTGAACCCTCACTCCACTTTACCCATGCCTCATAGTACAAATAGTGTATGTCCTCCTTATAGGGGACAGGGAGTTAATGATTTCTCTAGAACAGGCAACATCTAAGGAGGAACCAGTGAGAATGACCAGACAAAGCTACCATGTGTGTATTCCAGACCACTGGTGCTAAACAGCTGGAGGACACCAAGAGCCCTGGGTCCAAGGAATAACACCTAGACCCTTGTCTTTGTTCTAACTGGTTCCTGGATGCCTGGGGGACTTTATACCAGACTATCACCCTCAGTAAAAAAAAAAACCCAGGCCCCAAAGAAAAGACTTGTGCTCCATTCCTTTCTGAGTCTCCCAGATGCTCTGTATCTCCTCTCTCTAAATCTTCAACGAACTCTGTGCTGACTCCTATTTGATTTCCATCCTGCATAAAACCAAGGACCCTCTTGGCTGGGCCTGCGGGATCCCCTCTGCATCCGAGGACCTGGCCTGCCAGCATCAGGAAGCGTTCTGAGAACCCAGGCTGATTCAGCGTAAGTGGGTCTCAGCTCCACTCACTTTTCCTGGTCTGCCAAAGGTGCATTGCAATGATGGGGGAACCAACCCCAAACTTTCGTTCCCGGGTGGATCTACAAGGAGACCACGTGCCCAGCTTGGCGAGCAAGACCATAACAGAGAAGTTGAACAGCACAAAGTGTTTCTCTTTCGATAAACGTGCTCCCAAGGTCCTGCCAAGGAAAGACTGTGCTGTCCCTATCACGGCACTTACTTTGTGAAAGGAAACTGGGAGGTTGGGTGAGAAAGACAAACACATGCTTTCTGCTTTTTGGTCTAAAGAGTAATTAGCTTAAGGGGGCTGCAGACACCGGACTGGAATAGGGCAGAAAATGGAAGGACAGCTAAAACCTTCCAAAGACGTAAATTCTGGGCTAATCCATCCTACCCTCCAGACGTCAAGAAGGAACTTGCAGTTAACAATGGATGGCACAACTGATGTGCAAATGGAGAGCACTATCCCAGTTTTAGGGAAATATATGGCCACTTCCAATCCTACAGAGCTGGGCTCTGCACAATGCCACAGAGGCAAGCACTTCAGGGAGCCAAGGTCAAATCTCCTGGTCCCTCTGCAGTGGGTCAAATCTCCATTGCCCAGCTCCACAGTGAGGTAGAGAAGGGAGAAGAATGTGGTTCCTTCTCTTTCCACTTCCAGTATCCAACACCCAGGGTTACCTGTCTGCTCCTGTCCTCCTTGAGTCCCTGATTCAGAGGAACCTTCCCTTTCCTTCCCTGCTCCCCAAAGCAGTTTGCATTTTAACACAGTCAGCCTCAGCACATCCATCCAGAGGAGCGACTGTAATGGCAGGTGTGTTGGGCACTGTGGTAGTGGATGAGGCAAAGAGGGTAAAAAACGGTGGGATCCAAGGGCAGGCTTTGCTCACCACACTCACCAGAGTGGAGATTCATACCCTCCTGTGTCAGCTGAAGGCTGCCGTTCACTACGGTCTGAGCCAGGCAAGCCCAGAGGATATGGAGGCCCTAAGTTGACACCCTAATCGTGTGCTCATTCATCTACCAACACCAACTCCATGCCTGTCACATACCAGGCACGGCTCAAAGCACCCATGTGCCCATGGGACATGCATCAAAGGTGCAGACAAAGGTGGCTCTCTCTCTGAACATGGATGCTCAATGGGACGCTAACAGTGGGAACTGGGAAAGCAGATGCGATACGATGGTGGCCTCCCGCCTAAGAAGGAGAGAGCACCCAGAAAAGCAAAGAAACAGTGTTTTCATTGTTCCAGTACCCGTTACATATATTGCCTCACTCACAGGATACCTTACTGTCCCCACTTCACAGAGGAGGGAAATGAGGCCAACGGAGAGGGAACTGAGAAGATGAGAAGCTTGCCCAGGGTCAAATAGCTGATAAATGGTCAAGCACAATTTGAGCCTGTGCAGTCTATACTCTGAACTTGCATGCATGGCCCAGCCCTTTGAGGATGAAATTTGCCTCCACACCCAAAGGAGAGCAAACGATGGGACCTGCTAACCCATGCAGGAGTGGCTTGTCTTGAAGGTCGAGGGGCTGGCAGGGAGCCCTCAGAATACTATGGACTGGATATGAAAACCCCTTTTAGGATTAGCAGTGGAAAGCCAAGAGGCACTGGAGGGCTCAAGGTCTACTGTCAGGGCAATGCCAGTAAGACAGTATGGAGAAGAGGGGCCTACAGAGTGTGGACATGGCCTTGCGGAGAACAGGTGCTGGGCAGCAGCCAAGAGCCTTCCTGGGCTCAGCTTGGAGGAATCACACCTCTGGTTCTCTGGGGACTGAGACACTCAGGAGAGGATTCAGACTTGGTCTCCTTCTGGACACCTCCTAGTTCTCTTACCTGAAGCATGCATCTGAGACATTGCTAGCACACACCCTACCCTCCAGCCTTCCCATAAATACCTGAGGCTCAGAGGAGATGGGCAGGAGAGGGACACAGACATATCCAGGGTTATGAAAAGCTGGGGGGGGGGGCCACGTTAAGGTTGGAGAATGACTCAAGGAGCGTGAGATCAGGGTGGGGAACCTTGAAGTTTTTGTGATCTCTACCCATCCTCTCCTTTTTGATATTTGAAAATTTTGCACATTAAAAAGATATTACTAGGAGACTGTCACTCAGGATACTGACTCCTTTTCTGGTTGAGACCTAGGCTCTAAAGAGCCACAAGATTTGAGGCATTAAGGCTTCCTGAAGCTCCTCTGTCTGAGCCAGGGTGGAAACCAGAGCCCAAAGAGAGATGCCCACCCAGTACCTTTCTGCCAGCAGCAGCAAACACTTCCAGGAACCAAGGGTTTCCTGCCAGCTGGTCTGAAATCAGATTTCTGGTCTACCTCCCAGGTTCTGCCTTAATCCAACCCAGCCACCTTGTGAACAGCAATGGGAAACAGTGTCTAAAGTTTGAGAGGATATCACATTAGAAATCCTTCAAAGGTCCTCTATGGACTTGAAGATGAAATTTGGTGTAGTGTTGGAAAACCTCATAATCAGGCCTCAAATGACCATCTTTTAGATTTACCTAGAAGAAATGCCGTACGTTCATTGGTTTTGTATTGGCCTCCCCCACCCCCACCAAGGAACAGAAGGACAGTATTTTTCTCCTTTTTAACCACTGGCATCCCTTACCTAAACAAGAGTATTTTCAAGTCCACCTAGACTTAGCAACTTTGATTTGCTTGGAAGCTTGGATTTAATAAGCTTTCCATTCGCAAACGGTGGCAACTGCCTGATTTCTCAAGGGAGGGTTTTCCTCAGCCGATAGGAGAAGGCCTGGCTTGGATAAGTGTATGGTAGAAATTGAAAAGAGACAAGGGGGTAGGAGATGAAAACGGAGTCTCCCCACCCCACCCCCCCACCCCAGTGGCAATCTCAGTCACTAATTCTTCTAGGGGCTGCTGTGTTAATGGGTACTGGAAACCAGCCCCCAGCACTTCCTAACCCCTTCAAAGGCAGTGCAGAGGAGGGGATTAGCTGACCTGCAGGAGGGACCTGCTGCCCAGAGAAAACCTGCAGCTTCTCCAAGTTCAAAGACCCCTGAGGGACATCAAAGGGCACAGGATGCTCCAGGCAGCAGAAACCCTAAGGATAGGCTGCTTCCTGCTCCTAATGACCATCAACCCCTTCCTTTCCTTAAAAACCACACATCAGGAGGGGCTTTATGGCCTAATTATTTGGACTCTGCCTTTTCCACCTTTCCTGGGGCGGGGGGGGGGGCGGTTGGATTGAAAATGTGGGGGGAGGCATGTGTATCCCCCTCCCTTCCTCACAGAACTGTGAAATGTATGCTATGGGTCAGCAGGCCTGAGAGGGGTGCAGCCCCAAACAACTGCAGCCCCACAGCAAGCACTGTATGACTCCCATAAGACCCCAGGGGCCACTCCCACAAAGACCCCAGGGCCTTTGCTCAGGCCCTTCACCTCTCTGTGGATGTCCCTTCCCACACTTCCTACCAGCTGAAGTCCTCTTCTTTCTGTAAGGCCCAGAGGGCAGATAACTGCCTCTCTGTAGCTGCCCTTGACCCTGCCCAAGGATCCCTCTAGCCTGAACTGCCAAGCACCATGGCCCTTCTCTCAAGACTTCCCTAAAGGCAAAACTTGTCATTCTTCTTTACTCCTCAAAACAGCCCAGAGCCTCCCCACAGTCTGGCCCGGTGCTCACCACACAGAAGGTGCGGATAAGTGTTAGTTAAGTGATAGAATAATAAATGATAGAATAAAATAAGTGATAGAATAAATTGAACAAAACCAAGTTGAGTGTATCTAAGAGTTTCCCCTAAAAGCTTTCACCCTCGTGGGTCTAGGGTCTCTTTGCTATATTTAGGTGGCAGGGTCAGTCTGAAAACATCACAGAATTCTTGTGGGTCCTTCCTCCTGCAAGTGTAATAAATCAGAAGCAAGCCGCCACACCTTCCATCTGCAACAATGGGTTCCCTGTCCTTCTTCTCCAGCTGTAAAGCAGGTTATGTCCCACCTAATGAAATTGAGCACTAGAGACAGAGAATTTCAGAGACCAATTCTATAGTCTTGCAACCAAGAGGGACCTGGCTCAATTTCTGCAGAGCACTGGCTCTCAAACACAGTCATGCAGTGGAATCTCCAGGCGATCCCTAGAAAACACTACCCCACCAGCAGAGGTTCTGATTTCACTGGTATGAGGCATGACCTGAGTGTCAGATTTTTAAATGCTCCCCAGTGATGGTCAAGTCCATTAGGACCGCTGCCACAGTGTTGACCAAGTGGCTCTTGATGAAGGAGCATAAGGCAAGCTGACAGGCTGCAACCTGCCCCCCCCACCAGGTGCAATATGTGTGATATTCCTTCTCAGGCACTCCAGGCTGCCCAAGAACAAAGGAAAGGGGGAAAACAAAGGGCTAACTAATAGAGATCATAGTCCTGCAGGACCTATGTCTCCATCACCCCTCCATAGTAATGTGGGAAACAAAGGAGAAGAAAATGGCAGATAGAACTAAACTTCCTTATAACCCACTAACAAATACTTGAGGCTGGCAGAGTAAAACATTTCCCCAGGAACTCCCTCCTGTCTTAATGCTTTGCTAGAGGGAAAAACAACCTTAGGCCTCCAGTATCCTCTGAGTCTTCTTCAGCATATGGAAATCTCACTGGAAACTTCCCCTGGACTTCCCCTAAGAACCCCACAGTATATAACCAGTCTCTCCTCATGTCCCAGGGCAGCTCTTCCTGCCCATGGGTCCTGTCCCCGTGCTTCAATAAATCACCTTTCTGCAGCAAAGACGTCTTGAAGAATTCTTTCTTGGTCATCGGCTCCGGACCCCATGAACCCACTATCACCCCAAAAACCTCATCAACTCTCAGACTTCAGTGCACACTAGAATCCCCTATCAGGGCCTGTGAAAACTCAGAGGGCTGGGCCCCACCCCAGAGTTTCTGATTCAATAGGTCTAAGGGGACTGGGGATGGGGTGACAGGGAGGGGGATAATGATTTGCATTTCTATTAAATTCCCCAGGGATGCACAGCTGAGAGCCACTATTGATGGTTTTACCAAGTGTCCCACATTGGCCTTGGGTGACAATCACCTAAGAAACTTTGAACACACCAATACCTGGGGCCCATCTCAGACCAAGTGAATCAGGATTCCTGAGCCTGTGGCCAGCACCTGTATTTTTGAGAGGCTCCCAAGTGAGACCGGTGTACCTCCAGAACTAAGAACGTTGCCTCCAGAAACAGGCTGTCCATTAAGATGGTGGCAGGGGACCACACAACAGCTTCTTCCTATGCTGAGCGGAGATGGGCCTCCACGCAGCTTCCATGCACAGACCCCACGCCTGCCTTCTTAGTGAGCACGGACCAGAACCCTCACTCTTCATGCTGTGACGGAGTGCAAATATTTGAGATCACACTCTTGCCCTCCTTTGCTCTTCCCTCCTCTTGCCCACACATTCCAGGGAGAAGCCCACATTGGTAAGAAAGAGCAGGACTTCTCATCAAACTTTTGGCCAAGCAACAAAAGGTTTAGGGACAAACCCTTCTTGGTTAGTCAAAGTCAAAATCCTAACTGTACTTTATTTCTGCCTGGATTCCCAGATTGGAGGCAAGACCGAGGGAGCGCATTACTGTTGGTAGATTCTGGACACACACACACTACAAGGCCCAAACGTATCATCTGTAAATTCGACCCTGATGGTGAAGATTCTAAGGAACAGACCAATTTCGGGAATGGGACTCCCCCAATTGCTAAATTATTAAATGTTAGTCTGTGTGACTTTCCGTGAAGTATTCTGGGTCCTGTATATATAGACTCATTGTTTCTCTAACACCAAGGGTTTGTCTGAGAAATTTCAACACAGTTGAGACCTTGGGGGCTTTGTTACTGCCATTTCTTTTTCCCTTTCTTTTTCTTTTCTTTTTTTTTTTTTTTTTTTTGAGGCTCTTAAGCAATACTTTTTATCTTAAAAGAGAAATCTTCGCTTCTCCTAGTATAAATTATAGCTTCTTACAGTAATCACTACTGCTTAACTGGCATTCAATTTACAGGATAAAAATATATTCTTTTGGCCGCCTTAACGACTGTGTACACAGCTTGTCCTCAAACCCTCTCTGAGTTTTGGCTCAGAGCAGCTATCATGTTAAGAGGATGGAATGCGGTTTCAAGCAATGCCAGGAGTATTGCATAAGCGATAATTGATATTTTTACTAGCGGCAACTTTGTAGTTGATAATGGGTTATTAAAACAGGAAAAGAGGCCCTCCCCACAGAATCCCATCTGAGATGTAAAAGGAAAGGTGTTCCAGACAAAAAGCCCCTAGGTGTCAATAAAGGGTGGTTCTGGCAGGTCCCATATCTTCCAGAATGTGCAGCCCCAGGCAGAAAGCAGCAGAGAAGAGTAACCTCCTTGTTGCAGGGTCTCCACGGCTGAGGCCAGGGCAGAGGCTGCCTGTTCACCCAGCCACACGCGACCCGGCTCTAGCTGGGACTCTGTCACGCTTTTGGAGTGAGGCAGGGACACAGAAAGAGCAAGGGTACCAAGTGTCCTGCCATCCCTGCTCCTTTTCAAAAAACGATTTTGATACTGGCTTTTATTGAAATGTCTGCTTTCAACCCTTCTGTAAACCTAACAGATCAGCGTCAAATCTGGCAACCCCAATGGGGCGGAGGCTGACTGGTCTGAAATAGGAGCTGTCAAGGGCCAGCCATCCGTCCGCATCTTTGGCCACTTCCACCGCCCAAGCCGTATCCTCCAGGTAGGATGTCAGGGAGGCTTCACCTACTTGAAGGCATCAGAGGGCTCATCCACTGCAAATACCATAGGTTCCCCTACCCCGCCCCCTGCATTTTGAGGTTTTCAAGAGAATCCCAATTCTTTAGGCAAAGGAACCAATGCACTGATCCTTCGTGCAGCAAAGGAGGCTGAGGCAGAGCAGCAGCTGATGTGCAGGGGGTGGTGAGGGAAGGTGTGCCAGGGCAGGATGGAAACACCAGACCTTAGGGGTCACCTCTCCTCGCAGGTCACCTTTTGTCACTTCATTCTCACTCTCATGAAGTCACCAGCTCATGCTCAGTCTTCCTCGTATCGCGTCAGCACCGAGTCCAGCTGCAGGGGCCACACTGCTGCCGATGTGAGTGGCCCCCCAGGAGTCAATGCGGTGGCCCTGCTTTCTGCTTTGCAAGATTTCGTATGCTTTCTGTCCCTTCACCCTCCAGCTTCAACACAGACTCAGGCTTGTCAGTGTCACAGGCACAGAAATACTTTTTTAAGTTTCTTTATTTATTTTGAGAGAGAGAGAGGATGAACATGAGCAGGGGAGGGGCAGAAAGAGAAGGAGAGCGAAGATTTCAAGCAGCCTCTGCACCGTCAGTGCAGAGCCCGACATGGGGCTCAAACCTACGAACTGAGAGATTATGACCTAAAAGCTGAAATTGAGAGTCAGATGCTTAACTAACTGAGACACCCAGGCGCCCCTGCAAATACTGTTTTGTGGCCATGGCTTTTCTTTTTGGGGCACTGGAAGGAAGACAGCTGGAGGTGCAGGGCAGAGAGAGAGAGAGAGGGAGAGAGAAACAGAGACAGAGAGTGCCCAAGGTGGTGGAAACAGTGATAGACTGACCTGCTGTTTGTTGTAAGAATTCCCTGGAACAAGGCTGTAATATCCTCCAAAAACAAGGTAAAGGCCCTGTGCCTGGGCCATGAGGCCAAAGTCAGAATGACCCACACAGGTATGGATTTCCTCTGCCTCCACATCTTTCTTTCTGAGTCACCCTAAGTGTCCAGAAGAATTGTCTACAAGCTGTATCTTCAGCTGGTCAAGTCCTGGGGGCCTAGGGCCTACCTTCTTGCTCCCCACCTTCCCTGCTCCATTATGGTTCCAGAAGGCACCACAACAGCAACATAGATGTGTCTAAACCATAAAGGACCATCTCCGGGTAGAAGGAAGAGATGTGAGAAACCCCAAAGACCATAATGAGTGAAGGCTTTCCAAAGCCAACTCCTCCCGACCTTCTCTGGAAACAGAGAGAGCTCTTCAGAAGCAGGGAACACACTCAGCAACAATGTCCAAGTGCCTTTTCTCTGTCATCACAGGGAAAAGTCAAAGGGACAGCACCACACCAGAACCCGTGACAGCAGAGGCTCTTTTTCAAAAGCAACGTCACTGTGTAAGAATGAGGGAGCTCCACATCTTCTATGCTTCCGGGCTCACGAGACAGTCACCTGCCCACATGGGGAAGGCCATAGAATGATGGCAGGGAATGCATGCGGGACCCAAGGTATTTTACAAAAATCCCCTACCCCTGGACAAGCAGAGCAAGACTAACTCCATTTTGTGCTACACTCACCATCTCATGTATAACCCCCACATGACCTACTTATTGCTTAAGACACTCCCCCACCCTAGTCAAGCTGCTGAGCACACCCTTACTGGAAACCGGCTCATATAGGAATGCGGAACCCCTAACCGCCAAAGAATGTAAACCCCGCCTTTTGTCCGCCAAACTTGCGCACCAATTCTGACCAGAGTGATAGGCTAGTTCAAACAGTTACTATAGGGTAAATTGTAATTCAATTGGCCACCTGCGTGTGGACTGACATGAATGTGCAACTTTCTGTGTGTGTTACAATCTCATTGGCCACTGGCCCCCATAAAACTGCTACACCTTTTAACCTAGGGGTCCAAGTCCCTGCTCCGCTGTGTCGGGTATACTTGGGCCCAAGCTCGAGCTTGTAAATAAACCCTCGTGTGTTTGCTTTGGTATCGGCTCCTTGGTGGTCTCTCAGATTCGAAATTGGGGGCATTACATGCAGAAGAGTGGTTATTACTGACAGCGAACCGATGTGACCAATGGATGCGGGGAGCTTCGAACAGTGTGCGGCACAGCACAAGTGCTCTATTCCTGCAGCCACCACGATGACTGAGAGGAAGAAGACAATAATGGCAAGTGCTCAACATTAATGAGAACAGCCCTCAAACTTGGCTGTTTGTTGGAACCACCTAAGGAAGTTCAGAAAAATCCTCCCTGTGGGAATCCTGATTTAATTGGCATGAGGTGTGGCCTGGATATCTGCGTTTTAAAAATATCTTTAAGACATTCTCTCTCATTCTGAAATTTAAAATTCAGAATTAAAGGTGCACAGACAGCAAAAAGTGAAATATAGGGAGGTTCTGCGCCTCCCACTATGGCAACATCTTGTGTAATAACTGCAGTGCAACGTCAAAACCATGAAGTTGACGTTGGGACAATCCATAGTGCTTCTCCAGATCTCACCAGTTATATACACACTTTCTGTGCATGGAGGTGGTTCTGTGTAATTCTGTCACACAGCTTCCTGTAACTACCGCCTCAACCGAGAAATCAGAGCACTACCACAAGACTACCCTTTTTCGGCCATACTCACCCTTTCCCCCATCCCTTTAAACCCAAACAACCACCTGTCTGTTCCCCATCTCTGTAATTATGTTATTTCACAAATGTTATGTAAATAGGATCATGTGGTATTCATCCCTTCAAGACTGGATTTTCTTTACTCGGTATAATTTCTTAGGTGTTCATCCAAATGGTTGTGTGTATCCATAATCCATTCATTTTTTACTGCCGAGTAGTATTCTGCAACACGGAGGCTCTACCAGTCGTGTCGTCATGCACCCATGGAAAGACATCTGGGTAGTTTCAAATTTGGGGCTACTACGATGAAAAGCTAATATAGACATTCATGTGTAAGTTTCTAGGTAAAAGTAAGTTTTTTATTTTTATTTATTGATTTATTTTATTTTAGAAAGAGAGCATGAGAGGGGGAGAGGGGCAGATGGGAAGAGAAGGAGAGAATCTCAAGCAGGCTGCACACTCAGCACGGAGCTTGATGCAGGGGGCTTGATCCCACAACCCTGGGATCATGACGTGACCCGAAATCAAGAGTCAGACCCTCAACCAACTGAACCACACAGGAGCCCCAAAGATAAATTTTTATTTCTCTGGGATAGATGCCCCAGAGTGCAATCACCGGGTTGTATAGTAAATTTTAGGGTTTTTAATGTTTATTCATATATTTTTGACAGAGAGAGAGAGAGAGAGAGAGAGAGAGAGAGAGAGAGAGAGAGCGCAAGCAGGGAAGAGGCAAAAAGAGAGGGAGACAGGTAATCCCAAGCAGTCTCCGTGCTGACAGTGCAGAGCCTGATATGGGGCTCAAACCCATGAACCACGAGAACATGATCCAAGGCAAAATCAAGAGTCAGACACTTAACCACCTGAGCCACCCAGGCACCCCAGTAAATTTTAGTTTTAAAAAGAACTGCCAAACTCTGTTCCAGAGTGGCCCTAGCATTTTACATCCCACCTGGTTTCTCCATCCTGGCCAGTATTTGGTGCTGTTGCCATCTATCTTGGTGGATGTTCCATGGGCATCCATGGAAAAGGATGTGTATTTGGCTGTTGTTGGATAGATGTTCTATAAGCATCAGATCCTATTGCTTGATGGTGTGTTCAGTCCTTTTATATTAACTTATAATTAATTGTTGGAACATTTTTATTCTTTAAAATTGTTCTGAGAGGGGCACCTGGGTGGCTCAGTCGGTTAAGCGTCCTACTTCAGCTCAGGTCATGATCTCACGGTTCGTGAGTTTGAGCCCCACGTCGGGCTCTGTGCTGTTAGTGTGGAGCCTGCTTCAGATCCCGTCTCCCTTTCTCTCTCCCCCTCCCTCTCTCTCAAAATAAACAAACATTAAACAAAATAAAATTGTTGTCAGATAATCCAACATGTATCACTGGTGTCTGCTGATGGACCTCTCGTTCAAGTTGTGGACTCTCCGGTCCTGGTAGGATGGCTGATTTTCATCAACTGGGTCCTGGATATTTTGGCTCTGATGTTAGGTAAGTCTTATCCTATTTAAGTCTTCTATTTTAGCAGGCAGTCACCCTGGCCTCCTTTTGTGAGCTTCGGTTCCAAAGACACTACAGTGTTCAGGACCCTTCTTCTGGTCTGCCCTGATTTCCTGGTGCTGCTGGGGCTCCCGTTCAGTCCCTGGTGGTGATAACCACAGAGGTGGAGGGAACTTGTCAAATGTCACCTGGGGTCACCAGGCACCTTCTGGGGGAGAGGGGTGTGGGAAGGAGGACCTGCTGGGCCTGGGTCTCCTTATGCCACTGGTGGGGGCAGGGGGCAGGGTGACAAAGGCCTTCGCTGTTGTTGCAGCCGCCGGCAGATCCAGCTGCCCACCCATGTCCTGGCTGGGAGGCAGGAGCTGGGGTGACATTAGGGGTTGTTGCTGCAGCTACGAGTGGGCACACTGCACTCTGTTTATGGAGCGTGTGTGAGGGCTCCCCACGAGCTCTCTCTTGGGCTTTGCCTTTCCCAGCCCACTGGCTAGAGAGAGCAGGCTGTTCTTGGGTTTTGTGTGGCTCCAGGTATTCAGTCCAGGGTTTGTGTGTGGGAAGCAAAAAGAAAACCCCAGAATTCACTCTGTGCACGTTCCTCAAGCGCTAAGATTCGGCTTTCATAGCCTTTTAAGTGCTTGTCTATGGACTCATTTCCAAGGTATTTGGTTGTATTTAAAGGACAGGAGTATCAGGGCGCCTGGGTGGCTCAACTGGTTGAGCATCCAACTTCGGCTCAGGTCATGATCTCATGGTTCTTGAGTTCGGGCCACGCATTGGGCTCTATGCTGACAGCTCAGAGCCTGGAGCCTGCTTCAGATTCTGTCTCCCTCTTTCTCTACCCCTCCCCTGCTCATGCTCTGTCTCTGCCTCTCAAAAAATAATAAATAAACTTTAAAAAATAATAAATAAAGGATAGGAGTATGGAAAAGTGACTCTGGACCATCTCATTCCAGTATCAGAAGTCCCTACTGTCTCTTTTAATCCTCCTGACCATGCTGTGAGGAAGGAAAAAAAAAATCAGTATGCCCATTATACAGATGGGGAGACTGGGTGGGGAGGGCACACACGGAGGTTGGTAACTTGCTTCACGTGGGACAAAGCTGCCTCCAGGATTTACGCCCTGAAAGCCTAAATTAAAGCTGCAGGCTTGGATTGCAAATCTGGGCAGAAGCTCTGAGGAGACTTTTATCATCACCTGCTAACCTCTCTGCACTTGATATTTTGCACTTCACAAAAAATTGCCTATTACCAACTATCTTACTTCCAAAAGCACCCTAATATTATGAAAATGTCCTCACGTGAAACCAGTGCCTGTGGTAGCGCTGAGGGTGCGAAGGCCCCATGCCAGAGGCCGGGTACCCAGGGCTAGCAGCGTGGGCTCCAAGTTCTGGCCTCCCTGTTCAAATTTGGATTCCACCACCTAGAAGCTGGACCACAGAGCTGTGGTGAGTTGCTTAACCTCTCTGTGCTTCAGTTTCCTTACCTATAAAATGGGGAGAATGACAGTACTGAACCCGTGGGATGATAGGGAGGATCCGACTAATGAATACATGTAAAAACAATGAAAACAAGCTTGTTTACTAAACCCGTGAGATTTGCTCCTATTTCACAGAGGTGTATATGTGCTATAAGCTTGGCCCTGGGGTCTGTGCACCACCCCGATCCTGGTTCCTTTCGTCTCCTATGCCATCCGAGGGTCACAGAATCAACCATGAGAGTCTGATGTGAGATCAGAGATCAGTTCAGCCATTCTCATATTCCAAGAACCGCTCCTTCAACCCTCAGGCTGGAGGGCCAGCTCTGCAAATACCAGCAGGAGGAAACCAGCACTGCCTCACGAGTTTCTAGACAGCTCGAATTTTAAGAACTTTCTTCCTTCCATTGTGCTGAAACCGCTTTCCCTGTGTTTTGAGCACACTGGCTGGGCTCTGCCCCGGGGGCCATGCAGAGCTCTCTTGTGTCCTGGCAGCCTCTCATGTGGCCCCCTCAGTGCTTCTGTCCCTCTGCATACCTCTTGTTCACATATATGCTCCTTTCTTCCAGCTGTTTCCTTCATCATCCCCCTCCCTTGCATATGGGCATGGTCCTGGCTCCTGATGTCCTTCTTAAAACAGATCCCCTAATACTGAATGCAAGTCTCCTACTTAACTTCTGAAGGGCGGAGCAGAGTTCCAACTGCCTCCTTCATTCCTGGAGATGAGGTTCATGTTAATATGGTCTAAGAATGCCCTGGTTTTGTAAGCATGTAGCTAACCATGCCCCCTTACATACAGGAGATCTGCTTCATCTCTTGTGTCAAGCTTAATCTATGGGCAGTGGCTGCCTACAGAATTAGGAAGTATTATGAGCTGGGACTCAGTGGAAAAGGGTCCTGGGATCAATTAGTAATGTCTGTCAGTGGAAGCAAAGACAGACGTGTTTGTTGGCAGTGACTAGAAGCTTTTCAAACATGCTGCCATTAGGCCATGTTTCTACCATCCTGTGCATTATGTCTGGTTCATCTGGGGCTTAAATCAAATTAAATACCATCTGGAAAGCTGTAAGGCATATGGTTAGTGCACAGACTTGAACACCGAAAAAGGGCTTGAAGCTGGATTCTGCCACTTACCATTGGAAGGTCCCTAGGCCTCATTTTCCTCTCTATAAAATATAAATAATCACAGTAGTAGAGAAATGGGTGCAAATGAAACTCCATCATGCATTGCTGCATTGGCCACTTTTCCAAGGTGGTCATGGACTTTGTGTACTCTGAATTTTTATACACTGTTCTCCCTCCCATCTTTGTGCCATCTCAATGACTGATGAGCATGCTATCCCTCTCTGCAAGCAGGTCATGACCAAAATGTTAAATCAAGGAGCGCCACGGCAGAAGGAAGCTTCTCTCCCAGACACACACCTCTCTACTAACCATGCCTTGAGTAAGGCTGTCCGGCAGTTACAAGTTCATTTGTAGGAGTATCCAACCTACAGTTCCCCCTACTTCTCATTTGGAATGTTAAGAGTTTTGCAGAAACTTTGGTGAAATTTACATTCCCTGCCTCTGCAGAATCTGTTTTGGGTGTGGCTGGTTATCCACAGATTCTTGCCTGACTTCTAGGATTGCCTCTTCTAATTCTGAATGCTCACAAATTATGTCTGACGAGCCATTTGGGAATCTTTCCTACAAATTACCTAAGTCTAAAATGTATACCACTTGTCTCATTTCCCTCTTACAAGATGCCATTTGCCTATTTAAGTCTTTGGCACACCTTGCTTCTCCTTCATTGCTTCTGCACAATTATCAAAGTGGGCTGGCACTCTCATCTGCAAACAAGTTCTATCGGTCTGGGCCAAGAGAGCCCAAATCATGTGAAGCAGCTGGTTGATCTCTTATCACCTCCTCCATCATCTGGGTCTTTAGCTCCTCACAGAACAAGGTGTATGTACAATCTCAGGATGTATGAAAACCAGGTGGGAGGCACTAGGCAGTCAGGTCTTAAGTATGTCCAGCAATAGAGGCAATTAAGTTACAAAAGGCAGTATCCTGCAGGGTGTGGCTCTTCAAAACACAAAGTGCCCCTGGTTTTCAAAAGCGGGGGGGGGGGGGGGGGGGGGCTTTATAACCCACTGCAAATTCACAAGTTTGGAATTAGGATTGCTTTTGTGTGTGTCGGGGATATGAGGGGGGCTCTTTAACTTGCTTTCCACTTGGGTAACCAACCATCATAATGAGCCATCTTTCATGAAGAAGTGAATTTTGTGATCACTTTGCAGGAGTTACTGTATGCACAAGGACCAGAGAACAGTAAGTACTGAAGACTGATGCCAGGTGATCTCCAGACTCAAGCCCCAGGGGCAGACCAGCTTCTCATGACTCAACACATGTTGCAGCAAGAAGAGACCTGGGCTTTAGGGCTCACTCTAAACCTTTGGATTGCAGCATTCCACATAGTACTGGTCTTCTAGAGGTCTTCTAGGACTGAGTAGTCAATGGAAAATGTGAAGAGAGACAATGATGCCTTTAATACCTGCCACCTGTATAATTCCACAAACAGGGCAGCTGGAGGGATGGAGTCTTCACACATGTGTCACTGGTGGCAAGGATGGGAAGAAGCCGTCTTTAGGACAAACACAGTCACTCAGGCATCTGCTTCTGCCACCAAAACCCAAAGAAAATCTGACTGGGAGGGGGCAAGACATGAATGCCAGCATTTCCAAGTCTAGGACCCTCGTCTGCCCTTTGAGCATGTCAAAGACCACTCCCTGCTTTGGGGCTTTTAGGGATAATTTGACATTCCTGTTCAGTGTTTCAGTCCTGCCTCTTCCTTCCATCTTCACATGGCACAACCTCCACTTTGTGGGCAGACCAAACTCTGGTTGACCAGCACATTCCCCAAGACGTCTGTCACGACCCAAGAGTTGGACATTCTGGAGGATAGCCAAAAATGTACCAGATTTTATGATGCACCAAGTTAAATATTTAGACTGGAGTGGGGTCTCTTTCAACAGATAGGATGGGTAGTGGCCATTCCAACCATGTCTTCAAAGTAAGCTGGTGTCCAAGCTCCAGAGCAAGTTGAGCCTAGCTCTGGACGCCGGCGGGAGAGCCCTCGGCGCCTGCTGGCGTGGCACGGGTGTTAAACAAAGCATGGGTGGAAAGGAAGGGTCACAGAAGAAATTCCAAAACCAGGGCAAGAAGGCTGTTCAAAAAACTGCCCCATGGGAAAAACTTACAAATGAAACAAACATCCATGTTCCCTTCACGGCCAGCTGGCAGGTACAGCATCCAGCCAGAAGCAGCATCCGCTGAGATGGGGTCGGCAGACAGGGCTACCACTCGGATGTGCTGGAACTGCCCTGCTCAGCTGTCTTGCATCAAGAATACCGGGTGCGCCCGATCCCCACATTTCTAGCCGGCTCCCAGGTGGCGTGATGCTGCTGGTGCTCAGACCACACTCTGAAGAGCAAGGCACTGGCTAGCTGCAGTTGCACGTGTTTCTCCAGTCCGTTCCTGGTGCACTGTCATCACAGTGGGGCTGCCTCATGCTTCTCTGCCAGATTCTGGACTGGGCATGGGATAGGGGGGTTTTAGGTGACAACTGTCAAGTCAGAAAAGACAATTCGGTTTGGGGTTGGGTGGGGGAGGAAAGGAGTGGGGTTTCTGGGAGCTTGCTCTGCTGACAAAACCAAGCTCTGCATGGACCAGACAGCCAACAGCAAGCTGGCCTTTTTTTTCCGTCCTGCTGATGGGGCAGTTCCTGCTTCCCCTTGGCGGTCATAGAACATGTGCAACAAAGATGAATAAGTAGTGCATGTGCTCTCCTCACCGCAGAGCTGCTCACACAGTCAACCGTCGGTTCATTAGGTGTCACTTACCCAATGAACCCATGTGCTCCTGTCAGGAAGGCTCCTCTAACCAGAAACCACCCTGCACGTGCCTCTCGGAAATGCACAGGGTGCCGGTTGTCTAGTCCTCAGTGTGTTTAAAGCTGCCTCATGGTGGGTGTCCTACTGGACCTGCTACGTCCTCATTGTGGGGACACTGTTATCAAGTTTGACTTGCAAAGGCCATGACTGTTTCTTACCCTCCCTCCTTCTCTTTAACAGTCTACCCAGTTGGAAGCTGGGTGGGAATTGGGGGAGGGGGGAGTCGTGGCCATGGTGCAGGCTTGCCCCCCAAGTGACAACATCCCAGGGTCCCAGGGTCCAGCATCTCCCAGTGGCTATGCGCCCACCCCACCCTGCAGCATCAGCAGCTCAGGGGCCCTGCCAGCCCCAAGACTGTTTCTGGTTCGGGTCAAAACTGACCAAGCCGCCTCCTTTCTATTCTCTCTCCGGATGATAATCATAAGTGAGCGTCAGGTAATCACCGGGCTTACTTCACACCTGCCCCCTCTCAACACCACAGAAGTGTGGCTATGATTAACAAGACAATGTCTTTGTAATGCTTCCAGTGACTTGCTAAGAAAATTATAACCACCCTCCTTCTAGATCCATCTATTTATGTTTTTTTTCCAAGACAGGCCATTCCCAGATCCTCACATGGGCCCTTGGCAACTTCTGTGCTCTGCTCTGACGTCAGGAACAAGATGTGTGATCTCATGGCTCCCCTTGACCCTTTCTGCTGGTCCTTTCTGACACCACCATCTGGCAAAACCACTACTTCCACACCCTGTGTGCCTGCAAATGGACAAGAATGAGAAGGGCTCTTTCCTAGAACATGCTGCTGGCAATGCTGGTGGCAAAGTTCCCAAGGTCTTAGAGAATGTGCAGCTGCCCTCAGGTCTTTAGTCTGGAATTTTCCATCAGCAGTGGGCAGTAGATAAACAAGGATTTCAGGCATGAAGCCAAACACCTTGGGAGAATGGAGGGCATCTCTTAGCTAGCTTGGGCTGCTATAACAAAATACCATAAGCTGGGCAGCTTATCAATAATGGATATTTCTCACAGTTGTAGAGGCTGGAAGTCCAAGATTAGTGAGGGCCCTTTTTTAGGCTGCAAACAGCCATGTTCTCTTTGCATCCTCACATGGCAGAAAAAGAAGTAGCTAGCTCTCGGGTCCTTTCTTATAAGGACACTTATCTCATTTATGGGGGCTCCACCCTCATGACCTAAGCACCTGCTAATACCATCAGAATGGAGGTTAGATGTCATCCTATGAATTCTGGGGGGTCACAAATAATCAGCCCCTAACAGAAAACTCCACCTGTAGAGAAATTTCCATCATATACCCCTGCCACCTCCCATGGTCCTTACAAAACCCTAGCCATGTGAGCAGAGGGCGTCTTTCCAGGTAAAGGTGGGTAAATCCAGTCACCAGGGGACCCATGTGGGAAGGGCTAGGCCTCAGCACACATTTATTCACTTGTGCAAAGGGCTTTGCTCGATGTCTCTGGCCACTTAGAGCCGTGGGAAGCAAGGTAACTCTCCGTTGGCGAAATGAGGCTAAGAGGACTGTGGACGTCCCTTGCTCTGAGAACCGGGAGAAAAGCCACTTCGGTGAAGCTGCCAGAAGTTCTGGCGATCTAACGAGAAAACTGGATCTCATCTAATTCCTGGAATAGTCTGTAACGTAAGGAAGTTCTGAGGGGATTTCGGAATTTGGTTCTTCAGCCAAAGTCAGACTTCCTCCCATTCTCCTCCAACACCATCCCGGACCACAGCCTTTTAGGTAAGGAAATCTACCGACAATTAAATGCAAAGAATTCCTGGGGCAGAGACAGACACTCGCAACAGCTTCTGTAGCCTTCCCTGTTACAGTAATGGTTCTCTGGGGGCAGCAGGCGCCCCACATCCAGCTGGATTTTCCATCAGAGCGATAACGTCCGGCCAATAGCTGCGCGGACTGGCTGCTCTGGATGCAGGTGGGACCACATCTGTCTGCTTGCAGAAGAGCTTTTAATGCTTTTCCCTTTGTTTGTGTTCCCCTCCCAGGCCTGGCCTGGGCAGATCTGGGAAGGCTGTGGTCAAGGTCCTCTTAAGGACAGCGGCTCGGGGCTCGCCAAGCAACTGGAATAAGTGTTCTGTCCCCACATTCGACTCAGCGTGAAGGGTAAGACTGCAGAGGACATCCTAGTAAGTTCTGGGCAATTCCTGTTAAGACTGTGCAGTGAGAAATCCTAGCTCAGGGCAGACAAGCCACATAAATACAGCCATCGGTTACAACATGCCTTTGCTGCTCTGGACACTGCACCTCCCACTCAAAATCACACGTCTGGAAGGGGCCAGAAGGAAACTGCTTTTATGAAAGAGATGCTCAGGGCCACGCTGAGTGGGCTCATAGAAGCTGTGCAGGGCACAGGCCTGCCTTGCAAATCCTCCGGCACTGTATCCTCTGAAGTCACAGGTCACTAGCTCAGTGAAAACATGAGGAGGAAGGTAGCTTGTAAATTAACGTCAAAGACCCTGCAGCTTCCGGCGGCAAATTTAAGAAATAAGGATAAAATGAAAGGCAATGAGGCCTGAACGCTTTGTACAACTCTGGAATTTGGATAAGACTGCCGCGCCCTGCGGATGCTCACACACTGACTTTGATCCAGGGGCCAAATGCCGAGGAAATCGTACTCAGGAATCCCTCTAAGCTCCTCTGCGTGAAACCTGAGAGCCCTGAACACTGCTAGCACCATGGATTACCCTTCAGCCTGGAGGGGGATGCCGCGGGAGGCTGTGGGAGCTGAGTGGGAACGGAGGGTAAGACCCAGAGAACCCGGGAGGAACCCTTCTGAAAACCCAGGGTCTGCTCTAGAACCTGTGCCTGCTCTAGAACCAGAACCACCCTGCAGACCTCCTGGGGGCACATACTGCCCCCCCCCTTTCTGTTCTGTGAGAAAGACTGATCCTTTATGTGAATACGACTACCCTAACTCTAACTAGAACAAAAGCACACTCCCCCTCCTCCGGGGTTTCTAAGCAGTTATGACATTTCCAGAAATCCTCTTTCTGCTGTGCCTTCTTTATAAGGCTGGCCCATCTGATGTCTATGCTGCACCTACCAGACTGAGACCCCCAGCAAAGGGTTCGGGCAACAGCAGTGGCTGCCGGTGCCGTCCGCGGGCAGGTGACCTGCCTGATCACATCTGGCCTCCATTCACTCTGCGTCTCCCCCACACTGCGCCTGGCAGCTCATTGTTAATACAGATCACAGACAAACATTTCCCCTCTTCACACATCTGGATAATGGCTTTCCTTACTTCCTGTTCTGGACTCGAGACCACTCTTTTCAGCTTGAACTGTGTCGGCTCCAGTTAGAAGAACATTCCTCCCCCAGAACAGCTGTCACCTCCCCTTTCCCTCTGCTCCCCAGCCCTCCCTGGACACTCACCCACTCTCTGCCCATAAGCCACGATTCTCAGGGATGGGATTCAGTTGACATTCTGTGCTGCACACCAGGCGAGCATGTCCCCAGGCATGTGTAAATGAGACATCCTTCCAACATCCACTGCCCTGAGCTCATTTGCACACTGTCACATTCTGGCTGGAAACATCCAGAGTGCCTGGATCTAGCTTTTTAGGGAATGTCTTTATTGGAGGATACCAAGCTTCACATGGGACCTGCCTGGGGCCGAAGATCCCACTTGTTACTTCAAGACATGTGGTGGCATCCCACCTGCCCTGTACTCATAGGACTGAGCTGGGGAACAAAGTCCCTGCTCTGTTCATGTTTCAATACTCCTTCCAAGATCGGCCAGTCAGGCCGTGTTTCCAAAACAGGGGATGGGCATGGTTCTAAGGGCCATGGGCATATGAGCAAGTCTGAGAACCCAGCCGTGCCCCACATATTGCTGCAACCGAGCCCATTTATAACTGTCCACATGCCTACAGGTGCACACATGGCTGCTAGATCACCAAACATCACTCCTTATCAGGACACTTGTATCTCTACGCCTCAGTCCTGCGTTTCTCTCCATTTCTGAGTACTCATGTACTCAGCACCTCAGTCCTCGATGGGGCACAAGCCTCCTGTGGGCCTCCTTCTACCTCTGCTCCTCCATTTCCAGGCTTCTGCCCATCACATTCACATTTTTCCCATCACCAAGTTCTTGACGCTTTGTTCCGGGCCCTCAGTGAGGTCTCCCAGCAGGTGTCGGACGACAGGTAACAGAACTAACCCTGCCTACATACTGCCACTGTCAGGATGGCTGGGCTTTTCTTCACCTGCCTCGCCAACTGTGAGTGCATGTGGTTGGTTTGGTGTTAGGGAAGCAGCGAAGGGCGTGGGCTTCAGGGTGACCGAGAGGCAAGCCAGGACCGGGACAGCAGGACCATATCTAGCACTATGTGGCTCACCTGAGGGTGGCCCAGAGGGACTGGAGAAAGGGGTTGAGACAGAAGCAAGAAGGTAGAGGAGGCCAAAAAGCAACAATGAAGCCTGAGTACTATTATGAGCCATGAATGTCCCGGGAATCTCCTGGAGGGCCTTCCTGAGCTGCTTCTCCCCCAGAGGGTGTGTTCTAATTGATGTCAGGTGAAACTCAGGCTCCTGCCACTTATAAATGCTTCAGGAGCCCCCCTTGGGCAGCAACACCCAGCTGTCACCTGTACCAGGGCCCCAAGCTTTCCTGAAGAGAACATTTTGCAGAGGCCACAACCCAAGCCGACCAACCAGAGACAAGATAAATTCCAGAATGGGAAGAGCTGAGAAAGGGCATATGGAAGTGAAAAAAAAAAATCCCTGGAAGAGCAGGTGGGGAGAGTGCCCACCTGGAGAACAGGCAGCAAGAGCCCAAACATGGGGCGTGGCTTGTGGGTCTGTCAGGAAGTCTTTCTGTAGATGTACTTGGGTTAGAGAAGTCACATAGTTTGACTCAAGGCAGGAACTGATCTGGCTCAGGCTTATCTAACAGAGCCTCCTAAATCCAACAGAAGCTGAGATTTATTTTCTGCAAGAGAAAGCTCTTTGTTTCTACATATAAAGATATGTCCTGTCTTTTTTTTCCCCCCTGTGTGTGGGTGGCCAAGTGTGCACTATGTGGTTCCCCTTCCCCCTCTCAACTCCCCACCCAGAAGGGCCTGTGTTTAGACATTTCCCGAGAGCTCTCAGTCTTACCTGATTGAGAAGCTGCGTGCATGGCATTCTGGGTCTCCCCAGGCCCCAAATGTTCAGTTGAGACTCAGCTCTGTGCCCTCTTGCCCTCCAACAGTGCTAGGGAGGGCTCTTGCCGTCAAGTACCTCCCCTGGGCCTAATCATGCCATTTTCCCCCAAACAAAAGGCATTCTAACCAGCTGTCTTAGAACCACTTACTTTCTCCCTTCTACACTAAAACTTCCAAATCACAACAAACAATATATTCTAAAATTCCGGTAGATATATTATATATTATATATTATATAATATGTTATATGTTATATGTTATACGTTATATATTATATATACTATACCCAGGTGTTTACCACCCTGAGTGCGCCCAATATCATCTGATGTATTATACCCAATTATCTTAATATTATACTAAAGCCACTAGCAACTTCCTCCTTGATCTGTGAGGGTGTCCCTTGATTTTGTTTTTGCTTTTCTCATGGGCCATCAGCATGGACCTGAGCTTCTAATCCTCGGCAGGGGAGAGTCCTTCCCATGGCCGATCAAGGTTGAGCCTCAAAAGCATGAGTTTGCCCAAGAGAAACAAATGCTTGCTTCTAGCTGTCCTTCTTTAACTTGAAAGCCAAATACTGATAAACATCTTGGACACCGAGGTCTACCATAATGTACCCTGTTCTGGTTTCTCATGGGAAAACACCTGGGCAGTGCTGGCCCAGCTGGGTTGTGTCTCTCAAGGCACACCCTGGCCCCCACTTCATCAATTTCAGTTGTAACCAATACCAGGTGTCAGCTATAGCTCTCTGGAGTAAGAGAGGTCCATCATGGCCATCTTCTAGCATTCAGGAGCTACTCCCCTCTCCTGGCCACTGCAGGATGAAGTAGTCCCTCATTTTCAGCTGGGTTCTCAAGCAATCATGGCAAGACAGAGAGACAGATGCCTTCCCAAATGCACGCTACCACATTTCTGTTCACTAGGTAAACATACAGCTGCCTACCAGGCAGTCTTTCACGAGCAAGAAGGCAACTAAGGTCATGAAGGCTAGAAAACCTCAAAGTCAAAGTCACGGTCCATCACAGCTTCTGTGTGGCACCAACTCGTCCTCCTAGCGGAAGTGCAGAACAGCCCCTCCCAGGTTCTCATCCTCCAACCCCCACCAGGAATTGCAAATCCTTCAGTCCTCATCTAAACCCAGGCCTGGAGTCTTTCCACCCCACTTCTTTACCAGGTAATCACCAGAAAGCTGTCGATTGCAGCTACAGTACTTGAGTTTCGTAGGGAAGCCCCTCTTGCTGACACATTGGCTTTCTTCTGCCACTGACTGTCCCTTCTGCCTTGGTTGGTAGCAATCTGAAGGTGCCTTGGTTTTGTGGAGATGTAAAAGTTGTCTCCTTATTACCCTTCTCTTACAACGTGGATCCTTACTTTAATAGCCCTAACATATGGGTATATTATCATAAAGGGGATCCCAAATCATATCAAGTAGAGACTAGAAATTTTTAAAAAGTAATACTAGTTCCCTAATCTATAAAAGTTAAATAATACCTACCCCACAGAACTGATCAATAGCATAATGAATGCACAGTATCTAACACAGTAGATGTTCAATAAATGAGATTGGATTTGACATAACCATCACTAGTACATTATTAATTCCTGTCCTAAGCAGAATTATTGATATTATCATGGTAAGAATTTTTCATTTAATTCATAATTTAGAACCTATCTGATTGCAGATTGGATCGGAGCCAATTTACAGTACCAAAAAATTATTTTTGAACTGTAATATGTAAAATACAACCGTTCATACAAAGAGACCCAGAAAAGGGGAGAAAACCACAATTTTGGGACTTACGAAAATGAGTCTGAAAACAAGCCTGACATTTGCTTTGCGTTTTCTGACAGCCAAAGCAGAAAGAAAATCAGGTTCACTTATGCGACCGTCATTGTCTGATAAATGCAATGAGTAGCTCATGTGGAAAGTACACCTTTCTCCTAACATTCAGAGCTGGGGTAACTGCTCTCACAGATCCTCATATGAGGTATCTGGGGTAAACAACAGAAGGGCCATGCTTACGTGTGCCCACGTGCAAGGGCACACACCCCTCCTTCAGAAGACAAGTTTCACTTTATCAGTATTAAAAGGTTAGGGACACCAGTTGGTGAGTCCCCTGGGGACTTTCTAGGGGTATGCAGAAGAGTACTCTCATTTTCTAAAGCTTTCACTGAGAAATCTTCCTGAAGAACATGGACCAGTTGGCTTAGGTCCACTGAGAATACCATCCTATCCTTAGTTCACCTGTACTTAAGGAACACGGAGTTAAATTACTCGGAAAACACGGAAATTTAAGTTGCTATATTTCAAAATATACAACAGCTTCCAGGTTTCATATCTGTGAAGCAGCCTGGCCAGTGGTTTCACAAAGAGTGCAGGCTGAGCCTTCTTGTTAGGCCTCCACACAGTCTGCTCTGCAGCTCGGAGCCCGGCTGACCAGAAGGGTCTGCAGATGGAGAGAATGTGGCTTCATTCCCGGGGGGACCCACTTCCCAGTGCTCATGAATAATCAGAGACAACAGACTTTCTCTGAGAAAACCATAATCACCAGACTAGGGGCAGGGCCAAATGCTAACAGAATTTATTGGCTTTGATTAACAATAAGGTGTTTGTTTTTGTAGGTAATTAGAGTTCAATAGCAAGCTATAAAGAGCCCTCCAAGAAATTTAAGCAGACTGTACCTAAAGGCTACTGGAATATGACTAAATCTAACCATTCATTTCTGCAGACCTGTGCTGAGGTGCCAGTGACCCAGCATGATCACACAGGGAGAAAATGGCCCTCTGTGTTCTTACTGTCCAAGGAGAAAGGCCTCTGTGCAGCACGTGCGTGTTCACACGTGGGTGCAAAAAGCACTCTGGCATGTGCCCTGGCCCCAAATGCTGCAAGGAATATTGCAGTTCATAGAAATCTATTCAAAAGTCCACGACAACCCACATGCTGGGAAACGTTTTGACAACTGTATTCTCAAAACCATTAGGTAGTTGGTTCCGAGGAACTGTGACAGGCTGGGTGGGTCACTGAATAGCGGGAAGGTGTTTGCCAAAGTCGTACTGATTTACACTTTTCTCTCAGCAACCACTCTTGTTTTTTTTTTTTTTTTTCCATAAACCAGAAATATGAAAATATATTTGATTACCATTAGTTTTAAAAATTATTTCCCGGTAGGTAAAAAGGTATAGGCAATGTGCTGTCACCAGTGTTTTATCACTCATTGTGCTCACATCATGATACTCAATAGATATAGAAAAGTCAACTACCAAACCCATCTACAGGAGTGAAAAACAGGAGAATGGGGCCAGATAAACAAAACAAAGAAGAAGGAGAAGGAGAAGGAGAAGGAGAAGGAGAAGGAAAAGGAAAAGGAAAAGGAGAAGGAGAAGGAGAAGGAGAAGGGAAAAGGAGAAGGAGAAGGAGAAGGAGAAGGAGAAGGAGAAGGAGAAGGAGGAGGAGGAGGAGGAGAAGGAGGAGGAGGAGGAGAAGGAGAAGGAGAAGAAATATACATCTATATCTAGCCATAGATAGGGCTAATCCTAGAGGAAATTGCTTTTGTCCTCCTCCTTATAGATGGGCTTTACTCAAGAAGCAGCTTGAGTTCACATTTAGGGTCCCAGGCATCTAGTAGTCCATAGATCACTAGGAAACATTTACAGTACATTTATTCCCCCAAGAACTAGATTTCCATTTAACTTTGTTCGAGTCAACCCAATATAAATGTTCCTATTGTTCTTCATGCCCTGACCTCCTCAATTTGCTTATTTATTTTTTAAGTTCTCATGCAGTCATACCACAATTTTTCCTTCAGAGAAAAACAAAACAGACACCTATTGCAGGAGAAACAGTCAACACTCAGGCCACAGTTTTAGAGTTGGCTGGCTGGCTGCCACCTGAGACTTCCTGCAGGTGATCTTACTCATAGACCAGCCACTCAACCCCTCTGACCTTCTGTTTCCTCCTCTGAAAAGACCCTTTCTAGAACATCTTTGGGCTCTGGGGTCCAATGGCTATCCCATCCTCAAGGGAAGAATTTCCATGTACAAAGGCAGTAGCTGATAATTCTTTAAACCTAAGACACTGACATTCTACCTTCAGACAGCTGGACTTTATCTATGAAGACAAATCCCATTATTTGAACGATATACTTAGAGTGAATCAAAGATCGTGCTGGTCCAGGAAAGGAAATGCAACCAAAGAGGACACTCTGGGAAAAACTTCTTCCCTCTACAAAATAGACATGAACACGGAATTAACATTTCAACTCTCAGAGACCATCTGTTCAGTAATCTCTGGGGCTCCCTGAAGGGCTGGGACCCAGGCTTGCTGACCCAGGTCTGTGTTACGAAAGAAGCAAAGGCTTAGAGCAGAACTGTTTTAGAACTTACAGAATTCAAGTGAAAAAATATATATATTCAGAAAGGAATTGGAAGAGGCAGAACAACACAGAGTCTGATACTTACTTGTGGCCCAGCTCATGAGCGATGGTAAAGGCCAAATTGAGACCATTGTCTTCGGCAAGGACACATTTCCTCTTAGCACTGCACACACCTCCTAAGTAAGCAATTCCTGCAGCAGAGACACAAAACACATCCTCTTCAGAACGTGGGAGGCCCTGACCTTGTGGGGCAAGTCCATACGATCAATATCACACATGATTGAGAGAGGAGGGGCAAAGTGGGAGGATGATGTGGCCACGGGGCTAGAGCTGTCATTCCAGAGCTCACGTGGGGGATGGGCTTGAGCATACCGCTTTTGGATTCACCTAAAAATAATGAACAATAATAGCCACCATGCAGCTCTCCTAAGCATCTAAGCGGTGTCAGGCAATGTGCTGAGTGTATACACATTATCTAATTTAATCCTAATTACCCACGATGGCAGTAACAGAAGGAAGCCAAGGCTCAGAGGTGAAAGGTAAGGTGGATTGGCACCTGGCCCAGAGAGGGAGGGAGGGAGCATCTCCCTAAGTCCTGCACTCTGGGCACCTTCTTCCCCTCATCCCAGCCCTAGCCCTTTGAGGGCCAATGCTCTCAGGTGTGAGCAGGAAGCAGAGAAGCAGTGGGGCTCCCAGAAAGCAGGCCAGGGAGAGCTGGGCAGAATATTCAGAAAGATGTTTCAGGAATCCTTGGGAGAAAATGAAACAGGGAGCCCAAGGGAGGGAGAGGACCGTGGAAGAGTGAGGGCCTGGAAATCATCACTGAGGATGCGCCCCGTGGACCAACTCCTCTGCACACACACCTGACTGGGGTCCTTAGGCCCCTCCCTGAGACAAGAACCCAACCCAGCCAACTGGGAGCAAGACAGATGTGGGGGACTGGGGTGAGTGAGGGACAGGAGGCTGCCACGGCCTCTGGTGGGCAGATGGAAGTCTTCTAGGGAAGAAAGGTTATTCTGGCAGAAAGGTGTGTATACAACAGGAGGGCCCTGGCCAGGCTGGGCACATCTGAGGCACGTACTGGCCACCTGTCTGCAGGCTGCCTCTGCCCCACGGCAGCTCTCTGCACTTCCTGTTAGCTTCTGCTATCTCTGCGCCCAGGACAGGCATCTCTTACAGATCCAGGTGGCCCTAGGGCTTATCTCAACAAAAGAGTCCGTGGACCCCACCCCCTCCCAGGGCTTGGGACAGAACTCGAGTGAGGGCTGGAAGCATTGCGGCACCTGCCTCCTCCATACACCGTGAAATGGATGAGTGGGTGGTGGCACAGAGTGGCTGGCCGGTCACACGCCCAAGAAGATTCAGTGTTGCTCCTGCTGTGAGTTCACAAAGGATGTGGGGGGTGGGGGGCAGGCATGTGCCTCTCAGTGGTGCCTGTTGACTGGCTAGCTGGAGGCTCTCCCAGCCTGACTCTGCCCAACAGCCCTGTGCCCTGGGAGGGACTACGGCCACCAGAGCAAGAGGCACCTCTTTTCCACCCACAACGCCATCAACCGCCAAGCTACACGCTGCCCCATTCAGAGGGCCCCTTTCACAACGTGCACAGGGTATCCCTGGAGCTGACACCTGCCTTGCGGGCACAAGAGTTGGGGAGGGAACGAGTTGGCAGAAGGTGGAAGAGAATGGATGGGGCGGTTGGGGGCGGGGGGGAATTAATTAAAAATGAGCCTCTTTCTCTGCTCCCCCAAAGCTAATCCAATCCTCTTTGTTGACATCAAGTTCTAACTGAGGTAGACCTCAGCCACACACCGGACACCCCCTCCTTCCTCCTGACTGTCCCCCATGAACCCCTTAGAAGTATGGCGCCCACATCCCTGCTCTGCAGGGAGATGCTTCTCCCAGACTCCACTCACATTCGGCACACCAAGCCGGCACCACGGGGTATGTCTATTTTTATTTGGAAACATGCAATGTGCTTGGCCAAGTTTGCAGAATTAAAAAAAAAAAAAAAGAAATGTTATTTGGCCTCAAGATGCTTTTTTTGCACGTGGACATCATAATCCGGCAATGCAGACTATTGGAAGGAGAAAAATGACAAGCAGAGAAAGGACATGCTCTGGCTTCTCGGTGCCTTCAAGGTCATTATTCTGGTTTTGTTTAAAAATGCTTTGTGGGTTGCTACACCAAGTCCAGCAGTGAGTAGGTGGAACGCTTCTACATAGTGCTGATGGTATGTGCGTGCAACAACACACGCACACACTCCGATGCACACCCAGAAGTGCTCTCCCAGCCCGGACTGTGGCCTCCTGGGTCAATGAATCAATTGGAACAATCAGATGTGGTCGTCCCCGGGAGAAGTCATCTGGTGAATGGGGGAAGGAGGCATCTAAAGCCAGCTGTGCCGAGCTTGCTGTCCCACGAGCGTGTGCTGAACCAGCAGCTTCAATGCCACAGAAACACGTCCCCTGGCCTCTGCCGCACTCAGCACCCAGAGCTGGCAGTCCTGAGTTTCCACTGGGATTAGGTAACACGCGACATGAGGGAAACGGCTAAGCAAGGAGCCTTCCAATAATTGCATTTTAATTTTTCCAAGGCCCAGATGATTTTTTTTTTAAACTAGAAAACAAAGGGTCGGTTTATTTACAAGAAATGTTCTCACACAAAGGTGGATTAAGGTCTAGTGCTTTCAGTGACGTAGTCCAATCGTGAACAGCCTGGTCATAAGAGCGAGCAAGGCAAAGCGTGTAAAAGAGGACGGCCCCTGATCCGGAGTGCAGGGGACTTGAGCATTTATGTGCCACAGTGTGGAAATGCGTAGAAGTCACAAAACAAAGTCTGGAGAAAATCCCACGTTGTTGTCAAAGTAAGAGCTTCGGGGAATAAATGGTCATTAAGCCATGAGCTCCCACGGGAAACAAAGCTACTGCTATTCCATGCTCCCTGGAAAGAACAGCAGTGTGGGGCGGAGGGTGTGCAGAAGCCCTGGAGAGACACCTGTCACCTCAGGACGCAAAGGCACCAACCTGGAAAACCTGCCCCAGCCCCACACTGGCACTTGTCAAGAAATGAGGAAATACCACTTTTCTCTACGGTGATTTCCTGTTAAAAAAAATGAGGTCTGTAAGCCCAAGTTCTGGTAACATCGATGCTGAAGGTGTGGGACCAGAGGGGCCTTCCCTGGTCACTGGAATTCCCTACTCAGACAGTAAGACCCTAGAGTGGTGCTTTTCCATGACTTAAAATTCTCCACACACATAAAAAAATCACAGAACTTACTTTTGAAATTTTAAAAACATCAAACAACACACGTTTACAGAGCTCCCTGGGATAAAAGGGAAACAGACAACGGGGTCTTAGGGTCCTCTCTGTGGACAAACACTGCTCTGCACGCGGGACCCTCCCTTATTTGGCGGGTATGGTTACTGGCCCAATTTACAGACAGGGAAATGGAGGCCCAGTCACCAGTTATAGGGCTGACCAAGCCCAGGCCCGGATCCAAGGGCAGGACTCTCTTTTCTCCAACACCAGGGCTTCTCCAGGCAAACCCTCGGCCTCCCTCACCAAAGCTTTGGTGACCAACAACAATGAATAATCTTTGGGGGTTTTGACAATTTTCATAAATCTTAATGTGTGTTTCTGCAGAGATGGGGGCATAAAATAAAGGTTTCAGGTGTTCAAGTCCAAACGTTTTTAAAACGAAAGATAAAGACTCACGGCATATATGCAACAATAATAACAGTTACCTCTAGGACATGGTGAAGTCATTATAAATCTTAAATTTTCTTCCTTTTTCTCGTTTTTTTAAAATTTTTTTTAGCATTTATTCATTTTTGAGAGACAGAGAGAGACAGAGCATGAGTGGGGAAGAGGCAGAGGGAGGAAGACACAGAATCCAAAGCAGGCTCCAGGCTCTGAGCTGTCAGCACAGAGCCCGACGCGAGGCTCAAACTCATGAACTGTGAGATCATGACCTGAGCTGGAGTCAGACGCTCAACCGACTGAGCCACCCAGGTGCCCCTCTTTTTCTCTTGGTTTAAACCTAATATAATGAGTATGTGCTTGCCATGAAAATCAAAGTTCTTGCTTATATTCCATTTATCCAAGGTGACTTATAGCAGAGGCAGAGGTGGGAGCGACCTCCCTGACCACTCCCTGCCTCAAAAAAATACCCTCCAAATTTTGATCCTGAGTATGTGGCCCTTCAGACAGCAGAGATGAAGGGAGGTCACAGTCAAGGCATCACTGAGTGTATGATTGTATCCAAATAGCGGCTCACTCCATCTTTGCTACACTTCTGGCAGATTAGGGAAGCAAAACACACTTTTAAAAATCTGAAATGCTGGGGCCCCTGGGTGGCTCAGTCAGTTAAGCATCTGACTCTTGATCTCAGTTCAGGTCATGATCTCACAGTTCATGGGATCGAGCCCCACGTCGGGCTCTGTGCTGACAGCACAGAGCCTGCTTGGGATTCTCTCCCTCTCTGCCACTCTCCTGCTCATGCTCTCTCTCTCTCAAAATAAACAAATAAACTTAAAAAAATAAATAAAAATCTGAAATGTTGATGGGCTGTAAAGAGTTTTTCTGATGCCTGGAGAAGTCTACCTGACTCATTCAGAAAAGCCTGTCTCCTAACCTACCCTCCCAGCCATGCCAACACATTGTGGACATTCTCCCTTCTCCTCCTTTCCTTGATAGGATTGCAATTTTGGAGAGGAAGTTGGCTGAGGAGATTTAATTATTTTCTTTCTCAGTAGAAAACTGCACGGTGTAAACACAGAATTCTTAAACTCTGGGTTGACCATATTCTTTCTAGGTTTAAGAAGTAAACAACACATAGCTGTATAAACTCTGATTTATCCAGCAAATTGTCACGTGTAAACAGTTTACAGCTGTTGGCCTTGTTGCCCATTACTCAGACCTTCTTGGATTCTGCCTCTGAAAGAAACGGTCGAATTTCTTCTACCAACTGCTCAAAGTACTAACACCACTATGGTTATCACTGGGACGCAATACTGCCAATTGTGAGAAAGCAACTTATATCTACTCACTTGGCAATCACAGTGGTTGGGACAGAGTTGCACATTCAGGCTCGTGGACATGTCCTCGTGCTCTTGTAAATATTGCTAAGCAGTTGGAAGTATGAGCTGAATGTGTAAACAGCATTTAAGAGCAAAGTCTTGGGGCACCGGTTAAGCATTCGACTCTTGGGGTTTCAGCGCAGGTCATGAACTCACGGTTCGTGAGTTCAAGCCCCGTGTCAGACTCCATGCTGACAGTGCAGAGCCTGCTTGGGATTCTCTCTCTCCCTCTCTCCTGTCCCTTCCCCACTCACTCAGTCTCTCTCAAAATAAATAAACAAACTTAAAAAAATTTTAAAAGAGCTAAAGTCTTACAGTCTAGTATGTGACAAAAGAAAAGGAATTACAGTTGATTCTTATTATCAGTGGTAGGTAGATTCTAAAAAGTCAGTGTAAACACTGGATTCTCAAATACATAGTCATTGCTCCCAGAGGACATTATAGGGTTAGGCTCCTATGAGCTTCTAGTCACAACATCTTTGTCAACTGATTAATACATAACCTTGTGTTATGTGTTTGTGTTCACAGATACCTCATTTAATATATGGTTGATTCCTTCACATTGAATTCATGGCCAACGGTCCTATAACTCCTGCCCGAATAAAGCTTATGTATTTTCTCTGTTAGGCACATGACAGCCTTTCTCTGCTTTAGACCACTAGACAGCACTTAAGCACTATTCTTGGAAGCCACTGTAAACAGGAAAAACACCAAAAAAAAAAAAAAAAAAAAAAGCACAAAAATGTAAAAAAAAATAAAATAAAGTGGCACCAGACAGGCCACAAGAAAGCCATTTGTGTACAGTATGACAGACAGCTGGAACGAGAAGGCAAAAGGTCACCCTGTTCATCTGGGAACGTGCCTCTTTGGTGTCTCAAATTTTTGCTTCTCTGCACACGTCTGCAAAATGACCACATAAGCACTACAAAGACTGATTTTGGAGTCACAAATAAATTTTAGCAAGTAGGCAATTCACCAATGAAGAATCCTTGAGTGATGACAATGAACTGTATTCTAAAAAAATCATGTCCTATTATCAGACACAGTGGAGTCCTCATCAGTTGCAATCAGGAAATTCAGCCTACATTTAACTGTCACGTTCATTTCTGAACTCTGTACTATCCAAATCGTTTGGTTAACTCAGGTCTGTCCTCCTCCGCACTTTTGCTTCTGTTTCCTCTCCAAGGTGAGTGGCCCACAGGGCCATCGCCTCCACTGTAAGTCACTGACCTCCTAAATGGTTCTGCACAGAGTGGACAAAGCCTCAGATGTGCTGAAAGACAGGCACAGCTTCAAAAAATTGGGACAGAACATTAACGGGAAGGCTCTGGAGGGCTGGTAGAAGTGGCCTGAGCGGCACAGCCCTGCTTCCTGGGACTGAGGAGCACCGCCTTCCAGAGCTGGCCCTGTCGATGGCTCTCTGCCCCAGCTCAGTGCCCCTATCTCCCAGGAGCACAGCTGGATAAGCCTTCCCAGACCTAGCCTTGTCTTAGCAATTCCACTACCAGTATGTATACCAGTTTCCCTGTTTCTTGTTTTCTGGATCCCTTGGGGTCAGCTACTATGGAAGGAAGATGAGTTAGCCAAGGTCTTTATTCCTACACCATGAGCAGAGGGTGAGGGCCATGGCTCACAGAGGGGCATTAGTTCCTTCCTTAAACGTGAGCATTGCAGAGGCTGCCACTGTAATTCAAAAGTGCTGATACCTACACACCTATTTACCGAGCAGGATGTCAATAAGCCGAAAAATTCAGCAACTTACTCAAGGCTAAAGGAAGCAGTAAATGCACAAAGGGAATAGCTTGCGAGCCTGATCACTGAAGGGTTCAACATTCCCAATTTTGAAACTAGTACAAAATTAGAGTAACCAAAACAATGTAGTAGTTGAATAAACAGACATTTAGGTCACTGGACCATAACTGGGAGTCCAGAATTAAACGTTCACATTTCTAGTCAATCGGTTTTCAACAAGGGTGCCAAGACCATCCAGCGCAGAGAAAAAAGAGCCTTTTCAACAAATGGTGCTGGGACACCTGGACAGCCACATGCCCAAGATTGACATCACACCTCCTTCTTTATGTGGTACACAGAAACTAACTCCAAGTGGATCGCAGAGCTAGATGTAAGATCTGAAACTATAAAACTCTTAGAAGAAAACATAGAAGTTAAATCTTTCTGACCTTGGGGAGGCAAAGCCTTCTTAAGTAGAACATTAAAGGTGCAATGGAGGAAAAGAAAACCTCATGCCAGAGTGTTCATCGAGTCAGACACCTTCCCTGGAACAAGAGAATAGCTGTGTGGGGCTGGGAGTGAGGTGGGGAGAAGAGTCACCAAGACAGGCAATGGACATACAGACGCATCCCAAGGAAGCTTCCCAGCCTTCCCCGTGCAATACGGCTTTCTGCTAATTGGGAGCCATGGCCCAGCAGCCTTTGGGTCACAGGCTAACTTGCTTAGCCAGTCCAAATGTCACACGAACTGCAGTTTTGAGAAAGGGGGGTTCTTGATGATGGTCAGAGTCAAGGAGAACTATACACTCTTACTCAAGGTTTCCCAAGTGCCTCCAGGATCCAGGACTTTGGGAAAAGATGCCACCCTGGTGAGGCAATCACAGAGCCAAGTCCCCAGAGTGGACTGGAGGGTCCCAGGGCTGGAGCCATGGCTCCAACAACATTTTGATGAGTTAAGTAAGTGTAGGGGTCAACTCTCCCTGGGGATTTACAAGTTCGAAGCAAAAAAGTTTATCCTAACACTTTACTGCTTTCTTAGAAAACCCAACCGTGCTGGGACAGGGGAGGGAAGAGAAGCAACTGATGATATTCAATAGACCATGACCAACATGAGCCAAGTGCACGGAGACATCCTGCAGATTTCCCACCCTCCAGGGAAGATGGCACTTGTATCCTGGGGGGGGGGGTGGCATCACGTGGGAGGGGATCTCTAGAGTTCAGACTTAACATTCCTCAAATAAGCAAGGTGCCTCTCCTTGGAGGACTCCACAGAGGCTCAGGGGCTTCTGGAAGAGGCCTGGACACCCACTAGAAAGGGCCCCCAGCAGGCCCACCTCAGGACATTGGAGGTGGGGGGGTCTGTCCAGACATCCCTGAAGATCTCTTATTTTAACAAATACTTCATCAAGTGTTTCCTGGGCTACCTATACATGACAGTATCATGCCAGGTGTCATGCACGTTTGCATGTACTCCCTGAGCACGACAGGGACGCCGACCCATCTTCTGGCATTTGCCATTCCGGAAGCACGACCACCTAATACTGAGCCTGCTCAAGGTCTGCACCTCTGTAGCACAGCAACCGTGCCTGTGTGTGTGCGTGCACGTGTGTGGGTTTGTGTGTGTGCACACATGAGTGTGCATGTGTGGACATGGTCGCAGGCAGATGACACAGAACACTCTTCCTGTAAGCTGATACCATGAGGTTGATGCCTACACTCCCATAGCAACAGATGCAAATGAATTTTGGATGCTTTCATGCGTTGTTATCAACTGGATTGCTTGGCATTTATTTTTGCCAATAATGTAAGAAGGAACTTTGATGGTCCTGCTTCAACAGCTTTAAGACTCCTCTGTCTTCTTCTCTCCCCATTAATGTTTTCCCTTTACCGGTAGGTTAAAATGCTCTCCCTTTCCCTCTGGAAAGGTGGGGTTTAGGTGCGAATGAGGCTGAAGGGACATGTGGGGGGTTTTGTCTAAAAATATCTCCTCCATGAGGGGAAAGGGACAGCTAAGGCTTCCACAGGGCCAGATGTCTCCAAAGGAGGGTCTGTGAGTAAATTGAAGTGCTCCCTGTGGGAACCAAGTGCTCCCTGGAAAGAGAACATATTCCCGACTCAGCCTTCTCATGGCCAAAGGATGTGCCCTGAGTCATAGTCCCTTCTCCACCATTCTGTTTGAGCTTGTTAGAGGGCCCAAAGACAGTGCCACATGGGAAGACAGCTAAATCGTGGTGGCAGCCAGAGCCAGAAGAAGAAGGCAAAATGACTGGTGGCTGATAAGAGGGATCTCATGTACGTTCATCATGCCCAGCATGGAGGACTGCACTGTGTCCCCCCAAATTCACATGCTGAAGCCCTAACCCCCAGTGTGACTGTACCCAGAGATAGGCCCCTTAAAGATGTAATTAAGTTTGGGTCGCCTGGGTGGCTCAGTGGACTGGGCACCCAACACTTGATTTCGGCTCAGGTCACGATCCCAGGGTTGTGAGATAAAGCCTGCTCTCTTTCTCTCCCTCTGCCACTCTCTCCCACTCACAGGCTCTTTCTCTCAGAGTGTGTCTCTAAAATTGAAAAAAAAAAGATGTAATTAAGTTTAAGTGAGGTCATAAGGATGGGATGGAATCCAATATGACTGGTGTCCTCATACGAAGAGGAAAAGACACCAGAGACCTCTCTCCCCATGCACGCACAGAGAGCACATGTGAGGACACAGTGAGACGATGGCCGTGTACAAGTCAGGAAGATTGGCTTCACCAGAAATCGACCCTGACAGCACCTGGGTCTTGCACTTCCAGCCTGAAAACCTGAGAAAATAAATCTGCTATTTAAGCTACCCAGGATGGGATATTTCGTTACGGTAGCCTGAGCAGACGAATACACCCAGCATGTGACCTGGGTACAGATGCAAGTGCCCCGTGTCTCCCTTATTCACGTGAGTAACTGACACAGGAACTCGCCATCCTCATGTGCCAGATGACACCAGAGCTGCCCAACATGCTGGGGGACCGGGCTCCCTGTTTAGGACACAGTTTGGTAATAGGAAACCGGTCTGGAATGTTGTACGGGCCATCAGTCAAAACAGCAAAAACGCGTGGTAGTCCCAGAGTGGCATTCTGGGAGTCAAGGATGTATCTATGGCTCTCTGTGTTTAAGGTCATAAAACCCCTCAACCAGTGGCACTTGGAGGCACAGAGCTGACATCTCAGTCATGTGGCAGTGGGGTTGGGGCTGGGGTCCCCCTGCTTGGGGAGAAGGGAGAAGATGAGGTTTTGCCAAAGGCACACCCCCGCCATCCACAGCATCGGCATCTTGAGATTGCCCGTCCCTCTGAAATGCTCTCAAAAAGTTCACCAGCACAGCCTCTGAGGGAAGAGCCAGTTTCCAATGATGCTTGTAAAAGTGATACGGTGTGCCAGGTCTGAAGGGCGGGAGGCTCAAAGCTTCTCTTCAAATCCCCAGGGAACTACAAAGAACCCCAGGGAGAGGGGACAGGGAGAGGACTCAGGGGGCAGGGAGCTAGGGAACCGACCTTCTGGGTCTGCGTGGGAACCTGGGAGCCGCACCAGGCACACAGCAGGCCCCCAAATTTCTGCCAAGCAAGGGAAAGGGAGCCTTGCTGCTGTTTCTGCTCAGTGACTCTCAATGAAAGCGGAACCGGCAGCAGCGGGGGCACTCCATGTGCACAGGGCCAAGCTCAGCAAGCCGGGAAACACAAACGCGGTTGTTCTTTTCACCTTGACTCATTCAAAAACGACGAGCGCACGAGCCAGGAGACACACGGGAGCTTTCGGTGCAGACGGCCAGACAGTGGTTACGTGTGGGAGGAGAGGAGCCATGACTGAGATGGGGCCCGGGGAGGGGCGTCTGCCTGGCGGACGAACTCCAGTGGCTGACCAGGCGGGGGTGGGGGTGGGGGGGACTGTCACACAGACGCTCCCATTATCATAATTCACCGAAGCAATTTAAAAAGTCAGGTCTGGTTACCCCGGAGGGAACAGACACGGAAGGGGCCTGAGCGAGTCTTCCCAGGGCCTGGTAGTGTCAGGTTTCCTAGTCTGTGGTCTGGTGATACAGGGTGCTCAGTTTGCAAATATTTGCTGAGCAGTACACTTAGATGGACCTGTCTCTATGTAAATTAGACTCCAATTGAATTTTAAAAACTATAAAGAGGGGCGCCTGGGTGGCTCAGTTGGTTAAGTGTCCGACTTCGGCTCAGGTCATGATCTCGCAGTTCGTGAGTTGAAGCCCCACGTCAGGCTCTGTGCTGATGGCTCACAGCCTGGAGCCTGTTTCAGATTCTGTGTCTCCCTCTCTCTCTGACCCTCCTCCATTCATGCTCTGTCTCTCTCTGTCTCAAAAATAAATAAACGTTAAAAAAAAATTAAAAAAAAAAAACTATAAAGAGATGCACATACAAGTGAAATAGGAAAGTACGGACCTGATTTAACAGTGTGGGAATGACCACGATTATTGGCCAATTTAGATGATGGAAATTGGTCTTCTCTCAGGAGCTAATGTATGACATGGCAACTACCATTGATGCTACTGTATTGTTTAATTGAAATTTGCTAATGAGATGGCACGTAAGTGTTCTCACTACCCCCCCCAAAAAAAAGAAAGTAAATATGTGAGGTGATGGATATGTTAATTAACTTGAGGGGAATTCCTTTACAATGTATACATATATCAAACATCACATGGTACACTTTAAAAAGTGTATCTTACAATTTTGTTTGTCAATGATACCTTAATAAAGCTGGGCGGGGGTGGGAAACAGAGTTTGTATTGAGAGCATTCAAGGGTCATAGGTTGATGAAGTCACAGTGCTAATAATTAGTTAATTAATCACAGAGGTATTAACTAGTCAAGGTCGGGTTTATCAGTATCACCAGACCTCACCTGTATTACCTGTATTTCTCAGACCATATGTGCTGTTTCTAGAATTCACCTTTATCGTCTTGCAAGGACTCTTGCAACGATATGTTCTCGAAACTTGCCTGAGACAGCCCTGATAAACAGCTTCACTCCCTCTCATACTAATAGCTGTATTTCCACAGTCAGAATAAAATACGAGGTCACGCATAGAAATATTTGCCAAGTTAGAAGAAAAAAAAAAAAAAAAAAACAAAACACAAGAAAAAAAGAAAAGCTTTCTCAGAATAATTAAGAAACCACATTTCCTGCTAAATGCTTAGCCCAGCAAAGTCACCCTCTTGGGGATACACTGTGAAATCTAAGTGAGACCCCAGGACAAGGGTCAACAGCAGCACCAAAGGCGCTTCCATACTGTGCTTTGTTCTACGCCCCTGTAGGGTGGGCCTGGCTCACTGGCTGTGCATGGGGCTGGGGCGGGGGGGGGGGGGGGGGGGGGGGGACGGGGAAAGGTCAGGCCAAGCCCCAGGGCATCTCTGTGCACCAGCTCCTGAGCCCAAATCCGTAAATCCCCCACTGGCAGGACACTACATCTCCCTCAACTGAGAAAGTAACCCAAAGTGGAAGTTGGCTGTCATTTTTGACTCAACATTCATGAGCTAGTCCACCGACCATGACAAGCCCTCTCTTCTGATGGCCTAGGGAGGCTTGGGTGGGGCTCTGAGTCTGCTGTTGTCATTCCATTTGACGTAAAAACAAAATAAAATCTAGCCTCTCAAAAAGCAATGTTGACAAGAGTAATGCCATGAAGTCAGGAGAGTGCCAAGCACGTGGAGAGGAAACAAGCGGATCTGTGGTGGACGTGGCAGATGAGGAAGATGCCCAGCCTCTGGCGTGGCTGAAAGTGGATGGTATAAATTCCCAGGCCCTGCCTTTGGGCTGAAGTCACTTTGCTGCTCTGAGCTTGTGGACACAACTCATAACCACCCGGCTACTGTCTTAGTCCGTTCAGGATGCTACAACAAAATACCACAGACTGGGTGCTCATACACAACAGAGATTTATTTTTCACAGTTCCGGATCCTGGAAGTGTGTCACTGTGGTCAGGTGAGGGCCCTCTTCCAGGTCACAGACCACAGTCTTCCTGTTTTATCCTCATATGGCAGAAGGGGTGAGGGAGCTCTGTGGGGCTTGTTCTAAGGGCACTAATCTCAAACATGAGGGCTCCACCCTTGTGACCTCATCACCTCCTGACACCATCACCTTGAGGATGAGGATTTCAACATATGGATTTGGGAGGCATGGGGAGGGACACAAATATTCAGACCACAGCAGGTACATTGAGTTTCAGGATTATCTCGGACTGCAAAAATAGCATGAATGTCGGTGTCTCTATCTAAAATGTCAAAGGCAGAGAATAGGTAAGTGTTCTTCATCTTTTAAGCAATTCCACATATTTCCATCTCATTTTTGTGCTGACAGTCCCTACGCTCTATCTCCAGGACAAGACTTGGGGATTCAAGCCTTGCTGTGGCATTCTACCGAGCCTGGCCAGCCTGGCCATCCCACACTTTACCCCAGATGCAGCCCATACCAAACAGGACTTGCTACTCCAAAGTAAGCATTCTCGAGCTGCCCCGTCCCCCACTTCCAAGTTCAAAAGCTCACAGACCCAGGGAACCTCTCTTTCTCTCCTCCCCCACCCCATCTCAGTAATCATCAAGTGCTGTCATTTCCTGCTGCTCACAGACTTGGAGACTTACTCCTTTATCTCTGGGTCCAAGCCCAGACCTTTGCCATCACTTTAAGCGTGGACTTAAGTCATATCTCCTCGGGGGTCACCTCCCTGTGTCTCCCCACTCTAGTCCTTAAAACACCAGACTGGAGTGTGCCCTCCTCCATTGATTCTTCTCCAATCCTGCCAGGGCATGCTTCTCTCCTCCTCTAGGTGCCCAGAGCCCATCATGGTACCTTTACTACAGCAGAAGCCCTGTGTTCATGGTAGCCCAGGCATCTGAACAAACCTTACGTCTGTAAAGACACTAAGCAGCCTCTCTGGCCAATTTGACCTGCATGCCACAGTGTAGGTTAACACATCCTCAAAAAGTTCACAAGTGGGGGAGACTGCGTGGCTTGGTCGGCTAAGCATCTGACTCTTGGTTTTAGCTCAGATCATGATCTCACAATTTTGAGGGTTCGAGCCCCACATCGGGCTCTGTGCTGATGGTGCACAGCCTTCTTGGAATTCTCTCCCTCCCCGCCTCTCTGCCCCTCCCCTGCTCACGCTGTTTCTGTCTCTCCCAAAATAAATAAATAAACTTAAAAAAAATTTTTTTTAAGTTCACAAATGAATGAACACATGCCAGCCCTGCCAGCTTACTCTTCATATAACACCAGCCTCTGCTGCTTCAGAGAGGTCAACTGGAACAGGGAGGAATAAATAAGGAGGAGGAAGATGTTGGTGAATGCTAACATTTCTTAAACACTTACCATGTGCGCACCAGGCCCTGTGCTGATGATTTCCATACATTATCTCACTGTATGCTTATAATCACCTGATGAGCTACATACTATTATTATCCCCATGGTACTGATGAAGAAACCAAGACCCTAAGAAGTCGATAGTTTGCCCAAGTTCAAGCATCGAGTAAAGGTGCTGAGACTCAATCTCAGGGCTTTTGTACCACAGGCCTTGTCTGAAACTTGCACCAGAGGCTGGCAAACGGTGCCCACAAGCAGGATCTGGACCACAGAAATGACGGACCATTTAATAAACCGCTATGGCAACAGGTGACCTGCAGGGCAACAAAATGAATTAAGTTCTCCGCCTTGCCATACCATACACAAAAACCAACTCTAAGCAGATTAAATACACAAATGTGGAAACCAAACTTGTGCATTCTATCAGAAGGAAATGCAGGGCAATGCCATTATGATCTTAGATAGTAAAAAAAAAATAAAAATAAAATTAAAGCAATACCTAAAGAGCAGCAATCATAAGGGAAAAGACTGAGAAGCCTAGTTAAATCCACACGGGACATGTCTATGTGACAAAAGGCATCACAAAGTTCAAGACAGAGGGCAGCCAGGATGAAGTGACTTGCGGCTCGCATGGCCAAGCAAAAATGTAAAAGATGTTCCTTCCACCTCACTAGCAGTCAGAAGTGCAAAATAGCCACTCGCACCCAGCATGTTGATAAAACCTAGCAAGGTCGTCAGGATTAAAGACTCTCAGGTGCTGGGGGTGCCTGGGTGGCTCAGTTTGTTAACAGTCTGACTCTTGATTTTGTCTGAGGTCATGATTTCATGGTCTGTGAGATTGAGCCCGTGTGTCTGTCATCAAGGAGCCTGCTTGGGATTCTCTCTCTCCTCTCTCTCTCTCTGCCCCTCTCCCTGCTTGTTTGTTCTCTCTCTCTCTCTCTCTATCTCAAAATAAATCAATAAAAAATTTTAAAAAGACTCTTGGATGCTGTTAATGAGAGTAAAAACCGGTAGAAAGGCCATTTCCAAGAGCGATCTGGCCTGTCCAGAAAAGCTGAAAGATGTGCAGGCATTGAAAAGTGGCTATACCCCAGGAAGTACCAGACTGCATTTCTGCACTGGCATGACCTACCCACTGGCCCTGGTGACAGCAATCTCTGCAATCCTCCCCCCTCCGAACACCTGGGCACGTCCACACATGTCCACATGCATGCACAAATATGCACACACGCACGTGTGCACACATACAACCACAACTCTACAAAAAGATGCTATTACCATCCTCACTGGCCCGTGAGAAAACTAAGGCACCCACAGGATGAGCCACTGTCCCAGGCTCATGCTACAAGGAGAAGAACCCACTGAACCAGGTAGGCTGGCTATAGGTCCCCCTGTCAGTCCCCAGAGGGACACCTCTGCTTCAGGGAGCTGGAGGCAGGCAGGGGAGACAGACACACAGCCAGGTCTGCGCAGAACGCATTCCAGGGGCTACAGGAGAAGCCTGCCAACTACTGTTCAAAGCCCAGGGAGTTTTCTATTAAAACATAAACTCAAAAGACTCTAATACAGATGTCTTTAACCCTTAAAACTGTGCAAAATTTGGTACATGTGTGTATTTCTCGCAGGCAGGTTTATAGCGTTCCTCAAATTTCCAAAGGGGTCCATAACCTCAAAAAAGTTAAAAACACTAAACACAGGAATCCCAGAATATAATCAAGGACATTCCCTAGGAAAAAATCCTCTCTGGACAGCCAAGTCAGACCAAAAGATCCTGAGAAAATTACCCTTCAGCCCTCAGGGACTACCCAAGCATTCCTCAGAAGGTGATAACCACCAACGTTTTGCAGAATGTGCTTTTCTTTGCCAGATCTTAACTGACTGACTCATGGAGTAGACGAGTAAGGGTCGAACTCCCATTATTCACCAACAATGTTACTTTTAAAAGAGCAGCCAAAGCAGCACAAACATTGGAAGGTGGATTTTGTCAATTAGGTGCATGCACTTTATTGAGAAAACACTTTAAATTAAGTATTCAAGTTATAACGGACACTGTGGTTGTAAAGAATTTAACAATGAAAGAAAAAAAACAGCTGGGGGATATGCATGCACATGTGTATGATTTACAAATACATAACCCAGAGTGTTGAAATATATATATGAACTTTTCAAAGAAACCACTGTTCTGTTTTGACAAGGCCCCTATCTGTTCCCTGGGGCTGCATTTAACTATAGGACTTTTACTGTATCTTAGAGTGTTTTATTGGATCAGGGAATTGCACGTATGTGGAAGTGGACCTCATACAACAGAGTACAAGTGACATTTGTTACAAATTGTCTTTGTTTTCTGCAAATGACTATTTCTTAAAAATGAATTTGTTTTGGGTTAGTAAGAGTAGAAACACAACATAAAAGCCATTTGTTGATTTCGCTCTCCACTTGAAGGATACTGACAAATTAGCATTCTCATTCATAAAACTTATGTCAGCATCTGCTGTATCAGCTTCAAGGTTAAGGTCAAAGGAGCATTTATCCTGTTTCATCCTGTCCACAGCACACCTGACATCCTGACAACACCAGCACATGAATAGAACAGAGCTTTGGTTTTCTTTAAGTCCTCCTCAAAATTGGTCTAACATAAACAACCAACCAAAACTTGGAGACAAGGCAGGGAGAATCCCTCTTATAAAAGGGTAAGTCCTTCAAGACCATCTGCTGAGAAAGTATGAAATTGCACACAAATTTTTAAGGCATTTCTTAACCACACTGCTGGCCTGGCCACCATCCACTCTTCCTGGTACTGGAAACCACAGAATGTTCTGGGTTCATCTGCCCGGCCCGCCACCCACATAGGATGCTGAAACCATTTCTTAATGCCTCTTGTATTACCTCCCTTAACTGGTCACTCCAATTCCAAATATGCTACAGACTTCTTCTGAGATGGGCTTAGGTTATCACTATGGGAACAACGACACCATGGAGACGTGGAGGTTTGCTGTGAAACTGTCCCATCAACAATTTATCACACACCTGCAACGGTGTCTTAGTGGGATAGAACTGCCCCATTCCATTCTATTGTCCCACTGATCTTTTGAACCTCAGTCTGGTATCATGAAATAAATATTAATCCCAACCCTCTCGGTTTAGAAGATCTTCCATTCAAAAACATAAGAACCCAAGAATGCAAACTGAAAATTCCTGACGCTGTACCGTGCAGGGCAGGCTTTGGCTACAGCCAAAGCCAGCCCCGATGACTGGTTTGAAATGCCAGTCATTTATTGAAATGCCATAATTTATGGCATTTATAAATAATAAATCAGACGGACTGGTGAACGCAGGAATCAAACCAGAAGGTGGCAGAGCAAATTTCCCAAAACAAAGCAAGAGGTTGACGGAGGATCAGCTGTTCATGAGATTAAGTGACAATCTTCCTGAACTCCTTTTTAGAGTTCGTGTCTGGATTTTGTCTGGAACATCTACCAAACTGATCGAGACCCCAAATATCTGGTATTCCTTTCATAACTCCAGCCCTGTGACTGTCCCTTGGCCATGGTAGTGGGACATTTCTAGCCTTGATTTCAGGTTATGACGGACTCTCCTCTTTTATCACCTGAGCTTTTCTAGCACAGATAATGCCACGTGGAGTCTTTATACAACCATCAGAGACTTGGAAGACCTCTGGGACACCCACACCGGTCATCACTGCCCTTGGTGGGCCATTTGTCCCTCCAGCTGATAGTCAGAAAAGTCTCTGACTGTCCTGGTGTGAGTGACCAAGGCAGCAGAGGTCCCTCTCTGGGTATAAGGGATGGTCCACAAGGCCCCTGGGCTTCTCTCTCTAAGTAAGGGCAAATACCTCCCTGAAAAAAGCTTCTAGTGCATTTCCATTCTCCTGCTCAAAGACATGGCAGAATGGCCAATGAACCCCACTAGAGACCCAATTCTTCCGAAGACGGTTCTCAAACTCAGAGTTATGAATTTATGATTAAGGATACTGTCTGACTCTCCATAAGAGAATTGGGATTGTGCTTATTCAAGCAGGGCTGACTTGGAAGCCACTGTATCCAACATAGCCTTGGCCATTCTTGGGGATATAAACCATGGGTAGACTTCTCTCTAGGCCAGCTGACTCTGAGGGGCTGGGGAAGACAGTTCTGGACTCAGGTCTGTGTCTGAATCCCACTCTGCCATTTACCACCTGGGTGATTATGGCAATTACTTAATCTCTCCAAGCATTTTTCCCCATTCGTAAGATGAGTCTAATACCTAACTAATGGTTTGAGGATTAAATGAATAATGCAAGTAAAGCATTTTTCACATAGTAAACACAGAACAAGTATTATCTATTACTGCAATTATTTTTTACCAAATCCAAATTTAAAAAAAGAAGTTTTAACAAAAAGTATTTATCAAGCTAAAATTCTGTGCCAAATAGCATACAACAATTTCTCAATTATAAGCTTTAGTTGCCAGTGTAAAGATGTGCTAAGCCTCTAAATGCTTTTATCAACATGACAGGGGGTTTGGAAAGCACCATCCTCAGTGGTCTTCGGGGCCACTCCTCTACATGCTCTGGGGGCAAGGATGCAGCCTGGTGGCAAGAGCTATCAACGTGCCCTTCCATTGTTTGGAACCATGCTGTATTTCCTCACTCTTGATCCGGGCTTCCTCGGCTGACCCAATTTCAACTTGGATTTTGTACTGATTCCTTCCATTTTTGTTTTTCTTTTTTTTAAGTTTATTTTTGAGAGAGAGGGTGAGAGAGATAGAGCACAAGTGAGGTGTCATAGACTCTGGGTCTGATGTTCTCTCTTGTCCAGCAAGACAGCAGGATGCAGGATTGAAAATGCAAGAGAGGCTAATGTCTGGGAGGAGACAAGAGCCCCGAATAAGGGTCCTTGCTCCATGTTTATTAAGACCAGAAGACTTACAAGTGTGATGGATGTGATGGACGTGTACAAAGAGACAAGAAAATTGTGAACATTAACTCATGGGTGTGGGAGGAAGGGGGTTTTAAAGATATGCGGTGTTAGGGGTTTGGGTCAATACAAGATTCTGGTGCTGGTGTAAGGTTGCTTACAGCAAACATGAGGCACCACCTCTGTTTACTTGAACTGATCTAGGGGACAAGAAAGACAGAGCATGCTCCCTCAGGGTCAAGAAGGCACCTTTCTTTTGCTAATTATCTCTGCTCTGGGCAACTTTGCCTGCGGTCTAAAGTCCTGTCTACCTGTTTACCTATTTTGGTCCTTCCTTCCTATAAAAGCAGCTTTCTGCTATTGTACTAAGTTGGGGGGCATTTCCACCCTGAATGCCTAATCTTGTTTACCTCATCTTGGATGTTTTCATCTTGAGATTTCCCATTCCTATACCTTTGTCCTATACTGCATTTACCTAAGCTTATTTACCTAATCTTGTTTACCCAAACTTGGGTGTATGCATCCTATGGCTTTCTAATTCTTTATGCCTTGTTAACAAGCTCAGGGAATTCCTAAGCCTATTCCCCGCAGTGGGGGAGAAGCAGAGAGGGAGGAGACAGAAAATCCCAAGCAAGCTCCATGCTGTCAGTGCAGAGCCCGATGTGGGGCTTGAACTCATGAACCATAAGATCATGACCTCAGCCAAAGTCAAGAGTTGCTTAACCAACTGAGCCACCCAAGCACCCCTGGGTTGAGTCCTTTCAAGCACAGGGCTCAAAGAACTCCTTTTGGGGATACTTCTACCTGCCTGGACCCTGCCTGTGTCCACTAAGCTACCAGGATGCTTAATCCAGATGTTTCTACAAGCCAGTTATCTACATCCTGGTGCACCAGGCATGCCTGATAACTTCCCTGGGCTCCAAAGGGAAAGAAAACCCTTTAAAAACCTTCTCAGGTTTGGAAATAGGAGAATTTCTAAAACTTGAATAAAGATATTTACTAAGATTAAATCTACAATGCATACTGAATGCACTCCTTGCAAACATCATGTTCTGTTGTCTCCCTGAAGTCACCTTACCTCCTTGCTATAAGCCTCCTATGTATCTGATCAAACACAATTCTAAAAATTGATAAAATTAGTTTTCTGAGTCAGAAAATGCTACTTTCAAGAGGAAGAGTTGACATTAAACTTATAACTTAGACAATAGTGACTTATCCTGGGAGTGTGTATTATAGCTCAGAAGTATGTTTCTGAAAGGAAAAAAGAAGTAGGATATCTCATATTCCACTGGAGAAAATATCTGTCTGGGTTTCCCCACCAACTTATCATCCAGGCCAAGACAATTCAGTGGAGGAAAGAATAGTCTTTTCAATAAATGGTCGTGTACCAACTGGAGATGCAAGAAAATGGATGTAGACCTGCTCCTTGTATCACATACAGGTATTAACTCCAAATGGATTGTAGACCTAAACATAAGAGATAAAATGATAAAACTCTCAGAAGAAAACTTAGAAGTAAATCTGGGTGACGTGTGATTAGGCAAGGACTTCTTAAGTTTGACACCAGAAAGTACAAGTGTTAAGAGAAGACTCAAGCTGACTTTTATCTAAGTTGAAAAGCTTCCATGTAATACTCTTACTAAGTGAAAAGGGCAGTGCCTGCCTTGGGAGAAAATATTTGCAAATTACCCACCTGATAAGGGAGCTGTACCTAGAATATATAAAGAGTTCTTACAACTCAATAATGGAGAAGAAAAAACAATTTAAAAATGGCAAAGATGCAGAACAGACACTTTTCTCAAAGAAGATCTGCAAATGGACAATGAGCATGTGAAGCGTTGCTCATCATTAGCTGTCAGGGAATTGCAACTGAAAACCACAAGGAGATGCTACCTCACCTTCACCGGAATGACGGTAATTCAAAAGACAGGTGTTGGCAAGGAGGCAGAGATTAGAACCTTCACACATTGCTGGTAGGAATGTAAAATGGGCAGACACCTGGGAAAACAGTTTGACATAGAGTTAGCTCACCACTTAGCAATGCTGCTTCTAATTATATGCCCAGGAGACCTAAAAAACCATCTGCATAAAAACTCTTACATAAATGTTCACAGAAGTATTCATAACAGCCAAAAAGGAGAAATAACCCAAATGCCCATCTCCTGAGGGTGGATAAGCAAAATGTAGTATAGCCAAGCAATGGAATATTATTTGGCAATAAAAAGAATGAAGAAGTGATACATGCTAAAACATGAATAGACCCTGAAAACATTATGCTATGTGAAAGAAGCCAGAAACAAAAGGCCACAAAGTGTATGATTCCATTTAGATGAAACATCCAGAATAGGTAAATCCATAGAGACAGAAGGTAAATTCGTGGTTGGCTAGGGCTTGGTGGGGGTGGGGGGTAAGGAGGGAGTATGGCCTTCGTCCAATGGGTCCAGAGTTTTTGTCTAGGGTGATGGAAACATTCTAAAATTAAGTTATGGTCATGGTTGCACAACACTATAAATACACTAAGAAACACTGAAGTTTAAACATTGTAAACAGGTGAACTTTATAGTATGCAAATCATATTTTAATGAATAAAAATAATTTACTCTATTAATAAAATAAAATCATATTTTAATAAAGCTGTTTCTAAAATGTTATCCTGCAAAGGTTTTTTGCCCTTTTTCCTAATTAAAAAAAGTTTATCAGAGCAGACATTCTCGAAAACACTGAAGAACTTGGAACAGGAAAATAAAAACCACTCACAACCTTGCCCCTACATAAGGAGGTAATGTTACTCTCCTTAGGGCTTTTCTCATTTCAAACCCAGGATCATGATGGCAGACAGAAGTAAACTGGCACCCAGCATCCCCAGAAGTCCTGCGACTATGTCTTTTAGGTGGTCTCAGTCATCATCCTAATGTGGGTTGGGGGAGGCAGGTAAGGAGAGAAGCCAGGGAGAAGTCAAGGTAGCTTTATGCTCAGGAGATGGCCAAGGGAAGAATAATTCTGACTTCCCTTGGAAGTCACCCTTCCAGGTGGAACTGAATCCATCACCTGATCTTGGGGTGCTAGAGATCCAGAAGTATTCTGAAACAAGATGGAAATCATTCAGCTAATTCCCCTAGCTCTCCATCTCCCTCCAACTCTTTTTACCATCCACTGAACTCGGTACATAACAACTTCTTAAATAATGTGTGCCAGGAATTGTGATAAGCACTTTCTACATGCTGCCTCGCAATTTTATGTAGCAGGTGCAATTATTATTTCCATTTTGCAGAGGAGGAAATCGAGACCTACACGCATGTCCTTATGTCCTAGGTGCATAACCTATTCCTGACGCACTTGCCATGATCATTTCTGATGTGTACAGTTTTACCCCCAATACACTCATTCGTGTATTTAACCAGGAGTGCTAACCCGATGAAGTGAAAGTATGGCCTTGAACACTCTTCAAGTGTTCATAAATTGAACACTTTGGCTCAATTTGGCTGGACAACAGACGTGTGTCAAGTCAGGCCTCTCTACCAGGAGACTCCTCAACCAGGGTCAGACTAACCCCAAAATAGCATTCAGTAGCTTGAGGATCGAATAGTTTCTTCTGTGTCTTTTTTTTTTTTTCAACTCAAATCCATCTCAAATGTGGGTGCCTCAGTAGCCTAGAGCAGAAACATATAGTTTTCTTGTCTTTGCTTTTTCCCCCCATGAACCGTTCATTGTGAAAATCTTCACACCGAAAAGTTGAAAGAAAAGTAATATGATCAGCCTTGTTCCTTCCACTAGAATCAATAACGGGTGACATTTTCTTCTATTTGCTTTATCTACCCTTTTGAGATACAATTCACATACCATAAAATTCGACTTTTAAAATGTGTAATTCTGTGGGTGTTGGTATATTCAGAAAGTTGTACAACCATCACCAGGATCTAATTTTAGAATATTTTCATCACCCCAAAAAGAAACTGTACTCATTAGAAGTCACTCCCTTCTCCCCGTTCCCCCAGTCTGAGGAAACCACTAATCCACTTATGGTCTCTGATTTCCCTATTCTAGACATTTCCTCTAAATGGAATCATACAGCATGTGACCTTTTATGCCCGGCTTCTTTCACTCTGCTTGACATTTTCAAGATTCATCTCTGCTGTGGCCTGAATTCATAATCCTTCTCACTGAATAATATGATCCATTGTGTGGGTATACCTCAACTCATGTAATATTTGGGTAGTGTCCACTCTTGGGAATTTATGAATTTATGAATTCATGCAGTACTTCCATATTTAATTCTTTGAAGAATGGAGGATACGCTTTTTTTAAAAAAATTATTTAATGTTTATTCAGTTTTGAGAGACAGAGAGCAAGCAGGGGTGGGGCAGAGAGAGGGAGACACAGAATCCAAAGCAGGCTCCAGGCTCCGAGCTGTCAGCACAGAGCCCAACGCGGGGCTCGAACTCACGAGCTGTGGGATCATGACCTGAACCGAAGTCGGACGCCCCACCAACTGAGCCACCAGGCGCCCCAGGATATGCTTCTTGATTTCCAATTTAATACTGCCAAGTGAATGGGCAAATGCTTGTGCTGTTCTTCAAACAGTAGCCTACGAGATGTATACAAATATTCTCAATTAAAATAATACAAATAACACACCGTAAAAATTTTATTCTGCTTTTGTTGTCCTTTTGAGGAAACAGAAGCATTTCCCTGGGGTAACAGATATCCCAAGGTATCCTTATAGGTTCCCCTTTAAATATATTCTCGCTTGTTCTAAAACCTGTCAGGTACTGGGTCAATCATGACTATTTGCCGAAGACCCCGTATATGTTCCAACTTCCACATCGTTCTCAGGAGATCACAAATCTTTCCAGAATGTTGTTTCTCAAAAGGGTGTCACGGTATAGGGGTTTGTGGGTGGTCTGAGGGCTGGTGTACAACTGTCCGGAATCGTATCTACTTCTAAGGACTCTAGGTTCTATTAGCAGGGCCTGAAATAAGGCCCCACTGTTTGTGCTCAGGGTTGGCAGGACCTAGAGACTTCTTCTGCCTCTGCCGACAGTGGCTTGGGGTCTCCAAGAGGCACCATGCAGGCACTATCTGAGGGCCTTGGAAATGCTCTCAGCTCCACCACACGGGGCCCAGATGACACCCATATAGTCTGGGACCTGGTCGGCCATGTGGGCTAGCACATGCCCCAAACTGTTCTAGTAAACCAAACAGCGCCTTAGCCTTAAGACTGCTTTGGTGGTAGTCTGACCTACCACTGCAATCAACCCATCAACTTCCACCGCGACCATTTCCTTATAGCCCCTAGAGACGAATCCACACAGAACAACGTACTGTGGCCGGGGTGTACACACTAACATAGATCCCGGGAAGAAGCAAAGAGTCAGGTAACCACGGAGGAGGTGCTATTTTGTGCAGACGGTTCTCTGCCTTAAGTCTGGGCATCCGTCCGGCTTTGGATCGCTCTTAATACCACACTGGCAGACAAGCCGGACGCTCCTGCCAGCGCACTTGGATCAAAGGGATCATGGCACGTTTGAACAGAAAGGTGTGATAAGAACAATATGGCTTTGTTCTGCTGGATGGCCCTGCTGCAGGAGGAGGCGGCTCAGACGGGCCTCGGCACTGAGCCGGGGGAGCACGGCGCTCGGGTGACTCACGCACCTGCACCGCCTGCGAGCACTCCCCACACTAGACTCATGGGCTTGGGTCCCTCCACTCTTGTCGACAGCTATCCCAGGGCACAACCTGCCGTGTTTGGCCCCTTCCAGGGGGCAAGCCCTGGAGGTCAGTGCTCCTCCACCTGGGGAATATTTGGAAATACTGCGTTATGATGACTGTGGGGTCACTCGTGGGCAGAGGCCAGGGATGCCAAATGCTCTTGAGCAAAGCAGACAGACCTGCACACTGAGCATACTACTCCACCCATGATGTCAATGTGGCTGCAGTTGAGAGGTGACCCTTTTAGGGCAAGAGTCCTAAACCCAGGGGGCACCTGGGTGGCTCAGTCAGGGAAGCGTCCAACTCTTGATTTTGGCTCAGGTCATGATCTGGTGGTTCAGGGGACTGAGCCCTGCATCGGGCTCTGTGATGACAGTGCAGAGCCTGCTTGGGATTCTCTCTCTCCCTCTCACGCACATGCGTGTACTCTCTCTCTCGCTCGCTCTCTCTCAAAATAAATAAATAAACTTTAAAAAACAGTCACAACTCAAATGCCAGTGAAGACCAGCTGAGTATCCCATGGGTGACACAGGTTCCCTTAAATGTCTTGTGAATTGTGTTCTTTTGACACAAACACACTGTGCTGGCCTTTTCACTACAAACGGGTATTTTCTGTGATTTAACTCTACCAAAAAATACAATCTTTCACATTTTTTTCCTTGAAACGCTCAGCCTTACTGACCCTTCTCTTCATTTTCCCACCTTTTATAAAGACATAGGTAAAGCAACATTTTAGTTTCCTCTTAACTGTACCACAAGGAAAGCAACTGCACAAATTTGCAAATGAATGGCATTTGCCCTTCACCAAATAGCGCCAGAGAGACAAGAGGTCAAGGCAGACACTGTGGCAAACTGGAAACTGTCTAAAGGGGCAGCCACTGCTCAGCTCGAACAGATTGCTGTCATCCAGGATGTGGGCCAGGAGTTGCCAAACCTATCCAGGAAAGCCGGAGAGTCAGGGACGAGAAAAGCACGGTGTGGTTTTCTTTTTTGGTAAATACTGGAAAACTAATAAGAAAAGCTAAACTCAAAAAGGAAGGAAGGAAGGAAGGAAGGAAGGAAGGAAGGAAGGAAGGAAGGAAGGAAGGAAGGAAGGAAGGAAGGAAGGAAGGAAAAGAAAAGGTAAACAAAACACGTTTGAGGCCAGAGGCAGCCTCTAGGTACCTAGTTTGCGATTTCTGCAGGGGGTGTGAAAGCATTTCACATGCTATCCACCTGCGCTGGTCCCGAGCTGCTCTCATGAGGCCAACAGCTAGACCCTGCCTTCCTGGGACGTTAGGAGCAGGGCAGAGCACCCAGCTCCCAAACAAGGAGACTCACAAGAATCACAATGACTTCTGTTCCAGGGACCTACATGTGCAAGGGTGTCTACACTGGCTGCAGCCCTCTGGTCTTGCTCAGCAATTACACAGCAGAGACATGCCCAGTGCAAGTGTCCGAGTGTGGAGAGTGCAGTGGGGGAAGCATATGCACCTGAGGGGGGCTTCCACGGACGAAGAAGTTTTCGTGAGTAGGGATTTCTTCCTCTGCAGCCAGATGTCGACACCCCAGGGTGGAAGAACTGGCTGAGATTCAGACACGGTTACGCTGTCGTAACGTTACTCAGTCCCCACAAATTCCAAGGAGGGAACTCAAAAGGATTTGACTGGAGACAGAAAAATGCTTGTGATTGTAAAGAGGCAAAAAGTTATCCTTTCTTAGATGTCCCAGTTCTTTACCCCAAGTGCAAAGGTCAGGAAAGGCCATTGTTTTCCCAGCATCCCCTCCGATCTGCCTTGACGTTCCCGAAGGCTTACATTTAGGAAGCAGCCACAGAGGGACACAGAAAGCTCTTTGTCCCGCACTGGCTGCCTCAGGCACTGACATTCCAGGGAGGGGACCTCCCTTCAGTTCCAGAGAAAGCCCCACGGGCGTAACCCCAGGCTCTGGATAGTTCTACTCTTTGTCCCTTATGGGGCCACCCACAGGTTTTGGGGGGAAGGAACAGCAAAGGAAGCTACAGAATTGGGCAGGCAACTCAAGAATCCCACAGATGTCACCACCAAAGTTCTGCTTGGACCCAGGAGCACCCAGAATTACCCAGTCCCCAGGTGCAGTGCGGGTCTAAGAGGTGGCCTTGCTGGAACCCTGTCATCCCTCTTATGTCCCTGCAGGGAAAATCCACCACCAACTTCACAGCCTTGGAGAACGCGTCCTTTGCGGCCTGAGTTCCACAAGCAACCAATTTTCTTCCATTTGCAGCAAAGCACACAGCCACTGATTGCTCCATTGTTGAAAAGTGTCCAACCATCTTGGCAAAAGCCTTCAAAGGGACAAAAATTTCACACAGGGATCTAAAAAAAAAATCTTTTTTTTTTTTTTTTAAGGTTGGAGAGGCATATAAAGAATTATTTCTCTCTTGTGGCAGAAAGTGCATGTGGTTTCCTTAAAACAATCAAGTGCCAGGGCACGGACCAAACTAGGACCTAAGAGGGTACAAAGGGAACCCAGAAGAGTTCCCCTAACCTGATGGCTGCTGCACCTGAGGGGCCGAGAGTGGAGCTGTGTCAGCCCATGAGGGATGATCAAAGACAGAGGAAGACGGGAGTCCTATGTCTCCAAAGACAAGCAGGGAATCAGCCAAGGGTGGAAGGGTGCAGGGCCTTTCTGGCCTGAACCCCAGAATCATGAAACATGGAAACAGGTGGAGTCTGAGGGACCATGTCACCACCGGAAGCAAACACTGGTATCGTCCACAGCTAGACCGTCAAGTGAAGAGAAGACTTCCGGTGCAGCTGAATCTGCAGTATGAAGAAATGCACAAGAAAGACAAGATACTCAAAGGAAATATGACCCTGAAGAAATCCTATAATCCCATCACCACGTTTGAAAATCTGGGGCGTGATCTGGAGAGCGAAGTGCAGGAGGTTTCTATCAAAAGAGGAGTCTCTGGAGAGGCAGGTGAGGGGTGAACAATAAAAGGCCTTGGAAGATTCATCTCAGTTGGGATTTCACCCTATGGGCGTGGAGGAAACTAGGGGCTAGTTTTATGCAGGAGAATGACAGGAATACATTTAAATAGAAAGTAAGCCATGGTAAACTGGTCGGTTTGACCTAGAAGACAGTATCTGGTACAGACTTGGTACCAAGAAACATTAGGCTGAACCATCTGAAATTGCGGATAGTCAATGGCGTCGACATATAAAAGTGACAATGTCACTTGATTCAACCTAATATATGTGATTTGATGCAATTAAGTGACAGGCAACGTTTATCATTTAATGACTAAAGATATAGGGAGGGCTGATCAGCACTATCAACAATAGCCAAATTATGGAAAGAGGCCAAATGTCCATCAACTGGTGAACAAAGAGGATGTTGTGTGTATATATATATATATACACACAATTGAATACTACTCAGTGATGAAAAAGAATGAAATCTTGCCATTTGCAACAACGTAGATGGAACTAGAGGGTATTCACTTAGGTGAAATAAGTCAGAGAAAGATATCACATGATTTTATGCATATGTGGAATATGAGAAACACAACAGATGAACATAGGGGAAGGGAAGGAAAAATAAGAAAACTAAGAGGGAAACAAACCATAAATAAGAGACTCTTAAATACAGAGAACAAACTGAAGGTTGCTGGAGGGGAGGTTAAATGGGTGATGGGCATTAAGGAGGGTACTTTTTGAGATAAGCACTAGGTGTCATAAGTAAGAGATGAATCACTGGGTTCTACTCCTGAAATCAAGACTACACTACATGTTAACTAACTTGAATTTAAATTAAAAAAAAAAAAATGGAGGGCTGATCAGAAGAAGGGGAGAGGTGTCTGCATCTGACCATCTCCTTACTCCCCCCCCCCCCCCCCGCCCCGGCTCCTCCAGGTGACCTCACCCCTTTCTATGGCTCCAGTCCTGAGTGCTAATAAGCCCCAACTGCCATCTCAGGCAGGTCCATGTAGCATGCCTCTTGGACACTTCCACCTGGATTTCTCCTGGTCTAAAGCCAAACCCCAGCCTCAGGTCCAGCTCCAAATCAAAAGTGTTTCAACTTGACCCAAGTAACAACTGTCTACCATACTGGATGCTGAGCCAGGTGCTGGTTGGTGAACAAGACCGACATCCTTCATCCTTCATCTCCCACCTGCCATCTACCTTCTGTCATGACAGAAATCCTCACTAGCCCCTCTCCCTCCCTCCCCATTCACCTCCAATTCATTATGAAATCATTTCTATTTGGCTATCTCGGATACCCCCTTTCCTTCATCTCCTCTGACATATAAGTTAGGATGCATTTGGTTGTGAGTGACAAACAAGCTAGCTGACTGTGTCTCGTTCATAGAGACAACATCGCTGCACAAAACAGGGGTCTGGAGGTGGGTAGTTCCGGGTTGATTAGATAGTGGGTGGTGGCATAGCTCTGGGTGGGCAAGTCTGTGACTGCTGGCCTTTCCCTCATGGCCCCAAGATGGCTGCTGTAGTTCCAGGCACGATCCCTGCACAGCAGCTTCCCAGGGAAGAAAATCTTCCTCTAAAGCTCCCAGCAGGCTCTCCTGTAGGTTTCTCTAAATGTGGTCACAGGACCACTGCTGCAAGGGAGGCTGTACAAGGGATTATCTGGCCAAAGCGAATCACCTGTGATGACTGGATCAGCCCCTGAGGGTGGGCACTCGGGCAGGTGAGGTATGAGGGCGTGGCTGTTAGGCATGGAGCTAGCAGCTAGCAGTGTCTTCACACGGCCATCGTCTTACAATAACTTCTTCCTCCTGATCACCACTCCACCTCCAACCCCTTAAAAGTAAATCAGGTCACAGCATTCTGCCTGAGGCTGTTTAACAATAAATCACTGCAGGGGATACAATCTATAGCCTCCAACAGCACCTACAAGGCCTCATTTGGTATGGCCTCTCACCTCCCTCCTAGCTTATCTGTCACCATTTGGCTCCTTTTTGTCCCTCGAATGCAACAAGCATTTTCTTGCCTCAGAGCCTTCAGAAGGGGCTGTCTCCATATCTAGAATATTCTTCCCCCAACTCTTTACATGGTGGACTCCTCACATTTCAGGTCTCGACCCTCATGCGACTCAGACAGTTTCTGTAAGTACACTCTCTTAACACCATGAACTTTGCCTGCATAAACCCTAGCACAGTTTATAGTGTATACCTACCTGTATGACCATTTCTTTTATGTCGCCTCCCCAACTAGAATGTAAACGTTCTGACATCAGGAATTTCCCCTGGTCTACACACCACCGTAACCACGGGAGCGCACTCAGAGCCTGACAGGTAGCACATGCAAATGAACACTATCGAATTCACGGTTAATTAGAGAATGAACAAAACAGCCCTTGAAAGTCAGACTGGCCCAAGGGGAAGAGGAAGGCTCGAGGGTGATGGTGTATAGGATACTTTGTGCAGGAAGGCAAGGTCCAGGACCCTGAGTCGGCCGAAGTGGAGGTCTTGGTGTGAGATACAAAAAAACCACTGAACACGTAAGGTGGGCAGAGGCTTGGACTTTTGACTGTCCTGCTCAGTGTGTTCTTTTTTTAGGGCTCCATCTTTTAGGGTTCTTTTAGGATGCTCCATCCGCCATGTTTCCATGTGGACAGACCTCAGCTGCGGTGAGGTTCTACCCAGTAAAAGTGGGTGGCTTGCCTGCCTGAGGGTCTGGGGGAAGGAGTTCACATGCTCACTACCCTTGCTGGCTCACCTTTCTATCTAAGGAAAATGAGGCCCTGGGGTGGGCTCATCATTTACAGCATGGCCTCTCCTCTGCCACGATGGCTGCAGGGGATGAAGCTTGGCCATTCTTGGGTGAAACACTCAGTGACATTCAGGGCTTTTTCCTCAGTCACCTTCTTCAGTAGGAGCTGTGGCTGCCACTGGCTCCAAACTTGGGAGGGGAAGATGGCTACTGTGTGTTAGCCCTAAAGACCCCAACTCAGCAGTTCACCATTTTTTTTTTAATTTTTTGAGAGAATGAGGGAACGTGAGTGTGCATGCATGAAGGAGGGGCAGACAGAGAGAGAGAATCCCAAGCAAGGTCCACGCCCAGCACAGAGCCCGACATGGGGCTCAAGCTCACAACCATGAGATCATGACCTGAGCCAAAATCCAGAGCTGGACACTTAAGTGACTGAGCCACCCAGGCGGCCCAGCAGTTCACCATTTATTCCACAGACAATGGCTATCAAAACACCTTCCTTCCTCCTAAGTGCCTCTCCCCATCCATTCCCAGGGCTGAGTGACCTGGTGAGTGTGGCCCAGGTTCCAGTCCCATGGTCTCATATTCTGCCCTACTCCTCTGACCTGGACCGTGAGTCCTGACTAATCTTTGCTCATGTCCTGGTCTGTAGCACAGTTCACTCTCAGCTTGGTGGCTTCTGTTCTCTGAAGCACACAGTCCCACCTGTTCGCCAGAGCACTGACTTCACATGTGCAAGGACACTCCATGGATTGAGAGCCACAACAAGGCTGGCCCCACTAAATTGAAGAGGCCCCACTGTCCCGGACTACAGTCCAGAGCCCACTCCACGCTGACTGCACAGAACCACACGATGTCCCAGAAGCAGCCACTCAAAGGCCACGCATGCCGTTGAAGCTGCCAACCCCCAACCATGCCCACAGAGTCTGGAGAACTCGGCACAAAGCTCCGGCCACCTGAGCAAAGGCAAAGGCTTTCTGCTGAATGTGAGGAAAATTGTCCCAAGGTGGTGGTGTGCTGAGATGCAGAGGGCAGGTGCACACAGGGCGAAGACAGAAGGGTCACATGGGCTGCCCAGCCAGCACGAGACTGCTGCACAGAGTCATGGAAAGCAACCGACACAAGGAAACCATGACTGCATCAGCCTCCCTCACTGAAGGAAGGCAGACAGGCTGGCAAACCATCAGCTGACTTCAAGGGTTTCAAATCACTCTGCTCTGACCTCTAACCACCCAGCCCTGGTCAAGCTTCCTGGTCAAGCCTGCACGGGTATAACGAAAATGAGGCATGTAAGGAGAACCATCGAATTTTCACAGCAAAACCCCTCAGAAACATTAGCAAGGGCACTCATGGCGGGCCGAGGCTGCCTGGCCTTGCTGGCCACTGCCTTCTGACATTCTCAGAGTGATTGCCACATTCTACAGAGCCCATTGAATGAGTAAGTACCCGGGGCTAATGGTAGACGAAATGGTAGCAGATCCTGGTGTGTAAGATAACACTTTCCAGATATGGACAGAGTTGGAGGAGAAGCAGTCTATGCCAGGGATGCATGTGAGTGATTCCCAAACCCATGGGTGGTTGGGTGTGAGGTGCGGGGGAGGGGTGCTTATTCCTGAGGCCAGCACTGGCTCAAGAGCAGACGGAGGTATAGAGAAAACCGGTTTGGATTAGAATGGTCTGAAGATAGTGACAGTATGCTCAATAAAAAGCTCCTGAAAGACACAGGGTCTGAGGGTCCAGAGTCATCTTCATAACGTCCATCTCAGTCCTGGCCACGGGTTAGCCCAGGAGAGACTGATACTGAACACTTCCACCAGATGTAGCAATCCAACAAAAGGTTAGGAAATACTGGCTTTACTGTTTACATGAAAAGTACCTTGGGGGGCGCCTGGGTGGCTCAGTCAGTTGAGCCTCTGACTTCGCCTCAGGTCATGATCGCACAGCTCGTGAGTTCGAGCCCCACGTCAGGCTCTGTGCTTCTGCTTCTGTGTCTCCCTCTCTCTCTGCCCCAACCCACTCTCATTCTGTCTCTGTCTCTCTCAAAAATAAATAAACATTAAAAAAAATTTTTGAAAAGTACCTTGTGGATAACAGTTACACTAGGAAAAAGATAATTAGAAGAGTAGATTTAAAAATATACACACACACGGAAACATATCTTAGCGGGAGAATCGAAGCCCATTGTTTACACTGAACACCACTGCACAGGTGTTTTGACTCTGTCTGGTGACCCAATTAGGAGGCCATCACTCTGTCTCCCAGCAGCTAGGGGACAAGAACCATCTGCAGGGAGGAGGAAGGAGTTGGGATGGGGGGCGGGGAATTATCTCAGCAAGGTAAGTCCTGGAAGGCAGCCACTCTTCCCCCCACTCCCAGCACCGGGAACTCTGTTGGCACCAAAAGGAATTTTGAAGTTGTAAACCCTTCCCCATCAGAGTGCAGATGGAGAGCCCGCACATCCTAGTGGGGGAAATAATCCAAAGCAGTCTTTAAGATAAATACTTCCATCAGGGTAATTTAAGTGCTTTGTATCTAGCGATGGCGTGCCTCATTATTTCCAGCGCTGTGTTATGTTATGGCTCGTGTCGCGTTCAATTCTGAACTCATGCCATTTATCAAAGACAAGAAAATCCCAAAGGCACAACTACTTATCATCAGATAATCCAATGGAAAGTTTAATTGAGGCTTCAGTGCAATGCCTCTTGGCCATGACCCCTACACAACTAACTCTCCAGCTAATTCTCGTTTCATTAAAGTACATTTCCCAGTGTGCCAAAGTTTCTTACTTCCTAAACTGGCCACTGGAACTGCACAGATGATGATCGCCTTCTTAGAGGAATGAGTGGCACCTCTCCACTGCTGGCCTGGCCGGGATGGGAGGCGATCAGATCAGGGGTCCAGTTACTGACAGGAGACCTTGCTCCCTTCTCGAAGGACTACGTGTGATCAAACCATATTTTTCTAAGTATTTCACCACCTGGTCTCTTAGTTGGGATTAGAAGGCCTTCTCCAGAGCTGACGTCACAGGATGAGTAATTTCCCAGCATGCCCCGAGGCCTTCTCAGGGCAGGAGGTATTTGGAATCACTTGCTTGGCTGGTCAGGTGCAGGCTTCCCCTGAACTCACTAAATCTTGTCCAAAAGGGTCGACTGTCTGCTGCTTTCTTGTGAGCTTTGAGTATACATTTTTTGGCCTTTGATTCAGCTAACGATTATATTATGTAATCTTGTGGTAATCCCCCAGAGACTTCAATGATGTATAGGAATTCCTTGTCAGTTTTCTTCTTTTGAGCCCAAATTTGGACTGAGCACAGAGACAAAATCCTTGGCACCAATCTTCTTCATTAGTCTCCATGTCTAATTCCTGAACCTTCATTCTACTTATAAATTACAGTTACTCTAGAACTCAGCAAGTCAGCAAAAGTGAATCAAGGAGACCTTAGCCTCACTTGAATTGCTTTCAGGGTCAAGACTTGTTTTCCCTCTGCTGAAGTAATGAAGGGATTTATGCTCAGAATAAAATAAGCAGAAAAGCTGGGTTGGGCTGGGGATACCTGGCCAGAAGGCAGTTCCAGATTTCACTGCAAATTTCAGAAGGCAAAACATTCTCCAATAGGGCCAAAATAGCCCCAAAGTAGCACAGAAAGCCAATCCCTCCAGGTGGGACCCCTCCTGCCTGTGGTGTGGAGTCAGCATGGGGGGGGCCTCAGCTTCTCCCCTACAGCCACCTCCCCACCCCAATCTGCATCATCTCCCCAAAGGCAGAGGTGACATTCAAGTCCTGGGTGTGGATGCATCCCTGGGCTTTGGAAGCCTGAGGGAGAGGAAAACAGTGCCAGATACAGAATGAACTCTCTGGTATTCCTAGACTAACTTCAAGTCACACGGAGAGGTTATATGTGCTCCCGGTAAGCCTATTCTCTTCTTGATCGAAAACATGCTGGTGGGACATAGATGCTACTTTGGCTGTGCCCCTCCCTGCTTGTGCTGGGAAAGCTTGTCTGGCCATGGAAGGCTATGTGGGCAAGTGTCAGGCCCAGAGTTACCAGAACTGCATCCTTCCTCTTGCCGCATGCTCTCCCAGCCCACTTCCTGACCACCTGCTGCCATGGAGTGGTAAGGGTGATGTGGGCTACTGCAGATTGAGCGGGCCTTACCCGCAGACCACACAGCCCAGCTTCATCTCATTTCATACTCACAACACGTCTGTGCACAGACACCATTTCCCTTGCACTTAAGATCTGAGGCAGCACGTGTTCAGTCAACTGCCCACAGTTTCACAGGTAGAAGGGCCACCTCAGGTACACCCCACTGGAGGTACACCCTGCTTAACCTCCAAGGCCCACTGCATAGTTTTAGTCCTCAAATGTGGAAGCTACCTAGATATTTAACAAATAGCAGTTGCATCTGAAGCTCCTTTATGGAAGATTAACGCACTGGAAGGTTGCATTGGGTATCCTTTTTTAAGATGGTAAGTTGGAGTCATAAATGGGGCTGAAAACTCTCTCGTGGTGGGTCATGAACCTCTAATCTCTCTGAACACCACTACCAATTTATCTGGTCAACAAATTCACTTTAATTCATCTATTTGGTTATGCAATACACATTCATGGGGCCATCACAAGCTGGGGCTGGGAATACAATGGGGACACAAAGACAAAGAAGGGTCTTCTTGGGGTTTGCGCTCCTGCTGCAGAGGCTGACAGCACACAGATACCCATGCAACCTGGGGTACTGATTAAGCAGGAAATGGAGAGGCTGTTTCTGCTTCTCTTAGATGCTATTTGAACAGGGATCTGAAGGAAGGGACAGAGTGAACCATCAAGACGTAAGGGGGAGAGAATGTGGGGCCCAGTGACACAAGCGAGAAGCTCTGAGACAGTGGAAAGCTTAGCAAGGGAGGAACGAATGGAAGGCACAGGTGAGCAAGGCCATGAGCACTGGGAGGTGAGGTCAGTAAGGGAGCCAAGGGCTACGTGTTCTGGGGCCTTTGGATTTTATCCAAAGCCATTGGAGGAGTTTAAGCAAGGAATGTCCATGATCTATGTTTTAAAAGGAACCCTCTGGTTACCCCATAAGAATGAGCTGTCCAGGAGGTCACCACAGAGGCCTGGAGACCCGGCAGGTGGGGGTAAGAAGCCTGGACCCCAAGGAGGAACAGCAGATATGGTTAAAGGAGGTCTGATTCAGAATGTATTTTGAAGGCACAGCAGGTGGGAATTGCTGGTGGTTTAGAAGTATCAGGTACCTCCTGAAACAGACCATCGGACGGCCAGCTGACTTCCAGAAAAGGCTAAGAAAGGTCACAGCCACCATTTTCCACGAGGCAGGCAGGCCTAACGCCAAATGCTTCACATTTGTTCGCATCCTCCGCCCTGACAACACCGCCAGGCCGGCAGGCACCCCGCCACGATTCCACTGCTGCGGAGGGTGAAGGGAATAGCCCGAGGTCGCACTGGTGAGGAGCTGAGCCGGCGGGCCGCACTAGAGCCCCTTCTTCTTCTGCTCTGCGACTTGCCTCCTTGGCCTTACACATAATCCCAAATTCACAGCTCTCTCTTTTACACGCAGGCTGTGCAAATCTGGGCGTGGAGGGAAAAGGCTGCTTGGCTCAACACCGAGACTGTCTTATTGATTTCCTTTTCCAAGATAAAAACCTCTTGGGGTTTCCACTTTATCTCAAAACTTATGTTTACCTTGGCAACCGGAGCTCTGTGGCAAAGGAAATGCTGTAAGCAGCCGGTAGAGGCCAGCCCCTGGGGCTCCCGCTGCTCCCCTTGCCCTGCCTCTCTGGGAACCCCTCCATTTAATCAGCAGCCCGGCCAAGGTGGAGAGCAGCGGGCTCCTGAGGCAGCCCCTCCACGACCAGGCACAGCTATTTGGTCCTGTTTGATTCTGTAACCATGGGGTACAGGGGACAGTAAGAAATATCTGGAATAATAGGAGACCAACCAAGAGGAAAGTAGTGAGAACCCAACAGAGGAAGCATGAAGTTGAATTGGCTTTTCCAAAAAAACAAAAGCAAAAACCACTAATCATTTTCATAGAATTGAAGAAGAAAAAAAAAAAAAAAAACAACGACCCTGGAATGCCGTGGGAAAACGAAACAAGGAGCTGCATGCTATATAAGCAGCACCTTTTGGCAATTTGAGAAGCAGGCCCAAATGGCCCCACAGTGAGGCAGGGAGCCAGAAGATTCTCAGTGGGGGGCAGGGGGAAGCGGGGGTGGAGAAGGAAAAATGGTATAATCGTGTTTAGGGAAAGTGTCTTCTTCAGCAGTGATAGGAAGAGAATTCTATTTGCCAGAATACTCGGAGCGTGCTCCGGGAAGGAAGCCAGCGGTGCTGACGTTGGGGAGGGGGTCCACAGTGCTGCTTCCCTGGTAACTTAATGCAGCTGCATTAAGGGTATCTATCTAGCTTCCCTGAGCTCAGATCTCCTTGTTCCTTCCATCCAACACATACACACACACACACACACACACACACACACACACACACACACAGAGCCAACAGAATTAAGTCCTCCTGTTTCTCCAGTACTGCCAAGGCTTAATCAGTGGTTCTCAAACTTGAGTGCACATCAGAATCCCCTGAGAGCTGGTGAAAACACAGACTGCGCAGAAATTCTAATGCAGGAGAGCGTGGATGGGGCCAAGACTGCATTTCTACCACCTTCCTGCTTCCCAGGTGCTCCGAATGCTGGGATCACCCTTTAAGAACCATTAACTTTGAGCATCTCTTTTCCTGAACGGCAGCACCAAGGACTTCCAGTTCCTCTTCTGACACTTGTTGGGCAGGGGGCACTGAAACAAGACCCACAGAGTTAGCGCAGACGGCACATTTATTATGAGTGCTGGGCCTTCTATCTACACTGACTCATCCACGATCACCACGTGAGGAGGAATTACGATTATGCCCATTTTACAGACTAGGAAAGTGAAATGTGAGGACAAGAGACATGCCCAGGTCTCTACTGTTAGCAGAGTTGGGATTTGAAATAGGTATGGGGAAACCAGAGGCTGTGCTGGAAACTTCCACTCCCTCCTGCCCTGGACTCAAATCCAAACTTGCACGTCGGGCTCCCTGGGTCCCCGAGGCCCTGCCCCTGAGTCAGCTACCCACTTTGGCAGAAGCACAAGTTGGGTGTCAGGCTGGCCTACATTCTCCCGCTGTGCAACTTAGATTAACTCAGCCTTGGTTTCTCCATCTGTCTGTTGGAACGTTAGCTTGGACACAAGCACCTGGCAGGTGGGAGAACCTCAATAAACATCAGCCCTTGCTCCCTTCTGTCTCCACTGTCCTTGCTCACATGGTGACTCGTGCCTGAGGAGCCGTCACGCTGACCTGCTCTGAAACCCTGCCCCAGCACCCTTCCCAGAAGACCCACACAGCGGGAAGAGGAAGGCCTATAGCCAATGGCAGGGAAGCAGGCATTCAGAGCAGCACCATTATTAGGGTCCCCCGCAGGCACTTTCTCATGTGATGCTTAGAGCAGGCCTGCAGGAGGATGTTGAGGTCTCCTACAAACAGGGAAAATGAGGAATCCTGACTTCATTAAGTGACATGTCAATGTAAATACCAATGTCAAGTAAATACCAGCATGAGGATCCACACTCAGGTCTGACTGTGGCCAAGAAGCAGAGCCAGGAGTCCTACATAAGGAAAGCAAAGGTGGAATGGGCCAGGGGACACCCTGCTTGTCCTCACTGGGGGATGGCTGGTCACCCTGGGGACCCTTCCTTTGCTCTTAGGGATTAATACTGGTGGCATAATTAACATCAACACCTCTAGAAGCCCTGGCCTGCCAAACAGATTTCAGGTGATGAGTCTGATTTCTGAATGTCACCCTCTCTCCAAAGTCTTCATCCACTCACTCCTGCTGAAATCTGAAGGCCCTCTTCCTCAAAGCTCCATTTCCCTTCTCTATTTTTCCTCTTTGTTGATTACCTCTACTCCTGCTAAGATGACTTCTAGATCACACATATCCATCTCCTCTACTAAAATGTTCACGCCACAAAGACAGGGACCTTTGTTTTGCACATCCAGGATCCCCAGAGCTGGAGCAGAGCCAGGCACACAACAGGTACTCAATGAATATATACAAATGCAAAGCCTGCAGAAGCCAAGTGTCTGCGAGGACACAGGTCTATTCCGAAAACAGTGCATGATAAAGACAGGGGGCAAAAAGGCCATACTGGGTAAAAATAATGATGGACAATCGATAATTGCAGAAAAAGAAAACAAATGGGCACAGATCTGGCAAGAGAGATAGGAGTTAAACCCTCAGGGTTTCCAGTGAGTTCCTTCAATGCCAGCTGTCACTCATTAATGGTATAATTTCAGACAAGAAATGTATCCTTTTGGGGGCTCAGTGTCCCCATCTGCTCACAGGAATAATGATACTTCACTTCAAAGGTTATTGAAAGGCAAAATATAGTTAAAAGACTAGAGCTGAACTGTCTGGGGTCAAGGGTTGGCTCCACCCCTTACACGCAGTATGTGGCTCTGGGCAAGTTAGTTACCTTCTTGTACCTCAGTTTCCCCATATGTAAATTTAGCAGCACTTCCTCAGAGAATCGGGAGGACTAAATGAATTAAAAGCATGAAGGATCTGGGAGCTCCTGGGTGGCTCAGTTGGTTAAACGTCTGACTTTGGCTCAAGTCATGATCTCAGTTTGTGGGTTCGAGCCCCATGTCAGGCTCTGAGCTGATAGCCCAGAGCCTGGAGACTGCTTCCGATTCTGTGTCTCCCTCTCTCTCTCTCTCTGCCTCTCCCCTGCTTGTGTACATGCTCTTTCTCTGTCAAAAGTAAATAAACATCTTAAGAAAATAAAAAATAAAAGCATGAAGTCTCTGATGTCCAAGTTCCCAACAAACGGTAGCTGCTCCTAGTTGCAGCTCTGTCACCACCAGACGACAGGATGAGCAGCAGCATGGACGCCATCTGGCCACGAGGGTCCGGTGTGAGGATACAGCAGAAGAGCAGAAGGCTCTGTTGAAAGCAAAGCTCCTCCACATTCCAAGGGAAGTTCAAAGAAGGCTTGGATCTTGGCACCACTCCCAGGCTCGTGAGGTGCTAAACTGTTGCCTGCTGCTGCCTGCTATGCACTGCATGCTTGCAGCACCCCCCTTCCCATTTACTGAAGCCCTAACTCCCAGTGGGATGGCTTTAGGAGGTGGGGGCCTTTGGGAGGTGATCAGATTTAGATGAGTCACGGGGGTGGAGCCTGCATGAGGGGATGAGTGTCTTTGTAAGAAGAGGAAGAGAGACCAGGCTCACTGGCTCACTCTCCACTAGTGAGGACACAGAGGTCATCTGCAAGCTGGGAAGCTGGACCTCACCAGACACAGAATTGGCCAACACCTTGATCTGGGACTTTCCAGCCTCCAGAACTGTGAAAAACAAAGGTCTGTATTTAAGCCTCCCAGTCTATGGTATTTTGCTACAGCAGCCCAAGCTGGTGAAGACAATGCCCTTGACCAACAGGAGATGGAAGAGGGCATAAAGAGCTAGAAGAGGCTACCATTTGTGGACATGAGCAAAGAAGAGGGACCCTCTCCAGCCCTGGAGAAGGGAGCCCCAAAGAAGTGCTCTAGGACCACAGAGGCTGCCATCTTGTCCACATGTGGATGTCTACTGAGATGCTAGGTTCCTTGACCTGCCTGGTGCTACTGGACTGAGAACCAGGGCACTGCAGAGAGAACGCCAATGTGGCCAGGAAGAGGATGGACAAGGACACAACACCACTATTTACTCAACTTGACAAAGAAATCTAATGTGAATCTCATCCATCAGGGCCTTACTACCTTCAGGGCAGGAGACTGTACACCCTCTGGGGAAATATGCCCTATCCTCAGGATTGGCTCCCAGGCCCCTGGCTAGTGAAGGAGGAGGTGGTCTCCAGGTTAAAACCATCACTGGACATCTCTCTTCACCCTCAGTCACAGCATGCCCTAACCCTAAAGCCCTAGGTCATGCTGGTTCATCAGTGAATCTGCTCCCCTCACACGGGGTGGTCCAGTTGTTACAGGACTCCTCTCAATGCCCACCTGCTGCCTTCCAGACACGTGAGAGGCTCTGGGCTCTACTTCCAGCCCAAGACTGGTTCTGGACTCTTGATCAAAGCTGGGAAAATGCTGATCCACACTTAGACCACCTCAAGAGATAGGAGTTGTTCAGCACCGATGGGCTCCCTGGCCCTCAGTACTGATCTCAAGGAACAGCAATCTTTGCACTTCTCTTCCCTTCTCTGCCCTCAATACCTTCTACAAGGGAAGGAATTTCCCCAAAGATCATGGTGAAGTCTGAGGGGTCGTAGAATACACCACCCCAAAATGTGCCATTTGGGCATAAGGATTATTTTGAATGAAGGCAATTATGAAGCAGTTACAAGAAAATCTCTGTCCTTCCCCCATTTGCCTAAAAGCAGAACATGCATTTGTAAAGGTGCCTCCTTCTCCTTTCCATAGAAGTTAATCACCAGAGATAACCCTAGAACCTTATCAGCCCAGAGATGGCACCAGAGGAATCTATATATCAACACAGGCTTAAACCAGCCCTTATCGACCATAGGTCTTCCTAAGACTTGTCACTACAGAAACCCAAAGTCCTTTGCCTCTGTCTGGTCACTTCTCTAAAACTGTATTTGTTTTTTTTTTGTTTTTTGTTTTTTGTTTTTTTTTTAAAGATGCTAGATAAGCCTGAGTTCTAACTACCCTTGGAGTTACCCATTACTGCACAATGCTCCCATGTGCATTGCATGTGTTAATAAACTTGTCTGCTTTTCTCTTATTAGTTTATCCTCTGTCAGTCAAATTGACAGGCACCCAGCCAAGACACCTAAGACTGGTAGAAGAAAAATAGGTTTTCCTCCCCTCCAACTCCAAGACTGCTTTTTAATTCTTCATGGGAAGAATGCTCAAGGTTCTGGGCTCTGTCTCTTGTCCTCCCCACACCCCATGGGACACCTGCCAGATTTGTTCCTTCCAGCCTGAATGTGGAGACGGTGCTGCTGTCCTGTCAGTGCCCCAGAGCAGAAGTCCTCACTGTATCGGGACTGCCAAGTACCTCAAGGACAGAGTCTTATATGTACTCAGACTCTGGCATTTTTGGTCATTAGAGGTAAGCGCAGTAGCAGACAAGATGTCAAATTTCAGAGTCTACACACATTTTACTTCTCACTCACATAGCATCCAATGTGTTAGGGTCCATGGCTGCAGCTCCCTGGGGAACCTTTGCCAGTCATCCAATGGAGAAAGAACCTCCAATACTATTCAGAGAGATTTGTAAGGGCCATGGCTAGAAATCATTTCTACTCTCCTTCCCACTGGACAAGGCAGTCATTTAGCCACACCTATTGTTAGGAAGGCAGGGAAATTTAATCACTCAGAGAGAAAAAATATGTGTGGACATCAGCTAGCAGTCTTTCCATAACACCCTGGACCGTGTCAGCAACATGTCTTAACCAAAATTCAGCGGCTTCCTAACCAAGACTTAGCTCTCCCTAACCATGATTCAGCTCTTCCTAACCAGGACTCAAGTCCCCTCCTAACCAGGATTCAGTCCCTCCTAACCAGGACTCAGTCCCTTCCTAACCAGGACTCAGTCCCTTCCTAACCATGATTCAGTCCCTCCTAACTAGGACTCAGCCCCTTCCCAACCAGGACTCAGCTCCTTCCTAACCATGACTCAGCCCTTCCTAATAAGGACTCAGTCCCTTCCCAACCAGGACTCAACCCCTTCCCAACTAGGACTCAGCCCCTTCCTAACCATGACTCAGTCCCTCCTGACTGGGACTCAGCCCTTCCTAATAAGGACTCAGCCCTCCCTAACCATGGCTCAGCCCCTTCCCAACCATGGCTCAGTCCCTTCCTAATCAAGACTTAGCCCCTTCCTAGCCAGGACCTAGCCTTTCCAATGTATCAGTGGAAACCCCCCCCTCCCCCACACAACAGCGCTCGTCAGGAATTTCTGATCCAAGTTGTCCATGCCAGTAATTACAAAGGTTGTTTGAATCCAAACCCTAGATAACATCCAGGCCCAGATCTGGTATCTGTGCAACAGAACAGACCAACAGGCTGGCCTGACATAATCTCTTCTTCCTGTTCTGAAGCACTCCTAAGTGTTAAGCTTCATATTTATAGAAAGTGAGCTAGAAACCTCAGAGCCAACTTTCAACTTCATACAGGAGAATTGGGGGTCCTTCCATTTAAGAGCCCACAAAGGCCACAGGATTCTGGTAAACTACCTGAAATATACAAGCAACACACAAACATTCTTCCCCAAATTGTAGTTCTGCCTCTGGAAGGTCACACACATCCTACCCTGTGGTTAATTCTGAGCACTGACCACATGGCTTGAATGTGACCAACCCCAGCTCTGTATACCATGAGTCCAACAGTTGAGCAGTCACTGAAAAGTGAATTCTTGATTCAACTATCAAGTGAGGACTTTAATGCCAGATACAGACAACGATGGCCCCATGGGCCAAAAATATCAGCAGTAACTTCACTAAGTCTCAGAGCCTGCATGGTCCAATCTGACCCTAGAATCTAAGCCAAAGAAGCATACCTAGCAACCAAGAAACTTGCAAAAGGCCTCCTAACCCCTACTTGCATCTCTCTAAGAATATTAATGAAGGCACTACAATTCAACCCCCTAGCAATGCTGCTCAGAATTCTCTCTCGTCTCTTCACTCTTCCCCCCACCTAGAGTCTCATCCTCTTCTATCTCATCACCTCCCACTCGGCCTCCCAGGGAGGAAAGCACAAGAACCTCCTTCTCTGGGAATTGTACTTCTCCCATCCTGATTAATTTTTCTCAGAAGAAATCTTTGAGAAGAAGGGGGAGTGAATAAAATTCATAACTTAGCTCTTTTGGCCATCTCACTTAAAAAAAATTGTGATAAAGTATATATAACACGAAATTTACCATTTTAACCATTTTTAAGTGTACTGTTCAATAGCTTTAAAGACACTCACATTGCTGTGTAACAAACACTGTCTTGCAACTGTCACTACCATCCATCTTCAGAGCTTTTCCATCTTCCCAAACTGAAACTCTACACTCATCAAACACTAACTCTTCACCCTTCCTCCTCTTGAATGCCTGGCAACTACCATCCTACATGGTCTCTGGGATTTTGATGACTCTAGGAACCTCACATAAGTGGAACATACATTATTTGTCTTTTTGTGACAGGCTTATTTCATTTAGCCTAATGTCTTCAAGTTTTATCCACATTATAGCATATTTCAGAAAACCCTTTGCTTTTAAGGCTGAGTAATTCCCGTGTGTGTGTGTGTGTGTGTGTGTGTGTGTGTGCGTATCTGTTCATTATTTATCTGTTTATCTATTCATTGTTCAAAGGATACCCTGAATTGCTTCTTTGTGAATAATGCTGCTATGAATATGAACATACAAATAACTATTCAAGTCCCATTTCTTTTGGGTATATACCTAGAAAAGGAATTCCTAGATGATATTTTTATTTTTTGAGGAACTGCCATACTGTTTTCCATAGCAGATAAACCATACATTCCCTCTAGCACTATACAAGGGCTCCTGTTCCTCCACATCTTCACCATAACTTGCTATTTTCTGGGGTTCTTTTGGGCAACAGCCATCCTAATGAGTGGGATCAATCATCTTGTTTAACCTTGAGAATAACCCTGGGCATTATTATTCCCATTTTACAGATGAGAAAACAGAGCTGGAGATTTTAGATGACTCATGGAAGGACACTGGTGGAGGCAGGACTCGAACCCAGGTCTAGCTACAGGGCCAATGCTTAGACCACCACACTAAGCCAACCATGGTCCCTGAGGATGGTTCAGTGCTCACTGTGAAGATGGTGGGACTTTTTGCGTGATATAAGAGACCACCACAAGGGTCACACTGTAAAGAAAGCAGCAGTGGGAGCACTTCTCCCATTCTTTGTTCTCACTGGACCTACTGCAGACGTAAAGCTGATCTCCTCACCTCCTGCTCACTCCTGAGGCTTTCAATGAGCAGGAGGCATGCAGGCTCCAAGAATGTTCAAGGATTCACAATCACACAAAAGGCATCTCACAAAGACCTCGTTTCCTGTTTATGATTCTACTCCCTGTCCTTCTTCCCTGCCCCGGGCCCCATTCAGAGAGGGTTTTTGTTGTTATTGTTTCTCACAAAGTTAATAAAGGGTTGGGACTGAGAATTGCATGACTGGAGGAAGAGCAGTACCATAATGAGATGAAGCATCCCACTTCATGCCAAGCTAATCATAAAGCACTCCTCTGGCCATGAGAAATGGAGACATAGAGGGAGCAATGGAGACAGCCAGCCTCTGCCCATATCATGCCAAGGCCCGTGATAAATAGGGTGGCAGACTGTGGCCTGACACCAATGTTACCGACATTATGTGCAGGTGAAAGGTCACTGCAAGGGCATCTGTTTCAGAATCCCCTTCAAGCCACCTGAGCACAGAACCTGGGAAGGGGCTAATCAGCAGTCTTGGGGAAGGACACAAGGTACACACTTTCTGAGCTGAACATAGAAGAGGATTTCAAAGCCTACATTTGAAGGGCCACATCTGGAAACCCTGCAGGGGCCAGGTTTTTTTTCCTGTTCAGCCCTGTTGATTTCCAGCCCCAAAGGCAATCAACCATGGCTACGTGTTTTGTTGGTCTCTGTGTAGTTCCAAAATAAATAGAGTTGCGATCTCCAAAGGGCTGGCAGAAGCCTACCCCATGCAAAACAGACCCATGTATTTTCACCATTTTAAAATTTCAGCCATTATGTAACCTTGAACATGACCCTGGCACAAGGAAGAAGAAAAGTTGAATTTGGTCCCCTGGGGCAACTGGTTTCCGTGTGGACTTCCCGCCAAGTCCCAAACAGAAAGCTCCCGCCCTGGGTTCTTGTGTTATCGCCAGGGCAGGCAGGCCTTCTTGGGGCGACTCCCTTCTAGGGAACTCACAGAATTTTGTGGGCACAAAGGAAGCCCCTCCAGACTTCAATATACAGGAAGTATGCACACATACTATGCACTTCTGCCATACATGTGTGTAGTTAGGCATGTGTTTCAAGGCATGTATGTGCACATGTGTGCGCGCACACACACACACACACACATTCATTCACCTTTTTATTCTCCCAGATACTATTTTCAAGTCACACCACAGGATAGCTGTGCAGAGGTAAACAGGCAGGAAACTCCCCAGGGCCACCCCGTTCTTGTCCACTTCTGTTCTCTTTAGGCATGGTGGCTCTTAGGAAAGTCTTTTAGAAGACCCTCTCCAACATCCAGACACAACTTAGTTGTCATTTTTGAGAAAACAATCTATGCCTACATTTAAAGCTGAATGAGTGAGAGAAGAAGCCAGCTTACTGAAGTATATACTATTTAGCTTTCCCAGAAACTCTATTAGCTGAGAAATCCAAGCTGAATTTGTGAGGAGCAAAGCTCTAACATTAACAAAATGCAACTTTCCTAACCCTCTTATGGGGATGGACTTTTTTTTTTTTTTTATTGTATGATGAGGAAGGCAGCACTTGTCCAAACAGTCTGAATCCCTGATTGCTAGATGCATGCATATTTGATTTCCAAAATTGAAACCTTTCCTAAAACCTCTAAAAAATCACATATCATGGTCAAGAGCCTAACTATAAATACCAATATAACTTCTAAAAAACAGATGAATTTGCCGAAGACCTAAGGTCATCTGATTTGGGACAACTAACATGTCATTGAATGGTATGCCTTCTCCTCTGTAAGCCTCTCAGAGTAGACACAAAGGACACAGTGTGGGTAAGCCTGACACTGAAGCAACATGTGCCCAGCATGGGGTGGGGTTATAAGGAAAACACATAAGAACTTATTCATTCAATGGGGTAATCAGAGGCAATCATCTGAGACTACTTCTGACAAACAATTTTGTGGCAAAATGGAACCCTAACTTCTGTAAGGTCATAAGGAATAACAAAATAAAGCAAACAAACCCATAGGAAAGCTCTCAGAAACAAAGAAACCCAAAGCTCAAGTCTAATGAGTAAAACTTTTGTATTTTTATCCCAAACAAATTTTCCAGCCTCATACAGCAAACAGAACCTTGACATCTCTACAATTCAAACACACCCTCACAGAATGAAAACTTAACACTACCATGAAAACACATAAAAATGAATGTGCACTCTGAAGGAAATTCCACAAAAGAGGGCAGGGGGGATCTACATACTTTTTTCAGCCACAGCACCAGTTGCCTAAGCCCTACTTAGACATGACATAGTTCAGAGCTTGATGAACTCCTTGATGCACTTAATAAAAACCCAACAGGTGCAGTGTTAGGACACTAGCCCCACCCTCCCTCGTCTCTCACTGGTTCCCCAGCACATCTTCCTTCCGTGGCCCTGTGTAGGTTGGATTGAAACAGACCTCCAAAGCAGAAATATCATTCCCCCAAACCTTCATCCTGGTGGGTGATGCCCCTTTCTGCCTTTCCTCCCTCATTGACAGACCTGTTATGTGGAGGTCAGTGGCCATATCCATGAAGTCCCCACTGGGCTGCCCACACCTATCAGGGAGTTCAGCACCAGTGCTGTGGGCCACATAGGGAAGGGCTCCTTCCTCCCAAGTTCAGGGATAGCCATGGGACCCTCAGTGCAGAGCAGCAGGGCCCCAGAGCATGGACCCATCTTGGAGCCCCTCAGCAGCATCTCCCTGGCCTTGTGTATGAAAGACTTCACGAGGCCACCGAACATTTATTTCCATTGTCCTTTGTGCAGGATTATCACATCCCTTGACTTGGCAGTGGCACGGGTAAAGGAGGCTTTTCCATTAATTAAAAAAATGAAGGCAAACAAGGAAAAATATAAATCCCAGTAATTAAATTAGTGAAACTTGAATAAGGTGGCTATCAAAAAAAAAAAAAAATTCACCACAGCTCAGTTTACAGCTAAATGTGGGAGCAGGACAAATGCCATGGAACCGAAATCTGTCTGGTCATCCAGGCTGCAGAGATGTGTGTTGGGAAGAGGAATGTGGGAATGTGAACGGCCAACAAAGGCTTCCAGAGGTCTTGCCTTTTCACACTCCTGAGCACTCCTCACCCCTTCTCACCTAGGGCAGCATTTTCCTCAGGATGCTGGCAGCAAAGCCAATGGCTCAGGGTGAACCAATTCAACAAAGGAAAAGCCCACCCCCAACCCCCACAAAGGCAAGGTCTGTAATGTGCAAAGTAAGCACCCCCCCCCCCAGTGAGGGGGACAGTTACTTCTCTTAGGGGTGAAGCTGTTTTTCCAGATCCTCCTGCCTTGAGTTGTCTCTTCTTGTGTGTGTCCTCCTCCAAGGTAGAGATCAGCAGAACCTCTATGGTGCCATCCCTTTTCCTTCCAGAGCTGGGAGGGAGGGTCCATAAGGTATGATGGTTTTAAAATCATGTTCACTCAGTCTGTGTAGGCAAATCCCTATCCAGTGTGGTAGATCTTGGCGAGCCCCCTCAGGGGTCGGGACCACCTTGGTTAGGGCCAGGGAAGCTCCCCTTGCCTCTGTTAGTAAGACCCTTGTGATGTGCACAGACAGTAAGCTGCAGATATGCTGGTCTCTCATATTTCAATCTTTACTGAAAGGAGTAGTGAACATTGGTGGTTCTGGAATGTCCAGCATCCATCCCTCCTCCTGGCTAACGCATGCAGACCACCCCCCCTCCCCATGGAGAACTCCTTCCCATGCATTGTTGTGGGAAGCAGTATAGCCCCCCCTGCGCAAGCCCAAAGAGCCAGAGCCCCCCTCACATCCCGTGCAGGTGACCTAGGGCAGGCCTGGGAGCTGGTGAAAAACAGCTGGCTGTGCAGACAGATGGAGGCCATTCCCTGCAGGCCCCAACACTGACCTCTGCATGGTGTCTATGGCCTCACCTGCCAGGGCTGCCTAGGGTGCTGTGTTCCCACCAGATCTGCCACCATCATGGCAGCCCCTTTCTGATAAACGCCCTTTTTGCTTGCTCCTTGCAATCAGGGTCCTGGTCTGCTGAAATGGGCTAATGCAGATGGAACAATGTAGAGGGGAAGTATTTTTAAATTTTCTTTTTATGTTTATTTTTTAAGAGAGAGAGACAGAGTGTGAGCAGGGGAGGGGCAAAGAGAGGGGGAAACAGAATCCGAAGCAGGCTCCAGGCTCTGAGCTGTCAGCACAGAGCCTGACACGGGGCTCGAACCCATGAGCTGTGAGATCATGACCTGAGCTGAAGTCAGATGCTTAACCAATTGAGCCACCCAGGCGCCCCCCCCTTTTTTTTTGAGGGGAAGTATTTTTAACAGAACCCCAAATTCTACTAACTACCTCAGAGATTCTCCAAATGGATCGTTCAAATTTAACTTTTAAATCTATTTTAAGCTACTTTACAGGACAGTAATAAAACATTTACAACAGTAAGTTACTTTCGGAGGGATAGTGGCTGGGAGGGGATAGGAGGGAACCTGTGAAGGGGTCAGATGACATTCCATACCTTAATCTGAGTAGTGGTTTTGAGACTACATACATATGATCACACAACAGTGTAGACGTACTTAATGTCACTGAAACACACACTTAAAAATGGTTAAGATTTTATGTATAAGTTTTATGTTATATACATTTTACCACCATTTAAAAATAGGTTAAAATAGAATTCAAAATGCAGCTTTAAAACTATTTCAATAAATACCAAAAAAGCGCATAGGCATAACTTAAAATTTCACCAAGATTTGCACCCTTTCCCATATGTAAGTTATACCCTAATCAAAACAAGAAAGCACACACACAAAAAAACACTGTAATATGCCAAGTTATAAAACACTGGCGATTCCCAAGCTTTCCTAAGTTTCTCAAGGTACCACATTATCTCATTTTCTGCAGAACCCAGGGCACAGCCCTCCTGGTAGAGCTGGATCCTGAGATTTCAAGGCAGCTGTTCAAAATCTCTTAGCACTGGCAACCACATATCTATGTGATTCAGATTATTTTTTCCATTCCGTGGAATCAAAACAAAATACAAAAATAAATTGGATGCTGGAATGACAAAACTACAGAGATGGAGTACAGATACATGGTAGCCAGGGGTTAGAGAAAGGGAGGGAGGCAGGGAGGGCGGAAGGGAGATTCTACAGGAGCAGCCCAAGGGAGTTGCTTGGAGGTGATGGACTGGTTCTGCTCCTGACTCTCCTGGGGGTTGGATGAATATCTACATATGGGATAAAATGTCACAGAACCATATGTAAAAACATACCCCAAAATGGGTTCATGCAAAAACCCTGTGAAATCTGAGTAGAATTTGTAGTCTAGCTCATTGCATTGTGCCAATCAATTTCCTGGTTTTGGAAATAACACTATGGTTACATAAGATGTAACCATGGGAGGAAGTGGGGTGATAGGTACAAGAGACTTCTCTGAATTACTCTGGCAACCTTCAGCTATTCTATAATTATTTCAAAATAAAAAGTTAAAAAAGCACAGAAACAGATCAAATGAGACTGCTAGAAGCCTGTCATAACCCCAGCTTTCAAATTTTTCTCTTCCTGGACTCACCATTGTCCTTACGAACTGACTTAATAGTACAAATAAATTATGACACATTAAAACAAAAGCACCATGTAACTATTTTTTGTTTTCAAGGAAGGGATTCATTTCCTTTGTAAAAGCTGAAAATCACTGAGGTATTGGAAAGAGCATGCAATAAGGAAGTAAGAGACGGGGCTAGTTCAGCCCTGAGCTAACTGGCTGTCACATAAAGAATTATTACAGCTGGTCCATGCAATTAAAAGACTTTGGGGAGGAAATGAGACACACACATCTGGGAGGTCACATAAGGACGTAAGATTTCCCCAGCAGTATGCAAAGTGTCAAATGAATAGTGCTATGGATTGTATTGTGCCCCCCTCCCCCAAATTCCTATGTTGGAGTGCTAACTCCCAATGTAAATGTATTGGGAGACAGGGCTTTTAAAAGGTAACAAAGGTTAAATGAGGTCATGAGAGTGGGGCACTAATGGTATATGACTGGTATCCGTGAAAGAAGAGGTGATCAGGGGACGCCTGGGTGGCTCAGTTGGTTAAGTGTCCGACTCTTGGTTCCGGCTCAGGTCATGGTCTCATGGTTCATGAGTTAGAGCCCCATACTGGGCTCTGTGCTAACAGGGAGGAGCCTGCTTGAGATTCTCTCCTTCTCTCTTTCAAAATAAATAATTAAGTTAAAAAAAAAAAAAAGAGGCAGTCCGGACACAGACACACACAAGAAAGACCAGCTAAGGACATGGGGGAGAAGGCAGCCATCTGCACACCAAGGGGAGAGGCTTCAAGGAGAAACCAACAGGGCCGACATGTTGATTTTGGACTTCCAGCCTCTAAAAGCATGAGACAACAAATTTCCATTGTTTAAGCAGCCCAATCTATGGTACTTCAATAGAATAGCCTTAGCAGATGGGACTTAAGTAGCAAGGTGAACCAGTTCAGAAGAAAGAAGGAAGACAGAACTAGCTGTTCACTCTTTAACAGGGGGTCTGAAATAGAGTACATAATCACAATTGATGGTTGATGTGAAAATTATATACTCAAAAGAAAGCCAGCTATAAATCATATGAAAGAAAACCTGCAATTCCTTCATCTGCGTGTATGCATGCATTCAATCAATCAATCAATCAATCAATCAATCAACAGTGGTGACCAAGACTTGAAAGCCCTGTACCAGGTCACACAGGTGAAGGGCAGAGCTTGGCTCTGCCTGGTACATAGTCTTCTGGGAAAGACATTCAGGCAAGGGCAATGCAACGGGTATCTCCTCAGAGGCTAGCACAGGGAGTGGGAGGGGTCTGGAGCAGCCTCAACCCCCACCCCCTGCTGGGCAGAAGTGCAGAAGCTGATTTGTGAACAAATGCTGGGAAGGAACAGCCACTCCTTGAGATAGTACATGCTTTTTTGGCTCTGCCAAGGGATACTGGTCTTCCTCAAGCCCCAACTGGACTGCGACGGGTGTCTGCTATCCCTCTGTTGGAGCCGATTTTATGATGCATTTGCATAGCGATTCCTTTATGGAGACAGCCCCTGACAATGAAGCATGGATTGGTGGGGCAGTTTTTGACACTTGTCTCCCAGATTTGTTTAGGGGACTGGTGGAATATAAGATAAAAAAAATCATTTCAAAAACTCTAAAATGTGACATGAATGCTAGCTATCATCATACTAGATTTTTTGGTAACGTTTATTTATTTATTTTTGAGTGATAGAGAAATAGTACGTGCACACAAGTGGGGGAGGGGCAGAGAGTGAAGGAGACCCAGAATCTGAAGCAGGCTCCAGGTTCTGAGCTGTCAGGGAGAGCCCGACGAGGGGCCTGAACTCACAAACAGTGAGATCATGACCTGAGCTGAAGTCAGACACTTAACAGACTGAACCACCCAGGCACCCCCCATCATACCAGATTTTGTAGGGCCTTTTAAGCCACCTAGTTTAAAATGATCAAGGTCACCCAGCTCATATGTGGCCCAAAGGCTCAGGATTACCCACTGCCAGGACTCCCTAGGAAACACAGGTTTTTAAACATTTGAATTCCACAATAATATATATTTGTCAATCCCATACCGTTTTACTACAATTCAAAGCACATCACGTTCAGAATCTTGCTCTTGGCAGTACAATATTTCAACCTCCTGGTGGATAAAGGTTAGTGCTACAGTAGTCAAAATTGGAAACCGTCTTGGGGTTTCCTCTTAACCAAGGGCCCTCTTCCTATGCTCAAAGATTGGTTCCAGTTTGAAACCTACAACATGTCAACAACAAGCCAGATACAACTGAGGATAGAAGAGAAAAAAAATGGCAAAGGAAGAAAAAGCTGAGTGAGGAAGCAAAAGTAGAAGGAGGGAGGAAGGGAGGGAAGGGGAAGAAGAAAAATGTGCCTTGTCAGCGCCACGTGTTGGTCTCAGTACCATTTGACCAGAAGGAAACGAGCCTGGTGCCCAGACTGGCAGAGGAGACGTGTCTCACCCCCATACAGTCACCTGTATGACACTTGGTAAAGATCACCCACATGCACGAGAGTAAACGGTAAGCTTTTGTCTCATGATAACTGTGTTAACTTGGTGGGGGGGGGGGGTTCCCCTCCTGCATGAGTGACCAAGAGGCTCAGTGCCAACTGTGTCCCCAGCCACAGTCACCTTTAGGCAGCCCCTGGAGACACCTTCTATGGTTTAACTTTTCATACCTTCCTTATTAAGCATCTGTTTGGACACCTTCTGCCATGAGCAACCTCAACATTTATCAGGAAAAAAAAATGAAGTGAAATAAAGTCAAAGAACTAATTTATAAGAAAAGAGGCAACAGAAAAGGCAGAGTGTGTCTGAGGATAGTTCCTCCAGACTAGAAGTCTTACCAAGTCTCCAGATTATCACAGGGGGGTGGCAGCCCCTTAAATTATTATTATTCTGCCTCTAGACTTACCAACGGTGTCACACGGTTCATCTTTGTGTACGCAGAAATCTGTCCTGAAAAAAAACAAAGACAGACCTGGTCAGGTGTATGCAGTGGCCCCCAAGAATGGGAGAAGAAAACACTGTCAATGAAGCCCGATTGGTTATCCTACTCTGTTACTGGTTCGGGTGGCCCAGCTTATAGTGAAGAACACCAATTAGCCACCTGTCAAGAGTAACCCATCCACAGTGCCCACCTCGTAGGCCCAGTTTCCCCACATAAAGCCCCCTTTTATAGCTTAACGACTCCACCTAACACTCAGTTGCTGGGAGGACTCCCTCCCAACAGCTGAGAAAGTTCTTGAAGCAGACATTTGCAAATCATGCATCAGAGACGATTAATATTCACTATCGTCAAACTGTAGTGACCTCCACAGCTCCTCGACGTGGGCAGCAACTGGCCTTAGATGCTGAAGTGACCAAATGGCACTTACAGGAGAAGACAACAAAAGTAATGTCTGAAAGTTATGCCCTTTAAAGCTTCCGAGGATCCCCCGGGTGTGTGGCTGTGTGGGAAGAGCACTGGTCCAGCTCTAGTTCCACAGGTACAAGGGGTTCGCTGTGGCCTCTAGCCACTCATGTGTGAAACAACAGGTCTGGGCCCTTCTTTTCCCAAACCAGAGAGTTCCCATGATACTTTCCCAAAGTTCCCACAGTTAGGGGCTGACCAGACCAGCGGTTGGGGCAGTGCCCTGCCTGGGACCGGCCATGAAGAGCAGTGGCCTGGTCCTCCAGGGCACCGTGCTCATCTTCTCATGGAGGCCCATGGAGGGCTGAGAGAAAGCACCCACTCCCTTAAATTCCTTCAGGTTTACAAGGTGTGTTCTGAAGCCACGTCTCATTTCACTTTCCAAGTTCTTCCGGACAAGCCAGCCGGATAAGGTTGACACTAAACCAAGTTACGGAAGAACACGGCAGGTCTGGGTTGGGCCATCTTTCCCCTTTCTGACGCTCTGTCCCCTGGCATCAGTGTCCTCAATTCTTCTCCTACCCTCTGTCACAACCTATTCTCAGGGAAGGATCTGACCCATTTGTTCACAAAGGGCACAATGACAGAGAAGGCCATGTGGTACTCTCCCAACCTAACTTTGTATGGTCATCTCTCCTTCTCCCTCCATGTCAATCCCAATCCAATGTGCAGTGTGTTCTGTTGCATCTGTCTCCAAAGTGTAACCCGTGCCTGATGCCTCTCAGTGCTGTGTGGGATCCCCTGGAAACAGAGAAAAGTCTGTGCGTTCCTGACTCTGGCTTTGCTTCAGGCTCACCTGAAGCTTGTCAAAGACTCCACTTGCCTACTTAGACCCACAGATTCCACTTGGAGTCCTGATGTACAAAACCAGATGTGCCAGACAGCCGGCAAGCCTGGGGGAGAGGCTGGGGCAGCTTGGAAGGTGTGGCCGCGAAACTGGCCAGGGAGACATCGAGGAGGAGTGGGGACCAATCCTGTCAGCAGCGCCCGTGGGTTCTGCTTACTACAAGTTTCTAATTTTTTCCTAGCAAGACCTTCTACTTTTATCATCAATTTTAAAACAATCTTAATAAAGGGAAAAAGGAAATTTTCAAAAACCCCACATTTTTCATAACCTTACCCCAAAACCAAGGGAACTTTCATGGAAATGGAGAGAGGATAACCACAAGAGCCATAAAAGGAAGCCTTGAGGTTTCTTGTTTGTCTGTTTTTGTTTGTTTTTGTCAAAGATGACCTTTGAGTGTTTTTGTATTCTTTGGGTAAATGCCCAGTAGTGAGAATACAAAAACACTAATTCAAAGAGATACACGCACCCCTATGTTTACAGCAGCATTATGTACAATAACAAAGCTATGGAAGCAGCCCAAGTGTCCATCGGTTGATGAATAGATACAGAAGATGTGGTATACACATAAAATGGATTATTATTTGGCCACAAAAAGAATGAAATCTTGCCATTTGCAATGACATGGATGGAGCTAGAGAGTATAATGCTAAGTGAAATAAGCCAGTCAGAGAAAGACACATTCCATATGATTCCACTCACATGTGGATTTTAAGAAACAAAACAAACAAGCATAGGAAAAAAAGAGAGAGACAAACCAAGAAACAGACTCTCAGCTATAGAGAACAAACTGATGGTTACCAGAGTTGGGGGGTGGGGGGAAATAGATGATGGGGATTGAAGAGTACACTTGTTGTGATGAGCACAGGGTGATGCATGGAAGTGTTGAATCACTATACTGTGCATCTAAAACTAATATAACAATGCATGTTAACTAACTGGAATTAAAACAAAAACTTTTAAAAAGATGACCTTTTAAAAGACTAAGTAATAGGCAGTAGAAGGTGCAAGAAGTAGCAGCAGAGAGAAAAACTAACAAGTAAAATTAGGGACATATAGATGCTCGCCGCTCTGGTATGGATCTGACCCCAACTCAACATTCTTGATCTGACACCCCTTCCATTTAAATAACCAAGCTGGCCCAATGCCTTGTTCCAGGGTTTCCCAGAGTGAGCAATTGAAGCCTGGGCAAAAGGAGAAATCACACATGACCACAAGTCTCACAGTCAAGAACTAAACAGAACCAAGAAGATGGTGCCCACTTCACGGGCGCCATCTTGGGGATAGCCAGCGCTGTTGGCTGACAGGAGCATTGTGTATTCTCTCATCCCATGACTTCCCTGAAGGGAAACAGGTGATCTCAAATGATGGACCCTGCAACATCATCCATTGCATCACCTGAGGAAGTGGGAGGAAATGCAGTCGCTCACAGAGGACAGAGGCAAGCTCAATTAGAACCCTGGCTTAAGAGGGGCACGGGGGTGGCTCAGTCGGTTAAGTGTCTGACTTCGGCTCGGCTCAGGTCATGATCTCACAGTGTGTGAGTTTGAGCCCCACGTCGGGCTCTGTGCTGACAGCTCGGAGCCTGGAGCCTGCTTCCAATTCTCTGTCTCCCTCTCTGCCCCTCCCCTGCTCACACACACACACTCACTCTCTCTCTCTCTCTCTCTCACTCTCTCTCTCTCTCTCTCTCTCTCTCATCCTCAAAGTAATAACAACAACAAAAAAAAATTCTGGCTTAAAAGAGTCAGCCAAAATTTGACTCTTCTTTCTCCTTCCTGCCAAGGTTGTTTCTCAGAAGAGAAAACACAAGCCATGTTGCTGCAGGGGCAGCTTCATATTCAGGTGCTCCCACCGCAAATTCATGCCAAACCCACTTTCAGGGGCTGTAGGATTCAAGTGAGGTCCCAACGCAACTCTACAGTCTCTAGTCCATTCCCTTTCCGCTGCTTGTTCCTCAAGAGAAGGAAGGCTGTGTGGACCTCTGTGACCTGGTGTGCTTCGTGCCTGTGTGCTCACAAGCTTCCCGTCCTGCAACATGGTTTTTACTGTTCTGCTATCACCATCTTGAAAGTCTTTGTCATGTGGGGTCCCGCATTTTCCTTCTGCACTGGGCCCCACAATTTATGTAGCTAATCCTGTGCATAACCGATTGCCTTGGCATACAGTTGGGGCTTAATAAATAGTGGCTCCTTTATTATTGGCAGACATACATTTCCAGACCACTTTCAACATGCCCAGCAAGCTTCCTGGTTTGGAAACCCCAGGAAAATGTAACGTGATGCTCCACAGATACTCACTGAGCCCTCACCATGAGCAAAGCCAGCCAGAGACCCTCTTGGTCAAAGTCTGAAGAGAAGACGATTCCCGGGGAGTGGGATGGAGTTACATGGAGGGGAAGGTTCAGGGATGGCAGGAGGTGTACCTGTGGTTGAGCTCCAAGCTGGCCCTGCATGTTTGCTCCAGGTGCTTCCCAGGAGCACAGAGCTGGGTTTGGGGGGAAATCCTATTTTCATGGCTTCCTGAGGGAGATGCATGGCCAAAGGTAAAGTTGTGCCAGGTGCTGAAGCCTCCTGGACCCCAGTCCTCTGTGTGGGTCCCACATGGTCCCAGACTCAGTTCACTCAGAGGTGTTTTCTAGCCCCAGACATGACCACAGCTGCCAGAAAGCCAGCTTCTGTGGCTTCTGGCTCAGCAGCTTTTGCTGGACATGATGTCATGCTCACATCTCTGCGGCTGGCCATCTGTAGGGCTGGTGGATGTCCAGGAGAATGCACTCTAGGGCTCAGCCACAGCGCATAAGGGGGGGGGGAGCAGAGAAGAAACCCTTGCATTAGCCAGTCTCAGTCCCAGGACTGGGGGACACTGGCCCCTAAACACCTCCTGGTCTGTGCAAGCTGTGATTAGATCCTCAGCTCAGATTACTCCGGGAGGAAGGGGCTGTTTCTCAAGAGCAGCTGCTGTCTCGCACCCAATTTCCACGTGAAAACATCAGCCCGTTATTATCCCAACCTAGGAACTGCAGCTCTCGGCCTCTAATTATTAAACAATGCCTCGCAGCCAACTCGGCTCCCAGCCCCGACTCTGGCGCTGCCTCCCCTGTCCTTCTGGGAGGCCTTGCATTTAACAGCTGCGAGGACCCAGAGAGCGGGTTGGGCACTGGCCGACTCGGTCCAGCAGCTCCGCAGAAGCAGGTGAGAGGAAGCACCTCGACTGCTCAGGTAGTTCATCAGATGTCAGCATGAAACCGGGAAAGAGAATCCCAGCCCCAAGCTGGCCTCGGGGAACCGAGACGTAGGATGCCTTTGCATTGGTGCTGCCTGCAGCGGAAGGAACCTCGCTTTTCGGGGCCACCAGACATCCCCCCCTCCCCAGCACCCATACTCAGAACCACCCCCATGCATTCAGGACCACCACCCCCGGCCCCCCCAGGTGCTTAACCAGAAAAAAAATTGTAAACTGTTTTATTGTGATTACACAGAACATAAAATTTACTCTCTTAAAATGTTTTTCAAGTGTACAGTTCAGTGATGTTGAATGCATTTATAATGCTGTGCAACTAATCTCCAGAACTCTTTTCGTCTTGCAAAACTGAAACTATATCCATTAAACACTAGCTTCCTATTCCTTCTTCTCTCCAGCTCTACACTCTGTGTCCAGGAATTTAACTGTTCTAGGTGTCTCATGTAAATAGAATCATACGACATTGGTCTTTTTATGACTGGTGTATTTCACTTAGTCTAATGTCCTCCAGGTTCATCCATGCTGTCGCATGTGACAAGACATACTTCCTTCGTAAGGCTGAACAATGTTCCGTTGCATGGATGGACCACATTTTGTTTACTCATCCATCGAAAGAAACCTGGGCAGCTTCCACTTTTTAGCTATTATGAGTCATGCTGCTAGGAACATAGGTGCACAAATAGCTCTTTGAAACCCTCCTTTCTTTTTTTTTTTTAAATTTTTTTTTTCAACGTTTATTTATTTTTGGGACAGAGAGAGACAGAGCATGAACAGGGGAGGGGCAGAGAGAGAGGGAGACACAGAATCGGAAACAGGCTCCAGGCTCTGAGCCATCAGCCCAGAGCCTGACGCGGGGCTCGAACTCACGGACCGCGAGATCGTGACCTGGCTGAAGTCGGACGCTTAACCGACTGCGCCACCCAGGCGCCCCTGAAACCCTCCTTTCAATGCTTTTGGGTATATACTCAGAAGCAGGATTGCTGGATCATACGGTAATTCTGTATTTAGTATTTTGAGGAGCCTCCATACTGTTTTCCACAGCAGCCACACCATTTTACAGCCCCACCAGGAGTGCTCAAGGAAGGGTTCCCATGTCTCCACATCCTTGCCAACACTTGTTATTGTGTTTGTTTTTGGTAGCAGCCATCCTGATGGGTGTGAGATGTAGAAAACCAACATGTTTATACTAAATATTTCCAATACAGTAAATAGGCTTGTTGGAAGCAGGAAAAAGAAAAGAAAGCCAGAAAGCCTAACTGGCAGCCTTCTCAGGCTGAGGGTGCATTCACGTCTGCAGATGGCATTTTGTGCAAGAGCTCATCCAGAAGCTTTGTCAACACCGATTTCAGTGACATTTATTATTGCCTCTAGACAAAAAAGGGGAGGGGAGCAGTGGCTACTCTTCCCAAACCAAGACCACTTGCCTGTGCTTTCTTGACCCAGCCAAGCAATGAAACTTCAGGGAAGACACTACATGGGGAAAGTTCTCACGAACATCAGAACCTGTACATTTTATATAGTTTTGATACAAACCACTTTCAAAGTAGTGACCTTGGAAGTTTAGCATTCCAAGGGTGAGGTTTGGAATGATGCATCTACAAGGCAAAAATGCCAGACTGCAGGCAACCACTGGAAGTTAGGAAGAAGGAAAGATCCTTGCCTAGAGCTTCTGAGAGAGCACAGCCCTGCCCACACCTTGATCCTGGACTTCTGGCCCCCAAAACGGTGAAAGACTAAATTTCTGTTGTTTTGACACACCCAGTTGGTGGTAATTTGTTACTGCAGTCCTGGCAGACTAAGATAACATTGCTGCCGCCTATGTGGAAACAAGGCTGTCCCTGGTTTCTGTTGTCCACTGCTGGCCCCTGGTTTCCCTCCCAGTCTGGAAAAGTCCACCTCTGTAGTCTGGAAAGAAGCTCAGCTCCCTACTTCAAGTAGAACCGCCATGTGAATTCCCCAGGCATCTCCGCCCACTGCTGTTGTCCTGAGAGGGTCCCGTGGATGGGGTTGCGCACAGCACACGTGTGCCGAAGTGGACCTCCTCCTACAGGAACTCGGGGTATCCACGGCCCCCATAATAGTGTGTTTAAGCCAGTTTGGAGGCAGCCTCAAACACAAGTTAGCTTTTTCCCAGTGAACATTATATTTGGTGCAGGGGAGAGGTAATAGATGAATTGCTTGGGACTCCTGGGTAATCAGGATTTCAGTACTTTTATACTAATAACAGCAATAGCAGAAATTATGGCTAACATTTATCATGGCCTTACTCTGGGCCAGGCACTGTGAAAAACCCTTCCCAGGGATGCCTGGGTGGCTCAGTTGGTTCAGTGTCCAACTTCAGCTGAGGTCATGATCTTGTGGTTCGTGAATTCAAGCCCCACATCAGGCTTTGCACTGATATTGCAGAGCCTGCTTTGAATTTTCTCTCTCTCTCTCTCTCTCTCTCTCTCTCTCTCTCTCTCTCTGGTCTCCCCCACTAGCGTTTTCTCTCTTTCTCTGTCTCAATTAAATAAACATTAAAAAAAAAAAAAGAAAAGAAAATCATTTTCCCACATTCACTGAATCCTCATAACTCAGAGGTAGGTACTATCATTTATCCCCATTTTACTGATGAGGAAACTGAGGCTCAGAGAGGCGGCCCCAGGTCTGATTTCCAAGCCTGAATTCCTAGCAAATAGCCCTTTATTCCCCTCCAAAGAGGGAAATGTCTTTTTCCCATCACATTTCCAGCTACAGACCAAATCCAGCTGTACCTGGTCACAAACACAGCAGCATCCACAGGGGGCGTATCGTCCTTCCCTCCTGGAACCTGATTGTTGCCGAGGTATCGGGCTCCTCCATATTCCTCATTCTGCCAGTGACAGAAGCTCTCCAGGGACCGCTCACCATGGTGCCCGATGGACAATTTGGCCTAAAGTAAATCAGGGGTGGGGGAGGGCAGTTAAAGAAGCAAACACCCAGGGAAGCCTGAGTTCATGTTCAGAATATAGTGTGGAGACAGCTGCTTGTTGGGATGTCATTCGATGATGTGCTTCCTCCAGATACAAACCTAATGCCGGTAGGAAGATAGAAGATGCAGAGACCCAGAGAGAGGCCACCAGGGCCTTATTTGTAAGTTCAAATGAAGACCGTGTTATTATTCTCTCTCTCTCTCTTTTTTTTTTTTTTTTTTTTTTTTTGGCAAACTGAACAGTGTACCCAACCAAGCATTAGTCTCCCACTATCAAATTCATTGCCTGCCTCTGCAAGGCGACGTTATCACATGGGAATGCACTCAACTGAAAGACCAGAAAACAACTCTACAGTGAATCCAAATTTGGAAGCTCCAGAGGGCTTCCAAAGACCTCCCCATCCAGATTGCACATGTGAGATGTGCTAGGGGTGGAGGGAGGATGTGCACAGGTCCACTGCTCAGGGCTCCCTCGAGATTCCAAGCAGATTATGTGCACACCAAGCTTCGAGTCACAGTGCCTGCCCTCCCTGCTCTGGACATCCCCAGGCCCTGGCCCAGGGCATGCTGTTGCCATCTGCAAAGCCAGGGACCACAGAGGAGACTGACAACCTCCTGAGCTCTCAACAGCAAGCAGGAAACTTCAAGACCAGTTGCACCATCTGCACACTCTAAAGGGCACCCCTGGGGACTTACAGGCCGTTGTCGTAGCAGGACAAGCTTGGTAACTTGGATGTTCACTTTACTTCCAAGGCTCTGGTGCTGAAACATATTGTACACCTGTCAAGAGAGAAAAAAGAAATGTGGTGTAAATATAAAAATTAACAAAAATACAGCAGTATCCTGGATGGGATCCTGGGACAGAGAAAAGATGTTAGATAAAAACTAATGACATCTGAATAAACTATGGACTTCAGTTAATCATAATCAGTCAGAATGCCAAAAAAACACAAATAATCCAAGGGGCACATGATGTGAACAGACATTTTTTCAAAGAAGACATATGGATGGCCAACAGACACACGAAAAGATGCTCAATCAGGGGAAATCAAAACCACAATGACATATGACTTTACACCTGTCAGAATGATGAGTATCAAAAAGACAAGAAATAACAAGTGTTGATGAGGATGTGGAGGGAAAGGCACACTGTTGATTGGAAATCAGTTGTTAAAAAGATATAGGACAGCAGATTCTGAAAGGAGGAATGGATATTAGACGATTCTGATAGAAAACTCAAAACTCCCATTCTTGGCTTTTATGCAGGAGGTTGAAAGGGACCTTCATGTAGGGGAGGGGGGAGGTCAATGCCTGTAGCCATCTGCCATGTGCCAGCCTGTGTCATCTCTAACCCTCATCACAACCCATCAAGTTTTTTCTCTTTGACATTATCTCCACCACCCTCAGCTCACCAAGATAACACCACCTGCTCAATACCCCCAGTCAGTCAACAATGACCCCAATTCATATCCAGGCTTGTCCAGCCAATAAGACCATATTCCTTCTTTATTCCCTAAAGTCCTCATTCCAACCACGGCACGTCATGGAGATAGAGGCACAGCAATAAAAGAGGATTTGTCCCTCAGTTTTGCACCTCTTGTTGGTAGAACCTAATTATAAGGACCTCAATATCAAAAAAAATCAAAGGAAAGCGTTTCAAGGGGAAGAGAGATAAGAAATCTCAAACAAGGCAGAGGAATCAAAGTTGACCTGGATGGGAAAAGCCCACTGAATGTGAGTATCCGTGGGTCCCTTTCCTGTAACATGGACAAAGCAGGAGGTAGGGGGTGCCCCAGGGGTAGATCATGTAGGTGTTTAAGATATAGAGAGAACAGCGAGGAGAGCCTTTTGAAAAAGTGCACTTTGCCCACTGCCCACCCCCTTCTCTGGCAACCAGCCATCGCTTCCTCTGTATCTAGGAGTTCAGTCTTCTTAGATCCCACATATAAGTGAGATCATACAGTTTTTCTTTTTCTCTTATTTCACATGGTTTTGAATATTCTACTTTGTTTTCTTTCTGACAGACACAATCTAGGAGGCAGAATTTTGCAGCAGGGACATTAGAACTTTCTCCAGCTGGTACTGTGTTCCTTGGTACATCGGTGGCAACATAAAGCAAGCACCAGAGCAGACAGGGCAGTCACCGTTAATTCAGGCCACATGAAGCTGGACACAGCGTCTAGCATACAAACGTCAGAAGCCAGGCACGCATGATGTTTGAGCATCTGTGTGACAAAGGAATTAGCTGTCTCATTGCTTAGATCTTACTCTTTGAAAACTATTATTAAAGCAAAATAAAATCTTTGTGTAATTTAATATTCTTTCCCACAAGGAAAAACAGAACACGTTTAGTTGTTCTGTTCTTAATCCCCACCCCCCATTTTTTCCCCTCAAGAACAAAATAGCAGTTTTTTTCTTTTTTTTTTTCTTTTTCTTTTTTTTTTCACACTGGACCATCTGTAGGCCAATTCTGAAGTCATGTCTTAATTACCTATCCCCAAACCTGGGTGAAGAAGGGGAAAACACATAACTTTTTCCTTGTTTTGATATTTTGAGAACCACCCAATGGCTGCAATTCAAATTTTTCCAGAAATATTCAGCAGTAGGATTGGGCCCAAACTGGAAAACCTCAATTCAAAACATGAAAAAAAAATAGTAAGAATGAAACCCTGAAGTTCTGAGGGAGAAAATGCAAGTTGCACAGGGCTTCAAGGTGCAATCTACTCATCACCTAAAATGTCAACCCCAGCCAAAGATGTTAAAAGATATTGTTTAAAGAAGGTTTAAAGGAATGACACAGTAAAGCACTTCTCAACAGTACTGAGACACAGCACATAAAGGAGGCATAAAGAATCTGCATGAAATAGTGCAAATTTCAGGACAGCAAAACCATAGGAACAATCTGCCTCTCCAGAACGTTCCATCTCCTCCTTGCTGGGCTGATGACAGTTCTGTGCATCCTGTACAACCATAAGCCCCAAAGTCTCAGTCGCTTCCCATGGGGTAAAAAGGATGTGAGACAGAGGGGAAGAAAAACCTTCATACTTCAGGGTCTGGGAGGAAGGGGTGAGAGATGGGAACTGCTTCATGTACAGAGTTTCAATTTTGCAAGATGACAAAGTTCTAGAGATTTGGTTGCACAGTGTGAATATACTTAACAATACTGAACTGTATACTTAAAAATGGCTAAGATGGGGGGCACCTGGGTGGCTCAGTCAGCTGAGCATCCCATCTCAGGCTCAGGTCATGATCTCCTGGTTCATGGGCTAGAGCCTCACATCCCGCTCTGTGCTGACAGCTCAGAGCCTGAAGCCTGCTTCCGATTCTGTGTCTCCCGCTCTCTGTACCTCCCCCAGTCTCTCTCTCTCTCTCTCTCTCTCTCTCTTCCAACTAAACTTAAAAAAAATTTTTTTTAAGTGGCTAAGATGGTAAATTTAGTATGTATTTTACCACAATTGGAATTTAATTAATTTTTTTGGAAGAAACTTCATGCCCTAGCGACATTCTCTAGCAAGACCGAAGGCAGGCATTTCCCCTTGACGTGTGCCTAGGGTACTCACATCCAGGAAAACAGATCTGGGAGCCTGACCACAGCTAGAGCACCTCGTCACCTGGTGGGCACCGTACCATGTTCCCACAGAGCTCAGCGGAGCACAGGATCTCCGTGGAGACCCAGAGCCAAGCCAGGAGAGCCAGACGAAAATCTGATGGCAGCCACAAACACAAAGCAGCAGGCCCCAAAGACATGTAATGAAGTCTCCTCATCTTTTTTTCCCCATGGAAATTCAAGCTCAGGAGAAGTCCTGGAGGCGGCAGCCATACGATGTTTAGGGAGACACCTGGTTGGGCAAAGGAACAGCACCGCCAATCGTCTGGAAATTCTGTCTCCGGCGTCCAGCTCTGGCTGCGTCCTGGCAAGTGTTCAGAGCCCTGACTGCATTTGTCACATTTCCTTGGCAGCCTGGGGGCCAAGCCGGGTAGACCCACTGCCAGCACCACGATGCAGCTCTCCTGCCTGGGCGACTTGGGGACACAGGCAGGGAGGGGCAGACAGGGCCAGAGAAGAAGCAGGTGATGGGGACACATGGAGAGGAGCTGTTCAAGGGCCAATGCAGGGGTTTCATAAGAGCACCACCTACCTGTGCTACCTGGAGCCTCCCCAAGGACAGACAGGGACCGCGGCTGACACCCTCCAATCACATTGGGTGCCCATTCAGACCCCCATGTGGTAAAGAACTCTTTCTCTAGCACAGTGCCTCTGAGTGGGGTCCCTGAAGCAGTAGCACCTGGGCATTTGTTGGAAATGCATTCTGAAGTCCACCCCAGAGCCACTGAGCCAGAGACCCTGGGGGTGGGCCCGGCCACCTGCAGTTTACAATCCCCCCAGTGGCTTCTCAGGGATGACTGCTGGCGTGTGAGGACCGGGGAGTGCTCTAACACTGTGACAGTTTCTCTGGGCACCAGAGAGAGGCTTCCTGTCTGTTTCACATGGTAATGGGGTGAAATTGATGTCATTTTTCCTCCAAACAGAGCTTGCCTGGAACACCGCAGGTTTTCATCTCACTCCATGGTTGTTAAGGAAGCTAAAAACAACCAAAGCTCCGTCGAGGGGCCCCATTTTCCAATCTGGCTGCCCAAACCCAGGGTTTCTGCTGTCAGCGCCACCTGCTTCCGCCGGCAATTTGTTCTTGAAAATATTCCTGCTCCTGTGTCGTTACCACCCCCAACCGCGGGAAACCCGAGATACATACATAAGAAGGCACTTCAGCACATTTGAAAAACTGACAAAAGCCAGGTCCAGAGGACCACTCTGCAGCCTGCTGCTGGTGGAAAGACCCAGCCTGGCAGAGGTCTCTCCCTCCATGTGCACCCGTGCACATGAGCGGTTTGCTGGGGACACAGAGCCTGGGGCAGGACTCCAGTTCCTGGGATAAGAGTCAGGCTGAGGGTTTTTTTGTTTTGTTTTGTTTTTAATGTTTATTTATTTTGAGAGAGCAAGAATGAGCGGGGCGGGGGGCGGGGGGGGTGGGTGGGTAGAGAGAGGGAGAGAGAGAATCCCAGGCAGGCTCTGCACTGTCAGCACACAGAGCCCAATGCAGGGCTCGATCTCACAAACTGCGAGACCATGACCTGAGCAGAAATCAAGAGTCAGAGGCTTAAGCGACTGAGCCACCCAGGCGCCCCCAGGGGGTTTTTAAAAAACACAAATCAGCACATGCCACTCTTCTGCTTAAACCCCTACAAGTAGCTTCTGGTCGTGCCTGAAGCGAAGTCCACTCTCCATGCCCTGGTGTACCAGACTGTGAGGTCGGCCAGCTGCCACGGCCTCTCACTGTGTCCCCTCCCCCATCACCCACCAGAAACCTCCTCTTTCTGTGCCTCCCAAATGCCAGACTGACTTCCACTGGCTGGCTCCTCAGTGCCTCTTCCCTTCTAAGGGGAACATCACTCATTTCTCAGAGAGATGTCCTGACCTCCTCACTCGCTTGCTATCGCCTGGATCTTCATATCGCAGTTTATAAAATTCACACACAAATATTACCGTTTGTCATGTTGAGCGCTGTCTGTTGGTCCCAGTGCATGAGCTCCATAGGAGTGGGACCTGTCATGGTCCCTATTCTAGCCCCAGACCCTAGAAGAGTGACTAGCACACATGAAGTACCCAGTAAACAGAGCTGAATTAGTGAGTGAACTTTCTAAATTGCAGTCAATACATATGACATAAAAGTTACCATCTTAACCACTATTAAATAGTGTTCAGTAGTGTTAAATGCATTCACTTTATTGTGCTATGATCACCACCATGCATCCAAGAACTCATTCATCTTGCAAAACTAAACCCTTGTCCCCATTAAACACGAACTCTCCATGCCCCCTCCCCCAGCCCCTGGCAGCCCCCAGCAGCCCCCATTCGACTTTCTATCTCTATGAATTTGACCTACTCTGAGGACCTCATATAAGTGGAAGCATATAGTATTTGGGTGTTTGTGACTGGCTTATTTCACTTAATAGAGTATCTTCAAGATTCATCCATGTCGTAGCCTGTGTCTGAGTTTCTTTCCTTTTTAAGGCTAATATTCCATAGCACATATAAACCACACTTTATCCATTTATCCATCCATGGACACTTGGGCTACTTCCTCCTTTTGGCTGCTCTGAACAATTCTGCTGTGAACATGGACATACAAATATCTGCCTATGGCCCTAATTTCCCTTCTTTTGGGTATATACTCAGAAGCAGAACTGCTAGATGACATGATAATTCTATTTTTACCTTTTTTTTTTTTTCTGGAAGAACCACTGGTCTTTTTCCCATAAGCACTGCCTCAATCTACCGTGACACCAACACACACGAAGGTTCCATTTCTCCACATCCACTCGGCTTGCTATTACGTAGATTTTGAAATAATAGCATCTCGATCAAAACGATAGAAAGGCAGCGAGAGATACAGGCTTTCAGTTATGGGAATGAACAAGTCAAGGGAATGAAAGGTACACCATAGGGAATATAGCCATTGGTATTGCAATAGTGTTGCGTGGTCACAGATGGTAGCTACACCAGTGGTGAGCACAGCATAACTCACCCAGTTGTCAAATCACCATGTTGTACACCTGGAACTAATGTCACATTGTGTGTCGACTCTACTCGAAATAAACAGATAAATAAATAAAAAATATCCTAAAGGTAATGAAGTGGTATCTCATTGTGGTTTTGATGTGCATTTCCCTAATGATCAGCGACACTGAACATCTTTTCTGGCTCTTATCGGCCACTTCCAGATCTTCTGTGGAGAGATGTCCATTCAAGTCCTTTGGCTGATCTTTCAATCAGGTTGTTTATTTTGTTGTTGACTTTTAGAAGTTCTCTATATTCTGGATATTGTCAAATATGTATTTGCAAGTATTTTCTCTCATTCTAGGAGTTGCCTTTTTACTCTGTGGATAGTGTCCTTTGATGCACAAAAGTTTTTAAATTTGGTGAAGTCGGCTCTACCTATTTCTTCGTTTGTTGCCTGTGTTTTTGGTGTCATGGCCAAGAAGTCATTGCCAAATCCAAGGTCATGATGTTTTTCCCTATGCTTTCTTCTAAGGGTTTTATAGTTTAGCTCTTATATGTTCAGGTCTTTAATCCATTGCAAGTTAATTTTTTGTATATTATATTAGGTAAAGGTCCACACGTGCCTGTCACCTTGAACAGGTGCCCCTATACTTGATAGCCTTTTTTGTCCCTCATCTCCTGCATTATTGACTTTTTTGTGTTTAGTTGATTTTTTTAACAGTGAAATTGTTTTAATTCCTGTCTCATTTTCTCTTCTTATATTCTGTAGCTATTTTCTTTGTGTTTACTGTAGGGATTATGCTTAACATCCTAAAGTTATAATACTCTAAATTGATTTTATACCAGCTTAAATTCAGTAGCATAACAAATCTCCACAGCAAAATGGTTTTTAAAAAGCAAATAAATATGAAATTATAACTCAAGATAAGGACCAAGTACAAAAGCAGCCTGCTATGATAAAGAAAACAAGTTGGCCTTGGACACTTAAACTATCCAACCAACTCTTGATTTTAGCTCAAGTCATGATCTTGAGGTTCGTGGGATCGAGCCCTGCATCAGGCTCTGCCCCGAGAGCATGGAGCCTGCCTGGATTCTCTCTCTCTCCCTCTCTCTGACCCACTCACACACTCTGTCAAAGAAAAGAAAAGAAAAGAAAAGAAAAGAAAAAGAAAAGAGAAAAGAGAAAAGAGAAAAAGAAAAAGAAAAAGAAAAGAGAAAAAGAAAAGAAAAGAAAAGAAAAAAAAAAAGAAAAGAAAAGAAAAAAGAAAGGAAGGAAGGAAGGGAAAGGAAGGAAAAAGGAAGAAAGAAAGGGAAAGGAAGGAAGGAAGAAAAGGAAAGAAAGAAATAAAGCTTAAAAAAAAAAAAAGAAAGAAAACAGTTGGCCTTTTCAGAGGGGTCTATAAGGAGAGCCCCTCTGAGGGGATATTTACCCAGAGGCTTTAAAGATAGAGAAGCTAGCTTGATAAAGAGTGGGGAGAAGAGCATTCCTGACAAAGAGAGGCCAAAGAGAGTGAGGGAAGAGCCTGGGGCAGCTGAGAAACAGTGGCCCATGTGACAGTTTGGTGTTGAGGTGGAGAAGTGAATGAAGTCCAGGAGAATCAGGCAGGTCTCCACTGCACAGCCTGGGAGGGCCATGCAAAACAGGGACATTCTGCATCAACTGCACAGGAAGCCACAGAAGGGCTTAGGGCTGCTTAGTGACAAAGTCCTAACTCTGTTGGATGAACCTCTTGCTGGCCATGGGACAAGGATTCAAGAGGGAAGAAAATGAAAGTGAGGAGCCCAGCAAGGCAGCTCCTGCAGTCGTCAAGGCTAAAGGTAACGATGGGCAGACCAGGGTGGAGAGGGAGAGAAACAACAGGCCCCAGACATGCTTGTCACCTTGAACAGGTGAGACAGGGGTCCCTCCACCCTGGTGTTGCGTGCTCGCCCTGCTATGTACTCACTCACTTGCCATGCACCCTGACTGTGTCACTACCCCCGTAAGGCTCCACTTCCTTCTCTGTAAGATGGGCAAACAATGAAATCCACCAGGTCAGATGATGAGGACAAAAAACCCAGCCACTCATCATGGACATCCACTCCTTTCCCTCCTCTCAAACACGTGCCATCAGGCCACTGACGGACACCGATCTAATTCACACGTCACAACCATGAGACGCTATGAAAACTGGGAGTCGACACGTGACACCAAATCCCCCCAGCTTTGAACGTGTTTTCATACACCAAGTCCCCACGAGTGCCCAGAAGCCTGCCTAGATTTAGCCTCAAGGGTCAGAGTGGCAAGCGTGGACTGGCAGGTCTCTACCCAGAGACCCAAGTGAGACCCAGTGATGCTCTTCCCTCAGCCTGGAGAGAAACGTGTTGCAAGGAAGGTGGCAGCCACTCCAGCAGACTCCCCCAAATCCACGGAAGCTAGGCACACAGAGCCATTTCGATCCTGCAGCCCCACAGTAAACACTATGGCGGGAGAGAGATGGGCTGGTTGGCCTCACCTTCCCGCTCACGGCACCTGAAGGCTTGGCTAATGACAGGGTTCCTCATCCCGACCACAATCCTTTCCCATCCTCCTGGCTTAAAGATCATCTTACTTCCTAACAGAAAGCCCTTGGCTACAACAGCCACAGGAAGAACAGAGTTCTTTGGAATTCTTTCAAAACTAGGGTTTTGAGGGACTGAAGGATGGTAGTGGTGGAGGGGGGTCTTGTTCCGAACAAGGGGCAGCGTCTGAATGCAACCCGTCGTTAAACTTGCTGAAGAGCTAACCACCACTAGAGTGACGGAAACCAGTGTTCGGTGCTGAGAGTCTGTGTGACTGGGTCAGGAGACTCCGTCTTCATTTGCTCTCTGGTCTCGCCACCCCAGCCAAGAGCCCGCACGGGAGGTGACTGGAGGGCTCAGTATTAGCATACACATGCCATATGCCTCTCACCACAGCGGCACTGCTCACCACAGCGGCACTGCTCTTATTAGGCAGGCCTCATCAGAAAACATCTAAATCCCAATTTAATGTGGCTGGCCCCAGATTTGCCCTCAGCGATGGGATCTGGAGCCTCCAACGTCTTAGTACAAGCAGTGGAAGAGAAGCCAAGGCCGTGGAATTAAAGCCAAGCAAGAGGACCACTCAGTCTCTGTCCTTCAGCCTTACAGCTTTGGGGGGCGGGGAGGGGGGTGGGGGGCAACACTGCCACGTACCTCCCCCTCCCTGCCTTTGATAAAAAAACAGCTGCCGCTGTGCTGACGATAAAATTATGAAAGCAAATATCAAAGTAGAAGCTTTGCCTCATTACTACTTTAGTTGCCATAATGAGTGTTTACTCTTGGCACTCGTACTCTGGACAATTAAAAACAATAAACGAGATGAAATTAACTACAGATGAAAGGGTCTGGTGTGGAGCCAGCCCCACCAGCCATCCTCCCGGGTTTCCTCGGGGCAGGACAAAGCACAGCAGCCCATCATTAAGCAGCCACCAGGAGGACTTGGGTTTGTGCAAATGAAGAACTCAGGCATATTTCTCAGAAACCCAGGCCAGCACCTCCCTCCTCCCTGCCTGACCCCCGCCTCCACCCTCACTCCTGCCCCCTAGCTCCCTCTCACCTACACGTTCTCCAACTCCAATGCCCCCCTCCCCCAGGCGGGGCACAGCTGCTGTGGCCGTTCCTCCCTTCCCCCTTCAGCGGCCCCACTGCTCAGGATGTCTACCAGCTCTCCCCAACTGTTCCCCTAAGGCTTCCCTATTCCCTGTTGCAGCCACATCATACCACACACCATCCCCCCCCCCCCGCCCACAAATGCAGCCCCTGCCGCACCTGCTGCGAGACCTGTCACCCCTACCCTGATCTTGCAAACCCTTACTCTCGCTCAGCTCAAAGGTCAGCTCTTTCCCAAAGTGCCCATCATGCAGGATGATCGCTCAGCAGCCCTCCACCTGGGCCCCAGTGGCCCCTTGCAGATAAATCTGTAAGATGGTGTTTTATCTGTCTGCCGATACCACCACCTCCCAAGGGAAGGACCAGGTCTGTTGTGCACCTGTATCTCCAACACCTAACGTAGTGCCAGTGGTCTTCAGAGATGCTTGTTAGGAGAGCGGATGGATAGGTAGAATTGGGATGCATGCAAAAGTCTTTCTGTATCTCCACTGTGAGGAGTGCAGCCCCTCCCCTGCCCAGCCATCATGTGAAGATTTCCCTCTATCCTCATTCGTTGAGTCAGATGTAGACACAGGCTTCTGAGCTCCTTCCCTGGTACACTCAAACAGATAACCTCCCCCCGCGCTTTCCCCCAGCCCTCACGGCACACAGCAAGAACCGATTCACATTAAAATTTGATCCTGATTCTTTCTACTAGACCACTGACTCCTTAAAATGGGTGCTGACTCACTCAACTTCAAATCCAGGGGGTCTAGCACTCAACAAAGGTTTTGGCAAACCTCTGATAAGAGTGGCAGGCAGGGCACAACCACGGGGCAGATCCAGGCGCCGAAACAACGCATGAGGGCAGGGGCGATGGGTGGGCCCTCTCCCTTGGGAAGCCCTTCAGTTCCCTGCTCAGGGGTCACAGGGTGGTGTGTGTCTCCAGCCCTCAGCCCAGCTTCTTCCTTAGCTGGGGAAAAGACAATGACAGAGCATTCATCCAGGAGGAAACAGAGCCCCCTGGGTCAGAACACCGACTGGAGACTCACCATGTTCATGACCGTGAGGATGAACCTCTGGGCAGCCTCTGCCCCGTGGTACTGCACCATGTCGGCATCGGCCACCACCAGGGTCTCCACCGTGTGCTCGCTGGTGAGCTGGATGGCGTTCCTCCGCTCCCGCCAGTCCTGGGACGGCCTGCCCCTCCTTGGCTTCTTCTTTTCTAGAAGACAACGGAGACATTCATGCAGTCCTTGGCACTTTGATTTCCAAAGCCATAAGGTAAGCCAGACTTCTGTTGAGCCTCCCACAGAGAAGGATCAGTCTCCAGTGGCCGGGAGATGGACCTCCACCGTCATGGGGTGGGGGGCGGGGGACCTGAGCTCACTTGCTACAGGTGGAGCCGATGGGCAGAAGATGGCTCACACCTGTCCACATCACAGCCGAGGAGGCAAAAGGGACTGAATATCAGGGAAGAGAAAATCTGTCCCATCAGAGGAAGGTAGACAGCAGGACACAGTTGGCGGAGGAAAAGGAAGCCTAGGCCCAGTGGGGAGAGATCAGAAAGCACCTCAGGTTAACGGCATAGAAAGGGTTCTACCCGCTGCTGACGGCTGGGACCCAGGGAGGTGACATTCTGGCCGCCGTTCTGAGAGTCATGAGTAAAGAGCCATAAACATTAGCAATTACAAAGCATTATTTCAAAGGAAAACAAAATATAATCAGAAAAAAATATTGCATCCCACACACATCCCAGCCAAAATGCAAGTAAGTGTGTCCTTTCCTCAACACAGGGAAAGGTTATTAATCCTCTGTTGACTCTTGGATTTTTTTTAGATTATTTATTTTTGAGAGAGAGAGAGAGAGAGAGAGAGAGAGAGAGAATGTGTGTGTGTGTCTATGTGTGCACAGAAGAGGGCAGAGAGAGAGGGAGGGAGAGAGAATCCCCAGTAGGCTCTGTGCTGTCTTGACACGGGGCTAGATCTCATGAACTGTGAGATCATGACCTGAGATGAAATCAAGAGTTGGACGCTTCACTGACTGAGCCACCCAGGCGACCCCTCTTCTGACTCTTTAGATAAACTGATGCCCTGTAAGATCTCACTTTGATAAGCAGGTGTTGTTATTAATTAGAGCCCATATCGCAGTGTCTAGGCATTCAAGCTGCCATGCGAGGGCAACCTAGACTTTGTTGGTGAAAACCCCTCTGACCGACACCAAAGTGTGATATGAATAGTGTGTACTTTCAGGATCCAAATGTAAACAGAAAGGCAGTGCTTAAATTTGTTAGCTATCATTCCCATTTTTAGCACTCAACCATACAGAAGTCAGCCCTGCTACAACTTTCGTGCAGCGAACCCAGCCCCATATGCACAAACTGGCTTCATAAAGTGACCTGATCATTCCAGGGCCCCAAATGCACACTACGAAATAGCCCGAGATATGGGTCATAATGAACAAACAAGAATACTCTGTATGATATAATTTATAATCGTGAAAACTGAAAAGCAATCTAAACATCCAACCACAGAGAGAGCCAGCAATGGGAACACAATATGTAGCTGTGAAAGGCATGTTTGTGAAGGTGATTTAGTGATGTAGAGAAAAGCAGGAATAAATCTGCATATACAGTTCGGTCCCAATTCTGCAAAGACTCAGCACACAAGTATCTTCAGGTGAAGGAGGAGGAGGAAATAAATTTAAAAATAAAAAATAGACAGATAAACAGATGGGCAGATAGACAACCAACCAACCTGGGTAGAACATAACTAAAACATGAATGATAGGGAACATATGATCTTCGTTTTTCTTTTCCATTTGTAGTTTTCAAATGTATATAATAAACTAGAATTACTCTATTCATTTAAAATAACAAGGTTGAGTTTGAGAAAAATACAGAGGTCACTTTTAAACTCTCAACAATACAGAAGGCATGGGGGAACAAAGTTAGCCACAGAAATACAAGATGAAAAACATGAATGCCTTGGCCCCACAGGATGGGTCTGTCCTCGCCCAGAGCCAGGCGCACCTCCATCGAGACTTCTGGGCCTCAGCAGTGCAACGAGGGAAAGAAGAGTCCATTTCAAGTCAACAGGCAAGGTCCCAGATGGCACTGCCTTGCATGCAGTCAGAATGAAAGAGGCCGCTTGTTAAAAATCTCTTTGTAAAATCTATACCCACATATCTATAAAATCAATACCCATATACCTATCTTCACCAACCAGATCATCTCTGAATGCAAGGAAGACGGACCACACATGATCTCCAAATTCTGTGCTCAGGGTGCTTGCTTGCTGGGTGCTCATGGCCTGGATCAGACCAATCTGTCCAACTTGGAAATTTGCAACAAACCCCCTTGCTCCCATTTCAACACTGTGGAAGTGATGGGCTACCAAGCAAGAGCTCTGTTGTCACGAGCACACCCACGTGCTCCCAGGCAACCGGCCAGGAGCCACATGGTGCTCTGTCTCATGGTGCTAACTCCCCTCTTGATAACTCCCCTCTTGGAGTCACCAACTCCTGTTCTCACCTGCAGATTCCTCCCTAAGTGGGCTGCTCAGTACTTCTCTTTGCAAAGTGTCCTATATTTTCAGGTTCTCACGTGAGAAGAGCTACAGTTTCAGCGTGGCCCTGAGGACACATTGGCAATATCTCTCTGGAAGATGGCGAGCTCAAACACGTAAGAGCTGAACAGTCTTGAAGAAGAGTAGCCCATCACTCCCAGACCAGAACGGCAGGGTTGCTCCCAAACATTCAAGAGATCAAAATGCTGCACTGGAGCATCAGTCTTTCAAGCACAAAGTAGGACTCCTAAGACCTGCCCCTCCCTCCCTGATGGGCCACAGAGAGCTAATAAATAGGCTGTCACAACGGGCACGATGCTGGGGGTTGGCATATGCCCAGAATACTAAGTAACAGGTACAACACAATGGTCAGGTGCTCTGTGGTTGTTAAAGGATTTTCACTAAGATGGTCTCATTTCTTTCATTCATTGCCCACCCCACCCCCCCAGCCCCTGGCATAGGACTTGGTGTGAAATAAATAGTCATTGAATGAATGCACACGTGAGTAAATGAATGAATGAATGTATGGATGAATGAATGAGTGAGTAGAATCCCTGTTTCCCACATAACAAAGCTGAAGCCAAGTACTGGGCAGTGGTGAATTCGGCCCTAGAATCCAAAGCTTCCCCCCTCGGCTCTGACTCTCTCCAGCTGCCCTGCCTATGTGTGCCAACATGGTCCTCATTGCCACCTGAACTTAAAACATAACAGTAGGAGGGTCGAAGAAAGCTTAGCGGGAAAGGATTCTGTGTTGAGCATGATGAAACTGACTTTGCTGCTGCATGCTAAACACACAGCGTGCACGGCGACTCTGAGCAGCCTTCAGCGATAGTGCTCCTTCCCCTTGGATGGTCTCTAGCTTGTTCCAGGCCCTGCAGTAGCTATAGCATAATTATCCCTCCGGGCTGCCTGCACTCCCCTCACCAAGCGTTGCTAATTTGGTCTGTCAGGCCAGAACCATGCCAGGCTGGCTGGGGACTCAGAGACACACCCCAGTGCTCTGTCCTGTCCCCACATTCAAGGGCAGAGGCCTGATGCCTTGATCCAAACCCCTGCAGATAGATAGGTTGCAGGAATTCAGAATTTTTCAGATTTTGCAAGGCCATGCGGTGCGTGTGCCACATACTGAATAGTTTCCCTGAGGTCTAGGGCAGCGAGCGGTTATCAAAGGCACTATTAATTCTGCAGAGAAACGAGAAAAAGGGGGTCAGGAGAGATGCTCCATAGCCTCCTATCAGGGCAGGGCAGGCCTTCCACAAAATGAGTGTCGAAAATCCTGGATTTGGGAGTTGCAGATAAGAGACCAAGGACCTGTATTCCCTCTCCATGCCCGTGTCCTTCCTGGGGGGTAGTGGCGGAGGGGAACAGCAGGGTGAACGGAAGCTTGCCTCCTCCCTTCTCCTCCCTCTCGTCAGCCACTCTACCAGGAGCTCCACGATGGTTATTCCTTCCCTACAGCGAGAACAGAACCGTAATACATTTTTACCTTTAATGCCACAAACTGCATACATATACCCTAACAGACACGCTTCATCAACACCAATATTCACAAGTTGTAAGCATCATGAAAAGGAAGAAGAACAATACCAATTTCAGAATAACAAGGGTGCTGGATCCTGATCTCATGGGAGAGGTCAAAGTTCAAGCTGGGCAGGTATGCAGCCATCTGCGGGGCCTTCCATGCTGGGCTCAGTAATACGCCGTCTCCAGCCACTGTGGGAATGACCCACACCCCTCTGATGAGGACAGACCACAGCCTGTGGGGTCCCTGGCCCTCTCGGGCTGCTACAGATACCAGCGATCATTCTAAGTTCACCCTGTGGTCTTGTTTGCCGGCACACTGCTGGAGCTGGTGCTGACTGGGTAGATTTTCAATCTCTGGCTTCATATTATTTTTCTTACATTTATTTTCCCTTTGTCCCAATTATCCATTAAAAAAGAAAATTCTACGTACTTATGGAAGATACTCCAAGTCTTTTTTGTTTTAATTTTTTTAATGTTTATTTATTTTTGAGAGAGAGAGAGAGAGAGAGAGCCTGAGTCGGGGAGGGGCAGAGAGAGAGGGAGACAGAATCCGAAGGAGGCTCCAGGCTCTGAGCTGTCAGCAGAGTCCGGATGTGGGGCTTGAACCCACAAACCATGAGCCGAAGTCAGATGCTTAACCGACTGAGCCACCTAGGCACCACCCCCACCCCCAGACCAAGTCTTTTCTAGAACAAGAGGAGGAAGAGAAAAAGACAAAACAAAGGGCATTCTATGCGTGGGACTTTTAGAATATTCCCATCACTATTTATCATAAGAATTTGGGGTTACTGAAAATGTTGAGCAAATACATAAATTGTCATTTTAGTTATGAGTTTTGCTCTTGGCAAGCTAAAAAAAAAATCTCAGTTGTAAATTAACTCCGCATGAATTAAATATTTCTTTAGTTTAAAAATAGAGTATTTAGGTATTTCCCAAGGAAAAACAACACACGGATCACAAAATATTCTGTGTGAGAGTTTAACAGCCAGAAGCCATCCCTGAATTGCTCTGTGATTCTACCAATTTCATTTCCAGGCAAGACCTCAGGTCACCTTTGTGCCAAGGGAGAGGCAAACCAGCTTGTGCCAGCAGGAGAAGCAAGTTAGAGAGAAAACAGACATGGCAGAGGAAATGGGGGCAGCTGCCCAAGGCCACTGGGTCCTTCGAGACCAAGGACAGACAGCGCTTCAGGCCGAGAAGTCCGAGACTGGTGTCAGTGCTAGGAATTGGTCCAACATGCTTACAGAGTTACAGGAAAGATTCAGACTTAACCTTGTTGTCATGCAAGCCAGAAACGTCAACTTTTCCCACACATAGCACTCAATGTCCAGATACAAGAATGTCTGCACCTGGGCACACGGGCACAGCGGAAGACTCCAGAACCAGACATTCACCTCGCCGCGCTGACCACGGGTTTTCTCCAGCTCTCTTGAGCACAGGGTAAAGGCAATCCCATCAGAAGCCCTGGGTGCCATTGTGACATGTTGCAAAGTATTTACCTGTGGTCAGAGGAAGGCTACCCACCCCTCATTCTCATCTTGAGATACAGATGATGGGTGATTTGCACCCAAACCGCTGAGACCTTTCTAAGCCCTGGGGCAAGGAATCCCTTCCAGTGCTGGCAGGGGGATCCACACTGGCAGGACGGGGGCGATGTAGGCCCCACTGCCCAGAGTGAGCACAGAGGGCAGGGAGGTCTGCTCCCTGAGGGCCACAGAGTTGAGGACAAGAATTCAAAGGAGGACTGTGGTCTGGGGCAGACCAGAGGGCATGCTCAGCTTAACCAGGAGCCAGTGGGTGGGATGCTGGGCAAGTTGCAGACTCTCTCCAAGCCTGATGTGACCATCTTTCCAATCAGAATAACCACACCCACAGCCCCGGTGTGCAGTGATTAAGTGAAATGTGTATGAAACACTTACTACATTCCCTGGAATGTTACGAGTCCTCAATAAATGGCACCTGTATTATGATGAGGCGCATGTTGATGGTGGCAGTGGGCAGTTGCCTTGTGGTTAAAGATGTGGTTTTAAAGACAAAACACATGAATTCCAATCCTGGCTCCCCGATTGTTTTGTCTGACCTAGGATAAATCTCTCACCCTCTTTTAGTCTCCGATGACTCATCAATGAAGCAGGGAGAACCAGAGCTCCTTCCCCAAGGGGCTGCTGTGGGGCTGAAAGGAGATCCCAGATGTAAGCCCTTAGCAGAGCACCTGGCTCATAGTAAGTGCTCAGTAAAGCTTAGCTTGACTGCTGTTGTTCAAGGAGACAGAGGAGCCTGCGGAGGCTGCAGCTAGGGTATCCCCCCAGGCGGGTCACCTGAGACTTCCTCTCAAAGCTGGTGAGGAGGAAATGAGGGAGCCACGGGAAGTTCAACAGAGGGAGCACACAGTCCATGCTGCAGTTAGGAGGAGGAGGAAGGGGCAGGCCCGGGCTCACCATCACAGGAACACAACTGTCCACAGAGAAACCTTCTGAGACAGTAAGACAGTCCTCCCAAGCCACAATTTGGGTGTGAGGATTTTGATTTTTAAGATAAGGTTCCCCCCAGGGAATCACTTTGGTGAGAACCTTCTTGTTTTCACACCTGGTTCCTATGCGAACAAACAGCCCTAGGCTATCCGAGGGCACCCTTCAGAGAATGGCTCCTAGAGAGCAATTATTCCATCTGAAGGTTTTCTGGAGGAAATGCACCAGCCAAGTGTGAGCACTGGGGACAGATAAGATCACACTTGCCTTGCCAGCACGTAAGGAACACAGTCTCTGTGTTGGGTCTCCGTGTGCTCCCCTAGCCTGCAGCTAAGGTCCCGACCACAGCCTCCAGGAGCCAGGCTATCACTCCCCATGAGGAACTGATATGTGTGGGACGGTGGGATGGTGCGTCCACTGCAAGCGGCATTTGGGGTCTTCTGGCGGAGCCAGCACCCCATGAGGTGACATCCCCTGGAGCGGGACAGTGACAGACCTGGATATCCCAGTTCGGTGCAAAACACACCCTTGCACAGTCTTTGAGGGCTGACAGGTGAGTTTCCTCCCTCTGAGTGGCATGAAAAATAGGCCAAGGTGGAATTTATAAAAATGGCCACTCCCTCAACTTCCACTGAAATAGGATCCAGCTCTGGCTGATGGAACACCGTGTGGGGGAAATGAGGACAGAGAGCGAGAGAGACTCTACGCGCCCTCACGATTTACTGCTGAGCATAAAAGATTTAAGGTGACGTACCCCCAAAATAGATTGAAATTAAATTAGAGACATTAATAACCAAAAAAAAAAAAATCCAAATATGCTAACAAGGTCACTATGGCAGCTCTGGTGATAAAAATCACTGTGGCGGAGGTGGGGGTGGGGGCGCCTGGGTGGCTCAGTGGGTTGAGCGGCCAACTCCTGGTTTTGGCTCAGGTCACAATCTCAGTTTGTGAGTTCGAGCCCCACATCAGGCTCTGAGCTGACAGCATGGAGCCTGCTTGGGATTCTCTCTCTTTCTCTCTCTCTCTCTCTCTCTCTCTCTCTCTCTCTCTGCCCTCCTGCAAACTTGCTCTAAACTACCAAAAAAACAAAACAAAGCAAAACAAAAAAACCATCACTGTGGGATGTTAGCCCAAGGCACACAGAGCACCAGGCACTGCTACCCACACTGCTGGTTTCCTCTCCTCACAGCCAGAGTCACAGACGAACAAGCCCAGGCACAAAGACGTTTGTTAAATACCTAGCTCTGGGCCTCGAACCCACTTCATGGGGATTCCAGGGTCAATGGTCCAGCCCGTCCATTCCACCTCAGAATTTGGTTCTGAGTGTTCTGAAATGAGGGAAAAGTTTTTTGTTTTTTTTTTTTGTGTGTGTGTGTAAAGGTAAACATGCGTGCTTGTGAGTTTTCTCGCTCTCCTCTGACAGGTGGAAAAATACCATTCCTCAGGGAAAAGCAGTATTGACCTAACACCAACCTCTAAAATAAAGATAAAGATACCAATAAGACTTCACATGGGGTCCTCTTGGTGATGTACAAGGCAGTGTTGTTGTTGTTGTTGTTTTTTAAATTTTTTTTTTCAACGTTTATTTATTTTTGGGACAGAGAGAGAGAGAGAGCATGAACGGGGGAGGGGCAGAGAGAGAGGGAGACACAGAATCGGAAGCAGGCTCCAGGCTCTGGGCCATCATCAGCCCAGAGCCCGACGCGGGGCTCGAACCCACGGACTGCGAGATCGTGACCTGGCTGAAGTCGGACGCTTAACCGACTGCGCCACCCAGGCGCCCCGTTGTTGTTGTTTTTTAACATTCATTTTTGAGAGAAAGAGCCCAAGCAGGGGTGGGGCAGAGAGAGAGGGAGACACAGAATCTAAAGCAGGCTCCAGGCTCTGAGCTGTCAGCACAGAGCCCATGACCTGAGTCGAAGTCAGATGCTGAACCGACTGAGTCACCCAGGCACCCCACAAGGCAGTGTTTTCAGTAATGTCTTATGGCAAATGTGATCATGAATTCTGTTCACTTCTATTGGCTAGGAACCTTCTGCAACACCAAAGAGCCTAAAATTAAACACGCATCAAAAAGAATTCCAGAAAAATCCTACCCTGTGTCCCAAGGCAGCAGCCTTAGATGGTCTTTCTGTCCAAGGAGGGCCGGGGAGCCAGCATAACATGGGGAGGGCAAGAGTGGGGCAGAATCAGAAAAGGAGGACAGCAAGTGGCCTGGGTTAGAAAGGATGTGTGAGGTCAAAGATGGTGACAGTAGCTTCTGGAATAAGAGAGGTGCTGTTTGGCAGGTAAGACCCACTCATTCGCCTGATGGTACAAGCCCCAAGAGAGGTCTCCCTGGCAACCCATCCAAGGCACCAAGGGTGTGTGGCTCCCCCCCCCCGTGTAGGCTGCCTGGGCTACCATGCAGGACATGTGAACAGGTTGTTTTTAATTTTTTATTTTCTGGACTGCCACGTCAAAAGCTCATTCAAATCTATAGAACACACCTAACTGTGGGAATAACAGAGCCTCCCAGACCAGATCAAGCAGGAGAGTGAGGCTCTGGGGTCCACGAAGAGTGCCTGAAAGCACCCCACCCTGCTGTGGCCTGTTGCTGGTGGGAGATCCGGTCAGCCAATCTCAAGGGTCGATGCTTGCCTACTGGGGTCGACTGTGAATTCACGAGCCCAAGCGTCACCCTCTGGACCCGCCACAGTGCCTACGTGGCACTGTCTGGTGCACAGTAGGAATTCCAGAATTATACTTAGCTGAATGAATTTCGTTAAACTCTTTGAACTTCCTAATTAATATCAAGATTAATTTTTAGGGAACTTAACATAAATGTTCCGGAATTATATTCTCAAAAGTGGCTTCCTCCACCTAAGAAGGAGGTGGCCAACCTGGTCCTGAGAGGCCCACAGCTCTGACATCTGATAGAGCTGGTTGGAATCTGCCCATGGACTTGCAGGGTGACCATGGGCAAGTTCCCTCATCAATAAACCAAGGTGATAATTACTCCTCTCTCTTAGGGTGGATGTGGGTAGTAACTAAGAGATGTGTGCTCAGCCTCCAACATGGGATCAGATATAGAATACCACATCCAAGTCATGCCGCTAGTCTTATTTCTGTCTTTAGCATTGCATTACTATTATTGTGGTAGTTAACCGCATATTAGGGTCTAAACGCTGATTTCTAAGCTTTGCCTGATCCTGGAAACAAACAGGAAACTTGGATGCTCATATGTGCTCTATGGGGTCTAGCTGCTCATATTCTCCATCTACCAGCACCTCTAGTCTAGACACTCATCAATCAGCTTGTTGCCTTTGATATTTCTTCCTGGGTGCAGGGGGCATGAACAAATTTCTTCAAGGCTATCCTCAACCATGCAACAATAAATTAAAATAATCCAGAAACAACAGCTTCAAGAAGAGTGAGGGAGTGGCCTGTAACTCCTGCTCAACATCCCAATGTAACCTTCCAACATTCCAGAGGGGGGAATATTTTAATCATCCCAAACGTGATAGAACATAAAACATGACTCTACGTGAAGTTGTCTACTTAAACCATGAAACATTCATAACATTTCACATTGGATAGAAGAATGAAAACCAAATGCTTTTCATTAGAGCTTGGAAAACAGTACAAATCCGTCTCCTTGCGAGGAGACACCTAGTGCTGCCGCGAGCGGGCTTTCTGCACACCGACCCTCACCAATTCCACCACTGCTACAGCACGAGAAACAGTAAGATGTGTTGTTTCAACTGTATATCCAATAGCCCCATTTTCCAAAAATGAGCAACCATGAGGTGTAATGAAAAAAGAGTTTCAAACAGAGAGGGAGGCAAACCATAAGAGACTCTTAAATACAGAGAACAAACTGAGTGTTGATGGGGGGCAGACAGGGGAGAGGGGAAAATGGGTGACGGGCATTTGTTAGGATGAGCACTGGGTGTTGTATGTAAGCAATGAATCATGGGAATCTACCCCCAAAACCAAGAGCATACTGTATACACTGTATGTTAGCTAACCTGACAATAAATTATATTTAAAAAAAGGAAAGAAAAGAAAAGAAAACACCCTCAGGTTGGGAATTGAGAGCTCCAGATATTCACCTGGACCTGACCCTGATGCCCTCAAAGGTGCCACTTAATAGAAAGGTCTCTGTTTTCCATGCATGCGTAATTTGCCTTTTGTCTCTCAGCTCCCCTTCTGCACTGTGCTCTGGGGCTGAAAGCCTGCAAACTACATTTTCCAGACCCCTTTGCCAGTTGACTTTCTGTTCAGCTCACCAACAGGGGGCACTAGAGGGAGACCAGAGGGGGACCAGATGGAGAGAAGAGGCTCCTTGTGTTCTCAGCTCAGGGTGGCACTGTTCAAGCAGTACTACTGGACCATATGGATCCAGCCTCCAGCTCCTGGGACACTCCTAGCCCAGCTCCCCTACCCCCTCAGAGGTACTTCCGTAGTGACACCAGCTTGGCTACACCCCTTGGTGGTATGATACCCCTTCAGACACTTACCCCAAGCTCTTTGGTCCTAGAAAAGCACCTCTTCCTTTTCTTACCCCAGCCCTCGGGCAACAGCTGTTTCCTGGGTACCCCAGCTCCCCCTTCTGCTCATTCCGACTTGGGCACGGCTATAACCAATTCCATGTGAAATCCCTCTAGTTAGGAACACCTAGCATTGTCTCCATTTTCTTGACTAGACACAAATGCATAGAGCCTACAATGAGAGGGTCAGTCCTTAAACTACCTACTAGATTTCATTCGCACTTCCCCGTTTTGGAACTAAGGATTCATTTTTTCACCATTGGAGTATGAAGGGATTGGATGTGTACTTCCACACCATAGAACACTGCCATGAACAGGAATGCTACCCTACATTCTGAGTCACCATTTCATAAAAACCAATCACTAGGGGGCTCCAGGAAGGGAATACAAACATGGATGCATGGCACAGATTTGTCAGCCTGTCACTGTCACAACCAAGGACCTGGGGACAGTGCTGCACAGACTCAGAGTCAACGTGGGGAAAAGCAATGGAGGAGGAAATATGAACAACCAGTGAGCCAGCAGTGGGTTTTAAGGCGTAGCTTCAGAAGTCTGCACACACAGACTTACACACACTGTGCTCTGCAATAAAATCAACAGGTTCCCATCACTTTTTTTTTTTTTTCAAGCAAAGCAAAGGGTCTGTTTGTAGAAAAGCCATCTTTTCCAACTGGAAACGATGGTTCCACGTGTGCAGAAGAGGTCCCAGCCAGGTGAACTTTTCGGCAGCTGCAGAAATCCAACATCCTTGAAAAATAATGACCTTCTCTCTCTTGCTCTTTTTTTTTTCAAATAGGGGAAAAAAAAAAAAAAAACTTTTTCTCTCCAAGTATGAATTCTTTAAATAACTTACCCCAAGGCCAAGTCATTTTCATAAAAGGCTTTTTTTTCACGTAAATTCCTTACAAAGAAAGGTGGAAAATAAGAGTTGTGTTTGTGTGTGTGTGTGTGTGTGTGTGTGTGTGTGTGTGTGTGTCAAAGATCTCAAATGAAGAACTGATCAATCTTGGAATCCAAAATCAGTCCCTACATTACTCAGGAAGTATAAGCTATACTTGTGCCCTGAGACACAGGAGGGCCAAGGGCAAGAAATGTGTGTTGGCCCCAACTGGACCTTTGACCCATGGTCAGAGTCCTATACCAAGTTGCCAAACACCACTGCCTACGGGTGAGGTTGAAAGGTATTCAGCCAATAAGTGTTGATTGGGAATCGACTGTGTGCCAGGTACTGCCACCATGTAGGTGACCATCCAGAAGGAACAGATGTTAACCAAATGTACAAATGTATGAAAGTTTATAAATGCAACACATGCTTGCAAGAAAGAATAGATAACGCCATGAGAGAATATAAAGGAGGGTGTTCCAATTTAGCCTCGCCTCCATGGGGAAGTGCCACATGGGCCAAGATCAGAAGGGCCAGAGTTAACATGGGGGTGGAGAGAGAGAAGTTGGGAGCAGTCCTGGCAGTGGGCACAGCATGTGCATAGGCCCTCGGGTCAGAACATGGCATGTTCTAGAACCTGCAGAGGGCCAAGTGAAAGAGAAAGTGTGGCTGGCAAAGAGGCTTGAGCCACAGGCAGGGGCAAGTGTGGCATGTGTTCAGGGTTTTCTTCACCCCAGGAGCAGTGGGAAGCCCTTGAATGTGTTATCCTGGCTGCTGTGGGTAGAACAGATTCTAGGGGCCACCATGGAAAGCAGGGACACTGGCTGAATTACTTCAGGAGCTCAGGGAGATGGGCCCCACACTTAGACAAGGGGGGCAACTGAAGGTGAAAACTTAGAAGGTGACCCCAACAGTACTGGGGATATTTGCATGAGTAAGGAAGGAGGGCCAGTAAGGAAGGAAGGAGAATGCACCATTTGTGCGTTTGGTTAACATCTGTTCCTTCTAGATGGTCACCTACATGGTGGCAGTGCCTGGCACACAGTAGATTCCCAATCAGCAAGGATGATTCCCAACCAAGGATGATTCCCACTTTGAATGTTGTGTTAATCACAGAATCAGAAACCACTGGTTCAGGGTCAGGTGGTTAAAAATCAAAAACAAAAACAAAGACAGTGTGGTTTTAGGCTAGATACATTTCAGATGTTCTTGAAGTACCCAAGTGGAGAGGCTGTTGGATGTGCAGACTTGGAGCTTAACAGCAAGGTGAGATCAGAGACCAACTGGCACTTAGGAACCAGTGGTCCTAGACCAATCTCTTAGGGACTTCAAAACTACATGGCTGGATGGAAGAGCTTGAACCAACACGCAGGGGGCAAAGGCTGGGGTGGGGGGAACACATGAGGTGCAAGGGGTACAGAGCATGGAGTCACAGGAGCCAAGAAAATAAAGTCTCAGGAGGGAGGGTTGCTCAGCATCCTCAACACAGGACACAGCCAGGTCAAGAGAGATTGGATGGAACAAAAGAGGGGCTCATGAAGGTCTCAGTGAGCAATCTACCTACCAGAGGAAGATAGGAGAAGAGTTAAGATACCCTGAAACCAGACCAGGGAGGGATGAAGGCAAGGTGAGGAAATGGTGCAGACTTTGGTGAGGTCGGGGAGCAGAGAAACAGGGATGCACTTGAAATATACTAGAATAGAGGGGCCATTTCCCTGAGATGGCAAGAACTTGCACATCCAATGCGGAAACCCAGGCCAATGGAGGGCTGCCATCTTCACTCAATTTCTACCAGTCTTTCCCTCTCATCATGTTCACAAATGGAAATCCACAGACTCCCAACCAGGAAGAATAAGGCTTCTAATATGCCCACCTTACACCAACTGAGAAAACACGACCTCCCATTCAACAGGCATTAGCCAAGCCCCAGATCTGTAGCTGGCCCAGGGTTGTCATTACAGAGTGACACACACTTGGGTGGCTCAAACAACAGACATATTTCTTCACAGTTCTAGAGGCTGGGGGTTTAAGACAGAGGTGTTGACAGGGTGGGTTTCTCTTGACATCTCCCTCCTTAGCTTGCAGATGGCCATCCTGTCCCTGTCATTTCACAGGTCTTTCCCCTGTAAGCATCTATGGCCAACGTCCTGTTGGGGTTTTTTTGTTTTTGTTTTTGTTTTAATGTTTATTCATTTTTTGAGAAAGAGAGAGAGAGAGAAAGAGAACATAAGTGGAGGAGGGGCAGAGAGAGGGGGACAAAGAATCCAAAGCAGGCTCTAGGCTCTGAGCTGTCAGCACAGAGCCCAACATGGGACTCAAACCTGTGAACCATGAGATCAAGACCTGAGCGAAGTCAGACACTTAACTGACTGAGCCACCCAGGCACCCCAAATGTCCTCTTGTTATAAGGACACCAGTCATACTGGATTAGGACACACACTAATGACCTCATTATAACTTAATCATTTCTTTAAAGACCCTCCTTCCAAATACAGTCCTATTCTGAGGTACCGGAGATGAGGACTTCACCACATGCATGGCAGGGAGAGAATTCAGCCCGTAACAGATATTCATTGTCTTTCCCGCCTTAAGAAGTGTGGACTAGGAAGGTCACCTTTGCAGGAGTTGGTGCGTGTATAACCGTATGGTCAGGACAGTGTGGCAATTCCTAGCAAGGACAATCCTTGCGGGGGGTCCATGGAGATTCATTTGGCAAATCTGAAACAAACAATGACAAGTTCTCGGAATGCTCACGTGCTTTAAGTCTTGCTGAAAGTGTATACACAAGCCTACTGGCGTTTGACAGTTTTATCTTCTAAAGTGATAGAAAAGAAAAAAAAAAAAGAAGATGATGATGAAGAAGAACATTCCCCAAACGCACAGCTTGGGGGAAGAAATTCATGAACATGCTCATGTTTCAACCAGAGCAAGACAGGGCAAACAAAAGCCTGAAAAGAAATCACTTGTCTTCTGCACCTGGACTCCCCCGTCGGAATCCTGGGCATTGTTCCTTTAGACAGATGGTCTTTCATCTTTGACAAGGAAACACAAGAAACTTTAGATCGCTCAGAAATTCCTCCACCTCTGCAAGAAGCGCAGGCCACACTATGGATTAGGAACTCAAATGTAAAACTAAAATAAAGCAAAAGGCTCTTCTACCCCTCCCCCCGACACCCCTGTGGCACTCAGCACACCCTAGCATGGTAGGTAGGACATCTCCCCCAAGCTTCAGGGCTCTGAGGGTGGACACTGCCCCTTTTATTTCTGTATCTCCACCCTGAAGAGGGCACCTGATACACCGTCAGGCTTTAGTCGCCGTTCTGGAATATATACGTGAATGAGAGAATGAAGTGAATGAATGATGAACAAAGGATCAAAGGATCCTTTTGCCCTCTTTTTTAGAGCCTTAGACAGAAAAAAACAATCTCCTTGGCCTTTGTAGAGCTCTTAGGTGTCAGGGGTTCTTCCAAATGTATTAAATTCCCACATATTTCCAGAGCAGTCTGCAGTGAGACAGCATTCACTCCTCTAAAGGCCTCTTGGGTTTCACAGAAGCTCCAGATGTCCCCTAACACATGGAAAAAGAGCTCAAAATACCTGATGTACAGGTGGGAAAACAAGTCCAAGTGCTCCTCTTCTGGCCCAGAACCAGTCACCAGACTACGCTTGTTTCCCAAGTAAAGAGCCTCCTTTCCAAATGCCCGGGATGCTCCAGGGCAAACCCGAACATGGGCGCAGTTCTCCTGGCACCAGGGTGACTCTTACTAGTTGGACTCCTGCTCCCACCCTTCCAATGCCCCTACCACGTCACCCAGAGGGGACTTGTTCTCTTATGGCCAGCTCAACCATTTCTTGGACGTCCACATGCAAAGCAGCCTTGGGCTCCACCAGGGTGAGCCAACCAGCGAAGCCATGGAGGCGATGGAAACCTCTGTCAGGCCAACTCAAAAATTCACTACAACAGCCTCCCTCTGTTGTCCTGTGGCTTCCTCTAAAATCCAAGGAGGCCCCCGCATTATTGCCTTCATGACTTCAAGCACCTCATCTCTTTCCCACATCCTGGCCTGTGAACAAGTCATAACTCCGGCTAACCAACAGTCACATGACTAACCGGTACTTACAACTCAAACGCCACTTCCTCAAAGAAAACTTTCCTTGGCTTCCTTCATCTAAGTCACATAGCACATTCTCCTTTTTCCTGGGACCACTTCTCAAAGCCGGTAATCATTTAATTGTTCTACGTATAGTATTAGTCTCTTCCCCTGGAAAGGAAGCTCAATGAGAACAGCACCTAGGTCAGTTTATTCATCATGGATACCTAGAGCTTAGCATGTAGTAGCTGTTCAACAAATAGCTTTTTCTTATATATGAAATTTATTGTCAAATTGGTTTCCATACAACACCCAGTGCTCATCCCAACAGGTGCCCTCCTCAATGCCCATCACCCACTTCCCCTTCCCCCAACCCCCCCATCAACCCTCAGTTTATTCTGTTTTTAAGTCTTTTCTGGTTTGGCTCCCTCCCTAACTTTTTTTTACAAATAGCTTTAAAATAAGCAAATGAAAGAGCAAATGAAAGAATTTTCCACATGTGTACCATGACAAGTGAATATATTCTCAATGTTACCATTTTAATTGTGTTTGATATTTAAATCTTTACCCATGCACTTAAAGTAATTTCTTGGGTATCATTTCTGAGTCTTTGTCATTGAAAAGAGGATTTTAATGCCATTATATTTATTATTAAAATTAGTAATGTTTTCTTTTTAGCTCCTTTTCTCCCAGTGTTTTCCTACGTGAACTGTATTTCATAGAGTTTTCATCTCTAGTACTGAGGAGGCAATTCTATTAGTGAGTTATCTTTTATAATCTTGAGAAACATTCTTTATACAGCTTTCTCATTATCGATATCAACATAGAATTTTGGCTTTCCCCTTTGTACAGAAAAGAATTTAGCTTCTCTTTTTTTCTCCCATATTCCTTCTACTTCTCAGATTTATGAATATTTCTTAAACTTGAGGTACAGACTATTATGAAACTATTATTGTACTTCATATTTTATATTGTTTCTTAATTTTCACAACAGCTTTGTTGAGATATAATCCACATACCATAAAATTCACCCATCTTAAGTATACAATTCAATGGTTTCTTAGTATATTCAGAATTATACGATCCTCACCACAATAGAACATTTTCATCACCCAAAATGAAACTGCATAGTCTTTAGCAATCTCTCCCTATTTCTGTCTTCCCTAATTGCAGCCCTAGGAAACCACTGATCTATTTTCTTTCCTCCTAGATTTGTCTATTCTAAACATTCTATATAGACAGAATCATATGCTACCTGGTCCTTTGTCTGATTTCTTTCACTTACAGTAAAGTTTACAAGGCTCATCCGTATTGTAGCATGTATTGGTACTTCATTCCTTTTTATTGCCAAATAAGTTTCCACTGTATGAATGTACCACATTTTATTCATCCATTCACTAGTTGACTGACATTTGGGTTGTTTTCCACTTTTTGGCTGTTGTGAATAAGGCTGCTATGAACATCCATGCACAGGTTTTTATGTGGACAAATGTTTTCGTTTCCTTTCGGTCTATACCTGAGAGTGGAATTGCTAGACCATATGGTAACTGTATGCTTACACTTTTGAGGAACTGCCAGGCTGTTTTCCAAAGTGGCTGCACCACTGTACATCCCCAGCAGTAGTGTATGAAGGTTCCAATTTCTCTATGTTCCCCCCAACGCTCACTATTATCCATCTCTTTAATTATAGCTATCCACATGAGTGTGAAATAGTATCTCACTGTGGCTTTAATTTCCATTCCCCTGATGTCCAACGATGCTGAGCATCTTTTCATGTGCTTATTGAACATTTGTATAGCTTCTTTGGAGAACTGTATATTCTAGTCCTTTGCCCATTTTTAAACGCAGGTTTCTTTTTTCATAATCGAGCTACAGAATATATTCCAATACAAGTCCCTTATCAGATCTATGATTTGGAGAAATCTTCTTCTATCATGTGAGCTGTCTTTGCACTTTCTTGATGATGTCCTTTGAAGCACAAAAATTTTTAGTTGTGAAGAAGTCCAATTTATCCATATTGTCTTTGGTTACTTGTGGGGTTTTTTTTGGTGTTGTATCTCAGAAATCACTGCCTGATCCAAGGTCGCAAAAATTTATACCTATATTTTTCTCCAAGAGTTTGATAGTTTTAGCTCTCACATTTAGGTCTTCGATCTTCCCTTGATTTTTCAATTATTGCATTTCATGTGCAACTATATTTGCATCCGTTAGTTAGGCTTAACTCTAGCCAGTTTCAATCATCAACACCAACTCTTTACATCATGACTTCCCGATTTCCAGTCTCTCGATTTTGCTTCAGTTCAGAATCACCTGCAATTACATCTAAAGGAAATTCTTCCTAGAAGAAAGACATGTGGGGTGTAGAGTTTCGAAACTCTTACCATCGGTTGCCCTCACACCTGATCAACAACTTGGCTGAGCAACATAACCATCTCTCACCCCAGCACTGCCACCTTGGTTCCATTGTCTTCTAGGACTTAGTATCTTGGACAGCTCTGAGGCCTGCCAGATTTTCGTCTCTTTTGAGTCACCCATTTTGTCTGCTTGAGGATGGCATAACTTTTATTGGGACTCTTGTAATTCACAAATTTTGCCAGGAGAAATAACTGTGGGCCTATGTATATTAATTTTGACCAGAACACAGAAAGTCTTTTATCCTGTAAACTAAGTTGTTGTTTTTTTTTTACTTTTTAAATTTTTTTTAATGTTTATTTATTTTTGAGAGAGACAGAGACAGAATGCAAGTGGGTTGGGGCAGAGGCAGAGGGAGGCACAGAATCTGCAGGCTCCAGGGCTCCGAGCTGTTAGCACAGAGCCTGACGTGGGGCTCGAATTCACGAGCTGTGAGATCATGACCTGAGCCGAAGTCGGACGCTCAACCAACTGAGCCACCCAGGCGCCCCGTTTTTTGGGTTTTTTTAAAAAACATTCCAAAAGTCTTCATTCATTACAAATCTTTTTTAACTGCTCCTAATCTAACCTGGGGGGAAGAGGACTCCTTCTCCAGATATACTTAAATTGGGTTTCCATTTTCTATAATGCATTTTTTTTTCTCTACAGTGTATTTTTTTTTCTTACTGCTTTCTTTGTTTTGTGTCCCAAGGAAGCATCTCACATTTTTTCTCTGCATCACTATTTCAAAGGGCAGTGTCATTCCTGTGCACTACTGCCTTCTGCTTGGGGTTTTAATTTTGTTATAGCAAACTTGAGCTTTATAAGCTTTCATTACCTCACCAAGCCCCTTTTATTCTAAGGCTATTGTTTTTACATCTCATTCTATAGTCTTTTGCTTCTTAAAAGCCCTATCTTTTTGCTTCCCATTTGGCATACTACTTTTCTAAGATTTACTCTGGTCCCTGAAATAAATTCTTTCTGCACAGTCGGCTCTGCCAGGCTGGGATAGTAACTTAATCTCCCCAAACACTGGTACTATATATTCTGAACTGATAGGGCACTTAAATATGGATCTACAGGCCTCCTTCTGTCCACAGGGCAACTCTAGATGCGAAGTACCAGCGTCACACCTCCTGCTACAGGGCTGTCCTGGAATTGGCTACAGAATGGCTACAAAACAACGGCTAACGCCAAACCAAGAAGGACAGCTGACCAGTTTCCTAAGTATCCCAAATCCCCTGAATGTCAAAGCCAAGGAAAAATGAGTGGAGGTGGAAAAATATTTTCTCTTGCCCTCGTTTGGACAGGCAAAGTTTGGCCACTCTGAAAAGGCCACTGACTGTCCTTGGCGATCTGGACCCACCATCCTTTATAGTCAATGGAAGGTCCTCACTGATTTTAACAGTGAAATTTAATAATTTCTTAAAGAATTAAGAAAAATCCCTTCATTTTTCTAAATATGTTTTTGTTCTTTTCGATCTTCATATGGGTTTTAGTGGGAAGGACTGCTTGCTAGATCCGGTATTAAACTCAAGGTCATGCTGCAAGCATGCTTTGTAATACCCTAGTCATCCAGAGATTAATAAGAGAGCATTTCTATGGCTTCCTAATCTGAATGTGTCATCATATCCAGGGGGATTTATTTCAATCTGCTGCCACTGCAGATTATAACAAGCGCCAGTGGACTGTCCTGAGCAATGTGGCACAGGCTTTATAAGAGGCTCAGTAAGTCCTAAGCCCAATAGCCTTAGCATTCAATTCCTGAGAGATAATACTGCATAACACTGTTGTATGACAATTCCAAATGCTGGCAATGTGTTGGACGCTGAGATGTCCCAGTACCTCCTCAGGACATGCCCTATCCCCCCCCCCTTTTTTTTTTTTTTTTTTTTTTATTAAATTTTTTTTTTTCAACGTTTATTTATTTTTGGGACAGAGAGAGACAGAGCATGAACGGGGGAGGGGCAGAGAGAGAGGGAGACACAGAATCGGAAACAGGCTCCAGGCTCTGAGCCATCAGCCCAGAGCCTGACGCGGGGCTCGAACTCCCGGACCGCGAGATCGTGACCTGGCTGAAGTCGGACGCCCAACCGACTGCGCCACCCAGGCGCCCCTCCCCCCCCCCCTTTTTTTAATGGTACTGTCCTGCCCTATCTCTCAGAGGCAGGGTAGCCCATTCATGGCCTCTCTTCCTTGCCTCCATGTCCTTTCACCCATATTTACTGCACATCCCTTTTGAGTCAGGCTTTTATCACTTCTGCTCTGATCCTGGCACACCTGAGCCAATCATTCACTGCACAAGCCTGGCTTGTACCAAGTGGCCCCAGGACTGTTCTGTTGCAGGAGGATGCCTCCCTCTATGAATTACATGGTGAGTTTCTGCTTAATGTGACTCCAGCTACTTGCATCCCTGGAAACCACACTGATTTTCTGATCTAGAAGCCTATAGGAGCAGACCAACATAAAGTCACCAGTGAGCAATCTTCCAGGATGAAATTCTGCCACCATGTAACCTGACCACTTCCAGCAGGATCCTCACCTGTGGTGACCACCCTGTGTCACCAATTAGCACAGCGGTCTGGGATTAGCTCTGGATATGCCTCAATCTGCAATCATGCCTGCCTACATGTCCCCATCAGGAGCCTCGGATGGGGCACAGAAGCCACATGAGCTCACCACTTGTGGCCCTAGTCCCACTGCAGATCAACCCACTCCCTGCCTGGACACTGCCCAAGAGAAGATGAAAGTCCAGCCAGGGAAATCCACAGGTCACCTGCTATTGCCATGACCAACCTGCTTCCCAGCTCTGGGAATGACATCAATGAGTTTTTTCTAGAATGCCCTCTTCTCAGGGCCAGCTGTCCTGGTCAACAGGAGAAAAAGCCCACACTCCCTGTCACATCCAACAGGGGGCCTCTCTTGCTCTGAGAAATCTTTAAGGAATATTAGATCACAGACTGTACTTCAGAAGATCCACTTCAATGCTGTCTAAATTAAGTCATCACCTTCACTAGCACACTGCCACGGGTAACCTAACCTCAGATTTATGACACTTAGACTTCCTGCCTAGAAGAGCCAATTTTATGACAACATTGGTTCCCAACCTGGCCATTTTTCTCTTTCAGTCCATGAGCTGCTAGAAATAGTTACTTGTGTCCCACTTCTGGGAAGAAAGTATGAGGAGCTCACTGGGGAAAACTATTAAAAAGGTTCGAAGATCTCTGGAAGTTTTCCTAAGGATATTCAGGAAATGAAGGAAAATTTATTCAAGAGCATCTACTACACCACAGTAGGAACAAGAGTCCGTGACATTTGAGCCGCCACTCACTCCCTCCCATCTTAGCTCTGCTTAATGGAAGCTTCATTCCAGATGAGTGAGTCCAAGAAGACTGGCTCTTCTTCCCCTCAGTTGCCAATCAAGGGGTATGGTACTTCACCAGGAGTGGCAGGCCACCAGCATTTCTCATCCCCTCCAAGTCCAAACTGAAGAGTCTAATTCTTAATGAGTACGTCCAAAAGGTCAAGGCTCCCTTCCTTCACCAAGCCCCCACCACTCAGAAGAATGTGGCTCTATCCCCAGAAAATACTAGAGGCACCAATCACCCTCACATCAGCTCTCTCATAAGGCATATATTCCATGCTAGAAGAGATAAACTGAGAAGATCATAGATTACCAACCTGCCTACTGCCTAGAGTAATGGCTCTGAGATTTTCCCCAGGGATAAAGGCAGCATGCTTTCCCCAGAAGAACTGGTGTTATTTAAAACACAATGTGGAAATATTCAAATCTAAGGGCACTCTCCAGAAACAATGCAGATTTTAGTAGCAAGCAAATATGAGGCTGGAAGCTCCTTTTATCTAACAGAAGCTAAACGATAGGCCACCTAGTTCATCAGAGAGAATCAAGGGGCGGGGGGGAGACAGGTGAGGACAGCCCTCCTGGAGTTAGAACAAATCTTAAAGGGTTGTCACAAAAATGACCCCTACCTGCACTCAGCTGGAGCAAACTTGAAGCCAGTATGTCCAGGGCACTATTGAAAATAATAGAGTGATAAGCCAGCAATCAGTGAAACCTACATGCTGGGTGTGATATCAAATGGGGGAGACAGCTTAACAGAAAGATCATGGAAAGAGAAAGTCAAAGACGGCCCTGATTAAACCACTGCCATCTCAGTGAGACTGTACACATGCCAAAGCCTGCTCCTTCTGAGGAGCAAAACAACAGGATTCACTCTGTACAGGGAAAAAAAAACAATCACCAAAATAGTCTGAGTCACCAACAAATAAATAAGCAAGCAACATCAAAAGCAAGACCTAAAAAAAGAATAGGAGAATCAGTATCCAGGTTCCTATATTTATTACCTAAAATGTACAGTTTTCAACAAAAACATATGAGACATACGAAGAAAAGGAAAGTGTCACCGATACATAAAAAAAAGGCAAGTAACAGAAACTGTCTGGGAGAGAGCCCAGATGAGAGAAATAAAAGACTTCAAAGCAGACACAATAAAAATGTACAAAGAACTAAAAGAAACCATGCTTAAAGAAGTAAAGAAAACTATGATGACAATGTTTCATCAAATGGAGAATATCAAGAAAGAGATACAAATTACCTCTGTTAAACAGAACCAAACTGAAATTCTGGATTTGAAAAGTACCATAACGAAGATGAAAATTTCGTGATAGGGGCTAAAAAACTTTAAATCTTTAAAATGGAAGAATAAAAAGTGAATTTAAGGACCTATTGATAGAGATTGTATAATCTAAAGACTAGGGGAAAAGTGAACAGAGCCTTCAGAGAACATAGGACAACAGTAAGCATACCAATATAAATGTAATGGGAATACCAGAAGGAAAGGAGAGAGTAGAAGGACTAGAAAAACATCTTTGAAGATTTAATGACGGAAAAATTCCCAAGTATGATGAAAACCATGAATCTACATACGCTAAGCCCAACAAACTCCAAATAGAATAAAAACAGAAATCCACACCCAGACATACAGTGAAAATGATGAAAGCCAAAAAAAAAAAATTAATAAATAGAGATAAAATCTAGAAAGCAGCAACAGAAAAAGGACTGGTCATGTGTAAGGGAATCTCAATAAAATTAACACCCAACTTCTCATCAGAATCAATAAGGGCCAGAGGCAGTGGGATGACACATTCAAAACTATCCTTCATAAATAAAGGCAAAATAAAGACATTCTCTAATAAAAAACAGAGAGGTTGTTCCTACAAGACTTGCCTACAACATATAGTAAAGAAAGTTCTTCAGACTGAAAACAAGTGACACCAGATACTAATTCAAATCGAGACACTCAAAAAAGAGGAAAGGTGAATATGTAATTATAAGAGACATATAACTACATATTTCCTCCCCTTCTTCTCATATCCAATTTAAAAATAAACTGTATACTGGGGCGCCTGGGTGGCGCAGTCGGTTAAGCGTCCGACTTCAGCCAGGTCACGATCTCGTGGTCCGTGAGTTCGAGCCCCGCGTCAGGCTCTGGGCTGATGGCTCAGAGCCTGGAGCCTGTTTCCGATTCTGTGTCTCCCTCTCTCTCTGCCCCTCCCCTGTTCATGCTCTGTCTCTCTCTGTCCCAAAAATAAATAAACGTTGAAAAAAAAATTTAAAAAAAAAAATAAAAAAAAATAAAAATAAACTGTATAAAACATTATGTATACAGTTTGCACTTTCAGAAATGTAACATGTTTGACAATCAGCACAAAAGAGTTGAGTGAGAGGAAAGTTGTCTTGGGGACCAGATGGTAACTCAAACCCACAAAAACAAATGAAGAGAATCAGGAATGGTGAATAAGGTTGATATAATAAACTCTCTCATATCTATATATACGTATATATACATTATATATATAATAGCACAAAACAGGTAACATGGTGATATATGTAATACACACACACACACACACACACACACACACACACACACGTATATATCAGCACAAAAAAGGTAGAAGAGAATAGAGCTATATAGGAGCAACATTTCTATATCTCACTAGAATTAAGTTAGTAAATGTGAAGTCAATTCTGGTAAAATGTATGATATTTCTATGGCGACCATTAGGAAAATAACTTAAAAATGCACAGTGAAATAATTAATAGAATTAAAATGCTAGGCTAGAAAATATTCGCTTAATAAAAAAATAAAGCAAAAAAGAGAAACAGAGGAACAAAAAGACAACATGTAGAAATCAAAAATTTCAATGGCAGACATAAATCCAACCATATCAACAACATTAGATGTGAGTGGATTAATCCGATTAAAAGGCAGAGACTGGCAGAACAGACTTCAAAAATCCAACTAAGTGCAGTTATTGAAAGACATACTTTACATTAAATGATACAAATAGTTAATGGTAAAAGAATAGAAAAATATAACATGCAAAAAGCAACCATAAGAAAGCGGAAATGGCTTATAGCACTATCAGGCAAATTGAAACAAACTGTTACTAGAGATAAATAAGGACATGTTATAATGATAAACCATCAAATTATCCGGAAGACAAAACAATTATAAACATATGTGTACCTAATAGAGCTGCTTAATATACAAAGCAAAAACAAAAAGAATTAAAGGGAGAAATAGACAATTCAACAATAATAACCAAGAGACTTCAACTCAATAACTTAACCTTTACCTTAAGACACTAGAAGAACAAACGAAATCCAAAGGAAACAGGAGGAAAAAATAATAACAAAAATTAGAGAAAAAAACTAATGAAATAAAGAATAGAAAAACAATACAGACACATCAACTAAACCAAAAGTTGGCTCCTTGAAAAGCTCAACAAAATTGTCAGACTTTAACTACATTGGTTGGGGTGGGGGTGGGGGTGGGGGGAGGAGTGGAGACCCAAATCATTACATCAGTTATAAAAGAGGGAACATTACTACTTATCTTACAAAAACACAGCAGATTATAAAGGAACACTATGAACAACTTTATGCCAACAAATATAACATAGAGGAAATGGACAAATTCCTAGAAAGACAAAAACTGCAAAAACTGACTCATGAAGAAATAAACAATCTGAACAGACCTATTATAAGAGAGTGAATTAGTAATTTAAAAACTACCCACAAAGAAAAGCCAGGCAAAGATGGATTACTGGTGAATTCTGCCAAACACTGACACAGAAATTGATACTAATTCTTTACAAACTCTACCAAAGAATAGAAAAGAAGGGAACACTTCCTTACTTATTATACGAGGCACTTATTATACTTATTATTACCCTGATTACCCAAACCAGATAAAGACATGACAAGAAAAAGACCAATACTATAGACCAATACCTCTTATGAAAAGTAAATATTCTCAACAAGGTATTAGTAAACTGAGTCCAGCAATAAGAAAAAAAAAAAAAAGGAATATATGCCCTGACAAATTGGGATTTTCCCCAAAGAATGCAAAATCTATTTAACATCCAAAAATAAAAAGTAACACAACGTAATACCTATAAAACAGAGGGCAAAAACCACAAAGTCACTTCAATAGAAGCAGGAAAAAAACATTTGACAAAATCGAGCACCTCTAAACAACAATATCAACCACAATAAAATATCAACCACAATATCAGCCACAATAAAAACTCAACAAACTAGGGATAAAGGAAACGTCCTCAACCCGAAAGATTACCTACAAAAATCACACAATTGATATCATCCTTAATGGTGAAAGACTGAATGCTTTCCCCCTAAGATCAGGATCAAGAAAAGGATGTCATTTCTTGCCATTTCTATTCAGGATTGTGTTGAAGGGTCTAACCAGGGCATTGAGACAAGAAAAAGAAATAAAAGACATCCAAATTGAAAAGGAGGAAGTAAAACTATCTCTATTCACAGACAGCATGACCTAATACATAGAAACCTCTAAGGAATCCACTACGAACTCTCTGAACTAATAAATGAGTGGAATTGATATTGAATTAATAAAAGATTAAAGGACACAAGATCAATAAAGAAAATTTTTTTCTATAAAGTAGCAATTAAGAAACTAGAAATGAAATGAATAAGCAATTCCATTTACAACATCAAAATGACTAAAATGTTTAAGGACAGAAGTGAAAATCTTACACTCTGAAAACTATAAAACATTGCTGAAAGAAATTAAATTAAATTAAATTAAATTAAATTAAATTAAATTAAATTAAATTAAATTAAATGGAAAGGTATCCTATGTTCATGGATCAGAAGACTTCATATTCTTAAAATGGCAATATTCCCCAAACTGATCTATAGATTCGAAACAATCCCTATCAAAATGCCACCTGGCTTCTTTACAGAAATTGAAGAAACTGATCCTGAAATTCATATGGAAATTCAAGGAACTCAGAATAATAATTTTTTAAAAAATGAAGAAAAAAAAGAAAGAAAGAGGAAAGGAAAGGAAAGGAAAGGAAAGGAAAGGAAAGGAAAGGAAAGGAAAGGAAAGGAAAACACCCTTTGTAATACAGTCTGGTACTTTGTTAAAAAGGTACTTTCTAAAAAGGGGCACCTAGGTGGCTCAGTCAGTTGAGTGTCCAACTCTTGACTTCAGCTCAGTTCATGATCACAGGATTATGGGATCAAGCCCTGCATTGGGCTCTATGCTGAGCATGGAGCCTGCTCTCTCTCTCTCTCTCTCTCTCTCTCTCTCTCTCTGCCCCTCTCCCTTGTGCTCTATCTATATATAAAATAAATTAAAATTAAAAAAAATTTTTAATGTTTATTTATCTTTAAGAGACAGAGAGAGACAGAGCATGAGCAGGGGAGGGGCAGAGTAAGAGGGAGACACAGAATCTGAAGCAGGCTCTGGGCTCCGAGCTGTCAGCACAGAGCCCGACGCGGGGCTGAAACTCACAAACTGTGAAATCATGACCTCAGCCGAAACCAGACGTTTAACCAACTGAGCCACCCAGGCACCCCTAAATTAATTTTTTTTAATGTAAATACATACTTACTTTATGATCCAGCCACTCCACAGCTATATGCTTATCCAAGAATTAAAAGAAAATGGTCCATAAAAACACTTGTAAACAAATATTCACAGTGGCTTGATAGTATATCTCAAAACTGGAAACCCAAATGTCAAACCATAGGCGAACAGATAAACTGGATTATCCACGCAATGGTATACTACTCAGCAATAAGAAGGAATAACCTAAAAATACACACAAGAACATGGATGTGTATCTCAAAATAACTATAAGTGAAAGACAAATGAGAATATACACTGTACACGGGATGCTTCCATATACACAAGACTCTACACAATGGACACCAACCGAGTAGCAGAAAGCAGATCAGTGGTCCCTGAGGAGGGGAAATGCTGGGAGGGACAGGGGAGAGGCTACAGGGTCCACAAGGACAGTTGGCAGGGGGTAATGGACATGTTCATTATCTTGATTGTGGTGGTGGCTTCACTGGTGTGTTCACGCATCAAAACTTCTCAGATTGTATATTTCACACACGTCCAGTTTAGCATACTTGAAGCTATAATCAGTTGACTGATTAAGCATACTCAGTGGGGCAGTACCACACTTCTGATACAAAGCCCTGCTTCAGCTCTGCCACCCACCGGTGATGGCCCAACAGTTTCTAAAGAAGTCAGGGCTGAAGAGAGAAGCACCCAACACGTTCTCTCCTCCCTTTGGAAGAAGGAAGGCGGTACACCTCTCCTCATGTTGTCTGTGACCCCCGCACAATGGAACAGGACCCTCATCATTAGCAGCGTCACGAACCTCAGGTGCGTCGTGGTGGCTTTGAGTAAGGCTTCTAAATTCTTCGACACTGATAGGTGCGGTCTGTCCCCACCCCCCTTAAATCTGGTTGCACTGGGTGACTGCTTCAACCAACACGGCACAGTGGAATCAATGCTCTATGGTTTCACAGGCTGAGACAAAAAGGCTGGGCAGCACCAGGCAGGTTTGCTGGAACTCATGCACTTGCAGCCCCGACTGGCCACGGAACAAGCAGAATACCACCATAACATGAGGCGGCCAAGTCGCAGGCAGAGGCCACGTGTAGATGCTCTGGTTGATCCTCCTTGAAGTGATTCACTCTCAGTGCCAGATGTGAGCGAAGGGGCTTCCTGATCACTCCAGCCTGCCCCCGACCCTGTCTCCCCCCTTCAAATCTTCCCCAGGCTGGAGGCTCAGACACCGTGGAGCAGATAACAAGCTATCTTCTCCATGTCCTGTCTGAACTCCTGACCCAAGGAATCTGTAAGTGTATTAAAAAGGCAGGTTCAAGCCACCAAGCTTCAGGGTAACTTGTTACACAGCAATAGTGACTGATGCAGAGGTAAACGGAGTAATTTCTTGGGTTTCTCCCGTGCCAACCTAGGTATGGTGCCAACTCCTATGCCCTGCTATGCTTCCAAAGCCCAAAGTGCCTACCTATATTACTTGTGGCAACCTGGACTTAGGGGCCTGGGTACTCTACAAGAACACCGTTCCAAAGCACTGCTCTTAGAATAGTGTTTCACGAGGCATGGCCCCCCAGCATGAATAGAACTCCTTTTCTCCACTACCCTTGGAGAATGGAGAGGAAAGCTAAAAAGGGCATTGCACTTTACAGACCCCTTGTCAAAGGCCACCCCTGGAGTCTGACCCAGGAGAAAAAGGCAGAGATTGGCAAAATGATCTGTGCCACCTAAGGGGCCATCTGAGGCTGTGCCCTGTTCTGACAACAGAATGTCTCTTTGCCTTTGGGGACCATACGACATGTGGGGTGCTTCTATCACAAGCCTCCCACTGCTTCTGCATGCTGACCGTGTTATGTGGGCAAAATGAAGGACTCAACTCTTCAGAGTGATTGGTCCAGGGCGGGGCATGTGACCCAAGCAGGATCCTGTGAGTCCCTTTATGAAATCGGAGGTGACTCGGTTCCTGGGCAGGAAGAGCTACATGCGATGCGGCTGCTGGGGTTTCCTTTGCTACTGTCAGGGAAGACCTGCTGAGATTGGAGCCCCATGGAAGGAAACAGAGGCAAGAGACAGCAGGAGAAAGCAGTAAAGTCCCGCCACACCGATCACTGAAAACCCAGGTTCCATTCATGAGTGACGCCTGAAAGGCTTTCCACATAAGCTAATAAATTCCTTTTTCTTTTTTGCTTAGTTTGAGATAGAAAGAGACCCAATCAATGCTGCGCTCCTCCTGCCTCTAATTCCTAAAGGCTCCTCCATGTTTATTGGGCTGTAATGGGAACCATGTAGTTTGGCAGTGATGGAAGGAACTGAGCACTTAAAGAAGGGTAAAATGCCTCCAGAGACATGTCGAGTAAGAAGTTGCTATGGCTTAGGTCAAAGACGTTGCTGCCCGCACCCCAATGTTTATAGCAGTTCTATCAACAACAGTCAAATTATGGAAAGGGCCCAAACGTCCACTGACTGATGAATGGATTAAGAAGATGTGGTGTATATATATATATAATGGAATACTACTCGGCCATAAAAAAGAACGAAATCTTGCCATTTGCAACACCATGGATGGAACTACAGAGTATTGTGCAGAGTGAAATGTCAGTCAGAAAAAAGACAGATATCATACAATTTTACTCATATGTGGAATTTGAGAAGTACAACATAGGGGAAGGGAAGGAAAAAGAAGATAAAAACAGAGAGGGAGGCAAACCAGAGAAAAAATACAGAGTTCAAGCTTAAATACGAAGAGCAAACTGATTGCTAGAGGGGAGGTGAGTGGGGGATGGGCTAAATGGACGATGGGCATTGAGGGGGGCACCTGTTGGGATGAGCCCTGGGTGTCATATGTAAGAGATGAATCACTGGGTTCTACTCCTAAAGCCAAGACTACACGGTATGTTAACCAACTGGTATTTAAATTAAAATAATAATAATAATAATAAAATATCTTGGTTATATTTAGAAAAAAAAAGGAGGATAAGAGGAGATAACGGATGTAATGTGACTGACATGATGCCAGGCGTGTGGCTGATGTCCTCCGTGTCCCCAAGGACCAGAACAGAGTGTGAGCTCCCACAGACCGTCCTGCACGTGAGCCTGCCTTCTGGGCCAGGAGTTAAACCTGGCACCCAGCCACACACACCTGATGAGGCCACACCCGGGAAACCGTCTTGCCCACACATAAGAGCATCCACTAAGGCAGCCCCATTATCACAGATCTGATCTAGACAATTACGCCATTTTATGAAAAATACAGAAGCAACCACCAAGTACATTCTGAGAAGCTAGTACATCTCCCGCCAAAAACTTCCCTCTACAGAAGGATTCGCTCCAGATTTCCTTTAAATGGTAAGCTCATGTACTTAATTTAAAATTTGCTTCACTTTGCCAAAATCTCACTTTTTAAACAACTTTTCAGTGACACCCATTACAGAGAACATCACACTCCCGGAGGAGAACAACCTCGACTTTTTTTTCCCCCCACATGCACAGACAAGTCGCACCCACACACATACACACCACATAAATGTTTTATAGTAGAGCCTTGTCAAAAAGTTATTATAAAACATTTTATTTTATCTGGCAGCCAGAAATGATGTTCAGCTGTCTGGAACACAGGCTGCTAGAGGCTGCTTGTCACAGACGACTGGAAGGGCAGGGAGGGACGGAGAAGACAGGACAGAATCTCCAAAGAGAAAGCAAGTGGCCAAATGCCATTGTTCACACTGTCAGAGTCTCAGGCCTCCTCAAGAGAGCACCATGTCTCTCACGCGGCCTGTAATTAAATCAGAATTACATTCTTCCTGCAATTTGCAAGTTTCCTTCTTTTTTTGCTATTGCTAACTGCTTTCCCTTTTCAGGTAGTTACTGGTACATCAGAACTCCAAGTAACTATTCTTTAATATGGTTAAAACTGGAGTATCTTCAAGAAGTCTGTATTGTCAGCATCAGAATCGTGAAAAAAAAAAAAAGTCATGGGAAATAAAAACAGAATCCTGGCTTAGCTATCCAACTTTGTTCTGGCTTCCCCTCCCAGTCTGCTCTCTCCACTGGATGATCTGGTGTGAGATCCCTGTGGGAGCCTGACTGGGCAGCAGGAAAATCCACCCCCCGGGGACCCAGGGGCAAGTCTCATTTACCTGGATACACATCTTGGGTGCTGGTCAGAAGAGGTGAGGAAACCACACTGGGTTTAGGGCCACCAGTCCCTGCTTTTGTTTCCTCCTGAGTCATCGTGTCCCCAAATCTAGCAATTATTTGGTCTCTACCGCCAACAGGGCATTTTGTGGAAGAACACTGATTTTTTTTTTTTTTTTTTTTACAACACAGGTGTCCCAAAGGAAAGTTAATTTTTAATCACATGATGCCCATTTTCTACCATAGCTAAAAGCCGCATGCCAACAGAACTTCCACCCTGATGCTGCTGTCCCACAGCCCAGGGGATCACACCGGCGGTCCGCCAGGGACAGTACCTTGGCGACAATCACATGGGGAGACACGCCTACTCAAGGTCACGCAGTACATATGCATTTTGAGCCAGGCCTCAAGTTCAGGGCTGCCTGACCCCAGGCTCTGCACTTACTCTCCTGGCTGCCATGAGCCCCTCTCCATATTTCCAGACCAATTCCTGCCGGCCGAATGAGATTTCCAGGCCCTACGGGCTCCCGGGCATGCTGGCAGTGTACAAAGAGACATGTGATGGGAATGGTTCCCCTTCTCTGGAATCATCTCTTCAGCACACCCACTCAAGTCCTGTCATGTCCAAGGCCCAGCTCAAGCCTCACACCCCCCCACCCCCATGCTCCTGTGAGCATTCCCAAATCCCCCTTCCCATCCCATCAGTGCCCACCTTGGGTCGGGTAACCGGATTCCGTGCAGCTTAGCCCGCTTCTTTAAGCTCTTTCTCAATGTTCCCCGCCATCCACCACGGCATCCCTCGAGGGCCTGGTACTCATGGGATGATGTGAACACAGAGGAAGAGGAAATGTGTTCGGGGCGTCCCCAGAGGGGCTCTCAAATGGAATTCCTAAACACTTCACGAGGTATGGGTCATATGACACTGGAGAAAAGAGTAACTGTACTATTCCTCAGCCTTGAGACAATCAAGTGAAATATCTCCGCCTTCGTACAGGATGGACAGAGACCCAAAAACCCTACCAGAGCCAGGTCTGAAAGGTGACAGGGTGGCATCTGGGACAGACAACCTGCTGGCAAGGGACACCACTTCCCCTAATGGCCTGAAACGCAGATGCTCACATCCCTAGAACAGCCAAGATATCACTCGTCGCTGGAAAATGCGTATTTATACTGAAAGAGACAGTTTTTCAAACTCAGAGACAAGCCAACAAGGCCCCTGACAGAAATTAATTGAGGGCCTCAGCCTCAATGCTGCTCTGAACACTCCACACCAACAAAATGATTAACTGCTTCACAGAAAGGGGACCATCAGTCCAAATATGACTCAGACAAGACCCTCTGGGACAGAGAAGGCATGAAACACAAATGCTCAGCTATCCCCGCTGTTGACTGTCAGCTCCACACAAGGAAAAGGCACTGTGTCAAGGTCAGGAGGTTGGAGACAGTCGAGGGAAATCAAAACTCACCCAAAAGCAGAATCAGAAAAGTAGCAGCCGGCCTTGGCAGTGATGGGTAATGGTTTATTTTCTGGGAGAAAATTGTAGTTCATTAAATGCTGACATAAAGAAGGCTCATTCCCTTTGTGAGAGCCCAGAAGGCCAAGTATGGACTACCTAAGGGGTCCGTGGGGACATGGCCTAGAAGCTCCATCTCTAAATAATGGCTGTCTCCTTGCAGAGAAGAAAAGCCCCTTTACCCCTGACCCAGGCCCTGAGCATCCCTGGGACCCCAGGGACGTGGGCAAGGTCTCTCTGTGTCCCCTGCTGGGGGCTCTGGCCCTTCAGAGCTGGTCCCAGGTCCCATCCACACCACCATCACAGCTGCCCACCAGTGATGCCCGTTATTTTCTGCTCAACTGGGTAGGAACACTATCAGCTTTATTGGGCTTTTCCCCTATGGCCCACTGTCCAGCTCTGTCCAAACACAGTGACAGGGAATTTGATCTACGACTTGCTAATGGATTGAGAAAGGTACGAGAGCTCCTTCGGCCTGAAGGCATTTTGTGCAACCCCATACCCGTTCCAGCAAGCAAATTCCCTGTCTGTTCGTGCACAAGAAATTGCCCGTTGCTTTGAAAGAAGGCTGTGCGAAATGAACCCACTGCATTCGTGGCTGGAAAGCACCCAAGAAAACTGGGCAGCAGATGTCCTGATGAGACACTTTTTTTTTTCTTTCTTTTTTTTTTTGCTGGGCTTTTCCGTGAGAAATTAGTGTACTGAAAAGACTAGACCTTTCTGCAGGGTGGGGAATGCAACCCTAAAGTCATTTCTGAAAAAGACCAAACAGTTGCTCCAAATACATCGTCTGTTCCCCCTTCCCTTTCCCTGTGTCGGACTTCCTGGCCCGAGAGTCTGCCTGCTGGGAGGGAAGCCCGGGCGTGCTCCTTCACTCAGTCACACATTCTCTCCCACTCTCTCCCTTGGAGGGAACATGAACCATGAACACTGCTGATTCAAAAATCAGACACTTCTGCGGGAGTTGGCAGGACCTGGATCTCCACCCCCACCGCCCCTGGAACATCAAGTCAGCGCCTCCTCGGGGCCATGCGCTCACTCTGCCGCCTGGGCCACGCCTTCTGGGGGCCACGGTCCCTCCTCCAGCCTCAGGGCTGGACTGGCTGCCAGGAGCTTCCTTGAGCCACCTGGACAGCCCCAGCCAGCGTGCACTTTAAATAATAAACTATGCATTCTTGATCCGTCTGCAGCTCGAAGCAGATTTTCCTATTTAAGCTGGAGGCCTTCTCTGCTTTGAGTTACCCAGGAGGGGCGGGTGTGTGTTGCATAAGAGCCCAGGAGACAACTGGGGAAAGACAACACTTCTCTTCCGATCCCTCTGCTTGGTGGAGCCGCATGTGGGAAAAAGGATTCAGACACACACGCACAAAAAAATACCCTGGTATCCTTTTTTTTTTTTTTTTTCTTGGCGCTGGAATTTCAGATTTTCTTTCTCAGTCAAGTACTGGGAATATTCAAGAAGAGGACTGATGTGCGTGTCCCATACTAGTTTTCCTGTGTTCTCTCAGAGAATATGTTCAAAAGACAACTGACAGAGGAAAACAAAGAATTACTAAGCAGATGCTGCAATGCTCAGCCTTACGGGAGAAACACATTTGTGAAATGTTTCATAGAGACACTGGAAATATATTTATGATTGTGGTAGGGTGGAGAATGCACCCCCCCAAAGATGTCCACAGCCTGATCCCTGGAACATGTGAATGTTAACTTACATGGTAAAAGGGGCTTTGCAGATGGGATTAAGTTAAGGACCTTGAGACGGGGAGATTATCTGGCACTACCCATGTGGGCCTGATGTAATGACACATGTTATTATATAAGGGAAACAGACAGAGGTTTGACAAAGAAGAGAACCATCAGAGGGATGCTGCATGAGAAAAACTCCACTGCCCATTGCTGGCTTTGAAGATGAAGGAAGGGGCTGGGAGCCAAGGAATACAGGCGGCCTCTAGAAGCTGGAAGAGGCAAGGAAATGGATTCTCCCCTAGAGCCTCCAGAAAGAATGAAGGTCTGCTAACATCTTGACATTAGCCCAGTGAAACAGATTTTAGGCTTCTGACTTCCATAACTGTAAGAGAATATATTTGTGTTGTTTTAAGCCACTAAGTTTGTGGTAATTTGTTACAGCGGCAATGGGAAAGTAATACATGAGTCTTCTAGCCAGAGGGCCTTGGACGCAACTAAGACAAACAGTGGACAGAGATGAGGGTGATATTCAGAACACAGACAAAGCACCTCAGGATTCCAGAAAACTAAGTGAGGCAATTAGGATGGATTTCCTGGAATAGGTACCCTCTAAGGTGGGCCTTCAAAAATATGATGGGTGTTCAAGAGCAGTACAAAGACGGACACAAAGGGGTCATTCCATACAGTTCCATAAGCCAAAGTAGACCTTTTGGTCACAGTAGGCCCTGCGACCAAACATTCATAATCTAGTTTGAACCACAAGAAATAATAACTATTTTATACATTAAGTAAGGGGGGAACCTTGATGCACTGAAATTTGGAAACCGAGACGAAATTTGCTAGGAAAACAAAATTCACCAACATTGATCCCATTAGCAATACAAAATGTACATCAACTTTTTTATAGAAGAAACAGGGAAAGTTATAAAGGAACTACAGTCCCAGGAAAGCACCAGACTCAGATGGTTCCAAAGATGATTCTACCAAGCCTTCCCAGACCAGACGGCCTCAACGATGCATAAATCATTCCAGAGTACTGAAAACAAAGGAAAGCTTCTACACTAGCACGCATACACATGTGCACACACACAAGCGCACACACGTGCATGCACACACACACACACGAATGACAGAGCAACATCACATACAAATATGGATGCAAAAAGCCTAAATAAAGCATTAGCAAATAACAATAACACTTTAAGGAAATAATACACTACAACCAAGTGAGACTTATACCAGGAATTCAAGGTTGGTATAATTTACATAATATACCATATTAGTACATCTAAGAATAGTCACATGTATCCCTGTCTCCCCAGTGCTGTAAAAACCTTTAGAAAATCAAACATCCATGTCTGATTTTAAAAAGCACACTCACAGGGGCACCTGGGTGGCTCAGTCAGTTAAGCATCCAACTTTGGCTCAGGTCATGATCTCATGGTTCGTGAGTTCGTGCCCGTGTCAGGCTCTGTGCTGACAGCTCAGAGCCTGGAGCCTGCTTCAGACTCTGTGAGAGTCTTCCTCTCCCTCTGTCCCTCCCCTGCTTGCACTCTGTCTCTGTCTCTCTCTCTCTAAGAATAAACATTAAAAAAATTTTAAAAAGTATACTCACAGGACAAATCTGAGACCATCTGTGCATTAAAAAAAATATAAGTAAATAAATGAGTATCCATAGACTAAAATAAGAATTTACAAGCCCACATCAATATAAATAAATGGGGAAGAAGAGGATTAAAAATGTGGAGGAAATAACGGACTCAGAAAAGCACCATTTTGAAGCCCCCACAATAATAATTGAGTCTGTGGAGAATCAAGAGATGCTAAAACTAGTGAGCGAAAGTCTGATGAAGGACAGGATATTCACAGGGCACCTGGGTGGCTCAGTCGGTTAAGCATCTGACTTCGGCTCAGGTCATGATCTTGTGGTTTGTGGGTTCAAGCCCCGCAGCAGGCTCTGTGCTGACAGCTCGGAGCCTGGAGCCTGCTTCGGATTTTGTGTCTCCCTCTCTCTGTGCCCCTCCCCTACTCATTCTCAGTCTCTCTCTCTCAAAAATAAACATTAAAAAAATTTTTTTTAAAGAACAGAATATTCACATAGTCTCATAAATATCCCACAAAATTTTGCTAATTATATATGTAAAGATCAAAACCTTACATCAGATTCACCTAGAAACACAACCTGAACCAAATAGTAAAAGCTGACATCCCAATAACGGGATAAACTGCCAGCACAGGCCTCCTGATAAGATGTGCTGAGAAGAACACAATATCACGTTGGTGGTATTCCTGCCAAAAATGCATAACCTGTGCCCAATCATGAAGAAACAACAGACAAAACCAAATTTAGAGACCTCTGACCAAAAAAAAACAAAAACAAAAACAAAAAAACCTAGGCTATACTTGTGTTTTTTAAAGAAGCATGAAGATTAGGAGAGACAAATACTAAGTAACTGACCCTGACTGGAGGAGACTAAGACACAACAACTAAACACAACACGTGTGACTCTAGATTGGATTCTGGAGCAAGAAAAGAACACCAAACACCATGGCTTAAAGACCTCATTGGGACTACCAACAAAAGTCAAATATAAATTGTACTTTAGATAATGGCATTGTGTCAATGGTTCATATCCCAAGTCTGCTAGCTATACGATGGTTAGTAAGAGTTGTTTGAAGATACAAATGGAAGTATTTATAGGTAAAAGGATACGATGTCTGCAAATTACCCTCAGGTGGTTCAGGGGGGAAAAGTGTGTGTAGGGGAGAGCGCGCTGAGGAGGGTGGCAGGAAGGAAGAGGGGGAGGGATCAAGGGAGGACAAGAGGAAGGGGGGTGAGAGAGAGAAAGAGAGAAAGCAAGCTACAGAGCGAGTAGACAAAGTGTTAATGATCAGTGACTGTGAGTAATGGGTACACCAACGCTCTTTGCAACTATATCAAAAGAAGCAGCTAACAAAAATATGGAGGAATACAAGAGGGCAGGGATAGCGGAGCAAACAATTTTGAGTCTGGATGGCTGGAGACAGGGAGTCAGAACACTGGGAATTAGGCCGGTGCAAGTGGGCATTGTCAGACAGGGACTTGGCTGGGAAACACCAACTTCCAGAGAGCAGGTGGTGACAGCAGCCGGCCAGCAGAGATGTGTAGATGGATCAAAGGAAAGACGAAGGGCTCAAGACACAGTCTGGGAAGAGAGTAGTGGAGCAGGGTGGAGCAGATAAGGACCCCAAGGCAGTGAGAAAAAGGAAGGGTGGCAGTGAGCACAGGTGCACCCTGGCAAGTGCTGGCATGTGGAGGCCAGGAGAGCGGACGAGGGGGGAGCATTCCTTGCCAGCAATGTGTCCATGATGCTGGGAAAATACAACTGAGAAAATGAACTAGGCTTGGGTTCTGAGGGGGACGCTTTAGTTCCACTGACCGCATCTGATCCCAGAGGTAAAAGGAAACCAGAGAACAGTAAAAGAAGGCTGGGAAGGCCATACCTGAGGTCAGCAGGTGGGCAGGTAGTGCGGGAGGCATGACTCCCCCCACTCCCCCATGTATCAGATTCCAATCTCAGGAGCAATGTGCCACTCAACGAACCCCCAGCCCTGGTTTGGACACCCCTCACTTGATGTTGGTGAAGTCACAACATCAGTCTGGTGGCTTGGTTCTCACTCCCTTCTTTTCTCCCTCTACCCCGCCCAGCAAGCACCACTGGGAATAAGAACATCCTTCCAGTCTGAAGCCCCTAGGTTAGCACAGGAGGAAGGGGTGAAGTGAGGACAGAGGGCCCACTTCCCTAGAGCACATCCAGAATGAGACCGGTCATCAGTCTGCCATTCGAGTGTCTGCAATCATCTCCTGGAATGTTGGCTCCATGAGGGCAGGGACCAGATAAGGTCTCTTGTTTACTACAGGATGCCCAGCGCTCACAACTGGGCCAGACACACAGTCTCAAATAAACATCGGTCAAGCGATTAAATTCCCGCCTTGGATAACAGGGCCTGTTACAAGTTTTAAGGCAGAGACCCAAGAATAAAATATGTTCAAGCCAATTTGTAGGAAATATCCACACAGTCACTGAAAGCTTAAAAGCAAAAGAATATTTACACGGAGACTCATTCAGACACTGCCTCCAGGCCTGGCTTGCCCATTTTCCCTGAGTCTCCATTGGTCAGCCCAGAATCAGAGCCTCCAGACGGGACCGCAAGAGCACGGGTGAGTCCCCCAGGCAAGACGGCCTTCCCTCCCAGTTGGCCTTCACCAAGTCTCCAGGAGGCCCTTGTGTGCAATGATCTGTCCACTCCTTTGGAGATCTCGGGGCTTCTTTTGCTGAATGACCAGAATTTTTTAAAGAAGGAAGGATGGAGGCGGGAAGGGAAGAATATACCACAGGTCAGCTGATTATTCCGGTGGGAAGAATTTTTTTAACTGAATATATAGGAATTTTTAGAAGGTAACAAGCTTTCTTTAACTGTTAACATTTTTAAATGCTTAGGGATCCCTCCCACTACATGCTGCCTCCCAGCCAGGACACCTGCAGGGTCTCTTCTGGTATCCTCCCTGCAGCACCCCATGTCACCCCAATTTCTGCTACCACTGTGATGGTCAGCTTGTGCCAACAGCGCCCCTCCTCAAGCATATGGCCCTGGCCTCTCCTTTTTTGCAGGCTCTTATACCTAAGAAGCCTGCCTGGCCTACACAAGAGCAGTTGGAAATCTGGGAGACAAGAAGTGCTGGGTAACATCCAAGCTTTGCCCCATCTGCATCCTTGAGATCACTCTGGATGCTTCCATGCACTTTTCAGAGTTGCTGCTGTAGGAACCACGCCCCGCTGCCTGCAGCAGTCCCCTTGGCACACTCACCTTCCACTGGATTTTCCATTGGATTCCAATGGAAGTTTTGCTCCTCCCGGTCTCTCTCTCCTGCTTCCTGGGACTCCTCCCTCTCTCAATCTAACCACCTGTACTCAAGCCCTCATCTGAGGCCTGGATTTTAGAGAACCCACTCTATGGACCTTTTCCATAAAGACAAGACACCTTATGTTTTAAGAATACTGTCTACTCAATGAAAGTCCGTCGGCATTAGTTCATTTAACTCCTAGCACCCGGGTGAAATGAAGATACTGAGAAAAATATTACCTCTATTTTACAGATGAGGAAGCATAGGAGTAAGAGCAATTAACAGGGAAGCAGTATCAGATGCTGCCCAAAGCTGCCGGGCCCCATCCCCCTGGCTGCGTTCACTCCCAGGCCACATGGACGGGCAGTGTCCATTTTACAGCATCTTACAGGCTCCAAATCCACAGAGTTATACAGCCTCAGGGAATAATAATGGCAATAATTATAATAATAGTATAATGATGATGATGATTTTATAGAGCAATATTACTGGGTTTTAATTTTATTCTTTCCAAAGTGATTACCAAGCATCCTCCTGCTACCCAAACAGCCCCGACAAAAACCCAAAAGAGTTCTTCAGTCATTTGTCTTAAAAAGAAATAAAAATGAGATCAAAGGCATTTGGATGAACACATGGTTCACATAAAGCAAATGGCAGGATTGGAGATTGCCCCTCGAGCTTGTGAGAACTCAGTCAGAACACAAGAGCAAATGCAAAACCAATTATTACTAAACACTCAAGATGCCAAAGGGCCCCATGGGCTTTTCTAAGAAGGCTCTGAAGTACAAGAAACACTTATCTGGTGATCTCCAAAGTGCCCCCTAGGAGCATCAGGCAGCCAGGAGATGTGGATGTGGGTCCCCAGCCTCAACAGAGGCAGAGGGTCTGTCTGACCCCCTGGCCTTCCAGGGCGGATCCTTGCCCAGCCTAACACGGGCGCCAGATCCCTCCAGAGCAGGTGGTGGGCACACATCAGAAATGCCACAGGTGGCCCAGGAAACACTCTGCCAGGTCATTACAGGAGCTCCTTTTGGCCCAAGGGAATAAACTCAAGTTCCACAGAATATGAAAATCATAGAGGATCTTCTTCAAACAACACTGACCAAGGAGACAGCGCTTCTATTCGGTCCATGAAAAGCAGTGAGTGACTCCGGTGTGCTGATTTACTAGGTATTAATGCAGTTTTTTTCTAAAGCTACTGTCATAAGGCAGCCTTTGTGTTCCTTTGCCACGGGCATTCTGTTGGGCCCAAAGCAGAAGCCGCCTGGCCATAGCTGCCATTCCAGGCTGTAGTTTCAGAAAACTAAGCTCCCTAAATGAATAACAGCAGGGGAAGGAGTGCCCTGGAGACCAGGGGCAGGGGCCAAAGCAGCAAGAGCAAAAGGGGAGGCTTCTCTGAGCAGCAGGGAGGCACCTCACACTTGTGGCCCCCAGGGGGTGGGTCCCAGCCACCCCACGGCCCCTCTGAAGGGTCCCTGTCATCAAGAATGGCACAGAGATGCTGGGAAATTCCATACCTGGGACGGTTAACGAGAACCTAGCAGACATCAGGCCCAAATATTGGCCTAAGGGTGAGGGGCCAGTGTTACACTTGCTACCGTGAGATAAGAGATGTGGCTGGGGCCCCGGAGGGGCAGGACACCTGCACCCACAGGCACAGGGAAATTGGGAGAAATTTGTCTCCGTACACAGCCCTGAATTCCAGTGGAATGTCGGGCAGAGTCTCAGATACAAACTGCCCCCGCCTGTGCTACACACAAATACACGTCACTCTCAAGGTTTTCCTAAGGAAAAACGTGAAAGTAGAAATCACATTGGGACTGGTGAAAATGTCCTGGGGCATCTGACAGAAGCGCATGTGAAATTACTCAGTAGAGATTTTTCCGTAACCCAACATATAGAGCACCCCTGCAGAGGATGGGGCAGTGGGGTACATAGATGTCTACACTGAGCACAGTATAAAATTATAATCCACATAGAAAATGGTCCAGCGTAAGTGTGAGTGGGCCAATACGACAAACAGCAAGATCAACATCCCAAGAAATTCAGAAGGTGGAATAATTCAAAAGAGACTTCAAATACTTATGGTAAGGATGCCTGGGTGGCTTAGTCAGTTAAGCATCTGACTTCAGTTCAGGTCATGACCTTACAGTTCGTGGGTTCCAGCTCCACATCAGGCTCTGTGCTGACAGCTCAGAGCCTGGAGCCTGCTTTGGATTCTGTGTCTCCCTCTCTCTCTCTGCCCCTCCCCTGTTCACACTTTCTCTCTCTCTCTCAAAAATAAACATTAAAAAATAATAGTAATTAGGACAAAATTACCAATCTGATAAAGGGAAGGATAAAATCATAATGAAAGAACAGGGCACTATGAAAAATACAAGGCAGAACTGGAAAAGAGTCAAAATGTAACTTCCAGAAGTCTAGATTCTCAACACTAAAACTGAAAACTCAGTGGTTCGATTAAATGGAGATTAGACTCTATTTAACAGAAATCTGGTGAACTGGAAGACCAATGAGAAGAAATAATCCAGAATACAGAAGAGACCTAATAGGTTAAAAAAAAAATGGGGCTCCTGGGTGGCTCAGTTAGTTAGGCGTCCAACTTCAGCTCAGGTCATGATCTCACAGCTCATGAGTTTAAGCCCCATGTTGGTCTCTGTGCTGACAGCTCAGAGCCTGGACCCTGCTTCAGGTTCTGTGTCTCCCTCTCTCTCTGCCCCTCCCCTGCTCATGCTCTCTCTCAAAAATAAATAAACATTTTTTTAAAATTAAAAAAACAAAACCAGAGGAAAGAACAGGAAGGTGCACATCTACTGAGTAGGAGTTCCAGGAGGGGAATGAGCTGATGACAGAGAAGAGGCCCCTAAGACAGAGGCTGGGCCTCTCTCAGAACTGACAGAAGCTATGATTTCTCACATCCAACAATCACAGTGGGTCCCAAATGGGATAAATATGGAAAAAATCTGCCATAGATATACTATAAACACAAAGATAACATGATTTAACCTGCAGAGAGAAAAGACAGGTTACTTGCACAGAATCTAAATTTGAATGGACAGAAGACCTTCTGTAGCAAAAACGGAAGTCAGAAGACAGTGGAATAATATCTTCAACGTGTTGATGAGAGTTAAGGCTAAACCTAGAGTTCTATATTCAGCTAAATCATCACCAAGAGTGTAGGTGAAATCAGGGCAGTTTGGGAAAAACAAAGATAATAATTTAACCCTCGCCAAGATTAAAAAACAATAAACAAACAAAAAAGCAGAAAGAGACCCATAAATACAGAGAACAAACTGATGGTTGCCAGAGGGGAGGGAGTGGAAAGTGAGGCAAAGTGGGCAAAGGGGAGAGGGAGCTACAGGCCTCCAGTTCTGGAACGAGTAAGTCACAGGAATCAAGGGCACAGCATAAGGAATGTGGTCAATGATGCTGTAATAGCGACATTAACAGAACATGGCATAACATATTAACTTGTCAAATCAGTAAGTTGTACACCTGAAACTAATGTAACATTGCGTGTCAACTATACCCCAAAAAACTAAAAGTAAAAAACAATTTTTTTAAAAAGGAGTTATTTCCAGAAGGATCTTAGACACAGAAAAGTAGGTTGCAAGAAATAATACTGATTAAATTGGCAAATATATAAATAAGTCTAAGTAACTCTAACTGTAAAAATATATAATGTGAAAGTTTATAATCTACTCCACATCCATGGAAGAAAGAAGGGGGAATTGAGAATATCTGGTGAAATCAAAAGAAAGAAAAACAACAAAAAGATACAGAAGCAAAGAAAAAGCATAGTATCGTCAATCGAAAACAAAATATAAGGTGGTGGAAATAAACCTAATTATAAATCAGTAACACCACAAATGTAAAAACACTAACATTGCCAATGAAAAGACAGATATTCTCAAACTGGACATTTTTTTAAAAAATTAGGTCACATAATACTTTTAAGAAACACATATAAGCCACCGTTATGGAGAAAGCCTGAAAATAAAAGGAAAAGGAAACATTAGGCAAACATTGACCAAAATAGAAACTCTGACAGTATTAATATTATGTAAAAATAGCTAGGACACCAAAAGCTTTACTAGGGATAAAAAAAAAAAAAAACAAAAAGTCCCATTACATGATAGTAAAAGGAATAACTCACCAGGAATATGGCTCCTACACCTGAATACGTCAAACACTATCACCTCATAACATAAAGTGAAAAATTGATAGATTTGAAAGGTGAAATTGGCCAAACCACAAAAGTTATGAGACTTTTTAACATACCTCTTGGTAAAACGAATACATCAAGCCAGCCAAAAATAATGAGGACAGGATGATTTGACATCACAACAGTTAGAGCTAATGAACACATATACAGAACACCGTTCACAGCAATTAAAGAATACACTTTTTTTAAATTTACACATAAAACATTTATTAAAACAAAAAAAATGCCTATACTCTAAACCACAATGCAAATCTCAACCACTGCTAAAGAATCAGTATCATATGGAACATAATATTGCCAACAAGCTTCTACTAGACCTAACCCTCCTGTAGACAGCAATTATAAATTTGAACAAAATATAAAAACCCAATGACCTGAGGGCTGGAAAGTGAGCCAATGCAGGAAGACTCTGGGGTAGGGGGTGGGCAAGGCTAGGAAGAAAAGAATAGCACAGGGGGCTGAAGAATACCACAAAGTCATGCCTTAAAGGGTGGCTTATAAGGGCGTCCAGGTGGCTCAGTCAGTTAAGTGTCTGACTTTGGCTCAGGTCAGGATCTCGCAGCTTGTGAGTTCGAGCCCGCGTCAGGGTCTGTGCTGACAGCTCAGAGCCTGGAGCCTGCATCAGATCTGTGTCTCCCTCTCTCTCTGCCCCTCCCCTGCTTGTACTCTGTCTCTCTCTCTCTCTCTCAAAAATAAATAAACGTTTAAAAAAATTTTTTTAATAAATAAATAAAGGGTGGCTTATAATCAATCCAGTAGGAGGTCTGTGGTCCTCAGGCCTGAAGACACAAAGGACAGAGTTCAGGGCAACAAAGTGACGGGAACCTAACTGGGGACATGCTAGAAAGGCATTCCCATAACTTAATTACAGTATGTTGTTATCAGGTTTTTTTTTTTAATGTTTCATTTATTCATTCATTTATTTATTTATTTATTTTTGAGAGAGAAAGAGAGACACAGCACAAGCAGGGAAGGGGCAGAGAGAAAGGGGGAGACACAGAATCTGAAGCAGGCTCCAGGCTCCAAGCTGTCAGCACAGCACAGCGCCTGAACTCACAAACCATGAGATCATGACCTGAGCCAAAGTCTGAAGCTTAACCGACTGAGCCACTCAGGTGTCCCATATAACAGTTTTTTGGTTTTTATTTTAATGTTTATTTATTTATTTTTGAGAGAGAGAGAGAGCATGAGCAGGAGTGGGGCAGAAAGAGCAGGAGACAGAGAATCCCAAGCAGGCTCCACACTGTCAGCACAGAGCCTGATATGGGGGTTCGAACTCACAAACCCATGAGATCATGACTGGGTCAAAATCATGAGTTGGGCACTTAACTGACTGAGCCACCCAGGCACCCCTGTTGTCATAATCATTCTATTTTATTACGGTTGCTGTTAATCCCTTTCTATGCCTAATTTATAAATTAAACTTTATCATAGGTGCATACATATAGGAAAAAAACATAGGTACAGGGTTTGGTACAATCTGCGGTTGTAGGCATCCACTGGGGGTCTTGAATGTATCCCTTGGGATGGTGGTTTCTTCTGAGGAGTAAGTTAGAGGGACGACATGGGATGGGGCCGGGGAGATACTCAGTCATATCCATAAATGTTAATTTCTCTCAAAAAAGAAAAAAGTTCTGAAGCAGATAGGGCAGATCTTAACATTGGTTAAGTCTGAATACTGGGTTCATGGACTTCTGGTTTTGTGTGTGTGTGTTTTGCCTGTCATAAGTACTTCAGATCTAAAAATAATTTAAAGCCACTACATTTGTTTCCTTCTGCCCTATCTCCTCCACCAAAACATAAGCTCCCCGGAGGCAGGGACCATGCTGTGTCAGGCTTACCACAATGTACCCAGTGTCTAGAGGGTCAACAAATACCTAATGGCTAAATAAATGAAAAACAAGAGGAAAAATGTAAGCAGATGACCTCAAAGAGTCACTTCTGGTCTAGACACACTGAGATTCTTTGATTTCATTGTGGATTTGTTCAAGGGGCAAGAATGACAGATTCAAGAAGAACAAGGGAAGCTTTTGGCTCTTAGCTTAGTGCCCTATAGGGTTTCTCTTTCTCTCCCACTTTATACAGAACCAAGGGCATTAAGTGGTCCCCTGACAACAGAGACTGGGGGTACAAGTAATAATAATTATAAGCACGGTGGCTGCAACAGTAGTGGAAATTTGTTAGTGGCTAAGTGACAAGTGCATTATCTCCTGTAACACTCACAAAACCGCTAAGAGGTGGATGGCATCACTTAGCTGATGGGACTGAAGGTCAGAGTGGCTCAATCCTTTCTACCTTGTCTGAGGCTCTGCAGCTCCTTCAGTATTTGTTTATCAAGAAAAATACATGAACAGATGACCAGCCAACTATGACATCTATTCTTAATAGAAAGGGTCTCTTCACACAGCCTGTTTCTAATTTCTTCTAAATTTGTTTTCTACCCTCTAGGCATTTGTGAGTGTTCTCAAGAATATGCCCCACACCAGCGCAGCTGGAAGTCTAACATCACTCCTCATCTGCGTGTTCCCCTTCAGCAATAACCCTGAGAAGCAGACAACACTGGTATCATCATGTCAATGTTACAGAGGACAACACAGAGGTGGTTATGGACTGAATTGTGTACTAGAAGCCTCAGCAACTTAGAGTACAGTGTTTGAAGAGAAGGTCTTAAAAGGTAATTAAGTGCAGATGATGTCATCAATAGGCTCTAATCCAATATAATCAGTGCCCTTATAAGAACAGAAGATTAGGACACAGGCACGCACAGAGGCAAGACCATGTCAGAACACAGGAAGAAGGTGGCCATCTACAAGCCAAGGAAAGAGGCCTCTGAAGAAACCAACTCTACGAACACCTTGACCTTGGACTTCTAGCCTCCAGAATTGTAAGGAAATAAATGCCTATTGTATAAGTCACCCAGGCTGTGGTACTTTGTTCTGGCAGCCCTAACAAATTACAACAGAGGCACAGAGTTATCAAGGGACTCTCCTGGGGTCACATCCAAGAAAGACAGAGTCAGGCTTCTAGCATGTTCTCCTTTCTTTCCTTTGGAATCATAATTCTTAAATGATCAGTGTCTGCTTTTGGAGTTAATGTTTTTATATGTAAATAAACACTTAAAATATTAAGATGGAGAAACTCTAAGTAGTAGCATTTTAATTCCATTTATGTTGGGTTCTTCTTCCAGTTAAGACGTAGAAGAACATGAAACAACAAAATACTGTATAAACTATGAAGTCATTTTTTTAAGTTTATTTATTTGCTTTGAGAAGGAGCATGAGTGGGGAGGGGCAAAGTGAGAGTGAGAGAGGGGTGGGGGTGGAATCCCAAGCAGTCTCTGCACTATCGGCACAGATACCAACGCAGGACTCGATCTCACAGTTTGCGAGATCTCACTAACCATGAGATCATGACCTGAGCTGATATCAAGAGTCAGATGCTTAATGGACTGAGCCACCCAGGTGCCCCTCATTTTTATCCACTTGGGCAGCTGAGGTCTTGATGACATTTAGAGTAGAACCAAATTTCGGAGGGATGGAACTCTTCCTAAGTAAGTAAAGACCATTAGCCACATTTATCCCTGGACCACAGATGAGATAAGGAGCTAAGAAGCATCAGACAGAGGATCTTGCGGAAGTGTGGGGGGAAAAAAACAGCCAAATTCTGACCAACCATGTGAGCTGAAATGACGGGTCAGACCTGGAGTAGAGGTGCCCCTAATCTACTCCACCAGATTTTTACCGATATGGTGGCCCATGAGAAGCCAGGATGAGGACAGAAAGCAGAATGATACCTCCGTGGTGATGTGAGGGCTGGGACCGAAGCTCTTTTGGTCCTGCCTCCAGACATGTGAACCAGTGACAAGCTGGAAGTAGTCCAAGTTGCAATCCGAATCAACCCACTTCATCTCCAGACTCAACAGTAGAGTTTACCTCCTGAGCCCTGCTGCCTCTCTGTCACTACAAGAGAAGCTGGCTGAGGACAGGCTGTCAGAGAGAGAAGCAACTTCTGAGGAGCCCCACCTACGTAGCCTACCTGAGGTCCAACCTCCTGCTCTGCTCCTCAGTTCCAAGAGCCCAGGGCAGTGGTGGTGTTGGTGGTTAAGCCAGTTTGGTTTCTGTCATTTCCAACCAAATGAATCTTAATGGATGCAAAGCACAAGCCCCAACCAATTATTTATTGCAGATTATAAACACAGTTGTTATGCAAATTATGGCACAAATTAGCAATACACAATTTCTAAAGACTTGTGGCATCCTCTAAATACTCACTAAAGTTAACTTTATAATGCTATATAAATGAACCAAACAATACTACAAAACAACTGTAATGATCTTTTAAAACAGTCATAACAACTTGAACTATAAAGCAGACATCTAGAGCGCCTGGGTGGCTCAGTCGGTTAAGCATCCGACTCTTGATTTCAGATCAGGTCATGATCTCACAGTTCTAGCCCCACATCAGGCTCTGTGCTGACAACACGGAGTCTGCTTGGAATTCTCTCTCTCTTTCTCTCTCTCTCTCCCCCACCTTCCCTCCCCTGCTCTCTCTTTCTCTCTCCTCAAAATAAATAAACATTAAAAAAAAAAAAAAAAAGAGAGATCAATGTCTTTGCAGGTACCATTGTCAGATGGCATATCTGGGTTATAAAGAGCCCACCCGAAACACTGTAGGATTCCTATTCTGACAGTGCCTTGCGGCAAAGGAGTTTTAACATTCTGCCATCTACCTCAACCATCGACATGTTACATCTACCGTGATGGAGGAGAAGACAGAGATTGAAACTGTTACTAAAGTCCATGAAAATGCTAAGTGGGGAGATTCTAAACAGAATCCAATGGAGAAATTAAAATAAGCATAGAAGACAAAAAGTTTTGAAGTCGAAATTGAGACACATTTAAAAATATCCAAACTGCCAATTTAGTTGTTGGGAATAGCCCCCAAAACCTTCAAAAACTCGTGCTGTGACAAAAAAGAAAAATATGAAAAAAAAAAAGAAAAGAAAAGAAAAGCCCACAGACTCCATATTTTTCATGCCAAGTTCCAACCTGGAGCGATGCTTTATGGATCAGTTTATAAGGTCCTAAAGATAAGGAGCAATAAAGGTGATAGGATAAGACTGTCCTCTCCCTGGGAGCCCCAAAGACTGCCAGAAAGAAATGCAACCTCAGTAGTACCTACAAGAAGGCAGTGGGTCCTCCCAGGAGCCTCCATTGTGCTAGTCCATCTGTCCCTGAAGAGAACAGGGTGGCTTACCACAGTTCAACTCTCAGGTAAATTGAGTGCTTCACGGAGGAGGAAAAATTACCACACTCCTCACCTGCAAGAGCCAGCTGGTTACTCCCAGTCTGGGTCCAAAGTTGGGGCAACACAAGATCCAAGACAAGGCACAATGCCACATCTGACAGCCATGTTCATCCCTAGAGAATATGTTCCCGTCGGAAATCTTGGATGATTAATCTGATTCATACGTCCAGGAAAACAAAAATGTTATCTTGCTGGTTTCCCAGTAAATTGATTTTCTCAATTTCTAAATTAAATTTCTGAACTCCCAGAAAGTTAATTCACACTAGATAGGGCCTAATTGACTGTTAATTAGCTAAACTGATTAGAAGGCCCACTGTCTGTCTCAATACAGCAACAAAATTTACAGCGTATTTCACACAAAGCAAGAAGGACCAGGAGGGAAATACACACCTTTCTCCCGTGTCCGTGTACCTACCCAGGCCAGAGCCTGGCACGGCACAGCACACTGATGGGAGATGTGGGGGCAGGGAAGGGGAGAGGATTTTTTTAAGCAAATTCAGAAATTTCTCACAAGGCTGCTCTTAGTTTAACTTCATCTATATCACATCCTCCCCACCCTGTTTTTGTTCCTTTCCTTCATTACAGGCTAAACACTCTATCAAAAGGGCGCCTTGTAGCCAGCCTCAGAGACAAAAATGCAAACCTGAGCACAATGTTTCATTTGGTCAGCAATCCTTGGTATCACACATGCCCCTAAAGAGGATGTCAACGGGGGGAATGAGACAAATATTCCATGAGATCAGCCACTTGAATAGAGGCAAAAGTGAGAATAAAACGTATTTGCCCTTGGACTTCACTGTGGGGCCCTGCCTGGTGGTTCTCACCTGCAAAAACCCACTTCCGATGGCCCACTGGTGCTATTACTCACGTCTAATACTCCTTAGCACAGTGATTCTCAGCACCAGCTGAACATTAGAACTGCCTGGGGAGGTTTTAAATCACCAGATGCCCAGGCTGTGCCCAAGACCAATTAAAGCAGCTCTCTGGGGGGGCAGGACCCAGGCTTGAGTGACTGTTAAAGCTCCCCAGGTGATGCCCATGGACAGCCAGTGCTGAGTCCTACTGCCTTTGCTATTCCCCCTGCCTCTAAAACAATATATTCACATTAGCAGCAGAAAGTGCACTTAGATGTGGAATGACCAACATTTACTTTGAAAGCAGATTTTTTAAAAAATGCTCCACCGAGACTGTCAAGTGGCTTAAAATAACACACCAACATCAAGCCGAAACATACAACCAACCAACTTACCCAAACCCCTGCTTCCTATTAAACAGTATTTTTTAGGGGCGCCTGGGTGGCTCAGTCAGTTAAGCGTCCAACTTCGGCTGAGGTCATGATCTCACAGCTTGTGAGTTCGAGCCCCGCATCGGGCTCTTTGCTGACAGCTCAGAGCCTGGAGCCTGCTTCGGATTCTGTGTCTCCCTCTCCCTCTGCCCCTCCCCTGCTCACACTCTGTCTCTCTCAAAAATAAATAAATATTTCCAAGGTCATTGGAATACCAAACCAAGACACTACATTTCTTTATCCAGGTAAGTCTTTAAATGTCAAAAGCACAACTCCCAAACGTCAGCCATGGGGTCCCATGCCCTCCAAGGAGGAAATGCCACCTGTGACAAGCAGTTTATCCATCTTCATCAGGGGACAGTCACAGGAAGACGGCCAGTGACACAGCAGGGTCAATTTCACAGTGACTGTGACATATTCTTAAACACCTGATAAGCCACAGGTGGCTCAAACAGAAGCACAGAAAGCAAGAACCCTGGGTTCTCATCCCCAAGCTACTTATTAGAATCATGCACGAAATGCTAACACCAATCCACATAAAGAGGAAAAGGAAGTGGCCTTAGGGGCAACAAACAAAACAGCTTCAAAGTACCGGGAAAGGTGAGTTCTTGCTCACATGACTTCAGTGCATTTGGGGACATGCAACGGTGCTGAATGGTGTGTGCTGTCAGTCGTGAGGTTTCCCAGACTCACCTGTTAGAACCTTGCAGAGCTGCCCAGGTATCGGGGCCTCGGTGGAGGGGCTGGGTGTCAAGGACCATTTGCGCCTGACCAGGTGCTCTCGTCCGCTGAGTGGGCCCCGAGAGCTGTTGAGTGGCTGGATTAGCACCTGCTCCTGCCCAAGCTGGATGAGGCCAACCTGCCCAGAAAGAGGGAAACGGGACATGAGTCAGCCTCGTTCACACACACCCACGACGCCAACAACCCGAGGGCAGCAAAGCCACCTGGCTATGGCCTGGTCCCCACGTCTGGGCTTTGGCTCTGAGGGTTGCTCCGATTTGCCGAGCCCAAGAACGAGCTTTTGTGTGACTTGAAACATCCCACCCAGTGGCTGTGTTTGGGGAGGGGCGGTGCAGGGGTGCAGAGATATATACCACAGCACCCACTTTCCAGGTTCACTTTCAAAAGAAATGTATTACTTTATTATTAATAAAAAGAAACTTCCTTTTAAAAATTATTCCTTAAATCACCCTCCAAAAGCCCACTTGAGGAAGCAATACCAAAACTGTTGGGAATGAATGATGGTTATATCCTTAATGGGAAAAACTGCAGCTTATTCCCGGGGATATTTAGAATTAAAGAGGATGGCTGGGGTGCCTGGGTGGCTCAGTTGGTGAAGCATCCAACTCTTGATTTCGGCTCAAGGCATGATCTCCCGGTTCGTGAGTTCAAGGCCCACATCAGGCTCTGCACTGACAGTGCTGAGTCTGCTTGGGATTCTCTCTGTCCCTCTCTCTGCCCCTTACTCCACTTGCGTGCTCTCTCAAATAAACAAACATGAAGGAAGGAAGGAAGGAAGGAAGGAAGGAAGGAAGGAAGGAAGGAAGGGAGGGAAGGAAGAAAGGAGTCAGTCCTGTGGTAGGAATAGCTTTGTGATAGGGGTTTCGTACATTTTGTTCAGAACTTGCAGTGTTTGGGATGCCTGGGTGGCTCAGCTGGTTAAGCATCTGACTTTGGCTCAGGTCATGATCTTGAGGTTTGTGACTTTGAGCCCTGCATCAGGCTCTGTGCTGACAGCTCAGAGCCTGGAGCCTGCTTCAAATTCTGTGTCTCCTTCTCTCTTTGCCCCTTCCCTGCTTGGGCTCTGTTTCTCTCACTCTCAAAACTAACTAACTAAATAACTAACTAAATAAATAAATAAATGAACTTGCAGTGCTTAAGAGAACTTGACAGTGTCCAATGAATTAGATTTGTGATTCTAGTTTAAAGTCGAGTTAGATTTGATTTTAAAGTCTTATTAGGTTTATAAGCAATATTAGAATGTGTAAGACAACTTGAGACTTCCCATGTTTATAGAACTAGCTTATTAGGTTTGGATACTTGAGTATTTACAAAGGGCTCCTCAGCCAATGAAAAAACTTGACAAGGAAACTGCATATGTTAAATTTCTCAATGCAGATTTAAAGGTTTAAAAGTTGTTAATTGCCAAATTTACAAGGGGGGGCCAAATCTTATCTAAAGCTTCCTTGAAAAGGATTGCAAAAACCTTCCTAGATAAAAGGGGTTAAGAGTACACTTATGTAGATGAGCACAGAGAAATGTACATAATTATTGAATCATATTGTACACCTGAAACTAATAACTGTATCTTAATTATACTTCAACAAAAATCGTTGGAAAACTTGCTAGATTATAAATAGGATGTGATTTGTTTTTGTTTTTTTTAATGTTTATTTTGAGAGAGAGAGAGAGAGAAAGAGAGAGAACATGGGCTCCAGGGGAGGGGCGGGGGAGAGAAAGAAAGATGGGGGGAGAGAGGGAGAGAGGGGGAGAGGGAAAGGGAAAGGGGGAGAGGGGGAGAGGGGGAGAGCGAGAGGGAGACGGAGAGAGCGAGAGGGAGACGGAGAGAGCGAGAGGGAGACGGAGAGAGCGAGAGGGAGACGGAGAGAGCGAGAGGGAGAGAGGGAGAGGGAGAGAGGGAGAGGGAGAGGGAGAGGGAGAGGGAGAGAGAGAGGGAGAATCCCAAGCAGGCTCCACGCTGTCAGTGCAGAGCCGAACGCTGGGCTCAATCTCCCCAACCATGAGATCACAATCTGACCTGAAATCAGGAGTTGGACATTTAACCAACTGAGCCACCTAGGCGCCCCTAAATAGGACGTGATTTGTAAACTGAAAGGAAAATTTAAGACCTAGGATTTTTAGTTTGCTGCTTTAACAGAGTGAATACTAATTCTAAAATAAATATATATAGTACAGAGAACTTTCCTATCCCTTGGAACCAACGCTGATGACACGAAACCAGTTTGTGCTCCTTCCCTGGGATACTAGCTGCTATCTTCCCTTCTGAGGTGTCAATAAAGCAAGGTAAACCCCCCACAAGGAACCCGACTGGGTCAGGGCTGGAGAAGGACCCATGTTTGCACACTGGTCTGTACAGTGCCCGGTGCCTCCTCTGAGTGGATGCCCAAGACCATCTTGGCTAACCAGATTCAGTAGATCAAGCAGATCAGTCTTAGGCTGAAATGAGCATCATCTCTTCTCTCTCTTCTATACTATTCTCCAAAGGCCAAGTCATACTGAACCGGGGGCTCTCAAACTCCAGCTGCACATGAAAATCACCTGGACGTCTTTGTAGACCCTGAGAATGTGCATTTCTAAGTAGTCCCCACGTGATACTCACCCCACCAGGCCAGGGACCAGGCTTTGAGAAGCATTGCTCTCCCTCCCAGCCAGTCCTCTGGTCTCAAGGACAGAGCTCCTTCAAGCCAAATGGTAGAACTCCTTTACGTTCTGAAAGGATGCCTGGATACCAAGCCTCTCTGCAAGTACATCAGATCAGCGAGTAAGATCGCCTACAACTTTGAGCCCCCAAAACACAGGGGGAGACCGTACTTACAGCTCTACACAGATCTCAAGGTTTCCATTTCATTAGAACTTCTGCCAAGAACAACTCCGAGATTTTACTGCCCAAATAAAACTGTCTTAAAGTGGCACTGTGTGACCTGCAGGGAAGCACGGCCTTCTTCCCTCTCCTTTGAAGTTAAAACTTGAATTTGTTCACGAAGATACTTCGGGGAGACTGAAGCGGATGCAGAAGGTGGCTGTGGGGGTATCCAGGGCTCCACTGCAGCTACAACTAAAGAAAGCCTCAACGCAGAACACACACCTCCGTGACCGTGGCAAACACTTCCATGTGTCGAAATAAAGTTGGCAGGGATGGCCCAGCACGTGGGATGAGCCCCACGTGGAAGGAACCCTGTGCTCTCTGGAGGATGTGCTCAACCTGGACTCTCCCTGAAATGCTCTGGCTTTGGGAGGCCACAGGCCCCCTTGAGACTAGCACTTTCAGGGCCAGTTTCCAGACCAGTCTAGTGTTTGCATTCACAAGCTAGCGTAAAAGGCCAGTTAGCAGGGGCGTCCGGGTGGTTCAGTCAGTTAAGCGTCAGACTCTTGATTTCAGCTCAGGTCATGATCTCACAGTCCATGAGTTTGAGGCCCACAATGGGCTCTGCACTGACAGCACGGATTCTCTTTCTCTCTCTCTCTCTCTCTCTCTCTCTCAAAATAAATTAAAAAAAAAAAAAGGCAGCTAGCAGGTAGTTCTAATGCAATACAAGAATACAGCATGGCCCATTGGTGAGGAAGCCGGCAGGTACATACACACAAGCATAATCTAGCCCCTTGCAGCTCTGCCTCAGCAGGTCTTGTTTGGAGGGGCCCACATGCTGGTTCCTACCCCTTCAAGGGAGGAAATGGGAACACTGGTAAGATGATTATGTGGCCTGATGGACTGCATCCTCCCTGGCGGCTACTTACCCGCCTGGGACCTGACTTGCAAGCAGAGATGTGGCCTGGACCAGCACCCAGGAGGGAAGGAGCCGGGCACAAGGAAGGACATTGCCCTGCCCCTCCCCCAGTCTCACAGTCTGTCACTAGGCTCCCTGAAATGTCTCTTAATGCTCATCCTGCCATCACATTACCAATGATAAAACGTTCTGCTGAAAAGTGCCGCTTATGCCCCTACTCACACGCAATCTAGGCCGAGGGCAAATACTGGTCAGCCCTCTTTATCTTCTCCTGACCTTCCCACTTCCTCCTTTCTTCCTCCCAAAGCCCTCCCTCCTCCCTGGCACTCTGTGTTGCAGCCCACTGCCCACTGTGTCATGGGGCATTTGTCACAACCTAATCGTTTGTTCCTCTGAGACAGGATCACAGTTATTCCTCCTTTATTTTTCCAGTGTCTGCCACCTAACAGTTCCTCAAGAAAATGTGAGTGGCGTGGAACAGAATCAAATGGGCTGGACTGGCATGAACTTTCTGTAGTCTCCTTAACTCAGTGATTCTCATCCCCGGCTACACACTGGAGTTGTTTGGCAAACTTTGGAAACTCCTGATGCCCAGCACCCACTCCAGGCCAACTGAATCCGAATCCCCGGGGGGTGGAGTTCCAGCACTGGTATTCAGAGCTCGCCAGGAGATGTCAAAGTATAGCCAGGGCTGAAAACCATTGGGATAGCTTTTTTTTTTGTTTTTATTTTATTTTTGAGAGAGAGACAGAATGTGAGCAGGGGGAGGGGCAGAGAGAGGGAGACCCAGAATCTGAGCTGTCAGCACAGAGCCCGACACAGGGCTCGAACCCACAAACCGTGAGATCATAACCTGAGTTGAAGTCAGATGCCTAACCTACTGAGCCACCCAGGTACCCCTCCCCCACCCCACATTGTGCTAGCTTTTAAATGGGTGCCGGCGATGCACTTGATTTAGTTGTCTGGAGGCAGCCCGGATTTAAACTGCCTGCATGAACCTGGACCTTCCTCTGACCATGGGGCTCTGCCCCCTGGCTTCTAGCCCACTGCTGCCCTGTGGCCCCAGAAACAGGGCAGAGCTGCTTAGATTTGCATTAACCCTCTGGTCGCCAGCTGTGCTGAGAGGTGAGACACAGGGATATTCCTCCAAGGCCAAGGAAACAGCAGTTATGAGCTTGATGAAAGAGGCCTGCGGACTTCATCTGAAGAGGCACCACAGTAAAGGAATGCCTGTAGCAGATAGGACTGGAAGCCCTGAGGCTGCCTGGTTTTAAAGGATACAATGACCCTCCATGAAATGGTGTTCTTAAAAGAGAAATCTCAAGTTTTCTAAGATGTGGTATCCCACCAAAGAAATGTGTGTCAAATAAAATGCCATCAGGTATAACCTGATATTATAACAGTTCAGAGTGGCTCCTTCTCAATTCTCTTTGTTCTGGTGCTTTCTTTGAAGGGTTTCTGCACTGTGTTAGGAAAGCGTTATAAATCAGGTGTCATGAACTCCACCCCACCCTCCGAAGCAGAACTGCCTCTCCTTACAGCGTGGAAAATGCACGAAGGACACACGGGTTTTCATCATCTGCTAACATCAGCACAACTTCTCAGCATCACGTAGAAAATTAAGATCATGCAAAAAAAAAAAAACCAAAAAGTGTGCCCTATGGATGCTCTAGAACCAAAGCACACACCTGTCTGAGGGGAGGATGCCACGTGACTGCAGACCTTGCTGTCCCATAAAGACCCCACTGGAACTTTGGTACCTGGGGAGCCCCCTCCGAGCTCTTTCGTCAGGAGGCTGTGGCTCCTTGGTTAGCTGGTGTGGGTCTTAGGTCGCCGCCTCCCCATCCATGGGCTAGCGTGGGTGGTTTGAGAGTATGAAGCAAATGGGGTTGTTAGTTTGCCTCTTGCGTGAGCAAGTCTGCTTCCAAGAAGGAAAAAGAATCCTGTGACCTCAGGGCTGCCTGTACCTGCCTCCAACTTTCTGTGGGGGAGGGGGTGCTCAGAGGAGCTCCTGCGGAAGAGGGGCTCCCCAACCGCCCCCCCATCGAGTCCCACTGCCTCTCTCCTGGAGTGCCAACCAGAGCCCCCTTTCAAAGTCCAGCCGCTGCCTCTGCAAACGCCAGGTGCCTAAACTGATTCTTGGTCTTCCTTCTGAAGCCAGCTTCCCCCGCCTTAACATGGGCCAGTCACTGCCAGGCTCTCCCTCTTTCTGATCCCTAGAGTTGGTCACAAAGACTCAGCTCTTCTTCAGAATCTCTCCTGCATAATCTTCCTTCCCATCTCCACCACTCAAGGCTTAAGCTTGTCTCCTCGGGCCTCTGAATGCTCTCCAACTCCAGTGCCTCCTCCACGCTATCACCAGGGACCCCAGTCAATAGCCAGAAATGCTCCCCATTGCTTCTAGGCCGGTGATCCTCAAAATGTGGTCCCAAACCAACAACGGCACTTGGGAATATGTTAGAAATTCAAGCTCTCGGGCCCACCCAGACAGGCTGGATCAGGAGTGCTGGCGGTGGGGCCCAGCCACCAGGGTAACAAATCCTCCAGGGAAGGTGGATTCCAGCTCAAAGCTGAGAACCACTGCTCTAGGACAAATTCCAAATGCCTTAGGTTGGTACCCAGGGCCCCCGCCTGGTCTAAGCCACACACCTGTCTGTTCAGCTCATCTCTTACCATCGCCTTAAATTACCACTCCCACCCCCATTCTGCAGCTGCCTCATGGGCCCCTGATCTGGCGAAGAACCTGGCTTTGGAGGCTTTGGGGTGTCTCCACCCTCTTAGAACCTGAGCCCACCCCCTTTGCTCCAATCCCGCTTCTCCCTGAAGACCCCACCCCACCCTTCTGCCACCATGCAGGCTCCAGTACACCTTCCTTCCTGGGCGTACCTGGATTACCTTCTGAGACAGGGCCCACCTTGTATTCCTCTCTGAGCCCCCACAAAGTGTCCTACACAGGGCAGGTGTGTGATAATGATCTGTTCATTTAGGCAACAGTGTTGACTGACTGGTTGATTTATAACTGGAAAAGTCTGGGCCCCGTAGGGCAACAGAAGAAACCTGTTTTTAATGCCTTAATGTGCCAGGCCCTCTCCCTAAATGATTTCACAGACTCGATCTTACTTCATTCTATCAACAGCCACACAAGGCTGATGTTATTTACCCGTCATCTTGGCTGCAGACGGGAACGTTCAGAGGAGGTGGCTCACTTAGGATCACGGCCCCAAACGGCCGTGCAGCCTCATTTCCTAAAGAACAAGAACGTGACCGTGCATCTGTGTGCAGAGGCGTGCCGGGGGAAAGGATAGCCAGTGACTCTGCATGGTTCCCTCCAACGTACTGACTGCAAAAACATCCCCCGCTGCACACGTCCCAAACCAGGCAGCTGTAGCATTTCAAAGCTCAGGAAATAAGCCCCAAGAATGCAATCAGTCTAGGACCTCTTTGGTTTATCATCTCATCTTGCACTTCTTTCTCTTAAGATGTTGCCAACTAAACAAAAGTTCAGATGGGGAAATCTAGTTACGTGCCGTCAGTAGGACACTGGGGAGGGTTACGCGGCCTAGGTGATCCCCGTGAGCAGTGAGCGTAGAAAGTCACCATGAGGTCACATGACCATTCTTCAGAGGAAGAGGTGGAATGCCCCAGAATCCTCCGATTCAACGTCTTCCCTTCAAATCCTTCATGCCTCCCAAATTTCGCACGATCTTTTCCCTTATTTTCCTTACCTTCCCTAACAGCCACTCAACTGTTGTCTTTTTACAACACTTTAAAAATGTGTATGCATTTTCCAGATACATTTATGCTGTATGTGATAAGTTCTTCAGTAATCTTAGCTGATGAATCACTTAGGATGCTGTGCTCTCCCCACACCTGTACCAATAGGATGATGTCGGACACTGTATTCTGTGCTATTTGCTCCCTTCCGAATGGTCTCCATACAACTTTTGCCACGGCGGATTCCTATTCGGCTGTATGCAATCAAGTGGTGCTGTATCAAAAAGCTGGGCAATTTTATAATCAATCAAAATAGAGTCTGAGAACTCTAAAGGGAGAGGCAGCCACCTCCCACACCTGCCCCTTCATCAGAGGAGTCACGCAAACGCAGGCTGCTTTCTTGAGAATGGAGTCCCCAACTCTTCCGAGCCACCTGCTCACTGACTGACCACAGCCCCACTCTGTCCTTATCTGTCTAGCTCATGGAACAGAGAAGAACATTCTTGCAACGCTCTCACGGAGATCATAAATGATGTGCTACCAAAACAGCCCCCTGCGCTGCGATCAAGCGAACCAGCCAGAGCCAGGTTGAACTGGGCCATCAGGTCAACCCCAGTGACCAACCGGGATGAAACAGACTCCAAGCAAGGGTTCTGTGGAGTATGGCTGTGACTCCAGAGAAAGCAGGAACATCCCTGACCTCTCTGTCCCTCTGGGGTGGCCTGGAAAATGGGCATGGCTTCTTAAAGTCCCACAGCCCAGAGCTCCTGGGTGTCCTGTCTGATCTCAATATTTCTCACAGCATGCCACAGGCAGGTCACGGCCTCAGCCCAGAAGCGATGGACAGATTCAGGTGGCTGGACTCCCCTGAGCTTACATCCATTAAGGAAGAAAGGCCACCACTCAGCAGCCCAAACTCGCTGGCAGGCGCCTCCCCTGCTCTCTGTCCTCATGTGTCCTCCCCTTCATTCACTCATTTCAGACAAGGAACACAGCCTTTCCAAAGACTGACACTCATTCTATCCCTTAAAGTTCCATCTCGGCAGCCTGCTCGGGTGAAGTTTAACCTGATTCCAATTCTGCTAGCCTTCTATGAGCTGGTCTGATTCCCAGGAGGCAGCTGATCCAAACTTACATAAACTCTCTGGGGGTGGAAATACCTTCCTCACATGCCCAAAGTTCACTGCTTTGAAATCATACGGCTATAGAAACCCTTCCAAAAACTTACGTGATGTCTAAGGACTCCCTGAAATGTAAATAAAATGAAGAAGCATAAACAAAAAACAATTAATACTTGTACCTATGGTCTTTGAAGAGCCAAGAAGCACAGCCTGCATGGCTTCTCAAGATAAGACAGAGACAGGGAGAACATCCCAGGGCCCATGCCTCTGCCCACAGTCCAAAGAAGGAGGGGCAAAATGGAGCACGAGCTTTGCGCTTCATGCCCCATAAACAAGCAATTATCTATTCTAATCATGCATCTCCTTCCCTTAAACCGATAACAAACATCTCGGAAGACAGCACAGATGCCACGCAGAGGGGAACAGAACATTCCCCCGCCTGTGCACCAAACACTCCACACTAAGCCATTTGGGAGATGTTTAATGCGTCAGGACTTAATTACTACTCAACGTCGGAATAAAGTTTTATTGAATACAGCCACGTCCATCTGTTTATTTACCGTCTATGGCTGCGTTTGCGCTAAAAGGACACTGTGGACTTAACCGTGACAGAGACCATATGGCCCACAAGGCCTAAAATATTGACGATTTGGTCTGTTACAGAAAACGTTTGCCAGCCCTGGGGCTCTACATGATCTTTAGATACAAAGAAGCTATGGAAGGCTCCCATCTGTGGACATTAAAAATCTCCTACTTGAGGGATGCCTGGGTGGCTGAGTTGGTTATCTCGTGGTTTGTGAGTTCGAGCCCCGTGTGAGTCTCTGTGCTGACAGCTCAGAGCCTGGAGCCTGCTTCGGATTCTCTGTCCCCGTCTCTCTCTGCTCCTCCCTTGCTCGAGCTCTCTCTCTCTCAAAATAATAAACATTAAAAAAAAATTTTTTTTAAATCTCCTACTTGCAATAGCTCCTCTCCCACACCTTGTTGCATCCTGTCCTGACGAGCACACCACACACACCACAATCCCCACTTCTCAGTGCTTCCACCAGGGTCGACAGCGACTAACACAACATTGCCACCCACCTGAACTGCCTCAAGTGCACGTGAGCACCAAAATCAAAGCAAGCTAGAGTGCGATGCCAACGTGGTTAGCCTGAGATCCTGCTGCTCTCTTTTCCCAACATGTCTCCAGGGCTACCCCGCAACCAAGGGGCCCGCTCCAAGTCACCACGCTGCCGTCTCTCCCTTCCTGCCTCCAGCCTTCCTCCGTAGAGTGTACTTGGGAAGAAGTGTCCGACATCCAGCTCATACGAACAGGATGAACACAGCAGACTAAACAACAGAGGCGTCTGCTCACGCAGGAATTTTAGAATCTCAAGTCTTAGAGGTGCACCGGCGGCTGGCATACGCTGAACTGAGCCTCTTGGCGGGGTTCCTTTATCTAAAGCACAGCGCCCTCACATGGTGCTGGAGGGAAGGACAGCCTTCCCGAACACCGGAGGACTGAAGTGAACCCTCTCTGGCAGCTCAGATGCCACCTGTGAGAGGGCCCAGCTTTCAACTCTGTGAGGATTTGGAATCCACGGTATCCAGATTTCCACCCTCAGCCCTTCACAGATAGCTCCTCGCTGGAAACTTTACACCAAGAAGTATAAACTCTGACCTCTAGAGAAACTCACTAAACCACAGCAAATGGGATTCAGATGTTTCCATGTACAGTACAGTGATGTGACCTAGACTTTAAACACTTTGGCAAAAACAGGAAAAATGATGTGGGCCTTCCAGTCCCTCCCAGAACATGATACAGCCTTGACCCGAGTCCTACGGTGATCTGAGACTTTCTCACTCCTACTTAAGACTCCTCACCCACAGCCCACATTCTCTGCCCCCTGTTCCACATTAGCTCCTAACAGGCTCCCTCCACGGTCCGTTTTCCTTGTTTAACCAAAGACGCCAATTTCTCCCAGGCCAGCAAAAAGCAGATCATGCTGATCAGGACTCAGAAAAGTCTTTCAAGAAGAATCAGTGAAAGCCAATCCTAGGAAATTACCCCCAGAGTTCCTCTACAGGGCTGGGAAGAAAGCAGAAGTCTTACATAAAGACTTGGACCCCCAGGCTCTCTGGCTCTGCTGCAGATTCTGGAGGACTTGTTGCATACTGTGTGGGGGAAGGGCTAGAGAATTCTAGACGGTGGAGCAAGATAAGGCAAAGGTGGGGGAAGCCGTCTCTTCTGCCAAGGAAGAACAGACGCAAAAGAATAGCAGGCGCTGCATCCCCAGAGGCCGATCATGACAGGAGATAGAGAAACAACTTGTGCATTTCATGCTCTGAGCCGATACCAAGCTTTGTGGTGGGGCAGCCCATCTGCCAGCCATGTGCACTCCTAGGGGGCACAATGGAGGAGCTGAGAAGCATTTGGCTGGGCACCAGCATGCAGTGAGCAAGCGGGAGCACAAGCGGGGCAGAGGTGCACAAGAACGTCCCCGGCCCCTCCGAGCACTATCACAGTGCCTCAAATGTAGCAGAGCAGGGTCCCCAGGATGGGGTAGCTACTGCCACAGCAAGGGCGCTTCTGGGGACTGGAAGGGGGTCTTATCACCAATGGTAAGCACCCCTCAGGCCTGGCTGAGGGTGGCTGCTTGTGGTATAAGGGAACAAGGGTATGAACACTCCCTCTCTTGGTTCTCACATTTCAGCTAAGAAGAGAAGTGTAGTGACCTGGCAGGGAACCCCTCCAAACTTTCCTTCTCTGGGTAAACACTCAAAAGGACAGAAGGAAGGTGAATGAGTGCTCACTACCCTACCCCCACATCCAAGAATAGATGCGATATACACCTAAAGTGTTCCCCAGGAGGCGCACACATACACACCTGTGCAGATGGACATCAATAGTGTTCTCTCTACACCTGGGTGAAGTGCTCCCCTCAGTCCAGAGGCCTGACAGGTTTCTTCTCCACCACACCGGTGCTCCCCTGAGCGGACTGCTGCATACCCTCTTATGCAACCCCCGAACAGCGCAGTCCCTGTGCACTTCAGAGGTTCACTACCTGGCTACTGGATCAATACTGGATCTAATTATCCAGAAGGCGGCACTGGATAATTAGACGCTTCCCTTCTCAACCCCTTTGCTCAGACACCCTCCGAAAGGTCAGGGCGGGAAGAGGCGAGGTTCCCTTCGGACGGCAGGAGAGCACCCCTGGAGGCTGAACTTCCCGCCGAGGCACCCCCACCTCATCCCAACCTCCCCCAGGGACCACCCCTGGCTCCATGACAGAAAGACGCGCAGACCCGCAGGGGGCGCGGTCAGTACCAGGCCGCCGCCGGCGCCGCAGGCGCTGAGCGAGACGAGGGAACCGGGGTGGCCGAGCACGCGGCCCGAGTAGAAGCACAGCTCGGCGGGGCGTCCGCGGCGCCCCGCCGCGCCGGCCTCCTCCACCTCGAAGCCCCGGGACAGGAAACGCAGGTCGTGGCGAAGCTGCAGGTACAGGTCGCGCCCGAAGGCCGGCAGGTGCAGCAGCAGGGCGCGCTCGCCGGGCCGGACTCGCAGGGCGGCTGGGGGCGCGCGGGGGCGCCGGCGCTTTCGAGGCCCGGGGGCCCCGGGCAGCGGCGGCAGGTGCACGTCGTCGGGGCGCACCCGCCGCGGCAGTACCACCTCCACGTCGGCCGCCGCGTCGCCGACAGCTGCGGGGAGAGAGGAGACGCGTCAGCGCGGCGGGGCCCGCCCGCCCGGCCGCCCGCCCTCCCTCCGGCCGCCCGCCGCGCACGGGGTCCAGCGCCGGGCACTTGAGCCAGCGCGGGGACAACGCGGCCCCGGGCGGGCGCTCCCCTCCCTTCCCTCACCCCGGCACCTCTGTGCCGGCCGGCGCCTCCGCCCGGGCCCCGCGCCACCCGGGGAAGGTCTCCAGCCCGGCCGCCCGGAGCACCTCCGGGGCCAGCGGCGCGGCACAGGCATCCGGAGACCCGGCGGCTGCGCTGCCGCCCGGGAGCCGCCTGGAGCCCGGTCCTCCGCCGCGGCCCGCACCCCCTCGGCCCCGAGCGCTGTCAGCGGTCCACCGCCGGACCCCGGCCGCGCAGGCAGGCGGGGGCCGCCAGGATGCCTCGGGAGGGTAGATGGAAGGTGGCCGCGAGAGGCACGAGCAAGGAAGGGGCGGTGGGCGAGGGAGCGCTACCTGTGCCCGGGTCCAGTCCCCAAAAAAGCAGCAGCAGCAAGGGCAGGACGAGAGGAGGCAGCAGGGCGCCGTCACACATGGTATTCGGGAGGAGCAGCCCCCCAGAAGGTCGCGGCGGAGCAGGAGCTCGCGAGGCGGCGGCGCCAGCCGGAGTGAAGCCCTCCAGCCTTTGGAAAAAGTAATTAGCGCTGCGGACAAACCCAACGTGGTAAATCCCAAGCCCCGCCTTCTCCTCGGAAGACAGGGGGCGATTGGACTCTCGCTTTCCCCTGCCCCGCCTCCCGCTTCCCCATTGGCTAGGACAAGTCTAAACCAGGGTGCGTAGTTAGGTTGTAAGCACTTTCTTACACGTGGTTTCTGGGCAGTGGCGGGGACGGGACACCAGGTGGCGCGAGGGAGCCTCCTGGAGCTGCGCTAGCCCGGAGGACTTGGGAGGACACCTGACTGGGTCTTCAGAGTTTGTTCTCCTTGTCAAAATGCTCTCTGACCCTGCTGCCCCGCGTGCCAAGAAGACAGGCCGGTTTCAACCATAAAACCATATTCTCTCCGCATCTAGAGTAAAACTAGTTTGGGTTGTCTGCCGCTGTATACTTCTTGCACACCTGATGGTTACATACAACACGGCGGTGTTTATCCAAACCCCTCACACCTCCTGTCCTCTTCATCCTCACAGAAGCCAGTAGTCCAGGCATGATCACACCCTCTTACAGACTGAGAAACTGAGGGAGAGAGACCTTAAGGAGCTTGCTAAGTTACCCGGTGAGTTTCTGTCAGAACAGGAGCTAGAGCGTAGTCCTGACTTCCAGCCCGGTGCTGCTTACAATGAACAGCAAGGGGCTTCAAAGGCAGGCAGGAGGCCATATTAGCCCGATTTTATGGGTTAGGAAACTCGCACAAAGTGGCAAAGCCTGGACTTGAATCTTCCAGCAACAAAATGAGTTCATTCTGTTCCCACCAGAGTATAACTGCGGTTTGCAAGAAAGATGATTCCTTTAGCTTCCCAAGGAGCATCTTGTAGAAAACAAAGCAAAATAGAATTAACTGAAACACTCCCCGTTCTCGGGTCTCCCCCCCTCCACTCCGTGTCCTGCCTGTTACTGTTTTCTCAAAGCAGAGAGATTACAGCACTCTTAGTGGATTCTGCTTGGGGCCTTTCAAAATCTAAAATTTATCCGAAGGAATCCAGAGGTGGGGCGCCTGGGTGGCTCAGTCTGTCAAGCTTCTGATTGGTGATTTTGGCTCGGGTCATGATCTCATGGTTTGTGCGTTTGAGCCCCATATCAGGCTCTGTGCACTGATGGTGGAGCCTGCTTGGGATTTTGTCTCCCTCTCTCTCTGCCTCTTCCCTGCTCTCTCTCCCTCTCTCAAAAAATAAACTAATAAAAAAAATTTTTTTTAGAAAGAAGGAATCCAGTGATGAAAACTGTCCAGCTTCCATGACATTTAATTAACCCCAGGAGTCAACTGTGTTCCTGGTTCTCAATAAAGCCCACTGCTTTTACTGTAGCAAACTCGCTACTCTGCGCATCCTCCAAGGTATGGCTGACAGAATCCTTTCCTGCTTTGTCTACCCCTGCCCTCCACAGGGACTGACCGCTGCTAGCCACTTAGCTCCACAGGCTGCCACTCACTGCTAGGTACCACACGTCCACACTTGTCCAAAAAAGGCTTGGAGCTTTTTCCCTCCCCCTTGACAGCAGCCTCAGCCCCTCGCTGATGGCACAAGAAATCGTGGTGAGCTTTTTGATGCAGCTTTGTTAGCAAAAGAGCCTCCTGGGGCAGACCTGTCCCTGAAAGCCAGGGAACAGCAGCCACTGTGCTTCATAAGAACAATTACTTCTGCCGTTTGAGGTAGTCATCATCAACTTACGACATGATGCTCAAATGCATCAGTCCTTAGGAGCATGCAAACTAAAACACCAGCAAGATACTGTTCCATCCCCCAGACTGTCCAAGACCAAAGAGCTTGGAAATATCAAGCCTTGGAGACGTTCTCCTGCCCGTGGGTGGGAGTGTAAATTGGCACAGCCACTTTTGACGAATAACTGGGCAAACCGTAGTAAAATCTGAATGCTACACACCCTACAACTTTGCAATTCCTCTTCTGGTTCACTACCACAGAGAAACACTGGCATCCATATAAGAATGTTCACCACGGTGCATTATGAAAGGGCAAAAATATTGAAAACCTGAATATCCATCATTACGTAAATGGCTAATAAAACACAAGGCATCAATTGCATGCAATAATCTCATATTTATAACAACATGGAGAGAACTCTAAGACTGGTTGTCAAATTTAAAAAAAAAAATCAAGGGGCGCCTGGGTGGCGCAGTCGGTTGGGCGTCCGACTTCAACCAGGTCACGATCTCGCGGTCCGTGAGTTCGAGCCCCGCGTCAGGCTCTGGGCTGATGGCTCAGAGCCTGGAGCCTGTTTCCGATTCTGTGTCTCCCTCTCTCTCTGCCCCTCCCCTGTTCATGCTCTGTCTCTCTGTGTCCCCCAAAAATAAATAAACGTTGAAAAAAAAATTAAAAAAAAAATCAAGTTGCAGCATAATGCACATGAAAATGTCAAGACTTCCATAAATACACACAGTATTAAATCATTTGTATGGTAAGATCATAGGAAAAGTCTGGAAGGATACACACCAAACTTTTTTTTTTTTAAGGTTTGGTGTTCTTTTTATTTTAAATTGCATGAAAGGATATATGTCAGGGTCCAGGTGGGATAACTGCTACCATTGTAGGTATTTCAAGCAGGGGAGTTTAACATGGAGAATTGATTACAAAAGTTAGGAAGAGCTGAAATCATAAGTTCAGTGATTAAATGCTGCCCCTGCCCCTGTGGTGCATTCCAGCCCCAGGGGCCTCTGCCTCTGCTGCACTATTGAAGACACAGTCACAGTTGGTTCTGGATCTATCAGACGTGTGAAGTAGACTGCCCCCGTGCCCATTGCTACACCAGCAACTTCAAACACCAGACCCTTATCTCTGTTTCTTGCCATCTGATCTCCTGCTAGAGCCTTTTTTCGGCAGAATCTAACAGGAAACCTAAAAAAATATAAGGGAGCCACGGCACGTAGGTTGAAGACTTTCATCCTCAACAATGAAAAGCAGAACTTAGAAGCAAGCACATGGAGCTGACAGACAGACCTTCTAACGGTCTTAATCTGGCCTCAATGAGTCCGAATCCCCTTTGCCTCTCACCATTGTGTTCATCAGTCACCATTGGAAGTTTAAGCCTCTCTTCCAAAATGATCTATTGGTCCAATGCAATCCCTATCTAAATTCCACTGGCATTTTTTCACAGAAATAGCAAAAATCCAAAATTCGTATGGAAACACAGAAGACCCCAAATAGAAAAAGCAACCTTGAGAAAGAACAAAGATGGGGAGGTATCCCACTTCCTGGTTTCAAACTATATTATAAAGCTGTAGTAATATAGCTATATTATATATTATATTTTATATTATAGTATATAATATATATTATATATATAGCTAGAACAGTTCCAATATAGCTAGAACAGTAGGGTTCTAGCATACAAACAGACACACAGACCAATGGAACAGATTCAAGAGCTCAGAAATAAACCCAGGTATTTCCAGTCAACTAATATTTGACAAAGCAGCCAAGAATACTTGAGGGGAAAGGACAGTCTCTTCAATAAGTGGTGATAGGAAACCTGGATATTCACATGCAAATGAATGAAATTAGACCCCTATCTCATACCGCTCACCAAAATCTACTTGAATTGGATTAAAGACATAATGTAAAACTTGAAATGATAAAACTCACAGAACAAGGGAACATAGCACAGGGAGCAAGCTCCTTGGCATTGTTCTTGGCAATGATGTTTCTGGATGACACCAAAAGCACAAGCAACAAAGCAAAACTCAACAAGTAGATTTTACATCAAATCTAAAAGCTTCTGCACAGCAAACGAAACCACCAACAAAATGAAATGGGAGAAAATGTCTGCAAACCATATATGGGGTAAGGAGTTGATATCCAAAATATATAGGGAAATCACACAACTTAAAAAAAAGTAATAATCCAATTTGCAAATGGGCAAAGGACCCAAATCAACATTCTTCCAAAGAAGACCTACAAATGGCCAACAGGTACATGAAGAGATGCTCAGCATCGCTCACTATCAGGGAAAAGCAAATCAGAACCATTATGAGATATCACCTCACACCTGTTTGGATAGCTGTCACCACAAAGGCAAGAGATAAAAAGTGTTGATGAGGATGTGGAGGAAAAGGAACCCTCATGCACTGTTGGAGGGAATGTAAACTGGATCAGCCACTAAGGAAAACAGTATGGAGGCTCCTCAAAAAAATTTTAAATAGAACTACCCTGTGATCCAGCAATTCCATTTTTGCACATATATCTGAAGGAGGACATTATATTAGGTGAAATAAGTCAGTCACTAAAACACAAACACAATTCCATGTATACAAGGTACCTAGAATGGTCAAATTCATAGAGATGCAAGGTAGGAAGGTGATTACCACCTGCAGGGGGAATAATGGGTTATTTAATGGGTACAAAGTGTCCATTTGGAAAGATGAAAAAGTTCTGGAGGAGGGTTGTGATGGCTGCACAACAGTGTGAATGTACTTAATGAACTGCATACTTAAGATGGCTAAAATGGTAAATTTTGTGTTATGTATATTTCCCCACAATAAAAGAATGCTTTAAAAAAGAAACCATTACCATTGGCTGGTAATTGCCATTACCATTTCATCTTAACATACCTTGTCTTGCCTTGTCTTAATTTTGTGTAAGGGCAGAGCTTAATCCCATTTTGGATGGAGCAGAGAACTCAGGGTGAGATTAAAATGAGACGAATAAGCAAACAAAACGCCTACAGGTGGCAGTGGTGATCTGACTCTGGTGTAAGGAAAGCCATCTTCCTGGTCTGGTGTTGAGAACAATTCGTTGTGCCCATAGTTGACAAAATTCAACTTTTCAGCATGTCCACAAGTTTTTTTGTGAATGGCTCTATTCTGGTGGACAGTGGTCTTTTCCAATCATGTTGCCCAGCAACGGACCCCCAGAAGGTCGGGTATATTGCGTCTCTTGGCCTCTCTCCAGATGCTTCACAGTGGACACTCGGGTTTGGATGCTGGTAGGCATCAGAGACCATCACTGTTGTTGTTAGTGAAAGCAAGGCTCTGCCAAGACCCACCCATTTCAAAGCCCATACTTAGAAATAGAGGGCCTGAGCCACAGCCCGGGCAGAGCATAAACAGAACCGTAGGCATTCGGGCCAAATAAGATCTTCTTGAATCCCTCACTCAGGGCTTTCTTGAGCTGCTCGTTGGTGAGTCCAGGGGACAAGACTCATGTGTTGACTCGATCTGTGTGTAGGTGGAAGAAGGGTCCTGAGGCCTAAAGATCAGTAGGCAGTGGCAGGGTTGAGGAGAGAGGGTAAGTGAGGTGATTCCACACTACAACCTCCTCTTTGAGACTCAATTCACTTGATTTTTGAGACAAGAAGCCCTCCTTTGGCAACCAACGAGATGGCCCATCCTCTCCAGCAGGGGGCATCCAGCATCAGTCTTGTCTTCCTAAACCAGAATTGGTTTGAAATGCCGCCGTTCCTGCTTCCAAGGCAAAGGTTTTCTGATTTATATTTCACCCTTTCCCTATTGAGCCTGGATCCTGGCCTGAAATGCAGCTACTCAGCCAGCATCCTAATCCCCTGAGTGAATCTTGCTACCCTCTCCCTGTGGGGTCTGCATGCTCCTCCCTGGTACCAGTGTGCTGGGCCACATCTGCTTCACCAGGAATGAGTGCCCTTCCCACATGGGACCATTCCTGCCTGACTCCAGGAATGGCCCCATCTGGAAATTCCTGCTGTGCTCCATTCCTCCTCACTCAAACAGGCCTGCAGGGTGATACTGCAGAACAGATGCAAGTTACTACTCCTTTGAGAAGTGTTTTTTTGAGGGGGGAGTGCCCGGGTGGTTCAGTGGGTTAGGCATCCCACTCTTGATTTCGGCTCAAGGTCATGATCTCGCAGTTCGTGGGATCGAGCCCTGCGCAGGGCTCTGCACTGACAATGTGAAGCCTGCTTGGGATCCTCTCTCTCCCTCTCTCTCTCTCTGCCCCTCCCCCCGCTCACAGTTTTCCTCTCTCACTCTCTCTCTCTCAAAATAAATAAACATCTTTTTAAAAATACAAGTGATTTTTTTTTTAGTCTAGCTATTTGTTCAGTGAGGGTCTGCTACTTGCCCTACACATTCCCAATATCTTGGCCCTACCCACCCCCGGGCTGTGCCCCAGATCTCAGCCTGCCTTTTGGAGCAGAGTGTGCATCAAAGCCTTTCGGTGTCCCCATTGTTGAAAAGACAACTCTATCTCCAGCTCCTTCTGAGCATCACCAGAGGCACCGCCTGACTAGAAGGCAGCACTTTGCAGCCCCCATGTGTCTGAATTAGCACAATGAGGGCCTTTAGTGTCAGAGGTGAGGACACCGATTCCTCTCCCCAGGGAACAACCGAGAGAAGCAGCATATTTTCCATTGTTCCACAACACACTGTTCTCCTCTCTCATGTCTTTCTCCTCTTTCAGCGTTGCCCGTCAAGGTCCCAGAGATCTCTTTCTGTCCCAGTTCTCCGTTTGCTCAAGAAAGCGGCTTGTCTGATATGCTAGGCTAAAGTGTGATGCAACACAGGCTGAAAAACAGAATTGACCCAAATTTATGTTTGATTTCAGTATAAATGCAAATGATGACGGCTCAAATTGTGTGGTGATGATACGGTATACAATATATGGCATTGGACAGCTGTCTAGAAACTCAGACAAAACCCAAGTTAGATTGTGTGATGGCTGTAAAATACACTTGACCTTGAACAACATAGTTTTGAACTGGGCAGGTCCACTAACATGCCGATTTTTTAAATATAAATACAGCACAGTACTATATAGGTATTTTTTCTTCCTTATGACTTTCTTAATAACGTTCTCCTTTCTCTAGCTTACTTTATTGTAAGAATACAGTGTATACTACATATCACATGCAAACTATGTGTTAATTGACAGTTTATGCTATCAGTAAGGCTTCTGGTCAACAGGAGGCTATTAGTAGTTAAGTTCTGGGGGAGTCAAAAGTTCATGTGGATTTTCAACTGCACAGGAGTCAGCACTTCTAACCCTCCCGTTGCTCAGGGGTCAACTGCATATTGGCTAATTATGACCCCCTTCCCTTCAACAGACAGAACCTAATTCCCCGACTTGGAAAGTATGCTACATTCGCTGACTTATTTCTAACAGAATGTATTGGGAGTGACAGAGTGTGAGGCTTTGTGATTTCTGGGACTCTGTCATAAAAAGAATACACCCTCTGCCTATTGTTCTCCCTCTCTCTTATTCTTTCTGTTTCTCTCTTTCATCACTTACTTTGGTGGAAATAAGTGACTATATCATGAGGATACTCAGGCAGCCCTGTGAAAAAGCCCAACAAAAAGGAAACCAACTTGCCAGAACCAACAAACTAACCATGTGAGTGAGCGACTTTGAAAGCAGATTCTCCATCCTCAGTCAAGCCTTCAGATGATTTCAGGCCCCAGCCTTAGAGTCAACCCCAAACATTGTGAGCAGAGACAAACTATCCCAACTGTGCCCTGGCTGAATCCGTGACACACAATAAAACAAGAGAAAAAAAACTATAATTAGTTTTTTAAGCCACTAAGTTTTTGGGGGCAGAGTGGATAATTTGTTACACAGCAATAGCTAACTAATACAGATTCATAACACATACTAAAATTGACTCCAAGATAGATTAAAGTTTTGTAAGCAAATGTTCATTCAATGGTGGCATGCGGGAGGTGGCCATTAGGAGTTCAGTCTACCCAGAAGCAACCTGCAGGGTAAGCAGGGTAACCACATTCACAAGAGCCTCCAGACAGCTGGTTGGTCACCCTCCATGGCTCCTTCACTAAGCCTTGGCCCAGGTCCAAGGACAAGACTGACTGGCTTGCCTGGAAAGTAATCAGTGTGGGTGCTTGAACCCATGCCTACATGTGTTTGGCACCATCAAAGAGAAACTGGGAGTCTCAGCACCCAGAACATAAGCAGAAATGCTGAAAACAAAAAGAGAGAGAGAAAGAGAGAGAGAGTCATACACAAAGGAAATATACCCATAATACATGCATAGTCATCATAATGTAAACACTGTGAGATGATTTTCAACTGTTCAAGTCAACCAGAAAGAAATTCCAGAATAAGTCATTCTGGATATAGAACCAACTGTAAAAGTTATCACCCTGGAAAATGTACAAATAATAAACAAAGAAGGAAGGGAGGTAGGAGGTTAAAAGGGGAAAAAAAAAATGAAGAAAAGTGTGGAGGGCAAGTACCCTCTCCTTCCAAAGCGGAGAATCCAAAGATACTACCTGTGGTTGATAAAATAAGAAGTAAAGGTATACATATATATGTTTTTTATTTACCTAGGCAACCAATAAAAGAAGTAAAAATCTCTTATACTGGGACAAGAATGTGATAAAAGTGAGGTAAATCCTTATCTATTGTAGCAGTAAATCAACTGGTATGTCTAATCTTGATATCTAAAAAACACTGATATAAGAATAGTGTTTTAGGGGTACCTGGGTGGCTCAGCTAAGCGTCCAACTCTTGGTTTCGGCTCAGGTCATGACCTCATGGTTCGTGGGTTCAAGCCCCACATGGGGCTCGGTGCTGACAGTGCAGAGCCTGCTTGGGATTCTCATTCTCTCCCTCTCTCTTGGCCCTTCCCCCACTCACGTTGTCTCTGTCTCTCTCAAAATAAATAAACTTAAAAAAAAAGAATAGCTTTTTTCTTTTAATTTTTTAACGTTTATTCATTTTTGAGAGACAGAGAAAGACAGACTGTGAGTAGGGGAGGGGCAGAGAGACAAGGAGACACAGAATCCGAAGCAGGCTCCAGGCTCTAAGCTGTCAGCACAGAGCCCAACGCGGGGTTTGAACTCACGAATCGTGAGATCATGATCTGAGCCAAAGTTGGACGCTCAACCAACTAAGCCACCCAGGGGCCCCAAGAATAGTTTTTTAATGACATGAAGGAAGCCATCAGAAAAACTAACAGAAATAGTTAAAAGGGAGTGAGTATGGAGATATAATTGGAGGAGGTGTCATTGTTTCAGACTTCAAGAACTTTCCTGAACTATCATTTGCTTTCTTTGTTGAATATAGTATTTTGAAAAAAAGTAAATCTTTAAAAATTCCAATGTATTCCCACCTTTAATATACTTAGCATATTGCCTTGTGTTTTCAAGTAGGGTACATTTGTATCACATAATATCCACAAACTACTTAATCTTACAATAATTCTGTCAGGGAAAACACATGATCTTTCATCATTATCAGATAGGGAAAGTGAACTGAGAAATGCTAATGACTTGCCCAAGAGGACTTAGTAAAATATTTCCTTAAGAGTTATAACTTCTGGGGTGCCTGATTGGCTCAGTCAGCTGAGCAACTGACTCTCGATTTTGGCTCACGTTCATGATCCCAGGGTCATGGGATCAAGCCTCATGTCAGGCTCCATGCTGAATGTAGAGCCTGCTTAGGATTCTCTCTCTCTCTCTCTCTCTCTCTCTCTCTTCTCTCTCTCCCCCCCCCCCACTTTGTCCCTCTCCCCAGCTTGCACTCTTTCTCTCTAAAATAAAAAAATATAAAATTTAAAAATTAAAAAAAGTTATAACTTCCTAAAACATTGACCATTTCTTACAAGCATCCCATGAGGTGTAAAGAGTCCCACTTCATGGATGAAAATATAATGGCAACAAAGATATGTAATCTCCCCCCTGGATCCCAAGGAGACGGTGGATGAATATGGTTCCTACTTCCGTCCTGCTTTGTTGCTTCCTCTGTGGGAAGTGGTGACCATCAACACAGCATCTAACAGCTGAAAGCAAGAAGAAGCAAGTGAGGTGCAAAGGCCTCATCATAACCCTGTTATTAACCACACTACAGGTGGGGCCATAGCACTAGGATAAAAATAAGCATTGTGCTCATTGAGGCCACACAGCAGGTCAGTAGTAACACTGGGATTTGAATCCGTGTTGGGGCACCAGAGTCATGCCTGCCATTAAGTGGGGGGGGGGGGGGGGAACTGGAAATAAAAAAAAAGGAAGTTCACTTGCCTATGAATGGGTCGTATGACTGGGTAGTAAATCTGTCTCTCACTGTCTGTATAGTTTAAGGCAACATTTTTCTCTCCTCAGATCCTCCACTTTCTCATCTGTAAAAGGAGAAGGTGAGCTAGGTTATCTCCCTTTTGAGCTGGAACTTGATTGTAGCCTAGCTGATGAAATCAGGTAAGAAAAATAAATAAAAATTCTATTGGGAAGGAAGAAATAAAATTGCCTTTATTCACAGAGAATATGATCACACTTGTAGCTATAAGTTATAAAATTTTTTGAAGTTATAAGGACTAATAAGTATGTTTAGCAAGGATCCAAAATACAAGATCAATATAAAAATTTCTTGTAGGGGTGTCTGGATGGCTCAGTCAGTTAAGCAACTGACTTTGGCTCAGGTCATTATCTCACAGTCCATGAGTTCAAGTCCTGTGTCAGGCTCTGTGCTGACAGCTCAGACCCTGGAGCCTGCTTTGGATTCTGGGTCTCCCTCTCTCTCTGCCCCTCCCCAACTCTCTCTCTCTCTCTCTCTCTCTATCTCAAAAATAAATAAAACATTAAAAAAATTTTAAATTAAATTTCAATTTTATTTCTATACATTAGCAATGAACAACCAGAAATTAAAATCTATAAATATCACTTACAATAGCACAAAAAATATGAAATACTTAGGGATATGTCTTAAAAAAGATGCCAAAGACGTGTATACTAAAACTATAGAACATCACAGAGCAAAATTAAAGAAGGCCTAAATGCCTGGGGAGATGTACAATATTCATAAGACTTGTTATTGCTAAAATGTCAAATCTCTCCAAATTGATATACATATCTGATACATCCTTAAACAAATTCCCTGCAGACTTTTGGAGAAACTGATAGCCTGAGTCTAAAACTCATACGGAAATGCAAAAGTCCTAGCAAACAACTCTGAAAAAGAACAATTTGGTGGGCTATGTGATTTCAAGATTTATTGTAAATCTACACTAATCAGGACAGCATGGTATTTGCATCAAGTTAGACAAAAGAGATCAATAGGACAGAAAATAGAATCCAGATATAGACCACACATATGCAGACAACTGACTTTTGGAAAAGGTGCAAAGGTGGAGAAAGCATAGTCTTTTCAAAAATGTGGCTAGAAAATTCAGAAATCCATAGGAAAAAAAATTAACAGGCATACCTTGCATCATGTATAAAATTAATTCAAAATGGAGTATAAACCTAAATGTAAAACTTAAAACTTTCAGGAGAAAATCTTTACGACTTTGGTATAGGCAAAGACTTCTTAAGATAGGTCACCAAAAGAATGATCCACTTCAGTCTATCAATATCCAAGGGCATATTGATAGACTGGACTTCACCAAATTTAAAAACATTCGCTCTACACAAAACACTATTAAGGAATGAAAAGATAAGGCACAGGCCAGGAGAACATATTTTCAGAGCATATATCTGATAGGATACTTCTATCCCAAATATATACAGAACTCTCAAAACTCAATAATAACCTTATTCAAAAATAGTAAAGATTTGAACTTTTACATTCTCCAAATGTTTCACAAATTTCTCCAAAGAAGTTTCACAAATGGCCAGTAAGTAGAAAGAAAGATACTCAACATCATTAATCATTAGGGAAATGCAAATCAAAACCATGATGAAATACTCATACCCATTAGAATGACTACTCTCAAAACAATGGAAAATATGAAGTGTTGATGAGGATATGGAGAAATTGAAACCCTCATACATTGCTGGTGGGAAAATAAAATGTTGCAGCCTTTGTATAAAAATATGGCAGTTCTCAAAATGCCAAATATAGGGGCACTTGGGTGGCTCAGTTGGTTAAGTGTCCGACTTCAGCTCAGGTCATGATCTCACAGTTTGTGAGTTCAAGCCCCGCGTCAGGTTCTATGTTGACAGCTCAGAGCCTGGAGCCTGCTTCAGATTCTGTGTCTCCTTCTCTCTGGCCCTCCCCCACTCACTCTCTCTCTCTCTCAAAAATAATAAAAATGATAAACATTAAAAAAATTTGTAAATGTCAAACATGGAATTACCATATAGCTCAGCATATAGAATAAAGGCTGTGGGGTCGGAGAGTTGTACAATGGGTATAGATGGATGGATGATAAAAAAAAGTTTTGGGAATAGATAGTGGTAATGGTAATTGTGAATGTACTTAAGGCTACTGAATTGTACACTTAAAAATGACTAAAGTTATAAGTTTTATGTTACATATATTTTAAAATAATAAAAAACTCAATAATAAGACAACACACATCCAATTTTTCAAACAATGGCCAACACTTTCTTCAACATAGTATTGGAAGTCCTAGCCTCAGCAATCAGACAAGAAAAAAAAAAAGAGGTATCCAAATTGGTAAAGAAGTTAAACTGTCACTATTTACAGATGACATGATACTATACTTAGAAAATCCAGAAGACTCCACCAAAAAACTACTAGAAGTAATAAATGAATTCAGTAAAGTTGCAGGATACAATACAGATACCCAGAAACTGGTAGCATTTCTATACACAAATAATGAAGTAGCTGAAAGAGAAATTAAAAAAACAATTCCATTCACAATTGAATCAAAAAGAATAAACTATCTAGAATCAAACTTAACCAAGGAGTGAAAGACATGTACTCTGAAAACTATAACACATTGATGAAAGAAACTAAAAATGACACAAACAAATGGAAAAATATTCCATGCTCATGGATTGGAAGAATTAATATTGTTAAAATGTCCATACTGCCCAAAGCAATCTATAGATTCAATGCAACCTCTATCAAAATACCAACAGCCTTTTGCACAGAACTAGACAAATAATACTAAAATCTGTAAGGAACTACAAAAGACTTTGAATAGCCAAAGCAATCCCGGGGCACCTGGGTGGCGCAGTCAGTTAAGCGTCCGACTTCAGCCAGGTCACGATCTCGCGGTCCGTGAGTTCAAGCCCCGCATCGGGCTCTGTGCTGACAGCTCAGAGCCTGGAGCCTGTTTCAGATTCTGTGTCTCCCTCTCTCTCTGCCCCTTCCCTGTTCATGCTCTGTCTCTCTGTGTCTCAAAAATAAATAAACGTTAAAAAAAATTTAAAAAAAAATAGCCAAAGCAATCCTGAGAAAGAAGAACAAAGCTGCAGGTATCACTATCGTAGACTGAGTCTGCAGTTCTCTCTTGTCCAGCAAGAGAGCAGAGGCAGGATTAAAATGCAAAAGAGGTTAATGTCCGGGAGGAGACAAGAGCCCTGAGTAAGGGTCCTTGCTCCAGTTTTATTAGGATAAGAAGGCTTACAAGCATGATGATACAGCCACTATGGAAAACAGGATAGAGTTTCCCGCCAAAATTAAAAATAAAAATACCATATGATCCAATAATTCCAACACTGGGTAATTATCCCTTATAAATGAAAACACTAATTTGAAAAGATACACACATCCCTATGTCTATTGCAGCATTATTAACAATAACCAAGATATGGAAACAACCGAAGTGTCCATTGATTGGTGAAAGGATAAAGAACAATGGAATAGTACACAGCCATAAAAAGGATGAGACTGTGCTACTTGCAATGACATGTATGGACCTAAAAAGTATTATGCTAAGTGAAGTAAGTCAGACTGAGAAAGATAAATACCATATTAATTCACTTATATTGGAATCTAAAAAAAACGAAGGAACAAATGAACAAAAAGCAGAATCAGACCTACACATACAGAGAACAAACTGATGGTTTCCATAAGGTTAGGAAGGTGTTGGTGTAGACAAAATGAGTGAAGGAGAGAGGGAAATACAGACTTCCAGTTATGGAATGATTAAATCACAGGACTAAAAGGCACAGTATAGGAAATATAGTCAGTGATATTGTGATAGCACTGTAGGGTGACAGATAATGGCTACATTAATAAGCAGAGTATAACTTGAAGAGAAATTAAATCACTGTGTTGTATACCTGAACTAATACACTCAAATTTTTTTTTAAATGAGCAAAAGATTTGAGTAGACATATTGCCAAAGAAGAAGCACAGATGAATAGTACCTGAAATATGTCCAATTTCATTAGTCTTAGGGAAATGCAAATTAAAAGCCACAATGAAATAACAACTCTGTATCTGTCTAATGACTTAAAACAAAAAAAAGAAAAAATGATACCAAGCATAGTGGGGATGTGGAGGAACAGGAATTTTCATGCGCTACCAGGAGAATGTAAAATGGTACAACCACTTTGGAAAACATTTTGGCAATTCTTTTAAAAGTTAAACATATGCCTACCTAGTCATTCCACTCTTAGGTATGAAAGTATATCTCCACACAAAAACTTGTAAATGAATGATCATGGCAGTTTTATTCGTAACAATCAAAAACTAGAAATAACCCAAATGCCCATCAACAGGTGAATGGATAAATTGTAGAATACACAGTATACAGTGACGTGTACACACAATACACAATGAAATACTACTTGGCAATAAAGAAGAATGAACTATTCATACTTGTGACAATAGGAAGGAATCTCAAAATAATTGAGTGGAGGAAGCCACATATAGAAAACCAATACATAGCTTAAGCATCCAGGATCCCATTTACATAAAATTCTAGAAAATGCAAACTCGTCTGTGGTTGACAGATCAATTGCCGTCTGGGGAAGGGGTCCGCACAGGGAGGTACATGGAAGAAAATACAAAGGGATAGGAGGGAACTGTAGGGAGTGCTAACTATACTCATCATGTTGATTGAAGCGGTGGTCCCATGGATGCATACCTATGTCAAAGCTTATCAAAGGACACGCCTGAAATATGTGCAGTCTGTTGTATGTCAACTATAGCTCACTAAAGTCGTTTCAAAAGCAATGTTGAATTTAAAATACAAATGGGATGAAATGTTGACGATACTTTTATGTAGTTAAAGCTCAAATCAACACTGTATTGAATTCAGACAGAGAGTGGGCTGGAAAGACATACATTAAATATGCAGATTGAATTCCTCTATCAGGGAGTGGGAAGTAAAGGATTAAAAAGAAAATAATAAAGAGGGGCGTTGGGGGGCCCAATGATGATACCGTGCAGAGAGTATGATTAAGTCCAATCTGTCCACTATTGTCCTGGGAGAGGGGAGGGGTGGTGCAAGGGAAAATTGGAGGGAGGAAGGAGAGAAAGAGAATTGAAGGCAGGGAGGAAGAAAAATAAAGGAGGACGAGGTGGGGAGGGGGCAGCCAGACACACAGATCTGAAAGATACATGGAGTCTGCAGAAAGGCCTCTCGCAAGCTGGGCTTGGCAAACACGCCCCTGGCGAAGGGCCAGACAAGGCCTGGGCTGCATCTAAGGGTGAACTTACATGGGTTATCAAATTCCCCTTTCCTGGAGCCTCTGGAAGTTGTTGCCAAGAACAGAAGGGGGAAAATCCGTCCCTTTGTCTCTCTTTTTTTCCCCTTGGACCTGATTTCGTGTTTTCCTCCGTCTTACTTCTCCCCGGGGACCATCCGGCCCCAGCTGCGGAGGGGGTAAGACGTGGGAGTTGGGCAAAGGGTGGGACCAAGTCAGGCGCGCTGCACCGGGTCCCCCAAAGCCGCAGAAGGGCACCGAAGGCGGGGATGCAACCCCAGCCTCTGCCCAAAACCGCTTCCTTAGAGGCGGGAGGCCAGGTGCGCCGCCGCCGCTCCCGGGCGCCGGGAGGAGAGGCCGCGGCGCTGGCCCGGGGCTCTCCAGGAGCCGCCCCTCTGCGTTCCCCCGCGTGGCGGCGGCGTCTCCACCCGCGGGACCTCGTCTCCACCCGCGGGACCTCGTCTCCACCCGCGGGACCTCGTCTCCACCCGCGGGACCTCGTCTCCACCCGCGCGCGCGCCCGCCCGCTCCGCCTTCTTAGCCTGGCCCGGGCGCAGAGCAGGAAGTTCACACACGCGAGAAGCATCTCCAGAAGCATTTGCACAGCTCTCCACCGTCCGGCCAAGAGCCGGGCCGCTGGGGTAGCCTGGCAGGGGTGCGTGTGTGTGTGCGCGCGCGGGCGGGGGATCGGGGGAGCCCTTGAACTTGGCGGGCGCTGCGACTTGCTCTCGAGGAGGCTTGCTCCCATTCTTTTCCGTCCGAAAATATTTGTATTGTGATAATACACAGTCCCCGTAGCGAAAGTCAAACGGGCACTCAAAGATACCTTGGGGATCTTCCAAGAGGACAGATGGACAGAGCCACCCGTGCACCGAGATGCGGACAGAATGCAGCGGTGCAGAGAAGGGATGGTGGGGGGCGGGACGGCGGTTGGAAGGTAGGAGAAGTGGAGAGGGAAGCCGGGAGGGAGGCTGGGAAAGAGCGCGGGACGTCGGGAAGTGGGGCAGAGGGGGCGGTGAAGGCAGGGCTGAGTTGGGAGGAGCCAGGAGAGAGGGGAGGAGGAAGGGGACTTCTCGAACACTCTGTTGGAGATCTGCTCCACCTCCCGGGATCTGCCCTTGTCCCCGCTTTCTCTCCCCACTACCCCAACCCACCTCTTTCTCTTTCTGGCCCTCTGGCTTTTTGTCCTTTGCTCTCTCTCTTCACCCGCCGCCCCCAGCCCCCATCTCCCACCCCATCCCTCTCTTGTTCACCCTTTCTCCCTCTCTCTCATTTACTCTTTTTAAAAATAATTTTTAAATGTTCATTTATTTTTGAGACAGAGACAGAGCACGAGTGGGGGAGGAGCAGAGAGGGAGACACAGAACTCCAAGCAGGCTCCAGTCTCTGAGCTGTCAGCACAGAGCCTGATGCAGGGCTTGAACTCACACACTGCGTGATCATGACCTGAGCAGAAGTCAGGCACTTAACCCACTGAGCCACCCAGGTGTCCCTCTCATTTACTCTTTTTGGTTTGCTCTGTTCTCTCTCCCTCTAGGTTGCCTGTGCTTGCACCCCCCCCCTCCCCCCAGGCCCTCTATGACTCCAGTGAGAGCAGTGCGCTTGAGCTGCCAGTTATGGGGGCCTGAGGAGGCTGAGCTGGCCTCTGCAGGAGACCACAGACTCTTCCCAAGGTGGACCCCAGCCAGGCATTTTCTCTAAGACTTCTAATCAGAGTGACCACATTGACCACTGTGTTCTTGGATGTCCATCCTGCGCCAGAAGCCCATAATATATCGCTTTATAATTGCTCCAGATTTTTTTTTTTTTTTTTTGCCTTTTAGGGATAGGTGTAATGAATTCATTGTCATGGCCCATTTAATATAATTGGGGGGGAGAGTAAAAAACACCCATCATTCACCCCCCTATTTTGTCACCCTAAGCTAAACTCCATTACTGGGAAGGGGAAGGAGCCAGCCTTCCCTGTCATTTACCCTGACCAAATCCCAACCTCTGTTCAAAGTCCACACCTCTGCTGCATTTGCAATTATTCCCAATTAATTACAAAAAAGCTGAGCTCCCAAAGATTAAGAGGAGTTCACCAAAGCCTAAGATAGTGGGGAGCAGAGTTTGGAGTTTCTGACTCCAAAGCTCTACTCACTTGTGCCTACTCGTGCCTACTACTCGTGCCTTATTTGTATTTAAAACAAAACAAAACAAAACAAAACATTTTTTAAATGTTTATTTATTTTTAAGTGAGAAAGACAGAACACGAGCAGGGAAGGGACAGAGAGAGGGAGACACAGAATCCAAAGCAGCCTCCAGGCTCTTGAGCTGTCAACACAGAGCCTGACCCCGGGGCTTGAACCCACAAATGGCGAGATTGTGACCTGAGCCGAAGTCCGACGCTTAACCCACTGAGCCACCCAGGCGCCCTGTTGTGCTTACATTATTTTTAAACTGTAGAATGCATCCCATATACAGAAGTGTACATAAAACCCATATACAGAAGTGTACATAAAAGGTATGCGTACATTTAACAAATAGTAAAATGAGTACCCATGAACCTATCACTAAGCCCCTGTCCCCCATGCTCCCTAGATTCATACACCTCCTCCTCTCCCAATAGACAACTGCTCTCTGGACTTTTACATTCAATTCATACCTAAGTATGTATCCCCACATAATATGTTGTTGAAGTTTAGAAAACTAAATGGCAGAATAACCCCTGTTAGGGAGAAGCTCTCTGGAGAAAAGTTGCTAAACAGAATCCCCAGGTCATAGTTTGGTTTTGGGTACCCTGAGAGCTTCCCAAGAGGCCATTCTCAGAAAATATCATGGCAGGGTGCCTGGGTGGCTCAAATGGTTAAGCGTCCAACTTCAGCTCGGGTCACGATCTCACGGTTCATAAGTTTGAGCCCCACATCGGGCTCTGTGCTGACAGCTCAGGGTCTGGAGCCTGCTTCAGATTCTGTGTCTCCCTCTCTCTTTGCCCCTCCCCCACTCACGCTCTGTCTCTCTCTCTCTCAAAAATAAATATACATTAAGAAAAAAAAATGTTTTTAAGTATCGTAGCAAGATCACAAGCAAGCCCTGGAAACACAAGTCTTACCTCACTAAGCTTACAGAGAATGACTAGATGTTGGTCTTTCCTCAGTAGTATGTAGGGTAAGGAATGAGATGCTTAATAAGTTCGGCTTGTAGGCTAGCTGTTGCTGCTGGAAGACAATTCTCACAGGCCTTTTGCATTTCTGTGAATTTTAAAACATTGATCACTTCTGTTCCAGACTATCTTTTTAAGGGTATTTGTACAAACAAGGAAACAAAGACACAATGTCTTGGAAGTGGAGATAGTATCTCTGTATCAAAAAGATCTGTTGGCTGTCCTGTGTAATACAAATAATATCTTCCTCTGGGGCCAAGATCAAACAGGTTTGCTAGCAGACCCTTTGCGATGGTTAATCTTACATGTCAACTTGACTGGCCATGGGTCACTGGATTAAACATTGTTTCTGGGTGTGTCTGTGAGGATGTTTCTGGATGGATTCACATTTAAATTGGCAGTCTCGGTAGGGTGCCCTCCTTGCTGTGGATGGGCATCATGCAATCCACTGAAAGGCTGAATAGAACATCCTGAGAATAAATACATTTGAAGTTCATTTTCAAATTAAAATGTATAGTGATACGGTTGTCTTGACACTACAAGCTTTACAAGATAAAACAAGAACATCCTGCTTGGTTTTCAAGCCCAGCTCTGCTGTACTCCACTGGGTTACTTTTTGACCAATGACTCTTATCTCCAGGTTTTGGCTGCTTCTTCTTAAAAACAAGAGAGTTATGCAGTCAAGGTAATGGCAGCCATTTAAATACAAATCTCCAGACACATCCTTGGAAAAGTAATACAGAACAACATGAGGAACAACCATAACTTCAGAAAACCCACATCCTCTAAAAACCTAGAAGACAAAAAATGTCCAAGTTCAAGTATCATGTTGTTAGAAAAATTAACACTAAATCCCACTGAACAATCAGGCTCTCACCAGATGCCTCCAAGGAGAGCAAGTATAGTACATTAAAAAGGGGTGGGGGGCTCCTGGGTGACTTACGGCTCAGGTCATGAGCTCATGGTTTGTGAGTGTGAGCTCCCCGTCAGGCTCTATGATGACAGCTCGGAGCCTACAGCCCACTTCGGATTCTGGGTCTCCCTCTCTCTCTGCCCCTCCCCACTCACGTTCTGTCTATCTCTCTAAAATAAATAAACATAAAAAAAATTTTTAAAAACAGTAGAAAAGAAGGGAGCTATCAACCGGTCCAAGACTGATACAATTATTTCCAGAAAGAGAATGTCCACAAAGTGTGAAAATCCTGAAACAAGGCTGGCAGACCAGAGCACGTACTACAGTGTGACTGTCTTGGAAGGACATCACTTCTAGAGACGCTTTGCACACATTTTTTTATGTTTATTTGTTTTTGAAAGAAAGAGAGCATGAGCGAGCAGGGGAGGGGCAGAGAAGTGGGGATAGGATCTGAAGCGGGCTCTGTGCTCACAGCAACGAGCCTGATGTGGGGCTCGAACCCGTGGACCACAAGATCATGACCTGAGCCCAAGTCAGATGCTCAACCAACTGAGCCACCCAGGTACCCCTTTGAGAACTTCCTAGGTGCCAGGCCCCTGGTGTTGTTCCTCACAGTGGGCTCAAGGTGTTCCTGGTTTCTGACTGTGCCATATCCCTGGGAGCAAAATGGAAGAAGTAACACTCCTGGGAAGAAGCTGACCTTGGGATCCACAGTATCTCAAGTTTCTCAATGAAATTTCTCAAGTTAAAATAAGAGGGGGTTTTGGCAAAATGCAAGTGGAACCTAGCCAAGTTCCTTTGGTCAAAGATAGAATCCAGGGTGTTTGCCAACTCGAAAGCATCTGGGCTTATCACAGCCTTTTCTTTCTCGAAAAGCCCTCAAGGTCACCTATAGGTGAGAACTTACATTGTCCAGCTAAGCTTGGTGGAAAATCCAGGGCCTCGGTAGCAGAGAGAACTTTCAGTTGTGGCCCATCCCAGGACAAGCAGGCAGGCTGGAGTCTTTCACCAGGGTGACCAATTAGTTGTGTCCTACAGACAGGTGTCGAGTGAAGGGCTGCCCGTTCCAAAGAGAGGATGGCTGCTTGGAAGATAATGACTCTGGAATCAGGACACATTGATTTTTCTCAAGAACGCTTGCTTATCAGGTACTTTTAAAAATATTTACTAAAGTAGAGGCACCTGGGAGACTCAGTCAATTAAGCATCTGACTCTTGGTTTCAGCTCAGGTCATGATCTTGGGGTTCATGAGTTCGAGCTCCGAGTTGGGTTCTGCACTCATAGTATAGTGCAGAGCCTGCTTGGGATTCTCTCTCTCTCCCTCTCTCTCTGCCCTTCCCTGCTCGCATACTCTGTCTCTCTCTCTCAAAATAAATAAATAAATAAACTTAAAAAAAATACGAATACAAAAATCTTTACTAAGGTATAACCCACATATGAAAAATGGGCAAAATGTAAATGGAAGGCTCAGTGAACCACTACAAAGTGAAGACCCATATAATCAACCTATAGAATAACAAGATCATGGCCATCAGATCAGGAGCCCCATTGGCACCTGCCATCACTGCTGTCTTAACTTTAATGCTATAGTTTAATTTTGTGATTCTTGGATTTTACATGGATGGAATCACACACTATTTGTATGTAGCTACTTTGACATAAGTCACATGTTTGGTCCATGCACACATCATACTACGTACAACGGCAGTTCATTGCTATTTATTCTTTCACTGTCTAAAATTACCACAATTTGTTTTTAACAGCTTTATTCAGATATAATTCACATATTACAAAACTGACTTTTTTAAGGCATACTGTTCAGTTTTTTTTAGTACATTCACAGGGCTGCGTACTCATCACCACAATCTAATGTTAGAATAATTAATCTTTGGGGTGCCTCGGTGGCTCAGTCGGTTGAGCATCCAACTCTTGATTTCAGCTCAGGTCATGATCCCAAAATCATGGGATTGAGTCCCTCGTTGGGCTCTGTGCCAATTGTGGAGCCTGCTTAAGATTTTCTCTCTCTCCCTCTGCCTCTCTCCTCCACTTGCTCACTGTGTCTCTCTAAAATAAATAAAAAAAGAATAATTAATCTTGATCCAGTTATCATTAGCCATCACTTCCTATTCTCTCCATGACACCCCTACCCTGAGGATATACTTTTTGTCACCATGGGTTCAGCTATCCTGGACACTTTGTGTATATGGGATGAGTCTCTTGTGACAATGTTTCTTTAACATAGCATAATGTTTTCAAAGTTCATCCATGTTGTAGAATGTATCAATACTTTTATTTCTTTTCTTTTTTTTCTTTTTCTTTTCTGTCAAATAACTCTAATGTGTGGCTGTACACATTTTGTTTTACTTTTTGGCTATCATGAATAATGCTGCTTTGAACATTTGTATACAAATTTTTGTGTGCCCCTGGACTGGAAGACAATATTTATAACATGTCAATTGTATGAAGGAGCTGATCTACAGATTCAGCAAAATATCTATCAGAATGCTAGTTGACTTTTTACAGAAATCAGCAAGGTGACCCTAAAAGTAATGTGGACATACAAGGGATCCAAATAGCAGAACAATTTTGAAAAGGAACACGTTTGGAAGAATAGACATATAAAGGGAGTAGACTTGAGAGCCCAGAAATAAATTTAAAAATAACTCTAATTTTAGCCAGTATCGTGCATCTATAATTGTACATCAGTAGTGGTTTTAATGTCCACTTCCCTAATGACTAAATGTGGGGGATAAACTTAGGAATCCCCCAGGCCTACACCAATGGGTTAACAAGGCATAAAGAAACACAAAGTCATAAAATGCTCACACCCGAGTTTGGGTAACCAGGTTGGCACTCCAAGAATAGGGAGGCACAAAGGTGCCAAGAATAGGGAGGTGCAAAGGCACCCCAAAATAGGGAGGGGATGCTGAACTCCCCAAAATAGAGGCAAAGGCCTGAAATAGAATCGGCACAAAGGTGCCCAATACATAGGAATAACAAGATTAGATATTCAGGGTGAAAGCACCCCAAGTTTAGTACTATAGCAGAAAGCTGCTTTCATAGGAGAATAGGGCCAGATAAGGCAAATTGGTGAATTGGACTTTGGACCGCTGGGCTTGTAGGCAAAGCAGCCCGGAGTGGAGATGGCTAACAAAAGAAAAGGTGTCTTGTTAACTCTGAGGTTATTTCCCCTATCTGTCTCATCCCCTAGGCTAGCAAAGGTCAACAGGCACGGCGTCTCCTGTCTGCTGTTAACAACCATCTACCCATCTGCCCGGCGCCTGGATTTTTTTTATATTGACCCAAACCCCAAACAGTGTATATCTTCAAAATCCCCTTTCCCCCCTCACATCCACAAGTTAATGTTCCTAGTTTCTTTGTCTCTTTGTACATGCCCGTCACGTTTGCAAGCCTTCTGATCTGAATAAATATGGGGCAAGGCTCTTGTCTTTTTCCTCCAGACATTAGCCATCTCTCTTTTTTTAATCCTGCGTCCGCTCTCTTGCTAGGCAAAAGAGAACTTTAGACTTAGAGTCTACGACAACTAAAAAATTTACATTTTAGATTTTCTTGGCCATTAAGCTATTTTCTTTGTAAGGTGCTAATTCAAGTCTGTTGCCCATTTTCTATTCTTTCTCTGGTTGAGTTTTAAGCTTTCCTCACATATTCCGGATATGAATTTTTGGCCAGATATATTGCAAATATGTTTTCCCACTTTGTTGGTTTTATTTTCACTTGATTGATGGTGGTTTTTGAAGCACAGCTGATTCAATTTACCAATTTAACGTCCAATTTACCAATTTTTGCCTTTATTGTTAGTGCTTTTGTGTCCTACTTAAGAAACATTTGCCTATTGCCAAATATTGAAGATTTTCACCTATGTTTCCTTCCAAAAACCTATAATACATTTTTAAAAGCTAGAAACCATTCTAAAATCTAGAAATGTTCCCCAAATCTATGTTTTCTTCTGGAGTTATTTTATCTTTGACATTTAGATTAATTATCTGTAGAATTAATTTTGCAGAAATGGGGAAAAGATATTTTTCTATTTATGTTTCCAATTGAACCTGTATTATTTATTGAAAATAACTGTGCCAGTGATCAACTTACTGCCTCTCAGCTCCAATTACACATTTCAATGCCTTCTCTGCAGTAGGGCACAGAGCTTCTTAAGCAGTTCTCCGTTATGTGAGCTCCACGCTACCCTTTTTCAGTAGAAAGAACTGGAGGGACACTGAAAGGGGAGGGACCTCTCCTGCTGCTTTCAGTGACTGCAGTGTGAGTTTGAGGACATCCAGCGGTGTTTGCCTAAGCCATAAGCCCACTTTCTCGGCAACTTGGCAATACCAGCCCAGCCTGGTGCTCAAATTTCCATGGCTCCCTTGGACACAGGCACTGCACATTCCGACCTCTCACTTCCACCAGTGCCCCCTTCTGTACAATTATATACTTGGCCTTCAGCTGTGGCTCACTTGCAATCTAGAGGTTGCGTCCTGCTTGCCCAGCAACTGTCGTCCAGCTCTGGTTGGGGAAAACCAGAGAATTCTGACATCCAGGGGCTCCAACCATGCCTTATCTGAAGAAATCTGAGCCTCAGTCTGAGAATGGAACCCTTCTCCCAAGTTTGTTCCTCCCTGAGTACTCTTGCTCACCCCAGCATCCTCTTATATCTTATGTTATCTCATGTATCATAGCTTAATCAGTTATAAAGAACTAAACTTCCCTTCTTTAAGTCACTGGGTTTCCGTGTCCTGATTGGACACAAACTGATACAATAACCATCATTTCCCCATTGTGCTTTGGGTCAGCTTCCTAGGCATGTGTGGGTCTGGGGCCAGACTCTATTCTGTTTCATGTATCTTCATCTAACCTTGAGCCAATAACCACAATAATGTCATAATGGTTTCAATACTGAGGTCCCGGAATTTTTTGTTATATTTTTATTCTCATATATTTGCATTGTTATGTCATAGTAAATGGTTTAAATCTTTAAATTTTGATTTTCTATCTTTTGTTACTGGTATGTAAAATACAGTCTTCGACTAACAGTGGTTCAACTTAACATTTTTTACATGTTCAGTAGAAACAGTAATTCAAATTTTGAATATTGATCTCCTCCTGAGCCAGTGATAAGGTGGTACAATACTCTCCTTTGATGCTGAGCAGTGGCGGTGAGCCCCAGCTCCCAGCCAGCCATGCTGTCACGAGGGTAAACAATCCATATACTTACCACCATTCTGTCCCCATACAGCCATCATATTTTCCACTTTCAGGGTGGTGTTCAATAAATTCCATGAGCTATTCAACACGTTATTATAAAATAGGCTTGTGCTAGGTGATTTTGCACAACTGTAGGCGACTGTAAGTGTTCTGAGCACATTCAAGATGAGCCAGGCTAACCTATAATGTTCAGTAGGTTATGTGTATTAAGTACAGTTTCAACTTAATGATGCGTTTATTGGGATGTAGCCCCAACGCAATTTGAGGCAGGTCTGTACAATTGACTTCTGTAGGTTGACTTTACATTTAGAAAGCTTAGTAGATTCACTGACTGACTAATTCTAATAGTTTGTAAGTAGACCCTTTGAACGTTCTATGTATATAATAATGTCATTTGAGAATAATGATTATTTTATTTCTTCCCATTTCTTCTGCCTTTTCATTTTTCATTGTAACTTATTCATTAGCTAGGACCTCCAGGACAATGCTGAATAGGAATAATGATAGAGGGCATTTTTGTTTCACCCTGGATCTCAGAGAGAACATCTTCAACACTCACCAATACATACTACAGATATAGTGTGTGTATCTGTTGGTGCACAAACCAATTTTCATCCCTTTTGGAGTAATACCATCTCTACTGAGAATGCATATAGTAACATCATCATATTATTTGTTTCTCATTTTTTCCTGTTAATGTGATAAGTTGCATTAATTCAATTTTGGGTGTCAAACCATGATTGCATTTCTGGAATAAGACCCAGTTAGTCAGGATGTATTATCTTCTTTATATATCATTGGATTCAATTTGCTACTATTTTAGTAAGGATTTTTCGTCTACGTTCATCAAAGAGATGGGCTATAATTCTTTGTCAGAACACCCATGTCAGGGTTTGAGATCAAGATCATGCTGGTCTCATGAAAGTGCTACAATGTTTCCTCTTTTTCTGTTATCTGGAAGCATTTAGGTGCAATTGGTGTTATTTTTTAAATATTTAGGAAATGTCATCAAGAAAGCCATCTGGGCTTGAGATTTTCTTTGTAGGAAAGTTTACAATAACAAATTAGTTTGTGAGGAGGATTTTAATTTTATTATTCTTTTCAAAGGACCCACTTGTGGCTTTGTTGATTTTTCTAATACCCATCCATTTGCTGCTTCATTAATACTTGGCTTGTCTTTTTTGTTTCTTTCCTTTCTCTCACTTAAGTTTGATTTCTTTGCTTACAGCTCTTTTGATGGCATCTAATGACACTGGGTTTATGTTTTTGTTTTTGCTTTTTTTTTTTTTTTTTTTTTTTGCCTTTTGGCCTTTCATGTATATATATGCATATGAAGTCAGAATTCCTCCTGGCACTGTTAACAGCTACTGCCCATATGTTTTGATCTCTTCTTTACCATTCATGCTAAAATATTGTCAAATTTTTGTTTGGAACTTTGGACACATGGACTATTTATAAGCAGAGTCTTTAATTTCCAGGCAGTTGAGAATTTTCTGACTCTCCCATGGCTCTGTTTTCTGGCTTACTACCCTGTGGACAAGAACATACTCTGTCCTGTTGAAAAGAAGTGTATTGAGGCTTTCTTTCTGGCCCACATATAGTCCATTTTAATATGTGCTCTATCGGCATTTGACAAACATGCGAATTCTGTCATGGTTTGGTAAAGAGTTCTTTGTGTATTAACTAGGTCAGGTTTGTGGATTGTCTTATTCAGATCTTTTATATCTCTATTAGTTTTTTTCTCTTTTTTAATGTTCTGCTTCTGTTATTTAGAGAGGTGGGTTAGAGTCTTCCACTTGAGTGAATTTGTCCATTGTTGTTTTAGTTCTGTAAGTACCTGTTTTTTATTGCTTTTAGAGAGTTGTTTTCTTTCTCTTTTTTGTTTTTTTACAGTCCAGTTGACCTTTAAACAACATGGGTTTGAATGGCACCAGTCCACTTATATGTGGATTTTTTTATGACTACAGTACAGTATTGCAAATGTATTTCTTTTCCTTACGATTTTCTTAATAACATTTTCTTTTCTCTAGCTTACTTTATTGTAAGAATACAGGATATAGTACAGACGATGTGCAAAATAATGATAATCAGCTGTTTATGTTACCTGTAAGGCCTCTGGTCAACAGCAGGCTAATAGTAGCTAAGTTTTGGGGGAGTCAAAATTATATGTGGACTTCTAGCTAACGACGGATCAGGGCTCCTAACCCCTGCATTGTTCAAGGGTCAAGTATAAATGATTTCCCTTGCTTTTAGTACAACTTTCTACATCTTTGTATTTAAAGTGTATCCCTGTAGGGGCACTTGGGTGACTTCGTTGGTTTAGGCATCTGACTCTTGATTTCAACTCAGGTCATGATCTCACATGTTCATGAGCTCACAGTTCATGAGCTCAAGCCCCACATTGGGCTCTGCCCTGACAGTGCAGAACCTGCTTGGGATTCTCTCTCTCTGCCCCTCCCCCCACTCGTGTGCGCGGGCGCGCGTGCACGCACACACACTCTCTCTCTCAAAATAAATGAATAAACTTAAAAAAATTAAGTGTATCGCTGTAAATAACTTACAGCTGGTAAGAAATAGTCTGCATTTGGGTCCCCCCGTCTAGGCTCTCCTTTGAGATTTGGAGGATGATTTTCTCCACCACACTTGGCACTACAGGAATGTCCTTGCATTTTGTCCTGCTGTGTGGTTTCAGAAGTTGACACACATCTCAAGGGTCCATCTGGGCATCTGTCTGCAACTTGCAAGTCCAGCCCCAACTAAACAAAAAGTTGTTTGTGCTGAGTTCTTTGTCCCACAGAAACAGCCCTCTTCTGGCATCTCCCCATGGATTCTGGGACCCTCACTCACCCCAAACTGAGAAGTGTCCCCAGGGAAAGACTAATCTCAGCAAGCCAGTATCAACTCACTCTTCCCTTGAGGACATTTGGTTCTTACTTACTGTCCCCCAGGGCCTCTCTCCCTCCTGAGTCTTTTCTGGCCCAAGCACTGGTCCATTTCTCTGCTTTTCTAAAGTTTTTTCTTCACTCATTAGCTTCTTGCCTGCGTGCCTTCAGAATTCAGCAAATGTCTCCAGGAAACACCAGCCAGGGGCTTGAGGCCCTCAGCTTTATATTTCATCACTCCAGGGTGCTGCCCAAAGCCAGGTTGGCTTCTCTGGCCCCGGGCAGCAGCCCGGGCAGCAGAGGAGCAAATGCAACCAAATTCCCTGCAGGGAGAGGCAGGGGAGTATCCTAGCTGAGGTTCTGTCTTCCCCCCAACTTCCACTCTCTTCAGCCCTCATTGTTTTCCTAGCTTCCCAGTGCTTTTGCACACAGGATTTAAAAATGCGTTCACCCAGAGGATCCTAGGTGGCTTAGTCAGTTAAGCAACCACCTCTTGATTTCGGCTCAGGTTATGATCTCATGGTTCGTGGGTTCGAGCCCCACACCAGGCTCTTCATTAACAGTGTGGAGCCTGCTTGAGATTTTTTTCTCCCTCTTTCTCTGCCCCTCCCCTGCTCATGGTCTGTCTCTCTCTCTCAAAATAAATGAACTTAAAAAAATGTTTTAAAAATTTGTTCACCTTTTCTAGTTGGTTGTCAGCAGGAACATTAGCCGGCTGAGGCCTACTCCATCCTACCCAGAGATGGAGGGAGAACAATATTGACTTTTTTTTTTTTACATGCAACGTTCATAAAATTTTAAAAACTTTATTCAGGTAACATTGACACATAATAAACTTCACATATTAAGTTGTGTACAATTTTATAAATAAATAAATATACGTACATGTATGTATATATCTGTGTACATATATAAATGTATGTATCTGTGTTGTGTGTGTATATCTAATATATATATATATATATATATATTCTAAAAATGGAATATCAGAGTTTGTGCTCTTTCTTGTCTGGCTTTTTTCGCTCCAGATTCATTCTTCCATGTTGTTATGTGTATCAACAGTTTACTCTTTTCTGTTGCTGAGTAGCATTTCATTAGTTATGGATAATCCAAGTTTATTGAACCATTCATTTGTTCATTGACATTGGGTTGTGTCTAGTTTTTTTCTGTTACAAATAATGCCTCTATGAACATTCCTATAAAAATATTTATATAGACATATGCTTTTATTTCTTTGAGGTAAGTACCTAGGAGTAGAATGACTGGCCCATATGGTAGATGAGTCTTTAACTTTTTAGGAAATGCCAAATGACTCCTGAGGGACTCAGTCGGTTAAGCATCCGACTTTGGCTCAGGTCATGATCTCACTGTCGTGAGTTTGAGCCCCGCGTCGGGCTCTGTGCTGACAGCTCAGAGCCTGGAGCCTGCTTCGGATTCTGTGTCTCCCTCTCTCTCTGCCTTTCCCCCACTCACACTCTGTCTCTCTCTCCTTCAAAAATAAACATTAAAAAAAAAAAGAAGAAATGCCAAATGATTTCCCAAAGCAGCTGTACCATTTTACAATCCTATCAGCAGATGAGATTTCCACTTGCTTCAAATCCTTGCCAACACTTACAATGGTCAGTCTTTTCATTTTGAGAAATTCTAACATGTGTGGTTTTAGTTTGCTGACTGATAATGTTGGGTATTTTTTAATGTGTTTATTTGCCATTCATCTGTCTTATTTGGTTGAGGATCTGCTCATTTAGAAATCTAGTTGTTTGTTTTCTGAATATTTAGGCTTGAGAGTTCTTTATGTATTCTGGATACAAGCCCTTTATTAAATATGTGATCTGAAATTATTTTTTCTCCCACTCTGTTGCTTGTCTTTTTGTTTTCTTAGCTATGTCTTTTGAAAAGTAAGCATTCTTAATTGTAACGAAACCCAGCTGATCATTTCTTTTCTTTTATGGATCCAGCTTTTGGGGTTGTACTGAAAAAATATTTGTCTCTTCCAAGGTCACAAAGATATTCTTCTATGAGTTCTTCTAGAAATTTGTGTTTTAGATTTTACGTTTAGATTTATGATCATTTTGAGTTAATGATCATTTTGAGTTAATAAAGAGATGTGGATCCAAGTTCTTGTTGTGTTTGTTTTTTGCATGTGCCTCACCAATTATCTCATCACCCTTTGTTGGACAGTAATTTTTTAAAGTTAAACCACTCCTGCTTTTCTAGAATAAACTTAACTTCATATGGTGTATTTTAAAATAAGTCTTTAAATTTTTAAATTCTGTTTGTTCGTAATTTGTTTTGGATTTTTTAATTCATGTTCATGAGTGAGCTCGGCCTGCAATTTTCCTTTCTCACAATGTTTTTGTTAGATAATCAAGATTATTATAGTCTCGTAAAGGAAACTGGAAGTGATTCTTCTTTTCCTATTCTCTGTAAAAGTATATATATTGACTGGCATTATTATTGTTTAAATATTTGGTAGAATTCACCAATGAAGCCATTGGAACTGCAGTGTTCTTTATGGGATGGTTGAATTTAATGTTTACGCAGTCGTAGGATTATTTCACGCAGGCCCCAATCCCAACCCTAATAGAGCATAATCCCTGATTGGTGCAATTCAGCTAGAAAATGACAATAAAAATATCACTAGGAAATGTATATGTGTTTAGAAATTAAGAGATATACTTCTGGGTAACCTATGGGCCAAAATGGAGTCATAATGGAAATTTTAATATATTTTCAATTAAATGACAATGAAACAACTATGTATTAAAATTTCTGATTTTACTAAAGCCATCTGTAAAAGGATAATTTATAGCCTTTATAGTAAGACAGAAGAAAGGTTGAAAAACCTATAAATACTCATATCAAAAAGGCAGAAAATATCGGGTGTGTGGGTGGCTCAGTTGGTTAAGCGTCCGACTCTTGATTTTGGCTCAGGTCATGATCTCACCATGGTGAGAGGAAGCCCCACATCAGGCTCTGTTCTGGGTGTGGCATCTGCTTAAGATTCTCTCTCTCCCTCTCCCTCTGCCCCTTCCCTGGGCTTGTTCTGTCTCTGTCTCTGTCTCTCTCTGTCTCTCACTCTCAAAAAAAAAAAAAAAAGGTCTAATGCCAATCTTCCACACATTCTTCTGGAATAGAAAGAGTGATAATGTCCTAACTTGTTAAGGAAATTTATAAATTATGAATACTGGTCCTTTGACTGTAATGAGGATTATAGCACTGTGTAAATAAATGTCTTTGTTGCTTGCTCTTGGTGTGTGTGTGTGTATTTGTACTAATTTTTATCTCTTCTTTTTCAGTTGCATCTTGTTAGGCAGAAGCATGACATTATCTTTGTTGTATGGAATTCTAAATATGTGTAGAAGGTCCTGTGTGGGTGCTGAGTTGTCAGAGGGAGAAGCTGTGTTATTTACCTATTACCGCTCAGCTCTAAATGCCCCCTTTTAAACTCTGCTCTGTCTTGCTGAGGCCGGTTCTCTCCTAACTACACATCCCAGACCCTTGCCAGTTGGCTTCTTGTTAGGTTTGCTTATAGGAATACTTAGGAAGGCACTAACTGGAACTAGTTAACTAATTAGTTAACTGGAATGTAGGAGGAAGTGAGAAGGATGCTCCTTCCTAATTTTAAGCTTCTTTCTTTTAATGTTTGTTTATTTGAGAGAGTGAGAGAGAGAAAGAGAATGTGAACAGAAGAAAGTTAGAGATAGAAAGGGAAACAAGAATCCCAAGTAAGGATATCCCAAGTAGAGCTAGAAAGGGAGACAGAGAAAGCCCCCCATGGGGGGCTCCAACCCACGAACCAAGAGATAATTATCTGAGCTAAAATAAAGAGTCAGATGACTAAGCCACCAAGGTGCCCCCCTATTTTCCAGCTTCTGTTGGCAGCAGCTGACAGCCTGGCCCTAGTGCTCAGAACCAGCTTCAACTGAGCCCCTCAGAAATGCCAGCAAGAGCCAAGTGCTTCCCCTTTGAGAAACAGAGTGCCAGCCCTCTGCCTCTTTCTTTCTTTTTTTAAAGTATTTATTTATTTATTTATTTATTTAGAGAGAGGGAGGGGCAGAGAGACAGGGAGAGAAAACCCCAAGCAGGCTCTATAATGCCAGCACAGAGCCCAGTGTGGGGCTTGAACTCATGAACTGTGAGGTCATGACCTGAGCTGAGATCAAGAGTCGGATGCTCAACCAAATGAACCACCCAGGTGCTGCAGCCCTCTGCCTCTTTCACCTGCCAGCCTGGGCTTCCTCTATGGAGGTCCCAGCACTGTGTCCCCTTCTCAGAGGTTCAAGAACCGGCCACAGGGTCTCCTCTCCTCAGTGGTACAAGCAGCAGCTGCCTGGACTTATCACCTACCCAGAGTGTGGGGGCCAGCAGTGCAGAGTCAATTCTCTGGGAATTTATGCATTAATCCCAGGGGGGACCTCTCCTCCAGGCACTTACATTCTGGAGAAGCCTTTGTATCCACTTCCTGCATTTACTATCTCTGGGTGACTTGGTGTCCCTTTGGCCTTTCTCAGTCTTCAGCCCCTTTAGAGCCAATTCCCTGCATTAAATCTCTTCTGTTTGAAATACCTTGAGTGATTTCAGTGCTTCTCTGACTGATACACCTGTTTTCTTTAGCATGAGCAAGGTTGGGGTGTGTTTTGTGATAATGTGTGTCTTGGAATGACACATAGTAGGCCTCGATAAATATGTTTTAATCACGTCAATGCAAAGAGTATCATTCTTAGAGATCAGTCAAAAGTGCAGATTTAAATCTAAGCTCTGCCATTTACAAGATGGGTGACTTCTGCCTGTATTTCAGAAACAAAGCTAGTACTATTTTTGTGTCATTTCAAAAGAGATCTCATTTAATCCTTACAACATACCTTAGGGGAAAGCATTATTCTTAGAACCAAGAAAATAGTGGTTCACACAGATGAAGAACCTTCCCCAGGCTGCATATTTCATAAGCGGTGTGCTGTGACTCCAAAGTGGGGACACCAGACTCCAGAAACCATCCTCTGTTGTATGGAGTTCAGCTTTACCTAGCTCCCCACGAACCCTTGTCTCCTCATCTGCACACTGATGATCTATAATTCATCATTTGGGTGAAATTATATGAAATATCACAGATGAAATTATGTAAATAAAAAAGTGAATCCACTTTAAAAAAAAAATTTTAATGTTTATTTTTTAGAGACAGAGCACAAGCAGGGTAGGAGCACAGAAAGAGAGAGACACAGAATCAGAAGCAGGCTCGAGGCTCTGAGCTGTCGGCAGAGACCCTGATGTGGGGATTGCACTCACAAGCCACGAGATCATGACCTGGGCTGAAGTTGGACGCTTAACTAACTGAGCCACCCAGGTGCCCCGTTTTTTTTTTTTCTTTTTAAAATAAATAATCTGTGGCTTCATAGTTTAACCTTAATAGTAAATCCCAAGCAAGCCCTACCCATGGGCCTGGCCTTCCCATACCTTTCCTTGGTGGCCACCATGCATATTCTGTTGAGTTATCCTAATGTACCATCTGACTTGTTGCCCTCTTATCTCTAACCTGACCCCAGAAGGGCTGTCTTTGGATGCCTAAGGGGACAGATTCTTCTGCCTCTGCAGAGGATGACTCGGTTGTGTCCAGGTTAAGGGCTCCTACTCTAGAGTGTGTTGGATACAAAGCCCCAACAGCATCCAGACCCTTCAGTGGTATTTACAGCCTGCAGTGAGAAGCACTGAGTTCTGTCTTCTAAGATCAAATTCATATCCTAGGATCTCAATGTAAATGTTACAAAGTCCTTCCCTTACCCCTTCGCCTTCCTCTGAACAGCAGCATCCGAAAGCCTGGGGCAAAGAGACTTTGAGACCCAACCCAGCAGCCTCTGTTGGGGGCAAGGCGTGCATGCAGTCCGTTCCATGTCTGTTCCGAGAGGTCTCTACCACGTCTGCTTCAACCCATGGGGCTGGTGCAGAAGCCCAAGGATGTGGCCCAGGGGCTCCTGTCTATCAACGGGTTTGTTCACTGATGTCATTGTTATAAAAAGGAAGGGTGCCCATGGAAGACCAGTTCTTTCATGTGGTAAGGCAGTGAGTTCCAGGGGATGTTTCCACCACTTACAGAGACCAATGGGAATAGCACGTGTGAGGTGATGCCCAGTGTGGAAGAATGGCTGGCCAAGGATCTCAAGCACTATTGTCCCAAATCCCAAACTGCTTGGGCACCCACAGTACCAGCCCAGGGACAGATGTCTTCCCAGAGCAACCCTGGTCAAGGCTTCCTGATTTATTCCTTTCTCTTTGTGACCTACCCTCTCTCTTGAAAAGCCTGTGGATTTTGTCTCTACCCACTTTCACCCTTCTCCTTAACAGGAGCTTGAGGGCCACCTGGTGGAAGGTTTTATTTGCCCTAAGGACAAAGGACAGTGACAACAGGTTGTGAGGAGCCTGGGTGGCTCAGTCAGTTAAATGTCTGTCTCTTGATCTGGGCTCAGGTCATGATCTCATGATTTGTGAGATAGAGCCCCATGTTGGGCTCTGTGCTGACAGTGCAGAGCCTCCTTGGGATTTTCTCTCTCTCTTTCTCTGCCCCTCTCCAGGCTGGCACACACTCTTGCTCTCTCTCTCAAAATAAATGAATAAACATTAAAAAAAAAATCAACAGGTTGTATGTGGGGAAGCAGCCAGATGGCAACTCACAGGTCTAGGCAGGTCTAGGCTTCACTGGGACATAGGACAGATTTACTTACCAATGACTTAACGTTCTCTGCACCAGCCTGTGTGAGACAGGCTGAGTTACTTGCTCACAGGTACTGGGACTGAATGGTGGCTGTTCGCAGGGACCCAGGGACATTAGCTGGTAAGCCTCTGGAGATATATGGCTATCACTGGTGGGGAGGTGGGGGTAAAAAGCCAAGAAAACTGCCAGAGTAAGAAAGCTGCTTGTAGTGTGGGGGTTTAGAGCCAAGTCTTGAGGGGAAGGTGTGGGGTTTCCTGTTCAGATTTCAAGTGGGAAAGTTTCAGCCCCTTTGTATGGATTCTGTGTTCTGCCAGGCCTCTGTCACTATCACAAAGGACCCGAGTCCTTTACCAAAAGGTGCCCAGATGGGACCTAGTATGACTTAGTCACAATGGGCAAGTTCCTTCTCCTAGGTGGACTTAGGTTTCTTCATTTAAAAACTGACCCATCCATGCGGTGCCTGGGTGGCTCAGTTGGTTGATTGGCTGACTTCAGCTCAAGTCATGATCTCACAGTTCTTGAGTTCAAGCCCCACATTGGGTTTGCTGCTGTCAGCTTAGAGCCTGCTTTGGATCCTCTGTCCCCCTTTGTCTCTGCACCTCCCCTGCTTGTGCTCTCTCACTCAAAAATAAATAAATATTTAAAAAATAAATAAAAATAAACATTGGCCCATCCAGGGATCCTCAGTAATGGCCTATTGTTTTGTTTTTAACACCTGGGACAGAAAAGAAAGTTCAATAAAATCATCTTACTGATGGGACTAGTGGAAGATGGAAGACAAAGTGTTGCCTTCCCCAAGGTCAGCAGGCAGTGGGTGGAACCAGCTCCCCATAGACTCGGAATCCCCAGACCTCCTCAGGGATTTGGTTTCCCCCTTCTGCAATTCCAGAATGTATGCAGATTTCCAATAGAAAATGAAACCTTGTTACACAAAATATTCCTAAGTGGTTGCAGGGTGAGTAAAATGTAAGAAAAATGCCCAAGTTGTACTATTTAAAATATATATTCGTTGACCCCAATTATCTCTTCGTTTTCCAAAGGAGCACATCCACAATTAGGTAGACACCAAGGTTTCCATGTTAGAAATTTGAACCAGATTTCACTTCCCTTTCAAGACATTTAACATGGAAAAAGGAGGAACTAACCTTCTTCAGGGCCCTGCCAGAGCCAAATGTTATCTATAGCTCTTGGTCTGGGTCACCCTGAGCAGGAAGTCTCTCCCCAGTTTCCTGGTGTGAGCCAGAGCTTTACTAAGACTGGAAGCTAGGAAACTCTAGTTAATATCTGAAATTATAACCTCACACATAATATGTATAAAGTTAACCATTCAGAAGTCTAACATGACTGTAAAGCTTCCAGATTCACAGAAGGGAAACACATACCTACATGCACTGCAAAATAATCCCCACAGAAAAGATAAAAAGGAGGAGAAATTTAAAATCTGAAAATAAGAGAGAACTTAGACCAAATATAAGTGTTATACCCATAAATATGAATGGAATAAACTTAATTATTACAAGAGAAGACTTCTAGACAAGATGGAGTAAATGCACTTCTTCCTATTCTGCCCACTAAGTACAGTTACAAACCCTGGATACAAAACATCAAGCAAACATGAGAAGACACTGAAAGGTGGAGAAAAGAAAGCAGACTGTCTAGGGACCTCAAGATCCAAGGAACAACAGTAGTGACTTCCTTGGGTTTTCCTTCTACCTCATAAATCCAGGACTGAGTGCTGGAGAAGCTAGCAAATCACAGGCACAGACAGCCCTCCAAAAGCCCCATTCTCTCTAACCAAGAGACTAGAAAAGAGAGTTTAGCAAGACATTGAGCAATGACAATAACTTCTCTACTCTAACACTATGGGAAAAACTATGCTTTTCCCCTACTTCTATCAGCAAAGATCAGTGGAGAAGTCTAGATTTTCAGCAGCTGTAACAAGGCATACTGCCCCCCTCCCTACACTGGGCTGGTGTCAGAGAAGGCAGAGTGAAATAGGACTTTCACTACACTCTATCAATAATGAGAACTCACCCTGCTCTGCAGTGTCAGTGGAAGCCACATAGGGAAGCAATGAGGTGTCCCTACCAGCCAGGGTGGCATCAGTGTATCAGCCTAAGTCTGGTGGGGAGCCTGAGAAAATAGAGTGAACCGACAAACAAAAACATGCGGTGCCTGGGCATCTCAGTTGGTTGAGCAGCTGACTTTGGCTCAGGTCATGATCTCATGGTTCGTGAGTTTGAGCCCCATGTCAAGCTCGTTGCTTGTTGGCGCAGAGCCCACTTCAGAGTCTCTCTCTCTGCCCCTCCCCTGCTCACATTCTCTCTGAAAAATAATATAAACATTAAAAACAAACAAAATAACCCCAAACAAAACCATGAAGGTAGCCTCATGGACCTGTGTAAGTGTAACAGAAGAGCTAATATGTGTGTCATTGGACTCCCAGATGGGAAAGGAAAAAAAAGAGAGGGGCTGGAAAAGTCTTCAAATAAATAATGACTGAAAATTTTCTTCATTCAGTTAGACATAAGCCTATAGATTTAAGAAGCTGAGGAAACACAATATAGGATAAATCCAAAGAAATTCATATCAACATGTGTCATAATCAAACTTTTAAAAACTGAAGACAAAACTTACAGTGTCAAGAGACACATGACATGTATCAATAGGGGACAGACAATTCAAATAAGGACAGATTTCTCATCAGAGACCATAAAAACTGGAAGGAAACATTTTTCAAATGCTGAAAGAAACTAACTATAATTATATAGTTATTTATTCTATAATTCTATACCCAGCAAAAATATCCTTTCGGAATGAAGGGAAAATCAGAACCTCCTTAGCTAAAGGAAGCAAGAAATTATCAGCACCTACCCCAAAAAAGTGTCTAAAGAGAATATTCAAGACAGAAAGGCATGATAAAAGAAGGAAACTTAGAATACCAGGAAGGAAGAGAACACAACAGAATGAGTAACAATATGGGTGAATATAACAGATCCCTTCAACTTTTCTTTTTTTTAACCAATTTTTTAAAAGTTTATTTATTTTGAGAAAGAGAGAGAAAGCGTGAGCAGGGGAGGGACAGAGAGAGAGGGAGGGAGAAAGACCTAAGGCATGTACATGAACATTATGTGCATCATGTGCATTTATTATTTTACCTTATTATTTATTTTATTTATTTGATAGAGACAGAGACAGCATGAGTGGAGAAGGGGAAGAGAGAGAGGGAGAGAGAATCCCAAGCAGGTTCTGCACTGCCAGCCCAGAGCCCTATGCAGGGTTGGAAGTCAGGAAACTGTGAGATCATGACCTGAGCTGAAACCAAGAGTTAGATGCTTAATCGACTGAGCCACCCAGGCACACCTATATCACGTTGTTTTTATTATCCCAAACTGCCAGTGCAGAGCCCAACGCAGGGCTTGATCTCATGAACCAAACCGTGAGATGATCATGACTTAAGCCAAAACCAAGAGTCAGATGCTTAATCGACTGAGCCACCTGAGCCCCTCATTTTCACAACTTTTTAAGAAACTTATACCTACATAAAAGCATACAAACCATAAGTGTACAGTTTGATGATCTATCACAAACTCAACATACTCATGTAAGCCCTATCCAGGTCAAGATGCAGAAAGTCACTGGTACCTTAAAACCCACTCTGACCCAATCTGGGCACAGTATCTCTCTTCTCCCCAAACGTAACGAGCATCCTGACTTTTTCTTTTTTTAAGTTTATTTATTTATTTTGAGAGAGACAGAGCATTAATGAGCGAGGGGCAGAGAGAGAGGGAAAGAGAGAATCCCAAGCAGGCTCTGCATTGCCAGCACAGAACCCAATGCAGGGCTTGAACTCACAAAACCGCAATATCATGATCTGAGCTGAAACCAAGAGTTGGATGCTTAACCAACAGAGCCACCCAGGCACCCTCTGACTTTTTCCATCATAGATTAGTTTTGTCTGTTTTTGAACTTTATGAAAAGATGGAAATGTAAATTATATATTCATTTTCCATTAGCTTCTTTTGAAAAACAGATAGGAAGATGAAGGTACATTGTTGTAAATACCAGTTCACTTCCATTGCTATATTGTATCCCATAATATAAATACAATAAAACCTTGGATTGCCAGTAACTTGTTCTGCAATTGTTCCACAAGACTACCAAACACATTTAATAAATTTTAACTTGATAAAACGAGCAATGTCTTGCAATATGAATAGTATGGATGCTGAATATCACTTGATCACGGTTGTGCCAATGGTTCTTCTCTCTCTTTCTCTTGGTCTCTCTCTGCGAGAATGTGGGTGATGGTCTCCTATGCTCAGATGCTTGGTCTCAGGCCAAGGTGTTTGGCAGAAATCAGTGATTTTTTTCAGAACATTGGAAGGTGCCCACAACTAATACTAGTGTATTTTTTGTCACTGCGAAGCACCTATAGACAGTCCTTTGCTTTTCCATCCAAAAGTGAGCTTAAGAATGCTTTGCTTCAGTCTAGGTCAGGCTGCCTGCAGATATAGACCCTTTCCTCTATCACCTTATTACCAGTTATGTTAAATACAGTATATGACAAGAGTTTATTGATACTGTACTGTAGTCAACATCCGTGCAAGCATATACAATGGCCCCCAGGCAGAACAAGGTTGAGGGGCATCTGGGTGGCTCAGTCAGTTAAGTGTCCGACTTTGGCTTGGGTCATGGTCTCATGGTTCGTGGGTTTGAGCCCTGCATTGGGTTCTGTGCTGACAGCTCAGAGCCTGGAGCCTGCCTCTGACTCTGTGTCTCCCTCTCTCTCCAAACTTCCCTTGCTCACACTCTGTCTTTCAAAAATAAATAAACACTGAAAAAAATTTGTTTAAAAAGAAAAAGGTTGAAAAGAAAGGCAGTGAGAAGAAGGAGATGATTACAGTGGAAGTTAAGAAGTCAAGAAGTACGAATGAGATATGCGACTGGCCAAAATTGCAAGATTTTATAAGAAGTCTACATCTGCATCTTGTTTGCAGAGGAGGAGGAGAAAAGGGGGGAGGAATCCGTCACTTCAAATGAGATTAGGGAGATGTGTAAAATGTGGGAGACAGTGCAAAGTTTTGTAGAAAAGCACCACCGAATAAGGCTGTAGCAGTGCGAGGGATGAATCTGTTTAGCGACAATGCAAAGTCACATTTCTGCGAAATCCTCAAAAGGCTGCAAAAGCAACTGTCATTGGATAGATTCCTTGTTAAAGTTGCACGTAAAGATTCCACTGAGCCAATAGCAGTGATTCCATTAGTGACAGTGAAAGTCATAATAACCCTCCTCTCTCTTGTCTCCCTCACACCAGCTGTGAAGGTCTTCAAAAGTAAGTGCAGGTTAATTTGATTTTCTTTATATTTTCTATTTTCTTTAATATTTTCTATTATATTACTGTATTGTAATGATTTGTATATGAATATTTTTGGGTTGTAGAATGAAACATCTGAGTTTCCATTTTTTTTAATGAGGAAATTCGCTTTGATATACAAGTGCTTTGGATTACAAGCATGTTTACAGAAGAAATTATGCTCGTAAACCAAGGTTTTACTGTCTACCACAATTTACTTACCCATTCTACTCTTAATGGGTATTTGGAAATGACTTGTTTAGGCTATCACAAACACTGCTGATAAGAACATGCATATGCATTCTTTTGAGGTTCATGTATGTGCTTTTTAGATACGCACCTGGTAGTAAAGCTGCTGGATTGTAATATGCACATACATCCAATTTTAGGAAATGACAAACATTTTCAAAGCCTTCCTAATGATTAATGAAATTGAGCGCCTTTTCATATATTTACTTAACTGTTATGGTATTCTGTAAAGCATCTGGTTAAGTGCCTTGTTGATTTTTTTTTTAATTGGGTTGTCAGATTTTATTTGTAGGAGTTCTTTATATGTGTTGGATATGAGTCTTGTCAGTTTTAAGTATTGCAGATATTTTCTCCTGCTCTATGGCTTTCCCTTTCACTCTCTTCATGGTGTCGATTGAGAAATAGAATTTCTTTATTATTATTTACTCTGATTTGTTAATGTTTTCCTTTATGTGTAATGCTTTATTTTTTTAAGTTTTATTTCTATTGAGACAGAAAGAGAGAAAGAGAGCGTGCAAGCAAGGGATGTGTGGAGAGAGGGAGAAAGATCCCAAGCAGGCTCCACAGTGTCAGCAGAGAGGCCGACTAGGGGCTTGAACTCATGAACCGTGAGATCATGACCTGAGCCAAAGTCAGATGCTTAACTGAGCCACCCAGGTGCACCCCATATTGCTTTTTGTTTTAAGAATCCTTTGCTTATCTTAAGGTCATGAAGATGTATGTCCTCTTATGTTTTCCTTTGGAAGCTTTTTCACATTTAGATCTACAAAAACACCTGGAATTTATTTTGTATATGGTGTTAGGTAAGGATCAAGTTTAATTTTTATCCTTAAGATAGCCAACTGTGCATATATGCATGAGTTTGTTCCTGGTCTTTATACAATTTTATTCTATTTGTCTATCCTCATACCAATCTCACACTGCTTTACTATCTTTTTCGGTAGTATGTCCTGGTACTTAGTAAAATGAGTTCTCTTGCTTTGTTATTTTAAAGATTGTCTTAGCCAGTCTTGTTTCTTCATATTTCTGTATAAATTTAAACACACACACACACACACACACACACTATGCGTGGGATGTTTTGCATTTCATTTGTAATATGAGTTTTTATTTACTTTTTTCAAGCCTCACAATTTTTATTTCTTGAAATATTACATTAGGCAGGATGAAAAATACAATGTTGAATATATTCAGGATGATGGGCATCATTAATGGACATCCCTGTCTCAGTGCTCATCCCTTTGGGGAAAGCTTTCAGTATTTGGCCATTATAGCATCATATTATGCTGGCTTGATGCTTTTTGAAGGTGCTATTAAATCAGGTTAAGGAAGTTCCTTCTTACTTTTCTGTGAAGTTTTTTTTTCAAATAAATAATTGTTGAATTTTATCTAAAGCTTTTGAAGATATGGCTTTTTCCTTTACTCTTTTAAAATGGTAACATTGATTTTCAAATAATAAATCAACCACAACTTCCTGAAATAAACCCAACTTGTCTGTCATGCATTCTCTTCTTTACATATTGTTGAATTCAGTTTGTGTTGAGGAATTTTGTACTTATGTTCACAAATGATTTAGCTAATAGTTGTTGGGTTTTTGCCTCCTAATATTCTTTTCAGATTTTAGTATTGAGATTATGCAGGCCTTATGAGACAAGTATGGATGTGTTCCTTTGGTCTCTACAGAAGTTTGTATAATACCTGTGTTAATTACTCCTTAAATATTGGAAGAATCCACTGGATGAACCATCTGGGCCTAAAGATTTTGTGTGTGTAGGGGGTAGAGGAGTGGATTTCAAAATTTTGGATTGAATTTTGTTTCATTTAGATGGCTATTTAAATATCTACTTCTTTTTGTGCCCATGTTAACAAGTTGCATTTTTCTAGGAACTTACACATTTTGTTCACGCCTTCAAATTTACTGACATAAAGTTGCTCGTAACATTCTCTTATCTGTTGAATGTCTACTTGCTCTACAGTCACAGTGAAAATGTGGTCAAGAAAGTTCCTTTCGGATCAGTCCTCTTTCTTAGCACTTCAACATTGCCTTGCACCACAGGCCCCAGATGCCATGACCCAGGTTAGACCCCAGCCCACACTGGTCTGTCCGCACTGTCTACAGCCAAGCGGGTCACCCCTGTCAGGCCTATTTCCTCTTGTCTGGAGTCTGATACGCCAAAGGCAGCAGCCTTAGTGTCCTAACTTGGTTCTACCCTTCTCCCTGTTCCCTCTGATTTCCGGCAGGGCATTTCTAGAGGCAAATCTTTTTTTTTCCACTTGTCGGTGAGAGCGATAATGATCTCTCAGAAGCCAAGCAATGTGTGTGCTGAATCTACTCCTCCGGATTCTGTCTTTGCTTTATTGTAAGTCTTCACCATTATGATAACATTGGTGGCACAGTGGACTGTGTTTTTATAAAGTCATCTGGCATAGTGTGAGCCCTTGGTTCTGGTAGGAAGAGAGGTGACCTTTAAAATGACCACAAAAGCCATAGAGGATGTTACAAAAATGCATATCTACCTTTCCAGAGGTAGTTCAGTGCTTCCGGTTGTATCAGAGAGAGCTGAAGTTGGCCTATCAAGTTTACCTTTCACATTTAAATAAGAAAAAAAAAAAAAAAAGAACTGGAGGCTAGAGCAGCCAATAAACATGTTTTTACCTTGAGAAGATAATTTGGTACAGAGACAAGACCAAAATAAATCAAGGAAAAAAACAGTCTGTTAACTGGAAACATAAAACATAGTGTCTCAATGGGATTTTTCTTCCACCAATAATAATAATATAATATAATATTAATAATTTAACACCTATGTCCTAAAGGGAGTGGAAGCATTCTAGATTTATATTAAAACATTGTACATATGATGCCTATGTCGTACTCATAAAAGCAAAGAACAGGCAGAGAAAACTTGACATAGGTTTTTCTGTTCTAATGACTCTTCAGGAAGAGATCTTGATGGGGAAAGAATTAGCAAGGGTTTTGAGTTTTGTCTTTGTTCATCCTGAAGATTTTAAAAACATCTTTTTATTAAAGAATAAAAACCGGGGACCCCTTGCTGGGCCATGCCTTTCCACTCAGCAGCAGCAGCCCGCATCAGGGGGGCCTGTGTGGATGTCTTGCCAGCCCTCACAGCCCTAACTCCCGCTTGGTTTTATAATAGGGGCCCCAAGCAAATGGGACAAAAGTGCAAAATGTGGCCCCCAAAGTATGAGAGATTGGTGTGTGTGTGTGTGGAGGGGTATTTGTGTGTTCCGTTCAAGCTCTTCCTCTGCAAGGCTCAGCCTCTCCTCAGCCAGCTGAACCCTAAGTCTCAGGTCTGCCCTGCACTCTGGGCTCAGATGTGCCCCCTGAGGGGGCCGCCAGCAGGCTACTGACCCACCAGCCTGTATTGGTATCTGTATCTGTATTCCCTGAGTGGTCTGCAGCCCCAAGAGCTGCCATTGACTCTAACACTTGTCCTTGGACATTTCTCAGGGGGTATTTTGCAGCCTTTTGTTTTGTTCTGTCTTACTGTTGAGCAGTCTGGGTTGCATAGCAGAGATGAAAGAGCGTGGCATCCTCTTTCTGTTTCTAAGATTTCACTTGGGTCAACAGCTCGCACGCATGTCATGCCCCAAAGGCTCAGGTTTTCTGGGAAATAATGGCTAGGTGAGCAGCCTGCCCTGGGTCTGACTCTCCGGGACAGGCCCCCAGAGGGATCCTACTGCTGTCTGGGCAGCTCTGCCAGCCTGAAGGAGGGGCTCAGGGCAGGGGCAGGGGCAGGAAAGCTTCCTTCTCAGGAAGCAAGTCAGAGGCCAGCAAAAGACAATAAGGAATTGGGGCCCAGGCTGCCTCCACTGGCCAGGGGACCTGGGGGTAGAGAATTTGGGGGAATTTGAGAATCATCCCTGGGTAGCTGTTACCAAATATAATGGAAACAACCTTCTGGATATTTGCACTTCTGGGTATCTCCAGACACATTTAAAATAAATTTTTTAAGATTGTGCCTTTTGTTCAGGCCTATTCAGTGCCAAGTGTAGCCAGGTTTCTGTCTCCCAGAGTTGGCATCATAGTGAAAACAGGGTCAGGTAACAGTCACATTGCAGTTGGCAGTTATACGCTTTCCTTCTGTTGTTATCTCATTTGATCCTTACTCCAACTCCATGAGGTAGGCCAGGCAAATATTACTATTCCCACTGGACACCAAGGCTTGGAAGGTTTAAAAAAACCACCCACATCAGAAAGTGGCCAGTGAGCCCTGGAAGCCTGGTCACCTCCCTTGGTCCTGCCACTGTTGCATTGCGTCCTCTACATCACTTTGGGAGGCAATGAGCTGTTCTCTGTGGCTGAACGCACCTGAAAAAGTGGGTTCCCCTAGAACCTCCCAAGTAATCCTGAGAGTGAGCAAGGTGGCAAGGTGCAAAGTCCTACTGGCATGACGTGAGCGCATGGAAAACCACCAGTCTCACATATATGAATGAACACAACTGAACTGAAATGGGCCTCTGGAGAAATCCTTGAAATCTTTGACCAGTCTGAGTCCTAACTGCAGTAAAATCCATAGGGATGCTATATTTAACATTTTAACACAAATTAACAACATTTTGTTAAATACATCTCAGGGGGAGAGGAAGGTAGTGGTTGAAAAGAGGAAAGGGCAGAATCTGGGGTTCCTGTGGCTCCTGTAGGCCACAGCTGTGGAGGGGGAAGCAACTCTGGCTTCCAGCAGCCCTTAGAGGACACTGTGACCCGGTAGCTGCATGGACTTCAACCTAACGGCCATGTTGACCGTTGAGAATGAGATGCCTGTTGGCCCCGAGGCCATTCTTCAAACAGTCTCTCTCTTTGCCTTTGGTGGCTTCTTCCTCCTCCTCCTCCTCCTCTTCCTCGTCCTCTTCATACCCATCCTCATCATCACTCCGCACATCGTGGGTGTCCTAGAGAAAGAAAGGAATGGGATGTGACTGACAACCTTCCAGAAAGAGGCTTGAGTGATTAAGAAAACCCAAATCCCAAACCCAGAAAGAAAATGCAAATTTCAAAAACCAAACATTCACCAAGGTAGAACATATCATGGGTCACACAATAAATCTCAACAAACTTAAAGAATTGAAATTATGCAAAGTATATTTCAGATTATAATGGAATTAATCTAGAAATCAATACAAAAAATAGGAAAATCTCAAACCAGTTGGAAATTAAACAACACACACTTGACAATGGATCAAAGAGTAAGTCACAATGGATATTAGAAAACATTTTTATTAAAATGAAACTACAGCATATCAAAATTTGTCAAAGGTAGCTAAATAGTGCTTATAAGGAAATTTATAGCATTAAATGTTTATATTAAAAAGACAAGTCTCAAATAATTTGAGCTTCCACCTTAAGAAATTAGAAAAAAGAAGTGCAAAATAAGCCCAAAGCAAGCAAAAGGGAGGAAATAATAAAGAAATCAATGAAACCAAAAACAGAAAAAACAATAGAGAAAAAGCAGTAAACCAAAAGCTGGTTCTTTGAAAAGATCCATAAAATTGATAAATCACTAGCAAAGGAAAAGAGAGAGAAGGCACAACTTGTCAGAAAATAAAAAGAGGATTCAACTATGGATACTACAAATATTATAAAAATAACAGAATACAATGAGCAATATTATGCATATATATTTGACAACTTGGATGAAATGGACTAATTTCTCAAAAACTACAAACTACCAAAATTCACCCAATATGGCATAGGTAAGCTAAAAAAGTCATATAACTATAGAATAAATTAAATTAGTTATAGATCTTCTGGAAACGAATATCATCAGGCCCAGAAGTTTTCACTGGCAAATTCTATGAAACATATAAAGAATAAATAACACCAAAGTTCCACAATATCTTCCATTAAAAAGAAGGAATACTTCCCAATTTATTTTGAGGCTAGAACTACCCACATACCAAAGCCAGAAAAAAGACAGCATAAGAAAAAACAACTACAGACCAATATCTCTAATGAATATACACATAAAAAACCTCAACACAATAGTCCAAATCAAAACCAGCGATGTATAAAAATAATAATACATCACAATGAAGTGGGGTTAGTCCCAGTAATGCAAGCCTGTTTCAATATTTAGAAATCAATGAATGTAATTCAACCTATTAATAATCCAAAGAAGGAAAAATATATATCAGTTGATGAAGAAAAATCATATGACAAAATTCTACATCCACTCATGATCAAAAAAATTCAGCAAAGAAGAAATAGAAGCTAACATCATACTTAATGATGTATGACCGAACACTTTCCTCCTAAGATTAGGAACAAAGCAAGAATATCTACTTTCACCACTCCTATACAACATTGTATTGGCAGTCCTAGTCAATGTAATAAGGTAAGAAAAAGAAACAGAAGTCAAACAGATTGGAAAGAAAGAAGTAAAAGCGTCACTATTTGAAGATGACATGATTATCTATGTAGAAAATCCCAGAGAATCTACTGAAAGCTCCTAAAATTCATAAGTGAGTTTAGCACAAAGTTGCAGGACACAAGGTTAACACACAAAATCACACACACACACACACACACACACACACACACAATCTGGATTTCTATATGTTTTTTAATGTTTATTTTATTGCTTGAGAGAGAGAGAGAGAGAGAGCATGAGCAGGGGAGAGGCAGAGAGGGAGGGAGACCCAGAATCCGAAGCAGGCTCCAGGCTCTATGCTGTCAGTACAGAGCCTGACATGGGGCTCAAACTCACAACTGCGAGATCATGACCTGAGCCGAAGTTGGAAGCTTAACTGACTGAGCCACCAAGGTGCCCTGCATTTCTAAACAATAATGTAGTAGCCTGAAAAATGTCCTCAAAGATATTAAGTACTAATCCCTAAAAACCTGTGACTGTTACCCGATATGGTAAAGTTTTTGCAGATATGATTAAGAATCTTGAGAAGACTGTCCTGGATAATCTAGGAATGCCCTAAGGCCATCCAAAGTGTATAAGAGAGGCAAAGGGAGATTCAACACAGAGAATAGGCAATGTTAAGATGGAGTTAGAGACTGGAGTAATGTGGTTGCAAAAAAGGAATACTGGCAGCCACCAGAAGTTGGAAAAGACAAAGAACAGATTCTCCTACAGCCTCTGGAGGGAACACAGCCCTGCCACACCTTGATTTCAGCTCAAAACTGATTATAGACTTCTGGCCTCCAGAACTGTGAAAGAATAAATTTGCTGTTTTAAGCCATCAAGTTTGCTGTTTCAAGCCATCAAGTTTTGTTACAGCAGCCACAGGAAACTAACATGACTAGCAATGTCTGACTAAAAACTGAAATTTAAATATCTGTAACATTACAAAAGTTTCCAAAAAATAAAATGCTTAGGTACAAATCTAACAAAACACATATAGGATCTGTATGTAAAATCTATAAAACTCTGACGAAAGAAATCAAAGATCTAAATAATTGGAGAGATATACTATGTTCATGGATTGGAAGATTAAACATAGTAAAAATGTTAATTACCCCCAAGTTGATCTACAGATTCCACACAATACCAATTAAAATCTCAGCAAGATTTTTTGTACATACAGACAAGCCAACTCTAAAATTTATATGGAAAAGCAAAGAAACTAGAAGAGCTAAAGCAATTCTGATAAAATTGGAGGACTCAAACTACCCAAATTTGAAACTTACTATAAAGTTATAGTAATCAAAGCTGGGTGGTATTAGCAAAGGGATAAGCACATAGATCAGTGGAACAGAATAGAGAATCTAAAAATAGGCACACATAAATATGGCCAATTGAGTTTTGACAAAGGTGCAAAAGGAATTCAATGGAGAAAGAATAGTGTTTCCAACAATGTTGGAACAATTAGAAATCCATAGGCAAAAAACTAAACTTTAACCTAAGTGTCATATCTTACACAAAAGCCAACCCAAAATGGATCATAGATCTAAATGTAGAATATAAGACTATAAAACTTTTAGAAGAAACCCGTGACCTTAGGTTGGGTGAGGGGTTCCAAGATGTGGAACAACAACAACAACAACAACAACAAACTCCATTGGAAAAAAACAATAATCTGGACTTCATCAAAATGAAGTCCACTATAAAAAACACTATTTAGAGAATAAAAAGACAAGGTGCAAACTAGGAAATAATATTTGCCAACCTCATAGCCGACTTGTATGCATAATAAAGAACTCTCAAAACTCAACAATAAGAAAAAAGCAAACCAACTGAAAAGTGGGCAAAATATGCAAAGAGAAGCATTTCCTTAAAGAGGATACAGGATGTCAAAAAGCATTTGAAAGGATGTTCAACATCATTAACTGTTAGCAAAATGCAAATTAAAACCAGGATGAGATACAACTATAAACCCATTAGAATACCTAAAATTAAAATTACTGACAATACCAAGTGCTGACAAGGACGCAGAGTGACTGGAAGGAACTCTTACACATTGCTGATGGAAATACAAAACGGTACAGGCACTTTGGAAAATAGTTTGACAGTTACTTATAAAGCTAAACATACATTTACTATATATGGCAGCAATCCTATTTCCGAGTATCCACCCTGGAGAAATGAACATTATGTTCACATAAAAACAAATGTTTATAACATCTCTATTCATAACTGCGAATATTGGAAGCAACTCAAATGTTCTTCAATCAGTAAATGGATAAATGGTGGTGCATCTGTACAATGCAATACTACTTACCAATGAAAAAGAAACAAGTGTTGACATTTACAAGAAATTGGGGGAATCTCAGAGGCATTATGCTAAGTGAAAATAAATTAGTTTTAAAAGGATACCTACCATATGATATACTAATATTATTAACATTCTCTTCTTTTTAAAAAATGATTTTTACATTTTTCTTAAAGTTTATTTTGAGAGAGAGAGAGCAAGGGAAGGGGGGAGAGAGAGAGAGAGAGAGAGAGAGAGAGAGAGAGAGAGAGAGAATCCTAAGCAGGCTCCTCACTGACAGTGCGAGTGCACACTGACACTGACACCGGGCTCGAACTCACTAACAGCGAGATCACATTTACATGCTCTTCTTGAAAAGACCACCTATCTGGATGGAGAAGGGATGCCAGGGGCACCATTACGGTGATGGCTACACAAATCTATACCTGTGTATAGAGTCATCAAACTTTATACAGATGGGAAAAAGTCAATTTTCCCAATGGTGTTTAAAAATTAATCGTATTTCTTTTCAGATAGCAAATACTACGGTTTTCCCAATATGCATTTGCTAAGTAAAGTATTACTCATGTAGGCCTTTTGGTTGTCAAGATGCTCTTATTGTCGGGAATTAGGATGGGTTCTATTTTCTTTATGCAGGGACTCTTTCAAGGGCAGTTCTTAATGAAGGGGTATAGGCTCCCCCACCTCTCTCAGGTATTCTCAGAGAAATTCTGGGAGGAAGACTCTCAGAAGAATGACATTGCTACAGATCAGGCTTCATTCCAAAACAGAAAAGATGGTATGGATTATTAGAACAATACTGAGAACTCAGGCTCTGGGCAAGGCCAGGGTTGGCCATGACCCCGCACCCCTCTAAACCAGTTCACAAACATCTCTATTAAACTTAGACTAGAAAAGAAAACAAACAAACAAACAAACAAACATGGGAGCATCTGGGTGGCTCGGTTGATTGAGCATCCAACTTCAGCTCAGGTTGCGATCTCCTGGCTCATGAGTTCGAACCCTTCATCAGGCTCTCTGCTGTCAGCACAGAGCCTACTTCAGATCCTCTATCCCCCTATTTCTCTGCCCCTTCCATGCCCCCTGCCCCCCCCAAAGCGAATAGAAATTTAAAAAAAGAAAAAAAACATGGAAGATGAAGGCTGGTTCCTGACACCCCATTTTTTGAGATGCCATCTATAGCCATATGAGTCACTTTCTCCTTTTGTGACCTCCAGACTAAACCTGACCACCTCTGGGTATATGTAACAGAATACCTCCTCTGTGTACAATCTTCCTGCAAACACGGCTTTTGAAAAAAACCAACATACCCATATTCTGCTGCCTTAATCACAGAAATGTCACATCATGGGCTTTTCTCAGTACGATAGGTTCTTTTCCGCAACACAGAAAGGGTCTTAAAGTAAAAAGGCTCACTGTAAACATGGAGGCATAAACTTGGTGTCTCATCTGTTATGCAATGGAGAAAGGCAACCTTTTTATGATATGCTGGGAGCAGGGATCAGAAGTGCTGTTCCCCTCTGCAGATGGGGTCCTTCAGGGAAGGATCATGCGTGGCTGATGATTGCTTTCATGGACCACGCCCCTTGAGTCTCCTTCTTCAAAAGATTTTTGTAGGGAACAAGGGGAAATTTGAGTCAGAATAAAGAAATAAATTTCTCTCCAGAAAAGCAGACTAGCATCTACTGTCCCATTTCTCCAGGACTTAAGGAGCTACTTCAGCTGAGATATGAACTGGTCCTAGAAGATGCTTCCCATTGCCCCAAGCCACATCTCCAGCCCTCTTACCTCTAGGAAGGGGTCCTGGACCAGTGGAGCCTTCTGGAAATTAATGGCGTCTAATGGTCACAAAGGTTGGGGAGCATCACTGATTTTCAGTAAGCAGTGGCTAGAGATACCATATATCCTACAATGTGCCTGACATCCTAGCATCCTGCCAGACCTCTGTGTAAGTGAAACTGTGTTTCTGTGTTTAATCATCCAAGCCTAGAACCTAATTCCATTTTACATTCAAGCATGGTAATTCTTGTGTGGTTTTAATATACTCTCAATTCTCCAGGAACATAACTATGTACACAATTCAAAGGAAGGCTATACTTTGTTTTGTTCAGGGCTTCATAATTTCAGAAAACCATGTCACAGATGACACAACACTACCGGGGGGAAGTTGAGTCCCAGCACAACATGCCTGCATCAGTCTGTGTTTACAGCTGCCCCATTCATGGTGAGTCTCCACATGAGCAAGCACGGCATCTGTTGACCCCAGGATCCTCTTGAGTGTAGTTTTGCACGTAGGTTACACATGAAATGAATGTTTTATCAGAAATGCCTCTTATTATATCTTTTTCTATTACAGTTGTGGCATTATATTAATTTTGAAATTATGATTATAGGTGAGTTATATTACCTGGGATTTTTTTTTAATTTTGAGAGAGAGAGAGAGAGAGAGAGAGAGAGATTGAGAATCTTAACCAGGCTCCACGCTCAACATGGGGCCCAACGCGGGACTCAATCCTATGACACTGGGACCATGACCTGAGCTGAAATCAAGAGTTGGACGCTCAACCGACTCAGCCACCCAGGCGCCCCCTTAACCTGGGAATTTAATTTCAGGCTAGCGAATGGGATACGGGTCCAGTAGGATTGAGAACCATGGCCCTAGATGATGCATCAAGCTCAGAAAGGATTTTTGGATAGTGAGAGTTTGTTAGATGAATGTACAAGTGGTTGCATGTTATGCAAGCTTACATAATATAAATCGGAAATTATGGGTATTAAAGTATTGCTAAAAGCTCATGTTATATTCAATTTTATCTTGTATATGCCGTCTATAATAAAACCGTAACAGCAGTGGAAACCTCAAAGGGATTTTTTTCCTCTGCTCTAAAAGTCCGCTGTGCTCCACCTATTCATTCCCCCCTCTTCCCCAACCCCTCGTGACCACTGACCTGTCTACTGCCTCACAGATTTGTCTTTTCCAGAATGTCATATAGTTGGAATCATAGAGTATGTAGTCTTTTAAGATTGGCCTCTTTCACTTAGTTATGTGCATTAAGGTTCCTCCATGTCTTTTCATGGCTCAATTGCTCATTTCTTTTTATTGCTAAGGAATATTCCACCGTCGGAGGTACCACAGTTTATGTACACATCCACCTATTGGAGGACGTCTTGGTTGCTTCCGGGTTTTGTCAATTGTGGATAAGGCTGCTATAGACACTCATGCTCTAAATGTCTATGTGCTGAGCACTGGACCAAGCAGCTAGTGTGAACAATAACATTCCCTCCTCACAGTAACCCTAGGACATAGGAGCCAGTCTCTTTACTTTACAAGAGAGGAAACTGAGGCTCAGAGGGATTAAGTAACTTAGAAGGCCACACAGCTAAGAAAGGCAGATCGGATGAAAACCCTACTCTAAGCTTAGAAACTGTGAACTGCAGTGCTCTACAGACCCCTGCTGGAGTTTTATGCACACACACTTGAGACAGAGCACCCAGGAGGCAGACGCTCAGTTCTGTTTGAGGTCAGTTCTCTGCATAAGAAAGCTGCCTCTCCTTTCCTACTGAACAGAGCACCAGCGGTCTCCTTATGCCTCCTCACCCTGTTCTGACTCTGCCCTTGGTACCAGCAGGACTGACTTCGAAGCATAAAATTGGAAATAATGAAAATCACCCCTAATTAATTATTTTTACTCTGTGAGACAAACACTGACATGTTTTGTTCTGTTCTGTTTCATTGCAAAAACGGTGGTTGAGACCTAGGAAACTGGATTACTGATCTGCCACCCACAGTTTGAAAAAAGCTGACTTCGGGTATGCCAGAAAAAAGAGGTTTTTCTAAATAGCCCAAATCAGAGAATATTAAAATGCAAACCATAATGCATGTTCTGCAAAGCACCTTTTCACAACTACAAATCTTTCCCAGCAATTACAACACTTAACAGAAATCAAAAACAAATCAAGCTTGCTCTAGTGGAACAAGGAATTAAATACTTGCTAAAGGTCAAGCCACAGTGTTTTCTGGAACACTACCTGTCTGCTTTGACAGAGTGCCAAGACTCTGCTTACACAGCAGCATTGAGTCTGTCTCTTGGAATCAGCCCATTTCTTTTCCTGCATTGCCTTTCCCTACACTGTTCTCTGCACACTTTTAGTTGTCACTGGGCTAGTAGAACTTGTCTCATGCAAATGTTGGCCTGAAACCCTACCACAAATTATTAAAGGCCCAAGAAAATGCACGCATAAAGAGGACCCAGAACCTTTTGAAGAGTGAACTGGACCTTGGATCAGCAGCCAAAGGGTCACAGCTACTTGGTTCAGTTCTCCCACTTGCCCAAGCGTATGGGCTCACATGCTCACCGTGATCTGCCCACCTGAGCTGCCTCTCAGTGAAGGTCTCAGCAGCCGCCGTTACAGGGAGCACATCACTATCTGATCGCTTTAGATAGCACTCTTTTGAATTGGCAAAGATATCTATATGCAACTGAACTTTTTCCAGAAATGACCTGGGCCCTCTAGAACACGTTATTAACAATATTATTCATTCCACGATTGAAGTGGATGAGTATAATTTTTGCAAAGTCTTTTAAGAATCCCCTTCTCACCTGGTAGCAACCTTTGGTTGCACAAAACGGTGGTGGAAAGAATGAGGGACAGGTTACGTATGTAGCGGAGATCGTGTTACTAGCTCTAATGGGGGCTCTGGAGCCCCCACATCACCAAAAGGCATCAATATTGGCAAATGTCATCTGCCTGGCACTCCAAGAGGGCGGAGAAGATGTGTGTTCAGAGGATGGGCTGAAATCACAGCCACTGTGAAGGGAGACTGGCAGTCAGTTTGGAAGCATCCCATACACTAGAAGAAATAGAAACCTCTGAAATTGGGGGACGCCTGGGTGGCTCAGTCAGTTAAGCGTCCAACTTCAGCTCAGGTCGTGATCTCATGGTTTGTGGGTTTGAGCCCTGTGTCGGGCTCTGTGCTAGCAGCTCAGAGCCTGGAGCCTGCTTTGGATTCTGTGTTTCCCTGTCTCTCTGTTCCTCCCTCCACCCCCAAAGATGAATAAACATTAAAAAGAAAGAAAGAAAGAAAGAAAGAAAGAAAGAAAGAAAGAAAGCTCTGAAATTGGGATAAAAATGGCCTTCCTCAATTAAAGTCATGAAGTCAAAATACCCCTTTGAAGAGTGGGTGCCAGGAATGGGGGCACAGAGCTGAACTGACTTATGTCCAAAGACTCAAGCATCTGATCCCTAAAGTAATGAACACACTTCCAGCTTCTGCTAGTCTCCTTTTCTTTTGGGGAGCTCACAAAAAACTGGCTGACTTTGTAATAGTACATGGTAATTACCTTCGGTTGGTGTCAGATCTCTTGGACACAGAATGCCAGGATCAAGATCACAGCACCAGCTGCCTATAATTCTGAGTGCGAGTCAACATAGTACCTAGCCCTTTATGTCCTGTGGAGGTTGGATCCACATCCCTGAAAACATACCCTGAGATTGGCTTGTCTGTGTACACAGAATGTTTCCTCTTGAATTTCAGAGCCAGACACAAAAGTTGTTTTTTAAACTGCCCCAACTCACCAGTGTAAGCTAGAATATAACCCTTGAACAACATGGGGTTTAGGGGCACTGACCCCTGCACAGTTGAAAATCCACGTATAACTTTTGACTCACCAAAAATTTAACTGCTAGTAGTCTACTGTTAACTGGAAATGTTATCAATAACATGAATAGTTGACTAACACATATTTTCTGTGTTACATGTACTATATACTGTATACTTAAAATGAACTAGAGAAAAGAAAATATTAAGACAATCATAAGGAAGAGAACATACATTCACAGTACAGCACAGTTCAAACCCGTGTCGTACAAAGGCCAAGTGTGCATTCTATTTTCCACTGATGGCTTTTTTCATTTCACTTGGTGCTATCAATGTCTCTAATTTCCTTAAGAAATGAATTCATTTTTCTAAGGCTTATGGGGGCTTTGAAAAATGAGCTTCTAAGAGAAGAAGTCAGTTTTAGGGCTAGGTGGATTCTAGAAAGTGTCTTGTCAAACATGTTCATTTTCCAGGTTAAATAAGAGCTTCAAGACTCCATCGCACCCAGCTGAGCGACACAGCCCCGCAGCAGCCGCATGGTTCTTGATAACAACCATAGATGTCTTTCATATTCTCTGTATTACTTAAAAATTAATTTACAATGTACCAGACTCTGTCATAATCATCCAATTGCGATGGATGTGGAAAATGATTTGGTTTCGTAAATGTAATTTGCTTTGGGGATTAGAACCATTAAAATTAGCGCATTCTCTAAACTGCCATATTTTATGGCCTTTAGAAACAGCTTTAGATTCTATGGCCTGGAAATTCGACAATCTAACAAGGCAAAGATACAAAACGATTTTGGGAAAAAAAAAACCCACTAGGATTTAGGTAAGCATCGTTTAAGAAATAATCATAGAAAGGTGGAGGATTAAGTATATAGTCATAGAAAATGTGTATTAAAATTGAAATGTTCAAGTTTGTTTTAAATATTAGCATCCAACAAAGAATTTCTACACTCCATTAAGAAGGGGGGAAAAACACAATGTGACAGAAAAGTAGACAAAGGATCTGAGCAGGCAATTCACGGAAGAGGCAACATTTGTGACAAATAAACTATACAAAATGCTCACTATTAGTAATCAGGAAGATGAGAATTAAAATGAGATTAAAAAAAATCTCACATTCATCAAACTGGTAAATATTGAAAAGTCCGATAAAAGTGAGTGTTGGTGAGGATGTGGGGTTTGAAAGATAGTTTGACAGCATCCAGTAAAGGTGACGTGGGAATCCTCCCTACAGAGAAACTCTCATTATACATTCCCAAGGAGACAGATATAAGGATGTTTATGGTACAATTGACTGTAAACAGGAGGCTAAACAGAGTGTGGAGTATCTGATTGGTGGAAAACTGTACAGGAGTTAAATGAACTGATCCACAGAGTAACATGTATCAATGTGAATGTCATGGATAAAGAAAACAAGATGCACAATTATATATACTAGATGTAAAGTTTAAAAATAAGAAAGCAATACTCCATATTTTTGACTGTATTCAAGTCTAACAAGCATATGAAAGCATGGGTGGAAGGACACAGCTTCAGTGGTTCTCTTTGCAGGGAGAGAGAGGGGAATACAATCTTTCTTTCTAGTTTCTCTTAGGTGATTCCATCTAGTGTGCAGTAGGCCCTCAGTATCTGTTTGATGGGTGAGTGAATGAACGAATCTAACACCACAGCAGAAACCCCCACCTTGACTCCCAAATTTATACCCCCGTGTGGACCTCTCTCCCTGGCTTCAAACTCAAATGCTCACAGCTAGACAATCTCCTCTCAGCTGCCTAATGGGCTTATCAAATGCTGGTCAACTCATACACCACCTCTTCTCCGGTCTTCCCTATTTCAGCAAATGGCACTTCCATTCATTCAGTTGTTCCAGACAAAAACCTCCAGATCATCCTCAGTCCTGCCCTGTATGGGAGACCTTGTTTCCCAGCCCATCACACTCAGTGGGGCTCTTTGGTACAGACCTCTTCCCTTGTCTTCAGCAATTTCCAAATTGCATCAAATCCCTGTGGCCAGGATCTAGATTCTGCGTTGGCTTGGCCCATGGGCTCAGCAAACTGTAGCACAGCAGTCAGCAGAGCTGTGCCACACAGGTTTGGATCCCCAGAGCCCCCTCCTGACCTAGAGCACTTTGCAGCAGACTCATGACAACCACTTCAGAGAGTTCTTGCGGGACAGGGCCGTTGCCTTGGCTCAGAGGAGCCATGCTGCCATTGTTGCTGAGATTTCTGAATAAGGAAAATTCACAAAGTATCTCACCACTGTCCTTCTCCAGTGGTAGACAAAATACAACTTGTTCTTAGGCAACCCCAATCCACCAGCTCACATTCAAAATGGAATACATAACATTATTATGGCCCATAGCAACTAGAGTATCGTGGGGCTATTCTATACCAGAGTTTCCCAACTGGTGTGCCAGGAAAAGGTTAAAATATGCTGAGACATTGATTCCTTTAGATCTTGGAGCAGCTACCAGAGCCCCAGTCTCCTCATTCTTTGGACGGTAGCGTCGATTTTCCCTAGCATGCTGTGCAAGTATCAGTCTTTCAGTGCCCTGAGGGAAGGAAGATTGGGAAGCGCTGTATGGGGCTGAAAGAAATGTTTCAATAAGTAGCAACCTTGGAAGACTTCCTCCTAAGTACAGTTGCTTGAACTAGAGATGGGAAACTGTGTAGCTCAAACTTGGATGCTGTGATTCCAGGGGAGGGAAAGGTATGTGCGAAGGGCAGGAGGGGAGAATTAGCTGCTTCCAGGACATGAACGGTTCTGCTGCTTAGACCCAACATTCGACAAAGTTAAGAAGAGAAGAAATGACAAGACAGAAATGGTCACTAAGTGAATGAAAAGGAACCAAGAATGACTGCTTGGCATGGTCAACCCTACCACTATTCCCTTCCCAACCCAAACTGTACATGACCATGAAGGAATGGAAAGTTGGTAGTGTTATAAATGTATTCATTTTCACCCAGTTCCAACTGAAAAATAAGCTACAATCTTATTCTCTCCATTCATCAGAACTTTCCCAATGCAGTTGCCTGATTTCAAAAGGAAATGGCTGGCAACCATTTGGAATTATCATTTGAATAATTTTAAACCACCAATATTTACATCTGAAGAAATGCTACCCAGCTAATTACACGGAGCTTGGCTTCTGAAGAACTAGCAAGTTTGGCTGTTCCGGCATAACCTACCTTCCCTCTGTATAGAATGACAATGGTAGGTGGGAAAGCAAGAAATACTTTGGGAACACCACCAACCACAAAGTGGAATCAGCCAAAAGAGAAAGAAGTTCATCCATCTATTCCAGGCACCTCAGCCTAGGCACTCTTGACATTGTGAGCCTGGCAATTCGTGGTGTGGGGACTGTTCTACTCATTTAGGATGGTTAGCAGTAAGTTTCTTTAGTTTCTTTCCACTAGATACAGCTGTGACAATCAGAAATGTCTCCAGAGATTGTCAAATGTCTCTGGAGGGCAAAATCCCCACTGAGAACAACTGGCTCAAAAACTATTTCTTGAGCCCAGTGCATTGTGCAAGGCATCAAGGACATAATAGTCTTTGTTTTCAGATAACTTACACTAGAAGAGCCAAATGCTAAGAGCTCAAACAAATAACAATAAATATAGAACTACACATTTATAAGTGTTACTATGAAGTAGAGTAAACCACCATGTGTAAATTAGGGATCTCACTTAGATGGGGTGACGTCAGGTAGCTGTGCCAGGGAAATGGAACTCGGAGGTTGTAACCTGAAGGGTAAGTAGGAGTGGTCAGGAAAGAGTGGGGTGAAGAACGTTTCAAGAAGAAATAGTATGTGCAAAGGGCCTGAGGTGGGGTAAAATCTTGTCACGTTTGAGGGATCAGAAAGGCCAATGCAGCTGAAGCATAGTGAGAAACTATGGAGCATGTCCTAAGATGAAGTCAGGGAGTGAGCATGGACCGGATTATCAATTTCAAAGATCACGGTCAGGAGGTATATTTTACTTCTAAGTCCAACCAGAAGCCATTGTGCAGCACCATCTGAGATAGCAACGACCAAAACAGACAAGGCGTCTATACTCAGAAAACTCCTGCTCTAATGGGGGGAGCTGGTTGCTATATAACAGCATTCCTGATTGCTGTGTGGAAGGGGCTGGAAGGACTTCGGAGACACCAGAGGTAGAGGCTGTGCAGGCTGTGACTGTAGTCCAGGGGAGCAGTGGCACAGATTGGAGGGTTTGCACTGGAGATGCAGAAGGGGTGTTACTTAAGAAAGATCAGTGCCCAACGGCCCCCCGGTTTGGAAGGGACATTTAGGCTCATCTAATCTAGTTTCTGTTGACACATCCACACTCCTGCTCATACATCTCCAATAACTACAGTAATTGTCCAAAAGGAGTCTGTGTACTTCCTTCAAACATCGGTCAGTTTTTCAAACATTTAAAGACAGTTAAATCCTCTTCAAGCTAAATATTCCAATTTCCTCCCACAGGTCCTCATATGACACAACATCAGAACCCCTCCCCGTGCTGTGTTATCTTAGAGAATATACTCCCATCTGTAGCCATAAATCTGAGTTGTATTAATGTGTGTAACACAACCAGCACCACCCAAGTCATACATGACTTATCACTTTCATATCCACCAAAAAAAAAAAAAAAAGTGGGAGAGGGGGCGTACAAGAAATGTAAATCAAACCCTGATATCTATACTTCTGGCTTTACTGTTTCGTGTAACTTTTTCTTATATTTTAAGATACTGGAATATAAGATCTTTATCAATTAATCATGATTTCCCTGTTAATGAAGGTAACATCTGGCCCTGGCCTGTCTTCCTAAAAACTGATTGCAAGGATTACCAAGCAAAATAAACATTGACAATGAGGAAAAAATATGCTAATGCTAATGAGATAAAATGCTCATTTCAAGTAAATGAATGATCTCTGCCATAGCATTTCCGTATACCTCTGGGAAAGACATCTGCAGCTATGGTTTCAATAAAATTGTAGAGCTGTGTTTTTGAAATGCCTTAAGGAAACTCTGGGCTTGGGAATCTGTGGTTCTACATTAATGTCAAAAGCCCAGGAGGTCATGAATGACTCATAATGTCCCACTGCTTTTTGAATGGCTCCACATCTAAATCCACAGTTGGCAATGAAACAAAGGACAATATAATAAGCATTTTATGCTGTTTTGAAAGCAAACTTTTCACTTCAACTGTATGAAAAGAAAAAGAGGTGCATTCAGTCAAAGAGTTCAATTTTCTGAACTACTACCCAAATACATTCCTTTTTGTTATATTAGTTCTTATGATCCAAAATGACAAGGTCACAGAAAAAAACAATTGGGTTTTTCTTTCTTTTTTTTTTTCCTCAAAGAGGCTGCATTAAATTTAAATTGGATTCTATCAAACCTAGCTACACAGGGACAGTTACTGTTAGTTACCTGGATCTGAATTTTCTAGACCAGGGCTTCTCAAACTTTAATAGGCATATAATCACCCAGAGTTCTTGATGAAGTACATGCTCTCATTCAGAAGTGGGACCTGAGATACTGCATTTCTGAGGGTTTTTTTTTTGTAAGTTTTCACTTATTTATTTTGAGGAAGGAGGAGCAGAGGAGAGAGGGAGAGAGAGAATCCCAAGCAGGCTCCACGATGCCGGCACAGAGCCTGATGCAGGGCTCGATCCCATGAACTGTGAAATGATGACCTGAGCCAAAATCCAGAGTCAGACGCTTAACCAAATGAGCCAGCCAGGTTCCCCTGGTGAAGCTGCATTTCTAACCAGCTCTAGGTGATGCCCAGGCAGAGTCACCACTGTGGTTAGCAGGCTGTTTCTGAGGCCACAGACTCTCCCTAGATTGCTGCCCTCTGTGAAAAGAGGTGCAGCGAGTCACCTAAGGATCTTTCTAGTTTGAAAATTCCATGATTTTAAATAAGTTTTATTTATTTAGTATCTATATATCATGAGTCTTTAAAAAAATTTTTTAAGTGTATTTGTTTACTTTGAGAGAGACAGAAACAGCGTGAGCAGAGGAGGGGCAGAGATAGAGGGAGGGAGAGAGAATCCCAAGCAGGCTCTGCACCATTAGCTCAGAGCCTGACATGGGACTTGAACTCACAAAACCATGAGGTCATGACCTGAACCAAAACTGAGGGTTGGACTTAACTGACTGAGCTACCCAGGCACCCCCTAAGATGAGTCTTTTTAATCCAGAAAGGCAATAAAAAATTACCAATATGTCTCACTTCCTATAATGGATGGCTGTTTACAAATAATTAGTCAATCATCTTATAAAATGAGTCAGGCCTTTAATTCTCCAGAGAAATGTATTACTTAAAGAATTCTGGGTTTCCACAAAGGAAATAATCTCCAAGTGTTTCAATAGTCTGAGTTTTCTTTTGTAAGAATGTTTTAGCATTGAACACCTATGTGACATGAAAGTCTGCTGCTCTTGTTAAAATTTGCAAGATGGGAGTATTTGTTGAGGTCATGTCCACAAACTCCACACATGTGGGGGAGAAATGCAGCTATCTTTGGTTTTTAGAAAGTAGACAATAAATGGAGAGTCATCCATGGACATCTGTCCACCAGTGGAGAAGACACACAGATACACACATACATGGACTTCTCGACTTTCTAGTGGCTCTCAACCTGAGAGGCAGATCAGAATCACTTATATCAGGGGAAGAAGTCAGTCAAAAATTCCAATGTCTAGGGCCCTCTGGGTGGCTTAGTTGGTTAAGCGTCTGACTCTTGGTTTCAGCTCAGGTCATGATATCACAGTTTGTGAGTTCAAGCCCTGCTTCGGGCTCTGTGCAAACAGCATGGAGCCTGCTTGGTTCTCCGTCTCCCTCTCTCTCTCTGCCCTTCCCCACTTGCTCTTTATCTCTCTCAAAAAAATAAGTAAATAAACATTTAAAAACTTCCAATGTCTGGGCCTTGTCTCATAAATCCTGATTTAAATGGTCTGAGTTAGGACCTGGCCATGAGTGTCCTTCTTTAAAGGCTCCACAGGTCATTCTGGTCAGGTGTAGTCAACATAGCTAATGTGTAAAAAGTTCATCTGAAATAAAAAGTGGAAATCCTAGGAGATCTTCTTGTCAGTGTGAGCAGTATACCTCACTCTGTATTTTCCCTAAATATAATCACAATCCTCACCTGATGAAAATATATATCAGGAAAAATAATAAAGACTTTCTTCATGAGACGGTTTATGTAGAATACTCCTGAATTCTTATAACAGACGTCCTAGACAAAAGGTCCTCAGGAACATTTAAGCATCCATCACCAAATGTCCTCTTTTCCATTCTGTTTTTTTTTTAATTTTTTTACATTTATTTATTTTTGATAGACAGAGAGCATAAGTGGGGGAGGGGCAGAGAGAGAAGGAGACACAGAATCCAAAGCAAGCTCCAGGCTCTGAGCTATCAGCACAGAGCCCGATACGGGGCTCGAACTCACAAACTGCAAGATCATGACCTGAGCCAAAATCGAATACTTAACCGACTGAGCCACCTAGGGGCCCCTACTACTTTTCCATTCTTAAGCAAAACATTCAAATGATAAGCTTATTAAGCAAAGTGATGTTTAATAAGAAGGAATATAACTTCCATCACAAATCACCACCATCACCAGACAATCCCCAAATGGAGGAAATGTGACTTGGCCCATGTGAAAAAGACTTAGAGGTTTTAATCAATTTCAAGCTCACTATAAATTAACAATGTAATGTGATTATCAGCAACTCGAAGCAAAACTAGGCTGCATCGATGGAAGTAGAGTTTTCACAAAATGAGACATCAGACCTGCTTTTGTATTAGTTAGACCATGTGTAGAAACTGATGCTCATTTAAAGGAGAATCTGGATAAAATGAAATGAGAGAGGTAGGTGAAAAAGCTCAATAGCATACCTTGGGATGAGGTACAGTTTAAAGAATTGGAGATGTTTAAACATTTTTTTAAGTTTATTTATTTATTTTGAGAGAGAGAAAGTGAGAGGGAGAGAAAGAGAGAGAGTGGAGGAGATGCAGAGAGACGAGAGAGAGAGAGAATCCCAAGCAGGCTCCACACTGTCAGCACAGAGCCTGATGTAGGGCTTGATCTCACGAACCATGAGATCATGACCTGAACCAAAACTGAGAGTCAGACACTTAACTGACTGAGCCACCCAGTGCCCTAAAAGAATTGGAGATGTTCAATCCACAGAAGCAGAGCCACGCGGGTGATAGTAAGGCATATGGTTGATATCTAATGGCTACCATGCAGTTCTGTGCTGCTAAATGCAGCTTCCATACTGAGACATCATCAAGATTACATGTGAGAATGGAGGAAGAAGTCTATTATTAAAAACGTTTTAAGCACCTGTGTGCAAATGATTTACTTGAGGACTTCTGGGCTTGGAGAACAATCGTAGACTGATTCCACATTTCTCCCTCACTTTCCAAAAACAAATACAGCATCAAATGCCTTCAATTTTCCTGGGGAAGAGAGAACACTGTTTGGGTATCTATAAGAAGAAAAATATATATATACAAATTCGAATGAGCTCCCTCAGCCCTCTAACTTGTGCTGGGAACATGGAGAGGGGAAGGTTGGAAGAATGAGCAGAATGGGTGTATTGACCTAGAAGAAGTGCAGACAAAATCACCTCCAGAAAGAGAAAGGGAAAGTATAAATGCACAGGCTGGGACCTGGTAGTTCATAGCCCTTATTAAAGAGAAGGAGCCCCAAAGTGTACCAGACAGGAAGTGTCACTCAGAGAAGCAGAGTTTGTTGGGGAGAATCAGGTATATAAAGAAGATGTGGTACTTGGAGATAAGCAATGAAGGGAAAAAACAAAAAATAAGGATGTCACAGAAGAGAAATAGAAATAAGACAATAGGTTGGGGGGCACCCGGGTGGCTCAGTCAGTTAAGTGTCACACTTTGGCCCAGGTCATGATCTCATGGTTTGTGAGTTTGAGCCTTGCATCACTTCAGATCCCCAGTTCCCCGCTCTCTATACCCCTCCCCAGCTTGTTCTCTCTCTCTCAAAAATAAATAAATACTAAATAATTTAAAAAAAAATTTTTAAAAGACAATAGGTTGGCTTTTATCCTCTATTGCTCACAAACTGAAAACTTCTTGAGTGGAAAAGGAAAGGTAGTGGGTACAGCCAGCATAGTATAATCAAGCATAACAGTATAATCGAGCATAACACCAGGGGCCCCATGAGAACAGATCACACATGAGAACATATCCCACCATCTGTCTCAGATGCAGGAGGAGAGAAGTACAATGGCTATTCTAGAGCTGGGAGCTACAACATCCAATGTGGTAGCCATTTGCCACATGTGTCTTTTGAGCAATTGAGTTGTGGTCAGTCCAAATTGAGATGTGCTGTAAGTGTAAAATCCACACTGGATTTCAAAGACTTAACATGAAAAAAAAAAAAGAATGAAAAAGGTCTCATTCCTAGTTTTTTGTATTGACTGCTGAATCACTGTATTAGCTGTAAATATGATTATAATCCTTCCCCGATTAAGATACACACCAGGCAAAATATACCACAGGCAAAATTGAAATGATAATATTTTGCTTATGTTGTGTTAAATATATTGCTAAAATTAATTTCACCTGTTTCTTATGGTTTTAAATGACACTACTAGAGAACTTAAAATTATATATGTGGCTCACATTATATTTTTATTGGACAGCATTGGCCTAGAGGGAAAGATCAGGAATAAAGAGGAGCTACCTAACAGTTATGCTCATTTGAAAATGAAACAGGCTATCTCAGGAAGTGTATAAACTATTGTTATTTAGAAAATAAAATACTGTGACAACTGCTTCTGGCCAGGATGGAAAAACAGGGAATAGATTATCCTAGCATGTTAAACAACTAGAAAGCTGGATAAAATATAAAAATAGTTTTTAGACACTGTTCAAGAAGTAGCTCAGGACTGTGATTCCTGAGAAAAGGAAAATGGAGGAGGGGAGCCGTTCGCCTGTCCCAGCATACCATCTTACCATTTCTAAGCTGAAGCACAGTGAAGAAACCAAACAGAGCCCCATGGTGCCACTGAGTTGAGGAAATAGAAATTGGAGTTCACCACCAGGCAGGTATTTGTGGGACAGAATTCTGGAGAGAAGGAAGATATGCAGAGAGAGAGCTCCAGAGATCTTTAGTGGAATTCCCTTCAGTCTTTGACTCAGCACTGACCAATGTGTGTATGTCAGGAAACTACCAAAGGCCAGGCAAAGAATCACCAGAAAAAAAGTTGAAAAACAACCCCTGGAGCTCATACTGGGGTGGCAGTTTGTTGTCTGCTCAGCAGCCAGAGTGAAAAGAACCCTTTTTAAATTTTTTTAAAAAATTCTTCTTTCTTTTAATGTTTATTTACTTTTGCGAGAGAGACAGAGACAGAGCGCAAGTGGGAGAGGGGCAGAGAGAGAAAGACACACACACAGAATTGCAGACTCCAGGCTCTAAGCTGTCAGCACAGAGCCTGATGCAGGGCTTGAACCCATGAACCTCGAGCTCATGACCTGAACCTAAGCCAGATGCCTAACTGACTGAGCCACCCACTTGCTCCTTAATGTTTTTTTTATTTTAAAATTTTATTATTATTATTTTTTTATATATAGAGAGGGAGTGTGAATGGAGAAGAGTGTTAGAAACAATTCCAAGCTGGCTCCACACTCAGTGTAGAGCCTGATGAGGGGATTGATCCCATGACTCTGGGATCATGACCTGAGCCAAAATCAAGAGTCAGACACTTAACTGACTGAGCCACCCAGGTGCCCCAAAAAGAACTCTTAGTATATGGACATCAAGGAGAACACTAAGGACTTCACTGTTAATTAATAGCCATCGACCAATGGTTATTCGGTTTCACACTAACAAAGCTTAAAAACAAGCCTTGAAAGCATCAAACTTATGACAACACCTTGACTGCATACAAAAACAAAATACACTAGTTGTACTACATACAAAAATACTATTTAAAGGCATACAACAAAATCCATCATCCAACAATGTAAAATTCAAAATGTCTTACATCTATATTAGTATATGTGCTGCTGAAGTGAGCACTGCCTGGCATCTAATGAAAAATTACCGGGCTTGCACAGAATTTGGAAAATATGGCACATAACCAAGACAAAATTCTATGAATAGAAACAGAACCAAGAATATCAGAGATGATGGAATTATCAAACAAAGATGTTAAAATGGCTTTTATAAATATGCTCCATATATTCAAGAAAGTAGAGAAAAACACAAACATAGTAAGAAAAAGGGAGGATGCAAAAAAGACCAAAATATAATTTATAGAGATGAAAAATATGATATATGAAATTAAAAAACACACTAGATGGGAATAACTGTTGATCAGACACTACAAAAGAAAAACTGAAAGATTGTGAAGACATAGCACTAGTAATTAGTCAAAATGAAGCATAGAAGGGAAATAAAAAGACTGAAAATGAACAAAATATCATTGATTTCTGGGCCAATGAAATGGTCATGCAAGTGCCACAAGAACAGGACAACAGAAGGGATAACAGAAGAAATTTTGAAACATTTGTAGAAATCTAAGTTTGATGAGATCTGGAAACCCACAGGTTCAAGAAGCTCGACAAACTCCAAGCAGAATAAACATTAAAAAAAAAAAATCTTATCAAGATACATCATGATCAAATTGCTGCAAACCAGTGCTAATGAGAACAATTTTAAAGCAGCCCCCCCCGCCCCCGCAACAAAGAGCATATTTGTTTAGAGGAACAAAGATAAAACAGACATCTCATCAGAAAGCATGTGAGGCAGAAGATAATAAAGCAGCTTCTTTAAAGTAGTAAAAAGAAAAAGAAGAAGAAGATAAAGAAAACCCTGGTATCTTAAATCCAGTAAAAATATGAAGAGAGCCAAAAATGGTAAGAATAAAGGGAAATATTAAAAAAGTTAAAATTTTATCATTTTAGAAAATAATTAAATGTTCAAAACAAAAAAATAGCAACATAATATGGCATTTGTAGTAATGTGTAATTAATATTTATATGTAGATGTATATTTTCATATATAAACATATGACATTTATTATATATTATTAAAATGCATGATGACAACAGCACAAAGCACAGGAGTAAATAAATAATGCAATAAAATGAAGCCTTTGAAACTTCTATAAAAAATACCGTGTGCTGGGGGAAGAAAACATGATGCACCTCTACAGAAAGGGAAATGGACATGTGTACCGATAGGTGGTGGTTCTCAAACAGGATGAGAACATCTGGCAACATCTGGAGACATTTCAAGTTGCCACAACTAGGGATGGGATTGCTACCAGCATCTGGCAGGGAGAGGCCAGGGGTGCTGCTAACCACCGTACAGTCCCCAGGATGGCCCCCATGACAAAGAATCATCTGGTTCCAGGGGTCACCAGTGCTACTGTGGAGAAACCCTGAGACAGATGCAGACCTGCCAATTGCAGAGATGCTTCCAGAACACATATCACTCCTGGGGAGGAATGCAAGTGTGAGTGCCAGGACTGCCTGTAGAAAGTGGGAGCTGGGAGGGCCACCTTCTCCAGGGGTGACGGGGCACAAGTGGAGGAGACACGCAGAGCCACCAGACCTGCCACCTCCAGTGCCTGGCACCCGACACATTTCTAAAGACTCTCAGAAAGGCCCGGCCTGACTCCAAACCCCACAGGGCAGTGTCCAGAGGCTCAGCCTCCTGCAGCCTCCCCACCTTCCCTCTCCAGAAACCTGTGAGTGTCCCTTTCTCACCAGACACTTCAGCAAACTGTTTCAGTGCCTCCTGGATGGCCTCCTTGGTGACTGATCTTCCACAGCTCAGAAAGGACTTTTGCATGAGAGAAACAAGTGTCTTGCTAGTGGGGGGTGGGGGACAGGAAGTAACTGGAAATGACTGACTAGGAAACCATGGAATGTTTACTGCAATGGTTATAATCAAAGATTTCTCTGCCCCTTGAAGTTTAGAGAGCCATCTCATTCACGTTGGCATTTTAACCTGTAAAGTAGGTTGGGCAGTTATCACCCCCAATGAGAAAACAGAAGGTAAAATAATAAATAAATGACTTTTCCAAGGCCTCACTTCTACGTGTTTGGAGCCCATGCTCTCCGATGCCTAGTCTGCCTATAGAGGTACACGCAGTCCTCTTCATGGGGACTCCTGTTAGGTTCGGGATGGGGCAGGAAGAGGTGGGAGGCCCTCAGAACCATGGTTCTAAACCCCCAGCCCTGGGGGCTCCAGGAATGTCCTTCTCTGGTATTATCCTTGGTTGAAGAGAGTTGCCTTGTCCGGAGTTAAGCTCCCTCCCCACAGGGCAGCACACATTTAGCGATAGGTTAATGTCAGGGGACAGAGGTCCAGCCTCTTTGCCACAACTGGACATCTCTGGAGGGCTACCCAGCTCTAGGGTTTTCTCTAGGGTTGGCTGAGGCCTCTGCTGTAACAGCACCACCTCTGCTTAGTTCAGCTCCCTTCATCCCCTCATGGGTGTGGAGTCCCACAGCACCCCTGAAATCCCCCTCTATGTGCACACACACACACACACACACACACACGCACGCACGCAACTGAGTCGGGGAAGCAAGAATGGTACAGAATGTAGGCAGTTTTTTTCCATCTCCTCTACACCTTCACTGACCTTTGCCCTTACCTGTTACTCTCTTCTGGACAGCCAGGAGCCCAGGGTCATCCCAGAGCCTGGACTTTCCACACATTCTTCATATCATCTTGCGCCCAGAGAAGTGGGTAAAGGAGATTTCTGAGGGGATGTGCATGTAGATTTAGAGGCTCCTACCAAATCATGACATAAGTAGTCACCCATTATAGCTCCTATAGGATCAGCTCTGACTTTAGCCTGTGACCCCACCATGGCTGGGCCTTGGTGGAATGCTCTAGAGATTTGATTGGTGGTCCCAAATCCAACCATGGAGTGAGAACAACCAACCCCATTCCCTTGAAAGACACGACCATCATCTCCGGAAATTCTAAAAATGTTACAGAAGTGTACATACAAGCCCAAGTCTCTTGGAACAACACTGAGACTGAGGTCTGATTGAAATGAAAGTCTCAGAGCTGGCATGCAAAATGGGCTGTGGGACCACAGGAAGAGTGTGTGTGTCCAGTGATGCTCTCTTTAGGATTTCCAGAGTCCACCGTATGTGGCAAGCAGACACAATTTGCAGAAAACAGCCCCCACTGAGAGTCCAGGGTCCCACGGATGTCACACCTGTTATGCCCCAAACAGAACATAGATAAAGGCATCATGATGCTAAGGCCCATGTGATACATCAAAATGAAAATGTCGTACAAATTAATTTATTTTACCCATTATCTATAAACTGAATGAATCTTCGGGAGTAAGGTTTCTTTTGTGTTACATAAAGCTCTCTTCTGAGACTTATGTGGTGGGGGAGGGATGGGGACCGCAGGGAGGGTGTGACCACAGAGATTTGTGGGATATTAACAGAAACAGTGCACCTCTCCCCCTACCCCTGTTTTTACCAGGCTCTCTGGCCCAAGAGCCCATTAATAGCACTTTCACATCCTGGTGTGAATGTGTAGATTTATTAACAAGCCATAAATTGTTCCTGTCTCCTTGTCTAGGCTGATGGAAACAGAAACTCAAGTTCCAGGGGTGCCTGGTGGTGCAGTCAGTTAAGCATCTGACTCTTGATCTCGGCTCAGGTCATGATCTCGGGGTTTGTGAGTTTGAGCCCTGCGTTGGGCTCTGCGCTGACAGCATGGAGCCTGCTTGGGATTCTCTCTCCCCTTCTCTCTTCCCCTCCTCCACTTGTGCTTTCTCTCTCTCTCTCAAAATAAACACATAAACTAAAAATAAAAAAGAAGAAACTCAAGTCCCATATAAGATATCTCTGTGTGTACATGTGTTAGTGGGCATGTGCATGCGGCTACTTCTCTACTAATTAAATGGAGTATCTGTTCTTCTCAGGAATATATAAAATTCAATTCCATTTTCGTAAAATGGTTTTTAAAATCAGGTATGAAAGCTGTCAGAGCATCTTTTATCTCTTCTTATTTAGATCTTCCCCCGTCCCTCACCTCCTTTTCAACTTCAGCAAGATATGATCAGTGGTTCAAGGAAACATCAGGGGCCATATTTGGGACAGGGAAAGAGAGGCAGGATTTGAGTGCCTACTGCCATCCTAGTGCTCTGGCTATGCCCTGGCATCTGTTCCGAGGCCTCCTAGTCCAGGGCGAAGCAACAGGAATCCTGCTGGAGGCAGGGAGCTGGCAAGAGGCGGGTTTGCTCACAGGCCTCGCAGGATACATTTCCCTTCTGTGATTACCTTAGAGCCATGATGGTTGCCTGTTCTACTCTGATTTCTTTAAACAATTCCACACTTTCAAGTTTCTAAAAACTCAAATTTATGATTGTTTCAAGCCACAGAATCCCCTAATGGGGATAGCCCTAGGGAGATTTTCTAAAGAGCATTCTCTATGAAGAGCAGGAATTCATGGATTACTGGCAAGGAGACAATGACAAGTGAGCAAAGTCATGATAAGACTATGAAGTTTGTAGTAAAAGAATGTAGAGAACAGCATGCTGTGTAACTTCGATTATATAAGGTTTAAGAAAGTTAAAACTAGTCTATGGGGACAGAAATAAGAACAGTGGTTTCTGGGGAGCCTGGGTGGCTCAGTCAGTTGAGTGTCCGACTCTTGATTTCAGCTCAGGTCATGATCCCAGAGTCCTGGGATCGAACTCTGTGTCAGGCTCCGAGCTGAGCACAGAGTCTGCTTGGGATTCTCTCTCTCTCTCTCTCTCTCTCTCTCTCTCTCTCTCTCTCAAAGTAAACAGTGTCTGCCAATGTGGGAATTGGTGATGACCAGAAGTAGGCACTAAGAACGTTATAGGGTCAAGGAAATGTTCTAAATCTTTCTTTTTTATTATTTTTTGACGTTTATTTATTTTTGAAGGAGAGAAAGACAGAGCATGAGTGGGGGAGGAGCAGAGAGAGAGGAAGACACAGAATTCAAGGAGGCTCCAGGCTCTGAGCTGTCAGCCCAGAGCCTCGAACCAGGAGATCATGATCTGAACCAAAGTTGGACGCTCAACCAACTGAGTCACCCAGGCGCCCCAAATGTTCTACATCTTAATAGAGTATTGGCTGCTTGGTCTATACGTTTACTAAAACTCACCAAACAATAAACAAAAAGATAATGAAATTTGTGAGGACTGAGTGTACATCCACTGAATGCACATGCAGGGAAACACATATAAACACACACATATTAAATACATATCACTCATGTTAGGAGGACGTACGTTCACAAACACAGAGCTGCTGCAGAGGCAGGAGAGCACAGCACATGAGCAACATGGGCTGTGAAGTCTCAAGCTTTGCAGGCATGAACCCCAGTCCCGTGTGACCTTGGGTAAGTCATGTAACTTCGTCACTCACCCCCCTCTCTTCCTCTAGGAAACACAGAGCACAGTTTGATGTGCAAGGGAGTGGTACACTGCAGTACAGTGGGAAGGACTTGAGGAGGGGGGTCATGGTGTCCTGGTGGATGCGTAGTGGTCTCTCCCAGTTCTGCAAGTCTATTTCACGGCTCGGCTGAATGTAGTGTGTGGAAGAAGATTCAAATTTGAAATTCCTTAAGCCAAGCAACTTTGCATGGTTATTTTTTACAAGTTTATAAACTCTACTGTTGCTTCTTCAATAGATTGTTGTGGGGTTTTTTGAATGTTTTTTAGTGTTTACTTATTTTTGAGAGAGAGAGAAAGAGAGGGAGCATGTGTGCGCGTGTGCATGCGAGGAGGGGAGGGGAAGATAGAGAAGGAGAGAGAGAGAATCCCGAGCAGGTTTCGTGCTGCCAGTACAGAACCTGATGCAGGGCTTGAACTCGAGAACCATGAGATCATGGCCTGAGCCAAAGTCGGACACTTAACCAACAGAGCCACTCAGGTGCCCCCAATAGATTGGTAAAGTAGTTAATCTATATAAATACTTGGAACTATGGAAATGTAAACTGATAGCATTTTTATAATACGCTATTTTAACTGCCAGCCTTTGTGATATTTTACCTCTTGTCCAGCAAAGGGCAGGTTTTACATCCACTGCTAACTACCACGAAAAGAGACCTAGAGGTTTCCTAGATGTTACAAATTTTGTATTTCTTCCCCAACATGCTGATATCGGAGTGTGTCAAAAAGGATCATCAGAATGTGAGTCCCAAAAGTTGTCTGGCAGAAGACGGCTTAGCAAGGGCTCATGGGAGCCCTTGGACTGACGCCTGACTCAGCTGCGGCATTATCTAAGCGGAAGGGAGGGAGGGCTTGACTGACAGCCAAGTGCCAGGCTACCTGGAAGTCACAGGCTCTCCATGACTTGGCACAAAGAACCTGAGTTAATAGTAATAATGGTAATGACAATGGTAGCTGACATTATCATGTGCTTGCCATGTGCCAGATGCCCTTCTAAGGGCTTTATACTACAAGGCAGGTGTTAATATCACCACCTCCATTTTATAGGTGGAGAAACTCAGGCAATCGATGGAAGTAATATCCCTAAGATCACACAGCCAGCAAATGAGAAAGCAGAGATTTGAATCTACACAGAGCCTGCTTCACAAGGAAGTGATTTGAAACTAAAAAAGTAAATACAAAACATGTTCTTATGTTTTCAGAACGTTCAAGCACAAGTTAAAGGATTCGTGCTGGGTTTTATTCTATTATCTTGATGACTCAAGTTGTTTTATGGACTATTTTTTTACCCCTACAAGTATTTTAAATTAATTTTCTGGTTATTTCAAAGCAACAATAATTAGAAAAGGCAGAGTATTACACGTTAAGAGACCCACGTTCTAGTCTCAGCTTTGCCATAAACTTACTGTGTGACTTTGGTCGAGGCCTCAGTTTCCCCTATTTCTGAGAGAGTTCCTTTCTTTAACTAAAAGAGTTCACCGCACATAAAGTGTCATCTCTGAACTGAAGAGATGCTGCCTGTCCGGAGCAGATGGCTGGGGCAGGTTGCCAGAGGCCAGTTGCCCTGTCCTGGCTGTGACGGCTGCGTGCAATGCTCCTCCCTCTGCATTTTGGCTGTGCACCAGCCTAAGATGTCAGAGAGACATGCTTGAGTTGGCCAGCACCCAGTGTGATATTTAGAAAGAAGAAAATAAAACCAGAAGGATGATCAAATTCTCTGAAGTAATATTAAACGAAAGCATGCCACCCTCCTTCCAATTTCCTCTGAAAGCACTTCTCGTGTTTGCAAAGAGAATGACAAGACGGATGTATCAGCCCGTCATACTTCCCAATGTGATGTGTGGGTTAGTAGTTCCTCACAAACCCCCCCCCAGTTTAGAGGAACCACTTCGGTTCCTCTGTTGTTTTAAGGTCTTCAACAACAGGAGCAAACGGTAGAAGGTTTTCATTCGTCATACACGTGCAGTGACCCTACTATTTAGGGAAAATAAGGTATGGATATTTCCAAAATTGCTATTTTTAGGATGTGTAATCACTTTTGTCTTGCCAGCCTACCAGGCAAATCCGTGGAGGCCATAAAAAGGTTAATAAACAATTTTGTGACTTTCCACGCCCTTGTGGTTTGTTCCCTTGAATGACGTATTCGTTTGCATATTCAAAAATACTCATTAAGGGCCTGGAAGCTTAAAAAGACAAATTCCCAACCTCTGTTATAAGATTTGAAAGACGTTTTAAGAGGCCTGAGAACTTCTGCAATTCCCTTTTTTAAATATCCAAGAATTAGTCACCTTAGTAACAACTGAGTTGTACATTAAATGCTAACTACGTATTAAATAGAGTTGAAAACTGGCTTGTTAGTTGTTCCTCTAAGAATGTCAACTCCCACCTTTATCTGTCTCCTCCCCCTTTGCAATGCAACTGTGCCTTCAAATGGCATTCTTTAAAAGGCACTTTACGGCTTTGGAGGAATAAGCTGATTTCACAGCCAGTTTTGCCACCGCTATGGAAAACAGAGTGTGCATGCAAGCCAGCTGAAGTCATAAGAACTTCAGGGATTAGGGCTGCGGGGGCCTCCACTACTGCTGTCAAAACGCAATTGGAAACAGCTTTTCCAAAGTACAGCATGAGAAATCGGGAATTCCTGTCCACGGCTCCCCAACGCACTGGGTTTTTAATCAGGCCTGGTACAACACATTAGAGGTCAGAAATATGAAAAATTATGCTGAAACCAAACAAGAGTACCTCCTGGTCTCCAAGTTTTGTTCTGCTTGGATCCCTTCCAGGCCTGTAATTATTGTCACTCACCAGCCATTAAGGGAACCGTTTCTGCCTAGGGACGGGCGCTCCAGGAAGGCTTGACTCAGTGGTGGGACAGGCTCAGTTCAGTGGCCTGCCTTCCTTCCAGCCCCTGGATGTGCAAATTGTCTAAATACTCAACTTCTTAACCTTATCTCAGTCCCTTTAACTTTATCAGTCGCTCAGAGGTAAAATAACTTTTGCAGAGGTCAGGAGAAAACTATTTAGAATATTAATAAACTAGAATCTTTGGATGAAAGTTGTTTGTTTGTTTGTTTGTTTGTTTTTTCCTGGGCATTCCTACTTAAGGGAAAGAGTCCACTCTCAAGAAAACAAGTTCAAGTCAGTAATTTATTTAAACAAACAAACACTACTTTCAGAATCTGGTTTGAGATTAATCCAGATGCAATTTCCTATACCTCTGTCTAGATCTAGAAGCTAAGAGATGGTAGAAAACCCAGAGGTCGATTATTGCAATGTCCATTTCATTTGTCAACTCTTCAATAATCTTTGAGGCACATTTACTAAAATAGGAAAACAAATGAATTGAACGCTTGATCTAAATGTGAGCTTATCAGATAAATTGACAGGATACCAGTTACATTACAAGCCACTCCCTCTGATGATACAGTGTCATACTACACATGAACGGTGACACCAAAAATGGGCCCACTGTAACTTCCACCTTGAAAGATCCTTAAATAAAACTCCCTTAAAAGTATGATTTCCAGGGGCACTTGGGTGGCTGAATCTTAAGTGTCTGACTCTTGATTTTGGTTCAGGTCATGATCTCACGGTTTGTGAGATCAAGCCCCACATCTGGCTCTGCATAGACAGCACAGAGCCTGCTTGAGATTTTCTCTCTGCCCCTCTCCTGCTCTCTCTCCCTCAAAATAAATAAATAAATAAACAATTTTTTTTAAAAAGTATGATTTCCAGACAAAGAAGGAACTATGATTTTATTTTATTTATTTATTCTTTTACTTGCCTTAAAGGCTCAAGTCAAATTCTGTCTATTCGATAAAACTTTCCCTGGTTCCCCCCCTGGAGTCAACTAGTTTCTGTCTTCCACAATATAGGTGGTCACTAGTAGGTAAATATTCCCCCCACCCCAGATGCTGGGTTGTTTCCCCAAAGGCAGTAATCATATCTTACTCATTTTTGAAGCCTTCCCCACCTCTGTTCTAGGATTAAATCCCAGAACTGAATTCAAAACAAACAAACAAAAACTTCTATTGTCTAAAATGTATTATTAATTTTTTATTACTTAGAGAAGAAGCTGTTTTCAGAGAAAAAGCATAGCCAAATGAGAGACAATATTTCAGATGTAGGAGAAAGCTCAGAGGGAGAGCATTATGTGCAAATTAAGTGTTCAGTGAAGGTAACCATAAGGCTGTGAAATACTACTCAACTTTCACAATAAAGCTTACCCCAAACCAGACCAGATTTAGACTTATTAGGACATTCTTTAAAATGCAACAACCAAGGGGCACTTGGGTGGCTCAGTTGGTTGAGGGTTTGACTCTTGATTTCTGCTCGGGTCATAGTCCCAATGCCGTGGGATTGAGCCCCACATCGGGCTCTGTGCGGAGTGTGGAGCCTGCTTGGGATTCTTTCTCCCTCTCTCTCCCTCTGCCCCTCTCCCCTGTTCATGCTTGTGCTCTCTCAAATAAATAAAAATAAAAATAAATTAAGAAGCAGCAATCAATATTTGGATAAAAGTTTTATAAAAATTACTTGTCTTCTAATAAAAGCAATTTTTTAAAAGCACCTTAGAGACCTACTTAATGGAAAAGATAGTTACCTTTTAGATACATTTTAATCAATAATGATCAAATCAAGAAAATATAAAGAATTCTGGTTAACTATTAATTAATTAGAAAGTTCCACCACCTGGGCCTCACCTTCAATCTAGCAATGAAATCCACTCGTTAAGAACAGTAAGACTCAGACAGCCCTTACCTTCATGAATATACATCTTTTGAGCATCTTCAGGATGAAGTAACACCAGTAGAGGTGAAGGGCTTGCAGGACCATGAGCTGGAGGTTGAGGAAGATGTATGAAAAGAAAGGCTCAAGGTAGTGCAGAGGAAGGATCAGCGTGCAATATAAAATCCTAAAAAAAACCAGAGAGGAGTATTTCGTTAAAAAGCACTTGTGAATTTTCAGTGAGAAAACAAATACTTTTTCTCCCAAGGCATACAACATTTAATTCATTTCTAACCACGTCCAGGAAATCCTCAAGGGAAAACAGTATACTAACATTACCTTTTATATCACTGGCGAGCCACACACACAAAAATACAGTCTGCCTCTTGGGAGAAAAGTTAAAGCAAATGGAATTTTTACTGTCACACTGCCTCCACTCCGAAGTTTCTGTACCTGGGTTTCCTCTTTGCAAACAGAAGAGTATACAGAACCCTACTAGGCTTCCCGGGGTTTGTAGAACAAATAGGATAATGCATGTTTACATGGAGTTATAATTGCCTTATAACACAATCTCATTTATTTGACAGCAAAGGTGAATGGGGGATTTTATGCAAGTAAATTTTCCAATAAGAGAGGCTTTTAAAGAAGCAATGATTCTATTACTTCCACTTTCTGAAGTGAACTGCATACTTTATTGATTTCATGAACAGACTCCCGGACATCATTGGAACTGCCCTTGATGACCCAGAATGCACAGTGCCTTCAGATATAACTACAGTGTGAAGGGCTACCTGTTTCCTTCCCAAACTTCATACACTACCATGATCTTAGAGTTTCTGGATAGGTTGACTTGTAAGTATATTATTCTAATTATAAAAATAATCTAAGGGCATCTGGGTGGTTCAGTTAGTTAAACATCTGACTTCGGCTCAGGTCATGATCTCATGGTTCGTGAGTTCAAGCCCTGCATCAGGCTCTCTGCTTTCAGCACAGAGCCAGCTTCAGATCCTCTGCTCCCCCCCTCTCGGCCCCTCCCCCACTTGTTCTCTCTCTCCCTCTCTCTTGGTCTCTTTCTCTCTCTCTCTCAAAACAAATAAATTTTAAAAAATCTATTCATGAGGCATCTAGTTGGCTCAGCCAGTTAGGTATGCAACTCCTGATTTCGGCTCAGGTCATGAACTTGAAGTTCATGAGTTCAAGACCCAGGTCAGGCTCTGGACTGACAGCTCAGAGCCTGGAGCCTGCTTCGGATTCTGTGTCTCCCTCTCTCTCTGTCCCTCCTCCTGATTTTCCTCTGTCTCTCTCAAAAACAAACAAACAAAAAAACAAATAAAAAAAAAGTAATTAAATGAACTCTAAACTCTGTATAACAAAGATAATAGCCATTTATCCATTTTATGTATGCCAATCATTTTTAGACACTTAGGAATTATAGAAAAATATAAAGAGGTTAAGTAAAAGTCACCTAAAATCTCACAACTCACAGGTAACCCAGTACATTTTGGTAAACGTAACTGAAGTCATTGCTCCTAAAAATACATTCTTTAAGTCTTTAAGTCTTTTTTCCCCTTCCTCATCATCACATAATTTTATATAACAGAAACACACTTTGCATGTGATTTTTAAATTTTTTTTTTAATGTTTATTTATTTTTGAGACAGAGACAAAGCATGAACGGGGGAGGGTCAGAGAGAGAGGGAGACACAGAATCCGAAGCGGGCTCCAGGCTCTGAGCTGTCAGCCCAGAGCCCAACGCGGGCTCGAACTCACGAACCGTGAGATCGTGACCTGAGCCGAAGTCAGACGCTTAACCAACTGAACCACTCAGGTACCCCTTAAATGTTTATTTAAAGAAAAAAATGCCCCTTTCTGCCCCAAAGTCATGGCCATGAAATTATCTCAACCTCCAGGGACCCTTGAATGGCCAAACCTCCAATCAGGCCAATATCCTTTTTTTTGTTCAAAGACTTCTCAGATGCAACAGAATGGTCCAAACAAAAATCACATTTCCTAAGGCAGTTTTGACATTCTCCACATTTTTTATGGAAACGTAAGTGAAAATAGATATTCAGGATTCCTGTTTTGGAAGAAGGACTGGCATTCACGGAAGCCTTATTTTTTTTTAAAGATATTTTTTTGAAGTTTATTTATTTTTGACAGAGAGAGAGAGAGAGAGAGAGAGAGAGAGCATGAGCGGGGGAGGAGCAGAGAGAGAGGGAGACACAGAATCCGAAGCAGGCTCCAGGCTCTGAGCTGTCAGCACAGAGCCCGACGCGGGGCTCAAACCCACAAACCGCGAGATCATGACCTGAGCCAAAGTAGGACGCGTAACCGACTGAGCCACCCAGCCGCCCCTGCATGTGATTTTGTATCCTGCTTTTATGACTAAATAATATGATACAGGGAGATTTCCGTGTCAATGACTCTATCTATATATCAGGGATCAGCAAACATTTTTGTAAAAGGACGGATAATAAATAATTTAGGCCTCTGGGCCATTTGGTTACGGTTACTACTCAACTCTGCCACTGTAGTGTGAAAGCAGCCGTAGAGATACATCAACTAGTGGGTGTGGCTGTGGGCCAATAAAACTTTATTAACAAAAATAGTCAGTGGGCTGGATTTGGCCTGTGAGCCAGAGTTTCCCAACCCCTACTATATGCCATCCTCTAAACAGCTGCACAGAAATCTATTTACAGATATCATAATTTATCTAGTCCCTTATTGATAGCTATTTGTTTCCAAAGTTTCATTACATTATAGAGAATACTGTAAGAATTACTTGTAAAGATATTTTGATAGAACCGTTTGATTATTAGAATGGCTAAAATCCTTAATCAGAAAGTATACTCATTTTACATTTTAGAATATGTTACAGGACTGCTTTCAGCAAGACCATACCAGTTTATAGTCTTGCATTCAATGTATGAGGGCACCTGCTTCCTTAGATCTTGAGCAACATTGTACTCTGTCAGCCTCTACCTAAAAGAACATCACATTGTTTATAGTTACATTTGTATTTCTTGTGAAATGAATATACGTGTGTGTGTGTGTGTGTGTATATATTTATATATTTTATTTGGTTACTTTGATTTATACATTGGTGAGCTGCTTCTTCATGGTATCTGTCCATTTTTCTATTGGGGTGTTTACTTTTTCTGTTGACTCATAAATGTTCTTTACATATCAAGCACAACATTATTTTTAAAATCATATTAAATATCATCACATAGTCTCATTCTTTCAACCTTGTTTATTTTTTGGGGGGGCGGGGTGGCAAATCAGCTTCTAAAATATTTTTGTAACCAAATTTATCAATTTTTGCCTTTATAGGTAGCCTCCGTGTTACACTTTAAAAGGCCTTTCTCACCTCCATCATTATAAACTATATTTTCCCGTATGTTCTTTTTTTTTTTTTTAATTTTTAATGTTTATTTTTGAGACAGAGACAGAGCATAAGTGGGGGAGGGACAGAGAGAGAGGGAGACACAGAATCCGAAGCAGGCTCCAGGCTCTAAGCTGTTAGCACAGAGCCCAACGTGGGGCTTGAACTCACAGACTGGGAGCTCATGACCTGAGCTGAAGTCGGACACTTAACTGACTGAGCCACCCAGGCACCCCTCCTATATGTTCTTAACATAACCAGCTCTACCACTTAAAATCCTGGTTCTATGTAACCTTGATCCACTTCTCTGTGCATTTTCTCAATTGTAAAATGGAAGCAATGATTATCTACTTTATTCATTCAATAAATATTTATTGAGCACCTACCAAAGTGCTACTTGGCACTTCATAGGAGCCAGGAATGTTGCAATGAATAAAACAGACCCAAATCCCTGAAGTGCTAAGGCTCACATTCTGGGGCCTGTATTCACAGGGATTTCAGGAAAGAATGTACAGAAAGCCTCTTTGTCATTCTGGTTTGCTGGATCTTTGGGGAATTGTGTGCCTTTTTCTGTACTCTCTCAGCCTAGAATGTCCTCACCTGTTCCCTTTTATTTTTTTAATTTTTTAAAATGTTTTATTTGTTTTTGAGACAGAGAGAGACAGAAAGAGAGAGAGAGAGAGAGAGAGAGAGAGAGAGAGAGAGAGAGACACAGAATCTGAAACAGGCTCCAGGCTCCAAGCTGTCAGCACAGAGCTTGACTCGGGGTTCGAATGGTGACCTGAGCCGAATCATGACCTGAGCCGAAGTCAGATTCTTAACTGACTGAACCACCCAGGCGCCCCGCCCTTCCCATCTTCAGCTAAAACTCTTTTCACCCATCAAAGCAAGCACGGGAGCCTCTGTAACAAGTCTCGGTGCTGTTCTGATCACCTCTGAATGTATAGTATTTCTCTAGGCTCCCCCACTACCTCCTCCTTTAGAGCGTTTGGCCTGATTCATTCAACCTGCCTTGTACTAATAGATGCTTGTACGTCTTCATCTCTGTACCCTCCCTTCACCTGTTCCAGGGGCTTGCTCCTTACTAGGTCCCCGATAGGGATTTGTCAGTATCAAAAACAGTAAAGGAAACTACTCAAAAGCATCCACTTTACAGATTCTACCAGGGAATGTGAATAATGCAGTTACTCATTGTGATCCATGCAAAGGAAAGAAAAAGGGTTCTGACTGACCTGCGATTTCCCTATTTCTCTATTCTTAAAGGGAAGACACAGAAAAGAAGGTTCTGGTTGGAAGGAACCACATGTACAGGGCCCTCGGGTGGGAGGCATCATGGAAAAGTCAAGGGCTAAAACAAGACCGGTGCAGCTTAAGGGAGAGGACCGTTAGAGGGGGGCGGTGTGAGATGCCAGTGGAGAGGTGAATGGAGCCATCTCATGTTGGCCTTGCATGTCATGGCATCAGGAAGCTTTGCTGGATGTAGAAAGGGGAGTGATACGCTAGGACTAAACTCAGCAGAGCAGGATTCCCGGGCTGAGGCCATTCCGGGGCTGTTTTCTTGCCTCATAACCTGAGCACATGTCACTGAGCTTCCTGGTCCTGGGACAGGGTGGAAGTCACCCCCTACCCCTGTGACAGGGAGGCTCCAGGGGGACACACGGCCAGCTTTGCAAACTGTGGAGTCCTAGAAATGGAGGAGACTACCATTAAAATGCAAATGCCTTCTGAGAGAGCTGCAGAGAGGAGAGAGACAAGGCGTGGGCTCTGGAACCTGGTAGATTAGGATCATGTCTCTCCTGCTGTCTTCAGCGAGTTACAGAACTGCTCTGGGCATGGTTTCTTCTGTCAGATCAAAACAACACCACTCCCCTCATCAGACTGTCAGACTGTTGTGAGGGTTAGAGGAGTTGACAAATGGGAAGAGCTTAGCATACAGGAAGCACTCGAAAAATGGTAGCTGGGACTATTACTGTCACTACTGTTGTGAGGATGACTGCTTTTCCACCCACCCGTTCCCACTACAGGTGGCTTATGGGGTGGGAGGGGAGTGCAGCTCCCTGGGCTGGAGTTTCTGTTTAGGGAGAGGAGGGGGGAGCCACTCAGGAGAGGGAGAGGAGCTCCAGAGGAGTGGGGACCCTGTGCTGTCAGAACATTCTCTGCGGGAGGACAGAGGGGACAGAAGTGGAGAGGAGCTCCAAAGGGGGTGGCCACTGTGGCCCCAGGAACAGCAGGTTTGGGGGCTGTGGTTACATTTTCAGGACCTCCTTCTGTTGGTCTCAGTGTGCTCACTAAGGATGGTCCAGTCTCTCAATCCCAATTTCTTCTCCTCCTTTGCTAAAAGAAGAATGGGAGGAAGGGCAAAATAAACACTTTGTCCTCCTCAGTTTTGTCCCAAACGCATGTGTGTCATGTGTGCTGGCACATGAATGAGCACGCCAACACCTGTTTACCTTCCGGGCTACATGGAATTTCTCACTTCACAGGGGATGCCCCGAGACCGCTGCGCTCCTCGATTCCTGGAGCCACTTTGTTCCGTCCACCGCCTTTAATCTGTCCAAACGGTGGCAGGAGTACCACGCCCCAGGATTGCGAACCTTGGCTTTTCCCCGCTTTGGTTCTGCTTCCCTTCTCCACTCTACGGCAATCAGTGCAGCTTTGGTGGCTTGAAAAGATCACATTGCTGGCATAAATAGTAGCTGGTTTTGCTGGGCTAGATAAGGCAGCCACCACAAGTTGTATTTTCCTAATGCACAGAAAGGTCTTCTGCTAATCATGGGGGTGAGCCCTAAGCATTTTCAGGATAACAAATACTGGTTCTACTGGTGAGTAATTGCCTACCTTATATTTCAGGGATGTCTTGTATTTCAAAGTGACTGCGTAGTTGAAGAAAACTTAATAAATACTTAGGGAAGGCAAATTATGCCTGCTTTTAGCTGTCCAGTTTAGTCATTTAATTTGAAACATATCTGTTCTCAGTTTCAACTGTCCTGTTTCTTGTCTTGGTTCTTTCATAACTAGCTGTGTGAGCCCAGAAATATCTTAACCCCTCACCTGGAAAATAAATCGGGGGTCTAAATGCTTCAATGATGTTGATGACACAAGGCACGGGAAGGGTGAGGAACTGTCCCTGGGGGAATGACAACTGAAGGCAAAATGTGATCCTGGGCCAGATCCAGGAGGAGGGAACAAAGCAATAAAGGCATTATTGGATCAATGGACAAAACTGAAACACCGATGGTAGATTGCTACATTTCCTGAAATCGACAACTATTCCTGTGATTCTGTAAAAGGATCTCCCTGTTCTTAGGAAATCCGCACTGAAGAACGAAAGAATAAAGGGACATGATGCTTGCAACTTTCAAATGATTTAGAAAAAATATATATGCACACACGTGCTTGTGTGTGTGTGCGTGTGTGTGTGTGTGTGTGTGTGCGCGCGCGCTTAGAGTGATGGGGCAGTAGGGAGAGAGAAGGGAGGAGAAAGCAAATAGGACACAATACTTACTAGTAAATCTGGGTGAATACAGTGAAGCTCTTTGTAACATACTTGAAATTATCCTGTAAGCCTGGAATTATTTCCAAATATATAAATGACCAAATTCTGTAAAAGGCCCCTTTTCTAAAATACCATGATTTGAAGAAGGGTGAGTGCTGTGGTTGTCCTTTATGAACTTATGAACAGCAGAAGTGCCAAGCATGTGGGGTGCGAGGGAAGGAGCTCCAGTGAGGGTACCCTGTCGAATGAGACACTGAACAAACACAGGCAGTGAAATTCACGGTCTCCCTCATAAAGTATGTAACTGGAAAGTCTAGTTTCGAGATACTCATCTGCAGCGAAGGCTCAAGGGAGTGGCCCCAGCTTCAGCAGAGCCACTCTTGCATTGCACAGGTCCCTCCTTTCCTCTGGTGGCTATGCGAAGGGCACTGTACCTTCCCATGAGGGCATGGCACCATGGCACAATTGGACCCATGCTCTGCCATTATCATTCAGAACAGAGGCTCCAGAGGTACCCAGGGACACATGGGTAGCTTAAACGGTTAAGTGCCAGACTTGGGCTCGGGTCATGATCTCACAGTCAGTGAGTTCGAGCCCCGCGTGGGACTCTGTGCTGACAGCTCAGAGCCTGGAGCCTGCTTGGGATTCTGTGCCTCCCTCTCTCTCTGCCCCTCTCCTGCTTGCGCTCTCTCTCTCTCTCAAAAATAAATTAACATTAAAAAAAAAAAGAACAGAGGCTCCAGGCCTTATGACAATGGGAAAGGTCCACTGTGTCCTTATTCTTGTTTCCCTCCGATGAGTGTCTGCTAAATGCACTGCTCTACGCTTTTAGCTTTGTCTTGTCTTTTTTAAAACTGTCCTCTTTCTGATAGCCATTCCGAGTATTTATATCGTCACATCATTCACAGAATTCCCTTTCACATGAGGCTTCCCAGAGTACCATTTTTCTATGCCAGTGAGAGCCAGATCACCAAAAGCTGCAGGCTGAAGCCCAGTGAGCCAGTGATAGGGAATATAAAGTTACCACAGCATGTGGACCCTTAGAGGTCAGGAAGTTACTTATTTGAATATTACTCACTGTTGGAAATTTTTTTTTTGAACATCCAGTAGACAGATCACATAATATAATGGTCTTCACATATATAGATGAGGTAGTTGATACAAAGATCTCTTCTACCACCGTCGTGACCTCCTGCACAGTAGGAACTGTGTCTTGTGAGTTCCAGAAATGGAGAAGTGCAGTGAGCCAGCACCACCACCTGTAAACTTCAGCTGAGACAGAGAGCTCCTTTCCTTCAGCTGGAACAGCCTGGACTAAATTGTTATCTGTTCTTGTTGTTTATGGAGGAAATTTTCGAGAGTCAGGGAAGTTGTTTACCTGAACTTAGGAAGGGCTTTCTAGCCTAATGATTCCCTGGAAGTGTTCGGATACTGTTCCAATACATAGGTACATCCAATAATTCAACAGTTTAGAAGTCATTATTTTAAAACAACAGTTGGTAATAAAGTGTAAAAAACATAAGCCTGAGATTTAAATGGCTTTGAATAAAAATGCAAACAAATGAGGTAAGTAGGCAGTTAGATTAAAGTAATTTGACCAAGGCCAGTTGGAATTCCTGCCTAATGTTGAGAGGAACAGTATTTTTATTTTTTTATTTTTATTTTTTTATTTAAAAAAATTTTTTTTTAACGTTTATTTATTTTTGAGACAGAGCATGAACGGGGGAGGGTCAGAGAGAGGGAGACACAGAATCCGAAACAGGCTCCAGGCTCCGAGCTGTCAGCACAGAGCCCGACGCGGGGCTCAAACTCACGGACTGTGAGATCGTGACCTGAGCTGAAGTCGGCCGCTCAACGGACTGAGCCACCCAGGCGCCCCAAGAGGAACAGTATTTTAAAAAAGAATGTAATTACTTCTTGCTGACACTGATTGAGTGAGAACTGGCTAAGTAAGATTCCGGAAAAAAGGAGGAGAGAAGAGAAGGCACAGTTGTACTAATACAAAGAGAAAGCGATCAGACAACAGCAAATATGCTTGAGGCTGGGGAAAATGTAGGGAAAGTGAAAGAAAGGGAAAGACATGTGTAATGGACAAGCTCTAGTTCTTTCTCTCAAAGTTTCTGGATACATTTCAGAGGGGTCAGCTTTCTCCCCACTCAGCCCTTCATCTTACCACAAAAGGTGCAACAAAAACAGTTGGTAGGAACAGAGCAACTGATGGCCAGCTGCCTCCCACGGCACCTCAAAAATGTCTGAATCTGGAAATAGGTCGATCATCTGCACATTGTTTGGTCCGTAGTAAATTCCACCCCCCCCAAAACTGAACTAATAAAATATCCTTGAAAAATTAATCTACAGTTACACATTTTAGACAGATGCTTGGAGTCAGGCTAACAACAAGGAACTGACTTTTCCTCTTTGGCACCGCAAGATGATTGTATAACACGTTCAAGCTGATGGGAACACTATTTAAGCTAGAGTAACACACTGCAACTGATTCTTTCAAAAACCATCAAGAACCAATCACCCAAACTTCCAATAGCTTGGTGAAGTTTTCCTCAACCTTCCAATGAGGACCAGTCAACGTCAGCGCAGAAAAATTTTTACCAGCAAAACGATTTTTACAGTCAAGTCTGTTAATACTGGTTTATTTGCAATCCAACTCCCTGAAGACAGCAAACCGTGGTATTGGCTGCCCTCTGCAGTGGGCTGGTGAAGTCAGCGAAGTATCAAGATCAAGAAAATGCCAAATACATGCAACTAATTCTCCTTGAAATGCAGAAATGCTGGCAAGGGAATGACTTAAATCTACGATTTTTAAAGACGAGGGTATGTGGGAAAGTTAACACACCACCTCCACAATCCCTCAACCCCAGCATGATGTTTGGTTGTTTTCTGGGCAAGAGTAAGCTTGCTTGTTGATTTAAGACATCATGGGAATGTCTGAGGTTAATGTCCTTCATTGCTAAATCAAAAGCCAACCACAGCAGCAACACTTAGAAGCTTCTCAGAGAGTTCCCTGCACCGAGAGCTTCCACGGTGTATGCTTTTTAAAATATGCCCACAAATTCTTTGAAACTACTCCTGTGGATAAATGGAGTCTAATTTTCCTTCCCTCAAATATGAGCTGGGCTTAGTCACCTGGATCCAATGAAGAACAAGAGGTTGGACGTGGCATGATGGTACTTCTGCAGGTGGGTTATAAAAGGACACACAGCATCTGCCTAGCTCTCTTATGAGCTGCTCACCATTGAAATCGGCTGCCATGCTATGGGGAGGTCAGGCCAATGGAGGGTACGCCAGCTGACAGGCCTACCCGAGGTCCCAACTAGCCATCAGCATCAACCAGTTGATCCTATGCGTGTTATCTCAACCATGTGGAGTGTGGAAGTCTTTAAGAAGAGTCCAATTCTGGCCACATCTGACTGTAACCACATGAAGAGACTCTAAATGAAAACCACCTAGCTGAGGTTGGTCAACTCCCAAACCCGTAAGTCATAATAATAATAATCAATAAGTGTTGTTTTTTTAAAAGAGAGGTCTGCAAACTGAGGCCTGGTGGTAAAATCTGGCCTGCAACCTGTTTTTCTACAGCCTGTGAGATCATGTGGGTTTGGTACATTTTTAAAGGGGTGTAAAAGAAACAAAACAAAGCAAAGAATAATATGTGACAGAGACCATATGTAGCCCTTAAATCCTAAAATAGTTATTCTACGGCCCTTTACCAAAAAAGCTCCTTAAACACTGTCTTAAGCCACTAAGTGTACAGATGGTTTATTATGTAGCAACAGATAACTGGAACGCATGGTGTCTTTGGAACATAATAAGAGGAATCGATGGACAAATGCTGGATTTATAGCATCATAAAATTCACACTGAAAAGCCGTAAGTCAACAGTTACCTGAAAGTCAATACTTATCCTATCAATAATTGCTATCATACAATATTATAATTTCATAAACACACTTGCTCAACCAAAGCAAAAGTGAGGATAATGTGATTCTTCAACCAAGGAGAGTATTTCAAAGATGGATCTCACATTTGATTCTAGGTGAAACTTCTAGATGAATCATCTAGATGATTCTAGATGAAACTTCAAATTCTTGGAGAATTATTAATAACTTCAGCAAACATAGCTGGCATTTGCTGAGTCCTTACTATGTTTCAGATGTCATTCTGAACTATTTTATATGTATTATTTTATTTAAGCCTTGTGACAACACTTACATTTTACATATGAGAAAACTGAGGCACAAGGAAATATCTAATATGTCCAAGATTACACAGGTAGTAAGTGTGGGGCCAGAATTTGAATCCACGCCCAACTTGCATCCATGAACTTAACTACCATACTCTGCTGCTCCTCTCCAGAAAATGTCTAAGTGAGATATTGGTCTATGTTTAAAGCTGTAGCTGGTTTCCATAGGGAGGGCAGCATCCCTTGACCTCTCTGACTAGACTTCCCTGGGGTCTAGTCAAGGATGCTGTGCACCTACTAGGAACCAGGCCTGGAAGTGGGTCTCCATCCCCTTCCCCTGCAACCCAGGATCTTCAATGACATTAACTTTTCTGCTGAGAGGATCTGAAACTCCTAGTCCGGCCCCAAACTATGGCTGGTTATAAGTTCTTTCTTCCAAACCATCAAAGACTTCCTCACATTTGTCCTCTGGTTTCTGTCAATCAACACGTGGAAAATTATGCTTGTCAAAGGGATGACTGTCAGGGGAGACACTATATAAGTTCTTCAATCCTTGCCCTTGACTAAATAAAATCAACAGGCTGATCGAGAGCCGATCAATATTGAAAAGATATCCAGAACTTTGTTAGGGCCAGTGATCATGGAGAATGAAATCAGTATCACTTTCTTCATCTGTGAAGTAGGACTGGTAATACCTATCTTTATGATTTGTTGTATAGACTAGAGCCAAATTATACAAAGGGCCTAATCCAGTGTCTGGCATTCAATTAATGGTGACCACAATTACTGTTATTTTTAACATAGAACATGCCTCTCTTTCAAAGAGCTGCTGATTGGCCAATGATATTTCACTGAATAACTGGAAAAGCTGTTAATCACAAAGATCCACATTCACAAAACGAGACATAGAGTCAGAGCTGCTGCTTACCCATTGGGTTACACATTTCCCACCTCCCTTTGTAATAACCCTTTTCCACGCTGGAAGGTGTTGTTTTAATTATTTATAAAAATGGCCCCTTCACATTAGTGTTTCCAACTGAACTTGGCACAAACAACTGGACATCAGTGTAAGGAGGAGAGGGCAACACTCTGACTTTGACAACATGCCAAGGCCACCTCAGCACAGTGACCAAAGTCATGGTACAGCACCTTGTCTACTCACCAGAAGGGAAAGACAACGAGGCGGCTGATGAAAAATATGGCGGAGAAGATGAAAAACAGCACGTTACAAGTTTGCTTCCATCCAGCATAAGAAAACATCTTCGCAGACTGAAAACAAAAGAAAGCAATTGCGTTCAGATAAAGTGATTTCGTATAAAATTCTTCAATTAAATATTCATAAACAAAATGATACGATGATACCATTAAAGGGTTGGGTCCTGGATCCAAACTTGAACATGTGGAAAACTAGAGGGTCAGGAAGATGCTTGAAGAAGGCAAAGGCACCTTCTGAGTAAGAGTGATCATAGATATTGGGGCTATTTTTCCTTGCAAAGAAAGAGCTAAGAAAACGACCTACCGGCTCTCTTGAGGAATCTGAAAGATCAATAGGCACCATCTTTAGGAGGGTCTAAACAGGGGCAAAAGTTGTACCACGTCTGGGTTCAGATAGAACTTGCCCAAGAAGACAAACACTAAAACCAACTACTCAAGGAAGCTGTGGGCTAGGCACCCTCTGGAAAATATAAAAAATGAGTCCCATTCCACTACTTCATGCTGCCTCTTCCCAGCTGGTGGAAGGTACTGGCCTTGCTCGTTGAACCTCATGTTAGATCATGGCTTGTGAATCAGAAATGATTCATGATCACTAACAACATGAAGCTGTTTTCATAGTTTATTCACGAAGGGACCTCTGAGTTTGACATTTCATTTTTCTTCTGTTCTTTTTTTTTTTTCACCTAAGAACCCCAGAACATTTTCAAACAGTAATGAGCTAAATTTCACAATATACCCTAAGGGGTAGATATGACTTCTCATATTACAGCTGAGGACAGAAAACAAAGCATTAAGTGATTTGCCCAAATCACCCAGGGAGTTCTGTCGTGTCAGTGATAAGGTGGGGGAGGGTGGACAGGGACAGCCCAGTGCTTATTCCCAGTCCCAACAGCTAACTCCCTTTTAACAACACAGTGAAGCTGTTTTACAATGGACGTACACCAAAGGCTAGAGGGCTTAGAAGCAACAGAGTAGCATAAAATTCTTAAGTCATGGCCAATATGGTTTTAATTTACAGGCAGGGTTACCGAGATATGATCAGAGAAGGAGGTAATTATAACAGAGATGGCTACATTCAGACAGCGATACATGGGAAAACTGGCATAATCCTTCTTTTGCTAAGCCATTTGCTGCCCTGAATAATCTAGACCTTTAGAATGGGATTTACATGTCTAACTGCAATTGCATAGAAGAAACAAAATTCTGTGCACATCTGATATTTTTTTAACAGTAGCCAGTTGCTTCAAAATAGCTTCAAATGACTTCTGGTTACATCTAGAAAAGGGTTTAGCAAACTACAGTCCAGCCTATGGGCTAAAGCTTGTCACTCCTTAAGGATGGGTTTCACTTTTTAAAGGGGTATGAGAAAATAAAAAACAAAAAGAATATATGGCAAGAGATCCTATGTTGCCCACAAAGCGAGATTTACTATCTGGCTCTTCACCAAAAAGTTTGGTCAACGCTGCTCTAGAAAAACAAGATCCTATCAAATTTAATTTCTTCCATACCAACCTATATTCAGGCGATCCTGAACATGAAACGGGTTGGCATCATTTTCCTCAGCTGCATTATAAGCAAAGGTATTTAAAGGACACACTAAGTGGCTCTGGGAAATGTGACCCTAAGTACAGCAGGAGAGCTGGCCGGGAAGAGGACCCTCGGATCACTGCCTCAGGGCAAACGGGAACCAATACAGAACAGAAACATGTAGAGAAAACAATCCTAATTTTGTTTTGTTTCTCATATTTTGTGTTGTTTGGGATTAAGAAGACTCTTGCTTTAATGTCCCCTGCTCCAAAACATTCCTTCCTTAGAAAAGAAATGTCATTTAAATAAACATCAGCTCTCATTCCTTAAAGCTGGAGGGCCATCCGTGTGGGGGAGTGCAAGCATCCAATGGGTGTTCAGCTTTGGCTTAAGGAAATATATGGCATCATCCAATATTAAGAATCCATAATGCCACAAATGCAAGGTTTCCTTTTCAAAGATTAGAGTTCATTCCTTCCTCAGGAAGACATCAGTGTACTTTCTGAGCTAGTATCTGCGTGCGACTTTCGCAAGTGGGATTCCATGAGTTAACCTTTCTCAAGTACCCTGGAGAAAGATGGAAACTAAAAACTAAAAGATTTCCTTTCTTTAAGCCCGGAGACATCCTCAGACTTCGGGTGTTTTCACGACAGAGAGCCCTGCTAAATCACTCACAGACAATTCTTCCTGGGATGAGACACAAAAACCCGGGACGTGGTATTGTTATTACTTTTTTTAATGGCAAAAGTTTACCTCCAGCCAAATGTCAGCCACGTCATGCACGATCATCACGAGGGTCCCGCTGCGGATATAATTAGCACACCAAGAGAAGCTCATCAAACTAATAGCAGCCAGGTGGTGGATGACATGAGCTAGAAAATCCTATATAATGAGAGGAAAATAGCGGCTATTAAGCAAATGCAGTTATTTCCTAATCACTGGAAGAGCTAACAACAACAACAACAACAACAACAACAACAATAATATTTAAAAAAAAACCCAGTAACTTACATCTGAATGTTTTGAAATTTGTAAAATGCTTTCACTTTTATTCTTAAACACAATCCTTGCAAGGGAAACTAGCACATATTATCTGCATCACTGAAGTCACTGAACTCTGAGACAGCATTGAATAGTTGTCATCTAAATCCTAAACATCTCCTAACATCTTTCCACTGCCTCACACTGGATATACATACACATCCCATCCCATATACATACACACATGAGTATATTCCTGTGTATATTTACATCTATCACTTATTCCCTGTCTAATTCCAACAAGGGAAAAAGACAGATACACAATATAGTGAAACTGTACAACCATTAAAATAAGAGTTGCTGCATATGAAACAAGTAACAAATGAAAGTGTAACAAATATATTAGCAAATCTAGGCTAAAGAAAGCTATTACAATTGAACATAAAACCTTAAAAGGTTTTCTGCAAACAAAATATACAAATGGCCAACAAGTACACAAAAAAGACACTCAACCCATGGGCTGTCAAGAAAATGTAAATCAAAACCACTTCATCCCCACTAGGATGGCTATAATAAAAATGATGAAGAAAAATAACAAGTGTTGGCAAGGAGGTAGAAAAACTGGCATGCTTATATGTTGCTGGTAGGATGTAAAATGCTACGGCTACCTTGCAGTTGCTCAAAAGGTTAAATATAAAATTATCATATAGCCCAGCAATTCCACTCTTAGGTATATACCCAAGAGAAATAAAAATATCTCCATGCAAAAACTGGCCTATGAATGTTCACAGCAGCATTATTTCTGGCAGCCAAAAAAAGAAAACATCCCGAATAGCCATCAAGTGATAAATAGATGAATAAAATGTAGTATATCCATACAGTGGACTATTATTTAGCAATTAAAAGGAATGAAGTATGGATACATGCTTCAACATGAATGAACCTTGAAAACATTATGTTAAGTGAAAACCAGACACAAAAAACGATTTGTTATATGATTCAATTTATACGAAATATACAGAAGAGGGAAATCCACAAAGACAGAAAGTAGATTAGTGGTTGCCTAGGGCTGAGGAAGTTAGGAGGAATGGGGAGTGACTGCAAAAAGGTACAGGATTTCTTGTTGGGGGTGACAAAAATGTTCTAGTACTGACTATGGTGATGATTGCACAGCTCTGTGGATATATTCAAAACCACTGAACTATGTACTTTAGATGAATGGATTGTAGTATGCAGACACCTCAATAAAGATGTTTTAAAAAAACTTAAAGATTTCAGTTTCCTTGTAGCCAAAGTAAAAGAGTAAATATGATACTACTAATAACAGCCTAACTTATTGAGCACTTACTGTATACCAAGAAGTGCTTTGTATGGGTGAATCTGCTTAATTCTCATAATAACCAGAGACAGGAACTATTTTTAGCTCTATTTACAGATGAGGAAATGAAGATCAGGGGGTTTAGCCAGTTAGCTTGAGATGTTAGTGAGTGGTGAAGTCACGGATTCAAACCCAGGCGTTCCAATTCCAGAGCCTGTGTTTTACCCCCCTCCCGATAGTTGTATGTCTCGTATGTCTCTGAAGACATGTATTTACAAATATATGACATATATTTACATTTAATTTTTGAAAAGGTACCCAATGCACTTGTATGTAATAAAGAGAAACCAACTACTGAAAAATCAAAGGTGGGAGAAAGACAGGATCGTTATAGGATCAACCCACCTTAGTATATCTATGAAGACCTTCTAAAAAGTGATTATTTTCAATTCTCTCCCTTGAGAAAATGGCTCAAACAATTTCATTTTGATGTATTCTTAGCCCAAACTAAAGTTAATGACAGTTAATCCACAGCTATTATTAAGTGTGTGGGAATGAGATTGTTTCTATCAGATTTTTTCATAATATGTTCTTATACTTACATTCCAGAAGTTTTCTGTTAGATCTCCAGTTAACTGCAGTTGATTGAACCCCTTAATGTGGACAGTGGACACCATCACACCCCCAAACATCATTTATTCAAGCCAATTGGTCTTATCTCCTTAAAACTGAGTTCAACTTAACTTTATTTATCACACAAATTTTGTTACAAACTGACTTTTAAATAGAGTATACCATATGAAGTATATGCCAAGAGTATCATTTGATATGTGTTGCTAACATAGATGATGAAATCTTGTGATTGCATTGAGATTCTAATATGGTTTTCTTTACCAGCAAATGGTTCCTAAACAGTTCCTAAAATGCCTCACTTTGTTATGTGGGAGGATACATTTAGCATGCCTGTAACTCAATTTCCCTGCATATAAAGCAAAACTAATCATGCCTGAAGCAAAGTTCCCTTGTAAAGATCTTGGATGAATTAAGGACAGCATGTTTTTAAAACCTTTTGAGTACATCAAAGAATTACATAAGGTGGGTTGTAATCAACTAAAGGATGTGGCCGCAGAATTAAAACTACTAGGACCTAAAGAACATCAAATTCCCAAACCAAAAGAAAAAAACAGATCACATAACGGAGAGTTCTCTTCTCACTGAACAAAAGGCGGGGGTGGGGGGGGGTTTCCACATTAAAGTTTCTCTAATGTTTCACTACAAAAACCCACTAAGGCACCGAAGTATGAGCAAGATTTGCATTAATCTATGTGCTATATAAAGTGCAAAAATGCTATGAACTGAAATTACACACATGGAAGAATACAATTTAAAGACTAAGATTTGGGGGGGAGGGTAAAAATTTTTGAAGAAGTACAATAAGTAGTTTTGTAAATAAGATACTTACCTTCCTCTTGACATCAGAGCCAAAGCTAAATATCAGAGACCAATAAAAACTCATCTCCAAAATGTAGTACCAGTACTGAGAAGGCAGCAAGGGCTGAGGAAAATGAGAAATGAGAAAAATTCACTGCTTTAGCATCATCAATAACTCATTATAAGGCATTAAACTATTGTTTATACCTATTTAATTCCACAAAATTACAATGCTTTAAGATTTCAATTTCTGAAAAGGAATCAAAGATAATATTTCAAGGCATTTTATTTCCAAAAGGGTAGATAAAAATTCCAAAATCAAGTTAAATGTTTTATTTAAAAGTTTATAAAACTATGGAGTGCCTGGGTGGCTCGGTCGGTTAAGCACTCGACTCTTGATTTTGGCTTAGGTCATCATCTCATGAACCATGAGATCAAGCCCTCTGTGCTGACAGCTCAGAGCCTGCTTGGGATTCTCTCTCTCCCTCTCTCTCTGCCCCTCCCCCACTGACATGTGCACATGCATGCTCTCTCTCTCACTCTCTCAAAATAAATAAACACTTAAAAAAAAAAGTTAATAAAACTACCACAGGTTTGATTGCATTATTTTAGTTGATTAAAAGTTAAATTAGGAAAAAATTCAAAAATCTTTACTTAAGAATATTGGCCAGTCTGTTCTGCTATTCCCATAATTTACCTTGTTTTATGTTTCGTGAATACTATTCAAAATTTGATGTCCTAACCTCTTTACTGGTGACAGTTAAGTAATCAGAATTGGCCTATTCTAAAAAAGGGCAGTAATAAAATATACACAATTATTTAAATACTCCAAAAATGTCTTCTGAAAAAAAATTTCTACATCTAGAATTTTACTTAATAATGTTATAGTGTGTGTATGTGTGTGGGGTGCCTATTTTAGGTAAGTTGATATATTACTTGGTGTAATGGATTGTTACATTAATGCCTCCAGTGAATTTCACCTTCTGATATCCATGCACTGGTATAGTCTGTGTGACCATGAACTTGATCTTGGGCTTTGGTCAAGGGATCATAAGCAAATATGATGCAAGCAGAGAGTCTATAATCACCAGGTAAGAAACCTGAGCTATCCTGCTGATAAGAACAAAGTAGAGGATCAAGGTGCCCACTGCCAAAAATATGAATGAGGACACCAGGGACATGAACCATCCCCTAATCAACCCACCAACCAATTGAAAAATGCATGCACGAATTCATTTAACACAACATGGAACAGAAAGAACTGCTCAGTTGAGCCCAGCTCAAATTGTTAACCCAAATCACGAGCAAATAAATGGTTGTTGTTTTAAGACATGTATTGAGGATGGTTTGTTAGGTACCAATAGATAACTAACATACCTAAGAAGTTCAGAGTAAGTTGGAAGCAGAAGAATAAGACTGGAGTTTGGCCTACATAATGCCTGAGTATCTTATGGTCTAACCTTTGATTCTTTAATACTGAAGCTAACATATTAAAAGGAATAATTTTCTGGTCAACTAATCATCCTCAGTAAGGCCATAAAAGAATGAGACAGCTGCTGCTTTCTTCTATGTCAGACAAGCACCTATGAGACTAATTCTCCTAGTGAGAATAACTAAAAAAAAATCCGGGTAAAATGCATAAAAATATCTGTGAGAAGGCATCAAAGAGCAACCAAGGCATCCAGAACCTGTGAAGCTAAGAGTTCAAAGAGAAAAATGCATTAAAAGTGAATCCTTTATTTCAAATGCATCCTTAATTCAAGAAGTACTACAGGGGCGCCTGGGTGGCGCAGTCGGTTAGGCGTCCGACTTCAGCCAGGTCACGATCTCGCGGTCCGTGAGTTCGAGCCCCGCGTCGGGCCCTGGGCTGATGGCTCAGAGCCTGGAGCCTGTTTCCGATTCTGTGTCTCCCTCTCTCTCTGCCCCTCCCCCGTTCATGCTCTGTCTCTCTCTGTCCCCCAAAAAATAAATAAACGTTGAAAAAAAAAATTTAAAAAAAAAATAAAATAAAATAAAAAAGAAGAAAAAAAAAAAAAAAGAAGTACTACAGACCCTAAAGAGGATAAATTCAAAGAAAACTACACCTGTGTATAGCATTAGTGAGTATTTGTCAATTTATAAGCAGTATGGACCCAGAGACTAAGAAGTAGAAGAAGTTAAATGGACTTTTGGCAATCTCATACTGCTAGGATGCAAATTGGTAATCAGGGCCAGCCAAGCAAGAAGAGTCCTGGCAAACGCTGTAGTCTTTTATTAAAACCACTAGGAAAATATCCTAGGAATATGGGTAAGTTGTAAATACATCTGCCCTCAAAAAGACTGGAATCAACCTTGAATCAACTCAATCACATATAAGATGAAGGTGATCTGTCTCTATTCTAACTAATTGAAGTGAAAGTAAATCTTCTCAAGAGGAAGACAATATTATCCTGAGCATCTATACTTTTTCATATACAATATCTATCATTCAATAGAAAGTTATCAAGCACAAGGAGATAAGAATAAGAAAATAGAACAGACCCATAGGTGATGAAGACATTGGATTCATCAGACCAGGACTTTAAAATAACTTTGAAAACTTGGTTAATATGTGGAAAATTTCAGTAAAGAACTGGAATCCATTTAAAAAAAGAATTAAATGAAAATTTGAGAACTGGAAAACAGAGTAACTATAATTTATAAGATATATTTAACAGCAGTTTAGACACTGCTAGAAAAGACACTAGCAAACTAGAGGACACGAAATACAATATATCCAGATCTGTGAAGGATCTGAGATTTTACCCTACTTGCAGGATAGCTTGCCACAGTTTCATGGATAATGATTGAAGATATGAAACTCCTGGGTCAGAGATAAAGAATAGTTTATTATTCACAGTAATAGTAGTTGCCAGAGTATCAATATTTGGGCCAGTTCTCCCATCTTAATTCATGTAGGGCTAAAAAAAAAAAAAGGGTCAGATGACATCTGCACATGTAATGGGTTGTATTACAAGAGAGGAACACTGAGCTAGGAAACCTGAATCTTTCATAATAGATGGTAACATGCCTACCCTTTGCTCCAGAAGGAGACATTTCTATTTTCCCAGGTTGTCTGTTATATAAACATCCTTGAGAAGATAGCACAGAACAAAAGGCAGGCAGTGCTTCATTTCATTTGACATGCAAAAATGCAAGAAATCTGTGGAGGATTAACTCCCAAGAGACTAAAGCTCAGAGAAGCAAGAGGATGGAAAACACTGGAAAAAGCAAAAGAGACATATGGGACTTAGTGTAAAGGTCTAGCATGTTAGTACACCTGTAACTGGAATTCCAGAAAGAGAAAAGAAAGAGAAAGGAACTAAAGTAATGGCTAAGAATTTTCCTTTCTTTTTAAAAAATGTTTTGTTTATTTTTGAGAGAGAGAGAGAGAGAGAGAGCAAGCAGGGGAGGGGCAAAAAGAGGGAAACAAAGGATCTGAAACAGGCTCCATGCTGACAGCAGAGGGCCCAATATGGGGCTCGAACTCACAAACTGTGAGATCATGAACTGAGCTGCAGTCAGATGCTTAACTGACAGAGCCACCCAGGTGCCCCAATGGCTGAGAATTTTCTAAAACTGACTGAAGATATCACACCACAGATTCAAGAAGTACTATGGACATTAAAGAGGATACATTCAAAGAAAACCACATTTATGCATATCATAATAAAATGTGAAACACAAAGACAAGATATAGAACTCAGAGAAAAAAGACATTTTGTTCAAAGAGGCAAAAATAAAAACTGACAGCTGAATTCTTAAAGAAAATTATGGGATCCAGAAGGCAACGGAATGCCATTTTCAAAGTGCTAAAGGAAAATCACTGCTAACCTAGAATTCTATACCCAGGAAAAATATCCTCTAAAAAATGAAGGCCAAGTGATAACATCTCAGAAAAGCAAACCAGAGGGACTTCTTCAGCCAGAAGGATAATCATCCCAGATGGAAGCATGGAAAAGCAAGATACAAGGCATAGCATTGGGAGGGAGATTTAACTGATTTACAAAACAGTAACAGCAATGACTTGTCAGGTTTTAAATATTTGAAGGAGGAAATAGGAGGGGGATATATACAAAGTATTCTAATGACTGTTCAGTGGCTGGAAAGAGGTAAGAGCACGAAGTTTTATTAGACTCCATCCATTAATTTAAAAATGCACATGGTGATCTCTAGGATAAATACTAAAAGAATAAAAGCTAACTGAAAAGCTAATATAAAGAAAAAAGTGGAATAATAATTTTTTTTTTCAAAAACTTGACTGGCCCATAAAAAAGTAAGAAGAGAGTACAATAAAAGGAAATGCACTAGGTGATACAAATAGAAAATAAATATTAAGATACTAGATTTAAACTCAAATATGTAATTGCATTAACCATAAACGGACTAAAGGAAAAACACATGTGATGGGTAAATAAGGAATAAGAAGGAGTAAGCTTCAGTAGAGAAAAAGCCAAAGAATTGCACAGACATGGACAGAGAGTAGGAAGGGGGCTCGGACCTAACTCATAGGACAATTTAAGGGGCCCAAAGCTGACATAAGGGAGGGAGCGTATCACAGGGGACTTACCTGCCTGGGATAGCCATTCCACACTTCCCACAGGTCATAAACCCAAGGTTTCTGAAAAAGACAAAAAAAGGAACCAAGGGAGAGAAAATAAGTCTTTGGAGTCAAAGGCAGATTTCAGCAGAAAACATAAGCTCTTCCTGATGTCACTGATGGGGGCACACATGCACAGTAAACTGTTGCTCCTGCTGAAACTCTCTCTCTTTGTACATCTTCCCATACAACATATCTGTGATGCTCATGACTTCCAGTGAATCTGGGACCACACACCTTGCTGTCTCATGCAGGGAATTATTCAAACAAGCGAAACCTCTAACAATATTACTTCCGAACCAGATTGCTGTTTCTGCAGCAATAAAAATATCTTGAAAGAAATCTCTAAAAGCTGGTTATTTTTTTTTTTCTGTGAACTATCTATCACTTAATGAGGTAATCATTTAATAACTATTTAAGCAGACAATGCAAAGGTAATATGGGAAGGGAAGGTTTCTGATGAGTGAGTACCGAGTCTTGATAGAACAAGTGGGATTCGATATGGCAGGGATGGGATTTGGCAGGTAGATAGGGGTGGGAAGGGCAAGAAGTTTCTGGAAAAGGGGATGAAATGTGCTAAAATCCAAAAGTGAGGATATACCAGTGTGTTCAGTGGATTGTTAGTAGTTCAGGGGTAGCTGGCACATGGGTTGTGCAAGTGGAAATAGAGAGAGATTAGGTTTAAGACTTATGTTTGCAAAAAAAAAAATAGTATTTGCAAATTCAAAGCTTAACAAAGGCTCTGAAAGACAGCCTGAGGGTTTCTGACTTCTCTAGACATTAGGATGAGTTTAAAGGCATAAAAGCTGGTTATTTTACTGAGAATATTATTTCCCAAGGAATTCACAGGCAAGAATTTTTAAAATTAAAGACAAATTCCAGTCAAAGAATATCAAAGAGACAACTTACATCATAAAGAAATACAATTCCAGCAACAGTCATTATTAAGTAAAATGTAAATCGCCAGCTGCCAAAAGAAAGAAAAATCTTGTGAAGGTGATTGACATCTGAGGAGAAACGCACTTTGTATGACAGTTTGGAAAGAATGCACGGACAAATCTAATGTGACATCCTGACTCTGCCACTTGTTAAATGGCTGAAACTGTAGGTTAGCCTTAATTTCTTCACCTATAAAATGGGAATGACAAAAATTACCTCAAACTGCAGAAAGAATTGAAGCTAATTTGTGAAAAGTAAGCATCTGGTATGAAGTAAGCAACAACAGGTGACTACTATTATTACCGTTAGTATCATACCTGACATACAATAGACCCAGTTCCTGACACACAATAGACAATGGGTTGACATTAGTATTAATCTAATCGTTTATTTGCACCCCATGTAATCCCCAGTGAAAAGGTTTCCATGTGGCCAGATTTTTGTCTTGTCTCTGAAAAGCAGATTTTGAAAGAAAATCTTTTCCTCATGTATGAACAGAGACTTAAGAAGACATATCAATCAACTGTACTGTGTGGGTTTTATTAAGATCCCAATTCAAACAAACAGACTGTAAAGAAAATTATGAGTCAATCAAGGGAATCTGAACACTGATTAAATATTTACTGTTATTACAGTTTTTCTGAGGTATGATACTGGTGTTGCAATTTTGTTTAAAAAAACAGAGTATCGGGGCGCCTGGGTGGCGCAGTCGGTTAAGCGTCCGACTTCAGCCAGGTCACGATCTCACGGTCCGGGAGTTCGAGCCCCGCGTCAGGCTCTGGGCTGATGGCTCAGAGCCTGGAGCCTGTTTCCGATTCTGTGTCTCCCTCTCTCTCTGCTCCTCCCCCGTTCATGCTCTGTCTCTCTCTGTCCCAAAAATAAATAAACGTTGAAAAAAAAAAATTTAAAAAAAAAAACAAAAACAAAAAAAAACCAGAGTATCTCTTAGAGATACATACTGAAATATTTATAGTGAAGTCATATAATGTCTGATATTTGTGTCAAAAGTAATCCTCAAGGGGCACCAGGGTGGCTTAGTTGGTTAAGCATCTGAAGTTCGGCTCAGGTCATGATCTCAAGGTCCATGAGTTGGAGCCCCACATCAGGCTCTGTGCTGACAGCTCAGATCCTGGAGCTGTTTCAGATTCTGTGTCTCCCTCTTTCTGCCCCTACCCCGCTCACACTCTGTCTCTCTCTCTCTCTCTCAAAAATAAATAAACATTAAAAATTTTTTTTTTTAAAAAGTAATCTTCAGTCATAATTGGTTGAAGGTGGTCAAAAGGAACAAACTTTCAGTATGGGATAAACAAATACTGGGGATGTGATGTACAACATGATGATGATAGTTGATGCTGCTGTCTGGTGTACTGACAAGATGCTAAGACAGTAGTCATGTGACCTCATCACAAGGAAAAAAACTTTTTTTTTCTTTTTTGTACCTGGATGAGATGACAGACATTAACTAAACTTACTGTGGTAATCATCTCATAATATACGAAAGTCAAACCATCATACTGTGTGCTTTAAACTTACACAGTGATGTATGTCAACTATATCTCAGTAAAACTGAAAGAAAAAAAATTTATCCACAAAAAACAATCTGTGCCAGGAGAGAAAAGTAGGTCAGGGACACAGATGACACAGGATTGCCTTCAGTTGATAATAATTAAAGTCCGTGATGGGTACATAGCACATATATTTCATTATATACCAACATCTACTGACCTCTTGACTCTGTGCCAAGCGCTGTGCTAAGCACATGTATGTTATCACATTTCTATCTTCACATTTGTGGACTAGGAACGGTAATTAGCTCCTCATTATGGATAAAGGGCAGATAAGGTGGCTACCACTAAAGGACAAAAGAGGTTGGGAGAGATCAGATAACTCTCCGAGGCTGTGCAGTGACCATCAGAGGCAAGCACAAAACCCAAGTGTCAACATTTTCCTGGACTGGTCTTGTCAGGTTGCATTACACCATCCCAGGGGTTTCAAGGTGTGTGCGAGGGATTCCTGGCATCAAAATATTTTCATAACACCACCACCGTGTTATTGCCATTTTCACTCATCCCCTCACAAGCATACAGTGATTTCCAGAGGCTACCTGACGTGGGGTGCCATCTTTGCTCTAAGAGCTGATACACTGTGTGCTTGTGTACTCTCATATTTTATAAATGTCTCAGCTTTCATTTCCAATATCGGTAGGCATAACACACACAAGCTAATGCTCTTTGTGGTCTTTGACACTTTCAAACCAAGAAGTTTGAGAGCGGCTGCCCTTCACTAATTATAAGACAAATGACAAGGCCAATGTTGTTTCACTGGCTTCAGATGAAATCGTTGGTAAAACTTCCCTTTCTCCCAGGAAAGACGCAGACAAATATAATTGCAAGGAAAAACGATCTCTTGGTGGTGGTGGGAGGGGGGAGGAAATCCAGAAACTGATTGGTCAGGCTCAGACAGTAAGTACAGCCAGGGGGACTGGACAGAGTAAATTCGGGCAATGGCAACAGAAGCTGACAAGGGCAGTGACAGGGCTCAGGAATGGGCAAGGCCCAGTGGAGCAGGCAGGGACCAGCCCCAGCGTCAGCTAAGGCAAGATGGCAGCCCACCCAGCCAGAGGAATGCTCCAGGTATTGAGTACTGGGAATTACCTGGTATTTTCATAATAAACTTCCCACCGCTAGATGGAAATGCTTATTTTAAAAAGTGGTCAGGTAATATGGAATTTGCTTTAAAAATAAAGGATGCAGTGTGGATTAAAATCCTGAATTCTGAGGAACAGGACTTAGGGGTCATTATTTTAAAAAGTAACCAAGTACAATAGCCAAGATATGGAAGCAACCTAGTGCCCATCAACAGATGACTGGACAAAGAAGATGTGATATATATGGACACAATGGAATGTGTCCATGGGCACATGGAATATATATATATATATATATATATATATATATATATATACACACACACACACACACACACACACATACACACAGCGGAACATGTATGAAAATGAAATCTTGTCATTTGTGACAATGTGGATGGACCTAGAAGGTATTATACTAAGTGAAATAAGTCATACAGAGAAAGACAAATACCATATGATTTCACTTAGATGTAGGATCAAAAAAAAAAAAAAACCCACAGCAAATAAACAAATAAAACAAAACAGAAACAGACTCACAGATACAGACAACAATCTGGTGTCTGCCAGAGGGGAGGGTATAGGGGAATGGGTGAAATAAAGGAAGGAGATTAAAAGGTACAAACTACCAGTTATTAAGTGTGTAAAACTCGGGGATGCAATGTGCAGCATAGGGAATGTAGTTAATAATACTGTAACAACTTTATATGGTGGCAGATGGTTGCTAGATTTATTGTTGTGATCACTTTGGAATGTATATAAATGTCAAATCGCCATGTTGTACAGCTGAAACTAATCTAATATTATATGTCAACTATACCTCAATAAAAAAAAAAAAAAGAAAGTAACCAAGGAAACAATACAGTAAACTTAAGGTGTTCATCCTTATATTATAGAGGAGTTTCTGCCTGTTGGAGAATAATTTGTAAAAGCTTGGTGTTGGGAAATAAATTTCCTGAGATTTCCAAAATGCCTGGGGCTAAGTATCTCTTCCTATGATTCCCATAGCACATCCCATAGCTGGTGCAATAAAGTGTAATTAAATAGCTTGGCATTTTGCTTTCGTCTATTTATTTAGTCTATAATAGCAGTGTTCTGACTTAGAGGAAATTTGTGACATTTCTAAAGAAGAAGGTAAAGCTTAAATTTTATTTGTTGGCCCTCTCCTACTTCCTGAACACATTGTAGAATTTCCTGCTTTGTGTCTTTGCCTTACTTGAAACATGCTACTCTCCAATCCTGATTTCTTTTCTCATGGAAATCCCAACTCATTCCTCTTGGTCTGACCTCCCTTTCTCTAACGTATCCAGGCTTACTGACACCATCTCCTCTGAATGCCCACAATGCATCTAAACATGACCGTGAACTACAGGTATACAGGCTCATGCACCATCGGGGTGGAATCACTGGATGGATGTTGTGGTTTCCTAAGCGATAGTCTTGTCTCCCTGATTAGCTGTGTAAGGCGAGTGACCAGGCCTTCCACTTTTATTTCCCTCCTAAAATCTAGAACTCCACCCAATGTGGGAGAGTGCCGCATACAGAGAAGACAGTCAACATAACCCTCTCCTTTGCCTGACTGATGAATAGTTGACAATTTGAAATTCCCTTCCATGGCCTGAATTATTAGGCTGACTTTCAGCAGGCTAATTGACAGCCAGATTCCCAAGTGTTAGGCCTTGTTGACCCAACCAGTTAGCTGATATGGTGGGTTTCTCCTTGCTAAGAGGTGAGCATTAGGTGTCAAGGGGCAGTACCATGGAGCAGAAAGAGTACCACAAAAGGAGTCAGAAGATATGAGTGCAGTAGCCCGGCCAACAGCTAGGTTATCTCAAGCAAGTTCCTTTAAGAAGATGGACCTGTAGTTTCTCATTTCTTTTTTTTTCCTCTCCATTTTTATTGAGATTTCATTGACATAAGGCGCTGTGTAAGTTGAAAAAATTTTCATTTCTTACACAGAGCTAGCTCCACCTTTCCTGATTGTTTCACACCGTTGGTGGGAGGCTGAAACATTATTTATAAACTGTAAGTCAGCACTGTTGGGGAGCTGGGTGGCTCAGTCAGTTAAGCCTCCAACTTCGACTCTGGTCATGATCTCACAGTTCATGAGTTCAAGCCCCGCGTGGGGCTCTGTCCTGGAAGCTCAGAGCCTGGAGACTGCTTCGGATTCTGTGTTTCCCTCTCTCTCTCCCCATCCCCTGCTCACATTCTCTGTCTCTCGGTCTCAAAAATAAATAAACATTAAAAAAAAAAATTTAAGTTGTAAGGCACTGTAATGTATAAGAAATTACCACAGACTTTCAGGGGCGCATGATCCAGCTCAGGAGTAGACAATTAATTCCTGCCTGGGGACTTTATTTAAGATAAGAATCATTTGCTAGAAAAAAATTAATGAATGACAGTAGGCAAACAGGAAGATGTAATACGTAATATGAGACTTTTTAGTGTTTTGCACTAATGGTTTAAAGAGATTCTGTCATGCCAAGCTGACATCAGTGGCAACAATATTAATCTCTCAAGAGCTAAAAATCAAAGAGCTAGTTAGAAGACAAACCAGGAGGGGTGCCTGGGTGGCTCAGTCAGTTAAGTGTCTGACTTCAGCTCAGATCATGATCTCACGGTTTGTGAGTTCAAGCCCTGCATTGGGCTCTATGCTGACAGCTCAGAGCCTGGAACCTGCTTTGGATTCTGTGTCTCCCCCTCTCTCTGCCCCTCCCCCGTTCTCTCTCTCTCTCTCTCTCTCTCTCTCTCTCTCTCTCTCTCAAAACAAATAAACACTTAAGAAAAAAGAAAAGAAAACAAACCAGGACATTCACATTGAACTTCCATTGGAAGCCAGTGATGAGAAATTACTGTTTTGAGACACCCTGAAGACGTGGGCTGTACTCCTACACACGATCAGCATCACAGCCAGATCACATCAGTCAGGAATATCCAGGTAAACTGAAGGAAGCCATTAAAGCTTAGCCTCAGACTCTATTTATTTGACACTCTTACATCAGGTCGCTATTCACCTCACCATTAAAATAAAAAAAATATATCTGGTGAAAATCGCTGGCAATGAGAGAACTGTAAGAAAGAGGGAGAAGGAAGGGATGCTATTAGTGTATACAATGTGGAATCAAACACAACCCAATAAATGAGCATTTGTCTGGATGCAAAGCAGAGGAAAAGGGGGTGCCTAGGTGGCTCAGTCAGTTGAGCATCTCTCTCTCTTTTTTTTAAAGTTTATTTATTTATTTTGAGAAAGACAGAGACAGAGTGAGTGGGGGAGGAAGAGAGAATCCGAAGCAGGCTCTGCACCACCAGACCAGAGCCTGATGTGGGACTCGAGCTCATGAGCCATGAGATCATGACCTGAGCTGAAACCAAGAGTTGGATGCTTAACCGACTGAACCACCCAGGTGCCCAAGCATCTGACTCTTGATATCGGCTCAGGTTATGATCCCAGGGTCGTGGGATCAGGCCCCTACATCGGGCTTTGCACTGGTCATGGGGCCTGCTTGAAACTCTCTCTCTCTCTCTCTCTCTCTCTCTCTCTTCCCTGCCCCTCTCCCCCACTCATGCACTCTCTCTCTCTCAAGAAAAAGAAAAAAGGAAAACAAAAGAGGAGGAAAAGAGTAAGAGTGATGACCTAGTCTTCCTTTTTCACACAGGTATCAATTTCTGCCACCAAGGGAGTAACCCAAAGTACAACAAAATTCTACAGGAGGGGGAAAAAAAAAAACACAGAGCCCAAATTAAACCAAAAATAAGTGCAATGCAGCCTCACTGCCTGCAGAGCATATTCAAAGTAGCCAGCTCTGAAAAATCTTACTTGGTACCCTAGCCTACCCTGACTCCTCTGCTAAAACCAACTGGGAAACCCAGAGGAATTGGCCATCCAGTCCACAGGCAAGGGGTGGAGGGGCTGGGGGGGGGGAGGAGCCAAGCGAGACAGAGAAACAGACACTGTCTCATTTTCTGCTCTTATAATGTGATATAATAATTGGAATGTGCTTGGAAACAGGTGATAAAGTCTTGTGAAGCAGGGCCAACCTCTACCTTAGAAAAAATAAACACCAGTTAAGACATTTGTATTATTTTTCTGGACTTCAAGGTGAATACATAATATGTCCTATTCATTTCAGAGAGCTCATAGCATGCCCCATTTCATGGAGAAGGAAACTGAAGCAGAGAAGGTCAATGGGTGACTAGCCTAAAACACCCAACTGGTCAGTGACAGAGCTGGGTTCGAACCCTTCTTCTGCTCCAACTTCAGTGTTCTTTCTGAAATGACCATCCTGCTCCATGTAAAATCATGACATTTCAAAAGCTTGAACTGTCCTACTTACCAAGCTTCTTGGAATCTTTTCATCCTGCAAGGCCTCTCTTGATTCCGCCGACTCCTAAACCATCTTTCCACCTGGCGCTCTGTCAAGTTACACTTCTTCGCCAGTCCATAAATATCAGCCTGAAAGGCGATAAAATGAATGAACAAGTGATAAAGAGCAGTCATATTGGCCAGCAGTCAAGAGACAGTGCAACTGGGTTACAAGAGCTTGTGCACTGGAGAGGAGAGAGACTGTGTGTTAGATCTTGGGCCAGTGAATTTGCCTCTTTTGCTTATGGAATCACGCACACACATACACAGCAAAAAAAAAAAAAAAAAAAAGGCTGTTAGTGTCCCAGCACTCTGAGTTACTAAAAACGATCAATTCTCTGTAAGTTGGCAGCAACCCATACATTCAAGCTGCAGATGTGAGCTCACTCAATCAGCTAAGTTTTATCGAGGGCTTCCCAGGTACCAGGTAGAGAAGCATAGCTTAGATGTTGATCAGATCCAACTGCCTCATCTTTCCTATGAGAAGCTGGAACACCAAGGGTGTTAGTAAGTTTTCCAAGACCTAAAGTTAATAGGAAAGCAAGGACAAGAACTTAGGCTAATGCACTTTCTGTTCTTTCACACGATCTTTCTGATGGCTCCAAAAGATAATACAGGAAAGACACAAACAGGTGTTGGCCATCACTTTCACATTTAATCAGATGTAAAGCCTATTTCAAATGAATCCAAAATAATACCAATCATAAAAAAAAGTAAAGATTGCAGAATATAATAGTGATGATGGCTTCTCTTCTGGGAGGCAGAAATTATTATTTAAATCTGGAAATAATATGGATGATCGATTAGCCCAAAGGTCATAAACTCGAAGTTCTCCTTGGGCCAGACAAGAAACAAACATGATTGAGTGGACCAGGTCTGTTTCGTGGTGGGATTGGAAGTTGTATTCTTTTCACACAGGCAGGTTTTATACATTAAACCCACAGTTCTTTCAGCCAGCACGGAGAAATTAGCTCTGTAATTTTCTGAAACATCTGCTCTCTTGATCTTTCATTTTCCAACACCAGTACAAGAAATATTTCCATTTTCTCGTCACTAGAAAAAAATAAAATTTCATACTGGCCCTCAGCTTCAGTGTGGAGGAAACAAGCAGGAGCTACAGATGCGGTGGACAGAAAAGCACGTGCCCTCCCCCAAGAGTGCGGCCGTGAACAAGCCCTGGCTGATGGTTCCCAGAGTCCAAGTGTACACACAGAGCTTTTATGTGAAATCACCAGGGATTTTAATGTTGATGACTAATACCTCAAAGTAAATTTCTTTTTTATTTTTATTTATTTATTTTGAGAGAGAGAGAGAGAGAGAGAGCGAGCGCGGGTGTGCAAGCAGGGAAGGGCCACAACAAGAGGGAGAGAGAGAGAATCCCAAGCAGACTGCACTGTCAGTGCAGAGTCTGACGCGGGGCTTGAATTCACGAACCGTGAGATCATGACCTGAGCCCAAACCAAGAGTCAGATGCTTAACCGACTGAGCCACCAGGTGCCTATCAAAATAAATTTAAAACCAATTTTGGGGGTGTCTGGGTGGCTCAGTCGGTTAAGCATCTGACTTCAGCTCAGGTCATGATCTCGCAGTTCATGGGTTTGAGCCCCGCATCTGTGCTGACAGCTCAGAGCCTGGAGCCTGCTTCGGATTCTGTGTCTCCCCCTCTCTCTGTTCCTCCCCCACTTGGTTTGGGCTCTCTGTCTCTCAAAAAATGAATAAACATTAAAAAAAAAAAAACAAAAACCAAAAAACAAACAAAAAAAACCCAACAAAAAAACCAATTGTGGATCAACACTGCAAGGGCCGAACAAAGCCTCCCCAGTGGCAGGACACCCAATAGTCTGTGTTCAGTCATACAGTTTCTGCTATGTTGTTGTGCATAATTCACATAATTGTTCAGTCGCACAAGGTAACAGTAGATAAAATTCAAAACGAAGCTCTCATGCTAAAGACTGGCAAAAGACTAATTGCAGCTTCTGTGTCCCTACTAAATTGCTACCTGTGATTTAATCTGCAAGAAGGAAAACAAGACAAAACAAAAACAGGATATAGCCCATATTATACTCTGGTAAACTGCCCTATCTAATACCTATTCTTTTTATAGGCCAAGGGTTCACCTGCTGTTGTTTTTGTTGTTGTTTTGCTTTTGTGCTCTTGAGGAGACTGAGTTGGCAAAACCATTGATTGGTGTCTACTTCTTGCAGGCCTTGTGCCAGTCATTGGAGGTCCAAATGAGCAACCCTGATGTGGGCCTCCCTTTCACAGGGTACAGTCTGTCTGGTGAGGAAGTAAGAAAATAAAAGAATTCCAGTCAAATACCAAGAGTGCTAAGACAGGGGAAGATTAGGATACCATGGGACCTAACTCTGTGTAAGCAGTTCCTGGAAGTCACACATACCCTGAAAAATGCCCTGAGAACGAGAGGATAAAGAAGGGAAGTGTCCCGGCAGAGGGTCCAGCACGTGAGGTCGTCTGGAGATGAGAGTGTGGATGCACAGGGAATGCCTGAGGAACAGAAAGAAGTCTGGCTGGGTAGAAACATAGGAAGAGGAAAGGAGGGAAAATGTGGCTAGGCTCACATCAAGGGGGGCTTTGTTGGGGATCTATCTTGGGGGTGACTGGACATTTGCACTGTTAAGTCCCCCTCTTGCGGTGTGAACTGAATAGAGGCGTAGGAACACATCTGGAGATGGACATCTTTGGCCTTTTTGTCCAATCCCTCTGCTCTCACAGCAAGGACCTCGTGCTGGACAACTCTGGAAGTCTAGATTCCCTAACCCACGAGCCCCATGTGCATCAAACTCCCTCACAGGAAGCAAGAACACAGAATTTCCATAACAAAATATGACAGGGAACTGAAAGCAGAGGACCCAGTTCTGCTACTTCATCGCTGGGTAGCCCGGAGCACTTCTTCTGACCCCCTGTGGAAATGGGGTGCTAACAGCATAAGTGCTTGCTTCCTGTATCACCTCACGGGGATGGTTACAGGATTTGGGGGCTCCTGAGGGAAAACGTGCTGTGCAAACTATCCTGTGCTACATCAGTGCCAGAGATTATGGCTGAACCCAGAAAGGACACCATGGGCTGAAAATCATTTAAGAAAAAGCATTCCTTTACTTCTGAAATACTTTGCAAGCAAGAATTGATTCCTCGAAACAGAGGACATGCTTCAAATGCTGTTGGTTGGTCCACAGTAGGACATATACTGCTATGCTGCAGCACTATATCCTATTTGCTTGTAGACTGAAAGGGTTCTGGGTCTAGTTTGACTGTTATAAAAGTTTTATATATTCAGTCATTCGAAAATATTTAGTGGGCCTCTATTCACAAGTGCCAGGCACCATTCTAGATGTTGGACATTCGGCAGTGAGCAAAAGAAAGTCCCTGCTCTCATACTGGAATCTTCTCAAATCTGGGAACAACTCAATTTTATTATCCCATCATTTCTACAGATATCTGCTTAATAAATTGCATCTAGAAATAGCACTCGAACATGATTTGAAGCAATTTATTTTCTGTTTTAGAGCACAGATGAATCTGGTTGAATGTCAGTCTTGACAATACTGGCTTCATACACTCTAATATTATTGGGATAGAATCCTCTTGCAAACAAAAGTCTCTAGAAGTATTTTCTTATTGATATATAAAACAATACCTCCAATGCACAGAAAATTGTGCAAGATGTTATGTTAGTACTTCTTCAACTGTCACATGGCTCTTTTCTCTCCACAGCAGGGAGACTTGATAAAGATAAAATTTTCTACATAATTTTAAATTTCCTAAAAGCTGACCTGAAGGTTTTGCTATAACGAATATAGCAAGTGATGGGTAGCATAGCACAGTTCCTTATGTGTTATATAAGGTATTACCCAAGTTCATTGTCCTCAAACAGAAAGAGAGAAAAATAATAGGGACTCTCTGAAAGAGTCCCAATTTCTCATAAACACATTTCAAGAAATGTGAAATGATGTGTGGGCACTATCATCACCAGTAGTAACAACAGTACTGAATTAAACAACAGCAGTCATTTACAGCAGGTGGAAATAAAGAACACGTGGAAATGGCTTGTCAGACTGTCCTCATTTTAGAAAAAACAAAGAGTTCCAGGACAGAAGCTGAGGGCAGAATGAGTTACAGACAGTGCTGGCTAGCTGTGAACTATTCTGGACATGATGCCTCATGCTATGTGCTCAGACTTCCACATGCCTTCTTTGGGCAGGGAGCCCACCAGACCAACAATAGAAACAGTTATCATGAAACAACTGAATTCAGCAAATAAAGTTCAGCACCCTTAAAAATCTACCTATCCTAGGGGCGCCTGGGTGGCTCACTCGGTTAATTGACCAACTCTTGACTTCAGCTCAGGTCATGATCTCACGGTCCGTGGGTTCGAGCCCTGCATCAGGCTCCGTACTGCAGAGCTGGCTTGGGATTCTCTCTCTGCTCCTCACCTGTTCTCTCTCTCTCTCTCAAAATAAATAAACTGTAAAAAAATCTATCTATTCTAAATTGTGTTAGCATACACTCTCGACTTCCAAAATTACCGGTGATTGCTGTCTGTAGTCATCATAAAGGGTGTGCCACTTTTGAAACAGTTTGTATTCCATCTCTCATTTTAACTATGGTGGGAAAATGAAACTAGACTTGCCTAGACACTATCTTTTTTACAGCCATTACATCAAAACCTTTTTTTTTAATGTTATGCACACAAGCAGTGCACTACAACATCTCATTTAAGTGCACCTTGTATTGTGAATAGAATTCTGACTTTCCTAAAAATTCTATCTCTGGGGCATCGTAGGAGCACAGCACATTTTTGAATGTGTTGAGGCCTTGGATAAAATAAAGTGCCCCTTCTCACAAAAGCCATCCCAGTGAAGACTTTAAAAATGTGTGCAATGTATATCAATGGTGCCACAATCATCAGAAGTCTCAGATAGGAGCTACTCTGCCTTAACAACGGTCTTTTATGATTAGTATACTTTTGTATAAGTATATTTTGTACTTTGTGTATATATTAGTATACTTGGCATATCTACCCTCCAAAATTTAATTTTGATCTTTATACCTAAATTATGGCATTGATTGTTAAACACTGTAGTTGAACACAATAGTTCAGCTACGAACATTGGTTATTTTATATTATAATATTTACTTGTCATTTTATATTATGTCTGGAATGCATTCCAAACATATAACATATGCCCTCAATAGAGGGAAAAAATCCAAATGAATCAAATCATTTAATGGTTAACTGGAACAGATATCTTGTACAGATGAGGTAAACCACTGGTGACTGAAACATTAAGAAAGGAGTTGTTTTTTTTTTTTTTTTTTTAATCCCAAAACAAAGACTTTGTACTTACTTGAGATGGTTGCCTTGTGGAACATTTGAAAAAATTCTCTAAGATGGTATTTGGTATAATCTTCTTTCTAACTTCCTCTTTAATGCCAAATGCTTTTGCTAGAGGCATGGCAATAAACCTACAAAATATGAAAGAAAGTAAGTCCAAAATCTGAGAATGAACCCACAATGACACCAGAAAACTCAAGCTGTAACTTTAGGTTCCAAATGAAGGATCAGTCATTGGGTCATGTTGTTCTTGGGCTATCTACAACCAACCTCTGGCTGACAAAGAAGTTCAAGGAGAGCAAATTTTGAGACCCTCTTATACAAGCAATAACTTAAAAAAATAAGTTGCATTCTGTTCTCAAATCTACTTTATGTACACCCAAATATATTTATTTATAAGATCCAGGAATTAGGATAAGCCATTTCACTTAGAGTTTCGTTTTAAGACTCCTAGGGATTAAAATGAATAATTTTATTATATTTTTAAGTTTATTTATTTATTTTGAGAGACAGAGAGAGCACGAGCAGGGGAAGGGCAGAGAAAGAGGGAGAGGGAGATTCCCAAGCAGTCTCTGCGCCATCAGCTCTGAGTCCAGTGTGGGGCTTGAACTCATGAACCATGAGATCATGGTCCGAGCTGAAACCAAGAGTCGAATGCTTAACCAACTGAGCCACCCAGGTGCAGTTCTGAAAAGTTTTATTTGGTGATATTCTCTTAAAGAGTTACTGTGTTCTAGGGGCGCCTGGGTGGCTCAGTCGGTTAAGCGGCCGACTTCGGCTCAGGTCATGATCTCGCGGTCCATGAGTTCGAGCCCCGCGTCAGGCTCTGGGCTGACAGCTCAGAGCCTGGAGCCTGTTTCAGATTCTGTGTCTCCCTCTCTCTGACCCTCCCCCGTTCATGCTCTGTCTCTCTCTGTCTCAAAAATAAATAAACGTTAAAAAAAAAAAAAAAAGAATTACTGTGTTCTTACCTGAAGTTCCAACTTATGAGAAAAATAGCCTGATTCTTGGGTAAATATCTCAGAGTGGAATTGATAGGACAAGTATACACTTAACTTTATAAGAAACTGGCAAACTGTTTTCCAAGATGGCTGTACCACACTGCATTCCTGCCAGTAAAGTGCCAGAGTTCCAGTTACTCCATATCCCTGCCAACACTTGGTATTGCCAGTCTTTTCAATCTCAACAATTCTACTGGGTGTGTACTGGTTTTCACTGACTTTCCAATCTAATCCTTATTATTTCCTAACTTCTGCTTGCTATAAGTTTAGTTTGCTCTTTTTTTTTCTAGCATCTTCTTTTTTTTTAATGTTTATTTTATTTATTTTGAGAGACAGAGAGAGAGAGACAGAGAGAGAGAGCGTGAGTGTGAGCAGGGGAGGGGCAAAGACAGAGGGAGAGGAAGAATCCCCAAAACAGCAAGGACACTGATGTGAGGCTCAATCTCATGATCTTTGAGGCCATGACTTGAGTCACCCAGGGGTCCCTTTCCTAGTTTATTAAGGTAGAAGGTCAGATTACTGATTTGAGATCTTCCTTCTTTTTTAATATAGGTGTTCACAGCTATAAATTTCCTTCTGCTCACTGTTTTTTGCTGCATCTCATAAGTTTTGATATTATGTTCTCTTTGTCATTCATCTCAAAGTATTTTCTAATTTACCATGATTCCTCCTTTAACTCATTGGTTATTTAGAAGTATGCTGTTCAATTGCCACATATTTGCTCATTTCCCAATTTCTTTCTGCTACTGACTTCTAATTTCATTTCATTGTGATTGGAAAACATACTTGGTATGATTTCCATTTTTTTACATTATTGAGACTTGTTTTATGGCCTAACATATGGTTTATCCTAGAGAATGCTCCTTGTGCACATGAGAAGAATGTGTCTTCCACTGTTATTGGGTGCTATGTTCTACAGATGTCTGTAGTGTTGATCAAGTTGGTTTATAGTGCTGATCAAGTCTTCTATTTCCTTTTTAATCTCTCCCCTAATTCTATGCATTATTAAAAGTGAGATATAGGAGCACCTGAGTGGCTTAGCCGGTTAAGGGTTGGACTTCCAGTCAGGTCATAATCTCACAGTTTGTGGGTTCAAGTCCCATACTGGGCTCTCTGCTGTCAGCATAGAACCTGCTTTAGATCCTCTGTCCCCCTCTCTTTTTGCCCCTCCCCCACTTTGCGCTGTCTCTAAATAAAGAAATAAATAAATATTTTAAAAAGTGAGATATAGACATTCACAGCTATTTGTTGCCTATTCCTCCCTTCAATTCTGTCAGTTTTTGCTTCATGTATTTCACAACTTTGTTGTTAGGTGCATATATGGTTATAATTATTATATCATCTTGATATATTTGCCCTTTTACATTATAAAATGTCCTTGTCTCTGTAACAATTTAAAAATCTATGAAAGTCTAAATTGTCTGATATTAGTACAGCCACTCCAGTTCTCTTTTGGTTACTGTTTGCTTACTTTTTCCATACTTTTACTTTCAACCTATTTATGTCCTTGAACCTCAAGTGTATTTCTTCTAGAAAGCATATAGTTGGATCATGTATTTCTATCCATCTCTCCTATCTATGCCTTTTAGTTGGAGTATTTAATTACATTAAATACTTAAGTATTTACATTAATGCAAATTATATTTAATTACTGATAAAACAGGATTTAGGTCTGTTATTTTGTTATTTGTTTTCTATATATCTTATGTCTGTTATTTCTCTATTCTTCCATAAGCTATCTCCTTTTGTGTTAGATATTTAAGTGTATCTTTTTAATTCTCTCTTCCTTAAAATATTCTTCTTTTAAAATATTTTTCCTAGTGGTTAACCTAGGGATTACAATTGGCATTTTCATTTATAACATCATAGTTCAGATTAATACCAAAATAATTTTAGCAATATACAAAAGCTTCATTACCTCCCCTCTCTGTGCTGTTATTATCATATAAATCATACATTTATAAATTATATGCTAATCAACACAGATTCATGATTTCAGTTTTATGCAGTTGTCTTTTAAATCAGATAGGAGGAAAATGTGTTATAAATTAAAACTGTGTGTATACTTTCTTTTTATTTCTTTTTTTTTTAAGTTTATTTATTTATTTTGAGGGCAGGGAGGGGCAGAGGGACAGGAGAGAGAGAATCCCAAGCAGGCTCCACACTGTCAGTGCAGAGCCCAATGAGGAGTTCAAACTCATGGAACAGTGAGATCATGACCTGAAATGAAATCAAGAGTTGCACACTTAACGAACTAGGCCACTAAGGCGCCCCCTTTTTATTTCTTATGTAGGTGACTTTACTGGAAGTGCTTTTTATTTATTCCTGTGGATTCACGTTACTGTCTTCTGTCCTCTAATTTCAGTCTGAAGGATTTCCTTTAATATATCTTGTAGGATGGCTCTGGAAGCAACAAATTCTTCCAGTTTTTGTTCATCAGAGAATGTCTTAATTTTTCTTCCATCTTGAAAGATAGCTTGTTCAGTTGATAGTATCTTTTTTTTTTCATTTCAGCACTTTTTATATGTCTTCCAACTGCCTTTGGCTTCTATGGTTGCTGATAAGACATCGACTCTTAATTTTATTGAAGATCTCTTGTATATGATAGATGCTCCTCTCGAGCTTTCAAGATTCATTGTCTTTGTCTTTTGACTGTGATGTATCTAGCTGCTGATCTCTTTAAATTTACCCTACCTGGAATTTGTTTAGCCTCTTGGATGTGTATATTAATGTTTGTCATCAAATTTGGGGAAATTTTGGGCCATATTTCCTCAAATATTTTCTATCCTATTCATTTTCTCCCCTTCTTCTGGAACTTCCATTATGCATATGTCGTTATGCTTCCTGGTATCCCACATCTCTCCAAGGTTCTTCATTTTCTTTCATTCTTTTATTTCCTTTCTCTTACTCAGACTGATGACTCTTCTACCTGCTCAAATATGCAGTTGGACTCCTCTAGTGAGTTTTTCATGAGTTATTGTACTTTTCAACTCCAAAATTTCTTATTTCTTTTATAATTTCTAACTATAATCTTTTTATTGATATTCTTGATTTGGTGGGACATTGTTCTCATTCCCTCCTTTAGTTCTCAAGCATGGTTTTCTCTAGTTCTTTGAACATATTTAAAATAGCTGATTTAGAGTTTTTGTCTAGTAAGTCCAACATCTAGGCTTTGTAGGGGACACTTTCTACTGATTACTATTTTTTTCCTGTGCATGAACCATTCTTCCTTGTTTCTTTACATGCCTTATAAGTTTTGTTGACAATCAGACATGTTAAATAATATGATGTGTCAATTCTAGAAATGAAATTGTCCCTCTCCTCAGAGTTTGTTTGTTTTGCTGTTTGTTATCATTGTCCATTTGTTTACTTAGTTCCTCTTTTGAACTGATCTGTGAAGTCTGTATTCTTCGTCATGTTTGGGCAGTGGAGTCTCTATTGGATTAGTTTAGGTATCATTTCATGATTGGACATAGATTTCCTTAAATGCCTGGAACCAATAATTCTCTCAGTCTTTGCCAAGGAGCTCTGCATACATTTTGGGACACACCTTCAGCACTCAGCTAGGCAGTTGCCAACTTTGCCTTAGCCTTCACTTTCTCTTTGCACAGAGCCTCAAGATCATCCAGAGGTGAGAGCTAAGGGCCTTCTCAGATCTTTCCTGGGCACATGGATAGCCCTGGGCATACTCAAAGCTCTACAACTTCAAGTGGCCTTCTGATTTCCAAGAATATGTCCGATCTTTTCAAAGCCCTCTATGGACATCTCATTTTCCATTTTATTTTATTTTATTTTATTTTATTTTATTTTATTTTATTTCATTTTATTTTATTTTATTTTTATTTTATTTTTGACGGGGGGGAGGGGAGAGGCAGAGAGAGAGGGAGAGGGAAAGAGACAGAATCTTAAGTACCTCCACAGTCAGTGGGAACCCCATTGTGGGGTTCAGTCTCATAACTGGGATGTCCTGACCTGAGCTGAAATCAAGAGTTGGATGTTTAACCAACTGAGCCACCCAGGAACCTTTCCAGTTTTCCTTTTTAAGTATTTTGCTTAATCTATTGTTTGTCCCAATTGTTATCTACTACCTCAGGCAGTTTCAAAGTTAAACTATTGCCTCTACTTGTTTTAGACAAGCACCCTCAAGGAAAGACTTTTCTGAGTCAGATCCAGTACAACAGCCTTATAAGTACTGTATTCTAGGCAACCACAAGACAGGTCAGGTAAGGATAATTCTCTGGTAATTATGCTTTGAAGGAGCTCTAACTCTCTTCTGCTCCCTTCAATGGCTGCCAAGGTGATGGTTTCCACTGAAATTACAGGTTGTTGGTTTTTCAAGGCTATCACAGAGGTGGAAAGGAAGGATAGAAATAGGGAAGTTAATATGCCACAAAGCTTGCTATTCCTTCCAAGAGTCAGTTGTTTTTCTTAAATAACAATCCCTGGATTGTTAATTATGAATTCGGAAAAGTTTATTTTGACAATTTTGCTAGTTTTCTGATTGCCTTTAGGGAAGACAGAATTTTTAGAGGAACTTTGACATTTTTGTTAATTTCCAGGGTGTAGTGGTTTTAATTTGCATTTGCTAATGACTAAGGATATTGGACAGCTTTTCATGTGTTTACTTGCCATTTGTATATCCTTGGTGAATTATCTATTCAAGCCTTCTGCCATTTTAAAAATCAAGTAATTTTTTTGTTTATTATTATTTAATTATAAGAGTTCTTTATATATTCTGAATTTTAGTCCCTCATTAGATACATGTTTTGCATATATTTTCTCCCAGGCTGTGGCTTGTCTTTTCATTCTATTTACATTTTTAAAAATAACCACAAAGGCGGGGTCCTTGGGTGGCTCAGTCAGTTGAGCATCCAACTTCGGCTCAGGGTTCATGAGTTTGAGCCCCACTTTGGGCTCTGTGCTGACAGCTCAGAGCCTGGAGCCTGCTTCAGATTCTGTCTGTCTGTCTGTCTCTCTCTCTCTCTCTGCCCCTCCCCCACTCACACTCTGGCTCTCAAAAATAAATAAACATTAAAAAAAATAATAAGCATTAAGGCATTTTTGCATATCATATAATTCACCTTTTCCAAATATACTATTCAGTGTTTTTTAAAGTAAATTTACCAAGTTTAGAATCATCACCACAAATCAGCTTTAGAAGATTTTCATTGTCCCGATCTAATCCCTTATGCATATTTACTGTTAATCTTGTTCCCTCTCACCCCTGCCCCAGGAAATCACTAATCTATTTTCTGCCTTTACAACTTTGTCTTTTTTGGATATTTAATGTAATGGAATCATAAAATAATATGTGATTGCTTATATCTGGCTCCTTTCACTGAACTTAATGTTTTTGAGGTCCATTTGTATTTGGGGATATATTTGGAGTTTATTCCTTTTTATTAATGAATAAAAATCCATTGTATGTATGTATAGACATACATTAACAATGTCTTTTGAAGAGCAAATACTTTAGCAGTTTACCAAGGGAAACAAGAACATGTGTCCTTATAAATTCTTGTACTCAAATATTCATAGCACCTTTATTTGTAATAGCTAAAAACTATAAACAATCCAAATTTCCAACAATTAGTTGAAGGATAAATGAATTGTGGTGTATCAGTGTTGAAAGACTACCCAGCAATGACAAGGAATCACTGATACATACAACAACATGAAAACAATCTCCAGTGCATTATGTTCAATGAAAGAAGCCAGACACAAAAGACTATGATCTACATGATTACATTTCTAGTAATAGAAAAGGCAAATTATGCTGATAGAAAGCATATCAGTGATTGCCAGGGGCTAGTAGGAAGGGAGAAGATAAACCAGACAGGGTACAGGGAAGTCTCTAAGCTGATGGAAATCTTCCATGTCATAATTGTGGTGATGGTTACACGACTGTATAGTGGTTAAAAGGCATCAAGTTTTGGATGAACTCTATTATATGTAAATCATACCCCAATAAAGCTGATCTTAAAAAATAACGATATGTCCCTATTCTTTCTTCAGTTCTAACAAAGGCTCGATCTTCTGCCAGGTCAGTCTATTTTAGTACTTACTTAGAGGTTTCTGTATTTAATTAAACGCCAGAAATTTTTGGTTATGAATGATCATTTAGCTCTTCAATTCACTTTTTTATGACCGTGGGAGTTGAATAAATTTTTTTCTAAAACAATTTGATAAAATATATAAGCCAATCCAACTTCCAAATGGACTGAATTCTCCTGGAAATGGCCCATACATTTCAAAGACATAGAAAAACAAACTAAGTATGCACCACATGTACATAGAGCAATGTGGATAGATCATAAAACACAAGGCTGCATTTTTACAAAGAAGAAAGAAAATGAGGTCTCATCACAATACCGTTTATGTCAACCAACGATAACATGCACTTTGTTTATGCATATGTTTTGCTGGGTCATACAAACAAAAAGCCATCAAATCCATTAGAACCCAGAGGGCAGGAATGGGACTAGGAAACAAGGATGAAAGGTAATTAATGAAAAGAGTTAATTCAAATCAATCAGTCAAGAGGTCTTACACAGACCAAAGAGAGAATGCTATGATTTGAGAACTATGATTAATTTTCCCTTCACATAAAATGTCCAAATCAAACAAAAACTAAGATGTCCTTGAAACGAACAAAGTCTTCAAATACATATTTGACAAGGTTTTGGATAAATAATGGAATTTGTTCATTTGTCCAACCTACGAGTTGAAACGTTTTATTGGGAGGGAAACATTCATTGTTTTTACTAATAGAATAACACAAATATACAATGTTTTAATATGGCAATGTTCTCAGTCAGAGTCACTCAATGCTCTTTCAAATGTTAGAAATGAAGAAATTAGGAACAATTTTAAAAGCAAAGCAGAATTGAGCCAAAAAAAGCTTTATGCAGTAAAGGAATACAACCAACCTCAAAGCCGAGTAAAGTGTAACATTCCACTCTAGAGGGTCATGTGGGAGATTAGTATATGGATAAATATATACAATGGGTGAATATACATATCCATAGCATACTTCCTGATCTGAGGAACCCACCTGTATTAAAATTATTAATTTAACCAAAAAAGAGAAATATGGTCTCGTTTTTTTTAAGATGCCCAGGTTTCAAGGACAGAAATAACATTTTTGATGAAACACAGGAAGTATATAGTTTTCTATTTTAGCATTATCTTTCCTTTTCAAATAAATCTGGAAAATCAATCACTTCATCTGATGTAAGTACAAATAATTATGAAGAGGCACTTAATTTAAAACTCTGCTTTGAAAAAGGAGAAAAGAATGGAGTATAAAAATATTTGATAAACTGAAAAGAGAAGGGAGACAGGTCTTAACTGTAGAAATACCTTAGAGATTAACTTGCCTGAACTTTCATTTTATGGATATGGAATATAAAAAAAAATGTCCAAGAGGAAGAAAAAAGAATGCGAACTTCTGCTCCCATGTAAACGGTTCAATGTTAGGTTAATTGCCAAGGAATGAGTCTCTCAGGTTTGCTACTATTGCAGAACTGAGCCTTCAGATGGCCCCATGCAGACACCCAGACAGCCCCCTCTTCATCTGGCACTTCATCAGTTGCCTGGGAGCCAAAAGCCTAGCAATTTGAGATCCCCCTCCCCTTTTTTCAATATTCTTTTATAGAATAAAAGGAAGGCAGCCCTAGGCAGATATTAAGCATGTGAAGTCTAAATACTGTTCCTTAACAACAGGGCACCCGGGTGACTCAGTAAGCGTCCAACTTCGGCTCAGGTCATGATGCAGTTTGTGAGTTGAAGCTCCATGTAGGGCTCTGTGCTGCCAGCTCAGAGCCTGGAGCCTGCTTTGGATTCTGTGTCTCCCTCTCTCTCTGCCCCTCCCCTGCTTTCTCTCTCTCTCTCAAAAATAAATAAACATAAAAAAAAATTAAATACTTCTCCTAAACAGAAACAATAACCCACTGGCATAATAATGGTCGATTCCCAGTTGCTAACGAAGGATTCAAAGACTCTTTGAACAGAGTTTAAGCCGGGGTTTATTTTATTTATTAAAAAAAAATTTTTTAATGTTTATTTATTTTTGAGAGAGAGAGAGAGAGAGACAGGGTACGAGTGGAGGAGGTGCAGAGAGAGACAGGGAGACACAGAACTCAAGTCAGGCTCCAGGCTCTGAGCTGTCAGCACAGAGCCTGAGGTGGGGCTCGAACTCACAGACTAATGGACTGTAAGCTCATGACCTGAGCCAGAGTTGGCCGCTCAACCGACCGAGCCACCCAGGCACCCCAAGCCGGGGTTTATATGAGAGAACAAAATATCTGGAGCAGTGTAAGTCTCAGATAACATTTGAGTCTAATGTACATACTTTGAGACTATTTCAATTTAGGACAGTTAATAACAATCCTTCTTCAACTTTTGGAAATGGCTACAGATGGGTCATTCCACCTTTCCTTCTTTGAAGAATGAGGACATATTAGCCCATCATGAGCTTATGTTGCTCAGTAGAAATGGTAGAAATGGGGAGTGTATTCAAGGCACAATTAAATGAAAGAAAAAAGATTACCTTTTGACTTTACCACCTCCGTCCTTGCCTTGACCCTTCTGGGACCACAATTTACTTTGAGACAATGTGTTTATTCCACAAGTATTTAAATTTGAGTGGCTCAGATCCCCTTTAAATCACTTTTCAGACACATAAAGGAATGCATAGAAGAGTCTGGAAAAACTGGTTAGAAAGTGCTGTGCTGGACTCCCCACTACCAACCCCAGTCAGCAACAACAACATGCACATACATATATGCCACAAGCTAAAACTTAGAAGGAAAAGGAGTCCAAAATACAAAGCAAATGTCAGTCCCTTTCAAATGATCTACTTCTTTGTTCTTTATCAATTCTCTCTCTCCGTTCTTGCTATTCTAGGAAGGGACATCACTTTCTGATCTTAAATGGCTCCTGGCTAGCACTAAGGGATAAAAATGAACCAGCCAAATCACAGCTACTGGTCACTTCATGGAATGAGTACGTGTAATATAAACACAGTCTAGGACCAAAGAAGAAAGGTTTCGTGTGATAAATACATTGTGGGAGATGCTGAAACAGTATCAAATTTACATGAGTTTTTAAGATAGTTCAGAAAATTTCACATTTGCTAGCTTATCTTTTCTGTATTTTCAAGAGATACTAACTAACTCTTGTCTGCCATCAGGAGTATTGTACTGTGAAAGTCCAAGAAGTACTGGTATAATGGGAAAAGAAAAACCCAACAGCCCTGAACTTGGTGTCATAACATGTCAGTTCATGTCCCAAATCTACCCCTTGAATACTAACTGTGATCTTGGCCAGGTTACTCACTTCTTATTTTCTTGACTGAGATCACATCAGTTGTGATTTTATGTACTTGTTAAACTGTAAGTTTCTATTCAAATGCAAGGTGTAAGCAATATTTTATTTATGACATATGTGGTTTAATCTAATGCAAATGATATGGTAAACCTTGAAAAAGATATAAATGCATGCTTCAAAAGACATAATCTCACTTCCAAGTTAGATTTTCCTTACTTCTATTGCATTCAAACAGAGATGTGAGGCTAGTGGACCAACACATCATTTTCTGTAGTGAATGGAAAAAGCTAAGGGTGAATTATTGGGAGTTAAAGCTACATGAGGAGATTGGAAAAATGACATAGACCATACTTAATCCCTTGAGAAGAAGCAAGAATGGTCCTAGGAATTACAAGAGGATTGGATTCCTTCCTGATTATTGTTGGAGCAGCCTAGGCTAAGACAGAGCAAGTTGGTCCTCCACAGCTGTGCTGCTTTGGCAACCAAAAGAATTTTCTAGTTCTAGTCCTGATCAAAATGTAAAAAATGGAGCTGTCCACCGAGAAGTGGGAAATCAGCAGTGCAAATCAGGAGAAGACCTGGATGCCAAATTCAAAGATCACCACATGCTATGCAAGACAAGCAAGGAGTTCAGGGTAGTAGAAAGTAATTTGCTAAATCGGACGTGCAGCAGCAAATCCTACTTTATTTATGCATTCTTTGACAAATCCAAACATGTGAGTAAAAAGTGGAATTAATGGTCAAAAAGGAAGAACATTTGCGAATGTTTCCAGCTAAAGTTTAAGTGGTATCCAGGGGCTTCCTCTTCCTCTCGATAGCAATAGCACATTGTTGGCCCAAGTAAAGTTGTTATTTGCACAAAAACCTTTTGGAGAGTCTATGAAGCAGAGTTGGTCAAACTAACTCTTGAGATAAGGACCCTGCAAATGGTTATAAACATATGATCTGAATTACAGTTAGTCTTGGACTAAATGATCTTTATCAAGTTTTGTCTTAAGTTTTTCCAACTTTGACATTCAAATATTCTTTTTGCTCCAAAAAAGTTAATGTGCTAATAACAGTTTTTGAAATAGAGACAGCCATGGAGATTACAGATGAACATTTATCTCCTGTTATCATAACACAAGCACAGTTTTAATAAAAAGGTTGGAAGCAGTATCTATTTAAATTAAATTAAAGAAAAAGAAAAGTTTGCTTTTTCTGAGAAAGCAAATTGATATTTTTTCTTTGATTTCCTTATACTTTGGAATGAAGGACTGCTTATTAAAACTTTCAGTAAACCTTTAAAATTATGCTATAAAGCAAATATTAAGTTTGGTCTTTAATGAGCCATTTTTGCTATTTTATAGGCATTCTAAAGTGACACAGACTCTTCTAGCACTGACCTTCTGGGAACATTTATCCTTTGTCAGACAGCATGCGACATGGAAGATGAAGTGGGTCCCCACGTTGTCACTGGCACTAATAAGTCCTATGATCCTTAACATCTCTTGACCTCAATTTTCTTCACTGTGAAACTAACACACTTGAGGAGATTGTGCTCCTAATTTTCATTTGTTCAGCTTCTAGATAATGTTTGGTGTATATACTATTTGATGAACTCCCCCAGAAATCTGTAGCCCATTAATGGCCACCTCTGAACAACAGATTATTTAACGTTCTTACAAAGATTCCAGTATTCCAGAGTTGGGGCAAAGAAGAGGAATGGGAAGGAAAGACACACAAATACTACTTACTTTTCAAAGAAATGTCTGATAACCAGCAAGACGAAAGCATACGGAATTGTCATGTACAAATGAGAGGGTTTTACAAAGACAAGTCCATCATGATCTTCAAGATCTGACCACTTTATTGTTGGAGGAAGCCAGAACCGTTCCAACCAAAACCATTCTTTAAACGTCTGAAACATTCTAGAGAGATGGAAAAAAGAATATGTTAGGCTTATAAAGCAAATACTTAAAATTAAAATAACATCGAACACCATTACTCAAAATACCTATGCCAGAGAGTTTTGAAGACAAGGCAAAATGGAATCCTATTATTCAATGGGTTTCATGATTGTTCATTGCATTAAACAAGAATTACTCTGCCGATACTCTCAGAACACTTTTGGCTGTGGCATGGCAAACTGAAGTTTAACATACCACTGTTCATACTTTTGGCACAACATACATTGATATCATGGGTATGTTTCTTCCTCTTCTATGACTCTATGGTATGAAAAATAATTTAACAGTAATCTATCTCTACAACTTCAACACGCCCATGGTCAACCTCATGAAAGCTCCAAGTATGTATAAATCTACATTAGTACCCTGAGAACTTCTTTGGGAAATAAAGAACAAGTATATTTAATTTTATAGTACAATAAGGAGCTCAAATCTGTTCATGCCAACAAATATTTATTGAGATTCTATTATTTGTCAACCACTGTGCTAGGCACTAAAAATACAAAGATTGAAAAGATAGCATTCTTGCCTTGAGGACCTTACAGTCTTGTGGGCAAGGCAGGCCTGAATATATAGATGACTTTGACATATCTTTTTTAGGTACAATAAAAAAGGCACAGGGTGTTGTTGGAACAAGATGATGGGCACTGAGCCCAGCAGGAAGTGTCAGAGAAAGATCCCTGGAACAGATGATCCTTGAGATGTCCTGAACAATAGTGGAGATAAACCAGGGAAAGGCAGGAAATGGGAGTGGGAAATAGAAGTTTTAAGGAGGGAAAAATGCTATGATCAAATAACCAGAAACAAAGAAGAAAACAGAATTAGATGTCCTAATCTCATTGTTTTAGCTATGAACAATTTTTAGTCTTGACATATTGACCTTGAGGATGTTTTGATTTCGTCTTTTAATAGTTAATCAGAGAAAGGAATCAAAATGTCCGCAGATTGATCACAAGGTGGTCAAAGTAACTCTATTGAAACATCTTGATTTGTAAATATTGCAGTTCCCGTTGAACACGACCAGCAGTTTGGTACTACTACAGTGTAAGAATCCAAGGTGTGGGATGGTTACACACAGGTGCCCCCACAGTCTAAGTTCATTGCCTTGGCACGTTTCTTAATAGTGCCCCCTTACTTTCAGAAGTGCTCTAGTTTGGCCAATAAATCATATGGTCACTCTCATCAAAAGGCTGGTGAATCAAGTAGGACTTTGTCATGGAGGGTGTGAGACCCATGCTAAGTAGCTTGCACTTTAGCTAATGACATCCACTGAACAGTATTATGCAAAGGAGTAAAATGGTCAGATATTTTTCAAAGGCCACTTGGCAGCCAGGTCCTCTGTGAGCCCAAATGGTGTCTTTCTGCAGATAGGAGGATGGTGTCGCCTCTGGGCAGACACAGCCCTTCTACCCAGTGGGCTGAGGGCTGGATGTTAAGGCCCCGTGAGCCCCCAGGCCAGGCACATATGTGGCTACTTGGTTGGCAGTGGTATGGAGTCCGTTTCAGGAGACAGGAAGACTGGAGAGCTATTAGGAGTTTCAAGCGCTGGGTACAGTCAGAAATGGGAAGGCTTGCACTGCAGTGCTGGAATCAGGCATTGAGTATGCTGATAGTAACATCCTACATAAGACTACGCATGAGATCCCGACCAGGTAGAGAACAAAGAATTAAGAGAGAAGTGAGGTTGAAGGGGGAAACAGACAACCCCAAGAAGCAGAGGTCAAAGAACAAGTATGATGGGAGGGACTAAGGACCCCGGAGGGCAGGAAGTCTCAATCAGAGGTGAGGATCAGAGGGTGGAGTCCTGACGTTACAGATTTCCAACTTCAGGTGAGGAAGAATTCCGGAGTGTGGACCCCAATATCCTTCTGAAAAATCCACACCCCAAGCAACAGCTGAAGCCTGCTGAGATAATTCCGTGCTTCATTTCGTCTCTCATCTGATGTTAAGAGATGTGCTTATCCGAAGTAGCACTAACTCAGTCACACCCACAGCTGCAAGGCTTGTGTGCAGAAAGAGAAGCGCTGCCTTCTTTCTCATGTGTTAATCATTTCACTCTGATTTCTACTCTGGGGGAGGATGAGTCCTATGAATATAGCTGCAGTTGTGCAAATATGGAATGAAGATAATCAAGAAAGACTAGTTGATATTTCCTCCCTATCAGGCTGTGGGGCTGCAGAAAGGAAAGGGGTGATCCCGGACTCAGGGAGCTTATGACTGAGTCAGGACTCATGTGGCTCTGGACTCAGAGGGAGGCAGTGAGAACAGGGGAGAGGGTAGTCAGGAAGGGGAAGTCACACACTTTGGGAAGGGAACTGGTGATTCAAGCTCGGTTGCCTGGGCCATCAGACATAACTGGCCAAAAGAAGGCATGAAGAGAGGTAATCTGTTTTGAATGCATGGCCAGATACAGCTCAGTAAAAGAACAGGCCTAAGCCTTGAGTCCAACTCCAGCTGAAATTCAAACTTCCTACAGATCTCAGAAACCAACTCTGGCCATGGGAGGCTCTGTGTAATGGGCAAATCTTGGGCCAGGCCTTGACCTTCACCACATCAGAATGAGCTACACCTGCAAGGGCAGAGAGATTTTTTTTTTTCCCTAAAACTTTGCCTCAGTATGTTCATAACTTTGTTGGCTGTAAATTTAATAGTCTAAGGGTGCCTGGGTGGCTCAGTCGGTTAAGCTTCCAACTTGGGCTCAGGTCATGATCTCACAGTTTGTGGGATCGAGCCTCGGGTGGGGTTCTGTGCTGATAGCTCAGAGCTTGGAGCCTGCTTCGGATTCTGTGTCTCCCTCTCTCTCTGCCCCTCCCCCACTTGCACTCTGTCTCTGTCTCTCAAAAAAATAAACCAATGTTAAAAAATTTTTTAATTTAATAATCTAGGGTTCAGGGAACAAACAGCAATGGTGATTGAGTTACTTTTTCTTTTGCTATTGTTATAGTAATTGTTATACAAAATAGTTCGCTCACTCCTAGAATGCAACTCCAGGCAGCACAGATTATTTTGTCCAGAGTGAAACACAATTAAATAAATAGTTTACAACAGCTATTTAGGAGTTGCCACTCTAAATTATGCCCTTGTGCCTCATATGCAAGCAATGAACCAAGATGTTGAAAGCCATAGTAATGCTAATATCCCACAGCTTAAAACATTTAAAGGGAAATAGAAACAATACAAAAGTTGAGGGTGGCCCCCTGGAAAATGTGGCTCAGACTGCGAAAAAAATAAATCTAATTATTTATTCATTCTTTTTTATGTGCTGCCACCAAACATCAATTATTGCTGCTTCAAACAGTCAAGGATCCCTTCTTCACACCATTCACAAAGTTTAACTCAACATGAAGCACAAACCTTATAGGCCTTTATGGACCCTTATAGGGCTAAAATTAAAACACTCTTAGAAGACTAGATAGGTCTATGCAGTCCTGTGGGTTAGGCAAAGCCTCCTTACATATCACACCAAAAGCACAAATGCCAAAATTTTTATAATTGATAAATTGGACTTCATCAAAATGAAAACCTTTTGTGCGCCAAGGAACACAATCAGGAAGTGAAGAAGACAACCCACAGGATGGGAGAAAATACCTGAAAATCATATGTCTGATCAGGGATTTGTATTTAGACTATATAAAGAACTCTTGCAACTCAATAATAAAAGGACACATAATCCGACTTAAAAATGGGCAAAGAATCTGAACCTGAATATCTCACCAAAGAAGATACACAAATGGCCACTAAGCTCATGAAAAAAACTCTCAACTTCATTAGCCATGAAGGAAATGCAAATCAAAACCACCTCAGAGGTACTGTTCACACCCAGTAGGATGGTTATCATCATAAAGATAACAGGTGTTGGCAAGGATGTGGAGGACATGGCTGGTGGGAAGTAAAATGGTACAGATGCTGTGGAAGACAGTCGGGCAGTTCCTTGAAACGTTCACCGTGGAGTTACCGTATGACCCGGCAATTCTACATGTAGGCATTCAAGAGGGTATGTAGGAGAATTGGAAGGATTCATGCTACAACATGGATGGCTCTTGAAAATGTGCTAAGGAGCCAGACACAAAAGGCCACATATTGTATGATTCCATTTATGTGAAATGTCCGGAAGAGGTAAATCCATAGGGACAGAATGTAGGTTACTAGTTCCTTAGGGTGTATGAAGGGAGTGTGGGGTGAAATGGGGAGTGATTGATAATGGGTACAGGGTTTCTTTTTGGGCTGATGAAAATGTTCAAAGATTGAATGTGGTGTTGGCTGCACAACCGTGAAGATACTAAAAAATGTTGAATTGCACACTTTAGATGGGTGAATTGTGTGGTATATGAATTATATCACAAAAAAAGAAAAAAGAAACAGGAAAGAAGCTTCCTCCACAGGGTGCCTGGATGGCTCAGTCAGTTAAACGTCCGACTCTTCATTTAGGCTCAGGTCATGATCTCGTGGTTCATGAGTTCAGGCTCTGCATCAGGCTCCTTACTGACAGTGTGGAGCCTGCTTGGGATTCTCTCTCTCTCCCTCTCTCTCTGCCCCTCCCCTGCTCTCTAAATAAATAAATAAATAAATAAATAAATAAACTTTTAAAAAATTAAAAAAAGAAACCTCCTCCGCTTCAACCCTTTTAACCCAGAGCTCATTTTGCTAAAGCTTCCCATTATTTCATTTATGGGGCTTATGTTTTACCTCCCAAATTCACCTGTGTCAAGCTTGTGTCCACGGACCAAGAAAAGTAATTAAATGAAGGAAAGACTATATCCAGATTCAGATTTCAGCATGATTTAAAGTTCATGACTTTCTGGGGGAAAGAAATAGCATGCTTTAAAAAGCAAAACAGACTAACCGCCCTGAAGGAGAAGCGGCTGTCCTAGATGATCGCCTCCCTGGGTGTAAGGGTGTTCGGTAGACATCCACAAGCCCACATTTCAGCTCTAGCAGTGGGCTTTAAAAATTCAGGCGATGCCTCCAGCCAGCCTCTCTACCATCCTGTTACTTCTCTCAGGATGAGATCAGAGGCTAAACACAGAGAAATGAGCTGAAGAAAACCGGGGCCAGCAGTCTCCAATCCTCTGGGCCACTTGGGTCGACTAGCAAGAAACAGGTCACGGTCCCTCAGCCTCCCGCTAGCTGTTCCTACGGCCACAAGCCTGTGCCAGTACCTCTGGCCTCCTTTATAGCCACCTCTCCCTGACCCTAGTGTATCGGACATGCCATTTTGGAGGTAGCCCAGCATCTGGCTCTCAGAGCAGCAGGGGAAATCACCACCAATGGAGGGGGGGAGGGGGCGGAGCACTGCCTTTCCCACTGAGAGAGCCAACATGGACCGTTCTCCATCTGCTGACAGTTGGCTGGGATGGCCTAGGCTTGGCCAGTTGGATGCTTTTCTCGGGGCTTTGAGTCTGCAGCAGACAGCGATATCCAGCGGCAGCTGATGGCATCCTGCCTAGGCCGCTGCTGTTGAAAAGATCGTTGTCATCTCTTAGCTTTTTGGCCTTCCTGATCCCATCCCCCCACCCCACCCCCCACCCCCGGTTTCTTGGTTTCCACTGTCATTCAAGTCTGGTCCACCGGCCTTCCTTCAGGGCTGTGGGCTGCTTCCAATGAAGCCCTGTGTTTAAGATGGTTAAGAGAGAGGTGTATTTTGTTGCCTCTAACCAAGAGGGCTTACACGGAGAAGCAGGAATCTAGGGGCAGGCAGCCTGTAGCATTTGTCAGTTCCTCCCTCTGATCTCATCTTGCAGACAACGAGCACTTATTTATCCCCTTTCTTCTCTCCCTCTTCCATTTGGCTCCTGCACTGCCTAAGTTTCAAATCACAGTGGCATTTTTAATAATCACTGTGTAAGGTATTTTTTGGTTCAGTGTAAAAGAGACTGCTGGCCTCCCTGACACAGCCTTAAAAAGATGCGTGGTAGACGACAAGATATATTACCTGTGCAGCCAGTGAAGCGATATCTTTATGTTGTGTTAATGAAGTATAGCAATATTTCAATAATAGCCAGGTGGAAAGAGAATTAGAAAACACTGACATGGGGGAATACTTGCATTTTTTTATTTTAGAGAGAGAGAGAGCTCACATTCGAGGAGGGGAGAGGGGCAGGGGGGGGAGAGAGAGAGAGAGAGAGAGAGGATTTTAAGCAGGCTCCATGCTCAGCAGGGAGCCTGATGTGGCACGACATTGGGATCATAACTTGGGATCGTGACCTGAGCTGAAATCAAGAGTCCAGATGCTCAACTGGCTGAATCACCTAGGCATCCCAGGAAAAGCCTGCATTTTTAAAAGCCTACACAGGTTACTGCTGTAAGCACAATCCTGAGCATTGGCAACAATGAATCTGTCATTCAAGGCTTCTATGCCGGTGGCGTCTGGGACAGTCTGGGAAGCCCACTGACTCCCATGGCAAATTCGCAGCCCACCTCTCCATTCCTTTAGCTCAGCTCTAGGCCTTTCTGGCAACTGAAATATTGTCAGCTCTGTTGACAACTCTTCTGTCTCTGCTTGGTACGCTCTTTAAGCAAATGTATTTTACTCGTTGGCCACTCCCAGTGCCTTTCTTTTTTTTTTTCTCATCTGCTACTCAAAAGTCCCCCTTTCCCATCCCTCGTCCATTCTCTGAGTACTGCAACTCCTATTTATATAAAAATATCTGAAGGAACCGTAGTATTTACATTAAAAATATCTGAAGCTCTTTTTTAAAGTAAGAAATATTTGCAAGACAAATACCTGCATTTATTTCCTTTTACTTTGAGGAAGTATCAGTATTGGAGGAAGCATCACAGTCCAGCTGTGTTTTCCCACCTGCCAATACTGTGGAAGTTTCAAACCCTATTTGCGGCTGCAGCTGCCAGTAGTTTGCAGGAAGACAATCTAACTAATGTGGGTTTTTATGACTCATGATTTTCTGACCTCATGGATACAGAACCCCAACAGGGTGAAAGAAGCCTGCTGAGCCACTTTCTCAAATGAACACCATTAAATTTGACCTTAGGACTGAAGAAATAAAACCATCTGGACCACAAGTTCATCACTATTTGAAGCAACATTTTTGCAAAGTACTAAAAAAAATGTGGCGCTTGAACCCTTGCTGAGGTGAGAACTCCAAGTTAGGCTGAAGTTTTGGGCAAATTATCAAATTCTGGTAATTATCCATGCAGTACCGACTGTAAGTAACCCCATCACCTTAGGAGATAACGCTACAGAACATATCTCTTGGAGAGAGGAGAGTGACAAGAGAGGGAGTCTACAGAACAGAACACAGTTCTCAGAGGCCAGTGACAAGAAATGGGAAACTAGGCAGAAAACTCTAATTGAAGTTACGGTGTATTTCTGAGCAATAAAGTGATGGAAAGGCCCATTTGAATCGATGTTCACTATCTCAGAGTATTATTAGTGTTGGAGGATATGAGAGTTGGTGAGAGCTTTGGAGACTGGGTGACCGGCCAGATTACAGTGGGACCAGGGTCCTCTGCTAACAAGAAAGGCAACTCCAGAGGAGCAAAGAGTGTGCCTGGATTGTTCACTATTGTACACCCGAGGCTTGCCACACAGTACACACTAAGTAAGGACTTGTTGAATGGATGGACAGAAGGTTTGCCGAGGCTGGCATAGACTTTTGAACAATCAAGGAGTGACGCTAGAGCCAAAAGTGACATGTAATTTAATTATCTAAAAACCATCTCATTTTTATTAGTTGCAAAACAATTTTTAAAATTTGGTGCAAGGGATCAGGTAAATATGTTTATCTACATTTCATCTGTTTGTGTTTTCTTTGGAATGAATTCTACTAACTTGGCCAAAAAAACTGGTTAAGCCTTCAAGATAAACACATAGGAAAACATTAGCAGCTACTTGCTTCCTGTCAATGGCGTAAGGACTGAGCCAACTATAAATTCCAGCTCTAAAAGCATTTTAAGGGGCGCCTGGGTGGCTCAGTTATAAGCCTCTGACTCTTGACTTCCGTTCAGGGCATGATCTCACAGTTCGTGAGATCAAGTCCCGTGTCAGGCTCTGCACTGACAGCACTGAACCTGCTTGGGAGTCTCTCCCTGCCCCTCCCCTCTCGTGCGTGCTCTGGTGCGCTTTCTCTCAAAATAAATAAAAACTTAAAAATAAATAAATTGTGCCATTTCAAATGGATAAGACAATGCAAGTGATAGACTAACTTACCTCTGAGGAATATTCATTGTGATTAAATTAGTGCACTAAAAGCCTATAAATGTTTGGGCTTGCAGTGAGAAAACTGAAGAGAAAAATGAATGAATGAATGAATAAATAAATAAATAAATAAATAAACAAACAAACATAACCTATACTCTGTGTAGAGAAGTAACTGACTTACAATAAGATAAGTAACTCTCTCATGTTAAATTTTACCATTATATCAATTTAAAGCCTTGAAGAAATTCAAGATAGACCTATAGCTTAAAAAAAAGAAAAATACAGAGCATTTGCAAACACAACCAGGATATCACCTCAAAGATGTCATTGAGGGGTATCGGGATGTCCTGGGTATTCAATGATTCTTCCTTTTACAGTCCCCATATACCCCTGGCCCCAGGTTTTCCCTGGGCATGTGGCTGTCCTGCCATGTGAGACACTGCCCAACCTCCCCTGTGGCTAGATTTGGCCATGCGTGACTGTGTCCACGTCAATGACACAGCAGTGGAATTCACTTGAGTAATCTCCCTAAATACCAAGCTGTGTGTCTCTGTTTCTCTCTTTCTTCCATCCTAATAACTAGAAATAGGGATGACAGGATAGAAGCAATCTTTGAGGCCAATTAGCCCATTATCCTGGCCTACCACATGTCTGCACAGTTACATACAAGAGAAAGAAACTCTTGTTGTCAAGAAACCATTGAATTTTGGGTCCTTTTTGTTTTAACAGCTCAGACCGTAACTCTCATATATAGAGAAAAATATGAAGGAGAAGGAAATAAGAACTATATTGCCATATTGTGTTATATTTTTTTCCAGGTAGATTATAAAATCTGGAGACATCTGCTCAAAAACAACAAAAATATCACTTAGAGAACAAAAAGGAAGCCTATATAGACTGGGAGAAAATATTTGCAATATTTGCAATAGGAAAACATTGTATCTAGAATATATAAAGAGCTCAGTAATTTAAATTCAATAATTTAAAAACTCTGGGGGACTTTTTAAAATAATAAGTCAATTGGGGACCTGTATTTCCATTAGTATTTTGCCTACTGGGTAGCATGCTCAGGATTTGCTCTGCCTACAGGGCTTCTTGTATGGAGCCTGTGCCAATTATCAATTCATTGCCTCTCAACTGCAAATCCACCGTTTTTTTTTGCCTGTTCTGTGAACGGGTCTGCTTCCTTTCCTATTTTCCCTTTGCCAGCTGGCCCTGGAGCTCTATCAATAGAGGATGGTGGAGGGATGTTGCAGGATGAAAGGGTTTTGCTTCCTGACTCTGGTGAAAGTCAGTGAAAAGGCTCCAGTGAAAGGCTCCAGGAGCCCTGAGCAGCCAGCAGATTCTCCCTGGGGAGTTTTGTACTTGGGGAGTGCTGCCAGTGAGACACTTTCCAGTGACTAGGTCTCCCCGGCATTCTGGAGGGCAGATTCCTGGCAAGTTCTAGGGGGCTGCTTTCCAGCCTATTCTGCTGGTAATTCCTCTGTGTCCTCCCCAACAGGTGTGCCTCTGGCGGAGGGGGAGGGGGCGGTGCAGATAGGGTGGCATTTCCTTGCATGCTCTAGCTCAGCCCCAGGGGTCATGAGGGTTTCCTACAGCAGTGATCCCTGCATTCTATACAGTTCTTCCTACTGGCCAATCCTTTATTTTCTCCAATCTTGATTGGGCCCAGACTGCCTTGGTGGAAAAGTCCAATTTTTAATCTAGTATGCTTAATCTAATATGAATTAACAGAAGCTAAAGTTATTCTGAACAAAAAAAAAAATCAAAAAGTCAAAAAAGCCTCTGAAGTTCCAAAGCAGAAGGGAGAACCCTCTCATTTTTCCCTTCTGATACTGTGTGTAGAGTTTGGTTACAGATTAAATGATGCCTGGAGATTTCAGAAAGATGTGCTTCTCCTCCTCTGCTCCTTTCTCCATTCCAAGGCTTAGGTTAATGTCCCCATGAGCAGCCATCACTTTCCACTAGGGCAATAAGTTCTCCCTGTTTAGTAAACATAATTGGGATATTTTCCCAGCAAAACTAATAAACTCCTAAAATGCCAACTAGGCACTTGGCATCTGTATGGGGTCAAGCTCTCTTTGAAGCCAGAGCTATCCCCTAGTGCCATTCTCTTCAGGCCATGTTTCTCTTGGCTCTGTAATAAAATTTCACAATATGCCTTGATCTGCGTTCCTAGCTTAAATAGCCCGCTTCCTAACTTAAATATTGAGCCAATGAAGTTTAATTCCTAGAAAATCACAACTTACTGTTTGCTATTGTGTGCAGAAAAACCCAACGTGGGGATGGCTCTGCCGGAGGCTTAGGGTCCCAGCGGCACCCCCTTTGTTTGGAGGCAGCTCCTCATGGCCCGCCCTCACCTCTGCATAGTCTCCTGGGAATGACCCTGGGCCACTCGATCCCTGTCTGCTTTTCCAGGCTGACTTGTGCCTCCCATGTTCCTCACTTTGTGATCCCGCAAGTCAGGTCTGCTTTCAGACTCTTGAGAACAAAACACAAAGTTCTTACCTGCCTCCCAGTATGTGCACTGACTATTCCTTCTGCCAGGACTCCTTTTCCCCATCTTCACCCAACTCTCTCCTCCTAATCCTTCAAGCCCCAACTTAAGCCTCCCTAAGAGTTCCAGCAAGGATTTCCATGACCCCTGCCCCCCACCACACATTGCTCCAAATCTAAACCAAATATTGCCATCGCCCCCTGTTCTTTTCCTTCACAGCCTGTATTAAATTTGTAATTACATGTTTGTATGTTGATTGGATTCTGGCTCCCACCTTAGACTTCAAGATGCACAAGAATAGGCGGGACACCTGCTTTGCTCACAACAGCATCCCTAACTTGGCATACAGTAAGTGTACAAACAGTAAGTGCTCAATAGATATTAAGGGAGTCAGTATACAGCACAGCAGTCAAGCACATGGATTTTGGAGCCAGACTGCCTGGATTTAAGACCTGGTTCTGACAGTTGACTATGTGCCCCCAGACAGCTAACTTAATGTCAGTGTCAATCTCTCCATCTACAAAACAGTGGTGGTAATGTACTCTGTGAGTGAGTAAATGTTTGTAAATCACTTTATTACATGCCTCTTAATAAATAATAAATAAATAATAATAAATAATAATAAATTGGAGTCAAGCTGTTCAATATCATTTGCCCTTCTGAAGAGGAGGAGCTAAAATGAACTTTCTTCTTCTTTTTTTTTTTTTTTTTTAATTTTTTTTTTTTCTTTTCCAACGTTTTATTTATTCTTGGGACAGAGAGAGACAGAGCATGAACGGGGGAGGGGCAGAGAAAGAGGGAGACACAGAATCGGAAACAGGCTCCAGGCTCTGAGCCATCAGCCCAGAGCCTGACGCGGGGCCCGAACTCACGGACCGCGAGATCGTGACCTGGCTGAAGTCGGACGCTTAACCGACTGCGCCACCCAGGCGCCCCTGAACTTTCTTCTTTAACTTTAAATTCTTTAACTGACACCTCTTAAATTAAGTTATTTAAAAATAATATACAGTGCTGTGATATAGTTAAAACTACTACATTTAAAAAAAACATAAATGATACCACCCTTTAGAGTAATAAGTTTAGAAGTCACCAAAATGTTCAAGCCTACCTAGGAATATATGTGAAACCGGACAAAAAATATGTTTAGGCTATAGTTAATAAATACTACTTCAGTCTCAGTGTTCATAATAATGATTTTTAAAAATCTGAAAGGTTTAAGTATATTTTGAAATGTTAGCTCTATGCAATAACATTCAGCTAAGACTAACAATTATGATGTTTACCAACATGAGAAGTGTTTAGACTTGTAAAAAAAACCCCAAAATTCAAAATTATATCTATACTATAATGATATGATGGTATATCATCTCATTTTTATACTACTTTATACATATACATCTCAGTGTGTGTGTGTGTGTGTGTGTGTGTGTGTGTGTGTGTAAAGGCAAACTAGAAGGAATGAAAAAATGGTAAAATTCTTGGTGTTGAAAATTTTAAATTATCGTTACTGTTGACAATTTGTTACTGTTGATCCAATATTAGGAAAATTTATAACCGATTTCTGCTTAATGACTCAAATCAACAAAGGTAAATTTTGTTCTAAAAACCATACAATCATCCAGTCCAGCCCTGTACATATGAAGAAACGGAGTCCCAGGGAAATACAGGTGCACTGTCCAAGCAAACCCAGGAAAGCCAGCTTTTTCCCAATACACACACAGTTTCCCATTACTAAAAGGTGTTATTAAGGTGATTTGTTTCACATTAACATTTTAAGACAATCATTTTTTCATGTAAATGTTTCACTTACAAAAGCTACTGGCTGATTTGAAGTAAGGCAAGTTTGTTACCTACCTAAAACTTCTCATAGCCTTCTTAAAGATGCAAAAGCTAACTATGAGAATATCTTTTGTACTCTAACAATTTCAGAGAAAATAGAGTGTGCTTCCATAGCCAGTAGAAAGATCTATCTATATAAACTGACTTGAGATGCCAAAGGTAATGAAGATAAGAGAGAAAATGCAGTTTACGGAGACAGGATTCACCAAAATGTAATTCTTCCAGATGCCTCTTCAACTTTATCACATTTCTGCTTTATCTCTGTTCCAGTCATTAATTGACAGACATTGCCAAAGTCCAGCTCAGGGCCAAAAACGAGGCCCTGATCAAGGATGTTTACTGAGACCAGTCACATGGCTAGGAACTTGCAGAAAAGCAGGTATGACTGAAATCAGAAGGATGTGAAGCAAAGTTACGGAATAGACAGATCTTAGAAGCATGTAAATCCTAGGGTTCAAAGAAAACGGGCTGAGAGATGATTGGGAGGGAATCTATGAGAAAGTTACATAGGATGGATTTTTCATAATTCTGCCTTCAAAGGTAGAATTCCTCCCCACCCCCACCCCCCATTCTTTTAAAGTTAACTTTCGAAGTCTAAAAGGTAAATGAATAGCTGGGTAACTAGGCAATGCTGTTGCAATGTAAAGAAATTTTAACCCAGTTAACATCACATCACCATTTCCTTTCCAACTGCTATTAAATATTTTGCTCCTCTCCACCGAGTCCTTTCTTGCAAGCTCTCTTCCCTGGCCTGGTCAGTTACCCATCTTGCTCCACAAATTACCCTGTTATTAGTCACAGGCACAAGTGAGTGATGTAGGCAAGAAGGGGGCTGGGAAGCTCGCTGACGGTGACTCACAGAAGAGCCTGAGGAGACGCCCTGGTCCTGTCTCAGTTCTCCCATTTGAGAGACCAGAGGATTGGCCTCATGTCTGCAGAGCCCTCCTGGGTGGCGCGGAAGGGTGCTGTTGCAGGAGCCTCCCCGCCATGTAGTCAGAAGAGTCAGCAAGACCGTCCCACAAACTGCAGGCCCGTAACTGATGAATATAATCAAAAATTAAAAAAGAAGAAAAAAAAAAAAAGAATGTAGTGCTTCACACACCAGCTCAAGTAGCTCGTTGTCTTTCAACCAGTCGCAAAACTTGAGGAAGAACTATGGCTTTAGTGTCAGAAAGCCCAAGGTTCGAGTGCCAGCCCTGCCTCCTAAAACTAAGTGAACTTGGGCAACTCAGTCCCTCTGAATCTTTGTTTGCTCCATGTGCTCCATGGTGCCAGTCCTGCCTTCCACAGAGACCTATTGCAGATTAAGAGTGATTCGGTATGTAGAAATACCTGAACACGGCAGAATGCTGGACCCATGTTACAGAGTCATGGTATCTTATGATCTTAACCCTTACCGGGTCTGGCCAAGAATCCGATGTCAGGCTGGTTTAGACAGTAGGATTAAATGCTAATTTTAAAAAGAGGGAGAGTAAGGAGACACCCCTGCCCCTTTACAACTACGTTCTCCCCATAACCTGCACATTGCTCACTGCTGGGAAACGATAACCAGTTCCATTTCTTTCTTTCAGTAAGGGAAGCCTATGTGATGGACACAAACTTTGCCAAACAGAAAACTTGGAGACAGTCCTGCAGAGGCAATACTACACAGTGTCATCTATTTCAGACCTTCCCGATCATCAGACTCCCCTAGGGTGATACCCAGACCCCAGCCCCCCCAACCACGACACACCGTGGTAGAATTTCTGGGACAGGACATGGGGCAACCCTAGGCCTATTGGCTTACCAAGGAATAGGGGTTTGGGACTCTGAATGCTCATCGTCACCCTTTCCCGATACCTGAGCTAGGAGAGTGCATGACTTCCTCTAAGCCTTGAATTCCTCATCTGCAAAATAGGCACAATATTTTTTACTTCTCTACAGTCTAAGTCGGCATTAAATAAGGTCATGTGTCTAAATCACTTTGTGTAACTTGGGGTGTCCAGGAAGTGCTCAATAAGCTGTAGGTGTTAGTACTGTCACTATTTACATTTCCTCATCAATGGCGCCATGGTCTTCCAGGTGGCCCAATAGTCAGCCATCATTCACTGGTTTCCTGCAATACCCTCATCAGTGTTAAGGCTGCCTAGACTAAGTGTTGGCAAGGCGACAGCTTTTCTGAGGGATGAGTGTCACTTGACGTGGTAACTCAGTTCCTCAGTGACAGAGGGATTTCTTACCTCACTAGAACCTGTCTTGGGCAGTGTCACCAAAGGAGTCATTTTATGAAAGAGAGTAAAACCTAAAGGAGGGTGTGGGGCCCCATCTTGATCAAGAAAGAATCTGGAACATTCCTCTCACAGATGAGGAGGATGCCAAATTACTTTCAGGGAAGGACATGGGGTTACTAAGGCACACTGATGAAGCAAGCCCAGATTTTAATGGTTTTAAAATATATGCTTATGTAATACTTAAAGGCAGGGTTTCCTGTCACACAGCCTGCTGCCCCCGCAGAATGAAGCAGTCTTTGGAAAAGAACAAGATGACAAAGATTCTCGAAATCTTCAGAGGAGGGTGAGGTGTGGTGGGTGTGGAAGCTTACAGTATAGGGCCCAGAGGTAGTGAAGGAGTGCAGGAAAAAAATCCCAACTGCATGTTCGCAACGGCCTTCTTCTTTGAGTCCGAAATCACAACAAATTTAGGACAATAAGGGGCACGTGGCTGGCTCAGTCAAACGTTCAGCTCCTGATTTTGGCTCAGGACACGATCTCAGGGTTTGTGAGTTCGAGCCCGCAGTCGGACTCTGCACTGTATCAGCACAGCGCAATTTAAGTACAGAGCGGGAGAGACAGAGACAGAGAGACAATAGAGATCAAGAGAGACAGAGACAGAGACTTAGGGAGGGCATGTGCAAAGTCTAGAACATAGGGAAAATATTTCATTTATTCATTTTACAGCTTTTGATTAATGATTAAATCCATGGCTTCAAATTTAGAGCAATTTTGCCTGCAAAAGTGGCTGGAGGGAAAAACATCCTGTATATATTGTATGAAAATGTAACATTATTTAAAAATAAAAATTTCCCTAGGTTTCCAGACTTTTTTTTGAACTTTTTAAAATTTATTTTTATATTTTAGAGAGAGACTGAGAGTGTGAGTGGGGGAGAGGGGCAGAGGGAAAGAGAGACAGAATCCCAAGCAGGTTCCATGCCCAGCTCAAAGCCCAACACAGGGCTCGATCCCATGACCCAGGGGGTAATGACCCGAGCCAAAATCAAGAGCCGAAATCAAGACCTCGGGTAATGACCCGAGCCTACTGAGCCACCAGACTTTTCAAACATACATTCTTTCCAAAAGGGTATCCTTAACTTTCTCCCCAAAACATAATTTTCATTTCAGTCTCTGATTTCTGTCTATTAATGCAAATCTATGCTACAAACAAGAGAAAACACTGTGCTAACATATACAGAGTTCCCTATGTCAAGGCCACATCTTGCACCCAGTCAATTCCCTTTTCCCTGGGGGACATACGTCGGTCATGTGCCAATGTGATTTTCCAGCTACTCCTCTATTGATCCTAATTTGAGGTCTACGGCTTCCTAAGCCTTCCTTTTTAAAGACCTTTTTCTTTAAGCTAAGACTTTTCTCTCCAAGAAATATAGTTGGCTGAAGTGCTACTGGGGATGACTAATCCGAATTTTGTGAAGCAGGGCAACGTGTGAACCTAGGGGAAGAGACGGTGGTGGAACTGGAGTAGAGAGGACCCACAGGGCAGGCGGCTAGCTTCACGTGCTGGACGGGGGGATTCAGAGTTCCTCTGTTTCACTCATGTTAGTGAAGTTTAAATATGGATGTCTTAAGGCCGATGTGAAAGACAGCAATGCTCTGAAAGATGGTGAATGAAAGGATTGCATGATATTCAACAGCAAAGATCCCAAGTGCAAGAAGTGTATGAAATATAAGTGAAAGAGACACCACTCTAGGGGCATCTGGGCAGCTCAGTCGGTTAAGAGTCTGACTTTGGCTCAGGTCATGATCTCATGGTTCACAAGTTCCAGCCCTGAACTGGGCTCTCTGCTGTCAGCACAGAACTTGCTTCAGATCCTCTGTTCCCCCACCCCCACTCTGCCCCTCCCCTGCTTGTCCTGTCTCTCAAAAATATGTAAATATTAAAAAGAGAGAGAGAGAGACACTAAACTTGTGTGGAGTCTCTTAAAATATTCCAAGAGATCCCTATTGGAGCCTCAGTGAAGTCCTTTCATTCAAGGGTGGGGAGAACACTAGATGCTTCTCTTCCCTGCCAAGTGAAGCTGTTTCTCAGTAAATTTTTCTTCCTGCTAGTTTATGAGGTTGGGAATGTTACTCAGCTGTCAGTCATCTTATGAAATCTAAGCAATTTCAACCTTTGCCATGCTGTCAGGTGGATGTTTACAGGGCGTGATGGTAGAGAGGAGTCACATTTACATAGTCCATGGCAATTCTGAAATCGCTCAGCCTTTGTCACTCTGTCATGCATCAATTAGTGATATCATTAAGCACCAACTGTGTACAAAGGGCCCTAAGCTTCATGCCCAGGAGCAGTCCCACCCTTACACCCTGGCCTTATTTTAAAAGATGCCACTCTGGCATTCCTCTGGCCACACTTGTCTCCCACTGGGCGAAGAGTCCATAGGCCCAAGGCTACATGCCCCCACATACACCATAGCCCCTTTCTAGACTCGCTAGGGCTGCCTAGGACCCTAGAATTCCATGCCTAAACAACCTCTAAGTCCACTTCCAAGGCCTCCATGGACACTTCTCCAGGTGTACCCTTCAAAAAAGTGACAGCACAACATACCCTTAGGCCTAGGGATGGCCAAAAGGAGACTGTTGGGGAGGAGACGAGGAACTCACACTTGGGCGCCTACACTGGGGCATCTGCACACATATGCCCTGGGCTTCTAGCCCAGCAGGACAATTTTGGGGCTGGGAAGGGGGATAGGGCCAGGCTGAGGGCCACCTAATTCCATGCACACTCCTGCCCTGGGCCCTTCCTGGGCCCTTGTTTTTTTCCAAACAAAACAAAACAAAACAAAACAAAACAAAACAAAACAAAACAAAAAAACAAAAAACAAAACCAGAATATGGACCTACAGTATTTCATACAGAAGAACACGGCACTTGCCTTGCCCAGACACCTCTCCTCCCCAGAACACATAAAACAATATCACACAATAATAAAGCTTTGGGTCACAGCTGTAGTTTTCCAAGATCACAGCTAAGAAAACACAGTAGAGATAAAATAAAACAAAATGTAAAATAAATTAAACAGTAAATGTACAAATAAAATGAACAGTAATTACCTTGAGTATAAATGAGAGATTTCTGCGGAGGAACTCACGTACTATAAATGTATGTACGTGTGTATATATATACGTATATATATATAAAAGTTTCGCCTTCACTTTCACAGCATCCCTGCAGAAGCAGAAAAGGGAAACATAATTAACAGTCTACACAATTATACCCATAAGTTTCCTTCTAACTCTAAAACTTTAAGTCAGGGTTACAAACCGGTGGCAGATCTTGATATAGGCTGAATTGGACCTCCCAATCAGTTTGGGACCTACATAGCGCTTTAAAACAATTTGAGCCAACATTTCAAATTTAGGAATTTTCACATAAAAATCCAGATCTATAGTTTCATTTGAAAAGACCAGAAGATCTGGAAATAATCATAGGACCTGCAGGCCTTAAGGGAGGCACAAGATTAATCACCAGGCCCTGCTAATCACTGCTAATTTGTTACCTGCTTTGCTTTCTAAGCCATTTAACTTTGTGATTCCTTATGTCTCTAAGATTTATCAATGTGAACTATGTCTTCAAAGTCAGTGCAAGTAAAGATAATATGAGCCTAGCACAGCCTCATTTAATGATTATAGTTTGTATCAGCGCATGGTGTTTGAAGGAGCCAGTTGTGACCCATTAACGCACTGGCTCTCAACTCTGGCTCTCTATGGGAATTACCTGGAAAATATTTTTAAGCCAAGCTCTCCCCTTAGACCACATAAATCAGGATCTCTGAAGGTGCCATCCTGTCATCAGTATTGTTGTTATTGTTGCTTAACAAACATATGTATTAAAGCACAGTGTAGGATAGTAAAGTTACAAATCACTAAAGTAAACACACCTGTGTTAGAACCAACAGCCAGACCAAGAAACAGGGTATTACCAGCATCCTAGCCCCTGCATTTGTGTCCCTTCCCAGTCACTACCCCACTTTCTCCAACTATCCTAGACTAACTTCTAACAGTAAGGATTAATGTTGCCTAGTGGAACTTATATGAACAGAATCCCACTGAATGCATTCGTTTGCATGTAGAGTCTTTCCCTCAACATGTATGACTAAGATACATCCAGGTTAATGCAGGTAACAGTGGTTGACTCATTTTCACTGGTGTTTAGTATTCCATGGTATAACTATATCGCAATCTATTTTTTTATTCTCCTGTTGAAGGAAATGTGGGTTGTTTTGAATTGGGGGCTGTAACAAATAATGCTACTATTTGTTAACATTCTCCAACATACCTTTGGTAAACATACATATGCATTTCTGTAGGGCATATAGTTACATAGTTTTCTAAAGCTGTTGTGCCAATATATACTCCCACATGTGTGTATGAGAGTTCTAGCTGCTTCACATTCTCACCAACACCTCTGCGGTCTTTCAAATTTTAGCCTCTCTGGTGGGTGTGTAGTGGTACGTCCCTGTGGTTTTAATTTGCATCCCCCTAATGGTTAATCAGGGGAAGTACCTTGTTTCATATTTTTGAGCACGTTTCATGTTTCTTGGCCATCTTGATATGCTCTTTTGTGAAGTACCTGTTCAAATCTCTTGCCCAGGGGTGCCTGGGTGATTCAGTTAGTTAAACATCTGACTCTTGATTTTGGCTCAGGTCATAATCTCACGGTTCGTGAGTTTGAACCCCGTGTTGGGCTCTGTGCTGATGGCATGGAGCCTGTTTGGGATTCTCTCTCTCTCTCTCTCTCTCTCTCTCTCTCTCTCTCTCTCTCCTCTCAAAAATAGACATTAGGGGCGCCTGGGTGGCTCAGTCGGTTAAGCGGCCAACTTCAGCTCAGGTCATGATCTCGCGGTCTGTGAGTTCGAGCCCCGTGTCAGGCTCTGTGCTGACAGCTCAGAGCCTGGAGCCTGCTTCAGATTCTGTGTCTCCCTCTCTCTGACCCTCCCCCGTTCATGCTCTGTCTCTCTCTGTCTCAAAAATAAATAAACATTAAAAAAAATTAAAAAAAAATAAACATTAAAAAAAATCTCTTGCCCTATTTTCTATTGTGTTGGTCTACCTTTTTTAATGGACCTGTTTACTGATTCTGGACATGACTCTTCATTGTTTATATGTATGGCAAATGTCTCCTTCCCCTCTGCAGCTTGTCTCTTACTCTTTTAATAGTAAGCTTTGATGGAAAGAAGCTATTCGCTTTAGGATAGTCCAATATATAGATCTTTTTCATTATGCTAGTACTTTTTGTGTCTTGTTTTAAAAAAAAAAAATCACTGCCTGCCCCCAGGTCATGAATATATTCTATTTCGTCATCAAGAATGATGTTGTCCAGTGGAAAAATAGTTGGAGCCAAATATGTAACTGAAAGTTTTCTCCTAGTCACATTTAAGGAAGTGAGAAAAAAAGTGAAACTAATTGTAATAATGTATTTTATTTAACACGATATATCTCAAATACTATCATCTCAACATATAACCAGTATAAAAATTATTAATGAGACATTATGAATTTTTTCTCTCTGGTAAGTTTTTGAAATCTGGTGTGCGTTTTGCAGTTATAACCTGTCTCTACTGGACCAGCCATATTTCAGGGACACAATTGCAACAAGTTGCTAGTGGCTATCATATCAGAACAATGCAGATTTAGAAATTATAGTTTTACCTGCCACACCTGAATTAACATTCAGATGTGCATAAATTTTGAGGTTAGAATCAGGATTCTAGGTTTTTCCTCCCATCTGTATATTCAAATGCCTATCCCTTCTGTATAGTATCAACATGATCATAAATCAAGAGTCCAAATAGATGGAGGCTTATGTCTAGAATCTCTAGTTCATTTCATTGGTCTACTGTGACTTTGGCTTTAGTTTCTTTTCCTTTTTTTTTTTTTTTTTAAGTTCCCTAGTTGATTCTTACATTCAGCCAGTATTGAGAACCACTACTAGTAGGTCACAAAATTTATTAGTAGCTATGACCAGAAATCTTATGGAGTGGAATGGGATGGAATAGAAGAGAAAACATCAATACATACCCAGTATTGTTCTGTGAAACTTTCATTTCGGTCAGTGTGTGTGTGTGTGTGTGTGTGTGTGTGTGTGTATTTAAATTGAGATCTAAAAAGTATTTCTTACCATCAGTGATGTCCCCCCCCCACCAAAAAGGTCTGAAATCTACTACAATAGTGCAATCTGTGAACCAATTACTTGGGAAAATTCAGCTTGCATGTTATCTTATAGTTGTCATCTAGAAATGCTCTGAAGCTTTATTCTTATACCATTGGTTACAGACCAAAGCAGATCTCCATTTGAAACAAGTCAGGGAAAGCCACTTACAGCTAATAGGACAGGAGGAGCTCATTATAAAACCCTGCAACTTTGACCCAAAGCGGAATATGATAATGAATTCATGATGTGAACATTACAAATGAAAATTGCTAATCTGCATAATTTGAGATTTGTTCAGCATCAGCAGATTTTATGGTTTTCAAGTTTTAATGGGATGTCAAACAAGAAAACAAAATTTGAGGGGAAGAAATTGAAGCCAATTTAGCTATTAAATGATGTTAAATAACCTTCGTTATTGAAGAAAATGCTCTCAGAATTTTTGCTTGAATTTTGAAAGGATTATTTTAATGTTCGGCTTATGTCAAGATCAATCTAATCAACAACTATTTATTGACTATCCACTAAAATATGTTTGGCAAGGGAATCAAAATAAGAGGAAAAGACTTTGTTCTTGCATACAAGTACTCTGTAGAGAACAAATGGATTGTGGCATACGATTTTCCCTAAGTACTTCATTTTAGAACATGGATATAGTAAATAAAAATGATTTCAAGCCCCTTAATGTAACATTTTGTCTCTCCAAATGTAATATTTTGTCTCTTCAAATGCATGCCTTATCTCTGAATTTCACAGTTTTCCCATTAAAAGATAAAGGAGGGATATACTTGGTGGTTATTTCATAAGAGATACAAATGTTGAATTCTTATGTCATATACCTGAAACTCACACCATGTTCTGTATCAGTTATACCTCAAAAAAAAAATTAAAAACCTGGAGACCTGTTTTCATTTTCCCTTCTCCAGTCCTAGTGACCACATGTCACATGTTTCAGAAGGCCCAGCTACAAAGATGGAAGAAGAACCATCTATGACAGAAAGAGAAATAAACCTTGGTTACACACACACACAATATATGTATCCTTTGGTTTTATTTTTATATATTATGCACCTGCACGTAAATGTATGTGTGCAAGAGAGAGACTGTGGTGTGTGTGTGTGTGTGTGCCAATCTTTAAAAAAAATTTTTTTTGTAATGTTTATTTATTTTTGACAGAGAGAGGCAGAGCATGAGCGGGGGAGGGGGGGCAGAGAGAGAGGGAGACACAGAATCTGGAGCAGGCTCCAGGCCCCGAGCTGTCAGCACAGAGCCCAATGTGGGGCTCGAACTCACAGACCGTGAGATCATGACCTGAGCCAAAGTCGGATGCTTAACCAACTGAGCCACCCAGCTACCCCATGTATGCCAGTCTTAAAGAGATTTGGAGATTTTCATTAAATATCTCCATTTTTTTGCTATTTCCTGAAGATAGAATTTGGAGATCAATAAAAAGGAAGATTTCCATTGAACTGAAACCTCTATAAACCAAATACCAGCTATGTGATAGGCCTTGGGTCTGTTGAGTTTAGTCTCCTTAAGAATGCAGCATGAACTGTCTCCACAGACTTTCCAATGACCAGATGGGGGGAAAAAACAAAAACAAACAAACAAACAAAACAAAAAGAAGAAGAGAAGAAGAAGAAGAAGAAGAAGAAGAAGAAGAAGAAGAAGAAGAAGAAGAAGAAGAAGAAGGAGGAGGAGAAATGGTTATTAAAATGAACCAAATCCCTTTGACTTTACATTTCTTTATATTTGCGAGGAATGTAGACACTCACAGCTTGAGAAATTTTCAATTCTCATAATTAGGAAAGGTGAAGTTTGTGTCAAGGTCACCCAAGTTAAATCCCCTTCTCACTAGAGCCACCATCTATTTGTTAGTGGGCTTTCTCAGACTTTAAGGTATGACAATAATGAAATTTGAAAATAACTGTCTTTAAAAGACAGTGATTGCTAACGTCTATTTATAACCAAACATCTGTCTTCCATCAACAGAAAGCCCTGTGAAGAATTTTGGCTGTTACAGTGTTGTACAAGGTCGAAGATTCTTAATATCTCCACTCACTTGCCATATTAGGGTTTTATGCCTAAGCCCTAATTTAGGTTTTTAGCGTGATTTCTGTTTTCATCTAAAAAACCCACTGCAAGATGCAATCTTAAGGGCTGTCACAAAGATTTCTTCAATCATTCTGAGTCCACCAAATAAACAAAACAACAAACTTGGGCTGTGTAGGACCAATAAAGTTGGTGTATTGGGTGTGCAGGTGTTTCTAAGAGAAGGGAGACCTGCATTTGATTCCAAAGGGAGCACCCCTGTTCCTCTCTTCTATCTCTCTGTAGGGAGAGATTGTCAAAGCACCATTCTTGATGCCAACTAGCCCATTTGGTGAACGTGACTATAGGCTTTTAGCCAGTAAATAAATCAAATACTCTTCTTCAAATCCACTTTTTTGAAGGTATATTATCTCCAGTTCATTCTTTGGACTCCATCCCTAAATTCACATTGGGGATGCCTCAGAAAGCCCAAGGCTATTGTACAGATGGCCTAGAGCCCAAGGTAAATGAATGGTTGCCATGCTACACTCTGTGTTTTATGAGACCTTGGACCCTTCTCCCATGCACAGCCTGCGGGCAATGTCTTGGGGGCCTAAGAAAACTCAAACGAACTCTGTGTGTGTGTGTGCGTGTGTGTGAAGGAGTGTGTAAAAACATATCTTTCCTTTAACTCTGCAAAGATTAGCACAACAAACTGATACTTGCAAAAGAGTTATCTGATGCTCTTGCTTTTTGCCTGATTTTACTACGCTTTGGGGGGCTCTTTGCATAGGATGTTTACCACTCTGCCTCATAGGCTGTGTCAAAGCCAGATCAGCTCCACCACAGAAGATCTCAATAATCACCACCTGGTTTTCAAGGAAAGTCAGTGACACTATGATAGAATAAACAACACTGGTCAGTTCCATGAGGGCACAGTCTTGTCTGCTCACTGCTGATACCCCTGAGCCCAGAACAGGATCCAGCACACTGAAAACATTAGCAAATAACTGGAGAAATGAATACTATTTATCAAAAGCCTATCATTTGTCAGTCATGCGGAAGGCACTTTGCATACCTTGTCTTTCTATCCTTTATAACAAATAACCCTGCGGGATGGATATTATAATAATTAGCTTATAAATAAAGAAACTGAGGTTTGAAGAATTTCACTGGCTTGCCTAGGTCACATAAATAGTAAGCAGAAAGCAGGGATTCAAATCTAGATCTGTCTGCCTTTCTAGCCCATGTTCTGTTCACCACACCATGCCTTCACCCCAACAGAAGCAAATTATAGACTGACTTTTGGTCTTTTGCTATCAGATACCAGGTTGGCATATTTACATATTATCATGGCTTCAGAAACCCCTCTATAGGACAAGGTTTCTGAAGGGCTGACAGAACAGGATAGGAACAGAGAAGGCTCCAATCATGTATTTCTGTGTGCAATAGACTTTGGGCTTTCTCACTTCTCTGCTATGCTACTATACCTCTCACTAAGCTGAAATGTCCTCATTGGAAAACTTCAGAACATGAAGTTCTGTCTCACTGAATTAAATGGGCAATGCATTTATGCACAGCAAGGACTCAATAAATGTAGATTATTACTAACCCAGAATTATGTAGGTTATTACCGACCCAGAATTGTCTCCAAACTATGTCAATTAATTTGATTGCTTTTGGAAAAGGCAGAAGTATTTTTAAAGGGAAGATTATGCAATTATTATCTATTTTCCCCCTTTAAAAAATTTGCCCCTTTGTTCAGCAAATTCTACTGATGAAGTTTTTAAGTGGCAACCCCTTTTTTAAAAGCTTATAGGGGAAAAGGCAGGAAAAGGTGCTATTTAAAGTCAGAAACCTCACTCGTGATTGAGAAAGTACTTGGATATTGAGGATTAACACATAAATGAATATTCATCATCTGGTGAGTCCCATAGGTTTCTTTCCCTTGCTCTGCATAAGGCTTTTCAGGAAACAACACTGTTTCAAAGAATATCCTCACTAAACGTGTACATGAGTTAGAAAAAAGGAAAATTTTATTATGTTCCTCTAGCCAAGGCTGACAGTTTTATAACCAATCAGCTAATGCCCTCTGGACACACACAGCATGGAGAGGGTCTCATCCAAGATAGAGCCGGTTTAGAGAAGTTGGCCGCTGTGAGGTGAGCAAGTCCTGCCTTGTTCCAAACTTAAGACATGCCGAAATGGTCTGAGATGGCCTTGGCCATGCCACCTGGAGATCTGTGGTCACCCTTTCCATTTCTCCTTCCGAATACACCAAGCTGTACTGACTGAGGGCTCAGCCTCATGTGAGTCCACTCCCTGATTCCACTCCACTTCCTACCCCTACAATGAATCCATTTACACTTGCCAGAGAGCAAGTGATACAGGTCACGAGGAGAAGTCTGGACTCAACATTTGCTCTCCACTACTGAATATTTTTGAAGTAAAAGTCATCAAGCAATGGGATTCAAATGATCAGGCCAAAAATGAGCATTTTGATCATCTCTCTCTCTCTCTCTCTCTCTCTCACACACACACACACACACACACACACACACACACACACAGTCAAGGCCAACGTGGTTTGAAAGCTCTCAAACGTCCACAACAACAGCAAAATGGTGCCTACCTTTTCTGAAATCTCAGCCCACAAAAGATGCCCCTTGCCTGTGAGGAGCAGTCAGAGGCAGATTTCCAGCGTTCCAGTCGGCTTCGTTCTCATCAGAGAGCAACACACCTCATCTCTGTGTAAGCTCTGAAATTCTTTCAGAGACCCACCCTCTAAAGTTGCAAGTCAAGATTTCCGACTGAGGGCGATCAGTGACGTGAGGCAAAGCTACTGGATGGCACCTTGAATTTCTTCCTGACGGGAGGATGCTTCCTGTTTCACCACTTGGGAGAGGAGAGGACTGGAACTCAGTCAGACACGGGATGACAAATGCACGATTGCCTCATCATTGTTGGTTTTGGTGCTCACCGTCATTGGCCAACTACTAAACGAGGTGGTCTTACTGTTTGCGTTAAAAGGAAGGGGTTTATGTGGCGGAGAGAAACCTGAAACACTGTTGACAACCCTACTCTACTCGCCGAGCGCGTCTGACAGCAGCTATAGCACTTTCTAGAAGCCTGGGAATATTGGCGGAGCTTTGGACTAACTAAATCCCTACCACAACCACCAACAGCATGCCACCCATCCGCAGAAAGGCAACTACTTCTCTGCCTGTTTCCTAGCAAGGGGGGGGGGGGTGGCGGTGAGGAATATCACTTTTTGAACCACGTCACAAAAAATAAAAGTCTGACCGCCCTTTCCTTTCAGAATAGTCAGAGGTAATGCACTTTGTTTATATTCGCGTCAGCCTCAGAGAACAGCCGTCACAGACAACGAAAGACGAACCTGTTAGTAGCAGGACACAAACATTGTCTGTCTGCTTGAGGCGCTCCAATTTCAAAGACAAGTATGCCTACATTTACAGTGTTTATTTGAGATATTAGACCTTTTGGGGACGTTTTCACTTTCTCTTGCCTGAAGATGAAACAACTCTGGGCGTGGATTATTTAAAGGTGCTTTGACGAGCAAGGAAGCTTCACAAGTTGGTACTTGCACCCCCTCGTAGCCAAACCTCACCTCCTGGGCGGTTCCGGCCGGGCCGCCTACTCTGAGGGCCTGGTTCAAGGCCCTTCCCATCGGCTGACTTCAGCTGCTGAGAGACACCTTTCTTCTCCTGTCAGCTAATCAATGACAGCAAATTAAAAATTAACTAGAGGCAGAGAAGAGGGGAGGCCAGTTTCAGACTCCACAGTTTCTCAAGTTTCACTAATGAAATTCCATTCACAGATGGAGGATTGGTGAAGGCCCTTTCACGGGACCCTCGTTCACTGAATTCTTCCTACCCTGTTTTTCTCTCCAGACTTTCATTTTTTTAATTGTTTTAAAGTTTATTTATTTTTGAGAGAGAGAAAGAGATAGTGCATACACACAATGGGGAAGGGACAGAGAGAGAGGGAGACACAGATTCCAAAGCAGGTTCCACGCTCCGAGATGTCAGCACAGAGCCCGACATGGGGCTCAAACTCACGAACTGAGAGATCACGACCTGGGCCAAAGTCTGATGCTCAACTGACTGAGCTACCCAGGCGCCCCTCTTCCCAGACTTTCTTTGGGCTATGACAGGGTTCGGAAATCTTAAAGCTCATCTGGCAGGAGGGCTGAGCTCCCAGCAGAGTGGTCACTAAGTGAGGCAGGTTGTGTGGTTCAGATTCTGGTCATGTCTTACCAGGCGACTCCGTAGAATTGCCTGGTCTTCCTGACCCCAGGCTACTATCCCTTTCTAGTCCATCATTCTCCAACTGCCACCCAGCTTACCTTCCTAATTGTTTTTCTTTATCGTGTCTCTCTTCCCCACTGATAAAGCTCTACCAGCTACCTTTTCCCTGTAAGCTTTCTTAGCATGGATGACGGCCTGGTTCCTGGTTGCAAGCGGCAGAGCTCAGTACCTCCTCAATAACCAGAAGAATCCCATCATCATATGCTGTACTGAGTCACTGTCAGGGTGTAGTCCCTTCTTCCTTCAGGGACAAAGGTAAAACTTAACCTGTTGCACAATCTATGCGACGGGGTACCTCCAGAGGGATAGAAGTGGGGAATTCTGATGGTTTGTGGGTTGTGACATGGGGGGAGCTGTGTGCGTGCACATCAGCCCAGTGTGTCTTTGCACAACTCCTCTGAGGAAGACAAATAAATACAAATATGGTTCTTTCAAAGACTCCAAAGGTGATGCCTTTCCTTTTCCCTTTCCCCCTTGTGCCTCATGATGAATGTATCAGTTCACTGCTAACAGAAGAGAGAGAACCCCAGGAAGCATGTAATCCCAGGAAGCAGGTAACGTGCGTGTGTGGGTGTCTCTTCCCTGGGTAACACTTAACTGTCTCATTTTATGAGAAAAGTTTAGAAGCCAGTTAAGACATTAAATCTGTTGTACATTTTAAGTCCTCATAAATAGATGCTGTTTATTAAATCTTAATGATTTGCTTTTTGAAAGTCAACATCACACCTCTGCCAATTAAACGTGGGCAGTTAAGCCTGATATTAGTGGACAAAGTTTCACGGGGAGCCGCCAGGGGCTGCATTGCAAAATGGATGGGTTTTAACACGCAGAGCAAACTTGTTACTAACTGTTACTGAAGTGAGTGAGTGTCTAAAACACCTACTGGGAATATTTCAAAGAGTAAAACAGGAGAGGGGGATAAGGTAAGAGCAGTGAGGACCCTAGGCAAACCTAGTCAGGAGTCCGGAGGGCCACTTAGGAACTCACAAGAGAAACACAGCATAAGCAGGACGCTGGAAAATGGACTCTGGGCCACAGAAGGAAAGCACAGAACTAGAAATTGTGTCCAAAGTTCTGCTAGCCAGGAGCAGAGGGTGTCCAGGGTATAGACACAGAGGAAAGGGACGGGGAGCAATTTCTGATATTTAAATTGCATGTTACATTGCAAACCAATTCTGAGCCTAATTTTCTAGAGAAGGAAATGTAAGTTTGATAGAAGTGACCTGCTTTTAGGGGCGCCTGGGTGGCGCAGTCGGTTAAGCGTCCGACTTCAGCCAGGTCACGATCTCGCGGTCCGTGAGTTCGAGCCCCGCGTCGGGCTCTGGGCTGATGGCTCAGAGCCTGGAGCCTGTTTCCGATTCTGTGTCTCCCTCTCTCTCTGCCCCTCCCCCGTTCATGCTCTGTCTCTCTCTGTCCCAAAAATAAATAAATGTTGAAAAAAAAAAAAAAAAAAGAAGTGACCTGCTTTTACCTCAAAGGAGAGAAACCCTTCCAAGAAACTTAATGAGTACAGTTTGGGCTACATTGATCTTAACCTAACCAGTCCAATTTTCTGGGCTTTTAGGTACAAAAACACTGTTTCCTTATAATGTTTCATCTTATCATTTTCACAGACTTTCCAAATGCAAAGGTTTTTCTGATAGACAGATATGTTAAGTCAAAATGCTACCAAACTGCGTATTCTTTAAATAGGTACATGGAAAACCTCCTATGGGACAAGGTGATGTCTTCACAAATGCCTAGAACAATACGTACACCGACTCAATTTGAACACTACATCTTCTTGGTGTAAAAAGCTCCCTGGATGATTTGCCTAAATCCCCACAATGGACGATAGATTACAGACCCACCTCAGAAACATTATAGGTTTGGTTTCCAGACCACTGCAATAAAGTGAACATCTCAATAAAGCTGGTCGAGGAATTTTTTTGCCTTCCCAGTGCATGTAAAAGTTATCTTTATACTCGACTGTAGTATATTAAATGTACAATAGCATTATATCTAAAGAATGTATATATCTTAATTCAAAAATACTTTCTTGCTAAAAATACAGTATCATCTGAGCTTTCAACCAGTCCTAATCTTTTTGCTGGTGGAGGGTCTCGCCTCGATGTTGATGGCTGCTGGCTGATCAGGGTGGTGGCTGCTAAAGGGCGGGGCAGCAGGGGCAATTTCTTAAAATGAGATGACAGTGAAGTTTGTTGCATCGATAGACTCTCCCTTTCATGAACATTTCTCTGTGGCTTGCAATGCTGTTTGATAGCATTTTACTCACAGTAGAACTTCTTTCAAAATTGGAGTCAATCCTGCCGTTGTTTGACCAACTAAGTTTTGTAATATTCTAAATCCTTTGTTGTCATTTCAAAAATCTTCACAACATCTTCACCAGGAGTAGATTCCATCTCAAGAAATCACTTTCTTTGCTTATCCTTAAGAGGCAGATTTTCATCCAGTTACGTTTGATCATGAGATGGCAGGGGCACCTGGGTGGCTCAGTCAGTGAAGTATCCGTTACCCCCACTCACCAGGTTCCACAATCCCCCTGGCCCAGTGTTAAAGAGCATCATTTGTGTGTTCACTGAGTTTCGGCTCAGGGTATGATTTCACAGTCCATGGGTTCAAGCCCTGTGTCGAGCTCTGTGGTGGCTGCTTGGGATTCTTGCTCTCCCTCCCTTCCTTCTCTGAGGTCTTGAACCCTTGAAGTCACCCATGAGGTTTGGAGTCAACTTGTTCCAAACTCTTGTTCATGTTGATATGTTGACCTCTTCCCATGAATCACAATGTTCTTGAGGGCATGTGTAATGATGAATCCTTTCTGGAAGGTTTGCAGTTGACTTTGCCCAGGTCCAGCAGAGGAAGCACTATCTATGGCAGCTGTAGCCTTATGAAATGTATTTCTTAAACAATAAGATTTGCAACTTGAAATGACTCCTTGATCCATTGATTGCAGAATGGATATTGGGTTAGCAGGCATGAAAACAACATTAATCCTACTGTACATCTCCATCAGAGCTCTTGGGTAGCCAGGTGCATTGTCAATAAGCAGTCATATTTTGAAAAGAATCTTTTTATTAAGCCATAAGTGTCAACAGTAGGCTTAAAAATAGTCAGTAAATCATGTTGTAAAAAGATGTGCTGTCACCCAGGCTTTGTCGTTCCCTTTACTGAGGGCAGGACGAGTAGATTTAGCTTAATTCTTAAGTGTCCTAGGATTTTCAAAATGGAAGTGGGCACTGACTTCAAGTTAAAGTCACTAGCTGCATTAGCCCCTAACAAGAGTTGGACTGTTTTTTGAAGCTTTGATGCCAGGCACTGACTTCTCTCTAGCTGTGAAAATCTTGGATGGCATCTTCTTCCAAGAGCAGGCTGGTTCATCTACACTGAAAATCTATTGTTTAGTGTACTCACCTTGATTGTCTCAACTAGATCTTCTAGAGAACTTGATGCAGCTTCTACATCAGCACTTGACTTGATGCTCACTTTGTACTTTGATGTTATGGAGATGGGTTCCTTCCTTAAACATCATGAACCAACTTCTTCCAGCATCAAACGTTCTGTCTGTAGCTTCCTCCTCTCTCTGAGCCTTCACAGAATTGAAGAGAGTGAGGGCCTGGCTCTGGATTAGGCTTTGGCTTCAGGGAATGTATGGCTGGTTTGATCTTCTATCCAGACAAAGTTTTACTTTCTCTGTATCAGCAATAAGGCTGTTTCACTTTCTTATCGTTCGTATGTTCACTGGAGTAGCACTTTTCATTTCTTTCAAGAACTTTCCCTTTGTGTTCACAGCTTGGCTAGCTGGCTCCAGAGGCCTAGCTTTCAGCCCATGTTGGATTTTGACACACCTTCCTCACTAAGCTTAATCATTTCTAGGTTTTGATTTAAAGTGAGAGACCCATGGCTCTTCCTGGTACTTGAGCACTTAGAAGGCATTGTTGGGTTATTAATTGGCCTAGTTTCAATATTGTTATATTTTAGGGAACAGGAAGCCCTGAGGAGAGGGAGAGAGATGGGGGAACATCTGGTTGGGGGAGCAGTCAGAATACACATATTTATTGGTCAAGTCCGCTGTCTTATGATTACAAGAGTAACATCAAAGATCACAGATCACTATAACAAATATAATTATAATGAAAAAGTTTGAACTGTTGCGAGAATTACCAAAATGTGACAGAGACACCAAGTGAGCAAATGCTGTTGGGAAATGGTGCCTGCTGATAGACTTGTTACACGCAAGGTTGCCACAAAGTTCCAGTTTGTAAAAAATGCATGATCTGTGAACCACAACAAAGTAAAGCACAATAATACAGGTATGCCTGCATAGAATCTGAACTGAGTCTCTATTACCCCCACTCACCAGGTTCCACACTCCCCCTGGCCCAGTGTTAAAAGATTTCCTGGCAGATAATTTGAGAGAAAGTGAGAAAACAAAAGAGAGATCATCAGAACTGATGGTTCTCATATATTCATACTTGAGTGCCACCCCCTAAGCTCCTTCCCCTCTCCTGCTTTAGGTCTCTTCATATCACACTCATCATCATATAACACATGTGACCTCTTATTGACTTGTTTGTGACCCATCTCCCCCATCAGAACATTAGCTCCATGAGTGCTGGGATTTTTGTCTAACTTGCTCATGGCTGAGTCCTCTGGGGACAGAACAGTTCTTGGCACTCAATGCCGAGTGGGTACACTTAATTTGGTTATTTATGGTTGAGTCTCTTCCTATCTACCATAATAGACAGTTGCTTTTTTCAAAGGTAGTTCATTGGGCTTTCTCAAAACTTACAGGTGGGTACTGGGTGTCATGAAGATGGCCAGTTCTAGTCTGAGTTTGTTGGGAGAGAGGGAGATTTTTCCCTCAAAGACTTAGGTCTGTTACACTCTGAGTACTTAAAGCAAAGGGTTTTTAGAATCCATCTGGCTCATACTCTGGGAAGGCCATGGAGCTGTCTGCCAGCCAGATCGTATATTGTCTTGTGAGCTGCCTGCCTCTCAGTCCACAGCCCTCACTGAGAGATGGCCAGAAGGTCTTTGCATATGGCCCTGGCCACAAGTGTGGCTGTGGGTGACCAGGCAGCCCTCATCTCAACTTGCCTCTTCCAGAAAGTTCTTGTTGCTACACCCGTTTCCACTTTGTGCTAACTATGTGATCTTATGCTTATTAGCTGTGTGACTCCAGGCAAATCACCTAACCTCTCAGTCCGTTGGATTTCTCACATGAAAAATGAGGAAAATAACAGCAATGCCTCAGAGTTGTAAAAACAGTAAATGAGGTAATGTCCATAGAAGAGCACCTGGCATATAGTAAGACCTCTGTTGACGTTAGCTATGATGATAATTATAATTGCTGTTACTAATTTATTTCATCTATAAGCTTTATTCCTATGTTACTTTATAATAGACTTTATTTCATGCACATAGACATAGATTCTCCAATTAAATCTTGAGTAAGACTCCAAGTAGCACCCATTACCATTCTCTGAACACACACATTTATTCATTAACTCATTGATCAAGTATTTCATTGGGTTCATACCATGTGCCAGGCACATCATATCTTTTGTGGGAGCTAAGGATCTCAAGAATAAAAATATAGCATGATTGCCCAAACTGATACAGACACACACTCATATGGATGAGCATAAGTGTTCACAAACCTGTTGTACAGAGTACAATAGGCTCTGCATCGGACAAATTGGGACCACAGAGGAGATGAACTCTCAAACATTTACTATTTCATATCCTACATGCATGCAAGCATAAGCTGCAGATTTTAGATGAAGAGCTAAGACTGTATAATATGGCATCAGGAAGCAGACAGAAGGGTAAATAAAATTTTCATCCCCCAAATAACCAATCCCCTGACTGTCTAGGTCTGTGAAGGTACAGCTTGGTAGCTTCAACAGCTGTGCTCCTTTATCCAGCACCGTGTTGGGCATCAAAGTAAATAGTCCATGTGCTTTGAATAGACTTATATGAGTTGTGTCAACAATAGGTAGGAAGCAACAGGAGATAAGAGGGAGATGAGTGTCTCAATAAACACATGGGCTGTCAATACCATGTTATGTGTGATAATGGGAAACAAAATGCCCCTGATCCATCCAGCCATCACTTATTCAACACATATACTATACGAGGTGCTTGACATACAAAGATGGAGACAATGTCCCTGACCTCAAGGAGACTACCATCTATCTTTGCCCCCTTACTCTATTCTCCCTCCTACCCCATACCCTACATGCTACCTGCCAACAAGGAACCAGGAGAAGATCTGCTTGGCTAGCCTGAGACACCCCAAAATGGGCACATTTCTTCAGCTTGTAAATTCTTGGTTATGATTTTTTTTTTCAAGCCAGACTAAGTTTCATGAAGTCAGCCAACTAAGACTTATTCACATGAACAAGACACTCACCCATCTGCCTGCTTGTGAACAAAAGACTGATTATTCCATGGGGCACCAGAAATGCAGCCCAGGCTTGAGGTTAAGAGTGCTGACCACCTGTGGGATAGTGGCTATCCGACCACCTCAGTCACTCTCTGGTCATTTCCAGATTCCCTATGATGGAGTTCTAAACCAAGTACATTTCCCTTCATCAGCTGCTTTTTTGCCACCAAAGCACCCACAGTGACCAGAACATCCCAGTACAACCAAGAATGGTACTGAGATCCCAATCCTTGGGGGCTGTTTCCCTTTTCCTTTCTGGTTCCTGAGGTAGAGCCATCCTCCTGCATGTTGCTACCAAGTAATCTCAAAACACAGCCTTTATCAACTTACTTCTTTCCTCCAGAATCTAGGGCATCTTTATGCTGGTTACATTTGATCTAAATTTCTATGACAGCTGATTTCCTAAACTCCCCTCAAAAATGGGATCCCCACCTAGGCTATTCCCTTGTCATCCCCACTGTACTCCAGTACCTTGAGTCCCTGGGCTGAGCCCGTAGCTATGCTCACTCTGACCTTCGCTTGCATCCCACCTGTGATCAATCCCTCCTCATCCAAGACCTCCATTTCCATTTCCTCTGGGAAATTCTGCCTCTCTAATCAACCTGAATCACCCTTTCTCTTACTTGAGCCTTTACACTTATCTGAATCACACCATGAGGTCCATTTTATATGCAGCCCCATTCTTACCAGTATAGAACAAAATCCTTCCATCATACAACTGGATGAGTGTGTGTGTATGTATGCACGCATACACATGCAGGTATGTGCCTTGTCTCCACTTGTAAACACCCTATGAGCCCAGATAGCCTGGAAACACTACCAGGTTCATAGGAGACCCTCAATAAATATTAGTCGAGGATCTGATAACACTCCTTCCCCCTACGTTTTAAGCTATAGGTACCTTCTGCTGCCGCTCTTCCTCCTTCCACAGTATTTTCATTCCTTCAACAATTATTTATTGAGCCTGGAAACAGGAAAATCACAATGAACAAGGCAGCTATGGCCTCTGCTCTCTAGCTACTCAGTCTCAAGCTCTGCCTAAGGTTGGAAAGGCAACCACATTCCCTGAATGTCAGCACCCATTTCTTCTCCCTCTTTGGGAGACTATCCACAGGTCAGCGGTGCTACCCAGCCAATGCTGGGGTCTAACAGTTTGGAAGACACTAAAAGGATATGAGCACAATACTATATACACCAAGTTGATTACAAAGCGTCCTTCACTGCCTTCTACTGAGACCTCACATCAGGAAAAAGAACCCCTTTTGACCTCTTTTACATTAGACTGGTTTTGAATTAGAAATTCAGATGTCACATAACTTGTTTCACTACTGGGTACTGCCACAAAGTGTTCAATGAGATAGGATGATTTCTATTCACTTACACAGCAGATGTTTCGTATCTTTCCTGAAAGAAACACCAAATGTTGGTTCTTCTTTCTTTCTTTCTTTTAAATGTTTATTTACTATTTTGAAAGAGAGAGAGGGGGGCAGAGAGAGAGAGAGAGAGAGAGAGAGAGAATCCCAAGCAGGCTCCATGCTATCAGCACAGAGTCCAATGCGGAGCTCGATCTCACGAACTGTGGGATCATGACCTGAGCCAAAATCAAGAGTCAGATGTTTAACTGACTGAGTCACCCAGGTGCCCCTAGTTCCTCTTTAAAAAAACCAGGTATAAAAATTAAGTTTCACTAAAAACTAATAATATGCATCACCGAATGTTTCCATGAATAATTTATAATGTTCATTCATTCATACATCTATGGAGTTGTACGTACTACATCATACTATATACTATATATACTACATCATAGCAGTTATGACAACTATAAGTGTGGTTATAATAACAATAGTTTGCTTGATCATATTAAACTGTCTGCAAGGCACATTTGCAAAAGAGAATACTAGCCATTTATAAGTAAATATCTAGGGGCACTTGGGTGGCTCAGTCAGTTAACTGTTTGATATTGGCTCAGGTCATGATCTTGTGGTTTGTGGGTTCAAGCTCCGCGTCAGGCTCTGTGCTGACAGCTTGGAGCCTGGAGCCTGCTTCGGATTCTTGGTCTCCCTATCTCTCTGCTCCTCCCCTGTTCATGCTCTGTCTCTCTCTCTCTCAAAAATAAATAAACATTAAAAAAATTAAAAGTAAATGTCTGACCTAAACTTTTTTAAAAGCCGGACTAAGTTTCATGAAGTCAGCCAACTAAGACTTATTTCCATGAACAAGACTGTCACCCATCTGCCTGCTTATGAACAAAAGACTGGTTATTCCACGAGGCACTAGAAACAAAGCCCAGACTTGAGGTTAAGAATGTTGACTACTTGTGGGATAGTGGCTATTGGACCACCTTGGTCACTCTTTGGTCATTTCCAGACTCCCTGTGGTGGAGTTCTAAAGCAAATACATTTCCCCCCATCAGTTGCTTTTGTGGATAAATTGTATACAGGGAAATTATCCCCAACAACTCTGGTTCAAACTTTTCATTATTTAAATCCTTAAAATCAAAATCAACCGACCAATCATTCAACAGATAAATGTAAATACGAAATATGAAAATAATTATTATAATGAGCACCAAGGGCTTCAGATTTTAGTTAAAATTTTTTTAACATCTATATATTTATTTTTGAGAGACAGAGAGGGAGTGGGAGAGGAGCAGAGAAAGAGGGAGACAAAGAATCTGAAGCAGGTTCCAGGCTCTGAGCTGTCAGCACAGAGCCTGACACGGGGCTCAAACTCATGAACCGTGAGATCATGGCCTGAGCTGAAGTCGGATGCTCAACCAACTGAGCCACCCAGGTGCCCCAGATTTTAGTTAAATTTTTAAGAAATCTTTTTTCAAAGCTGAGAAGAAGACCACCTGATTGTCAACAGTAAAACTTTGGCCTCAGATATGCTCTGCATCAAGGTCCTGTTTTCCAAGACAGTAACATAATAACCAGAACAGATGAGAAAACTCTTGGACTGTTAATACAGGTCATCACTGAGTTTCAGCAGGGACAATGTAAAGCAAAGATCCTCACATAGTCACACAATAGGAACAGAGGTATGTGTAAATCATGCATAATTTCACAGTAACAATGATGGCTTGTGGCTCCCATAATTGCTAACCACCAGTGACTGATCTCATATAGTGAAGCAATTCTCCCATTCCATTCCTTACATATCAGGAATGATCTATACTGAATGTGATGGACCGGATACCCAGATACATGGCATGCTAATACATGTAAAGTAAATGTAAAACACACAGAGCTAATGAGGACAGAAATACCATTTGATTCTTCCAGAGTTCCAATCATGTAAATAATTGTAATTAAGATAGGTTATTACTACTCTAAGCATACTTTCTGTATAGGTAACATATTTATCCTGGTCTAAACCAGTAACTTAATTTTTAAATGTAACCCACAATACCTTTGTACATACCTTTTACATCATGACCTAACACAAATATACCTACAAATATACATAACTGAAACCAAAGTTTCACAAAACAATACTTATCCATACTATCTATTATCTATTCTAGTCTAGTATTGACTCTTTAAAAAATGCTGGTCTGGACCTACTATACTAGTTTACTGACCCATTATGGGGTGATAGAGCACAATTTATAGGGTCCAAAACTACCTAATTGGATTGCTTTACCCTTTCTATAATTCTACATACTACTTAGATTTTTTCCCCCTTCATTTCAGTTAATTTAAAGACATTTTCTGATGAGATAAAAGACAAATTTGGATAAGCTTCAAGTTTCATAATTTTGGTCTCCAAGCTATGACTACTAGGAAGAGAAACCTACAACTGAGTCTAAGCACATGCTGCACACTTGATACATTTTCCTGAATTTTAGAGTAAATAAACGTGTATTTTCAGTATTTTTTGAAAGTAGGGATAATAACTTTTACCTGACAAAAATCAAGCCCACTCAAAGAGGCTTCCCGGCCAGAGGCACAAAGGCCATAGGCTTGTGGGATCAAGTCTAGGCTCTCAAGTCCATTTCTGGACAGTGTCTGCAGCTCCCTGCTGAGCCCCCTACCACAGAAAAGAGCAGTAACCTGGGCCAGATCTCTATTCACCTGGGTGGGGTTAATATCCAGAAAATATGGGGCCAACCCAGCGATTCACAAAAACCCACGAAGGCAAAGGCACTCCAGCCTGGGATGGGCCTAACTGACTCTGCAAGGCCCAGTACCAGTGGGCTGCAGCAAGATGGGGAGGCGACTCTGCCCAGGACACAGCCTGGGCCTGCGCAGGGACAGGGCCAGGGCCTGCGTGGGGATATGGACCGGGGACAAGGCCTGGGCGGAGACAGGGACCAAGGGAACGACCTCAGACCTGAGAGGGGACAGGGACAGGGCCCCGGCCTGCGTGGGGACAGGAACCCAGGGCATGTCCTCGGCCTGCGTGGGGACAGGGGCCTGGCTCAGCCTACGCAGCATCGGCTCTGGCAGGGAGATCAGCCTGCCCCGCGTACACCCCCACCCCCAGAGCCCCGGAGCCACATCGTTCCCCAGCACCTTTCTCCTCTGCTCGGAGCCGGGACTCCAATGCGCAGAGCCAGGGCCAGGGGTCAGCACAGCGGTGCATCCTGGGACGAGGGCCCCTCGAGGCTGGAGGGGGCGCCATGGAGGGGTGGCGGGTGGCGCGCGGGAGGCGGGGTGGGGGTGGGGAGGCCCAACAGGCCATCAGAATACTGCAAAGGGAATGACAACAGCTTCCTGTGTGGGCGCCAGGTTCACGGCAGGTACTGTACCTGGGCTGCACTTCTGTTAATGGGCACACTGACCTTGTAACACAGACTTGTACCACAGGCCGAGTGACTTGCCCGAGCTGTCCTGCTGGTACATAGCTCAGCTGGGGTTCTAATCTGGGTTTCTAATAATTACAAACCCGGCGCCCTTCTTACTCCATTACACAACCTCTCCAGAGATTAAGTAGCAACTGGTCTACAAACTGTCCACAACTTCCGGGTGCAGGGCGAGGAAGCTCGAAGCAGTTCTGGAATAATTCTGTAAGCCCAGGTAGGTGGTGATCTCTCATTACAAGGTTGAATTAACAGAGATAGATCAATACATAGTATAGAGATAAAATGAAGCAATGAAAAATCTCCAGCAAAAGAGAGGGAACATTATTTCTTTGAATATTTGACTAAAATATGAACCTGTGAAAATCATTTATACAGGAGACAATATTGTGTAGTGGTTAGGAAAAAAGGCTTTGGAGCCAGGCAGCCCTGGGTTCAAATTCTGACTCTAAAATTTACTAACTTTGGGATATGTGACCTTGGGCTTTTAAATGCTTTTTCATAGCCTTTTAAAATGCTCCTTTCCTTGGGGCGCCTGGGTGGCGCAGTCGGTTAAGCGTCCGACTTCAGCCAGGTCACGATCTCGCGGTCCGTGAGTTCGAGCCCCGCGTCAGGCTCTGGGCTGATGGCTCAGAGCCTGGAACCTGTTTCCGATTCTGTGTCTCCCTCTCTCTCTGCCCCTCCCCCGTTCATGCTCTGTCCTTCTCTGTCCCAAAAATAAATAAACGTTGAAAAAAAAAAAATTAAAAAAAAAAAAAATGTTCCTTTCCTCATGAGTAAAATGAGGGTAATAATTCCTCCTTGCAGGGGGTCCTAAGGGTTATATGAAAGAAAGTCTCTGAAGTATTTAGTATGATACCTGGTAAAAATTAAGTGCTCAGAAAATGATAGCTGTTTTGCTATTTAAGTACACAAAAACGTTTAGGAAATGTATGTTCTTAATAATCAGTAACTCAATTATTACTTTTTTTGTTTTGTTTTGTTAGGTCTTACTACATTTTCCATGAGATAAAAATAAAAAGGCATCAAGGAGAGCTCGGGATGAGATAAAATGGCAAGCAAGGAGTTGGGATACAGGCACCGTATGAATAGAGATGGAGGAAAGATTTCAAGGACGTGGAAAAGTAATCACAGATTTAAACCTGCTTTGGAAGTGATAATGAGTTGAACTGACATTGGAGAAAATCAGATCAGGTACAAAGATGTAAAAAGTTCAGACGTTCTCTCAGAATGCACTGGAGAACAAAGATCAAGGTGATAAGGGAGGAAGATAAGCATAGAGGTAAGAAAGCAGAAACTCAATCTACAAATGACAACATAAAGAATATCTAGGATGTTATATAAGACATGTTCTAGACAAGAGTACTCAAAAGAGAACCAGATCTAGACAGAGTTTCAGGAAATTTTTACCTTTTGAGGACAAGAAATTATCTGGGATGCACCCACCGGAGAAATCACAGTTAACCCTAAAAATAATCAGTGAGGATGGTCTTGCCTTTCTCCTCCAGAACAACTAAGGATAGAAAACAATGAGGCAAAATGGCAACAGGTGAAGAAAAGTTGCAACACAAAAAACTATTCCCAGGTAAGTCATTTAGGTCAACAAAAGGAATGGCAACCAAAAGACACGGTCTGATATGCAAGGTCTCAGAAAATATACCCACCTTCGGTCGCTGAGAGCCATACACCAGTCATCCTTCCTGGAAACTTTACCTGGAGAGGAATCAAAATTAAGATGAGCTCATTGGACACACTTGTGACAGAAGAGGAAAGGAGAATGAAGACTAAGTGATAAATATAATAATAGTAATAAATATAGTAATGATAATAAAATGGAATGTAAAAAGCAAAAGTAAAATTTGTAGAAGATACGTAGGGTAAAAGTTTATTGGGAATAGCCATGTGGTTTATGAGTTCAGATGACATTAGCAATGGCCAGAGAGCTGGAGGAGCAAGGAAGTGAAAGTGAGCAAAATGTTACACAGAATGGAGTCTATGCTTATGGCTTTGGTCTTGGTTTTGATGACTAGAAAAAGGAATTTTCGAACATGGTTTTTGAAAGCATAAAAAGATAATGATTTGTATGTTAAAAAAAAAGTAGGTATGTTTCTAATTAACTACAAGACATAAATCCAAATTATTTGTACAAATAAATATAAATTACTAACAACCCATATGCAACCCAAGAAAAAACAAAGGAAACATCGAGGAAGAATAAACTGAAATAGCAAAGATGTAATTTATGACAAGAAAAATCATCTGTAAGGTTAAAACTATGTATGTTATACTTTGAATAAAAAGGAATAACTTTGGGATTATTAAAAACTTTTTGATTGTGTTTATATTATAAAATTGATTTATTTATCTGCTGTTTATATGGTTGACTCTTGAAAAATGTGGTGTTGCAGCACACCTTGAGGTGCTGACTCTTGTGCAGTAGAAAAATCCATGTATAACTTTGACTCCCCCAAAACTTTATAGTAGCCTACTCTTGACTTGAAGCCTTACTGATACCATAAGCAGCCAATTAACACATATTTTGTATGTCCTATGTATTATATACTGTATTCTTATAATAAAGTGGGCTAGAGAAAGTAAAATGTTATTAAGAAAATGTATTGAGAAAATACATTCACAGTACTGTACTGTATTTATTTTTTTAAAATATTCCAAATAGAAGTGGAACTGTGCAGTTCAAACCTGTATTGTTCAAGGGTCAACTGTACGTGGTCAGGCCAAAGAAATCATTCCAAAAGGTTTAGTTGTCAAGGTCACATAATAGATCATCCAAAACCCCTGGTCTTGGATGATCCCCATGCACTTTTCTTTAGATACTACAGTGGTTTTTCTCACCAGCTGGTTCCCAGCTCAATTTGCAGGGTCAAGGTAGACAATGTACACTGCACAAGGGTTCCAGCATCATATGTTCTACGTATCACTATTCCAAATGCCATGTCCCCATGTTTGTCAGTCCAGTCTCCCGCAGTGGATATGTTGTCACTGACCTATAACCACTGTAATGACACATCTTCACTGGAGATGGGCCTTTTCCATCCCTCACAACAGACCACTAAAGAACAAAATAAGTAGTCTTGTTAATGTACTTTTTGCGACGTTGTTAAAAGAAATGCTTCTGATGGAATCCCAGTGGCTTCTTCTTTCTCCATGCCAATCTAGGATGTGCAGAGTACTGTTCAAGATCCATTTCCAAATCTCCATCTGAAGGTGTGCTGATGTTCTTTTTTTTGCCCATGCGGACGTTGGAGAGAATTGGGCTATTTGTGATTTCTCTCAAATGTTACTTTTATTCTCCTATTAGTTTGCAATGAAACTCACCCATATGGTAGAAAAGCTGTTGCCAACTAATATTATTTTCCACTTACCACTTATCTTCCCTTCCATGTAATCATCAAATCATTCCTTATACATATCAAAAGTGACACACAATTAAGAGGGCATATGCCATATTCAAGCAAAAGATGCCACATGACATCAAAAATGATTTACTTGTCAACAATCTAGAGAGTAAGGGAAATATCTTTATTGTAGAAATTAAGCAAACTCAGAAAGAATTTTGTCATTTACAAGAGATTTGACAGTCAAAATTCCAATTCTATTTTATACAAGAAAGCTATAATACTCTTTTGTTTTGTTTTCAGAAATGAACAACAACAAAAAAAAACACCTAGCAACTTAGAGATAGAAAATATACTTTTCTCTTCTTAGCAAATAAAAATAATTCAGCTTCTGGGAAAGCCACCAGTCCTTATTACAACGTATTGAATACCTTAAAAAAACAAAGTCATAAGCAATCATAAATGTGCTGTTGGTGTGTTCGTCTCATGAGACTCAAGGGAGAAATATGCCGACGGGAGACATAGAGCCTTTAAAAAAACAAGTGCTGCCATGAAGCCGCAGACAATCTCAAGCATATTAGAAGATATCTTTAATATAGATGCAGGTTTTAAACTCTGTGGCTTTCAATGACTAGGTGGACTCTTGTCTGAAGCCAGACTAAAAATACCTGAACTTTTCTCACCAGGAAGGAAATCATACCCTGATCACCTCCCATTTCTCAGTTCTTCTAAGTATAAAAAAAACAAAAAAACAAAAAACCAACAACTGTATTTTCCTTGCAAACAAAGCTAAAGTTCCAAGCGGAAAAAAAGTACAAGCAATACCAGCTCTCCACAAACATGTATTTTACCCAGTGTGGGAAGTAACTGTATTAGTTTGTGTCAAACTACTTGGTATAGCTCAATGTCAATGGGAAATTTAGAGAGGGATCACTATTTTTCCCAGATCGTAAAAAAAAGCATCCTAGTGGGTTTCGTAATTAGGACGGGATACATGGCGTTAACTGTAAGGGTTTTTTGATCTGCGTTGTTCAGCTCCATAATCAAGAAAAACTTAGACTTGGTTTGTTAGTTTGGGCTATGATAATATAGTCAGAAAAAGCATTTTATCAACCCCAGTTTTAAAATAGACATTTTATTTTTTTTTTTAAATTTTTTTTTCAACGTTTTTTATTTATTTTTGGGACAGAGAGAGACAGAGCATGAACGGGGGAGGGGCAGAGAGAGAGGGAGACACAGAATCGGAAACAGGCTCCAGGCTCTGAGCCATCAGCCCAGAGCCTGACGCGGGGCTCGAACTCACGGACCGCGAGATCGTGACCTGGCTGATGTCGGACGCTTAACCGACTGCGCCATCCAGGCGCCCCTAAAATAGACATTTTAATAGAGCAAGACAACTTTATACACTGTCGTAAATGACAAGACCCATTAAAGTTCAGTATTTAGGTCAAGTTTCCCAACACCTGGGCAGTAGGAGTAGGCTGAATGCAGCCAAGAAGAGGTGGGAGGAGCAGCAGCAGGTCAGACCAGAGCCTGAGGAGATGCTTGGTGGCAAGAACATTGCCCCTGGGGATAGTGTTCAAATTGTTGTTAACTCAGATAGTTTGCTTTTCAGCGTTTCTACCACTTCAAAGATGCCACCAAAAATTCCAACTACTGAGATGGTACAAATGTGTTGAAAACTACTGTCCCTGAGGTTTCTCCATCTTCTCCTGTGCATACTTGGTCCAACCAAATCCCTCTTTCCTACTTCACCAACAGCCTCCTAATGGTTAAAGCGCCCATTAGCTTCTTCTCAGAGATACTCAGAGCCATATGCATTTTCTTTCTCAAAGCCCTGCCTAACACCTCAGAGTTTCCTCAGGGTATTTCTTGCTCTCCTGTCCTTGACCTGTCACTTTTCTTCTTCCATCAGGCCTTTTCTCCAGCCTCACTTGAGTCTCAGGGCAATCACACTTTGCCCCATGATTTTCATCAGACCTGTGTGCAACTGCCCTCCATGTTTGCCGAGCGCCATTCTAACTTTCAACATGGGACTTCTGTCTGTCTGCTGGACATCAACATGTGTGGGGGACAGTGTCTGAAGTCACTCAGGGGAAACTGAATCTGTCTCCCTCCTCACAAGACTTTCTACTTCCTTATTTCCATGAACAGCAGCATCTTCAGCCACACAAGTGAAAAAATGGCACTTGTCTCTCTGGGGCACTTGTCTCTCTGGTTGGTCCTGTCTCCCCTTTTAAAAATTTAATTTTTTTTTTCTTTTCAGTTATATATGCAAATATTGTTTCATGATGCAAGTCTTTTAGTTCTGGAAAATTTTCTTGAATTTTAGTACTGTCTCCCTTTTTTCCTTCTCTTTCTGGAACTTCCATTATCCTGTTGTTGAAACTTGTGGACTGGTCCTCAAGTTTTCTTATAGTTTCTCTCTCCTGTTTTCTATTTTCTTTGTCATGTTGCTATACTTTCTAGATTTCCTCAAATTAATTTGACTACATTTTTGTTGAGTTTTTTATTTCTGCTATCATATTTGAAAAAAATTTTTTTTAAATTTTATTTATTCTGAGAGAGAGAGAGAGAGAGAGAGAGAGAGCACAAATGGGGAGTGGCAGAGAGAGGGAGAGAATCCCAAGCAGGCCCATGTTGTCAGCAGAGCCTGATGCAGGGCTTGAACCCATGAACTGTGCTATGACCTGGGCTGAAATCAATAGTCGGATGCTTAACCAACTGGGCCACTCAGGCACCCCTCATTTCTATCATATTATTCATTTATATGAAAAAAAATTTAAGTGTAATATCCTCTATAACCATTTATCTCTGAGGATATTCATAGATTAACTTCCTAACAGCTTAATCTGTCTAGTTCGTTTTGGCCTCTCTTCCATGTTAGAGACTTTCCCCAAATGCCTGATGATCCTTGGCTGTTCACTCATACTTAAGAGTTGAACATTTAAATGCCCATGAGAAGGTCTATGCATTTGGGTGAGGTTTGTGACTGTGGGCTTCAGTAGGGTGACTTGGTGAGAAATTTCTTTGGGGAACCTCCCCATATAGCTTTAGGTCTTTTTTCTTGGGTTGGTCAGATTCCTCAGAAAAGTGGTATCTGGTCTCGTGGGGGAGAAGGCTGGGGACAACAGAGGTTCTCAACATTCAGTGTGTCTACTTAATTCCATTTTCAGTGGGATATGCCTATCCTCAGCTGTGCCTGGTGTTCCCTAGTCCAAAGTCCCCGTTTCACTCTCTCTGGGAAATAAGCCTCTTACATACCTGAGAGAGAGCACAATGGTTTAGCTACACGAAATTGGACAGAGGGTCTAGAGGCAATTCTCAAATAGGCTTTTAATCAACCATCCCCTGGCACACAGTGCAATGCTCGATACTCCTGTCTTCAGGGAGATTCACCTGGTAATCAGGATGATTACCATTGCAGCCAACTTTCTCCATTGCAGCCAAGAATTTGGTTTTCTAAGGTTTGCTCAGTCAGTCCTTGTGTCTCATTGCCTCTTTACTCTTGTTGTAGTGGGTCTCTGGAGAGAGAGAGCTGGATGCAGGCATTCAGCCAGGACTTGCTGCCTCATTGCCATTTCCACTGCCCTTGACTCCAGTGGGACTCCTGCAGGACTCTTTCTAATCTTGCTGCTTGTCCGCCTAGCTACTATATTGCTATGGAAGTCACCTTTTTTTTTTTTTCCAAACACAAACCAGTCATTTACTCAAAAACCTCAATAGCTCTCCATTGCCTATAAAACAATTAAAACTCCTTAGCATAGCCCCGAAGGTCGTGGATGATCTGACCCCAATATCCCTTTCTAGCATGAGATCGTGGAGAACAGTATGAGGACATTGGAACCAAACTGCCTCGATCCATTCTCTGGGCTCTGCCACTTTACCAGTTGGGTGATCTTGGCCAAGTTACTTATCTCATCAGCAACACAAGGATTATAATAGTACCTGCCCTCCAACATAATGGCGAGTATTATTAGAGCCCTTAAAACAGTGGCTGGCATAGGAAGTGCCATGTGAGTGTTAAAGGAAAGCCTCTGCACACCTGTCTCCTCCAGGAGATTATCAAGTCCTTCGAGAGGGCTCTATCCCATTTAGTCAGCATTTGTGGGACATATAATGGCACAGACATGATGCTATCCACAAACGACTACGTAAAAGGAGCTTGGCAAATGAAGACTAAGGATTAAAATATAATGGGACAAACCCTACAATACAGGAAAGAGCACAGTGAAGAGAATACGAAGCATGTTAAGATCTAATGGTTGAGAACAGTAGGGGAAGACTTCACAGACCCGACATTTAAGATGGGGCTTGATGAACAATTATGTACGACAAAAGGTTGTGCTGCTAAGACAGTGGGTGGGGGGAGACCCGACAGGTGAGGCTGGAGAAGCAGGTTGGGGCCAATTGCACAAGGCCCTGCATAACCTGTTTGAGTCTGTATTTTGTTTCAACCAGTTTGTCAATTTCACCATCCTAGCATGCTGGGAACGCCAAGACAATTTTGAGGGGTTAAAGGTATTTTGTTACTAATAATAGCTGAAAGGCGCTTCATTGGCAATTATTTAAAAACCAAATTTGAACACATTTCCAAATAATATTCAAGATGCCAGCCATAAAAGAACACATACTTAATGATTCCCTTTATAAAAAACAAAACCAGGCAAAATTAGTCTATGTTGTTGCAATTTGGGATGGTTACAAGTGGACAGTGACCAGGAGGGGATCCCAGCAGGACTTCTGGGGTGCCAGTAGTTTCTTGATGTCGTTACTGGTTCCACAGGTATGCTGTTTATGAAAATCTATCAAGCCATACACTTATATGTGGAACTTGCTATATCTGTTAATATTTCTAGTTAAAAAAATAAATTAGACTCATGATACTTTGTGCTTACTTGGAGACACATTATGTGTTCACTTAAAGAGGTGGAGCTACAGGCTGGGAACTCATCACGCCAAGCATCACTAGTTTGGTCTTCGTTTATGGGCTAACTCAGAAGGGCTCTTGGATACTCTGAATGGCCAAGGATAGCCAACATCAGTCACCTTGACCACTAATAGGACTTCATGAGTGTCTGACAAATTGACTTACACCCAAAGGTCAGAGACTGAAATACCAACACTCAGTATACATAGAAGATGGCCTCTTCCCTCATTTTAGGTCTAACAAGGGGCTGATGGTTCCTTATTAACTTTATAGAGAAACACCGGTAGGTCAAAACCACAACAGTGTAAGCATGTCTTTTAAGGCATTCAACATGTATGTACCTTTAGGAGCATAAAGAATCCAGTTTGTTTTTTGCTTTTCTTAAATAAAAGGTTACTTTCACTAAAACAACAAAAATAAAACTATGCACCCAGTTAAAAACAAATAAAAGAGTAAAAAAAGATATACAACGAGAAGCCAAATCTCCTTCAGATTGGTTTCCCAAGGCAATCAGTTAGGACTTTCTTATATAAATGTTTCGTACACACAAAAGCATATATAAATGTATGGGTGCATTACTCCGTCCCCTTCTTTTTTTTTTTTTTTAATTTTTTTTTCAACGTTTATTTATTTTTGGGACAGAGAGAGACAGAGCATGAACGGGGGAGGGGCAGAGAGAGAGGGAGACACAGAATCGAAAACAGGCTCCAGGCTCTGAGCCATCAGCCCAGAGCCCGACGCGGGGCTCGAACTCACGGACCGCGAGATCGTGACCTGGCTGAAGTCAGACGCTTAACCGACTGCACCACCCAGGCGCCCCTCCCCTTCTTTTCTTAAACAGATGGGAGCCCTATATATTCACTTGTTTTTTCCTGCAGATACTTCATCTCTGTAAACATGGATATAGCCCATTGTTTCCACAAGTATAAAGTCTTCTATAGAGTATATATGTTATTTAACCAGGTATTTCTGCTTTTTTTACAATGTGCATCGTACATCTTTGAATACACATTCTTTAATATGCTTTTTAAATTATGTAGAAACTGCCCCAATGTATACCAACTGTTACCAAACTTGCTGACTTCTGCCTTTTTTTTTTTTTTTTTTTTTTTTTTTTTTATTTTGAGAGAGAAAGAGAGTGTAAGCAGGGGAGAGGCGGAGAGAGAGAATCCAAGCAGGCTCCACACGGACAGTGTGGGGCCCGAAATGGGGCTGAAACCCACAAACCATGAGATCATGACCTGGGGTGAAACCAACTGAGCCACCCAGGCACCCCTTGACCTCTGCACTTCTATTTGGTTAACATTAGCATCTCATTGCTGTCTCAGTTAGCAGTCCTCTTTTTAGTTCCACTGATCTTTCCACTTCCACCTGAATGAGTACTAAGCCTGATACAGGGCTCTATCTCATGACTGTGAGATCATGATCTGAGCTGAAATCAAGTTGGATGCTTAGCCGACTGAGGCACCAGGGGCAACTTACAACGATTTTAAATAGAAGTATTATCTAGTGATTGAAAAATGTGTTTTAAAGAATAGACTCCTTTTCACAGAACAGACCATACACCTACATATACAGAGATAGTCACTGAGATTTTAAGTTATGTATCATATTACATGTAAATACCTCAGAGGGAAATAACAAATAACACTGGATTAAATAGTGTCATTTCCAGAACTCACATCTACCCAGAACCTGTGACTGTGACCTTATCTGGAAATAGGGTCTTTGCTGATGTAGTAAGATGAGCCCATACTACACAACAGCAGACCCTAATCCAATGATTGGTGTCCTTGTAAGAGGGAAACTGGATAGACACATACAGGGAAAACCTCATGTGACAACAGAGGAAGAGACTGGAGGGACACAGCTCCAGGCTGAAGAATACCATGGAGTGCCAGCAATCGCCATAAGATAGGAAGGGGCGGGGAACGTTCTTCCCTAGAGCCTTGAGAGAAAGCATGGCCCTGTTGACTCCTTGATTATGGACTTCTAGTCTCCAGAACTATGAGAGAATAGATTTCTGTTGTTTGGACCACCAAGTTTTGTGGTAATTTGTTACAGCAGCCCTAGCAACCTAACAAAATGACCAACCCAAATTTGAACCCTGTAAATTTCAAGTGATTTATCAGGTGACTTGGCATTTGATGTATATTTGTCAGTCACTAGGTTACTTCGAAAGGACAAAAAGATAGACTTGATTTAGAGAATGCTTGTGAGGGTGTTTTGGTTTTTTGTTTGTTGTTTTTTTACTATTATCTCATTAAGGCACAATTTACATTAGGGAAAAACAGCTCCTGGAAATAAAGTGCTACCGTTTTACAAGGCATTCATACTCTCATTATATATTGCCCCGATACATTTTAACAACTTTAAAAGTGCTGTGGGATTATACGGGAAAAGATTTTTCTTCTGCAAGCGGTAAACAGCACTTTGTAGCTCCTCAAAGCACTTCAGTGTTTTGGAAGACAGTCCCACTTCAGAGACGTTATTCGGGACTGTATCCCAATCAACGGAGAAGAGAATATTAGATTGTTTGGGAACCAGAGGCCTTGACTGAGGCTCGAGGCTCACTTCTTTTTCATCCCCACTTGTTCCAACTGTGTCCTGAAATTTCTTCACTGCTTCTTGGTGTAAAGATACTTGTTTACTGTTTGCTGAACGCTGGTCTGTGCCTTCTACCTCAGAATCATCAGAGCTGTCATAATCTACCAGACTTTGAGAAGCTCGTGGGGGAGACGGGCTATCAGCCAGGAGCGTGGCGGGGGTCTCCTTGGGCATCACAAGCTGGTTCAGAGGTTTGGAAGAGGCATCAGAAACCCAGGAGCCGGAAGCACGGGCATTTCTGTGATTACCAAGAGCAGCCGAAGGTCTCAGTTCTGTTTGGTTGCTGCTCGTGTCTTGGACAAGTGAGGGGCTACAAGCACAGATATTTATGTTGTCTTTCGATTTGGTTACATCAAAATACTTGCAGATCGTGAAAAAGTCAGTCCAGTCTTTTTGTAGTAACTTTAAATATTTAACAAAATATTCAAGGAAACAGGTTTCCGATGAAATCAAAAAGTCAAGAAGAACTGAAGCATCAAATCCTATATTTTTTAGTAAGAATAAGAAGACGCAGTGTGGATTATAGCCATATTCATGTGTGTGATGGTTGCACATTTCTTTTTCTTGGGTCAACCTTTCAGCAGCTTTACATTCTCTGAAAATAAAGGCAACAGAGACCTCAGATTAATGACTTTTTACAAAAATAACAGTTTTAACAGATATAATTCACATACCACAAATTCACCTATCAGATTATCTTCTAATCTATGCATTATCTTCAAAGAAAAAAACATCAAAACAATCTCTTCCTCTACAAACTCTATATAATAACCCAAGTCAATAAAATAAGTAAAATTCAGGGACCTTGGCAGTACTAGTTATTGTCTGCCAAAAAAAGTCCTCTGTCTTCCTGTCCTGACATCAGAGTTCCTCACGCCTACAGGTAACTAATTGCATGGAGTAAGGTGGGGGCTGGAGACTGACCTCCTTCCTTTCCTTCCAGGGTCTCCTCAATAAGGATGGGTACGTGACCCAGACCGCCAGTCAGAGTGCCTCACGCTCCTGGCTACAATGACTGCTTCCTTAGATGAATCTGTGACCCAAGCAGGCTAATCAGATCCTCCCGCTGGGACTTTTGCTAGAGCTATTAAAGATTGGAACTGTAAGGCTGGTGTCAGCTGGGCACTGCCAGCAGCCCTGCCTGAGAATGAGTGCAGAGAAGAAGAGTGATGATCAATGATGTGACTGTATCCCTGTGTATACGGTGACGTCTGATGCCAACATGACCCCCTGGAATTTCTAATTTTGAGCTAATAAATTCCTTTTTTTTTTTTTTTTTTTTTTCTTAGACCAGTTTGTGTTGGTCCTTTTACAACCAAACAATCTTAACAGATACAACTACATTAGGAAAAATACGTAGGGCATGATGAGCACATGCCTCTCTGGACATAGTGAAATTAAGAAAGTTAGAAATTTAATTCAGAGGTTTCCTCCTTCCTGAGGAGTAAGAAGTCAGCTTTGAGCACAACTAAGATCTATTTTAATAGGCATGTGTATTTTCAGATTGAATTTGTGTCTCACCGTTTTGGAGCCTAACTCAAATCACATGCAGGAATTTTGTGTTCTTGATTAGAACCTTTTGAAAATTGGCCCCAAACACTTACAGTCTGAAGGCAGCCACTGCCAGCAGGGCCATAATACAAGTCAGAAACTGGCAGCGTGACACTGTGCCGTTGGTCATTAGTAAGAAATCCCTTTCTCTGAAGCCAAGAAAGAAATGGAAATAAGGCAAATACTTTAGGACTTTAATAAAGCAGAGCAGAAATAGTGTAAAAGGTCATCAGTTATTAACTCCGTAGCTGATTACAGCTATTTGCCACGGGATGATATGACCCCATGTGCAGCTGCTTTACTAAAGCAGAAACAGGATCAGCGGAAACCATGTCATCACTAACAAAACTTCATGACCAATTTCACATATTTGCATCAGGTTGGTATCAGCCTCAGTGCAACTGTATACTAAAATGAAAATTTCGAGCTGCTGCTTTGGTTATTTACACGTTTGTACTCACCTTTAAAAAGGTGAAAGTCCTAGAAGTTCATTATGGGAAAGTTAGTCTTGGGGGTGAAAAGCATTTTTGAACATCGATTAAATTAAGGTTCGGACAATGGTACTAACGTACTCCTGATCGCACAGGTGAAACTGATGAAGCGTAACCAGAACCCGAGTTTTCCAGCCCCCTGGTCTGGTTCTACTGCCTTAGATCTGCCTACCCAGCCAAGTTTTCATAACGAGAACTCAAATGTAATCTCATTTTCATGTAGGGCAGGGTTAGAGAAAGGAATTGGAACTTATAAGGAAACCACAAGATTGTTACGGATTTTTTTTCCCCCCTTAATGATGGAAAGTAAACAGTATGTCCAGCACATTATTAAAAATGTTTTCTGCTTTCCTGGCATGTCGTTACTACAATTACTTTAAAATCTACTGGCCTGATCAACGTTAGGTAGATGCCCAATGATGCTCTGGCAGCTTCCACCATGTCATCGTCTTGTTCTATGAAGACCCTGGAGATCCACTCACATGCATTGTGTGGCTGAAGGGAGGGCTGAAGGTGAGGCTTTAAGAAGGTCAGTAACTCAGCCATGAAATTCTGTAAACCAACTTCAAAAAATGCAAATTTCAAAGAGCAGGCAACAGCTCAGGAATGCATTTATATCTTGCTACATAGAAAACTATAGCATTTCAAGTATTCCAACATGCATTATCATCATAATTCACATTTTTCAAAAATCCTGTGAGGGATGAGCTCTCTTTTGCAAATTAGGAAACTGAACATCAGAGAAAAAGAAGTGACTCATTCAAGAAGATACAATTAAAATGTACAACCAGATCATCTACTTGCCACAAGTGCCAAATAATGGATGCTCTCTGAGAAGCAAGAGTTACATGAATTCTTGCTAGAAACATACAAATGAAGGAGTAGCAGACAAAAGAAATCACTTCGCTGGAAGCTGCAGCTGTCTGTTACTAGAAGCGACAATGCAACCAAGAAAAAATCATTTTGCCTTCAAAATAACAGGAAAAAATTTTGTTTAAATATTTAAAGTATTAAAAGAAAGACTACTATCAAGCACAAAAACCAAAAAAGTTTTGGGGAGTTGTAACCGCAATTTAAAACTCTGACTTGTAGAACATATGCCACCTAGTGTTGTAAATTATAACTGCACAGGGTGAGGATGTATCTAGGATACGGTAAATGGTATCCATTCAAAGCAACGCAGGGAAGTCACGGCTTACAATTCAAACCTTTCAGTGAAACTATATGTTGCTTGTTTAGAGACATCTACTATTCCTTTTTATCACATGAAATGGAGGACATGTCTTCCCCAACACCTAAATTAAATATTCTACTTTAAACAGAAGTCTTTGGAGTTAAGATCCTGAATATTATATGTAACAATTTCTTTTTATTTTTTTTAAGTTTATTTATGAGAGAGAGCGCGCGCGCATGAGTGGGGGAGGGGCAAAGAGAGAGGGAGACACACAATCCGAAGCAGGCTCCAGGCTCTGAGCTGTCAGCACAGAGCCTGACATGGGGCTCGAACTCACAAACCATGAGATCATGACCTGAGCCGAAGTCAGACGCTTAACCGAGTGAGTCACCCAGGTGCCCCTATATGCAACAATTTCTTAATCAGTGTAACTTCTCACATGTTAGTTTCAATTCATTTCCTAGTTATCCATTATCTACATTAGTAGTTACCCCAATTTTATGAAGCAGAATATGAATGAAATAGTACAAATATCTTAACTGAACAGACTTATATCACCTGCCTTGAGGCGACTCAATAACACCTTTTTAACTTTTGTCATTAATTATACTATATGAATTCAGTTTAGCCCACAAAAAGTTGACTTGTTTCTTCTTTTTTTTAAAGCTTATTTAAAAGAGAGAGAGAGAGGCAGAGAGACACAATCCCAAACAGGCTCTGCACTATCAATGGGGGGCTCGAACTCATGAATTGTGAGATCATGACCTGAGTGGAGATTAGATGCTTAACTGACTGAGCCACTCAGGTGCCCCAAAGTTGACATGTTTCTTAAGGGAATTCTAATTCTTTTTTTAAAAGAAAACTTAATAAATTATAACTATGATAACATGTAGATTAGTGAAGTTATAGTCCTAAGATTTGATAATTATGAATTATTTTATATCACTAAACAATTACTCGTCACTTTGCACACAAAAGGAATTCAGAGAATTACCTTTCATTTCATTTGCTGAAGCACAGTTTTGAAACTTGATTTCTAAGGATTTAATGATAAGTAGGCTTGCTGCTCTGAGGATTACATGATCTGGACCAGGGACACGCTCATGTGCAGGTTGAACTTCATCTCCACCGAAGAAGGGAGGTTTTCCGTGGACAGACAATGTCCGCAATAAGCCCAAATCCACAGCTTGCAAAACAGCATCAGCTAAAGCCAACATGTCTACACCTAAATGCTGATCTGGTGGCATCAGGGCAGGGCCAGATCCCCGACACAGATCTTCACCCACTTTCCAGAGAAGGCACTTTTTGATGAATACGATGAACCTCCTTTTGACAAAAGCCTGAACGGGCCAGGTAATAACACCTAGCACACAAGAGGGTTTCAAAAACAGAATCCTCTGGCAAGTGAAATGTAGCTTCAGATGGACTCTGGAAGCTATAAGAAGTTCAAGCAATTCCAGGGAACATATCAAGCTGCTTATTATTTTAGAGGTGTCTTGGCAGCTTTCAAAATGCTGAGAAAATAAGGAATTGTAAAAAACTTCAAAAGCAGTGTCAAAAAGGGTCAGGAACTGCTTTAAAATTTCTGCAATGATAAAAACAGTAATATCAACAACAAGAAAAACAAAGGCTTCTTAAAACACAATTTACAATTCAATTTTTATAAATACTATCACTTTACACGATGAAAAATGGATTTGGATTATTTCACTCATGTGAACAAGTGAAGATACATAGGATAACGGCTAATAAGAGGAGGTTTTTATACACAATGGAATACTACCCAGCCATCAAAAAGAAATCTTGCCATTTGCAATGACGTGGATGGAGCTAGAGTGAATTATGCTAAGCGAAATAAGTCGGTTAGAGAAAGACAAATACACAGGATTGTACTTGTATGTGGAATTTAAGAAGCAGAACAGATGAACCCAGGGGAAAAAAGAAAAGAAAAGGCAAACCAAAAAACAGACTCTTAACTACAGAGAACAAACTGAGGGTTACTGGGAGAGAGGTGGCCAGGGGGATGGGCTAAATGGGTACTGGGGATTCAGCTGGGCACTTGCTGGGATGAGCACTGGGTGTTGTATGTAAGTGATGAATCCTGAATTCTACTCCTGAAGCCAATATTACACTATGTCTTAATTAACTAGGATTTAAATAAAAACTTGAAACAAATGAACAAACAAAAGAATAAAAGCTAATAATCATGGTTAATTATCCTTTTTACAAATATCAATGGCATCAGACTATGAAAGGGATATATAATAATAAAGAGGTTTAATTTTTGTCTTATGTTTTATTTTAAAAAGGTATCTTCAGTCAAAAAATTTGGAGGGAAAGTCTTTAGTTTTTCATACATGAGGACAGATCAGATGCTGTAAAATAAATTTTAATCTTCATTATAAACATCACGCCCCTTGGGAGCAAAAGAATGGCATTTATGGGGGACCATAATTTGTACCTGTTTTTTGTGAACATGTGTCTTTAAAGATTTCCTTTATTATAAAAGTAAGGGTCCAGAGGCAGTACACTGCTTTCTCATTTTCAGGGTATTCAGAAAGATTTGTCTGGCAAAAAGCAATCCAGGAATTACTTAATGCTATCTACGACAAAAAACAAAAAGTGAAGTTATAACATAAAATTTTCTTTATAATTACAAATTACCTATTATATACAACTCCATATAACATTTCTTATTCCCTTGGGGGGAAAAAAAGCAGAGTATTTGGAAAACAAGGACACAAATATCCTAATATTCTTTAGCTAAAAAATTCAATATGCCATAGAAATAAACTCTCAACAGTGAACATGAAAACATTAGCAGTGATTACTTCTAGGTGGTAGGATAATGTGTGGTTAACGTGTGGTTTTTATTTTGTTCTTTACACTTTCTCCCATTTTCCAGATTTTCTACTACAAATACCACCTTTTTGTATTTAGGACAAAAATGTTGAGAAAACAACAAGGAATTATAGCTAAAATAAATCAGTAGGTGCTTACATTTATTAACGAATTCTGAGATAAGAGAAAAATCTGATGCTGTTTGTTTGTATTTTTTTTTTTTTTTAATATTATGCTGAGGACCATTCTTAGAATTTATTTATGTTAAACCTGTAAAAATGGTCTTGGTCTTCAGCAGGGGTTCCTAAATCTTTCTTTGGAGACAAGGAAGCAGGCCTACCTGCTCCTCTGAGAAGCTGAAGAAAGTTATGGACTGACTTGAAACCCATCCTTGAGGTGAAGAATCTGATTTATAATGATTTACAACATACTTAAGACTCTAATCTTTGATACAAGTCACTATTATATTACTCCATTCTTACACTTTTGTGGATTTATGTGTTCTTAGGTGAGCAAACATTTTATTGGTACAAACATCTGAAGGGGAAAATCGAGGGCCAAAGAACAATTTTAAAGAAACTATAAAAGAAGTAACATAATTTGATTACTTATCTTACCTCTTCTCTCATTTGGAAATACAGAAGTAGTGCAAGGCACTTGGCAGCCATGTGACATAACAATTTATCCGAGTTTTGGAACATACAGGTCTACGGGAAAACAAATAAGTTTATCCACTATTGCCAAATGTTGTCAAAACTTTTGTCCTAAAAATCTGCGTCTAAAGAAAAAAAAAATCCACAAAAAACAAATGGCTTACTAAGGTTGAATCGATGTCAGAGGATTTTAAAAGAATTGTAATTATATCTCTGTATTTTTCCTTTGCGTGGAAGTCAGTTTCAACAGACAATATTCTGGTTATCATCACTTTGATTACTGTTAACTGAAGGAGCATGATTTCTCGGGCGCTGCACGTCGGAGAGTGTCTCTTCAAACATACAGACACTACGGAAATGGTACCCAACGTGGTGCTGGGTGGCTGGTGCCTGCCTTGGACACCACGGCGGTTCGAGCATTCTGGAGAAGCGGCTGTAGAGCAATCCTGAGCTAAAACTGCTGGGTTGAGATAAAAGATGTATTCCTGGCTCTCATTTTCAAGTGTGGCTCCCAGAAGTACCTTCTTGTAGAATTGTTCTAACACTTCAAAAAAAGCTTTCATTTTGGCTGCCAAAATACATCTCATGAGAAAGCTGACGACTCCAAACTGTAAATATTAATCTTAGAAATGCGATGAATCTCTAAGAGGGTTCTTCAGTGAAACCTAAAATAGGAAAAATAATTTTTAAATTACAAGTGTTATATACATCGTAGTACAAGGGAAAGGCATCTGTTTCCACTTAATCATTAGTCTCTCAAGTTAAAGGTAAGGACGACTGCTTAATTTCTAAAATGGAAAACTGGTAATAAGAACATTATTTTAAGACCATAAAAACGAAATGCATGCTTTCTGTAAGATTTAAGGCCATAAAATTATTTTTAATTTTATCGGAGCAGAAATTTCACCTTCCCTCTAACATTTTTCAGTGGGCCACAAGGGCTTCTCAGCCTTGGCACTGACACTCAGGACTGGATAATTTTGTTATGGGGAAGCTGGCCTGTGCCTTGTAGGCGGCATGGCAACATTCTTGGCCTCTACCCACTAGATGCCTATAGCACCTCCCTTGGGGGCAAACCCACTCAGGCTGAGACCCATGGGGCTCAATTCCAATTCATTAACCTTCATCTCAGGGGCGCCTGGGTGGCTCAGTTGGTTATGTGTCCAACTCTTGATCTTGGCTCACTCAGATCATGATCCCATGTTTCGTGGGATTGGGCCCCATATCGGGCTCTGTGCTGACAGTGTGGAGCCTGCTTGGGATTCTTTCTCTCTCTCTCTCTCTCTCTCTCTCTCCCTCTCTCAAAAATAAATAAATAAACTAAGAAAAAAACACTTTACCTTCAATGTACAGATGAAAACCTAGTTAGATAATTATGTGGTCAAACTATTGTGGTTATGATGATTAATTCCCAACTTCAATTTAGTGATAATATAAAGATCCTTAGTCACCGCTTTCAACATTTAATAAAAAATTTAAAAATGCCATCCCAAGGGAAAAAACAAGATGTTAATAAGCAAAAGTAATCCAAACGGGAGCACACTGTACTTGTAGCTGGATACAACTTTAGACATTCGGGTGTCCCTGACTCTGACACAATGGAGACCAGCAAGAGTGGGGAGAAGGGGTCAGGCATGGCTTATAAAGCAGGGAATAAGGACAATCACTGATAGATGAATAGAACAGAAAATATTACGAGTAATAGGAGTATTAATGTAGTTACTAAAGAGCAAGATGATGAGGAAAAATTTAGGATCTTGGCAGAAACTAGAGATTACTGAAAATCCAATGGAATGCTGAGCCTCAGGAAATTATCTGATCCTCTGGGACTCAGTCCTTTCATAGCCTTTGAGCTATTTCACACCTTTGTAAATTGTAGATTACTGATAGCAATGCAAATAATTGTTGTCTTACAACATGCAAACACAAGACTACACCGTATTTAACTAACTTGAGAATAACGGGGGGGGGGGGGGGGGGGGGGAAGAATGTAAAAAAAAAAAACCCCACTAAAACGGGGGGGGGGGAAGGGGGAACCCCCAAATCATGTAAATAATTGTCTGCGGAGGGGCAACCCTCCCGTCGGTGGGAAAAGCCAATTATGTTTTCTATTTGTAAATTTATTTCCACATTTCTTACTCCATATAAACTCATGTGGCTCTTTAACTTTTCCTCTTTAGGCCATTTGTGACATTTGCCTAGTTCTTTCATTAGTTAATGAGTTAAATACAATTGCCGATAAAGTTCATTGTGTACTGGTGATGATTTTGTTGTCTGACAATCTACCCTTTAATAAACTCCACGGCCTTGCCTCATCTACTCTGGCCCATTTATAAATGCCCTGCCCATCTTTAACCTCAGTCATCCCTGGAGGAAACCTACTAGGAGTCCTGTCACTTACTTTGGGTTGGTCTCACTTCTACAGTATGGCCCACTGACTTGCCCCTGCCTGGTCTTTAAACCTCCCTCACTACAGGTTTCTTTCCCTGGCTTAGCTTCTAGGGCATTTCAACTCCTGATTCCTACTCTCTCCTCCGCCAAGAAGAACTGCCTTGTTTTTGCCCTGTAAGTATTAAGAAACCTGTAAATTTTAATGTAAAGTTATGAGTGAAACTTTGGTTAAGTTTCTCTGAATCCTCTTTTCAAACTGTGGCATACATCCCACATCATTTGGAAATGTAAGTAATTATCGGTAACTTTGTTCTATCTGACAAAGTTCAGTGTTATCTGTTACCCTGAACACTGTGCTCCCAGAAAGCAAAAATGGTTAATGTTATAAGAAAGTGCTCACCACATTCCCAGATAGGACTCCCCTCCATGCTTCCTCACTGACTCCCTTGTTTCATAAAAACTCACATTCTCTCCTTCTTCTTTGAGAGGTATTCTATTAATGAACATTCTCCCTTTTGCAATAGCCTGAATAAACTTATCTTCTTAATTGTCTGGTGAGTTCCGTCTGCCACAAATCAGAAACTAGTTTTCATATTCTACTTCAAAGTCCATTTCCATTATACTTTACTTTATATTTTAGTTATGATAGTAACATTTCTTCCCAATAAAACCAATAACATCTTTTACTTAAGTTGACATAAACTACTGACACTTTTGTATGTCAAATATCCTATGACAATAGACTATTTTAGGTTTTAACTAATAGCACATGTGTGAGTGTATTATAATTTTTAGCCACAAAAGAAATTATTTTTATTTCAATGCTACAACAGTAAAAACACTTCCAATAATATTTCTATATATCTTATAAGTTCTTGAATTTTTACCATGAATGAGAATAAGATTGCTGCTAATCAACCATTTTTGACCTAGGAAAAGGGCCATTTCAGCACTCAAAACTGAAGTGGATACCAGTAAATGAATAAATAAACAAACAAATGAGAAAGTGAGCATTTCAGGGGGGATATGGGCTATTTTCTGTCATAGTGGGACCCAGGTTCTCTGGTAAGCGTGGTCGCGAGAAATCAGATCTAAAAGTTATAAACTTTCAATCAAGGAGAGACATTTTCAAAATGACTCTTTATAGACAGAGGAAAAAAAACAAAAGCATCAACGGGGGCCCACACATGCCAGGCAGGTGTAGCAGGTCCAAGGACAGGCTGCCCCGAAAGGTGCCACTTTGGCACATTGATTATTTCAAATAAAAGTTACTTAAGAGATGGCCTGTCAAGAACGCTCAGACCCTCCCCCGCTGTCCCTGCCAAAGCAGGAAATAAATCTCCCATGAGAGGTGTCCTCCCTGTATCAGGAGGTAGAGATGCCCTTACCTCTAGAGATAGGGAATTTAGAGCCAAGAAGGCTGTATAACAACCCTTGTGACTTTTTACTAATTTATTCCCCCAGCCCAAATTCTCTTTACAATTCCTTACTAATAAAAGCTCCCGAAGTTAAGTTTTCTCTGTCCTGTTAATTCCTCACAGATTTATTGTCTCTTTGTCTAAAAACTATAAAAACCGCTTATCTTGGTCATTTCTTTAGGCGTCCCGGTCATTATTGGGCCTCTGTGCACACATCATAAAACTTTTTTTCTGTTAATCCATCTCATGTAAATTTAATTCTCAGTCCTGCTGGAAGGTCTTGAAGCTTGAAGGATGGAGGAAGGATTTTTCCTTCCCTTCACACGCACCAAATGAATGAAGAGGACAGATGCTAGGCTGGTTCTTCTGTGACTAAGCATCAATCTTTCCTCATGACAATGTCTTTTCAAGTACTGATGCTGGCCAAAGAAACCTGCACTGAAACAAACGTCTGTGAGCAGCCTATGGAGAATGATAGCTTTTTTTGTGAAAGGAATTATAGTATTACATGAAAGGACAAATCCTGCAAAAACGAACTAGGGGGTTTGACCAACCACACTTTTTCCCCCTGAAGTGTCATTCCAAGGTTGGTACATCTCAAGCTCATTACCAGCCTGGGATGGAGGAAGGTGTACCCCTCAGACAAGCTTTTGAGCAAGCCATGCTAGATATACGTGAGAAATATGTCTAGCTTGAGAAGGAAACAAATATTAGGAAAGGTCTGTTTGGGACAGTAAATGGGTAGTGTCTTTCAAAGAGTTTTTTTCAGAAAAGGCCTCTTGGCAGAGGAGAATGAACTCCACCACCAGACTGCCTGAGGGAATACCTAGTATAAGCATAAAATTTGCCTCCAGTCTCTCTTTTACTGTTGAAGTGCTATAAATGATTTGAATTGCATATTCTATTTCTAATAAACTGTGTTTGTCTTAATATAAAAACAATATATTCCCACTCATCTTCACATAAAGTCGATGCTTTGGGAATAATAATTGTTAAAGTTTACTGAGTGCCTACTATGTACCAGACACTGATCCAAGTGAGTGATAGTTTCACAACAGATTTATGAGGTGGATAATTATCATACCCATTTTACAAATAAATAAATTAAGGCAAGGAGAGATAAAGTTAAAGAGTTAAGTGGCAGAGTCAGGATTTGAACTGACAAAGTCTGATTTGAAAGCCTGGGGTCCTCCTCAAGTTTTGTCTGATGCTCCAAGCCTCAGGACAATGGATGAACAGAGGAGCTCTAATAAGCTTCCAAATCGAAAACTTTGTGAGTGAAAATTCACACAGACTAATCTTCAACACTTTCTAGATTTTCTCCCGTAATACTGTAAAGCAGAATACCTAGTCTGAGAATGATTTTCACATGCTGCACAAAATCTAAACTCAAGGTCAATTACCAAATAACTTCCCAACGCAAACCAAGATTACTTTTTTCAAAAGACACTCAGCAACCAAAGGTTAAAACACTAATCAGGACATCCATTTGATTGAATTTTTATATTAAATTACTTTCAGAAGATACATCAAACCCAAGATGAAAAGCCAAAGTATCCACACATCATACATCAACATCAGCCCATCAACAGTTAAAGGCGGTATAAATATGAGTGATTAAGACCTTGATTTTACTTCACTTAAAATAGTTTCAACTCTTCACAAAAACTAACTCAAAATGGATCATGGGCTTTAGACTTAAAATAAGACTTTAGGAAAAAAGAAAAAAAAACAGGAGAAAAATATTTGGGATTCAAGGTTAGGCATAAAGTTCTTAAACTTGGCTCCAAAAGTACAGTCTATAAAAACAAAAATTGATAAACCAGACCTCAACAAAATTAAAAACTTTTGCCCTGTGAAAGACCCTATTAACAGTATGAAAAGACAAGCTATTGATGGAGAGAAAATATTGGCTACTCACATATCCAACATGGCGCTAGTATCTAAAAATCTATAAAGAATTGTCAAAACTCAGTATTTTAAAAGATAATAATAATTAGAAAATGGGCAAGAGACATGAACAAACCTTTCCCTGAAGAGGATATACAGATGGCAAATAAGTGCTTAAAAAGATGTTCAACCACATCAGCCACTGGGGAAATATAAATTAAAATCACATTAAATACCAGTATCATTATAACTGAAATAAAAATTAGTGACACCAAATTCTGGAGAGGATATGGAGAACCAGACCACTCTTATGGTGCTGGTGAGATTATGAAATGGTACAGTCACTCTGGAAAACAGTCTAGTAGAGTCTCTTTAAAAAGCTAACATACTCTTAACCATATGTTCCACCAGTTGTGCTCCTTGGTATTTACTTGAAGGAGCTGAAAACTTATGTCAACACAAACACCTGCACACAAGTGTCCACAGCAGCTTTGTTCAAAATTTCCAAAACTTGGAAGCAATTAAGATATCCTTCAGTGGGTGAATGAATAAAGAAACTGCGGTACATTCAGACAATGGAATCTTATTCAGTCCTAAAAAGGAAGAGCTATTGAGCCATGAAAAGATACAAAGGAACTTTCAATGCATAGTATTAAGTAAAAAAAATCAATGTGAAAGGCTATATATTGTATGATTCCAACTATAAGACATTCTGGAAAAAGTAAAGCTATGGAGACAGTAAAAAAATCAGTGGTTGCCAGGGGTTGGGGTGGAGGGAAGGGATGAATAGGGGAGCATCCCTATTAGGGCAGTGAAAATACTCTGTATGATCCTATCATGGTAGATATGTATCATTATATCTTTGCCCAAACACAGAGGATGTACGCTACCAAGAGTGAACCCTAGTGTGAACTATGGACTTGGGAAGTAGGTTCATCAATTGTAACAAATGTACCACTCTGATGGGGGGCTGTTGATAATGCAGGGAAGGGCTATGCATGTGTGAAGGGCAGGAGGTATGTATACAGGAAATCTCTGTACTTTCTGATCAGTTTTGCTGTGAACCTAAACCTGCTCTAAAATAAAAGATCTTTAAAACAAAATAAAAAACTAAACATGCAACTACTATATGACCTAATAATTACACACCTGGTCATTTATTCCAACAAAATGAAGACTTACATTCACACAAAAACCTGTACATGAAAGTTCACAGCAGGTTCATTTATAATAGCCAAAAACTGGAGATAACCCAGATGTTCTTCAATAGATGAATGGTTGTCCTGTGGTACATCCATACCATACTGGAACGCTACACAGCAATAAGGAAAGAACTATTGATAAATACAATAATTTGGATAGCTCTTACGTAATTAAGCCAAGAGAAAAAAAGCCAATCTCAGAAGGTTGCATATTGTACGGCTCTACTCTTGAAATGACAAAATTAGAGAGATGGAGAAGAGATTAGTGGTTGCCAGTGGTTAGGGAGGGCCCCTCCCGCTTAGCAGTAGGATTATACAGGCCAACACAAGGGATCCTTGTGACCATGGAACTGGTGAGAGCAACACTAACCTGCTGTATGTGATAAAATTGCATAGGACTAAATATACATACAGATAAATGAACACAGGTAAAACAGGAAATCTGAACAAGATCAGTGATTGTACTAATGTCAATATCTAGCTTCTGATACTGTACGATAGTTGTGAAAGATGCTACCATTGGAAAACTAGGCAAAGGGTACACAGTCTCTCTCTGTATTATTTCTTACACTTGCATGTGAATCTACAATTTCTCAAAATTAACAATTCAATTAAAAATATCATAATTTCAGGGGCACCTAGGTGGCTCAGTCAGTTAAGCATCCAACTCTTGATCTAAGCTCAGGTCTTGATCTCAGGGTCATGAGTTCAAGCCCCATGTTGTGCTCCAAGCTGAGCATGAAGCCTACCTAAAAAAAAAAAAAAAAAAAAAAAAAAAAAGAAGAAGAAGAAGAAGAAGAAGAAAACATAATGATTTCAGCTACAGACATCAGCCTTCTGATCCCAAGCATTAATATGCATAGAATTACATTAATATCAACTTTATCTAAATGTAAAGATATTAGAACTTTGATTCTGAAAATTCCTAGAGTGAAAACTAAGCAGAATGGCATTTTAAAATGCTAAAAAGTATTTAAAAAAATTTTTTTTTGTTTATTATTTGTTATTGGGAGAGAGACAGAGTGCAAGCAGGGGAGGGTTAGAGAGAAAGGGAGACACAGAATCTGAAGCAGACCCCAGGTTCTGAGGTTTCAGCATAGAGCCTGATGTGGGGCTCGAACTCAGGAACTGTGAGATCATGACCTGAGCAGAAGTCGGATGCCTAGCTGACTGAGCCACCCAGGCGCCCCTAAAAAGTATTTTCTTAAAAAATATTCCTAAGTAAGGGGTGCCTGGGTGGCTCAGTCGGTCAAGCATCTGACTTCAGCTCAAGTCATGATCTCGCCATTCGTGGGATTGAGCCCCATGTTGTTGGGCTATGCTGACAGCTCAGAGCCTGGAGCCTGCTATGGATTCTGTGTCTCCTTCTCTCTCTGCCTGTCCCCTGCTCATACTCTGTCTCTCTCACTCTCTCTCTCCCAAAAATAAACATTAAAAAAACTTTAATATTCCTAAGTAAAAAATAGGTAGAAATTTTAAGTGCACAGTCTATTCATTAGAAAACATTCTCACGGGGCGCCTGGGTGGCGCAGTCGGTTAAGCGTCCGACTTCAGCCAGGTCACGATCTCGCGGTCCGTGAGTTCGAGCCCCCCGTCAGGCTCTGGGCTGATGGCTCAGAGCCTGGAGCCTGTTTCCGATTCTGTGTCTCCCTCTCTCTCTGCCCCTCCCCCGTTCATGCTCTCTCTCTGTCCCAAAAATAAATAAACGTTGAAAAAAAAAAAAAAAAAAAAAAAGAAAACATTCTGCCATCACCCAATTTCAAAATTATCAAAAAACAAGCTGCTAGTAATTTAACCTTTTTTGTATGCAGAAAATAAAAACAACAACAAAAAAGGTGCCACTATCTCTTTAGGAGATTTTCTTTAGATAACCTATATATTTAAATTCAGAATACAGAAAAATAATTACTTTCATGGTCATTGTTATAATGAAAAAATGCTTTTCTTTATATGAAAAGCTACTATAGTTTGTCAATTGACTGAAAAACTCAAAACTGGGCTTTGGCCAAATGCAACAGTAAGTTCAAATCTGATCACAGCTCCACAGGTCACTGAATCTACATTGCTCCATTAATGAAGATGCTGTGATTCTAAAGGCAGAAGTTGAGACTTCTAAACAAAGGCTATCCTTCCATGATTCCGGTTTCTGTCCCAACTAAGACAGCAATCATTATGTCTAAACAAACAAATGAATGAACAAACAAATAAAATGAGTCTAGTTAGAGTCTACAGAAAGTTCAAGGATTATGCCAAAGTCAGGGGAGGCCAAGGCTAAGGCACTGACAAGGCCTGGAAGACAAAAGGAACATAGCTGGTGAACTGTGATTTCAAGAGGACCTCCCTCCCCTATAAAAGATGGACGCAGAAGGGATATCTTCCAACAGCATGTCGCGTGCTTTGCCCTCCTAGTTCTACTCTTCATCTTTCTCCATGCCCCAGTATTCTCCAATATTGGAAGTCCTAGGTATAGCAATCAGGCAAGAAAATTAAATTAAAGTATCAGAATTAGAAAGGAAGAAGTAAAACTATCTCTATTTGCAGATGACATGACTTGACATAAAGGAAATCCTAAAGACTCAACCAAAAAAATGTTGGATCTAATCAAAGAATTCAGTGAAGCTGCAAGATACAAAATTAAATATGAGAATGAGTAGCATTTTGTTACAGTAACAAGTTTTCTGAAAAAGAAATAAAGAAACTGATCCCACATGTAATAGCACCAAAAATAAATAACAAACAAAAACATTTAGGAATGAATGTAACTAAGGAGGTGAAAGATCTCTGAAAACCACAATGCACTGATAAAAGAATTCAGAGACAAAATACATGGAAAAGTATCTCATGTTCACGTATTAGAAGAATTAATATTGTCAAAATGTCAATACTACCAAAAGTCATCTATAGATTCAATGCCACCCCTATTAAGATTCCAATGGTATTTTTTTATAGAAGTAGAAAAAACACTCCTAAAATTTACACAGAACTACTAAAGACCCCCAAAAGCCAGAAAAAATCCTAAGAAAGAACAAAGCAAGAGACATTACAGTTCCTGATTTCAAGCTACGCCATAAAGCTATAGCCATCAAAACTGGCATGAAAACAATCAGACCAATGAAACAGAATTGAGAGCCCTGAAATAAATCCCCACATATACAGCCAACTAATATCTAACCATGGATTCAAGAATATTCAATGGACAAGACAGTCTTTTCAATAAATAGTGCTGAGATAATTGGATATTCACATGTAAAAGAATCAAATTGGGTCCATATCTTACACTCACAAAAATTAACTCAAAATGAATTAAAGACTTAGATATAAGAAGCATGAAACTCCTATAAGAAAACACAGGAATAAAGCTCCTTGACATGGGTGTTGGTAATTTTTTGGATGACTGCTAAAGCACAAGCAACAAAATAAACAAGTGGAACTATGTCCAACTAACAAGCTTCTGCACAGCTGAATAAATCATCAGTAAAGTGAAAAGAAAACCTACAGGATGGAAAAAAAATATTTGCAAACCGTACATCTGATGTCCAAAATACACAACAAACTCGTACAACTCAACCAAAAAACCACAAATAATCCAATTTAAAAATGGGCAAAGGAAACAAAACAAAAGCAAAAATGAACTATTGGGACTTCATCAAGATAAAAACCTTCTGCACAACAAAGGAAACAATCAGCAAAACTAAAAGGCAACCAATAGAATGGGAGAAGACATTTACAAATGACATATCAGATAAAGGGTTAGTATCCAAAATCTACAAAGAACTTCTCAAACCCAAAAAACAAATAATCCAATGAAGAAATGGGCAAAAGACATGAGAATAGACACTTTTCAAGAGAAGACACCCAGATGGTTAACAGACACATGAAAAAATGCTCAACATCACTCAACATCAGGGAAATACAAATCAAAACCACAATGAGATACCATCTCACACCAGTCAGAATGGCTAAAATTAACAACTCAGGCAACAACAGATGTTGGCAAGGATGCGGAGAAAGAGGAACACTTTTGCGCTGCTGGTGGGAATGCAAACTGGTGTAGCCACTTTGGAAAACAGTACGGAGGTTCCTCAAAAAATTAAAAATAGAACTACCCTACGACCCAGAAATTGCACTACTAGGTATTTATCCAAGGGATATAGGTGTGCTGTTTCGAAGAGACACATGCACCCCAATGTTTATAGCAGCACTATCGACAATAGCCAAAGTATGGAAGGAGTCCAAATGCCCACCAACAGATGAATGGATAAAGAAGACATGGTGTATATACACAATGGAGTATTATTTGACAATCAAAAAGAATGAAATCTTGCCATTTGCGGCAATGTGGATGGAACTAGAGGGTATTATGCTAAGCAAAGTTAGTCAGAGAAAGACAAATATCATTATGACTACACTCATATGTGGAATTTAAGATACAAAACAGATGAACATAGGGGAAGGGAAGCAAAAAGAATATAAAAACAGGGAGGGGGACAAAACATAAGAGACTCTTAAATATAGAGAAAAGAGGGTTGCTGGAGGGGTTGTGGGTGGGGGGATGGCTAAATGGGCAAGGGGCATTAAGGAAGACACTTGTTGGGATGAGCACTGGGTGTTATGTGTAGGGGATGAATCACTGGATTCTCCTCCTGAAATCATTATTGCACTATATTTTAACTAACTTGGATGTAAATTAAAAAATAAAAAATAATAAAAATAAATAATTAAAAAAATAAAAATGGGCAAAAGAGCTAAATAGGCATTTTTCCAAGGAAAATATACAAAAGGCCAACAGGTACATGAAAAGATGCTCAACCTCACCACTCAGGGAAATGCAAATTAAAACTACAATAATGAGATATTACTTCACACCTGTTAAGAATTGCCATCATGAAAAAGAGTTAACAAATGCTGGCAAGAGGTGGATAAAAGAGAATCTTTGTGCACCATTGGTGGGAATGTAAATTGGTGCAACCACTCTGGAATCTGGAAAGCAGTATGGAGGATCCTTAAAAAATTAATAACAGAACTACCATATGATGCAAAAATTCCACTTCTGGGAATATATCCAAAAGCATTAAAAAAAAAACCAACCTGAAAACATATCTGCACCCTCATGTTCCTAACAACATTATTTAAATAGCTAAGACATGGACGTGATGTAAGTGTCCATTAATGGATGAAAAAGTTGTGTAATATACATACAATGGCAAATTATTCTGCCATAAACAATGAGGAAATCCATTTGCAACAACACGCATGGACCTTGGAGGCATTATGCTAAGAAAAATACTGTATAATCTCACTTATATGTGGAATCGAAACAAAAGACCACTCCAAACTCATAGAAAAAGAGATAAGACTTGTGGTTACAAAGGCAGACAATGCAGCGGAGAGGAATTCAAGGAAGGTGGCCAAAAGATACAAACTTCCAATTATAAGTTCAATAAATACTAGGGATGTAAGGTACACCATGACGACTATTGCTAACACTGCTGTACGACATACAGGAAAGTTGCTAAGAGAGTAAGTCCTCAGAGTTTTCATCACGAGAAAAACATTTTTTTCCCTTTTTTTATTTCATTTCTTTTTATTGTGTCTATATGAGAAGATGGGTGTTAGCTGCACCTTCTGTGGCAACCGTTTCACAATTTATAAAAATCACACCATCATGCCATATGCCTTAAACAGACACAATCGTGTATGCCAATTATTTCTCAATAAAATAGAAAAACAGTTGGCATCTTTAAGTGTTCAGTTCTCTACAGTCTCTCTCTTAGAGCAATTTCATGGATTCTCAATGTCTTCAATTATTATCTCTATGCTAACAACTCCAGAATCCAGTTAGGGTCTAACTGTCTTCTGGGTGCTATACCCAAGTATGCCCAGAGAGTTTTGGGCTCCAGACTCAAAACGCTATCAGAGAGTTGCACTTGGAGGTCCCACAGGCACCTTTAGCATAAATTCAGCTCAACTTCTAAGGTCCCTCAAACTTGTTTTCTCTTACATCTCACTTTAGGTGTATCTCCGAGTCAACCAAGCTAGAAACTCAGACATCTTCCTGGAACCCTTCCTCACCCCAATTCTCTCCATTTTCACAGCCACTACTGCAGTACAACACTTCTGCCCCCGACAAACCAACAGATTTTTTGCTACGTGGTTGTTTCTTAGCCCACATCACACCCACTTTCCTCTGAAAAACCCCTCCACCTTCCTTAGGAAAAAGTCCAAACCCCTGGACAGGGCTTAGAGGTCCTTCAAGATCTGCCTCTTGGAATCCCTTCAACTTTCTGCCCCACAAACTAAGCTACAGGATTTCTCTAAGGTCCTCAAAAACCATGCACTTTAAGGGTTCCCAAGCTTTGCCTGGCACCTTCTGACTAAATCACATTCAACTTTCTCCCTCCCACGTTCAACCTTTAATGTGGAAACCTGCGGTCCAGGGGAAGGCTTTCACATATCCAACTCAGGATTAGGGGGCCGTGCCAAGTGCTCCCTCAGACTATTTATCTCACTGCATGGTCTATAAATATTTTCTAGTTTGGTTTACCCACACTTTGACTATGGGCTTCCCTGGGCAGGACTGAGGTGTTTGCTTACATAAGCCAGTATGTAGCTCATGAGGAAAGCACCAAAACATGTACTCCAGAATGAAGAATAGTGTAGAAGACAACGTGGGGGGGGGGGGGGGGGGGCGTGCAAATTCAAAGTGTTTGCAGCGACCCCCACCGGCCACACATCTTAATTTGTCTTATTACTTAAAAGTAATTGGCATATTAAATTACTTCCTTTATATAATCAGATAGGCCTTTCTATGTAGACATTGGTGGTAGCCAAATGTTTGGTATATCAGATGGCTCAGTTTAAAATAATGTCAATGCTTGTTTAGATTACTCTAATAGCCTTCCAGATTTGCAGTAACCCCGCTCTCAGCTACAGTCTTTCCCCCTGAGCAGTCAGGGATTTTTTCAAAAACTAAATAAGATATTGTGATTTCCCTACATGGCTTACAATGTCCTGCAAAGATCCGCAGTTTTTCCCACACCCCCAACCTTACTACCAATCATTCTCCCTCTTACTCACTCTGCTCAAGTACGGGGGTCTTCTTTCTTGCGGTTGCTGTTAAACAGCAAAGATTATTCCAGCATCAGAGCCTTTGTACTGTTGATTCCACCTGCCTTCAAAATTATCCCCACCCCATCGCCCCAGATCTTGGCACGGTTGGCCCCTCCTCATTCAGATCTCAGCTCAAATATCACTTCCTCAGAGACCTTTCCTGACTACTTATCTCAGATAGTCATCACATCCTAGTCAAACTCGATCCCATTATTTGCTTCACTTTCTTTATATAACCTATCCCTTTGTGATAATTTTGTGTTTATCTGTCTCCTATTTTAAAGCGAAAGCTCCACGAGGACAGGTGATCGCACCTCTCTTGTTCACTGTTGTCTCCCTACCGGCTAGAACCGTGTCCAGCCAGTTAACACTTTCTAAATGAATACACGCACTCAATAAACCCGTCCATCTCGCATTATTTTCCATTCTCCTTTCCCCTCCATTGTCAGAAATCCGTGCGGGTCGCTATCCTCGCAGGAAAGCTCTTGCAGCGTTACCACCGTTCCAAAGAGAGTCCTCTTCTCCTCTCCGGGAGAGGCAAGCCCAGCCTGGTCGGTAAAGGGGCCTCGGGAACCGAAAGACGAGCCACAGACCCGGCACCCGCCTCTGAAAAGCGCTGAGGAGGGGCGGCGACACAGGGTGCCCCTCTCTTTGCTTCCTGCGGACTGCGGCCACCCCAACCTTAGACCCTCTGATCTGCCTTTCAGTCGGCGGCACACATTCCTCCCCCGCCGCCGAGCTCCGCGGCCGCTCCCAGTTACCTGCCAGGGATCTGGCTTGGGAGACTCAGCCTGGCCACCACGATCCTAACCCACAAAAGCGCCCTCCGGGCCACCGTACTTTGCGGAAAGTATAAGCTAGTTTCTCCTTCCGCATGCGCAGAGGTCCCGTTCGGCGTACAGTGTCTCTTAGCAACGGCTTCGAGTCCCTCCGCCAGGGGCGGAGCATCGGAAGCCACAGTGGGGAAGCCGAGGGGGAAATGAGTGAGGCCAATCCGAGACGAGTCCCAGCCTCGATCGGCACGCCTCCTCTAACTGTCGCGAATGCGCAGATGGCTTTACGGCAGGCAAGGGGTGGGGGCAGCTGGGGGTAAGGAGGGGAGAAGGAAGCAACCAACCAACCAAGTCGCCCCCACCCCCCACCCCCACCCACCCCGGACCTGGTTTACGGCTCCGGGCTCAGGCTCCAGTGCGGCCGCTGATTGGCTGCTGAAGGCTTGGTCCCATCCCAGTGACCCCAAAGTGCTGGAGGGAGGGGGCGGGGGTGGCCCAGTGCAAAGTGCATCCCGAAAGCCCCCTGCCTGGAGCCCCTGCGGCTGGCACTTCGGACCCTGTATGACCCGGGACCTCGCTGCCCCGAGACCTCTCGTGTGCTCCGGTAGCTGGGAGCCTCCGGCCCGGAGCGCGGCAGCCCCCTGCTCCGAGCCCTCAGACCGGGACTGCCCCCCCCACCCGAGCCGGGACTTCCTCCCTGCACCCCTGCCCCGAGGCTGCCCGGCGGTCAGGACCGTCGCCCCCATTCTGCTCGGCTGTCTGGATGCTCGGCGGGCTGGGGCCGTGAGGCACCAAGAAGGATCAGGAACACCCGTGTCCGGCCCTGCCTGGGATGTTTGTTCAATGGAGAAGTTGGTGAGTGTGGAGAAGGCTGAAAGGAGGAAGAGAAGCAGCAGCTGAGGAGACAGGTAAAGTCAGTTACCTCCCCCGAGGGGAAGGGGACTGGCGGGGAGGAAGAATCACTGCTTCTTCCTGCCTGCCCTTATCACTCTTCCTTTTGCTACCCCTTCTCAGAGCCCCTTCCTCCTCGCCCCTGGGTCACTGCACCACTCACTGGTTTTTGCTTTCCAGGTTTGAGCTGGCTAGAGGAGACGAGAGAGCAGGAAGGGTCAAGCCACCCACCAGAGAAGCAGCAGAGAGCCTCTGACCAGCATCCTGTATAAAGGTAATAAGCCAGATCTCCCCACCCCCATTGTTTATTTCTAGCCCCTATCTCATTAAGCATTGCTTTATTTTCAGCGTGGTTACCTGGAAATGCAAGTCTTTCCTGGCACCCAGTGTCCCAGCAAAAACAAAACTCTGCCGGTGCCTGATCCCTAAGATTTTAATTAATAATAACTTCTCTATCCCAGAAACATATTTTCCCTTCTCTGTACATTGTGTTTTCTTTTTTTCTTTTTCTTTTTTGCATTATCTTTCTGTACACTGTACCATTTACCCTGCTCTGAGACTTTGAGACCTTTTTGTAGCCCCCCCCCCCCAAACCTTATACTCCCAGAGGAATTCCTCAATTCCTTGTTAATTGCTTGTTAATTCTGAATGACTCTACTTTTTAATTAAACCACAATTTTCTGTTTTCCCCTTATGTCTGCCTATCACCTTTCCTCTAACTCTGTCAGAAAATCTTTTGAGTTAACTAACAGACAAGGGTTTGGTAGAGGAAGATGCGGTAATGGCTTGCAATTTATGACTTTTGGAAAATAACTTGACTTTTCCTGCTAGTGAAAAGTGAATCTGTGTACCTTAATAGTGTGGATAGTATGAAAGCAATATTTGCTCCTGAAGCACCTGTAACTAACTCTTCTGGCTTTTATGTGTTTCTGTTGACAGATGTGAATGGGTTCTGAAACTGTTATAAAACGATAAGTAATATTTGTGACACCTTAGATTTTCCAGAAGAACTTACAAAACTTCATACAATATTTTGTTAATCATTTGACACTCAAGAATTTGAAAACAAAGGGATGTTTTGGTGTGTTTAGAATCTAGGGCTTTATTCTTGCACTCTTCATAGATAAGGTTTATTTCAAAATCCTTACAGATAATTTGTTAGATTGAAATTTAAGCATCTAATTCATGTGATCACATTTCTGTCGTCGTATTTTGTTGCTGCTTCTGGAAAATACACCAAAGGTAAGTTTAGGACATTCATGTAATTCCTAAAGAGGGAATATGATCAGGGAAATTATATAAGAGTTAATTCACAAATTAGTCAAGTGAATGACTTCTCTAACATCCAATAACAGGAGTATAAAGTGACTTGTTAATCTCAGAGTTATTTTAATATCTCAGATTGTTTAGGGAATTTCAGGTACAAAGAAGTACTTAAAATAGCAGAAGTTGTTAGGAAATCATTGATTTACTCTGTTCCACTGGACTTTCTGCCTTCCCCCAAAAGAAATTTATGCCTTTCCTGATTCTTTTAATTGTGAAGACATTGCTAAAGATACTTTTAAGTGCTCTGAGGGTTTGCATATTCTTGAGACCTGGTACTGGACTCCAAAGGGAGAGTGTATGCTACTGAATGGAATTGAAAATCAGTAAAATCAGTATCTACCACTGACTGTTCCATGGTGAACATTTAGGGCAGCCTTTATGTGCATATAGGGTCCACTTCACTTCAGTAAAAGCTAGGCAGAAGTCTATAAAAGTTAAAGGCAATTTTCATTATGCAAATATGCAAATCTCCAGAGAGATGCCCAATGATTACTTTAGGAATTTTGTCTTTTAAATGCTAACATATTTGGAATATGTTTTTAAGGTAAAGACAAATGATGTGTTTTCTATTCAGGCCTTCTCACTTACATATTTTTTCTACTTTAGATATGACTCTAGCATGTTTTCATTTGCAAGGGGTATTACCACCTGAGATGGTAAGGGAGCAGGTCTGTGGTGAGTCAGGCTTGTAAGTTACAGAGAGAACACTGTTTCCTTCTGGTTGGCAGCCAGATCATTCTCATTGCTTAAATAATATTTCATTGCTCCTCTCAGCTTTTAACTGCTTTTCTATGATTAGGGAATATGTATATAAATCGTTGGCATCTATTCCTAGTATTAGCATGATTGAGAGTGTTTGGTCTAGATTATGCTGAACATTTAAAACGTTTAATATGGGTAATTATTTACCAGCATGGACAGTTAGGTAGTTTATATTTTTCAGATTGGTAGTTAACTTTGTGTTAATTCGATTGCCATGTATACAGGTTTTTAGAGAAAAAAAAAATGGAAAGAGCCTGATTTATTTGATAACCAAATATAGATTTATAGTCACATAGGGAGAATAACTGATTTTAACTGAAGATCTACAGGGATGCATTTAGAGTATGCTGTGGCTCTATACTTACATTCTTTATACCTGAAGTAATACCATGCATGATTATTTAATATTCTATATATATCTATTTTCTTCACGTTTAACTTTGGTAACACAGAAGTTCATACTATTCCTAAAAAGCCTGAAGTCAGATAAGGTTTATCTATTACCTAATATCTGACTTACATCCTTTTATTTCATTTTCAGCTGAAGACACTCCTTAAGGAGAATGATTGCCTCTTTTTTTGCAAACCTTCTAGGTACTGATGTAAGGCTGCTAAGATGATAAAGCCGGACAGGGGTTAATATGATAATATTGACAAGACCTCCTCATTTACAACATTTGTGATTTAAGCCTTGAGTTGAGTCTGGATAGTGCATTATACAATTTCCTTTCTTGCCTCCTTCACATTCCGTGAAAATGGTTGGTTTTTCTGCTGGAACATTTGAGAATTATAGATAAGTTGTGCATGATAACACATCCTTGTGTTACGCGGAGGCCCAGTAATTTGGAGGAAATATGAATACCCTTACTTGTTTTAGAACATAAACACCATGCTAACCATGAGGAGTGATCCTAGAAAACACTTCTACTTTATTTTGGGTTCCAGGGTCTTGATCATATCAATAGTGCTGGTCAACATAGACCTCGGCCATGTTGTACACTTTGGGCCTTACAGTGTTTCTGCAGCCATCTTCCCTCTTAGAACTTGTGACCCAATGGTGTTGTTTTTTTTTTTTTTTTCCCTCAGAGCCAATATCCTTGGAGTTGCTGATTTTATTTTCTTACCAGCCTGTATATCTCTGTCTGTTCTACAAAGAAATGCTTATTTCCTTTTTTGAGTAGCAAGCTGTTATCTTGTTTCTAGTGGTGTGAAATCTGAAAGCACAGTTCTAATTTGTATCACCTAATCCAAAAATATGTGGACTTTTAGTGAAAATAATATGCAAAGAGCCATTAGTGACTAATCATTTATGCCAGAGGAAATCGGGGACATGTGGCAAATCTGGTGAAAGTTTTATACAATTTTAGACAGGTCTTAAATATATTTTATATTATAGTTATTTTACTCTTCACTCTGTTCTGTGAATATAAACTTCTTTTAATTATGTGAAGCAAGAAGTTTAGTTTTAACTTAATGAAGTTCCTTTGGCATCTTTATAGAATTTAGTGTTAACATCTTATTTTTTATTTTTTTTAAATGTTTATTTTTGAGAGAGGGAGAGAGACAGCGCAAGTGGGAAGGGGCAGAGAGAGAAAGGGGGAGACATATTATCCGAAGCAGGCTCCAGGCTCTGAGCTGTCAGCACAGAGCCCGATGTGGGGCTTGAACCCACGAACCGTGAGATCATGACCCGGGCTGAGGTCAGATGCCCAACCGACTGAACGAACCACCCAGGTGCCTCAGTGTTAATTTTAATTCCTAAATGTATACTTTCTAGTATGGTCAACAGTGTAAAAGCTCAGAGGCCTGCATTGTTTCCTTTTGACCTGACGTAGATTAGAAAAGATGGATTCGTAAAATTTAAACAACATAGTTCAACACACTATCCTGCAGTAAAACCTCATATAAAAATGATAGACATTGGGGAAGTGGCTCATTTTGATACATAATTCTGAAGTCTTGTCTGCATGGTTTGTTTTTTGTTTTTTGTTTCTTGTCTTTTCTGACTGAAACCTGGAATGGGATTTCTAAGATTATACCCTCAGAATTTTTGTCATTGTGAGTCATTAATTTAAAAACAGCTTACACTGTACATTTATTTCTTTAGAAAATAGCCTCCTTGGCCATATTCTATTATTTTATAGGTGACTTCTTCATGAACTATCAGATATTCAAATGTGCACTCCTTGAGGGGAATATAGACTTTTCTCCATTTTCCTGTGTCTGGACTTCTCTGTGATTTTTTTTTTTTTTAAGTATTTATTTTTGAGAGAGAGAAAGAACATGTGCAGAGGAACAGGGGAGGGGCAGAGAGAGAGGGAGACAGAGGATCTGAAGTGGGCTGTGCAGTGACAGTGGAGAGCCCAATGTGGGGCTTGAACTTATGAACTGTGAGATCATGACCTGAGTCGGACACTTAACCGACTGAGCCACCCAGGCACCCCAACTTCTCTCTGATTTTTTAAATAGTATGTTTAGCACTAGATATTGTATTTACTTTTTAAGTTCAATAGTCTTTTTTTTTTAATGTATTCATATATGGATAGCTATACTCTATTAAGTGCAAACTCTCCTAAAATAACACCAAGATAAAAATTAATTACTTGTCTGGTGCTTTGGACTATTAGGATGTTTTGGTAATGGTAATTAAGTCATTGCCTTTCATAATTTAAGGGATGCAGCTGACAAAGGACTCTGTGTGCATGGTATGTGTGTCTTGTTTTTTTTCCAGTAAAAACTGTTGCATGTAAAGTGCTCTTTTGGTTTAAACCTATAGTTATTGTTTATAGCACTTGGTATTGTCAGAAAAGGGAAAAACGATCTTAACATTTTTAGGTGTATCTAATTTATTTTAAGTATGCAGAACTCTCTAGTAAAGTTTTACCAGGGGGCGACACCAGTGGCCAAGGCCTAGGAGTGTGCCAAACACATGTCAGGGGCTCCGTGGACTTTCATCTGTCTGATTGAAGTAGCCCATACGGCATTATTGCAAGTTATTGTGGTTTGTGCATCTTTCTTGTTCAGAGAAATAGTCACTTTATCCTTTAACACAAAGCCTTTTCTTGATATTGTTAATAAATCAGTACCATTTCATATTCCCCTCAACCCCCACTTTGCATGCCCTCCTCCCCACTTACCCCCTCTGCCTCCATGGAAGGGGCGATGGGTAGATAGAAGGCCTAAGAACAAGATTCCTAAAGGCTTGAAACCATGGAGAGCTATCTCCGCTTCTCTTGGGAGGCAGGGGATACCAAGGACACCCTTAGAAGTAAGGCAGCCAGTGCCATTGATTTTTGCAATGTAGATGTAGCTCATGTGGAAAATAATCACCTGTTCATTTGTGGAAAATGCTGGAGGCTTCTCATTGGAGACCTCGGTTTGCATTTTTTAAACAAATTTTTATTTTAGTATAGTTTTAGATTTACAGAAAAATTGCACAGACAGTACAGAATTCCCATATACTCCACACCCAGTTGCCACCAACAGCTTATATTAATAGATGGATTTGTCACAATTAATGAACCAACAATGAACATTATTATTAATTAAAATCCATATCGTGTTCATACTTCTTTAGCTTTTACCTAATATGCTTTTTCTGTTCCAGGATCTCATCTAGGATACCACATTACATTTAGCCTTCTTGTTTCCATAAGCTCTTCTTGGCCATGACAATTCCACAGACTTCCTTGTTTTTGATGGCTTTGACATTTTGAGGAGTACTGGTCAGGTATTTTGTAGAATGTCCCTCAGCTGGAATTTGTGTGGTGTTTTTCTCATGATTAGGTGGGGGTTATGGGCTTTGGAGAGAAAGATCACCACGGTAAATTGCCATTCTCCTCATTCCATGCTTGTCACGTGACTTGGCACTGCTGCCTGTTAACCACGATCACCAGGCTGAGGCGGTGTTTTTCAGGTTTCTTGCCGTAAAGTTGTTCTTTCCCTCCTTTTCCATGCTGTCCTCGTGGGAAGGAAATCTCTACATGGCCCACACTAAAGGAGAAGGGAGTTATGTTCTACCTCCCTGAGTAGGGGGGATCCATGCAATTATACGGAATTCTGTACAGGAGATTTGTTTCTGCTCCATCCTTTATTTATTCAATCAGAGCATTATGGGCCTGTTGGTATTTATTCTAGACTTTGGGTTAGAATCCATACCACTTATATTTATCTTGTTCAAGTTGTTCCAGCTTAGCTACTAAGAGCTCTTGTGGTTGGCCCGTGTTCCTGTGACATTCCCCCATCACTGCATTTCTCTTTGAGCACTTCCTTTTTGGCACAGTGAGATGCTCCAGGCTCATATTGTATATTTCCTGCCCCACTCTCAGAATTGGGCATCTCTGTAAGGATAGTTCTGCATTTTTTGCAGCTTGCCTTGTAGGAGTTGTTCTGATCATGTCTAATTCTCTAATTCATTTTTTAAAGAAATGATAGTTTTATTTTTTTTATTTATTTTTTTTTTTTAATTTTTTTTTTTTCAAATTTTATTTATTTTTGGGACAGAGAGAGACAGAGTATGAACGGGGGAGGGGCAGAGAGAGAGGGAGACACAGAATCGGAAACAGGCTGCAGGCTCTGAGCCATCAGCCCAGAGCCTGACGCGGGGCTCGAACTCACGGACCGCGAGATCGTGACCTGGCTGAAGTCGGATGCTTAACCAACTGCGCCACCCAGGCGCCCCAAGAAATGATAGTTTTAAGTTAAATATTGTTTCCAAGTGTGTGCTGGCCAAGTCTTTGGCCTTGGAAAAAGGAAAGGGTCAAAGTGGACTATATACTGATGTGGATTGGTTGTAAATTCTGGTGTGCAACCAGCGGCACCTAGGACTGCCACTCTTCCCCATAGTACATCAGGTTGTCAGGTTTTCAGTAGCCCAGCCTTTCCTGTTTAAGTGATGGAGGGCTTAGCATACCTACCCTACTGGGATGGGGTGGGGTAGTAGTTCTCCCAGTGAGTAATTTCTAGAGTGATTTGAGCATAAAGTGTGGAAGTCACTTAGCATGTGCTCTTAACCTTAATGGAGTTCATAGACCTAGGGTTTAATCTATATGAAGAAAGATCCTTTTTTTCTTTCAATTGTAGAGAGGATTTTTCCAGAATTCATATAGGGAAGCTGGCAAGGATGTTGTTAATCTTTTACGCAGTTTGATGTATATATAAAGGAATAACCATTTCAAAATGATTAACATAATGCTTTTTAGGGCATATGAAGAACCAGCATTTAAAGATATACTCTCCTTTTGGTTGTCATAGATTCCATTTTGGCCCTGACCACCTACTATATTGAATGAACACATACTTTCATTTTTGTCCTGTTTAGAAAAGAGCACACGCCTAACAGTGTCAGTTAAAAAGTAATTCAGATGAAGCAAGCCTGAAAATATATTCTGAATAGAGCAAAAAATAAGATAAAAGGAACCTGTACTTGCATCTGAATTTCAAATGTGTGATTTTTTTTTTAATTTACTCTTTTTCAAAAAACTGCCCTTTTAAGAAAAAAATCCTGAAAATACACCATATCCTGTACCAGTTTGGAGATTAATGTAAGTCTCAAGATCATTTTCTCTAAGAACTGACCTGAGTTCTTTCTCTGCTCTGGAAGTTTGATAGAAAGCACTAAAATTTAAGCTCATCGAAAGGTAGAGTGTGTAGGCATCTCTGATTTTTTATTATTTTTAGGAATCTTCCCATAATTGGTATTTGTTTTTAGGTTAAGAAAGCTCAATCACGCTGCAATCTGGACACACTCTGAGCCTTCTCCTCACAATGCTGTATGTGCACAATGGTTATTAGGCAATCCACGTATCAGAAGAAGGGACATTCTTCCACAAGGTAAGTGACTGAAGGTTATTGGTCATCTGTGCAGTTCTGGGGAGGAAAATCCATATAGCTTTTGCTTTTCCCTTCAAAGCAGCTAACATACACTAAACACAACACTTGCTAAAAGAAAATCCAGGTTTTTGTTTGTTTATTTTTTATACTGTTTGAATCTTACATAGTAGACCTCATTTAAGAGCCAAGATAATGGTCTCATTAAAAAAAAAAAAAATCTGTTAAAACTGATTTTGAGCATATAGTAGTAGTTTTCATTAATTTTTTCCAGTGGTATTCAGTGTCTTTGCTTACAACTCTAAAAATACACAGAAAGCTATTCCAAAAGGGTTCTTGGTCATTTTTAAGATGAGAGACTTAGTTTTATAGTGTTGATTGAAAAAGTAATTAAGCAAAGGGATAAGGGAGAAAATCATGTTTATTAAGGAGACAAATTGTCAGGAAATTTCTCATTTCCAAATTTTCTCTGAGGAGATAGCTCTTTGTAATAGTAGCCTGATATTTTTAAATTATATTACTTAATAGGAATACGAGTTTGAAATAACCATTTTCACTTTATGAAACAACATAGGACATTTGATTGTATTCTTAAGCTGTGATGATTTGACCTAGGTCAGGCTTAAGTTTACCTTTGTACAATCTATAGCAAGAGGTTTTGCAAGATAAATTATTATTGGTAACAAGATTATCCCAAGATGTCTAACCTACATAGGAGACCAAAATGTCTTTAAAGGACTTTATCACATAATTTTTTATTTTTAGAAATGGAAGCCGCCTAATTAGGAGATGAGTCTAATCTATTCCTTAAAATTAGCCCAGATGGAATGGCTTCTTAGAAGCGTGTTAGTTTAAGCTTCTGTAAGCTTCTGTAAAGCTTAAAAACCCACTGAAAAAGTTTTTGTACACACACATGTAAGAGCCACTTTTCACAATTCACTTTGGACTTTTTCCTCTTTGCATGAAGGAGATCTCGTTTTATATTGAGCCTGAGTGCACACCTCTTTTGTGACCTGTTAGAGGGTGCAGAAGTCCAGGACACTACTTTTTCTTTAAAATGATTTTTTTTTCATGTGGTGTTGTTTCGATTCTTACAGGTTTTTTGTTTTTTTTTAATCTCACTTGGATTTTCTACATTTTCTTTTTTTTAATTAATTTGTTTTTGAGAGGGGAGGGGGCAGACTGAGGATCCGAAGTGGGCTCTGTGCTGACAGCAGAGAGCCCGAAGAGGGGCTCAAACTCATGAACCGTGAGATCATGACCTGAGCCAAAGTCAGATGCTTAACTGACTAACCACCCAGGTGCCCTGATTCTTAGAGTTTTTAGATATTTTGTGTGATCTTGGTACTTTGCCAATTAGAGTAAAACTTTTAGAAAACTGAAATTAGAAAAGTGGAAAAGATAACGTGGCAGAAAAAGAGGGGTGGTAAATCATGCACCAAATAACAAAGTGGGGAGGATAGAAAGAAACAAACAAAAGGAAAATGCATACTCTCTATGCATTTTACTTTACCCCACGCACTTCTTTCCCCCCCAAACCTTTCACCCTTTGGGGCTAAAAATAAAATATTGAAATACTTTAGAGGACTCATCTTAAGTTTTTCATTTTTTTTTTTAAACTGCTTCTCATAGTCTTTAATCTTCATAGGCTATGAATTGACCATTTGATACCCTGCATTCACTCACTGATCTGTGATCGAGTCCTTGAATGGTTTATAACTGCATGCATTAGGGAAATTAAACTCTTTAAAAATTTTTTTTAAATGTTTGTTTATTTTTGAGAGAGAGAGAGAGAGAGAGAGACAGAGCATGAGTGGAGGAGAAGCAGAGAGAGAGGGAGGTGCAGAATCTGAAGGAGGCTCCAGGTTCTGAGCTTAGCACAGAGCCTGACGGGGGGCTCGAACTCACGGATCATGAGATCATGACCTGAGTGGAGGAAGTCACATGCTTAACCAACTGAGCCCTGTTCCCCCCAACCGTGCCCCAGGGAAATCAAACTCTTAAGGCAAGCACTCACCTGACTACTCTGTTGTCTCCCATTTTCTGGCTGCCCAGCATCACCTTCCATTATACCTAAAATATGCTGCTATGTTCATAGGATGTTTGCTTTGAGTTTTCAAAAGACTACAGAAGAAATTTCCTGTAACCGCAACTTAAGACATTATGCCTGGCTTTTTGTTTGAAATCTTTTATAATCTTTGGGAAGCTACCAAAGTTCCGGTTATAAGAGGTGCATATTAATTAGTTGTAGTAGGATGAACTGTCATGACTAAGATTTACATGATTTAACAATGGAAAATTCTGTGCTATTTAATAGACACACTGCGAGGAGCCAAGTATTCTAAATTTCACATATTCTACTTGCCCTTAAAGGCTGTTCCCTGTGACCTAATGAATCCTTGGTAAAAAGTGGACTCAGCTAGGATGTTACACCACCATTGTCGAAGGAACCCTGAACTCCAGGAAGAATTGCAGATTCAGGCTGCAGTGGCTGCCGGGGATGTTCACACAGTACGAAAGATGTTAGAACAAGGCTATTCTCCAAATGGCCGGGATGCTAATGGCTGGACCCTTCTTCATTTCTCTGCAGCAAGAGGGAAGGAAAGATGTGTTCGAGTATTTCTAGAACATGGAGGTGAGTCTTCTGGAAGCAAACCTTTTTTGTCAAGGAGAAACTTAAATTATATTTAGTTTAAATATATGTGTACATGTATATAATGTTTAATGCTTCCTTTTGGTTGATACCCACCTTCTTATTCTCTCCTTTGTGAAGATTTGTTGCAGGTGTGCTGCGTTTTGCTTAAAACCAGATTGTTTAAAGCACAATTTGGTGAATATAATGTGCTTCCCCCGCCTGTAACTGTATTTATACATAGCCAGATTTTCCTGGGTCATTTCAAGTAAAAGCAACCCTCCATGTTGTCCGGCTGCTTCTGTTTCGGAAGCAGAAGTGGTTGTGGTACCCACAATTAGAGAGTTGCACAAGTTTCCCGTTTGATAATTGCTCATGCAAACAGACCTAGCAGGGGTCCCTTTAAGTGTCATGCCCTTAATGAAGTCCTATCTTTTGAAGTTACCTCTTTAAAAAAAAACTTTTGGATGGCATCTTTTATTACTGTTTTAGAGCTCCTGCCTTTTCCAGGTCTGTACATAGTTTGTAGGTTAGAAGATAGATTATCTGAGGTCTTGTTGTGTATAAATATACACATTTGGGAACGACATCTGACATTTTATGCTTTTGCTTTGAAAATCTGTGCATTCCCATAGTTAACAATTTCCATAATAATAACTAATAATTATCCCAGACTAGTTTACTTTTTTCCCCAGTTGAATTTCTTAATTTTCCAAAGATGGGCTAGATGTATTCTGTATTCATACCCATGTTATCTTTGTAAATTATGGTGTAAAGCAGCTTATTTGGGACTCAGGTTCCACACATGCCCCTTCTGGGGCCTGCACTGCTCTTTGACAACCACTTGGGTTTGTTTTAAGGTGTGCTATGTTATGAGATGAGTCAGCCTCGTAAACCCACCTGAAGTACAGAAAACTTGAGAAGTCCCAGGGTTCTCTTGAAGGTCGTGTGAATTACGTGAAACTAGGGACATGGAGGGTGTGAGTGGGAACTAATTGCAGGGCGATGCTAAGCCCGGGACCCCGGGTCTTCACACATCCCAGGGGTTCCATAACAGCAACTAAATCCCTGAAACGGTGGATCGTTGACGGCCCAGCCATTCGCTGTCCCATGCCTGCTGTGTAGCTGTCCTCCCTCCCTCCTGCCACCCTGGCTCTTCCCTCAGTTCACCTTCCTCTTTAGAAACCTCAGTCCTGATGTTGATGAAGGGGAAATACAGAGAGGAACAGGAGAAAGATCAGGGAAATTGAAAGCCATAGGATCTGAAAAATTCTGGCAGTGCTTACCAAGATCAGAGTTGACATTTTTTTTTTAATGTTTATTTATTTTTGAGAGGGAGAGAGACAGAGTGCAAGCGAGCAAGCAGGGAGAGGTAGAGAGAGAGACACACACAGAGTCTGAAACAGGCTCCAGGCTCCCAGCTCTGAGCTGTCAGCACAGAGCCTGACACGGGGCTTGAACTCATGAACTGTGAGATCATGACCTGAGCTGAAGTTGGACTCTCTGTCAGCTGAGCCACCCAGGTGACCCCAAGAGTTGACAACCTAGTCCTGTTGCTTTCTGCTTCTGCCAGCCTTGCTTTTAAGCAATTAACTAAGGGGGAAAAAAAAGTCAATTACTCAGGTAATAACATTACTGTGTCTCCTTAAATAAAACAGTTTTCAAATAAATCACAAATAAAGCCAACTCCCAACTTTGCCCAACTCCCAATCCTTTCTGCCTGCCCCTCTCAGAAGTAACCATAGGTATGAGTTTGGGATAATTTCCTCATATTGTTAATTATACTTACAGAAAATATATCATATTGTGTTGTGTGTGGTTTTAGAACATAAAATGATATTGTACTGACTATGGTATCCTGCAGTTGTTTTCTGCTGAACTATACAACTTAAGATTTTTTCTAAATAAGGGATTGGCAAACTCCTGTAAAAGACCAGATAGGAAATATTTTAGGCTTTGCAGACCCTACTGTCTCTGTCATAAATACTCCACTCTGCCTTTGTAGGTAGCATGAAAGTGGCCATAGACAATTTGAAGCAAATGAGTATGCCTGTGTGCAAATAAAACTTCATAAAAACAAATGGTGGGCCAAAGTTTGCCTATGGGCCACAGTTTTCTGAACCCTGCGTCCTCACTCACCCTCCCCTCTGTGTAGCCATGGGTGTGTGTGTGTGTGTGTGTGTGTGTGTGTGTGTGTGTGTGTGTGTATAGGTATTTTTAACAGCTTCTATTGAGGTAGAATCCACATGCCTTACAATTCACCCATTTAAAGTGTGCATATAGTTCAGTGGTTTCTAGTATATTTGTAGAGTTGGGCATCCATCATCACAAGTAATTTTAGAACATTTTCATTACCCCCAAAAATCCTTGGGCCTGTTCTATAATACACATAGATTTACTGTGTTCTTTTAGCCGCTAATTATAATATTTATTAGTATGGACACACTGTCTTTTGTCTAAATCATTCTTTATTTTTTATTATTTGAGCATGGCTAAAATTTTCTCAGTGGATTTTATTTGTTGAGAACATAACATATGTGGTTAAAAACCAAAGGATAGTTATTCTGCACTGTTCAGTGAGGGGAAAACGCCTGCTCTCTAGCACCTGTCCGTGACATCCCTTCCCAGAGGCGGTCACTCTTACTGGTTTCTTTTGTGTCCCGGCAGATATAACCTGTGTGTCTAGGTGCATATAATATTCCATCCTCCTCCTTCTAGCCTGCTCCTTTTCTTGTTAATAGTCTATTCCACATCTTGCTTTTTCCACCTGCCAGTTTAGCCCAGCAATAACTCCTTATCACTACTGACAGTATCTCACATTCTGTCGCACAGATGTAATTTATTTAAACTTATCCCTCATTGTTGGACATTTTGATTTTTCATTTTTCTACTACTAGAAAGAGTATTACAGAGAATGTCCTTGACTGAATTTTTTTTTTTTTAATGTATGTGAGAGTTTATCTCTTGGATAATTCCTAGAAGTGCAATTGCCAAACCAAAAGGATGTTAAAAAAAAGTTTTTTTAATAGATTTTTTGACAAATTGTTCTGCAAATGTTAGGATGGCTCTGTCTTTACTGACCAGTAGGATAGCGCCTGTTCCCCCACCTTTGCCAGGCATCCATCACAAGATAGTTTGCTCTTCCTCTTTGTGATTTGCTTGCCTCTCTCTCTCTCTCTCCCTCCCTCTCCCTCTCTCTCCCCCTCTCTCTCCTTTCTCCCCCTCTCTCTCCTTCCTCCCCACCTCCCCATCCCCCCCCCCCCCCCCCCCCCCCCGAAATGACATTTGAGTAACAAAACATTGCAACACTGGGCTGCTTTGCTGATCATTTTCTCATTGGCTTGTAGGAATTGTTCGTATATTCTTCTTTGTTAGATATGTGTTGTGCCAATCTCCTCTCTGGTTTTAGCTTTATCTTCTTGATGTCATGTTTGTTTTTCTTGGGCAGAAATTTGCATTTTATTGTAGTTGAATTTTATTTTTCATCTGCCTTAGGTTGTGTGCTTTTTGTGTCTTGCACACCATGCCAGTGGGTCATTATTTGCCTGTATTTTCTTCTAAAAAGTTTTATGGCACATAGATCCTTAATCTATTCCAGAGTTGATTTTGGTGTCTAGTATGAGATGGTTAGGTACAATTTCATACTTTTTCCCCATAAGGGTAGCCTCAGTCATCACTTCTGTCCTCATTGCTGTGTCTTTCTGGCTCAGATATAAAGTTTTCATATATGCATGGTTCCATTGAGTCTAGTGTCTGTTGGTATAACCCTGAGTTAGTATAATACTGTTATAATTAATATCACTCTGTAATTAAAGTTTTGATTTGCAGGAGGAGGTGGGTATGGCAAATCTCCTTGTTATTCTGTTCTTTAAGGATGCTTTGGCTACTCTTAGCCCTTTATGTTTTCTTATAAAATTTTAAAACAATAGAACTAAATGTTTTGGAGAAGCCTCTCAATTGTTTTTACATAGCACCTTTTACTCACTCCTGTTACCCTAACAGAATTAGGAGGTTTGGGAAGTATCTTTTTCCTAGCACGTTGTGTATCAATTTGGAAACGTTAACAGGAGAAGAACTTTCCTCCTTCCCTGTGCCCTTGGCCGCAGGTAATGCTTCTCAGTGCTCTGTGTTTAGTCTAAGCCTGCCTTCTGACCTCTAGACCAGTGTGTCCAGCTGCGTGTTAAGCCTCTGCACGTTCCTGGCTCACACACAGCACAGGCTGCTGCTTGGACATGTTCTGTTATAGCTAACGGCACCACAGCCTGCTAGGCCAGCAGTCTAGAAACCACCCTTGACGCTCTTCTAAATAGTTGCCAGATCTTCTCATTTCTTTTCATCGGAGGCACTGCCCCACATTTGGGTGAGGAATCCTCGTGCCTCACCAGGACTGTGATGATGTTCTCCTTCATCCCTGCTTCCAGTCTTGCCCCCTCCCAGCCAGTCTCCAAACAGAATGATCTGTGATGAAAATTAAAATGGGGCGCCTGGGTGGCTCAGTCATTTGGGCATCCGACTTCAGCTCAGATCATGATCTCACGGCTTGTGAGTTCGAGCCCTGCATCGGGCTCTGTGCTGACAGCTTGGAGCCTGCTTCTGATTCTGTCTCCCTGTCTCTCTGCCGCTCCCCTGTTTGCACTCTGTCTCTCTCACTCTCTCTTTCTCTCTCCTTCTCTCTCCCTCCTCTCTCCCTCTCTCTCAAAAATAAATAACATTAAAAAAATTAAAATGAAAATATTTCCTTTTTTAAAATCACTGAAAGTTTTCCATCTCTCTTAGGGTAATAGTCAGAATTCTTAATGTGACCTACATGACCCTCATTGTTCTGGCTCCTCTGCGATATCTTTCCAGCTTCATCTTTGAGCCGCAGCCTCTCTGTGTTCATTCACATCCACTGAGCCCAGAGGCCTATGCGCAGGACCTGCTGAGTCCCCCTGCTCACCCTGCTGCTACCACTTTCACCTCATTCATGCCCGCTTCTCTGTCAGCTCTCATGTATCACTTTCTCAAGGAAATCTCTTATCATCCAGACTTGGGCAGATCCTTCTGTTGTATGATATTATTGTCTGTACCTTTTTTTTGTAGCTCCTATCACAAGTGTAATGATTTATTTGTGTACTATTCTGTTTAATGTCTTTATCTCCTGTTGAAGCTTCGGAGGGTAGCACCCATATCTTCTTTGTTCTCAATGAGAGAGAGAGGAAACACATACCAGCTATCTCACAGAATTGCTCCCCAGCCATACAGAGACAAGACTAATCCTTTCTTTACAAATATTGAATATTGGTTGAAAATGGGCCAGTCTTGTGGTGGGATTAGAAAAGTGTTTGAATTTGACCTACCTGCTCTTGTCCTAAAACCATAGTTTCTTTAAGAGCTTGAAAATTTCCAGATTGGCCCCCCCTCCTGTTAATAAGCTTCTCTTCTGATTGGTATTAAGGTGAACTGAAGTCCAGTTCAAATGTGGGTAAGTGAGCAAAATAAGCCACAAAAAACAAAGGTTCATTTCTCTTCCCCTCCTCCTCCTGGCCCCCAGTCCCATGAGGGTGGGGGAAGGTTCATAGAGATAGTTAGATGAGGTGGCCTGTTGGTCCTCCATAAATCACTTATTCATGTATTTATTCTGCAAATATTCATTGGGTACCTAACATATGCCAGGCTCTGGGCCAGGCATCAAGGTACAGAATGAGCATTGTGCTAGCTGTCTGGTCCTTCATAGTCAAGTGGCTGGATAGATTTATAGCCAATGCTTATTGAGCACTTAGTAGTAGCCTAATGCTTCACAGCAGCTCTGTGAGGGTGAGTAGTAGTTTTTCCATTGAGAAAACTGAGCCACGGAATGGGAAATAATTTGCCCAAGGCCATTCACCTCATAAATCGTGGAGCTAGGGTTCAAATCCACTGTCTTAGCTATGATTCTGTATGGCCTGCCTATACGGATACAATGCAGTTCCAACAGAGTGAGCTAAGTGCCGGGTATAAAAAGTCCCCACTGTTGCAGTGGTGGACGTGGGGGCCACAGCAAAAGAGGTTTACTAGAGAAAATATGGTTTGACTTGAGATCCTGAAAGGTGGGGCAGGGATGGGGCAGTGGAAGGACAGAGATGTGGGATTTTTGAAACACATAGGACACTGAGTGTGAAGGGTAGAAGAAGAGAGGAACATGTTTGGTTTTAGGAACTGAGAAAAGTTCAGTATGATTAGAGCATATCCAATAATTTATTCTATGGACTGTATTAGCCATTTGACATCTGATAGAGAGGAGTGGCAGAAACGGATGCATTTTAGCAAATTCACTAGTGATAGTATGTGAACTTAGTAAAAGGGCCTGCAATCTCAGCAAGAGCAGGTGGGTGCCTGCTTCCTGATCAGAACTCTGGTCTCATTTCCCTGCACCCCACTCTAAACACATTTATTGAGCACCTGCTATGTGTCAGGCACTGTTCTGAACATAATGGGAATACAGCCACAAAATAAAGTGCTGTCATGGCACTTACATTTCGTTTTTTTGTATTTAAGTTTATTTGTTTAGAGAGAGCGAGCGTGTGCAAGTGGGGACAGGGCATAGAGAGAGAACCCAAGGAGGCTCTGCACTATCAGCATGGAGCCTGATGTGGGGCTTGATCTCACGGACGGTGTGATATGAAGACCTGAGCTGACTCAAGCAGGCTCCACACTATCAGCGTGGAGCCCAATGAGTGGCTTGAGATCATGACCTGAGCCAAAATCAAGAGTCAGTCGCTTTAACTGACTGAGCCACCGAGGCGCCCCAGCCCTTAAACATTTCTGAGTGAAGGAAATTGATGGTGAAATGTACAATGTCAGGTGGTGATCAGTGCTGTGAAAAAAGGTGAAGCAGAGAAGAGGTAAAGAGGTATACAGGATTTTGTTTTAAGTTAGGTATTTAGGGAAGGCCTCCAGTGTGCTGTTTGAATTGAGTCCTGGAAGAAATGAAGACCACACCATGAGAATATCTGGGAGAAAAACGTTAAAGATAAAGGGAACAATGGGGCACCTGGGTGGCCCCAGTTAAGCGGCCGACTTTGGCTCAGGTCATCATCTTGTGGTTCACGAGTTCAAGCCCTGCATTGGGCTCTGTGCTGACCACTCAGAGCCTGAAGCTGCTTCAGATTCTGTCTCTGCTTGCACACTGTCTTTCCCCTGCTTGCACACTGTCTCTCTCAAATATAAACATTAAAAATTTTTTTTTAAAGAGGCAAAGGGAACAAGCGAGTGCTGCACAAGTTCTGGGAAGGGAACGTACTTAGCACTTTGAAGAAAAAGCCAGGAAGACTACAGCAAGAACAGAACGATGGGAGAGAGGCTAAAGAGATGATGAGCTGGCGTGTTCCGTAGGTCCTTGAAGGTTCAAAAAGGCTTTGGACTTTGTTCCAACTGAGAATGGAAAACCATCGAAGGCTTCTCAACTGAAGAATGAGAAGACCTTACTGAAGGGCTCACTCTGGCTTAAGGAGGTAGATTGTAGAGGAGCAAAAGATAAAGGGGAAGACCTGTCGGGAAGCTTTGGAATAGTTGAGGCAGGAGATGCTAGTGGCTCATCCTAGACAAGAACAGTCCTACGTTGAGAAGTGGTCAGATTCTGGAGAAGTTTTGAAAGTGGAGCCAACAGGCTTTGCTGATAGATTAGTTGGCCATGTGGTGGCAGTGAAAAGAAATCAAGATAACTGAGGTCTGGGGCCTGGGGGAGAAAGAGTTGCCATTGAATGAGCAGCTGAAAGTTAACCAAATGCAATTAAGAAAAAGGGGACATAGGGGCACCTTGGAGGGCTCAGTTGGTTAAACGTCCGACTTCGGCTCAGGTCACGATCTCATGGTTTGTGAGTTTGAGCCCTGCATTGGACTCTGTGCTGACAGCTTAGCCTGGAACCTGCTTCCGATGCTGTCTCTCTCTCTCTCTCTCTCTCTGCTCCTCCCCCACTCGCGTGCTGTGTCTCTCTCTTAAAAATAAATAAACATTAAAAAAAATTAAAAAGAAAAGACACAGATGCTTAATACAAACCATTCACCACTGTAATACCTGTTCACCTGCACAGTGAAACCGCTAGTGAATGATCAGCTCTAACCCAAATGCAGAGATAACAGGCTGCCTGGGACCCTACTGGGATGCCAGCGATATGGCCACCAGGGAAGCCTGGTCAGGGAACAGCTGTGTGAAGCCATACTTGTTGGTCCTGTGGGAGGAATCCAGTTTCACTGAGAAAATGAGCAAGTTTGATTTGGTTAGTTGATGCTGTCTCTATTCCAGAAGGTAGAAAAAAAAAAGTGAGGTTCTCTTTCTTATTTAATCCTAGGCTGTCCGTAGCAGGCATGGCTATTTACATTTAAATGAAATTTTAAAAGAAATTAAAAAATAAATTCTAAATGAAATTTAAAAAATTCAGTTGTTCATTGAGAGTAGCCGTGGTTCAAGTGCTCGATAGCTACATGTAACTAGTAGCTACTGTGTTAGGCCTCACAGATATAAAACATTAGCTTGTGCAGGTAAATTACATTTTGCTGCTTTGCAGGCATTCCTTGGAGATGAGCAGGTTGGGTTCCAGACGACGTCAATAAAGTGACTATCACAGTAAAGCAAGTCAATGAATTTTTGTTTTTCCAGTGCACGTAAGGGTTATGTTGATACTATACTGTAGTCTGTTAAGTGTGCATTATGTTTAAAAATATTTCTACATGCCTTAATTAAAAAATACTTAATTGCTAAATGCTAACCATCATCTGAGCTTTCAACCGGTCCTAATCCTTTTGCTGGCGGAGGGTCTCGCCTCCATGTTGACGGCTGCTGGCTGATCAGGGTGGTGGTTGCTGAAGGGTGTGGTGGCTGTGGCAATTTCTTCAAATGACAGTGAAGTTTGCCACATCGATTGCCTCTTCCTTTCGTGAACATTGCTCTGTAGCATGCGATTCTGCTTGATAGCATTTTGCCCACAACTTCTTTCGAAATTGGAGTCATTCCTCAAACCCTGCCACTGCTTTATCAACTAAGTTTATGTACCATTCTAAGTCCTTCGTTGTTTCAACAACCTTCATAGCATCTTCACCAGAAGTAGATTCCGTCTCAAGAAACCGCTTTATTTGCTTACCTGTAAGAAGCAGTTTCTCACTGTTCAAGTTAGATTGTGAGATGCAGTTCAATTCCATCTTCAGGCTCCACTCCTTTTTAAAAAAAAAATTTTTTTTATATTTATTCATTTTTGAGAGAGAAAGAATGAGCAGGGGAGGGGCAGAGAGAGAGAGAGAGAGAGAGAGAGAGAGAGAGAATCTGAAGCAGGCTCCAGGCCCCGAGCCGTCAGCACAGTGCCCGATGTGGGGCTCAAACTCATAGACCACGAGATCGTGACCTGAGCCAAAGTCGGATGCTCAACCGACTGAGCCATCCAGGTGCCCCTTTCAGGCTCCACTGCTAATCCTAGTTCTCCTGCTGTTTCCACCACAGCTGCAGTCCCTTCTTCCTCTGAGGTCTTGAACCCTGGAAATCATCCATGAGGGTTGGAATCAACTTGTTCCAAACTCTTGTTCATGTTGATATGTTACCTCTTCCTGCAAATCACAAATGTCCTTAACTACAATTAGAGTGGTGAATTGTTTCCAGAAGGTTTTTAATTTTCTTTCCCTGGATCCATCAGAGGAATCACTGTGTATGGCAGCTGTAGCCTTAGAAAATATATTTCTTAAGTAATAAGATTTAAAAGTTGAGGGGCGCCTGGGTGGCGCAGTCGGTTAAGCGTCCGACTTCAGCCAGGTCACGATCTCGCAGTCCGTGAGTTCGAGCCCCGCGTCGGGCTCTGGGCTGATGGCTCGGAGCCTGGAGCCTGTCTCTGATTCTGTGTCTCCCTCTCTCTCTGCCCCTCCCCCGTTCATGCTCTGTCTCTCTCTGTCCCAAAAATAAATAAACGTTGAAAAAAAAAATTAAAAAAAAAAAATTGAAATTACTGCTTGAACCATTGGCTGCAGAATGGATGTTGTGTTAGCAGGCATGAAAACAACATTAATTTCATTGTACATCTCCATCAGAGCTCTTGGGTGACCAGGTGCATTGTCAACAAGCAGTCACATTTTGAAAGGAATCTTTTTTTTCCCAGCAGTAAGTCTCAAAGGTAGGCTTAGAATGGTATGTTATCCGTGTTGTAAACAGATGTGCTGTCATCCCGGCTTTGTTTTTCCCTTTATAGAGCATTGGCAGAGTAGATTTAGTTGACTTTTAAGGACCCCAGGATTTTCGAAATGGTAAATGAGCACTGGCTTCAACTCAAAGTCACCAGCCACGTTAGCCCCTGATAAAAGAGTCAGCCTGTCCTTGGAAGCTTCGAAACCAGGCATTGACTTCTCTTTAGCTTCGAAAGTCCCACATGGCATCCATCTTCTTCCGATAGAAAGCTGTTTTGTGTACGTTGAGAATCTATTGTTTAGTGTACTCACCTTCATTAACTATCTCAGCTAGATCTTCTGGAGAACTTGCTGCAGCTTCTACATCAGCACTTGACTTGACGCTCACCTTACACTTTGATGTTATGGAGACGGCTTCTTTCCCTAAACCTCATGAACCAACCTGCTAGCTTCAAATTCTTCCTCTTCAGCTTCCTCCTCTCTCTGAGCCTTCACAGAATTGAAGAGAGTGAGGACCTGGCTCTGGACTAGGCTTTGGCTTAAGGGAGCTTGTGGCTGGTTTGATGTTCTGTCCAGACCACGAAAACTTTCTCTGTATCAGCAATAAGACTGTTTTGCTTTCTGATCGTTTGTGTGTTCACTGGAGTAGCACTTTTCATTTCCTTCAAGAACTTTCCTTTTGCATTCACAGCTTGGCTAGCGGGCTCCAGAGGCCTAGCTTTCAGCCCATTTTGGCTTTCGACATGCCTTCCTCACTAAGCTTAAATCATTTCTAGCTTTTGATTTAAAGTGGGAGACACATGGCTCTTCCCTTTCACTTGAATACTTAGAGGCCATTATAGGGTTATAAATTAGCCTCGTTTCAGTACTGTTAGGTCTCAGGGGACAGGAAGGAGAGGGAGAAAGATGGGGTAATGGCTAGTTGCTGTTGCTTATTATTCCCATCTTATGTGGATATAGTTCATGGTACCCCAAACCATTACAACAGTAACATCAAATATTGGACACATAATATAATATATTAGTAATATAATAACTAATATAATAATTAGTGATAGTATATTACAAATTCTTAATCTTCCTGTTCAGATTAGTGTGCTGTTGAAGTTACGCAGAAGAGTCTGTATTATAATAGTGGAAAGTATAAGAAACCCATTATTACTATCATCTTCATTTTCCCACTAGGAATCTCTCTAAAAATTCTAAGATCATGTTGGACATTTTATAAAAATAACATTAAGAGACCCTATCTTAGGTGGGATTATTTATCTTTAGATTGGGTTCATGTAACTAACCTGGAGGGCAGTAGAAGTTAAGTCCGTAAAGCACATCCCCATAGGAACCTGAGGAAAGAATCTCAGAGTTCTTCTTGATACAGTAGGTAAAATCCTCATGGTGAAACACATGGAAATAAGTTAGAGAGGTAAGGGATGAATCAAAGAAATCCATAGCAGTGTGGTGAGAAATTATTTTTAGCTTTTCAAAAAGGAAAGATTTTGCAAATTATTATCCCAAATGTGATAAAGAAGAAACATTAATGGTAGGAATTTATGAAAGCACTTCTAGAAAGCAGTTTGAAAGTATGTATTAGATCCTTAGAATTGGAAGATCTTTTTGTCCAGTAAATTTACTTCTAATTAATTTATTCCAATAAATCCATCTTAAATGAAGGAATTTTTTTGTGTCTGAAAATTTCACCCTTCATTTCGTATAATTTTTAAAATTCTCATGCCCAAATACAGAGAAATGATTAAATTGGTAGACTATAATCACAAGTATGTGTAATTTTTTAAAAGGTATAGAAGAAAAGCTGTAAGCCTACTGTCAGTGGTGAGAGTAATTATCAGGAAATGCTGGGTTTTTGTGCTGCTGCTTTTCTAAATTTTCAGTTTTTCATTAATGAAAAAATTTGTTTCTGGGAGAAATCCTGTTTGGAGACATTATACCATCTGACTTTCCAACTTTGTATTTTTTGGTGAATTCTTAGCAGAGTTTTAGGTATTTGTCTAGATTTTTTTTTCCTCCGTCACTGTTGCCTTTCTATCCTGTGTTAATACAGCACAATGTATAACTGTTTTAGACCTCCACGCAATGCCTGTACCTGTGTAACTTAGCTAATTGTATTTGGTGCTTCCCAAACCTTTTTTTAATTTTTTTTTTTTTTCAACGTTTATTTATTTTTGGGACAGAGAGAGACAGAGCATGAACGGGGGAGGAGCAGAGAGAGAGGGAGACACAGAATCGGAAACAGGCTCCAGGCTCTGAGCCATCAGCCCAGAGCCTGACGCGGGGCTCGAACTCCCGGACCGTGAGATCGTGACCTGGCTGAAGTCGGACGCTTAACCGACTGCGCCACCCAGGCGCCCCCCCAAACCTTTTTTTAAAGAGTAATCACATGTATAGTGAACTAGGGTATGGTGTTTATCTGTGTATTTTCCTGATTTGAGGATTTTGCTTTTAAATACAAATGAGATGCATATCATAGTACATCTATACAAATCTGGTTATGATTTTGGCCAGGTTAGTATGTGTATTCCAATCTTTAGACCAACCACTAAAAAAAAATAAATAAATAAAAACAAAGATGTACAGTAGTAAAACCTTGGATTGCGAGTAACTTGTTCTGTGAGTGTTCTGCAAGACGAGCAAACATTTCTAATAAATTTTAACTTGATAAATGAGCAATGTCTTGCAATATGAGTTGTACTTGACGCCAGATATCACGTGATCACAACGGAGCCAGTGGTTCTTCTCTCTCTCTTGCTGTGGGATTGTGGTTGATCGTCAATGCAGTGTTACATTTCTGTGAAATCTTCAAAAGGAGGCAAAAGCAAGGGTCAATGGATAGGTTCCTTGATAAAGTTGCACAAAAAGAAAATGATTCCCTTGAGTCAGTAGATAGCTGTGATTCGTTAATGCTAGCAAAAGTCGTCCTGTACAATAACCCTCCTCTCTGTTGTCTCCCTCACACCAGCCACGAAGGTTTTCAAAGGTAAGTGCAGGTTAATTTGTTTGTTTTTCTTTATATTTTGTATTTTCTTTATTATTTTGTATTATATTACAGTATTGTAATCATTTTTATATGAATATTTTTGGGTTGTGGAACGCATCTGAGTTTCCATTATTATGGGGAAATTCGCTTTGATATACAAATGCTTTGGATTACAAGCATGTTTCTGGAATGAATTATGCTCGCAAACCAAGGTTTTATTATATAGCTAAAAAGTCAATAGAGAAATTAAAATAAAATACTAAAAAATGACCTAATAGTATAAAAAAGGCAGTAAAGGGAAGAAGGGGAACAAGAGAGGAGATAAATGGAAAACAAAATGGCAGATCTAAGCTCATCTAAGTATCAATAATTATATTAAATATTAAATGGACTAAACACTCCCAGTTAGAAGCTAGAAATTGTCAAAAAGGAGTAGACAAGATTCAATGAAATGCTGCCTATAAGAGATACACTTTAACTATAGAGATACAGATAGGTTGAAAGTAGAATGGATAAAGATACACCATGCAAATGGTAATCAAGTGAAGGCCAGAGTGGCTATGGCTAACATATAAAATCTATTTTAAGACATAAACTAGTACCAGAACTGAAGAAGGAGGAGTAAGGATCATGGGATGTGTACACAGTAAGAGAGCCCAAAATACAAGAGGCAAAAAATTGATAATTAAAGGGAAAAATGGACAGTTATACGGTCACAGTTGAAAATTTTAACATCTTGCAGCAGTTGATGGAACAACTAGATAAAGAAATCAATAACTAGAGAAAATCTGAAAAACATCAAACACATTGACTTAATTGAGATTTCTGAAAACTGCACCCAGCACCTTCAGAATTTACATTTTTTTCCCTGTGTACGTGATTTTTTTCATGCGTACATGATAGGATACCAGGATAAAGTCTCAGTAAATTTTATGAAATTGTAAGAATATGTTCTCTGACTACGGTGGAATTTTATTAGAAATCAACAACAATAGGATATCTAGAAGAGCCTCAGATGTTTGGAAATTAAACAGTTCAGTGTTCTGAACTGAATGCTAATGAAAATACAATATATCAAAATTTGTGGGATGTATTTGGTGCTTAGAGAGAAATTTATAACTTTCACTGCTTATAGTAGAAAAGAATTTTATACCAGTTATCCAAGTTTTTACCGTAAGAAACTGAACTCAGAGTGGCTGCCCCCATCCGCCCTTTCTGTCCCCCAACAATCTCTATGGCACATTATCATGAGGACTGGCATTCTCCTTGCTGCCAGTGGGCAGACCTGCTTTTGGAGCTCAGTAGAAATGCCCTAAGCCTGGAGCATTGTTGAAAATAACAGTGGTCTCAAATTAGGTGGCAAACAATCTAGAAAGGCCAACAACACAGCTGCCTCAGGCTGTGATACTGGTTGGAGCAAGCACCACAGTACCCTCACATTTAATAGGAGACCTGGAGAATGAGACAGCCATTTGAGCTTTATTGAGCTTCTGTATATTCCTGGGAATTTGGAAGGCTACATGCATGCTTAAGAAAGACCACAAAGGACCCCAGTTATCGACTCAATCCTGGCTGAACAGGAGACCAGAAGATGAGAGCTTCACTGAATATTGAATGTGTGCCTCAACCTGTATACATATCACCTTGGCAAAAAGTGTGGGAGCCTTGCTCATTAGAGATGTTTAAGTACAACCTCTGACCAGTCATTAGTCAAAGAGAGTTATTTTTGCCAAACATAAGTTATTCTTGGTAGTGGCCCCTAGAAGCCAGAATTTAATAATATTAACAGCTAAGCAGACATGTAAGTGGCTGCATACTGCAGAGGAGACAGATTTTGTATAGTTAGCCTGCCCATTTCACTAAAACAAACAGCAATGGCATCCCACCTGGATACAATCAAGGGTTGCTACAATATAGTCGAAAATCTTTAGTTTTCAGAAAAATGTGAGACATGCTTAAGAAATAGGAATGTATAGCTCATACACAGGAAATAAAGCTGGCTAATAGAAAGTGTCTCTGGAGGGGCCCAGATGCTATATACTTAGTTAATAAAATTTCAGAGCAGCTATTATAAATGTGTTCAAAGAACTAAGGACAGATACCACATTCAGAGAATTAAAGGAAAATGTGATGACAGTGACTCATCAAATAGACACTAGCAATGCAGAGGTAGAATTTACATACATATGAATATATGTGTGTGTCCCCAAATAGAAATTCTTGAGCTGAAAGTACAATAACTAAAATGAAGAATTCATTAGAGTAAATAACAGCAGATTTGAACTGGCAGAAGAAGGAGTCAGTGACCTTGAAAATTGATTAACAGACATTATTTCAGTTTGGGGAACATATAAAAAAAGAATAACAACAAAAATAGAGCCCCACACACCTGTGGGACATTATCAAGAATACTGACATATGCCTGAGGCATAATGGAAGAGCCAGAAAAGAGAGGAGAGAGAGGAAGAGGCAGAAAAAAATATTTAAAGAAATAATAGCCACAGCTTCCCACATTTGATGGAAAATATTAAACTACACATCTGAGGAGTTCAGCAAACTCCGAGTAGGATAAACTCATCTATACACATAGTAGTCAAACTGTGGAAAGCCAGAACCAAAGAGAAAATCTTAAAAGCACCTAGAGAAGTATCTCATTATGTACAAGAATTCCTTGGTAAGATTAACAGCTAATTTCTCATAAGAAACAACAGTGGCCAAAAGGCAGTGGGATGACATATTCTAATTGCTGAAAACAAACTGTCAATCAAGAATTTTATGCCTAACAAAACTGTCCTTTGTTTTTCATACAAAAAAATAAAGATCACTGGTAAAGGTAATCACTCAGGTACATCTAACAAACAGTACATTCATTTCTATTACTGTGCAACAAACTACACAAACATATGGCTTAAAACAGTGCACATTTATTACCCTACAGTTTTAAAGTGTTGGCCAGAATGTTTTCATCTGTAGGCTTGAGTAGAGAAAAATTTGCTTCCAAGCTCATTCAGGTTGTTACCAGTTAATTTCCTTGGGCTTCTAGGACTGAGCACTTCAGCTGCTTGCTGGCTGTTGGCTGGAGGTTCCAGTGGTTGCTGCAGGTTCTTGTCCTGTAGGCTTTCCCACCCGTGCTCCTTACCTCATCAAGTCAGCAAGGAGAGTCGCTATAGCGAGTCTGCCGGCAAGATGGAATCTCATATAACAGAACACAATCACAGTAGTGACAGGCCATCACCTTTGCCACACTCTTGGGTTAGAAGGAAGTCCTACGTTCTGCTTACAACTGGCCGGGAGAGGATTACAGAAAGGCATGGACATGAAGAGGCAGGGATTATGGGAGGGGCCACCTTAGAATCATTCTGCCATAAACAGTATAAATGTATTTTCCTCCTTTTCATCTCTTAAAGACAACAATATAAAACAAGTATAAAACTGCTGTTAGGCTTATGTAGAGATGTAATATATTTGACGATGGTAGCACAAAGGAGAGGGGAGGGGAAAAGAGCTGTATTGGAACAGTTTCTATGTACTGCTGGAATTACACCCAAAGTAATAATAGGAATGAATAATAGAAGAGAAATCAGTGGGATCGAAGATGGGAAAATGATGGGGAAAACTGATGAAGAAAATAAAAGACATATCACCAGTATTATGTATGGACAGATCCTACAGACATTAAAAGGGTAATAAGGAATATAATGGACACCTTTATGCCATTCAGAAGAAATGAACCAGTTCCTTGAAAGACGCAAATTGTCAAAACTGACTCAAGGAGAAATAAAACAATTTAATAGCCCTATACTGGAGAAATTTTGTTGATAATTAAAACTTTTCACTAAGGAAACTTCCGGCCCAGCTGCCTTCTCTGTTGAATTATTTCAGATATTAAAAAAAATAATAACAGCACTACTCAAACTCTAAGGGAACACTTCCAAATGTACTGTACAAGGTTTGCAGTCCCTGATACAAAACCAAATAGACACTGAAAGAAATGAAAACTATATACCAGTATCCTTTGTGACAATAGATTAAAAAAAAAAAAATCCTGGACAAAATACTAGCAAATCTTATCAGTATACAACAAAAAGAATATTACATCATGGCCAACTACAGTTTACCCCAGGAATGTAAGGTTTAAGATATGAAAAGCATGGTAATTTCCACTGTCTATAGAACTAAAGTAAATACCAAGTGATCATTTCAATAGATGCAGAAGATGCATGTGACAATATGAAATACCCATTCATCAATAAAGACTCCGCAAACAAGAAGCAGAAGATAACTTCTAAAACCTAAGGAAAGGCACCTAAGAAAAGCTATAATATGCATCACAGTAAATGGTGAATTGCCTATTGCTTTCCGAGATCAGGAATAAGGCAAGAGTAGATGTTTTTACCACTTTTATTCAACTCTTGTTTAAATAAGAGGCCTGTGGATTGGAAAGGAAGAAATGAAGCTTTCTTCGCACAGAATGTAATTGTGTACATAGACTAGCATAACAAATATACAATAATGTGCTTGAACTAAAATTTAGTTAGGTAGACAATACATAGGTCGGTATATAATGAACCTTATTTCTCTATATCAGCACTTAATACTTGGAAAATGAAATTTTGAAACTGCATTACTATACCAACAAAACTTAAAATATTTAGCAATAAATGTAATGAAAGATGTGCAAGACCTACACACTGAAAAAGTACAAAACATTCCTGATGGAAATCAAAGAAGACCTAAATAAATAGATACTTCATGTTCATGTTTGGAAGAATCAGTATTATTTAAAGTATTAGGGGATGGTTTCCATTTTTAGAGGTGATGAAGTTCCAATCAAAATCCCGAAGGTTTGTTTGAAGAAATTGTCGATTCCAAAATTTATTGGCCAAAAAAGTTTTTAAAAAGGTTTGAGGATATATACTACCTGCTATCAAAACTTACTGTAACGCTGCAGTAATCAAGACAAGCCACTGTTGGTGTATGGATACACTTTTAGGTCAATAGAACAGGATAGGGTTTGGAAATAGACCCATACTTGCGTATGGTAAATGGTTTTCAGCAGTGGCACAAGCATAAATCATTGGGGAAAAGATAGTTTTTACAACAGATTGTGCTGGACAACTAGATACCTGTGTGGAAAACAGTGAACCTTGATCTGATCGCACTGTACGCAGAAATCAGCTAGCAATAAGTCATTCTTCTAAATATGAGTTGAAAGTTTAACACTTCTAGGGGCGCCTGCGTGGCTCATTCTGACCCTTGATTTCACCTCAGGTCATGATCTCACGGTTCGTGTGAGTTCAAGCCCCACATCAGGCTCTGTGCTAACAGCACTGAGCCTGCTTGGGATTCTGTCTCTCCCCCTCTCTCTGCCCCTCCCCCACTCACACATGCTCTTTTTCTCTCTCTCAAATTTAAAAAACAAGGTATAACACTTCTAGAAGAAAACATAGAAATTCTATGTGATACTGTGTTGGGCAAAGATTTCTTAAATGGGACACACAAAGCACAAGCAATAAAAAACAAAAAAAAGTCGACTTCATCAAAATTTAAAACTTCTGCTCTTCAAAAAACAAAACAAAACCATATAGAACAAGAAAAGGCAATCAAGAGACTAGGAGAAAATATTTATAAAACATACCTAACAAAAAGCTTGTATCCAGAATATATACACAATTAAATTATAAACTCAGTTATGAGAAAATATAACCACTTAGTAAAACAATGTGGCAATTTCTTGGGAAGTTAAACATGCACTTAATATGTGACCCAGCCAGTTCTTGCCTAGGTATTTACCCAAGTGAAATGAAATCATATGCACTTACAGATTTGGTTGTGAATGTTCACAGCAGCCTTATTCCTAGTAGCCTCAAACTGGAAATAACACAATTGTCCACCTGCTGGTGAATCATAAATAAACGTGTATCCATATTATGGAATACAGTTCAGCAATACAAAGGCATGAACCTTTGATACACACTGATAACATGGGTGAATTTCAGAAACATCTTGCTGAGTGAAACAAGTCAAACACAAAAGTCTACACACTATGTGATTTCACTTCTATGAAATTCTGGAAGGGCAAAACTTTAGTGGTTGCCTGGGACCCAGAGTCTGGGCAGGGAATTGACTGTAAAGAGACAGGAAGGAACTTCTTGAGATGATGGAAATATTTTGATTGTGGTGGTGGTTACATGGCTGTATACAATTCGTCAAAGTTCATCAACCTCTGTTTAAAGTGAGTGGATTTTATTGTACCTCAGTCAAGCTGTTGGAAAAAAAGAAATCCTATTGGTGGGAAGCATTTTTTATACACACTTTAAATTTTTTCAGTAGATTTAAATGGAGTTCTTGAGACTATACTATAACTTTTTAAAATAAGTTGCACTTGAAAAACATAAAAATAGAAAATAAAGTAAGTTGCACCTTGGAGGGAGGGAGGCTTGCTATAAGCAGACAAAGTAATGAGGTGGGTGGGGCTTCTCTGTTAGTGTTCAGAGAAAGTTTTTTCTCAGAAGGGACATTTGAGCAGATACAGATGAAGTGAATTGAGTTCAAAGAAATGTCTTGACATGTGCCTTGCTCCATCTCTTAATTTCTATCTAGATTTCTGTGGTTTCTGTTACTATCACAAATGAGATCTTTTTCTTATCTGTTGCACTGGCTAATAATAATTCTTAAATTAATCTTTGTTTGCATCCTCAATGGTCTTCTGTCTCCCATTTGTTAATTCCTTGAGGACAGTAAGTATACAATTTCATGCATTGTTAATTTACGTCTCTTCTGTGCTGTGTTTCCAGCGTGTGCTTACTTAATGCATTTTCATGGTTTTTCTGAGACTGAGCAGATCCTTGTTGTATCTGTTAATCTTTGTTTTTCCTAGCTCAGTATAGCACCAAAATGTAAGTAGCACCTAAAAAAGACGTAGTAAAGTAGAAAACCAAAGATGCTAGTGCCATTTCACGTAACATATTTTCAGTCTTAACTGTCAAATAGAGCAAGTATAGGATGCACACAAGACTGTGTGCTGGCACCTTAAAGACACCCCTGGTGGATGAAAAAAGGTGAGAGAAATGAAAGAAGGTATTCTTAAATCTGACAAGTTAAGAAAGAATGTCGGAAGCAGCTCATTATAGATTAGAAATGGAAGTCTTGGCAAAATTCATTGTTTCATTTGAACTAAAGGTATTCTTTTAGATTCATGCCTGTCTTCACTTGGTCTCTGTATATAAGGGAGGTAGGTTTCAGATGTGAAGGCTTCAGTGTCAGCTGTCTAAATGAAAACATTAGTAGCTGAAGTTCATGCCTGATACCAGCAGATGGCAGCAAAATGCTTTGTTTAAATGTTCTTGCTTTTTTTTTTTTTTTTTTTTTTTAAGTCACAGAGTAGGTATTGTATCTTTTTCTTTTAGCGAAGGCCAAGGCAGATGGAATACTCTTAGTTTCTTTAAATGGTAATACAACCTTTGGGTACTGTCAGTTTATACTAAGTGGTTTTATAAATTCAACTGATACAGCTTACATAAAAATGTTAACTTTTTTTACAGGTTTTGTTAGCAACTACTTCTTAATTGTCATTTTTATTCTCCATAGTATTATTAATATTTTATATATAGTTTTCTGCCTCACAGATTTTCCTGAGGGACACAGCTGTCCTAATATAGTTTGGAATGAAATAACATTTTAGTAAACAATACTTGAATGTTTAATCATATAACTTGGGAAGCTTTTCGTTTGTTTGAAAAACACTCATGAATTTCTCTCTTTCATGAACAAACCAGAAATTAAGGGTGATGTTTATAAGGAGAAAGCATTTTAATCCTAAGTAGTTAGGTCTGAACAATTTATTTTCACGTGAAATTGCTAGCCTCCAGGCAGTGACCTACATAGTAGGAAGGAGCACTTCTTCTACCCACAGCCCCGGAAGGCCAGCGGGAGGAGAGCTATACAGAACTGACCCTTGCTTTCAGGAGAGATTGGGGGCAGGTGACAAGTCAGTGACATAGCAGATAGATTATTGTTGCTTTTCTTTCTCTTTTATTCTTTCCTCTTCTCCCTCCTCCCACCATCCCCTACCCCCCCCCCCCATTTCTCTCTCTCTCTTTCTCTCCAGAAATCAATCCATTTAGGAGAGAGTTTTGGAACTGTTTTAGAAAATAATATTTATACAGTGCTGAGGTTTCTCCGAATTTTTCACCCAATGTGGTGTTTAATTCTTATAAACTCCAAAATTCTTGTAAAACTAAGAATCCAGAATAGTCTTTTATCTTATGAAAACATGATTTATCAAGATCACTTAACATATATCTTACATGCTTTGGAATTTTTACAGACCACAGAAAATATTTTTTTTCTTTTTTTACCTAATACACCCTAAAACAACATGGCCTGCCAGACCACAGTACATCCGTAATTTAGAGCAGCAGATGTTGCTACACATGCTTCTCTTTAAGACCAAGAAACACAAGAGAAAATAAAACAAAAAGTTCAAAACAGAAGAGAAACATGAAACAATACAGAGATGAGAGAGTTGAGTAGCCAAAAGCAATTGGTTAAATTAGCCAAGAGAGGGGATATGGGGATCTGAACTCTCTGTTTTTGCCCATCTATCTTTTAAATACTTTGTAAGTCATTTTCATTCTGTTAACCCAGGTTTGATAACTTTCTACCAAAATTTATTTTCCATGAAACAATGCTTCAATTGAGGAAAGAAGTACTTGATGTTCATTATAATGTTCAGTCATTTCGCAATTTTTATGGAAACGTCTTAAATGCCCTGTGCCATGGTAGAGACCATTGTTTTGTCTTCAAGTCTGCTAATGTTTTCGTTTTGGTTTTAACTCTAGCTGATCCTACAGTTAAGGACTTGATCGGAGGCTTCACTGCTCTTCATTATGCAGCTATGCATGGCCGGGCCCGGATCGCACGCCTGATGTTAGAGTCTGAATACAGGAGCGACATTATTAATGCCAAAAGTAATGACGGCTGGACTCCCCTCCATGTGGCTGCTCACTATGGGAGGGACTCTTTTGTCCGACTTCTACTGGAGTTCAAGGCGGAGGTCGACCCGCTCAGTGATAAAGGCACAACACCACTTCAGCTCGCTATCATCCGAGAGAGGTCAAGCTGCGTGAAGATCCTCCTGGACCACAATGCCAACATTGACATCCAGAACGGTTTCCTGCTGCGATACGCTGTGATCAAAAGCAATCACTCTTATTGCCGAATGTTCCTTCAGAGAGGAGCAGACACAAACTTGGGTCGCTTAGAAGATGGACAGACTCCTTTACATTTGTCTGCCCTTAGGGATGATGTGCTTTGTGCACGGATGTTATATAATTATGGAGCGGACACAAACACAAGGAACTATGAAGGACAGACCCCATTGGCTGTTTCAATAAGTATTTCTGGAAGTAGTCGACCATGTTTGGATTTCTTACAAGAAGTCACAAGTATGTAATTTCATTATTACTGTCATTGCATTTAAAATGTTCATCTTCTGAGGGGCTTTAGATGTTTTCACAACTTAAAATGACCAGACACTAACGATTCCTATTAGCCCTGCTTATTAATAAGTTATTATTAATATTCTACTTCATTCTTCTGAAGTAAAAAGAAACTTCTAGATCACAAGGTTTCATACAAATTCAGTTGTGTTACTGAAAGTAACAGGGGTATGTATATAGGTTGAGATAGGAAATGGAGAAAAGGACAGAGAGAAAAGAAATTTTTAAATTCACTAAGATCTGTGTTAGAACAAAGCAGTTCTTGCTGGTCATATACATAGTCGTTCAGGCTTTCATAGACTTCAGCTTGAGGAATGAGAAGGAGAGTTTGGGATTTTAGGTTCCATGTCTGTGTAAGTGTCCTAGAATTTGTGCTTTCTTGCTAAGCTGTTGCTCACCGTTTTATTGTTTCTTTGCTGGCTTCCTATGATGTGACCCCACATGAGATGAACAGCAGTGTTCCTGATTTAGGGATACTAATAATGCAGGTTAAGGATGCTAGAAGTTGTTGTAAGAAAAGATTTTTTTGTCAGTAGGAAATTTGGTGCCACCGTCCCTGGTCCACATGACTTCCACTTTCGACACGGTTTTGTGTGGGCACTTCTTCTTAAAGCCTGGAGGCATATGACCTACCTCATGTTGTGGTGCACATGTTTGCATCATTTTTCCGGCAGGGGTATTGGTTTGTGCGGACACTGCCTCCTTCTCTTGCTGGATGTCCTGTGTGACTAGTCGAGTATGTGTCTCAGAGCTCAGCTTCCTAACATGAAGCTAAAGTCTATAAACAAAATATATGATTTTACCAACTGCTGCACTTTTTAGTGAATTCCTCTTTCCTCGCCTGATTTTTACCTTTCAGTCATTAATAAGGAAGAAATTAGGGTACCAGGTACCAAGGGGTAAGGAGTTTACTTGACCTTGTAGATAATCTGCCCCCTTGTTTGGAACTGAACTTGGGAGTAGAAATTTGCAGATTCTTTCAGCAAGTTTTCTAGCAGTCTAGAAATGAAGTATAATTTGAATTTTGTATGTTTGTAAAAAGGAAAAGACATTATCACCACTGGGTGTATACACACTAAAGCATAAAAAGAAATCACACTCAGGATCTAACGTGTGCTGTCCAGTAGGTCTTTCTGCGTGGTCTGAAAATGGTCTGTCTGTGCTGTCCAATATGGTGGCTGTTGTACACTTGTTACATGGCTAATGCTGAATGTTTTTAATGTTTATTCATTTTTTGAGAGAGAGACAGAGCATGAGCAGGGGTGGGGGCAGGGGGCAGAGAGAGAGGGAGACACAGAATCTGAAGCAGGCTCTAGGCTCTGAGCACAGAGCCCAATGTGGGGCTTGAACCCATGAACTGGAAGATCATGGCCTGAGCTGAAGTTGGACGCTTAACCGACTGAGCCACCCAGGTGCCTCAAGGAACTGAATTTTTAATTTAACTGTATTGACTGTAATTACAAGCGCCTGGTGTTTCCCATGTTCCACAGTACAGGTCTGTGTGCCTTGGGAGAGGTGTTTTGGGCTGATTGGTAGGTGGTCCCTTGCTGAGACCTTTCTAGGCACGGGACCTCTGGAGAGATGGGAGATGTTGTGTATGTTGGTTCCTCACCAGTTTACTCTGACTCTTCAGATCCAGGCCACATTTTCTGAAAAGTTTGCTGTGAAATTTCAAGTGCTGATTCTTTTCAGCAAATTTTCTAGCAGTCTTCATGCATAGACTGGGAGAGGTATTGGTGTTATGAGAGAGAAGATTACTCTTGAACTTGAGCTTAGGATTCTGTCATGGTAAATAGCCTGTGAAGTATCTTTTATTCTTTATACATTCTGAGTATCTTTGTGTTCTTGCTGTCATTTTTGTCTTAACTTCTCACTAGAGACTCCTGGTTTTATTAGCGTGACTGCCTTCGGGAAGGCATATTATATACATAAATGCCTCAGCTCCTTTTGTTAAATACCTCACTCGGCAGTTAACAGCATCAACTAGAGCTAGGCGGCCCAAACTCAAGCCCTGACTCTGCCACGTGTCAGCTTGGGCAGGTTACCCAACTGCTCTGTGCCCCAGTGTCCTCTTGTTAGCATTAGAATAATTATATCTGTTTTACAGGCTTGTCATGTGGATTAAATGAGTTAATATTTATAATGCACTTAAAACAGTGCCTGGCACATTTTAATGGCTATGTGTACTTTTCTAAATAAAATAATTAAACGGGAGTGGATGAACAGCAAAGGCTGGCTTGCTTCCAATAGAGCGAATCCCCTAGATTCTTATTCTCCCCTTGCTTCCTAATTTCAGCTCGGTGGACTCTTCTGTAGTCTGCATATGGAGACCCAAGGAGGGATGGGGGGCGCTGCCCTTTCCCATCAGCCTCAGAGCTGCTGAGTTACAGCACAGAGTGCTTCTGGGGAGCAAGACTGTTGAGTTACAGAGAAAACTCACAGGTACCTTTAAAATTAGGGGCACGTGGAAAGAGTTACGGGGTTGCCTCTTCATATTTGAGATCTCCTGCTACACGTAGAGTGGAGCTGTGTACCTGGTAGGCCCTCAGGAAATGTGGGTCAGCTGGTTGACTGGTGGTTGGTGGCCGAGCAAACTTGGTATGCTTTTCAGAAGTGAAGGGCCATCAACCTTTTGAAGGCTACGGTATCGTTGTGTTCAGGTGCCTCAACATAGTCCATTCCTTGTTGACTCTCCAGTGATGTTTCCTGCCAAAACCAAAGTTAACGTTTCTGCTTGACCTGTGCATCATTTATTAGATTTTCTTTTCCTAGTGAGTAATTATCTGTTAGAAGAACCAACTGTAACTGATGCTTTTTGGAGCTCTCTACTGAGCTCTCTTGAAAGCCAGAGTGAAGGAAGGTCGGATAGTTCAGGGAGCACTAAGTCAAATCTGCAAGCTCCTTCTGGCCTCCACAACACCATTGAGCACCAGGCACCGAGCTGTTGGCTTCTAATCTGAGACCCCCGAGGTATAAGGATGGCAGAAATGCCACTTGGTGGTCTTTATTCAAGTCTCTTCTACTGTTCATTGCACCATTGTGACTAGAAGCAGTTTATTTAAGTTAGAAGAGCTCAAGACAGTTATAATCCTATGGAATCTAAAAGCTACTGTGGCTTTTTAGAAAAATTGCCATAAAAACTCTGATACAAACCGCATAGAAACAGAACAGGTCGAGTGGCTTAGGTATAAACTAGTATCTGCTGGTGCCTTGTTGACTGTGGGTAGAGGCAGAAACCATGAAGAACTGCTGGTACTGTTCACCTGCAACCAGACTTCCAGAAACTTCTCTTTCCTAGAATGGCTGGAACTCGACATGGTCTCCTCCAGAAAACCAGTCGAGTGAAGGAGCAGCTTCTTTGTGCCCTGGAACAAGAATGTGGATCACTTTGCAGGAGGAAAGATGTTTCCAGCTTAGAGAAGCCAGTTTCTGTTCTTTTAGTTCTTTTACTTGGAAGAAAAAACGAGAAAGTGAACAACGGAACAATGCAGGTGTGACTGATCACAGGTAGAAATGGTAGTGGAGACAGTTTGCAGCAGACACCCATTTGTTGGTAGGGAGAGGTCCATTTAGGGCTGAGTCCCTGGATGAGGAGTTAAACAGCCCCTTGCACCAAAGCCAAGGCTCGGGTGAGGCAAGTAGGATGCGGGTGCCTAGGGCACAAAATTTAAGGAAAAACTCATTCTCAGGATCATGCAAATGAACACAGGTAATTAAAGGAGAATAATTTGCACATAGCGTCAAACACCATTACGGAGCAAAGAGGATCCTGGAAGCTCTGGTCTATGGAAATGGGCTCAAATTCTCTAGCCTGAGGGAAGAGCAGAACATTGTAGGAATGTTTGCCCAATTCAAAAAAGAAAGTAAACATTTATGAATAAAAAAAGGGCAAGCACAAGAAAATGTTAAAACAGGTACAGTATTAAACGTGGATAAAGACTATTTCATCAGGAAAGTTTACCCTGAGGGTATGGTTAAATAATAACCAAACTCAGCCTGAGCTATTCGATTGTAATCCAGTGCTCTTTTACCCCTTACCATCTCCCTGTGCCATAATGTAAATTCCCCTCCCTACTCAACATACCTACTGAGAGGAAGGAGTTATTCGGAATGTAAAATCTTTGAAGAGAGAGGAATTCCACAGGAAAGCTGAACCTCAGGCATTGACCAGCAAGAACTTTTAAACTTATGGGGGGACAAAAAGGGATTTTAATTACCTGCATGCCTGGAATTTTGTTCGGAGAGAAGTAGTGAGGAACTTAGTTTCAGGGGAAAGCCTACTTCTTCATGCTCAGGCACAGATCACACATGTGGTCGCCATGGACTTTCTTCAGCCAGCCACCTCTGCAGGAGAAGGCCTCAGGACTGAACAGAACTGGTACCTGCAGCTCCTTGTGCACAAGGGTGTGGAAATTGGAAGAAGGTTTTAGAGAACAGAGTCAAGTCAGAGTAGAGAGGGCAGTAAACAAGATGGCTCCCTGCTGGAGAGCGCCACTTGAACAAGATGACTCCCTGTTGGAGAGCGCCCCCTGAGAGGAGGCTGCCTCCATGTCTGAGAGGCTGGACTGTTTGAAGAACGGGTGCCGTGTTGTGCTGCCTGCCGAGGAAATCCTTCAATTGTAAGGCTTACCCTTTCTGCACAAGAAGGAAATGTTCCGAAGGCAAAGTGGAATCAAAGACTTGTGCAAGCAGCAAGGTCAAGAGCTATTGGAGAGGTTGCGCTCATCACCCATTCCTTACTTTGCCAGTGACATCCACGTCTATACTTACTGTGTGGAATCTACCTCTGCAGAGCTGCTATTTCATTAAGGCATTAGAGAGGCAAGATTTTACCACCACCATCAAATATTTTCGTTAGTTTTAAAAGAGCAATCATAGTTAAATTGCCTGTCTGATAATTCCAGCATCTGTGTCATAGCTGAGTCTGCTCTGATGCTTGGCTTTGTCTCTTCCGACTGTTGTTTTTTCTTGCCTTTTAGCCTGTCTTGTAATTTTTTATTGAAGCCAGGCATGATGGATCAGGTAACAGGAACTGAGGTAAATAGGCCTTTAAATGTCAGGTTCTGTGTTAACCTGGTGAGGAGCTGGGCTGTGTGCTGTGTCTGCCAAGGCTGTAGGTGCCGGAGGCTTCAAACTCCTGTGTCCTTGCTTTTGTCTCCCCTCTTGACTTTGGGCTTCTCGGAAGTGTTGGCGTCTCGCGGCTCTTTCACATGCACCTGTAGTCCACTGTCCTCACACTGGACCCCTGTTGCTGTGGAGGCAGGGTGTGGGGAGGCTAGCAGTCTACAGTCTACAGATGAAGATCTCAGTGTATCCAGGGGCCTGTGTCCCTGGGCTGTGGCCTTCATAAGCGTTTCTTAGTTTGCCCCCTCACGCCCCCGCATTTTCTCCTCCTCAACACGTACACCCCTTGGTGAGACCGAAAGCCTGTTGGGGGCTGAAGTCAGAGAAATGTTCTTTCTCCAGGTGGGCTAAGACTCTGGTAATGTCTTTCCTTGTAGAGAACAGGCCTTTGTTATGGAGAAGGTTCTGGGCATAGGTCATGTGGTTATTCTTGCCCTCCCTTGCTAGAACCACAAAGGGGTTTTTATCAGCTATTCACTGTGAGAACCTGGTGGGGCTCCTGAGTAAAACTGAGAGAACAGGTGGGGGCTCTCACTGTCAGGCCAGTCCACACACAGCCTCAGGTAATTCATCAAAATTATCATTTAAGTGTTTCTGCCAGTTCAGGGCTCTGACGTCTTCTGCACCAGGCACACACATCTCCGCAGTGACTCTCTGGATTTGTTCCTCTCTCCTGATTCTGTGATGGACGTTTGCCCTGGGAGGTCTGTTCACGGGTGGGCTGGTCCAAGGGAAGTCATTGATTTTGAGCTTGTTCAGCTTTTCCTTCTTATGAGGATGGGAGTGATGACTTCCAAGTTCTTGACATGTTTGGGAGCTGAAACTGGAAGTCTGTTCATTAGTTTTATCATTGTTACTTACAGTGTGAAAACCATCCTATCCGTGGTCATTTGGGCTGAGTGGTGATTTGCCCACTGGAATTGAGAGGCACATCTCTCCCATTTACCATTCTGAAGACCTCTCAGCTCTGCCTGTGTCAGAGGTGCTATTAAATTAGGTGTATCTAATGGTGGAGAGAGGGGCTAATGGGTTCTTGACCCTGTGTCTGACTTGCCTAAAAACACTTGGGCAAGCCGCTGGGCCTCCCCACTCCCCCTGGTTCTCAGTGCCCCACCTCTGAACCATGGGGGGGATCAGACCATAGTCTCTGGGGTCTCTCCCTTCTTAAAATTCTTGCCAGTAACCACTCTTAAAGGGGATGGTTTCCTGCTGCTTGAGATTTTATTTTACAATATGTGCAACAGTGCAGACTCCCCGGGGGTCCTCGAGACCGTTTTAGGTGCCCACGCAGGCAAAACAGATTTCCTAGCAACGCTACGTGATTTGTCTCTTTCACTGCACTGACATTTGACTGGGTGTGAATGCAATAGTAGGTGAACCTGCTGGCTCCTCAGGCCATGGCCCCCAAGGGTACCAGCAGTCCTGGTGCTCTTCACCGCCGGGCAATCTCACTAAAGAAGATTCCAGTTCCATTTAGGGATGTCTTTGACGAAGCAGTAAAATTAATCCCATTAAATCTGATCCCTCTGCGTGTGTGCCTTTTTAATATTCTGTGGAATGGAGATGGAAAGTATTCTTACTGATTTGCAGAGTGCTGTGATTGAACTGAGGAAACGCACTCCTTTGAGTTGTTTGAGCTACACCAGTAGCTTTTGTGTGTGTGGAACACCCATTTTTACCTGGAAGGGCGACTGACAGCCACACTTACAGCCATTTCACCTTGGATATTTGGCAGACATTTCCTTGTCACCCTAAGGGAAACAACTGACAGTATTTATGGCAAGCCATAAAATCTGAGCTTTCAAGTGAAAATTAGAATTTTGAAAAGCTTGTGTTTGCTACTGTGACTTTGGTACGTTCCCAATACGTAAAGACTTTTTTGAGATCAGCAGTGATAGTAACAAAAGTGATTTTTTGATACCGTATAATGAAATGGGCCAGCATTTGGAAGATCTCATAACGTAGTGAACTGTTCAAAGGGCAAGATGGACCAATGGATTTTAATGTGAAAGAGTACAAAAGGTTCATTGATTTTGTTTCAGATTTCCTATTGCAACTAACCTTTAAAAAAATAACACTTGTCGAGTTTTGGTGAAGTATCAAAGATGATGATTATCTTAAAAGGCTGTGAAAATATTCCTTCCCTTTCCAGTTATGTGAGGCTGGGTGTTCTTCACTTACTTCAATCAACACCGCATATCACAACAGAATGCAGGAGCAGATCTCTGAATCCAGCTGTCTTCTATAAAGCCAGACTTTAAGAGATAATTTGCAAAAACATGTAAAACAGTGCCACTCTTCTCGTGAAACCTTTTTTATCTTAGAAAGCAGCTTCTTTTTCCCCACAAAATTTACTTCAAGTGATGATGAATTTATCTTACTGTTATTTTTATTTTATTTATTTTGTTGTATTTTTTTAAGATTTTATTTTTTAAGTAATCTCTACATGCAACATGGGGCTTGAAGTCAAAACCCCGAGATCAAGAGTCACAAGTTCCACTGATTGAGCCAGCCAGGCGCCCCCCACCCCATATTACTGTTTTTTTTAAATGAATCAATGAATACGTTTTAAATTTCTCAATCTTCATTTCTAAGTGTGGCAAATACTGATAGATGTAACCCACACAACAAAAATTCTTTGAGGTGCTCCAATTTTAAGAGTGCATAAAGGCCATAAAACTTAAAAACTTTGAGACCTAATGATGTATAACCTCTCTATTCAAATTTTTAAGGACACCTTGTTAGCCTAGTGTTTTCAAATTTGGTGAATCTCTGATATATTTCTCTTTGCAGTTAGTTTCTCTTTCTCTATGATCACATAAAACAACGCCTGGATAAAATGAAATGCTTTAAATTACGACTTGCCCTATGCCAGCATATTTACAATTTAGGATCTCTAGAGATCAGTGTTTGCTGAAGTGTGTCTGTAAAACTGTGGTTCTATCAGATGCATGAGGGCAAACAGATTCATTATTCAGATTAATTTGGAGGATTAGTAAGTACCCTGGACTCTAGATCCCACTTCTAGAGAGCAGCATATCCAAGGCGCAAGAAGTCCAGTAAATTAACCATTTTATTTTGTTCACTAAACAGCTGAACAAATTACACAGCATCTTTTATTCCTGTGGCAAGCCCTGGTATAGATTTTTTCTTACGGCAAAGAATATGCTATTTGGGTTTGTGTTTACTGTCCTAAGGAGTCCAAGTTGATGCAGCGATCTGTGTTTCCAGTAGATGCTGTTCATAGACCTGAAGCAACCACTCAGTATGCTTCAGTGGTGCGTAAAAGATAGGAGTGGGTTGTATTTCAAATTGTATAATTTAAGAAATTAAATGGCTTATATTTCTGAAAAAAAGATTAGGTAGAAGGGAAATGAATTGGGTAAACTGTTTTGGTGGAGACTTAAATCTGTCAAGTACGTAAGCTTGTTACTTTCTAGAACAGCATCACAGGTGTTTAAAAACACTGTTGTTTTTTTTTTTTTTAATTTTTTTTTTTTTCAACGTTTATTTATTTTTGGGACAGAGAGAGACAGAGCATGAACGGGGGAGGGGCAGAGAGAGAGGGAGACACAGACTCGGAAGCAGGCTCCAGGCTCTGAGCCATCAGCCCAGAGCCCGACGCGGGGCTCGAACTCACGGACCGCGAGATCGTGACCTGAGCTGAAGTCGGACGCTTAACCGACTGCGCCACCCAGGCGCCCCTAAAAACACTGTTTTAGGGACGCCTGGATGGCTCAGTCAGTTGAGTGTCCGACTTCAGCTCAGGTCATGATTTCATGGTTCATGGGTTCAAGCCCGGTGTCAGCCTCTGGGCTGACAGCTTGGAGCCAGTTTGGGATTCTGTGTCTCCCTCTTTCTCTGCCCCTCCTCCACTCCCACTCTGTCAATCTCTCTCTCAAAAATAAACAAACATTAAAAAAAAAATTTAAGAACACTGTTTTATAAACACTGCAGTAATCTGAAGTGTGTTTTTATTTAAACAGTCAAACACTATGTTTTAGCTGCAAAGTTAAAGTTCCAAAACAGTTTCGAACTTTAAAAAGTAAGAATACAGGTCATGACTTTTTTTTTTTAATTTTAAGAAAATTTTAGGCTGTGGTGTTCTCTGCTAAATCTAATGGAACAACAGGCATGTCAGCAGATGATCACATAAAACAACATCTTTATATCAGGTGCCCTTATTCCTGTGTTTCTTTCAAATGCTTCTTTAATCAATTTCTTTGATTTTTTTTTTTTTTTTTTTTTTTTTTGGTAGGATGATATCAAAACAGTGTTACCTAGTATAACTCTTTGGAGAAATCATTTATGTAACACATTTTACCTAAGGTGATTTTTGATTATTGATTTTTTTTTCCCAAAGAAGTTGGGAATTTGCCAGACATCTACATTGTAGTCTTGATAGGCTTTTCAGTACCAATTACTAAAATCACTTTTAGAAATAAATAGTACACAGTTCTAAATCAACTTATCCTACATTTTAAGGTTCTTTGATATAGAAAGTATTACCTTATTCTGACTTTTTTTTTCATGATACTAATTTTGCTTTCTGAATTTTTTAAAAATATTTATTTTGAGAAAGAGAGTTTGTGCACATGTGTGCATGAGCCAGGGGAGGGAGAGAGAGAACCCCAAGCGGATCCACACTGTCAGCCCAGAGCCCATTGCAGGCCCAATGCTTGAACTCACAAACTCTAAGATCATGACCTAAGCCAAAATCAAGAGTCACTTAACCGACTGAACCACCTAGGTGCCCCTATATTGCACTCTGCTTTTTAACGTAGGCTTCTAGAGATTTGTCACTTGTTAGGAAGCAATATTTTGTTTGGTGCAAATGAAGAATGTAGGTCAAAGCTCACTTCGCCTGTGGAAAAAAATGTAACCAATGGACAGATGTCATCAAGGCTGATATTGTATATCTAAGGCTTAAATTATTTTACAATACCATGATTTTTATTTTAAGGCAAGGTAGAAATTGCCATTGTCCTATGAAGTAAGATTTGTTGAACGCATTTCTTTTTTTTTTTTAATATTTTTTAATGTTTATTTATTTTAAGAGAGAGAGAGAGAGAGAAGGTGCGAGCAGGGGAGGGGCAGAGCGAGAGGGATACACAGAATCAGAAGAAGGCTCTAGGCTCCGAACTGTCAGCACAGAGCCTGACCCAGGGCTCGAACTCATGAACTGTGAGATCATGACCTGAGCCAAAGTCGGACGCTTAACCGATTGAGCCACCCAGCTGCCCCTGTTGAACACATTTCATACTGAGTCCCTGTGAAAGGAATTCAGAGAGAAGAGCAAAGGAATAAAACATGTTTATAGTAGGATTTTAAAATGGGAAGCTGAAGTAAAACAGAAGTATTGGGAGACCATTCCAGATGCTGACCTGAGGTGGGGAGGTGCTTGAAGGGACAAGCTGGATTGTATAAAGCAGTCCAGAGGAGGCTCAGTCTTTCTTTGTGTTTCTTTCCACCCTCCCCTCTGAAATGTCCAGCCTCTTCTCCCTTTCTCCCAAAGAAGACTGGGACCTTTGTTGTGCTTTCATTTTCTTTACTTAGCTTATACAAAAATGTTTTGCCTATCCTATCATAAATATGGTAATGGTGATATCAAAAGGAGGTGGTTTAGGACATTTAATTTTCTAAATTATGCTGCTGCCTGGTTTTGTAATTTATCCTAGACCAGCCCAATTATTACTAATGATGGGCTTCTTTACCAAATGGAAAGACTAATAGCCCTTTGAACTGTTATGCAATTCCATTGTAGTTTGTTAGTGTGAACACCTTATAGTGTTTCTGCATCTCCCCAAGTGTTTATGATTCCTTAAATTATATTCTTTTGTGAGATTCCCCCCCCCCCAGGTCTCCCCTATTACAATCCCTTGGACAAGGCAGTTGTTATTTAGTAGGGTAGGAATAATTTTCTGAGACACCTAATAAACACTGTGCACGTGCGTATTGAGGGTTTTTGTTTTTGGTTTCGTTCTCTTTATTCTCTTCCTCTGCCTTCCTCTGCCACTGCTGCCTCCTCTCCCCTCACCCCTTTAATCTTTGGGCGGTGCATTTTTGAGTACATAGTAGGTCTCCGTAAGTACTTTTGAGTGATGTATTGACAACAAAATAAGTACTTTTTTTCCATCATGACCTTCCATTCCTAAAATGATACTCCTGAAAAAATATCTCCTTAGTCTTAGAAATAGCAGTAATTACAACAAGGAGTCCTTACCACTCCTTACTATTTAGCCTGCTTTTCATGGCAAGATTAGTTCAGATGTGTATTTGTGGCACCGTTGTAGAAGGACATCTCTCCCATCGTCACTGCACAGCTGTTTACACAAAGCTCTTACACCTCTGCTTGACTCGAGTCATGCAGTGATTTCCAGAGTGCCATTTCCGTCATTTTGCCCAGTCTTTTCCCCGTAATGGATTACCAGTTGCTCCCATGGTGTCAGCTAGGTGTCTCACTATCTTAACACCAGGAAGATGGAGACCTCAGCTTCCAAGAAGAGTCCTCTTCTTTTCTGGGAAGGAGAAGTAGACGTTATCCTTATAAGTATTTACAAATTACCATTTTAATACTTATTTACCGAATACTTAAATAGCTCTTACTGTGCCATAAGCATGTTAGCAAAATTTACTTTTTATGCTGGTAGAAGGCCTGTGATGTAGGTGTTACTATCCTTGGTTCATGGATGAAGAATCTGAAGCAGGCGGCTGAGTAGCTTGCCTAGGACCACACAGATTGAAAGTGGTGGGGCCAGGACTCAGACCTGGGCCATCTTGCTCCAGGGTGGATGCTTTTAACCACCAAGATAAGCCTCTCCCATTAAAGGCCATTCTGCCCACAGGGATTATACATGGTCAAGAAATTTCTAAAAAATCAGATTGTCCCAAGATAGGCAAAGATTGCCACAGCACAACAAACTGCTTAAGGAGAAGGAAAATCAGTAGCAAATTGAGTAAAACTGTCTGATATTTAGACATAGAAAGTACATCTCTCCCTGGGAAAGGCCCGTGTGGAAATACCTTCTGAGGATGATAGTATTTCTGTAGCTGCATCCCTTGGATTAAAGTTGCTAGCTTATCTTTGCCTTCTTGCATTTTATAATAGACAATGAGGAGAGCCAGTATTCTGGCTGCGGAATCTTCTTAACCAGATCATTAGGGCATTTACTACATTCCACGTTACAGCAGGGGACAGTGTTGCCAAACTTTCTGCCACTAATGAAAGATTCCCCTTTCCTCCAGCTTCTAGTAACATTTGAAACATTCTTTTAAGCCCTAACAGCCTCCTCGGAGCCCTTCCCTACCACCTGGTCCCACTGATAGAGCCACATATTTTAGATTTTTTTTTTTTTTTAATGGCAACACCCTGCTTCCGGGTCCCAGGATCTCAGTTATCGAATGCTACAAATTTTAGTGCCTTCACACAGTAATGGTGGATTATTTTGCTTCTCTGCTCCATCTGGAGTCACTTGACTGGGTCCTCCTCTCCACTTTCAAAATGGTTCACTCCAATGGCTGGCAGTTTGGTGCTGGCAGTTGGGAGCTCAGCCAGGGCTGTTGGGCAGTGAGTGACCTCAGTTCCTTTTTATAGACTGCTTGGAGTTCTTCGTGGCATGGGGGTAGCTGTGTTTGCAGAGTGAATGTCCCAAGGGCCAGGTGAAAGCGTGTCCCCTTCTATGACTTAGCCATAGCAGTCACATAACATCACTTCTGCCATAGTTTCAAGGAAAGGGCACCTTAATGGTGGTAGTTCTCAGTCTGTACAAAAAGAGCATGAGGCATAGGCGAAGGTGTGGTTACTTTTGGAGAGCATGGTCTCCCACAAAACAGGACTATCAGAAGATCCCCATACATAATATTCCTTTGTCTCAATCCCTTCTTTTTTCCTTAGCTAAGCAAATTCCAGTAACATAGTTTTTCTACTTTGTTGGATGGTATGTTTTCATTTAAGTGCGCATGTATACTCATACATGTTAACTTTGTCCTCACCTGCTTTTTTTGCCTGAATACATTGAGCTTATTCCTTTTATTAATGTTCCGTTTGAAAAGAACCTGCCATCTATTAGCAAAATCAGATTCTTTGTTTCGAAAAAAAAGAAGGTTCATATCTAACTCCTATTCTGGTTTGCATTTGCAGATCAAATACTGTAAGCATTTATTGAAAAATGACAATGATAATTTATTCCCTTCCTAATGGTAGCCCATGAAGGGTGGTGAAAAATAATTCAAAACAGGTTAGAAAATGATTTGCTGTTGACATGGGTGGGTTTTGCAATAAGTTGGCTGGTTTATCCCTTATGGACAAGCCTGTTAAGTATTTATTCATTCAACTAGTATTTATGGAGTATTGTGTCAGGCACTGGGCTTCCTTGGCAGCCAGAAGTGGTCTTGCCCTCATGGAACATGTGACATAGTGAGGAAAGTGGGCATTAATAGATAGTCACCAAATACATGTAAAATCATAACCTTATTAAGTGCTGTAGTAGAAGAGAGCTCTAGAGTATCTGATGGGGAACCTGACTCTGTCAATCCTAATGAAGTGCTTTTTTAGCAAAGATTTGGACAATGGAGAAGACAAATCTTGGCGAGAGACACGTGAGTGTGTATGTGTCACAGCCTCACATAGATCCCAGGGCAGATATCTGTAGATACCCATGCACCTGTTTTACAGGCATTTCCAGGAAAGCAGTAGCTTCCGCGATTCTGTCAAGAGACCATGTCTTAAGTAACTCTTGGAAAGCACATGTTCATACAGGCTTTTTACAGAGCAGTTTAAGGAGCCCTTTTCATTTATGGAGAATTACTTAATTTTGAATAATGGCGATTGCTACAAACAAGGACAGTTCAAGTAAGGGGTATAAAGTACTAAGGATAGCAGTGGTTTCCCATGTAGGGCCTGGGGACCCCTGGAGCTCCACAAGACCCCTTCCCCATCTGAGGTCAGAACAGTTTTCAGAATACCGAGACATTACCTGCCTTTTTCATGTTCCTTCTTTCATGAGTGTAAGTGGACTTTTCCAGAGACGAGATGATGTGAATTTAGCACAGCAGATTGAATGTAGAAGCATATATGAGAACTCCACTATCATCTATTAAGCCAGCCTGTTAAGAACTTTGCAAAAATGTGAAAGAATGTCATTCTTCGTATTATTTTTCTAAACATTGTTATTTTTGTGCCAGTGTTATTTATGGCAACGTGTAATGAGCTTATTTTTATCTTTTTTTAATGAATACATGTTTCTAAAATTTGCTTTACCTCCTAATTATTGATAGATACAACCCACATAGATGGAAGTTCTTTTGGGTCCTTGATAAATTTTTTAAATGCCAAGAGGTTTTGAGACCAATAAGTTGTGAGAACCGCTGAAGTATGGCACTCTACCTGACTTTGAGCATATTACTTTTTTTTTTTTTTTTATTTTTTTTTTTTATGAAATTTATTGACAAATTGGTTTCCATACAACACCCAGTGCTCATCCCAAAAGGTGCCCTCCTCAATACCCATCACCCACCCTCCCCTCCCTCCCACCCCCCATCAACCCTCAGTTTGTTCTCAGTTTTTAACAGTCTCTTATGCTTTGGTTGAGCATATTACTTAATCTCTCTGAGATGCAAGGAGTCTGTAAAATGGGGATGATGATCAAAGTACTTCCCTCATAAAAGGATGAAACGAGTTAGGGTATGTCAAGAGCTTAGAAGAGTACGTGGCCCGGAGTAAGCGTTTGGCATGTTAGCTTTTGTTATTATTACCATTTAATATGGAAGCAGAATTTATGTGAATCCAAACATGACTGAGGCACTGCTGCTTCGAATTCTTGCCTGTGTTTGTGGTCATCTAAGTCGTTTTGGTAAAATACAGTGTTCCAAAGCGAAAGAAATTGGATTTTGTAATTTTTCTTTTGAGTGGCAGCAGCGGTTTTCATTGGCACATGGCCAGGGTGTGAGGTTTGAAGACACACAGCTTCAGAATAGTGTGGAGTGTTTTCTCCGCCTGCCTCCCTGCCCTCGCAGTCCAGGCCCTCATGCCCACAGCCAAGGTGTGCCGTGTCCGGAATCCTGGCGAGCAGGTGCGCCGATGTTGTTTGAGAAAGCTCCCCAGAGATCATGCTATCTCTAGGCTCCAGTGTCCTGGATGGTGAGCTGGAAGGAGGGGCCACATTAGACAGCATTTCATTCAGCCCCCTTACTTTTCAGATGGAGGAACTTTGGCCCAGAGGGATGATTTGTTCATATGGACTCACTCAGCATATTAGAGGCATCCCAGGATGAAAACCAGCATTCTGATTTGTAATGGAAAGAATACCAGCCTTAGAATCAAAAGAACTGTTTTTAGTCTCTGCTGAAAAGCCTTTGGTGGTCATCTGACATTGAGCAGTTTACTCCCATCCTTAAGACTTTGAGTCCTTATATTTGTAACATAGAGATGAAAATATCTATCCTCCCAAGGTTGTGAAAAGCATCAAATAAGACCTCCCACAAAGGTACCCGGGATGTGTCCTCTCAGTAAGAGTCTGTCTGATCCTTTGCATGTGAAGTCCACAGAGGGGCACATACCTCTGAAATAAACAGTTGTTTTCAAAACTGAAAAGCCTGCCTTAAATACTGTACTTTGTAGCTTTGTAACAGTTTCTTTTTTTCTGTCTTTTTAGGACAGCCCAGAAACTTACAGGACCTGTGCCGAATTAAAATTCGACAATGTATAGGCCTTCAAAACCTAAAGCTACTTGACGAACTACCAATTGCCAAGGTCATGAAAGACTACTTAAAACACAAATTTGACGATATCTGATGTACACAGAACTGTGAGCAAGATTAGGAGTTATATTCCAGATACTTAAAAGGCTTTTTGCCTTGCACAAAGTATATCCTATGCAATTTCTGATTTGCTGTGAAGTCAGAAAGCAGGTATACACTTTTAGGTTTTTTGTTTGTTTGGTTGGTTTTCATGGTAGGGGAGGGATTTTTTTTATATATATATATAAACACACACAAACACACACACACACACACACACATACACACACACACACACACATCCCACATGCTTGAAGGTCTTAATTTGGTTTCTTGGTCCAAGTTTAAGAGGTCCAAGCTTTCTATACAATATTGCATTTACAAAACTTGTTTTTCCAAAATGACACAAGCAGGGCTGAAGTGGAGAATTTACCCTTTCCAAATTTATGGTTTCATGGGCGCGCACGACGGTATGAACCGGCAGAGCACTTGTTAAGGTTTGGAGGCACAGCTCCACCCTGGGTGGGGGGGTGGGGGGGATCCTGGGTTCTACTGGAAAATGCCCGAAGAAATTTTAAAGTAATGCTGTCACCTCATTCATTTTTAATGAGTACAAATTGGCTGTTTCAAACTGTTCCTTTCCTAATTAATGTAGCTTTCGGATGACATAAATCCAGTACCTCTGCTTTCCTGTTGGTGTGCTCTTATTTTTTAACTTATTTTTTTAACAACTGTAGTACACTACCCGGAGACATTGGAACTCAACTTCTGTCTCTAGTTGAATCGTGCTTTTAAAAAAAAAAATTAATGGAAAAAGAAGATAACTTTATAAAGCCAGTGTGTTCTGTTTTTAAAACAGTGCCTCCGTGCAATACTCTTTCTGGTGTATTTTATCCATTATTTCACTTGATGTTTCTCATTCCACAACCGGCTCCAACATGCCCACAAGGACAGGAACCGCTACTTTTAATTTTAATTGCAGAACCATAGTGTGTCAGTTGCAATTTCCATCGTAAGCTTTGTCGTTCACTTTAAGCAGAAAATTTCATATCCTGGTGGTAGAGTCTTCCCTAAAAATAGCCCAAAATATTGTCAAACCATTTGGCTTTAACGGTTCAATAATTCGGGGTGGTTTCATGGTGTTTTCTTTTTTTCTTTTCTTTTTTTTCCTCTTCCCAGTTTAAAAAACGATTTCTAAAGGGTACAGTTTCGAATGGGTGCGCAGTTGTAAGTCTGGTTAATTCCTGTTATGCTAATTAAACATTTCCTATTCATTTTAAGGTTATGCACAGTGAAACTCTTCTGGACGGTCGTTTTATTTTCTGGGTTGATTGGGCATACGTTTGCAGTGTAAACATGGTTATGATAATGTGTAACAACGGGAAAGGTTCCAGAAGCATTAGGGATCTATGATGATGCCCTTAGAAATGTGTTCTGTGCTTGATTTGTCATCATATTGGTTTCAGAAGAACCTTTTCAAATATCCCAGTATTGTTCTTAGTGCTTTGGGAAATTTCAAAATATTTACACACTAGTAATAAATTTGTTATCAGAAGTTTACAAGATGAAGGGCTTCTCTTGTCTGAATTTCTAGTTTTAAGTCATTCAGTATAAAACGTTTTCATCTGGAAAGTGCAAGCAGAATTAAGAATCTACTCTGGCTTTACATTTTTTAGAGAGCCAGCAGCGCCATTTTCTCAAGCACAAAGTCTGTTCTCTTCGATGCGGAGTAGCTTTGGTGTTGGAGTATCTGATCTGCTGTAGGCATTGCATAGGTTTATGAAGAACAAGAACAGGCAGCTTTGGAAACAATGATTTGGGGATTGCTGATGGGGTACATGGACTCTTTTGCAGGGAGCCAGTGAGAGCGTGGCCAGTTTTATAACCATTCCAAAACTAACTGGAACCTGATAGATAGAAATGGGTCATCTCCATCTTCCAAGAGAGAGAGTCCCTTTTGGAAGTCAACTGTGTTCTCATTCTTTTAACCAGTGCCCAAGTCAGAACTGAGACATACTTGCAGCATCAGGGGCATGGCATGGCCAGAAATGAATTGAGTGTTACTTCCCCCTCAAAGCCCAGGCCTTAGGGAGGTGAGGAGCCGGGAGGGCACCTGGGACCCTGCACTCTGAGCAGGAATATTAACATTACCGTCACACAGGGCTTCTTTCCTCAAACGTGTGTATTCATTTATTCAGGTAGATTAAAATGATTTCTTTCTCCAGCCATTTGGAGGTTTCCAAACTAAGTTAGCCACTGAGTTTGAGTCAGGGAATTCCAAGTAAGAAGATCAGATTAAGGTAAATTCTTTGTTCTGTATTGCTGCTGCAACTTCGGAAAAAAAATTATGAGAGCTCTTCCTGGAATTGAAATTTCTATTTAATGAAGAAGTGGATAATTCCATTGTTTATTGTTTGAAGTTTGATTTACCTGGAAGCTTAAAGAGAATGTTTTGGTTTTGTTAGTGAAATCCCAATCACATACCCTATTCAACCACAACTAAAACTTCAGTCTCAAAGGTGGCAACCAGTAGAATACAGGGACAAACGTGCAGGTCTGCATTTGAATTTAATTGGCAGGGATGCATTCTGTGGTCACGTCATGAGTAGAGAGAACAAGTATTTTCAGAAGATCAACTGATTGGTTTTTCCTGAATCTTCACCACAGTGTTCCAAACATTATCAAATTTGTCACTGAGCCTTCTATGTTCCTTTTGGAATTTATTGTTTAAACCTATTCTTAAACCTTTATAAAAATATATTTGGCAAGTACACCAAAGAAACCAACTCATAAAAGATTATGATCATTAATGAACTGCCAACCTCATCTTTTGAAAACAGAAGATTTTTTTTGTGTGTAAATATTTGTGTTTATAAATGTACAGCAGAGTTAAGAGTGTTTTTTAGGTTATTTAATTCCCATATTTCTAAACTATTTACTACAGAATAATCCACGCTTGTTAGTTTGGAGGACTTGACTGTTTTGTTTTTTTTAATTCATTATCAGTCATGCTTGGAACAGCATTTCCGCTAGAGAATTCAATGTTCTGGCAGGAGAAAGAGTCCACATCTGGAGCCTGAGGAGTCTAGAGTGATTTGTCAGATGCACACCCTAAGAGACAAGAATGTATAGTTAGTTTCATTACCAGAGTGGACCGTATGCAAACAGATTCTAACTTCTCTGCAGGTTTGCTCAGTAGCCCAGAATGTGATTGGGATGAGGCCCTTTGCCCACAAATTTAGCTTTCATGTAACTCCTAGTGTTATATCATAATGTATTTTGTTCTTCCTTTGTAATGTAAGTTTTGCTTTGGGTCAATTTGAATTAAAAAAAAAAAAACTTAAATCTGGTTTAAAACCCTTTCGGAATTGTGTTTTATTTCTAGTCTACCTTAGCTTTTTCATATTCTAGGCTGTTCGGTGAAAAGAAACGAAGATCTGTCTTTCATTCATCGGCACTTTAGATCATTGGGAACTGTATGGAGAGCGTGATCCAGAAAACAGCATCAGTTTAGATCAGAGAAGGCAGTTCTTGCCCCCTCCCCCAATCACTTATTTCACCGTGTTCTGCATGTACCACCACAAAAGAGTGTTGATTGAGCACCGAGCCCTTTTGGGCCCAATTCACCTCTGCCTCATGCCTGCCACACCTCGACTGAGCACAGAGTTCGGACCACATTGTTTCTAAGCACAGAACAGAATGATGAATTGGAGGTAGTTGATTAGTCTGTAGGAGATAGAAGCAAGACAACTCTGATTTCACACTTCCTTTATGTAATATAAACACAGTTTGATTCAGGAGAGACTTCACACTACTGTGAGTGACGGTGTGCTGAGGAAAAGGGAGGGCAGACAGTTGAGACGGAGCACCCCGATGCAGAAATAACCGATATTTTGCAACTAACTTTGTTGAGGACTTGTCCAGGGTTTGGCACAACCAAAGGCCAAGAATGGGACATTTGAAACCATTCCTAATGATCAGCAGGGGAGTTCAGATGTGAAAAATAGCTGTGTTGCTTGGAAATCTTGAGGTCATTCCTTTTCCAATATGATGTAAGTAGTGTTTTGTTTTTTCAGCTGACAATTTACAAAAATGGCTTACTAGCTATTGATAAAACAGATTATCTACTTGATAAAAAAATATTTCCACATCCCATGTAGCTGCGTTTCAGAGAAGAGAGAAAATGGATTTGTATCTGCTGCCTGTATTTATGTAACATAATGTAACTGTGTTCTCTTAACACGTCTTACAAATTTTGATGTTAGAACTTATATGAGCTTAAATACCAATAAAGATTTTAAATATCCACTGCCAGATATTTAGGCCCGAGTTGCTCTAGACTCCTAAGATACAAAGGTAATTGGTCTTGATTCGGTCATTAGTTATTTGGTCATTACCATTGAGATGTCTTAAGTGTTAGATAACTGAGGTGTCGAGTCGGCATATGGCGCTGCTGGATCTCATGACTTTTCTTTACGCTGCTGGTAAATAGTATTTAAACTTTTGTAAATATATTTCTTTACTAAGGGATCATGATGCCTTTTATAGGTATTTCTTTATCTTCCAGAAGAACTCTGTGATTCCTGAGCGACAGTTAACATTCTGAATCCCATTTGGAAAGACTGAGGTGATCTGCGGGAAGGTCCTGTAAGAGATGGTCGGTGTGGGAATGAAACCCTGAGCTAGTGCTGCTGCTCCAGTGCTCGGTCTCTTGTCCTAAAGGAGTGTCACACTCAGTATTGAAATGTGCTCTTTTGTTTCATTCATTCGCTGACGCCCAGAGTGTCTTGTGCTGCGTTTTCCATTGCACATCCACAAACCATGCAGTTTATCAGTTCTGAAGACCCATTACAGGTAAAGGATCAGATTCCAGGGAATTACTCTCTTCTGTTGCAGATAGGACCTTAAAAAAAAATTCATATAATTGTTTGTGGTTACTATAAATACGTTCTGAGTCTTGGTTTATTCCAGCGTCTTAAAAATCATGCTTAGCACATTTTTTATGTTTCCTTTTAATTAGGTAATTGTTTCACATTAGTTAAGTGTGACTTCTTTTACGTTACACTAAGTAGTAATGAAGTGATTCACTTTTCTCTGAAACAGTATTTTATGAATCAGAAAAGAAGTGGCTTAATTTGGACAACAGGACTTAGTTGAAGTTGAGAGACTCGGTCACGTGATGAGTAGGCTGTGCCTTTGTGACTGACACAGAGGTAATCCAGCTGCAGGGAGTTCCTATTTTATCTGGCAAACGGAGTCCTATTTTTCTTGCTGCTCAGGCTTGAAGCTAATGTTGCTTTTCTTCCTCTGATAGTGTTGGGTCAGGTCACTGCTCAGTTTTCTTTTTCTTTACTAAAAAAAAAAAAAAAAAACCATTTGTAGGGGTAGGGCATGGGTTTACAGTACATGACCATTTTGTATTTCTCTAGGGGCTTTCTAGGTTTTCCCTCTCTTAGTTCTGGCCACTTAACCCTTGAGCAAAGTACATACACATGCACAAAGTATGCCCTTGGCCACACCAGGTTGCTTTTGTGTGCTGATTGTAGAGTTCCCAGATTGTTTGTTTTTCCTGCCTTACCTGGGTAGAATTCTAGCTTACTACCATTTAGGAAGAATGCCTAGCAAACTAGTCAGGGCTACATCCATCTATCATCTTGGGTAGCGCCACAGAGGAACAGATTGCATTTCTTCTTGGTTTATTACCAGTGCTCTTAAGAAACCGTTTGCTGTGAGTTCTTTGCACAGTGGGTTCCTGGGGGACAGATCCCTGGCCTTATTTGCCTAAATCTCAAACAGTTCCCTTAAAGCCTCCAAGGAAACCAGGGACAAGTGGATGACAGCATCAGCTTTTCTCAGCTCCAAATCTCAGGTAAGTGGAGCCCTCATTCCTGCCGGTATTGCCTTTTGCTGTTCCTTCCTCCTCCCCGCTGTCCGCATCCCTCTGGCCTCCCCTCCACCATCGTCACTGGGCAGCGGACTCACATGATCAACCATGCGTGACACTGTGATGGCAAGCTTCCAAAGAGAGACTGCTGGACTCTGGCTGCAGGGAATTCTGTCTACCAGGAGACTGCGTCCTGAGCTGGCACAGCGCATCAAGCTTCTTGAAGGATTCCTGTTCCCATTGGGGCAGTGGACACTCCATGTATGTCCAATTCAGCATGTCTAGACAGGGAGCCCCGACTCAACTGTGTATCTCCGTGGGCTACAGCCATGCTTAGAGCTCTCCTCAGTCCTCAGGGCAGCTAGATGGGGACCGAGGCAGAACCCCTGGCCCATCACTACCCTCCATGCTCAGCCTGCAGAGCACAAATCGTATCACTTTCTATGTAGTAGGAAAGCACCAGCATAGGTGGCTCTTTATGTTCTTTAACCTTCTCCTGAGTGCCTCCTTGGCATGGTGCCTCACAAAGTATTACACAATCAATATTTTTCAAATGACTGAATCTCGTCCAAACCTTCCTTTTACAGGGGGGAAAGCTGGGCAGTTGAGAATGGAAGTGATTTGGTAGCTGTGGCCATGCACGTAGTGACTGGCGGTAGGGCATAGAAGCCAGGCTTCCTCAACCCCTGCGTTCTCCGGCCCTCCCGGGACTAGCTGGCTCTCCTCTCACTGGCACCAGTTGCTTCCCATGAACAGCAATTGACCCATTGTTCACACAGCAATGATGGGATGAGACACACTTTGGCAAGAGTTGGCAGGGCTCGGGATTTTCTATACGTACTTCCTAGATTTAAAGCCCACACATCCATACACTGCCTGTAATTTCCTACGGAATGTTTTCTGAAAATTCCATTTTAGCCTCTGCCACAACTTTTTGAACTGAAGAGAAAGAACTACGGTTCTGGAGACGCCCTTAGGAAGTACACTGCCATCCTTGTGAGGGTGGCAACAGAAATTCTCGGCATGCTGTGTTTCTGTTTTGCACTGCATGTTTACAAGATGTCCCATAACTGGATACATGAGCCTGTACTGAGACCCCTGTGGCATTCAAACTCAAGCTTTTTTTTTTTTTTTGCCCTTTCATCTTTCATGCAGGCAACTAAGATTGATAGATGTTCCCGTCCTTCCATCACATTTTATGATCTCTTACATTCATGATATACATTCCCATTGGGAGTTAAGGAGACCTGCCAAGGAGTAGAGGGAGGAACTTGGATATTTCATCTTAGCAATAAGGTTGAGTTGAAATAAATATCCTTGTATCAGATAGCAGCTAATTGTTGTGTACACTTTAAAATAGATGCTTCTTTAAAAAGTAAAATAAGAAATAGTTGTTTTTTATCTGGAGGCTTCTGAAGTTTGTATGTAGGGTGCTGATAAATTTTCTTAGGGATTAAATCATTACCTTCAGCAATTAAAAAGTAAAACATGCAGATTTAGAGGTGGGGGGGGGACCAAGTGTCACTACTGACATGGAAGGTGTCATGTTAGTTTAACCCACAACTATATGGCCAACTAATCTTTAAGAAAGCAGAAAAAAATATCCAATGGGAAAAAAGTCTCTTCAACAAATGGAGTTGGGAAAACTGGACAGCAACATGCAGAAGAATGAAACTGGACCACTTTCTTTGACCATACACAAAAATAAATCCAAAATCAATGAAAGACCTAAGTGTGAGACAGGAAACCATCAAAATCCAAGAGGAGAACACAGGCAGCAACCTGTTTGACCTAGGCTATAGCAACGTCTTACTAGACATGTTGCCAGAGGCAAGGGAAACAAAAGCAAAAATGAACTATTGGGACTTCATCAAGATAAAAAGCTTCTGCACAGCAAAGGAAACAACTAAAAGCCAGCCAATGTAATGGGAAAAGATATTTGCAAATGACATATCTGATAAAGGGTTAGTATCAAAAATTTATAAAGAATTTATCAAACTTAACACCCAAAAAAACAAATGACCCAGTTAAGAAATGGGCGGAAGACATGAATAGACATTTTTCCAAAGAAGTCATCCAGATAGCTAACAGGCACATGAAAAGGTGCTAACATCACTCATCATCAGGGAAATACAAATCAAAACCACGATGAGATACCATGGCACACCTGTCAGAATGGCTAAAATTAACAACACAAGAAAGAGGTGTTGGTGAGGATGCGGAGAAAGGAGAGCCTTCTTGGCACTGTTGCAAAGTGGTGCAGCCAGTACTCTGAAAAACAGTATGGAGTTTCCTCAGCAAGTTAAAAATAGAACTTCCCTACAATCCAGCAATTACACTACTAGGTATTTACCCAAAGAATACTAAAAGACAGATATGAGAGGGTACATGCACTCTGATGTTTATAGCAGTATTCCCAACAATAGGCAAACTATGGAAAGAGCCCAAGTGTCCCTCAACTGATGGATGGATAAAGAAGATGTGGGGTGTTATGTATGTGTAATATATATATATATATATATATATATATATATATATATATAATGGGATATTACTCAGCCATCAAAAAGAATGAAATCTTGGGGCATCTGGGTAGCTCAGTCAGTTGAGCATCCAACTTTTCATTTGGGCTCAGGTCATGATCTGGTGGTCATGGGATCAAGCCCCAAGTCAGGCTCTGTGCTAGCAGCCTGGAGCCTGCTTAGGATATTCTCTCTCTCTCTCTCTCTCTGTCCCTCTTCTTCCCCCCATTCTCTCTCTCCCTTTCTCTGTCCCCCCCCCCCGACTCTCTCAAAATAAATAAATAGACATTAAAAAAAATGAAATTTGCAACAACATGGATGGAGCTAGAGTGTATTAATGCTAAGTGAAATAAGTCAGAGAAAGATACCATATGATTTCACTCATATGTGGAATTTAAGAAACAAAACAAATGAATGTATGGGAAGGGGGGAAAGAGGGAAACAAACTGTAAGAGACTCTTAATAATAGAGAACAAACAGGGTTAATGGAGGGAAATTGGTGAGGAATGGGCTAGATGGGTGATGAGTATTAAGGGCACTTGTGATGAGCACTGAGTGTTGTATGTAAGTGATGAATCCCAGAATTCTGAAGCCAATATTGCACTGTATGTTAACTAACTAGAACCAAAATAATTTTTTTTAAAGGAAGGGTGTCCAATTATTTTACCCTAATTCATCAGCCTTTAAAAGTATGATGCTTTATTCCAGAAAGTATCCATGGAACATTTGGAGGTCCCATGGTTAAAATCACAGCAGACATGTCAATAAGGTGGTCATTTCACTTCCAACTTCCTGTCAATCCCAATTCAGGGTAGATTTGAAAGTTACCACCACCACCTCCCCACCCCTGGCAGGTGTTTCTAAGGCATGAGTTGTAGGGCCATTAGGGTCTCCACCTGCCGGGGTAATACCAGTAGTGGAGAGATGAAATCCCTTGCTTCACACCTCCTCATGGGAAGAGCGCGTCCGGGGAAGAATGGGTTCAACACATGGCCACAGTTCCATAACAAAATCCAAGGTACACCACCAGGAGCCTAGAATTGAGACAGCCAGAGCTGGTAGCAGTCTCTTCCTTACCTTGGAGCCCCTTAAAGAATAAGGGATGGCTTCACCTGAGTCACTGAAGCTGTGGGCCTGGGATGCAGCAACTTGCTACAACCTGTTGAGCACACTTGCTGGACTCCTGATTCCTGTTCAATCTGTCCTCTGGTGTATCTGTCCCATAATGCATAAGTGATGAATGTGTTAACACACCCCCACAAAAGCGTGTGTGTGTGTGCATGTGTTATTACTAAAATAAAGCCTTAGATGAACAGAGATGAGATTTTGATCAAAGAATAGTGTTGGACAGAAAACTGCCTCTCATGGAAGTAGGGCAGGCCTGCGTGCCTCTGCAGAGGTCAACTCTGATTGTGTGTCATGACGTGAGCAGGACTTCCGTGTTAGGGGCCTGAGGATTTATAGTAACCGGTTAGTCAGGTCTAGAAGGGGATGGGAAACTAAGGCAAGGAGGCAGTGGAGGGGCTGGTGCTCAGGAATGAGTGTTAGCTGGGAGATCTGTGGTGGGGGGAGCAGGGCAGGGTGTCCCGTCCTATTGGACACCCAGCCCGAACCCAGGACAGTAGTTGGGATTGCCTCTTGGGACGGCTTCTCCAAGGCATTCCTGTTCCAGTGGTGAGAATGCCCTTCCCCTCTGCTTCCTTCCCTTGGGAAGTCATGATTGGAGAGATTGTCCTGCAGTTCCTCTTTCCAAGGGGGAAACCGGTTTGTAGGTTTGTCTCCACCTGCCATGTTGGAAGCCCCTGGAAGGCAGGGATCTCGCATTGGGCTTTGTGGCCCAACAAACAATGCCTGGCTGTAGTCATGGGGCCTTGTAGATGGTGAGGGAGGGAGGGAAGGAGGAAGTGGGTATAACAGCCCCTTGAAAGCTCTGTTATCAGGTAAGAAAATTGGAGGAGAACCAGTGTTCGATTTGCTCACATAGATTCCATTAAGCTACCATTTATTCTTTGTCAATTCTCACCAGCACCCTGTGAGGTAGGTACTTTGATCGTTTTCACAGCTGAAGAGGCTGAAGCTGGTTCTTCCCTACTCCAGTTTGCCTGTCAAGCTCTGCCAGCCCCTGGCCCACCCACCTCACCAGGGTGCCTCCTCCCCAGGGATGCTTCCCAAGCCTCCAAATGGGCCTCACTCACCCTTCCCTGGGCTCCTCCAGACATCTGTATTGCCCCTGTTATCACAGATGCCACCCACTGTCTTGTTCATTGTGTGCACTTGTGTTCCTGAGGGTTCTTAATGTAGAACCTATGAAATCTAAGTGTGTGACATATTGTATGGGTGCACATGTGAGTTTTCTAGGGAAGAGTTTCTGGGGTACTGTCAAATTGTCAAAGGGCCCTGTCATCCCCTAGTGTCAACAAGTGGCACATTGACCCTGTGGTAGTTCCCGAGTGTGTTTCCCTGCCAGCCCAGTACCAAGGGCAGCTCCTCGACCCACCTCTGGGGCCCTGCCCATGTATTTGGCCTAAGTCCTGAGTACTCCGCGCTGAGCCAGGTGATGATGGCATACACCTCCTCCTGCCTCCTGGGCCCGGAGTTCCCACCTGACTGGGCTGGGGTGTGAGTCGGCTGCCTTGGTCTCCCTTCCTCCCCTATCTTTCTTCTCATCTCCTCACTTAACTATTTCCACATGAGTCCTAAACCTCCATCTTCAGTGAGAAGGTCTTAGGGAGCAGAGAGTTTTGGGGCAAGAAGGGACCTGGGGGACCCCATGCTGTAATTTGGGGAAAGGAGAGGATGCCCTGACTAGAAGAGCCTGGAGAGCTTGCCCATGGCCTCGCAGCAGATGATGGTGACAGCCAGATGCTGGGCCCTTCTTGCTGGCCGTCCACTGTGCTTCCCTCCACCCAACATCTGCAGGCTCCCCAGTTACCTCAGAGAAAAACTCGGAGCTTCGAGGGGAACAACAGCAATGCTGACTCTCCCGGATGATGAGCCATGACATTATCCTGAGAGGCCCTCAGAGGGTTACTGTGGCCAGAACGGGCTCTACTGTGGCCCATGGGTGGGGGTGCTGGCACTTTGGTTCACAGCCTTCAATTGCTTGCCTCATCCTTGAGCTAGGCTGGCTCCCCACGATGTATACCCCCGCATCACATCCTCTCCTGGGCACCTTTGTGAGTTAAGATAAAAGGGCTAGTATATAGGCTCCAGTGTGGAACATCTAAACCCTATATTATATGAGGATCCTGGCAATCCCTTTGAGAATTCTGTAGAAGCACTTACTCACCAAGCCTATAATTAAGTAAGTGGCTAGCTTCATGGAAATGCTTGATGTTTAGGAACTTATTACAGGGTTTCAAAAAACGAAAAGAAAAAAAACAAACCTGACCTGAGATTAACTGATACTATTACTTCCTTCCCCATATAATAATTTTTAAAATTAAAAAGTGCTTTAATCACTTTGTTTTAATGGATAAAAATAAAATGCCTGCTTAGTAGTTTCTAACTCATCATCTCAATGATATAGAGGTTGAGATACTCCTCCAGTCGGACTGTGCCCCTGGAAAACTGTATGAGAAAGCTCCTTCCTGAGAAGAGTCCCTTGGTCTTCCTAACACAGTGGAACCCCAGTTGAGTTCTGCATGGGGGATCCCTTATGTAACATCCACAGACACCACCGCTGTTGTCTTTACTGAGCATGTTCACAAAGTCCCAGAAAAGTTGAGAAATCCAGTTGAGAACTGCTGGCTCATTCAATCAATACATACACATTTATATATATTTTAGCACCTGTGCTGAGGGGCCAGCATAGTGCCAGCATTCAAGGAGCCAGCTGGTAATGGAGCCCAGGTGACAGATGAGAGATAATGGGGTGGGGATTGCGGGGGAGGAAGAAGCAGGGCTGGTGTGGGGAGGCCAGGCTGTGTGGAAATCAGGTAGGGCTGTGCTTGCCCAAGGACTTCCATGTTTTAAATTCAAACTGTACACCATTCCTGGAGTGTGGAATTATGGTACTCCACTGTATACCTTGAGTGAGAATCAGAATCCCCCAGAGGGCTTGCTAAAATATCACTGAACTCCACTCCCAGAGTTTCTGATGCAGCAAGTCTGGGGCAGGGGGAAACTCAAGAATCTGCATTTCCAATGAGTGCCCAGGTGATGCTGATGCTGCTGGTCAGCAGACGACACTTAGAACCACCACAGACAGGTATTACCTCAGGCTTTTGCATGACAAAAGGGAGAAAAGATAACAATCCAACAGTTAGTATGAGATGTTATAGAAACCACCTTCCTACTTGTCCATGAGTTGTGAATAAAGTAGATCTAGTGATTCTCAGAAACCACAGGTAAAATGAGTCCCCTTTATGGGCCAGCCTGAATGGTTCTATATGTATTGTGTTAACAAAGAATAAAAATTTCCCCCCTTACAAGCTGACTGTACGTCTGGTCCTTTATGTCTCCAATTATCTTTTGCAACTACTTAATTTAAGTTGGGCACAGACAAAACCAGTAGCCTGTAGTTCTGCTATCCTTCTGTTTTTGTTCTTCAGCCTAGTTAAGCAGCCTGTAAATAATATGGCTGCCAAACATTGGTAATGACAGTCGTAGCCTGCTCTGGGGTGGGGGAGACCGTGACTCTAGCTGCTTCAGCCAGCATGTGCTTTGGCTCTACCCACGAGGCGAGCTGCCAATGGTGTGTCCCGAAGGTGGAAAGAAGCATCAGCAGGGATGCCCCAAGCCAGGTTGGGCTGGGGGCAGCCTGAGCTCCCCTCAGTAGCCTGAGGAAATGATTGCACCCGCAAATCCTTTCCTAGCCCCGGGATGCAGCGTGGGCTTCTTGGAGACTAAGTTGGTATTACCCATTTTAAGACATATACACACACACAAAATCATCAGGAAATGAGTATAGCTTTGCACGGGCTGCTGCTACTGCTGGTTCAGGAGCCACTCTGAGAGCCACCAAAATGGACTCATCTCTGTATGGAATCTACCTGCTAAAAACAAAGAATTCATGGTGTTCCCTCCTCCCTACCATGTCGTGTTTTTTTTTAACAGTTTAGTTGAATTTGTAATTGTTATACAAAAAGCTTTATGTATTTAATGTGTACAATCTGATGAGTTTGATTGTTCCCATTGGAAAGTTGGAAAAACAGACAACTTGAAGGAAAGGCAGTGTTCAGAGTTTGTCCTCATGGTGCAAGAAGCTGCTACATGCAACTCGGGACTTAAAAGTAATGAGTGTCACTCTCAAGGTTCCAGTCTCAAGGGGCAGGGGGCCTGAGGGGGTAGGAAAGCAGGTTGAGACACATGTGGCAAAGACAATAGTGGTGTTCCCAAAGGTTCTGAGGGAACTTCCCAAGGGACGCTTTGCCTACCCCTTGCCCCAAATCCTGGCCCCAGTGGGTCTTGGGACAGTGGCTGCAGGTGACTTGTCCTGCCCATCAGCCATGTAGCCTCTGCCTGATGATGATGCAGCCTGTGTAAATGTGAGGTAGAACGGGGGCTGGAAGTCCTTCATCAGGCAGAGGTGCTTAATAAAATATTCAGGGTCTCTGATGCCTTGGAAGGATTTCAGCAGGTCTATTCTCCAAACCCTGTATCTCCTGTTTGCCTAACTAAGTATTTTTCTAAAGGAAAGTGCAGCTGAATCCCTGGCCTCCTGGTCCAGGACAGACAATCCTGTCCTGCTATTACATTGGCTTTACTTGTCTGGTTTTGGTTGGGAGACCAAGTGAATATGACAAAACTTAGATGTGCAAAGTTTAAATTTTTTGTGTTTATTTTTAAGAGAGAGAAAGAGAGCATGAGCAGGGGAAGGCAGAGTGAGAATGGGAGACACAGAATCCGAAGCAAGCTCCAGGCTCTGAGTTGTCAGCATACAACCCAACACGGGGCCTGAAGCCACGAACTACGAGATCATGACCTGAGCCGAAGTCGGACCTCAACTGACTGAGCCACCCAGGAGCCCCTGGATGTGCAAATGTATTTTCACATTGCAAATATTGTGTTATATTTTCCCCCAAAACACAAAGGAAAATTGTCTTCTTGCCAGCTTGATTGTACGTTCTGTGTGGGCTGGCCCTGGTTTTTCCTCAGTTCTTGGATTCCAACACAGAGCTTGACACATAGCAGGCATCCATTCATGTTTTAGCCTATTGAGTTGAGGAAACACTCTTAGCATTCATCGGTTAACACAGTTACTAACGTGGCGTGGTTTCTTTCTTTTACACACTTGTATCCAGGGCCTCCTGAATACAGTGCACTGCAGTCAGCCCTCAGTAACCCAAGAGGAATGGGATCAGGAACCTACCTTCGAATGTTTAGGTCCTTGGAGAGAAGAGATGGTGAATGAAAATTACTAACGTGATGGAAAACAGGAAGGACCCTGAAGAACAAGAGATAAAGGGCTGCTGCAGAACACCCTGAATTGTAGCTCCCGAGGTCCAGCTCCCCATTCTTTCTGATTAGCTTGCTAGAGATAGAAAGATCCATGACTTGGGACTCACACGGCCTGGGCTTATCTGGCTTTGCTGGTAACTGGCAGTGTGACTCTGGACAAGTCATTTGCCAAGGATTAGAGGAGATGGGCTAAGGGCTCCCTGACCTGCCATACTGTATGATTCTAAGTTACAGAGAAGACAGGAGGGGAAAGAATGGGCACCTAGAGCAGCAAACCAAGCTGTGAGCCCCAGCCGGGTTGTTTGTTTAATATACTCCCCTCCCCACCCACCCATCCTATTACCGCAGCTTATTAGAGGTGGTTTATGAAAAGACTGGAATCCATGCTCCGGGGTCTGCACTGCTCTGGCGGAGGGTTTAGCACCATAAAACTCACTTTGTAAAAGTGCAGCAGCTGTGATAAATAAGCTTAAGCCTCAGTAATCACTTTTTCACTTTTACCAATTACGCTAGGCTGCTTTGTGACAGAAGTTAATGCCAAGTAAGAATTTTAAAGAAGCCTCATTTTCCTTGTCTAATTAAATTAAGTACTTGAAAGGTGATTCACATGTTGATTTTCCCCCCATTAGTCAACTGAAAATTACAGGGTCTTTTAGGAGTTGAAGCCACGTGATTCGCAGGCTCAGCCTCTAGGGTCAGGGAGCCCTCACCCCTGGACGCTCTCCTGCCGGCATCCCACCTACCCATGTTTTGTGTGCAGCTGTCCATGGTGGGGCTCTTGGGCCAGCACTGCCCAGGAGAATTTAGGGAGGGCATGCCTGTTTGTTCTCTAATCCTTCCACAAAATTCTGCACAGGATGCCTTTGTTTCCAAGGTTTTGATATTTCCAACATGCAACAGGTCTTTCCAGGGTGAGGAACAAGGACCGCTTCCTCTTCTTTTTTGTTCTAAACCGGCGACAGAATTCACCTGGATTGAGAGATCATTGTGTCAGCATTGCTCAACTTCCTTCAAGGTGAAGATCTGGATTGTTTAAATGCCAGTAGCTCCCGACACCATTTCAACAATGCAGCCAGGATGCTGTACTTTGAAACTTGCAATACTTTTTCTTCCTTATTTTCTGTTTTTACTCATTCTGCCTCTTGCTTCTGAGGTAGCACACAGGTGCATCAGAAGCAGTAACATATTCTATGCATGTATTTCCTTGGACACAGAGAGGCCCTGGGGAGCATCAGGGAGGCTGGCTGATGGCATTGAGTGTGAGCAAATGTGCTTTGCCCACATATAAGAAGGATCATCACCTCTAAAGTGACTATGTCTAATGTAGGTGTCATGACTGGGTCAAACTGTTCACCATTGTTCATGGCTCATTCCAGGTCTTCCCTCTGATACACAGAATCATTGTGTGCATACTTTGAAAAGTCTTTGTTATTTCAAAATGAGTATATACTCTTAAAATGCAAACAATAAACCAATATTAAGTAAAAAATGAAAGCCCTTGCTTTTCCCTCTCAACGTTAATCATGTAGTGTGGATTCTTCCAAGACTTTGTGCATTTAGTTTTACCAAATAATCTCTCTGCAGATTCCTTCTCTCTATTCATGGAAACTCTTTCCTGTTACCATGTGTAACTATGCCTAATTCTTGTTAATGGCTAAATTCCACATTCATTTTTTTTTCTCCCAACCAATGTGTATCAAGCAACTTCCATGTATCAGGTACTTTAGGAGTTGGGGAGATAGCAGAAACTAGTTCTTTTATGTGTCCATTTCTTACTCAATTCTCTCTTGAATCTAAAGTATACACCCTGCTTCCTAACTACTATCTCATCAAGGGTTTTATTTTCTCAGGTTGAAATTTGCTTGACATATATTTGTTTACTGTCTGTCTACATTAAAGTTTAAACTGAAATTGATGACACTTCCTGTCTTGTTCGCCAATATATCCCAGCGCTAAAACAGTATTTGACATATACCAGTAGTTCAAAACCTACAGATGCTGTGCCTAGCTGGATGGACAGGTGGATGGACAGATGATTCTTATATCTACCATGGATAAAGGGAGGAAGTAGATCTGCTCATTGATGACTTTGACTGGGTTTCCTTAAACTTCCAATTCAATCCTAGCTGTTCATTAGATCTTTATGCAAGTGTGTTTTTACCATTCCTTTGTTAAAATGTTGACTACTTCCATACAGATGGACAAATAGTCATTGTCTGAGAACTCCAGTGTCCCCAGCACCCCACTGGTCTAGGCCTCCTCAACCTTGGAAACCTCACCCAGATCTAGCAGTTCCAGGGGCTCTCCAGCATCTGGCTCTTGTGCCAGGACCAGCATCAGTTCTGATTGGTCATGACATTGGTCCTGCAAGTTGTTCAATGCCTTGAATATCACCCCTGCCTTCATGGACATAACACTGTTCTGGTTCACTTGTTCAAGAGAATCATTCAGCTTTAACCTTTAAAAACACAAATCAGAGAGATAACTTCCCTGCTCAAGACCCACTGATTGCTTCCAACACAACAACTCTGAAGTGTTTATCATGGCTTTCAAACCTTCTCTGACCCATATCACCTCACTGGAGCTGCTCTGACCTCTTGTGTTCTTTGACACATGGAGCACACTCCTGCTCTAGAATCTTCCTTGCACTTACTGTTCCTCTGCCAGGAATATTCCTCCTCTGAGAACACAGAACAGTTTGTTCAGTCATTCCAGCCTTCTCAAAGGACACCTTCTCAGAGAGCCTGTCCCCAGCCCTTTGTCTAAAAGGTCAGTCTCCCTGTTCTTAAGCCCCTTTATATGTCTTATGTTTTTCTTCATAGCATTTGACCTACATATATATGCCTACAGCATAGCAGACCCTCAGTAAATATATATTTGCATATATCATATCTGTGCATACTATATACCTCGAATACAGCAGATCCCCAATAAGTTATTTATAAATATATAATATGTAATACTATATATATAGTATATAAAATAAATATATACACACTTATATAGATTTACACATATTTATATATATTTATGTATTTGTATATTTACTAAATATTATTACTTAACAAATATATTTATTAAATATATACACATACATGTACCTGGAATATAGGAGACCTTCAGTGTCTGTATGTATATGTATATGTGTGTGTGCATGTATATATATATATATATATATATATACACACACACATACATATATATACACAAATATATATACATAGGTATTTATCTATATACATATATATATTTATCTATGTATATATTTTTCTATGTATATTTATTTATCTATATACACACACTGTATACCTGCAATATAGCAGACAATGAGTAAATATTCGTGGAATGAATAAACAAACGAGTAAATGGAAGCATCACTTAATGAGTATAATTATTTTGCTTCCAGAGGACCAGAGACTCCACCATGAGAGCATTTTCTTAGCATTCACATACACTGGGCAGTGTTTTATTTTACTTGATATTTGAACTGTCATCATCAGTCTGTGCATGATGTGCTCCCATTTCATTTATTCATTTGCTACTATGTTCCAGTCAACAAGCCTCCATACAACACAAAAACTGGAATACTGAACTTTTCACTGGCATCTGCACTCCTCGTCCTCCTGCGAAGTCGCCACCAGCCTGCCCTGGGATTTTATAATGCTCTTACTTCCTTGCTTGGTTGGTGGGATTTTTTTTGCACATACGTTTTCCACTCTGCTTTTCAGAAGACAAAGGAGTGGAATGCATGACTTCCAGTTACAATGACCTTTTTCCCCCCACTTAAAATTTTTTTATTTCATTTAAAAAATATTTCTCCTTTCATTGATATTTTCTATTTTCTCTTTATTTTTATTTTGCTTCTGTTTTTCTTTCCTCAGCCTTTAAATACATTTTCAAACATAACAAGTTGAGAAATTATACAATGAATACCTCCATGTAGCTACAACACCTGTGAGGATTTGAACATTATTGCTGTCTCTCTATGTGGATATACATGCATATTTTTTAAAGCCATTTAAGAGTAAGTTGTGGACATCATGACACTTCACGCCTAAGTGCTTCCCCCTGCATGCAGGAATAAAGACAATCTTCAATAGAAACATGCTGCCAATATCGGTCCTAAGAAAATGATGGTAATTCCATAATCTAATGTAATATCCAGCCCATATTCAAAATTTCCCCCAATTGCCACAAGAATGTCTGTTATAACTATTTTGGTATTATTTTCAATCCAGATCTATCTAGGTTTACATTTGGTCTTGATCCAGGGGTCTCTTTGGGTCTAGAACAATACCCCCTACCTTGTGATTTATTTATTCATTTTTAATCCCATGACATTAAGAATCTAGAAGAGCTGCCTGAAGAATGTCCCATAATCTGGATTTGCGTGACTGTTTATTCCTGGTGCCTCTTAGCTTGTTCATCTATCTTTGGTATTTGCTGTAAACTGAAAGCCAGCCTGGCAGGGAGGTTGGATTCAGGGTAAGCATTCTCCGTAAATGTGTTGCATAGACGATGCTGTGTACTAGCATACATTTAAACAGTTTCATCTCCGAAGGCAGTTGAAAGTAGACAGTTCCCAGGCCTTGCAGAAAGACTGCTAATCTACTTGAGCATTAAGCACGCAAGAATCATTTCTACCCGAGGAAAGCCTTAACGAGGAAAACATCTGGCTACTTAGCAGAGGCTGGGAAATGCTGGCGTCCCTTCCAGGAACTAGCCGGTATTTGGTGATGCACGGCGGCACTCTAATCGACTTGCATTTCCTTCCCTGTATGTTTACTTCAGTTGAAGTGAGGTGAGGCCACCGGCCGCCCATGGAGGGTAAGACCTGGGCAGCCCTGTTTTCATCCGCATGGAGGATTTTGATCTTTATTTCATTACAACATGGTGGTTTTTTCTTTTTTCCTCTCTGTCTCTAATCCCATATTTCATCTTTCAGACCAAGAGCTGAATGACAAAATAGATGGCCCATGTTGGTTGGTCCCACAGAGTTGGAGGTAAGGAGACTTTCTTGAAAATTCCCTGCCTCAGGTTTTAAACTCTGTGACTCTGGCTTCTTTGCATTTGTACACACACATGCACACAAACCCACTCAGAAATGTGGGTGGGAAAGTGGAGGATGGAAGACCATTATGTGTCTCCCACCTGACCTAAGTGACCATTTCTGGATGCCATTTTTAACTTTTTTCCTGTTTTATTTATTTTTGAGAGAAAGAGAGACAGAGCGTGAGCAGGGGAGGGGCAGAGAGAGAGGGAGACACAGAATCCGAAGCAGGCTTCAGGCCTGCTGACAGCTCAGAAGCCGTCAGCACAGAGCCTGATGTGGGGCTTGAACTCACGAACCGTGAGATCATGACCTGAGCCAAAGTCGCTTAACCGACTGAGCCACTCAGGAGCCCCTAGATGCCATTTTTACATCATTTCCTTCCTGTAAAATAAGAGGCTTGCATATTAAAGAAATCATCTTTCCTGACATGGAGAATTATCGGGGTCTAATAAGGAAAAAGCATGAGGACATGTAGTGTTCCCAGCTCCTTATGAGGATGCAGAACTCCCTGAGTACAGGATGGAGGCCTGAGTGCTGGCATCTGCTTTGTCCTGAGCTCATAATGTGGCCTTCCTCTTGGACCATCATTTCCTCCCTGGCACTAGATGATTCCATGGGGCTGCCAACAGCCCGAAGGCTGTGATTATTGAAAACTATTCGCAATGCTAGTGCATGGGTGCATGCATGTGGGTTTCTGTGTACACTTTATTTCATTTAACCCTTCAGAATGACGCTATCAGGTGGGTACTCTATTACCACAGGGTAAAGATGAGGAAACTGAGTCATAGAGGGCCCAAAGTCGCATGGTGGGGTAGTGGTGGAGGTGGGATGGTGGCCCACATCTGTCTTTCTGTCTGAGACACTCTCAGAGGTTCCTCTGTGGGCCAAATGGTGTGGCATTAGGTCTAACTGAGCCCTTGGCCAACATTACTGTGGTGTTTCAAAACTTCACCCAGAGCCCAGGTGATGTTCCTCCAAGGACAAACTACTGTGAGTTTGGTTTTGATGGAAGCCATCTTGGCACATTTTGCTGTGAATCATTTTCTCCACTTCAAACCAGGGCTGACTCTTTGGCAATGTTCACATTGCAGAGCTGTTGGGTCCCTTGTCAGCTTGTCCAGCCAAGGGTGGGCAACAGTCAGACAGCCCAGCTCCACACCTAAACCAAGCAGCACAATCCAACCAAACACCCATGGCCTTCTGGCTTGAGAAACTTCACGGTGCATAAAAGCAGCATTTCAGTTTTCTGGAAATGTCTTCCCCACACCCCCAAAGAAAACAAGCTGTTGGTTTTATAGAACCATCCTAATTGTGTCACTGTGATGGGGCAAATCGCAACCAGCCAGTCTGAGACATATTCAAGCACAGACAGGTAGTGACATATGATAAGGAGCCCGTCCAGAGGTCTGAAGGCACCCAGTGACCTGTGTGTGTGCTTCACATAGGGCTGGCCTCCTGTGGGCACTTAGGCGCTGATGTGGAGGACAGGGTTTGAGAGCAGGAATTGGCTCCCCAAGTCGGGAGCATCATGTGTGCGTGCTGGCTCACTCCCACAGGGCTTCAAGCCTTCCACCCGAGAGGAGGTGACCAAGTCTCGGGGTGCCACAGAGATTCTCTAGGCCTTTCCACAGAGTCAACCCAGCTCTGATTCTGTCATGTGTGTTTGGAAAGCAAAGGAAAGCATGGTTGCTCCCCTGCTGGGTAGAGTGAGTCCTGACGAGGCAGGCTTTTGTGGGTGGAACTATACATGGGGTGAAATATTTTCTGAACCCTACAACAAGACTAATTGTCCCTCAGTGGGTTTTTATGCTGTTTGGGAGTCTGGGAAGCAGCCTGAGAAAGAATATTTTCTAGCTGAAATTTGAATTTCTGCAACATTTGACAGCTTTTGAGGACTGAGATTTAAAACGGTTGGGATTGTGACTTTTCTGGAGAATCCAGGATGTTGGTGACTTTATGAGTTTGCTAGAGCTGCTCTAACAAAGTACCACTATCCAGGTGACATAACAACAGAAGTATATTGTCTCGCTGTTCTGGAGGCTGGAAGTCTGGGCCCAAAGTGTCAACAGGGTCGCTTCCTTCTGGGAGCCGTGAGCGAGAATCTGTTCCAGGCCTTTCTCCCAGCTTCTGGTGGTTTGCTGGTGATCTTTGGCATTCCGTATCTTGTTGAAGAATCACCATCATTTTCATGCCTTCCTCTTCACATGGTGTTCTCCCTTGTGTGGCCAAATTTCCCTGTCATAGAAGGACACCAGTCATATTAGATTAAGGCTTATCCTAATGACCTTTGGTTAAATCTGCAAAGACCTTATTTCTTTTTTTTAATTAAATAATTTATTTTTAAGAGAGAGAGAGAGAATGAGCAGGGGAGGGGCAGAAGAGAGGGAGACAGAGAATCCAAACCAGGCTCCGCACTGTCAGCACAGAGCCTGATGTGAGACTCAAACTCAAGAACCATGAGATCATGACTTGAGCCAAAGCCAAGAGTCAGATGCTTAACCGACTGAGCCACCCAGGCTCCCCAACCGTATTTCTTAATAAGGTCACATTCTGGGGTACTGGGGTTTAGGCCTTTGACCTAGGAATTTGGGTGGGGGGCACAGTTCAGCCGATTGCAGTGACCACGTTGAACCTCATCTGTGTGTGGCCTCCTTGGTCTAGTCAAGCTCCACAATGTCTTTGGACACTGGATTCAGGTGGAAAGGTGAGGTTCATCATTCAAAGTTTGCTCATCAAAGTAGGAGGCTGTGAGAAAGTTGGGACCCAGTGCTAACAGTGGGCCTTACCTGTGGCTTCAGGAGATAAGAAGAAGATGGAAGGGTTAGAATGAGTAAGCCAGTGTACAAGGAGTGTGAACTCTGCTCCCTAGCTACCTAACCCTCTCGTTTTTAACAACATGTCAGGAAGCTTTCCCCATAGGCCCTGGCTGGGCTCTGGCATAAGGCCACATCTACAAATGGAAGGTCTGAGTTTTCTGTATTGGGAAGGGAGCCCCCTGAAGGCTTCCTAAGAACTGCCAGAACCACAGGGCCACCATCAGCATCCCGGCACTGTGACTGCCCTGCCCCTCTGTCCATAAGAAGAGGGGACTGGAGAGCAGGAGGGAAAGTCAAGTTTGCATTGGCAGCCTTGTGGGCAGGGGCAGACTTTGTGCTCTTCCTCACCCCAGCCAAGTGAGGGAGATGGGTAGTGGGTATTCCTCCTGGAGTCCAGGGTGCCCGAGAAAGGGGACCTGGACCTGTCTGCTCAGCTGACTGCTTGCTGGACCATAAGACCACCAGCCCACAAGGCATGTGATGTGGAGTTCAGGGAGCACCTGATCCAGATGTTGGAACCTGTTCCTGCCTGAGATTTGCATAAGGACTTACAGGGGTGGACACCACCCCTATACCATTCTGGGTCCTTGCATGGGACAGAACCAGAACAAGCCAGCAGGTGGTCCTGACATATCCCTGATCATCTCCCCGGTCCCAGCTTCAGAGGCTAGAGAATGTGGACAGATGGAGGGGTGAAGGAAAGACAGCTCCTGGTCTCTCCATCTCCAGAGGAAGAAGCATTGGTTGGGCTGGGCTGAAGACAGCCAGGTAGGAGGCTGGATGTTTCAGCCTGGACCTCACTGCTTTAATATCTGGAAGGCACCAGAAAGTGTTGCACTCTGCCAAGGGGCCATTCCCAGCACAGAGTCAGAGGCAGAGATGGAAAGGAAGAAAAGTCTCAGGATCTGACCTCCACTCAGAGACGCCTCTGGAATACAGAAGCGCTGTGAGGCAGGGAAGTGAAAGGAGCCCAGAGCAGGCTGCCCCCATGTGTCCCACAATGGCATACTGATTATTTTGAATTGAAACTACTTGGAAAACAGCTGGTATGAGGACCCTCAGACCCTTCTCTATCCCCATGAAAGCAGGAAAGAAATCCCCCTATAAAAAGTACCCTTCTTGGGGTGCCAGGGTGCCTCAGTCACTTGAACATCTGACTCTTGATTTTGGTTCAGGTCATGATTTCATGGTTTGTGAGTTCAAGTCCTGCATCAGGCTCTGCACTGATATGTTGGAGCCTGCTTGGGATTCTTTCTCTCTCTCTCTCTCTCTGCCCCTTCCTTGCTCGTTTGTGAGCTCTCTCTCTCTCAAAATAAATAAACTTTAAAAAATAAAAAATAAATAAAAATAATAAAATTACTCTTCTTGAACTAAGAAGTAAAAAGACATCCTTATCACCAGAGATATGACTTCAAAACTGAGAAAGCTGTAGAAACCTTATTTTTTTTCTAATTTACTACCTCAACCCAAATTCTGCTTAGAATTCCTTACTAATTAAAGCTCTCAAGCATCTTTTTTCTTCATTCTGTCAATTCCTCACAAGCATATTGTCTAAAATGTATAAAAACTGCCTGTACTGGTTATTTCTTTGGGTCTCAATTTTATTATTGTGCCTCTGTGTGCACATAATAAAACTTTGGTTTTTCCTCCTTGTTAATCTGTCTCATGTCAATTTAATTCCTAAACCAGCTGGAAGAAACTTGCAGGGAAGAAGAAAGTTTCTTTATCCCCTACACATGCATGTGAATTTCTCCCAGGGGAGGGAGGGGGTTAAGGAAAGCTGATTTGCATCTGGGTTAAAGCCCTGAGGGTGTTGTGCCCCTGGGGAGTCTCTGTGACTCCACAGAATTAGATGCACCTGTGTTCCAGTCCCACCCCACACCTCTTCCATGCTGTGTGGTCTCAGGTAGCCCCCTAGATCCCCAAGACTCAGTTTCCACATCTGGACAGTGGTCACAGGGCTACTGTGAAGATGACTAAGATGCTGTGTGTCAACAGGCACTGTCAAATGACAGCCAGCAAGCAAAGTAAATTGCAACCAGCCTAATGCCCAACCTTGCTTTGCTGTGGTCATTCCTCACCCTGCAAAAACTGTACCATTAAGTGTGGGTGCAAAGGCACTCCCTAAAATATCTGTGACTCCAATTCCTGTAACCATCTAGATATTCCTCATTTTTTTTCTTTTTAAGAGGAATTACCCAATCGAGGTTGGAATTTATTAGTGTTTCTTTGTGTACATCAGCAAAAAGGAGAGACGGTTGGAGACGGCAGCATTTAAAAACAAAAAAGCCCAAGTGCCTTTTTTTTTTTTTTAATAAACCACACAGTTGCTACGGCATGATCTGCTGGGCCCGTGGATTACTGAATATTTTAGAGTCCAAGTCTCTAGATAGTAAACAATTATGAGATGTGCCATCAGTTTAATGACTTTTCAGGGGGAAAAAAACACCATCACCTTCAATGTACACATCCGTTGTAAGAGGCATCGTGATTTCAGAAATATTAAAATCTGGGTAAAATGCCAACAGGGAAATATGGTGTGTGAATACTGAGTATCTAGGGGAGGGCAGGACACCTGCTACCATGTTGGGGGTGGGGAGAGACAGAACAAGGGATGGTTTGGGGGTTCAGGGGTGCTGTTGAGTTGGGGGTTAGAAAGGTAGCTCTGTTTTGGGAGTGTGGGGGGCCTCATATACATAAGCTTCCCTTTGTTTCCACATCTAGTTCAGAGAGCCTTTTTCTGGACTTTTAATTTTTATTATTATTATTTTTTTAATTTCAGTCAGCTCTTGAGGCTTACTTTTATCTGGTTTGGTCTGAACAAAAGTGTTGAGGGAAGGGAATGAAGGGGCCAAGATCGCCTCCCCCAAGTGGTGCTGTATATGGGCCTTCTCTCCCCAACCCCTGCCAGTGCCCCCTGCTTGGGGCTGCCCGTCCCTCAGATGCTTAGGTTGCTTTGAACTGATTATGATTTTCACTTCATGCAATGGACTGAACTTCCATTTCCCATATTCTAATATGTACATTTTTTTTCCATATTTTGACATTTCTTTTTTTATGTTTATTTACTTTTGAGAGTGAGAGAGAAACAGAGTGAGCGGGGGAAAGGCAGAGGGAGAGGGAGACACAGAATCCGAAGTAGGCTCCAGGCTCTGACCTGACAGCACAGAGTCCAAGATGGGGCTTGAACCCACAGACCACGAAATCATGACCTGAGCCAAAGTTGGACGCTTAACCGACTGAGCCACCCAGGCACCCCCACATTTTAACATTTCTGAAATGGGTTGTGGTTTAAAATTGATGCTATCTCAGAGTCCATGACCCCCATAGCTGACCCACCTGGTACTTGCATGCCAAGTCTGTGTCCTGATGTTGCCCCTGAGGTGAAGGTCAAACTCTGTTGGCCTGTGCTCAGCCCCCTGTTGGTGTGACTGTGGCATGGTATTTCCTGGGCACCCACCACACTTCAGACTCTCTGCCCCCATCCCATGCCAGACATTCTGCGGGCCTCAGCAGAGACCTCCCATCCAGCCTGAAGCCTGCTCTGATGCCCAGACGTGGTAGGGTCTCTTTATTTCTGCTTACGGGACTCTACCGCCATCAGACTGTGAACTTCATGATCATGGGCCCCATGTGTCTTGTTCATTCAGCACCTGGTGCTCAACACAAAGTTCTGTAAAAAAACGAAATTCAACCAGATAAATGTGAAGATCTAATTGGCTCTATTAAGGGATTCATGAATCCTAGCAAACAGAGAGATGCTCCTAAGAGTGGTGCAAAATGGAAGGCAAGGAATTATCAGCCAAAGAAAAGAAAGGATTCTTCCAGGCCAGATCATCTTCTTTTGGGGAGAAGCGAACACCAAGATTTTATTTTATTTTATTTTTTTTATCATGCATTTGACTTCACTAGTGCTGATCAGGAAACTTTAACAGATTGACTATTAAAAGGTCACATTCCTGGGATCGGTTGAAACTAATTAAGTCTCCTTTGCTGTTGTGGAGTCAGAAACAACTTCGTTTGGGGTTTGCTCTTTCTTTTTTAGAAGTTTTTAAGAGAATGGATGAATAAGGACCATTGTGTTGCAACACTGGGTGAGTATGTGATGATTAAAACGTTGTGAAGGCAGCTGGCCACGGCACAGTCCATTCCCTGAAAGCCCTCACACACTTCATCCGATTATGGCAGCGCAGAGATGAAAAGACTGTCCAAGAAGTAGGGGTGAGGATGGGGTTACGGGCACCAAAGACTGCACCCACGTTCCTCCTGACGGCCCTGCCTCATATGGCATGGATGCTCGTGGAATCCTGTCCCAACCTCTTTCACAAACCACATGGCATGTCCTCTCTGAATGTCCTGTCTGTATCACTTGCAAAGAAACTTGAAGCATAAGGCCAGACCTTGCACAAAGGGACACTGGAGAGCTGCTGGGGTGTAAATTCCTTCCCACCCTCTGCCCCCAACTGGAGGCATTTTCCACCCAAGTGTCATGCCTGCAGGGTGGATGTGTACCTCCTGGAGCCAGGAGCGGCTAGGACCCTTGGGGAATCCCCAGCAGTGGGTCTGCTCCCTCAAGTTCAGCCCTTTCTCTTTCACTGCTGTTTGGTAATGAAGCAGTTGGTGTAACTGACTTACCCAGGTACCACCTGAAAATTTTGGCTTTGTCAAAAAACTCTGAAGTCTGACAGTTTTGCACCACCGGTAAATCAAGAGTGCTTTAAACCCAGGGCGCCTGAGTGGCTCAGTTAAGCGTCTGACTATAGCTCGGGTCAGGACCTCGTGGGTCCGAGAGTTTGAGACCCACATTGGGCTCTGTGCTGACAGCTCAGCCTGCTTCAGATTCTGTCTCCTTCTGTTTCTGCCCCTCCCTCACTCATGCTCTGTCTCTCAAAATTGAATAATGTTAAAAGAAAAAAATATCTTTTTGAAAAGAGTGCCTTAAACCCTTGATAGCATTTTATTGTCAGGCAGAGCAGGATATTTTAAGGAAGGGTTGGGTCTATCATTCGAGAAGCAGCTGACATTTCCAGACCAAGTATTGCACTAGCTTCAAACTCCAACTCTTATTTAGAGAATTTTTATTGTGGATTCTGACAGAGTCTTTTCTAAACGTGTAAGTCATTTGGGGGCCAGCTGGGTGGGGGGAAGGGTCAGATTCCTGTGGACCCTGCTGTGGTTGACACTTTTCTAATGGCCCCCAAACCTAATAAGGGGTCGTGGGGGAGCAGGTCTCCTGGTTCCATCCCTGACTGTTCCATCCACCCCTGTCATAAAGGACTGCAGTTCACATGTTCTCTCCTGTCCCTTTCCCCTGCTCAAAATACCACCTGCCCCTTTTAATTTGGAGGACCTGGGTGGGGTGTGGGCCACTTCGAAGGCATTGGGGCCCACAGAAGTTAGCTTCTCCCTTTTGCTTCTAGAAGCTGGTCTCAGGAGGTTCTCAGGCCCCGGCCAGTCTTTCGGGGAAGAGCTGCCTCAGTGAAGCATTAGAGTAAGAATGGAGCTCTTTACATCTCCCTCACTCGTAGCCCCCCACCTTCCCACCAGGAAGGGAGAGTTGATGGCATCCTGATGCCCCTAAATATAAGGAAACGGTGACTCCAATTGTGAGCAAAACGTGGCCCCCAAACTGAGCTTCCCTTGGCTGACATTCTGAGGCTATCAGTGCTCAGTGGAAGAAAAGAGGTCAACATAATGGTACAGTATTTGACCCCATTTTCTTTTTTTTTTTTTTAAATTTATTTTTCAACGTTTTTTATTTATTTTTGGGACAGAGAGAGACAGAGCATGAACGGGGGAGGGGCAGAGAGAGAGGGAGACACAGAATCGGAAACAGGCTCCAGGCTCTGAGCCATCAGCCCAGAGCCCGACGCGGGGCTCGAACTCACGGACCGCGAGATCGTGACCTGGCTGAAGTCGGACGCTTAACCGACTGCGCCACCCAGGCGCCCCCTTGACCCCATTTTCAATGAGAGGTCCTGAATCACTCTTCAGCATCACCAGGAACATCCAGTGGACTTTAGTTCCTTGGCTGTGTCTCACTGACATTGACCCTTCCGGAGGAGCGGGCAGACTTATAGGAAGCAGCGTTCAGGCGGAAGGACTTCCACAAAAGGTCGCAGGCTCCAACAGACGACAGATGACAAGCAGGCATCTCTGTCTGGGCTCTGGTGGACGCTCTTCCTGAGTTCAGGGCATGAGGTGTCCTTCCTAGGGCATCCGGGTTGGGCTGCCCAGGTGCTCAAAGAGATGTGGCAGGCAAGGCGGGGGGAAAGGGAAGGGTGGAGCCTAGAGGACGGGAGAGCTGGAGACCATCCAGGAAAAGAGCCAGTGTGTTCCCTCCTTGTCAGACGGCTAGTGGGAAAGTAGCTGTGGGGTCGTCCGAGCCAAGCTGTGGACTGCATCCACATAAACAGAAGACCAGTGCTGATTCTGCACCAGAGATAGGAGGTAGCTGCGGGCCCTGAAGGGGGCTGTTTTTTTTTTTTTTTTTCATTAAGTCTTTTATTTTAATTCCAGTATAGTTAACTTACAGTGTTATATTAGTTTCAGGTGTACAACATAGTGACTCAACACTTCCATACATCACCCAGTGCTCATCACAAGTGCCCTCCTTAATCCCCATCACCTATTTCCTCCAACCCCCTTCCTCCATCTCCTCTCTGGTAACCATTAGTTTGTTCTCTATAGTTGAGAGTCTGTTTCCTGGTTTGTCTTTCTCTCTCTCTGTTTTTTTTTCTTTGCTCATTTTGTTTCTTAAATTCCAACTATGAAATCATATGGTATTTATCTTTCTCTGACTTAATTCTCTTAGCATAATACTCTTTAGCTCCATCCAAGTCATTGCAAATGGCAAGATTTCATTCTTTCTGATGGCTGAGTAATACATACATACATATATATATATATAATATATTATATACTATAATATATTATATATTATATATTTCCCACATCTTCTTTACCTGTTCATCAGTCCATGGATACTTGGGCTACTTCCATAATTTGGCTATTGTAAATAAAGCTGCTATAAACATAGGGGTGCATGTATCCCTTCAAATTAGTGTTTTTGTGTGTTTCGGATAAATGCCCAGTAGTGTTGAGACCCCTACAGAAATGTAAAAGTGAATGGAAATTAAGACAGACACACTAATGCTTCACCAATTCTTGACTTCAAACTGAACAAATTTCCTCCTCATTCTTGAAGCCTCCCCCACCCCCTCCCTTGCTTTTCTGCACAATCCTCTATTCCAGGAACGAGGTATCAATATTGATACTTAGTAATGAGACTCTGATGGCAGCGCTGGCTAGTCATGAGACCACCTCGAAGACATAAGAACGTGGTAAGAACACGGCTGGCAGCAAGTAGCAGATTCCTCTCGAAACCGCCCAGATCCTGTATTGTCCTATTAAACCCCCCAGCCTTTTACCCCCCGAGGACTTGCCGTCTTGGAGGCATTAGCCACTACAGCGTCCAATTGCCTGGCAAAGTAATAAATTCTCTTCCTTCTTTATCACGAAACTCTGTCTTCCAGCTACATATTTCGGCTTGGGGAGTACAGAGGTCGGTTTTCGACGACAGTGTGAATTGTAACTTGTAACAGTTACATTTTTAAATTTTTGGGGCAATCTCCGTACCACTTTCCAGAGTGGCTGCACCAGTTTGCATTCCTGCCAATGGTGCAGGGGGCTTCCTTCTTCATGGAGGGGTTGTTCTAAAGGGTTGTCCCGAGGGACAGCTTCCTTCTTGTCACGAGGTGGGTGTTGCGAAGGGGCCTCTCAGACTCTTGTCCAGCACCCACAGCCCCTTCTGAGGCTCCTGGCATGGTGCAGGAGTTTGCTGAGCAGTCGTGATGGGCCCGGGATGGCCTTCCTGACAAGGCGCGGGGCGCTTGGACAACTGGCCTGGACAGCTCACTTCCCTGGAATGCGGCAAGGCTCGCTGAGCTCACCCCCAAGCAGGAAAGGCGCAGCCAGAAGTGACCTGCCCTGTCTGGCTTGGCCATCTTGGATTCTTAGGGGGGGTTTCCCCTCTTTGTTTCACTAGGCAATTTGCAGGCATACAGTTAAGATTTCGTATCTGGATATCCTTCTTGGGAAAGAGTGGGGTGAATGTGGAAGGGAGTTAACATGTTCTGTGCCCTCACTCTGCTATCAGGAACTTTGAGTAGTTTATCTTCTGAAAGCCTCACACTTTCCCTGTGGGACAGATATCATTATGCCACTTAGCAGGTGGAAGAGATAGAGACAGGCCAGACAACCATGGAGTCAGGGTGCAGATGTGCACTGGGGAAATTGACCCCAAGATAGCCTTGCCTCACCCCTAGTGGCAAATGAGCCCCAACCTCCTCACAGCACCCAGGGCAATAGCTGCTGGACATCCTTCTGGGGAGAGAGGCGCTGGGGATAACCCTGAAGGCACAGTGGAAGTCACCTCACCCAAATGTGTAGAGGCCCCAAACTGGCTCCACCACCCACCCTCAGGGTGTGGTCTCTGCTGTTGTGGGGAAATTAGCCCCTTGGGAAAGTGGATGGCAGCCCCAGAGGCGAAGGGGAAGTAATACCAGTGGTTATAACAATGATCCCCCACTTCTCAGTGGTTGAGCATAATAGACCTTCGTGTTCTCTCATGCGATGGTCCAAAGCAGACATTCTTGGTCAATGGGTGACTTTCTTCCATATGTTATGTCAGGCTAGAGCCCTTCCATTTTGGATCTCTGCTGTCTGCCAGTCCCTTGGCTTTCTATTTCTCTAGCGGGCAAATGGAGAGCAGAGTATGGGGAGGTCACATCTGCTTAGTGAGGACACCAACCTAAAGGGGCTCTCTGCACGTCTACTTACATTCCATTGGACAGAACTAGTCACATGGCTTCTCCTGGATGCCAGGGAGGTGGGAAATGTAGTGCAGGTGGGGCTGGAGCATCCCATACCCGGGTGGGGGAGCACACAGTTTTGGTGTGCAGGTGGCCATCTCTGCCTCAGTAGGGACAAGGTCCAGACAGAAGTGGGTAATGGTAAGAGAAGGCTGCCTTCTGGGGCCACTTACTGGAGGAGAAAGAGAAGGGAAATACTCTCAGGATCCCAGTCAAGGAGAGACGTATCCCTGTGTGGGCCCAGACTCAGTGAGAGCATGGCTCCCTGAGAACTGTGGACTAGCTCTGGCTCCAGCCTTCTGTGCTGGTCCTGGGAGACAGGCTTAGAGCAGGGAACCTTGGTGGGGTATGTCGGTGAGCAAAAGAAATGGTTAGTTGTTAGGAAATGGGAGTTAGAGCAGAGCCAAATGTGGATGCCTTAGCCTGAAAGTTGTCAGAGTCCCTCCAATAGCACCATACCCTGGAGACAGGTGTGTTCAAGAGTAAGGGAGCCGTGGATCTGGGTGGGAAAGAAGGCAGGCCTGGGGCTCCCACAGAGGGCTCATCTGTAACTGCTCTATTGTTTCCCCTGGCCAGTGGTTTGGAAATGGTCACCCACAAACATGCCAAGGAAAGGGAGGCATACGTAACAGGTGAAGTATGAATTATGGTAATTACTGGGACAACGAAGCTTTGGAAATCTGAATGAGTGCTTTTGATTTTAATCCTTCAATGTGCTTAACAAGTGAGTAAAGCAGATGACTAAAATTTTCTCTTCCAGAGCCTAGAATCAATCGTTCTGCTGTCTGGCTGGCTTCTGAAATATTCAAAAGACATCATTTGAGACCAGTGGTGAGACAAAACCATCTCTAACCCAAGTAGGAAGTGACTGAGGCATGAGTAAGACTTGGTGAGGGCAGAAACAATGGAAGGGAAACTAAGGAAAGAAAAGGAAATTGGTTTAAAGAAAGGAATATTTGCTTAGTGCCATAGATAGCTCTTAATTATTTATCCTTGGGAGAAAATGAAGGTTTAAGTACACAGCATGATAGTCAATAGGAGTAATTGTATCTTTTTTTACCCTTCCATAGACCCCCTCCCCCGAGTCATGGACACTCAGCCAAAAATGATATAATATGTAAAGCCAAAAATTTGAGTGGGAGAGAAACTTAATAATGATAATTAAATGGATAAACATACGTTCTGCCAAAAGTTCAGCAATGTTGTAATCAACTGAGTAAGAGTTTCTCAGAGATATTCAACACGAAGCCTCTCGGTTTGTAGGGAAACACAGTGAGCTTTCAACTGGAGAAAAGTGTGAGCCAAAAACAAGAATGTGCTGTTCTGGCTTCATTCAGAAGGTCTCAGGATGGATTGCAAGGGTGATGGTAAAGGGGAGAAATGGAAGGAACAAAATGGAAACGTCTGGTGGGCCTCCGGCTTCAACGGGGCCTGTAAAAGAAATCATTACAGGAAGTGGGGGACAGAGAGGCATTAATTACATCACTCGGCCCAGGATTACAAGAGCAGATGAGCAAATTACAGGAAAAGTGGTCTGTGCAGCCTCTTCATGCTGATGCAAGGGAAGAAGGTAGCCTATTACTGGCAAAAACTTCCAGCTCCTCCCCCATGCCAGCCGTGTTGGCGGGAATGATCCATTCTGCCATCCAGGTTCCCAGGGGTCGGTGTCACAGCAGCAGTGGGGGAGAGGGTGTAGGGGGGAGGTGATCAGGGAAATAGCTAGAGTCCCTGGATGGGTGAGGAACGAGGACCCTCCGACTGTAAATGTGTCCTGAGAATAAATCAAACAAAGCCCTGAGCCAGATGTAAGGGAGAGGCAACCGCCCCATCAGCCTGGGCTGAGGTTCAGTTCTGAACCCCTCTTAGCTGAGGTTGCAGGGCTACCAGTCAGGGCACTAGCTCAGCCTTGCCATAGGCCTCAGATGCTGCCGAGTTATGTGTTCCTGCAGAGAAAGAATCATTGGCCCGGGAACAGCCCCTGCTCTACTCTTTGGTCCAGAAGATTATAGACCTTCTGGAAGGGCAGAGTACAGGCCTACACTCTCAGCCATACACCAAACGTTGGGATGGAAGCTCAGGATCTATGTCTAAAACCACCAAATCTCCAAATTAAGGCTGACCTCCCTCACTGCCTCTTTACCCTTCTGACTCTGCCCAGGAAACCATAGGATAAGGGGGTTACACATGGTTTGCTTCCCTGGCTACTGCATAGGGAGGGAGCCTGTGGCCAGAGCAGGTTTGGAGCAGCAGGGAAACATGTTCTACATGCCCTGGTGATACCGATGACATAGAACTTGAATGTTTTCTATGATCTGAACATTTGTAACCTCCCCCCAAATTCAGATATTGAAGCCCTGATCCCCCAGTGTGATGGTATTAGGAGGTGGAACTTTGGGAGGTAACTGGATTTAGATGAGGTCCTCTGAGTGAGGTCAAGATGAGATTAGAGTCCCTATAAGAAGAGGAAGAGTCACCAGAGACATGCTCTTTCTCTACTGTGTGATTTCTCTTTCTGTTACAGGAAAATCTTACAAAAATGATCTGAGGAATTCAAAATGTTGATTGTGCTCTAGTTCATTAAGGTTTTTGTCCTCTAGTAAAACCTCTGAGTTGAAGAGGCCAGAAGTATGAAGGCCGGCAGGAGGCATCCAGCTGGCCCCTGCCACGTGCTTGCATTGCTGGAGGTGGGTTTGAGAAGGACTCATGCTTCTTCACGTTGAGACTGAATCTTCTCCAGCTCCTAGAAAGGGAAGCTGTGTTTGTCCTTGGCCAAAGAAGACTCCTCAGCCTGGCTCTTTTGGACAGCTTCCCCAAGAGTGTGAATGATAGTGGCTTTCTGTTCATAACTCGTGATGGGACCCTGCATTGAAAGGGGTGTCTGCAAGCACGTGTTGTACAATCATTATCTGTTCCAGCTCTGCTCTGGGCGCTCATTGCACCTTCTCTGTAAGAGTAAGAACCCGAGTTGGTGCTTGTCATTTCTCACCAGAGTGTTCTGGCTGAACACCATCCACTGCTGGTGGATTGTGGGCAGTGGAAGTCATTGCATCTTCTTGAGTCTGGCCTTTGGGTCACAAGTGCCATCTGATCCCTCCCCCCCAGCCCAGAGCCCTTATGTAGCTTGCCTTATCCCAGGCCTGGGGGCAGAATCAGTGGACACACAAAGAAAAGACAGTCCTGGGGAGTAAATGATAGATGACAGGTGTCAGGATCCGAGCTTGAGCCAGGACTTGAAGCCAGGAACATATAACCTGGTCATATGGAGAACCCCCCCCCCAGGTGGATCTGGGTGATATCCTCCAATCACCTTTATGGATGGTGGGTGAGAAGTCTTCTGTGGGAAGAGCCAACAGTCAAATGAACAACATAATCATTCCAACTACTTACCAATTCTTTGGGTAAAAAAGTCAATCGGGTATTTAACTAAATCATCATCATAGAAGTAATCTTTATGGGACAATGTTCTGATGGAATAAATATGGAGACAGACACCCAGAGAAGCTGTGTGAGGTGCCCAGAACCTTCTGGCCACTTGGTGGCAGAGCCATGCCTCAGTTCCAGTCCTCCTCCCTTCTTCCTCCACACAGGAAGGTACAGTATGCTCCATCAGTCCATTGACCTAGGTCTGCTTGGGACCACTTCCTTGTTTTCAAATTGCAACAAATGCATTGCCTCATGCCTGAACTGTTTCTCTGGGGTGAAGGGAGCTGGGCTAGAATACTCTTGATGGGTCTTTGTAGACTTTTGGGATATTGCTAACTTTAAAAGTAGGAAATAATAAGAAGGAATTGGAGAAGGGTCTCTGATTTACAATATCTCTCTTAGTCATCTCTTAGCAGAAATTCTACCAACTTTCACTTCTTATTACTGAGTGAGTCATATTCTCAGCCTTCATCAGCTAGCCCCTGAGTGCTTGCTAAGAGCCAGTGCACATCTTGTGGGGACTTGGGCTTCTGATCAGGCCAGAGAACCTGGGCCCACTTGGTGTCTACCCTTGTACACTTCCCTGAATATCTGTGATGCCCTATGTCATTGGATAAAAGCAGTGAAGCTGTTCTCTGACCCCATATCTGCCATTCCTTGACTAGGAGACAATGACGTTTCTCAGGCCACGAGCAAAGCCAAACTGGAAAAACTCCAAGGTAATTGAAGGTTTTCATAGTGCATAGAGCAAAAAGGAAGTGGCCAAGAGAAGCTGGGGAGGTGGCTTGACTGTGGCATACTGTGTCAGAGAGACAACATCTTGTTCCCATTCTGTGGTGTCCATGACTTGAGTAGGCACTTCTCTCAAAGAGATATATGGGCCCCTGTTTCTCCTCTTAGGCCTCCTCTGGGCTGTGCACATACTTAAGAGAGTGGACTTAAGCCTGTGTTTCGGCACTGTACTCAGCATTAGCATAAAGTCAAAATTCAGGGGGTGCTGCCTTCTAGGGGTCCCTCTTCCTTTGTCATTTCTCAGTGGCTCATGTTCTAAGTCATTTTACATGGCTGATTAAAAATGAGTCTCTGCCTACACAGTCCCTGTCTAGAATGATGGGACCTAGTGCTTTAACTCCACAGTCTTAGGGGTAAATGTTAACTCCACACGTGTTTATTGAATACATATATTGTATTGAAAAAAAAATAAAATTGGTATAGTATTAGTGGAGTTACTACTACTTGCCAGGTGATGCTGGACACTTTACCCTACCGTGTAGCATCTCATCCTCATAAAACCTTTTAAGGTAGATGCAGTTATCACCTCTACTTTGGACATGAGGAAACTAGACTTGGCCAGGGGCAGTGATTCTCCCAAGACCATATTAGTAAAGTGGCAGAATGAGACCAAACTCAGGTCTGTGTGACTCCAGAATCCATATCCTTCACATGACTCTGTTAACCTCCCAGTGGTAGATGACAGTTGCTTCAAGGGTTCAGAAGGTGTGATGGCTTCAGGAGGGTATCCAAGCAAGTCAGACCTTACAAATAGTAGAACTCAGATAAGCTGAGAGGAAAGGAGGGAAATTCCAGGTGGGATGGAACAGTATGGACAAACACACATAACTGGTTTGATGGATGAAGAGTGAACAAGTTTGGCCAGAATCAAGCAGCATTTCTCAACAGGGGCACTGCTGGCATCAGGTTGGGATGTTTACTGTGTGGGACTGTTGGGAGTCCCATTAAAGGGCAATTTGCATGCATGGACCCTGCCTAATAAATGCCAGTCACCACCCTATCCTTGTAGCAACCAAAATGCTTCCATGCACTTCCAAACACCCTGTAGGGCACCCCTTGTGGAGACCCACTAGAGCCAACAAGTTGGAAATCAGGGTGGGATTTGCGGTCAGACTGAGGAAGTCCTTGAAAACCAAAGGAACGAATTTGGTCTTGATCCCTAAGACAATGGGAAATCACTGAAGAAAAGAAGAGTATTTGGGGGAAGTAAAGGGAGCTGGAGTAGAGAAGAAGCTGGGGAAGGGGAGATCCCAGACTTAAATGAGAGAAGACTGTCAAGGTAGCTAAGAATAACTGTAGGTCACCCACTGCCTATCCCACTGCGGTCACTCTTGTGTACCTATGAGAGAGGATCCAGCACCACAACCAGAAGAGGTGATAACAAGACAGAAGTGTAGGATGCTCCCTTATCCATCCCCTGGAGGAATCAGAAAATTCTGGGCTCAGAGCATGTAGAGATCAAAACTACATAATACAGAGACGCACTACCCTGATATTAACAGAGGGAAACTAGAAAAAAAAAAAAAAGATGACTGGAAGGCTTGCTAATAATTTCTTTTCTGTTTTGGCCTGATTTATTTAAACTATCTCTGAGCCTACATGTCTTTATCCAAGAGGTCATCAAACTTTTTCTTGTAAACTTTATCCCAGAATTAATTTACAAACAAGGGACATGTACCAACCATGGGTACTTGATCCAGAGATCTTAAAGAACTCGTGTCCACACTAATAGGTCCTCAGAAACCTTATCCTTGATCTCCAGGTGGAGATAAGACTCTGTGGGGTAAAGGAGAAAGGACCTCTGAGGTCCATGTGTGAGATTCCTGGGGCCAGATTGAAGATATCTGGGGATGCCTCTCTCCATATGTGTCCTGAATGGAGGCAGCTCCACTAGGAAATGAAGAATGAAGCATAAACTCCTGGTTTATGGGAGCCACCGGGTATCATTCTTTGGCTTGAAGAAGATGCTGCAATTGCTTGCATTCCAGTTATCAGACAGTTTCAAGAGTGATATGTAGTTTTGTTTATAAGGAAAAATGCCAAGCCCTGAGAAAATTCCCAGAACAATGATTGTAACTCATGACAAGACAGCATGTGAAATTTTTCTGGCGCCTTGGCCTAGGTTGTTGATGTAGAACCTTGTGGGATTTTCTTTTTCATCCTCTGAGGAAGTTATGCTTTTTCACCAATGATACTGATTTTTAAAAATGAAATGTCATGGCTCTTTTGGGAGATTTCAAAGGAATCCTAACCTGAGATCAGTGTTCTAAAGAATTTCCTCTGCTCCATTTCAGCTGGGCTGGAAATCATCATTCCCATTAGGAGTGAAGGCTGATTTTGCAGTGCATTATCACACTGAAACTGGATTTTAGCTCAGGGGGTGGGGTGATGTGATCCTGGTTTAATAAAATTAAAAAATTTCCTGAGTCCTTCTAACACCCACAACAATATAACAGCAGAGCAAATTTTGTTATGTGTTTATTGAGGAACACCACCCAGAAACACATTCCAAACTTTCATCAGTTCTGAAAGTGTTTGGCCATTATCTCTACAAATATTGAGTTTGCCTGATTCTTTCTGTGCTTTCTTCTGATTAAATACGTATTTATCTTCTAACTCCACGTTTCATGTCTCTTCACCTTTCTTTCATATTTTCCATTTTTTATGTGTCTCAGTGCTTCATTCTGAATAATTTCTATGAACTTAACTTCCAGTTCCCAAATTCTTTCTTTAGCTTTTTTCTAACTTCTTATTAAAAGATCTGAGTTTAGGGCACCTGGGTGGCTCAGTTGGTTAAGTGTCTGACTTGGGCTTAGGTAATGATCTTGTGGTTTGTGGGTTCAAGCTCTACATCAGGCTTCGTGCTGTCAGCTCAGAGTTTGGAGCCTGCTTTGGATTCTCCCTCTCTCTCTGCCCCACCCTGCTTGCATTCAGTCTCTCTCTCAAAAAATAAAATATACAAACAAATGAAAAAAAGATCTGAGTTTAGAGGAGGATCCTGGGAAGGTGGCAGAGAAGGAAGTACCAAAAATCTGTCTCTCAACCTGAACAACCATTGTACTGGTAATGTTTGATATAGCTATTTGGAGATCTGGGGTCTATTGAAGTCTTATAACATCCAGGAAAAGACTTGGATGGTAAAATTTGTTAATTTTGGGCAAGCTCTTAGCACAGTAGCAGCTACCCATTTCCATCCCCAGCCATGTGGCAGGCAGCTATGCATGTGTTCCTAGAACAGCTTGCACACATCTTACAGGAGTCACAGTGGGCAAAAAAGACTATCCTCCTGTCCTCCAAATACAAGGACATGCACTCCATATGTGATCACTGATTGCTACTTCTGCTCACAAGTATGTAGTCAAAGAGGCATGCAACCATATACCTCCCTCCATTATTGGAAACTTCTCTCCATTTGGCTAAAGTGGCATCCAGGGACTTAAAGAGCTACTGTCCTTTGTCACTCTGTTCATTTTTTGCTTTTTCCTCTTTTGGGAGCCAGACGTCAGAGAGTAGGGCATTCAAAAACAACTGCATGTATGAGGAAAATTAGAAAATGATCACACATGCCCATGGAGAGGCTCAGAAAAGACCTGAGAAGATCTTAAGTTTATAACTCAATCTGATCCTCCTCACAGAGACAGCCTATAGCAATAAAATAAAAACAAAAATCAGTAATAAAAAACAGCAAACCCTGTGGAAGGAGGAGAATCTGCTTTCGAAAGTTACCACATTATTAGATTCAAATGTCTAGTGTTCAACAAAAAATTACAAAACATACAAAGAAATAAGAAAGGATGGTCTATTCAAAGAAAAACATAAATCAACAGAATCTGTCCCTGAAAAAGTCTTAATGGCAGATATATTAGACAACGACTTTATTTTTTGAAATACTTTTTCTAAATATTTTTTAAAAGATTTTAAGTAATCTCTATACCCTCTATGGGGCTCAAACATACAACCCCAAGATCAAGAATTGCATCCTCTGCCAACTGAGACATCCAGGCACCCCTAGACAAAGAGTTTAAAATAAATACATCTTAATGACGCTCAGAGAGCTAAAGAAAGATGTGGAGAAAATCAAGAAAATTATGTGTGAACAAAATGGGAATATCAATACAGAGATAGAAATGATCAAGAAATAGAAAACCAAAATAAAAGAAATTATGGAGCTGAAAGATACAATAACTGAAATGAAGAGTTCACTAGAGATTCACAGGCAAATTTGAGTAGGCAAGAGAAAGAATCTGTAAACTTGATCACAGGACAATGGAAATTGTGGAATCTGAGGAACTAGAAGAAAAAAGGTTGAAGAAAACTGAACAGAGCTTATGGAACCTGTGGAACATCATAAAGTCCACTAATATATGCATTGTAGGAGTCCCAGAAGAAGAAGAGAGAGAATATTTTTTTAAATAATGACTGAAAACTTTCCAAATTTGATCAAAGTCATGGATATAAACATAAAAGAAGCTTAACAAACTCCAAGTAAAATGAACTCAAAGAGAACCACAATGAGACACATTATAATCAAAAATTCAAAAGTTAAAGACAGAGAACCTTAAAAACAGCAAGAGAGAAATTAATTGTCACATTTGAGGGATCCTCAATAAGACCATCAGCATATTTCTCATCAGAAATTCTGGAGGACAAGCAGTTGCACTACTAGGTATTTATCCAAGGGATACAGATGTGCTGTTTAGAAGGGACATATGCACCCCAATGTTCATAGCAGCAATATCAACAATAGCCAAAGTATGGAAAGAGCCCAAATCTCCATCAACTGATGAATGGATAAAGAAGTTGTGGTATACACACACACACACACACACACACACACACACAATGGAGTATTACTCAGCAATCAAAAAGAATGAAATCTTGCCATTTGCAACTACATGGATGGAACTGAAGGGTATTATGCTAAGTGAAATTAGTCAGTCAGAGAAATACAAATATTGTATGACTTCACTCATATGAGGACTTTAAGAGACAAAACAGATGAACATAAGGGAAGGGAAACAAAAATAATAAAACAGGTAGGGGGATAAAACATAAGAGACTCTTAAATATGGAGAACAAACAGAGGGTTACTGGAGGGGTTGTGGGAGGAGGGATGGGCTAAATGGATAAGGGGCATTAAGGAATCTACTCCTGAAATCATTGTTGCACTATATACTAACTAATTTGTATGTAAATTAAAAAAAAACATTAAATTAAATAAAGAAATAAAATAAAATAGTTCTTAAGAAAAGAAAAAAGAAAAAGAAATGCTGGCGGACAGAACACAGTGGGCCAATATATTCAAAGTGCTAAAAGAAAAAAAAAATATGTCAACCAAGAATACTATATCCAGCAAACGTATCCTTTAAGAGTGAGGGAGAAATTAAGACATTCCCAGATAGACAAAAGCCAAAAGAATTTGTGCCCCCTACATCTGTGCTACAAGAAATGCTCAAAGACTTCTTTGCTAGGTGAAATGAAAGGGCACTAGATAGCAACTTGAGCAGAATGGGGAAATAAAAATCTCAATAAAGGAAAATACACTGGAAATTCTAAAACCAAATATTATTGTAACAATAGCTTGCAACTGCACTTTTTGTTTTCTACATGATTGAAGAGACTATTATGTTTAAAGAAAAAAAATTATGTGTGTAAAAAGGGGTGCTATTGTAACTTTTGTTTATGATTTCAAATCTTATCTCCTACGTAACTTAAAAGACTAATGCATTTGAAATTATTAGTTTATGATTTGGGACACACATGTATAAAGATGTAATTTTGTGACATCAACAACCAAAAGATGTGGGGACAGAGCTGTAAAGAACAGAGATTTCTTTTCTTTTTTATGTTATTGAAGTTAAGCTGATATAAATTCAAACTGGAGTATTATAACTTTAAATGTTAAATGTAATCTCCATGGTAATCACAAAAAAAATAGCTATAGAATATACACAAAAGGAAATGAAAAAATAATTTACACATTTCACTACCAACAAAACCTCCAAACAAACAACAACAACAACAAAACCTAACTAAACAAAAAGAAGATAGTAAATACAGGCAATTAGAGACAAAAATCTGTAAGGCATACAGGAAACAAATAGTACAATGACAGAAGTAAATTCCTCTTTATCTGAAATTACTTTAAATGTAGATGGATTAAACTCTCCAATCAAAAGGCAAAAATTGCAACATGGATAAAAACATATGATCCAACTATATTCTATTTATAAGAGACTCACTTGAGAACCAAATTTACAAGCAGGTTGTAAGTGAAAAGATAGAAAAAGATATTCCCTACAAATAGTAACTAAAAAAGAGCAGGGTGACTACATTAATAGAAAAAAATAGAATTTAAGTCAAAAAAGTTTATAAGACACAGAAAGGGACACTATATGTTAGTAAAACTCAATATAGAAATAGATATAACAATTGTAAACATTTATGCACCTAATAACAGACGCTCAAAATATGTGAAGCAAAAATGGATAGAATTGAAGGGAGAAATGAACATTTCTATAATAATAGTTGGAGACTTCAATATTGCACTCACAGTAATGGATAGAAAACCTCGGCAGAAGTAAGGAAACAGAGAACTTAACACATTAACCTAACTATATCTGACAGACATATGCAGAACACTCCACCCAATAACAGCAGTGTATACATACATTCTTTTCAAGTGCACAGGGGACATTTTCCAAGATAGACCATATGTTAGGTCACAAATTAAGTCTCAATAAAATTTTTAAAAAGATGTAATTTTAAATATACAATGTATATCTTCTTTCATCACAATGAGATGAAGCAACTATCTTAAAGATGTTCTTGAAGAATGTGAAATTAACAAAAAGCAAACTGAAAAACTCACAAAATTTTGGAAATTTAATAGCACACTGTTTTTTCAAATGTTTATTTATTTATTTAGAGAGAGCACACATGAGCAGGAGAGAGGCATAGAGAGAGGGAGAGAGAATTCCAAGCAGGCTCCATGCTGTCAGTGCAGAGCCTGACATGGGGCTCAAAGTTATGAACTGGAAGATCATGACCTGATCTGAAATCAAGAGTTGGACACTTAACCCACTGAGCCACCCAGGCGCCCCCAAAATTTAACAGTGCACTGTTAAACAACCAGTGGATTGAAGAAGAAATCACAAGGAAAATGAAAAAAATACTTAGAGAAAAACAAAAATGAAAATACAACATACCAAAACGGATCAGACAATATAAACATGGCAGAGCAGTGTAAATTTATAGCTATAACACGTTAAAAAACAAGAAAGATCTCAAATCAACAACTTAAGTTTACAATTTAAGGAGCTAGAAAAAGAAGAACAAGCTAAGCATAAAGCTAGAAGAAGGAAGGAAATAATGAAAATTAGAGAAGAGATAAATGGAATGGAGAATAGAACAATAGAGAAAAATCAATGAAACCAAAAGTTGATTCTTTTTTTTTTTTAATGTGTATTATTTTTTGAGAGAGAGAGAGAGAGAGATAGTGAAAGCAGGGGAGAAACAGAGACAGGGAGACACAGAATCAGAAGCAGGCTCCAGGCTCTGAGCTGTCATCACAGAGCCCGATGCAGGGCTCGAACTCATGGACCACGAGATCAAGACCTGAGCCGAAGTCAGATGCTCAACCGACCGAGCCACCCAGGCGCCCCCCAAAAGTTGGTTCTTAAAAAGAGATCAACAAAATTGACAAACCTTTAGCTAGATGGACTAATTAAAAAAGTGACTCAAATTACTAAAATCAGAAATGAAAGTGGAGACATTACTACTGTTTCTATAGAAATAAAAAATGATTACAGGAAAGTACTATGAATAACTATATGCCAACAAACTGGATAAACTAAATGTAATGGGCAAATTCCTAGAAATACAAAACAAACCAAGACTAAATCAGGAAGAACTAGAAAATTGGAATAGATCTATAACTAGTCAGGGTATTCAATCAATAATAAAAAAATCTCCCAACAAAGAAAAGCCATGGACCTGATGACTTCACTGGTGAATTCTACCAAACATTCAAAGAAAAACTAATACCAATCCTTCTCAAACTTTTCCAAAATAATTTAAGATAAAGGAATACTTCCAGACTGATTCTATGAGGCCAGCATTACTTGATACCATTGCCAGAAAAAGATACTCCAAGAAAACGAGAGATGATCATCCCTTTTTAAAAATGATTCAAAAATCCACAACAAAATAATAGTAAACAGAATTCATCCACATATTACAAGAATTATACACCATGACCAAGTGAAATATATTCCTGGAATTTAAGGACAGTTAGACATACAAAAATTAATGAGTATAATATGTCACATCAACAGAATGAAGGGGAAAAAAACACGTAATTATTTCAATTGTATAAAAAAAGCATTGGATAGAATTCAACATGCTTTCATTATAAAAACACTCAGAAAACTAGGAGTAGAAGGAAACCACTTCCATGTTATAAAAGCTGTATGTGAAAACCCCACAGCAAACATCATACTCAATGGTGAAAGACTGAAAACTTTTGTTCTAAGATCAGGAACAAAGCAAGGGTGCTTGCTGTCACTACTTCAGTTCAATAATACTGAAAGAGTAATTATGCAAGAAAAAAGAAATAAAGGGCATCCAAATTGGAAAAGGAAAAGTAAGATTATTTCTGTTGGTAGGTGATATGATCTTATATATAGAAAAGCCTAAAGATTCCAAACACATACACACAAAAACTGTGAGAAATAATAAATGAATTTAACAAAGTAGCAAGATACAAAATCAATACACAAAAACTTACTTACATTTGCATACATGAATGATGTATAATCTGAGAAGGAAATTATAAAAACAGTTCCATTTACAATGGTATCATAAAGAATAAAATATTCAGGTATTTACCAAGGAGTTGAAAAACTCATACAGTAAAAATTACAAAACATTGCCAAAAGAAATCAAGGATGCATAAATAAATGGAAACACATCATGAATGAGAAGAATTAATATTGTTAAAATGTCAGTACTAAAATCTACAGATTCAATGTTATCCCTAGCAAAATCCCAATGATATTTTGCAAAAATAGACACACTTATCTTAAAATTCATGTAGATTCTCAAGGGACCCTGAAAAGCCAAAACAACCTTTGAAAAGAAGAACAAAACCATAGGACTCACACGTTCTAATTTCAAAAATTACTAAACTCTCTAGTAATCAAAACAGTGTGGTATCAACATCAAGCAGACACAGACCAATAGAATAAAATAAAAAGCCCAGAAATAAACCCTTTCACATATTGTCAAATGACTACTGCTAGGATTGCCAAGATTAATTAATGGGAAAATGGCAATGTTTTTAACAAATGATGGTGGGAAAACTATATGCATGTGCAAACAAAAACAAAAACAAAAACACAAAAAAAACCATGAAGCTGGATGCTTAAATAGACAATTCATCAAAGATAGACTAATGTGTATAATATAGTGATCAACACAGGATTCTCATCACAACAAGTCCACTCCTTAATCCCCATCACCTATTTCCCCCATGCTTCTACCCTTCTACCCTCTGGTAACAATTAGTTTGTTCTCTGTAATTAAGAGTCTCTTTCTTGGTTTGCCTGTCTCTATTTTTTTTCTTTTTGCTCATTTATTTTGTTTCTTAAATTCCACATATGAATGAAATCATATGGTATTTGTCTGTCTGACTGACTTATTTGGCTTAATATAATACTCTCTAACTCTATCCATGTCATTGCAAATGGCAAGATTTCATTCTTTTTTATGGCAGAGTAATACTCCATTGTGTGTGTGTGTGTGTGTGTGTGTGTGTGTGTCTGTGTGACATCTTCTTTATCCATTCATCACTAAAATTACACTTTATGTTAACTAACTGGAATTTAAATGAAAAATAATAAATTTTAAAAATAGGGGATTGGGATTAAGGAGTGCATTTGTGATGAGCACCAGCTGTTGTATGGAAGTGTTGAATCACTATGTCATACACCTGAAATTAATATTGCACTGTATGTTAACTGATGGGAATTTGATTTTTTTTAATGTTTATTTATTTTTGAGAAAGAGAGAGAGAAAGCAGGGGAGGGGCAGAGAGAGAGAGAGAGAGACAGATAGAGGATCTGAAGTGGGCTCTGTGCTGACAGCAGAGAGCCTGATGCGGGGCTCAAACTTATAAACTGTGAAATCATGACCTGAGCCAAAGTCAGATGCCTAACTGACTGAGCCACCCAGGCGCCTCTAACTAATGGGAATTTAAATAAAAACTTTTTAAAAATACACCAATGGCCAAAAGTCACATGAAAAGTACTCAGTATCACCAATCATTAAGGACATGTAAATCAAAACTAAAATGAGATATCACCTTACATCCATTAGGATGGCTACTATTAAAAGAACAGAAAACAAGTGCTGGTGATGTGAAACTGTTAGTAAGACTGTAAAATGGTACAGTTGCTGTGCAAATAGTATAATCATTCCTCAAAAAATTAAAAATGGAATTAGCATATGATTCAGCAATTCATCTTCTGGGTATATACCTAAAAGAGTTGAAAGCAGGGCCTCAAAGACGAAATTGTACATCCATGTTCATAGCAGCATTACTCACAATAGCTAAAATGTTGAAGCAACCCAAGTGTCCGTAATCAGATGAATAAGCAAAATGTGGTGTATGCATACACTAAAATATTATCCAGCCTTAGCAAAGAAGGATATTTTGCAATGTGTGACAACATGGATGAATCTTGAGGCTAATATACTTAGTGAAATAAGTCAGTCACAAAAAGACAGATACTGTATGATTCCACTTATATGAGGTACTTCAGTAGTTAAATTGATGGAGACAGAAGGCAGAATGGTGGTTACTGGAGTTGAGGGGGGACAGGAGAATGGGGAATTGTTTAGTAGGTACAGAGGTTCAGTTTTATATGATGGAAAGAGACTTTGCGATCGGTGGTGATGGTTGCACAAGAATGGTTGCACAAGAATTTAATACCACTGAACTGTACACTTAAAAAATGGGTAAGATGGTGAATTTTATGCTATGTGTATATTCCTTTTCTTAAAAAGGAAATAAATGGTGATATACACTAAAACATGGATGAAAGTTAAAAGCATTATGCTAAGTGAAACAAACCATACACAAAATGGAAAATACCATTTGATTTCACCCATACAAGGTACATAGAGTCATCAAATTTATGCAGACACAAAGCAGAATGATGGCTGCCAGGAACTGAGGGAGGGGGGGAATGAGGAGACAGTGCTTAAAGAATACAGAATTTTAGTTCAGGAAGATGGAAAAGTTCTGGAGATGGATGGTGGATACACAACAATATGAATGTACTTAATACCACTGAATTATATACTTCAAATTTGTTAAAATGGTAAATATTATGTCCTGTCTATTTTACCGCAATAAAAAATGGAAGTAAAAGAAGTATGAGTTTTGAATTTTGATTATTCCTTTTAAATTATTCCTAGAAGTTCTATTTGGTTCTATTTCAAGTCTTCTTTATTACTTTTTATAGTTTCCTATTCTCTGCAGATATGTCTAAGCTTTCAATATCTTTAAACATCCCAAGTGTTATTATTTTGTGCTCTGTGTCTTACAATCTAATAGCTGACTCTTTTTGAGGGCTGTTTCTGCTACCCATTGTTTCTATTGGCTCTCCCTCCTGCTGTCTCTTTCCTTATATACTTGGTTATTTTTTATTGTACGTTGCTCATTGTTCTTGAAAAAGTATTTGTGGGAAGAAGTGCTTTTCTTCAGGATTTACATTTGTTTCTGCTAGTTGTCTGGGGTGACTACCAGCTAATGACCACTTTAAACTAAAGTGGCAACTGAGATTACTTCTAGACTACCCTAAAAATGTGAACTTGGGATGCAAATCTCCATAACGCCCCACTTAAGATTGCAAGTTCTGGAGTGGGGTAGTCCCTCCCACACTCTGCTTAGTGACTCAGCAACTCTCATTTAGCTCCCTGATTCATCTTTATTGTGAGAGTATAGCTTTTCAGGTTCTTAGCTTAATGTGGGGAAAGTCTCCTATTATACTGCCCACTTTTGATGTTTGCCCTCTCGCCATCTGAACTCAAATCAGAGTTCAAGTTTGGTTCAATCAATAAATGCCCTCAGAGCAAAAGTAACTCCAGTATTTCTCTTACCTCTCTGGAGTTTCCTCTTTCCATTATGTTTTGTCCTGTTAAGTCTTTACTATTAGGGTTGAAACATGTGAAATTACTACTGGTTGACCTCTTTTGACTGTTGAAAAGCAAATATAATAAATCTAATATTTAACCAGGCTTTGGATGCTTAAAAAAATGCTTCTTTTCTATCCAGCATTTTTAATTTTTCTCAGCAGGAGAGTTGGCCCAAATAATCTAGTCTGCCAAATTCCTAGAAACAGAATCTATCTTTCAATTCCTCCTGCTGATTGTTGTGGGAAGACTTCCCTCTCCAAACTCAGCTTCTCCATGTGTAATCTCTGGGAACCTTCTACATATTATCTCCTTCTCTCAGGTGACACATTTTTTTTCTCTTTTTCACCTTACTATTTCTCTTCTGCCTTTTTTTAATGGTTCATGTTTCTTTCTTCACTGAAAAACTTCTCTGGCATGTGGAAATTACTTCTTCCTCAAAATCTATCTTCTATCTGGCTTACAGTAGGGAGTAAAGCAGGAAAGAGAAAGACAATGAAAAAACTGAAATAAATGAAACACAGGAAACACACTTGAGAAGCAAAGGACTGTTGTGAAAAGCTAATATGAATGTAAGTCCAGAATAATAGCTATGTTGCTGGCTATCAGAGCAGCTGGTCCCATTCAAAGCAGGAAGGTAGAGGGCCACAGAAAAGAGATCTCCAAAAAAGAAACAAAATCAATAGATGATTGGATCTGTTCAAATGTATTGAGAGAATGTATCCAGAGAAATGCTAATGAATAACTAAGCAAAACAAGATAATAAGAACACATGTGCACACACATGCAAAACAAAGAAACAAATAAAAAACAAAAGCCATTAATAACTTCAGGGAAAAGAAAAGTTGTACAGTAAGGGAAAGACAGTCCTTGCCATTATGTGTGTGGCTGTGCTATAGATAATATATACAATTAGACGTAGATATAGATATTATAAGTAATATTTACTATAGATAATATGACTACATGAATATGAAAAAAATGGCTTATTGTGACGAAACTGTATTCAGAGAATGGGGAATACACTTGTGGGTGAGGGGTGGTATAAGACAGTAAATACTTATTTTCCATTATAGGAAGTCAATAGATAGTTTCTAAACCAAAAAATAAGAATAAAGATACAAATATAAGCATGACATTTGGAATTATAAATACTATAAAAATGTCAGAAGAAATAGCTAAAATAAATAAAAGCAGTTGCATCTGAAGATTCAGAATCAAAAGTGAGTGTGGCAAGGAACTGCTATTTCTAATTATAAATCTTCTAGTATATTATTTGATTTTTTAAACTATGTGCTTTTATTACTAAGATAAACAAAAATTGATTTAAAATATAAACATCAGAAATAAAGGTAAAATTATCTTTATATGCACTTGTAATGGATTGGATATCTTGAAAACCTAAGAAACTAATTAAAAAACTGGTATTGATAAGAATATCTAATAAGCTTGCTGGATACAAAGTAAATCTGTAGAAATAAATAGCATTTCTCTGTACTAACAAATTTAGTTAGAAATTAAAATGGAAAGATCCTATTCATGTCAGTGACAATAATTCGACAATATTTACAGGAGTAAGTCTAGCAAAAGGGATATGATACCTATTGAAAAAAATTTTCTAACTTTGTTAAAGGAATTAAAACAACATTGGAGAGACACACCATGTTTTGAGATATAAACACAAAGCTGTACAATAATAACAAAAACAAAATGCAGTTGTAAATGGAATTTCGGTGGTATATCTTAGAATGGAACAAATATGTTTTACAGGTAATATGACAAAATAATTCTGAGAATACCCCAGAATATTTTATTTAAAAAGAAATGGTGTGGGGAGAGTGTTTTGCTTCACCAGATTATTACAATTTACTTCAAAATGCTTTAACAGTTGGCATAGAAATGACATAAATCAGAAACAAATGAAACAAAATAAAATCCAGAAATATTAACATTTTCCTTATTGTCTTTGGCTTGTTTCACTTATTAAAGATATGTATTACTTCATAATTTTAAAAAATCTAATAAAGACAATTTAAAAACAATCTAATGGAATATTTCTATTTATATACACTTTCCATATCTTTTTAGAAAAACAATTGTATTTTTTTCAGATGACTTTTTCTTTTTCTGCATGTGTTTTTCTTCTTTTTAACATTCCAAGGATCATTGTCAAGTATTCAATAACCCAGAAGTATATTGAGGAAAAATGGCTAAGTCCCTCTTCAAGATCCAGGAAAGTTTAATATGTCTTCTCCATTGATTCTTAAGATTGCTTTGCATGGTTTCAGATCACACATTTTTATGGCCCCGCACTATCATGCAAAATGAAGAATCCTGTATATGTGTTTAGGTATTTGCCTTTTAAAACCTAAAATGGCATAATTCTGGATTTGCTGTTCTTCAAAAAAATTTTAATTTATTTTATTTTAGTGTGTGTGTGCAAGCATGTGAGTTGGGGAGGGGCAGAGAGAGAGGGAGAGATCCCTAAACAGGCTCCATATTGAGCGTGGAGTCCAACTCAGGGCTCTATCTCACAAACCTGGGATCATGACCTGAGCTAAAATCAGGAGTGGGATGTTCAACTGACTGAGCCACCCAGGCATCCCTTGTTCTTCAATTTTTTCTAAATTTTTAAGTTTATTTATTTATTTTGAGAGAGAATGAGACAGCAAGGGAGGGGCAGAGAGCGAGGGGAGAGACAGAATCCCAAGCAGGCTCCACACTGTCAGCACAGATCCCAATGTGGGGCTCAAACTCACAAAATCATGAGATCATGGCCTGAGCTGAAACCGAGAGTTGGACACTTAACCAACTGAGCCACCCAGGTACCCCTTCAATTTTTTAAATATAATCTTTTAAAAATGTCAAGTCCTTGGGGTGCCTGCGTAGTTCAGTCGGTTGAGCATCCATCTTCGTCTCAGGTCATGATCTCATGCATGGTTCGCGAGTTCAAGCCCCATGATGGGCTCTGTGCTGACAGCTCAGAGCCTGGAGCCTGCAGATTCTGTGTCTCTGTCTCTGTCTCTCTGTCTATCTCAAAAAGTAAACAAACATTAAACATAAAAATAAACAAATAAATAAAAATGTCAAATCCAACAGAACTATGGATTATTGAAAGTTTTTCATTGCAAAGCCTGTCTTGCCATCTCACCCCCAATCTCATTTTTCTCACCAGAGTAATAGATTGGTGAGGATCATTCTAGTTCTTTGTTTTGCAATAGGTATATATATTTTGCACGTGGATAATTGGGTCATAATAAATGTATTGTTTTGAGGCTGTATTGTTTGTATTTAAGAATAGGTCTTTGGCAGCAGCAGTAGTAGCACTGCTAGGAATTTCCCCCAAGGGATACAGGAGTGCTGATGCATAGGGGCACTTGTACCCCAATGTTTATAGCAGCACTTTCAACAATAGCCAAATTATGGAAAGAGCCTAAATGTCATCAACTGACGAATGGATGAAGAAATTGTGGTTTATATACACAATGGAATACTACGTGCCAATGAGAAAGAATGAAATCTGGCCTTTTGTAGCAACATTGATGGAACTGGAGAGTGTTATGCTAAGTGAAATAAGTCATACAGAGAAGGACAGATTCCATATGTTTTCACTCCTATGTGGATCCTGAGAAACTTAACAGAAGACCATGGGGGAGGGGAAGGAAAAAAAAGTGGTTAGAGAGGGAGGGAGCCAAAACATAAGAGACTCCTAAAAACTGAGAACAAACTGAGGGTTTATGGGGGGGGGAGGGAGGGGTAGGGGGTGATGGGTATTGAGGAGGGCACCTGTTGGGATGAGCACTAGGTGTTGTATGGAAACAAATTTGACAATAAATTTCATATTTAAATAAATAAATAAATAAACATTAAAAATAAAAAGAAAGAAAAAAATAGGTCTTTGGTCTCTTCCTCCTTCTGTACATGTAGAACTGCCTCATTCTTGTAAAGGGCTGCATGCCATTTCATAGTAGAAATACACCATTATTAATTTTTTACAGCATCACCCCAACAGACATTGAAATTTCCCCAAATTTAGTTATTGCCAGCACTGCTGCAGTAAATGATCCTGAACATGTGGTGTTATGCATGGTGTAAGGATTTGTGTCAGCTATGTTTTTAACTGTGAAATTGTTGAGTCAGAGGGTGACCCATTGATGGACACCACTCAGTGCCCTGTATAAACATGGTCCCTGTTCCATACTTCTATCAATAGTGTGTGATGGGTCCCTTTCTCCCATACTCTAACCCAGATGGGATATTATCAATGTTTTTACATTTTTGACAATCTGATAGATTTTAAAATGTCATCTCATTGTTTGAATTTGCATTTCCATGCCCAATACTTCATGGTTTACCAGCCATTTATATTTCTTCTGTGAATTGCTTTTATAAATACCATTTGCCCATTTATTCTACTAGGCTATTCTTTTTTCTTTGATCAATTTTTAGAAATTTGTTACAATTTAAAACTTGAATGTCTTTTATACATATTACAAATATTTTCTCTCTAAGTTTACCTCATCATTAAACCTTGCAAATGATGTCATTAATATATAGAAGTTTTAAAAATTATAAATATTTAAATCTGTCAGTGTTTCTATTATGGCCAGTGGATTTGGTATTCTGCTTATGACATTACATATCAAATATGAAGATATACCCCTATATATTTTTTCTAATACTTTTATAATTTTATTTTTCTGCACTTGATTCTTTAATGCAGCTGGATTTTATTTTTGTATATAGTGATGTTTTAGGAATATAAGTATATTATTTTTTAATAGTAGTACCTTCATTTATTGAACATTCTAGTCTGTCTCTGCTGGTGATGGTCCTCTATTATGTGATAAATTCCCAAATAATCATGAATCTGTTCCAAGACCTGTCCTTTTCCATCTATTTGTCTACTCTGGCTATCAATATCACAATGTTTTAATTACTGTAACTTTATAGAATATTTTGATATCTAGCACATCAAGTTCTTGTCATTTTTATTTTTCCAACACTTTTGGCTATTCTATATTTTAAACAGAATCCATTTTGTACATTCCATAGAAATCCTTTAGGATTTTTGTTCATATTTTATTCAATTTGTGCATCATTTGGGACAGACTCTACCTCTTTATAAAACTGAACATTTCCAGTGAAGCTCATGGAGTTTTTCAGACTTCTTAAACGTTGTTCAGTAAATTGGTTTACATTTTTTCATGTAGAATTTATACTCTTTTTCCTATAGTAGATTTAAAATAGTTCATTTGGTGTTGTTTTGAATGACATTTCCCCCCATTACAATTATAAATACTAATTGGGAAGTCTATGCCTTTGTGTGTGGCAGTGAGGTGCTGGGGGAATAAAGGAGTCACTAAAAAGTATTTCTTCATTTGCTTTCATGGAAGTACTTATACCCCATCTTCATCATCTTTTATTTATTTATTTTTTGTAAACTCTGTGTCATGGATACTACTGATAATTCTTCAAGGTCTTCTATTTAAAATTTTTTTAATGTTTATTTATTTTTGAAGGAGAGAGAGAGAGACAGAGAGAGAGAGAGAGAGACAGAGCATGAGCAGGGGAGGGGGAGAGAGAGAGGGAGACACAGAATCTGAAGTGGGCTCCAGGCTCTGAGCTGTCAGTACACAGCCAGACACGGGGCTCGAACTCATGATCCCTGAGATTATGACCTGAGCCAAAGTGGGACACTTAACCAACTGAGCCACCCAGGCACCCCAAGTTCTTCTATGGTTTTATCATCATTTATTAATCAAGTGATTCATAACTGGAGATGGGGTGGATACACCTTCTGAGGAGGCACATCAAATATACTCCAGTATTAGGAAATATTTCACACATACAAAGAATATGTATAATGTCTACATAGGGGATAAAAAATAATATAATGAACCCTCCTCTATCCACCACTCAGCTTAAAAAATTAAATATCACCAAGTCTTCAAATGCCTTTTGAAGGTCTTTCTGATCTCATTCTCTTTCTTCTCTTGAGGAAGTAAGAAATATCTTGAGCTATTTATCACTTTCTTGCTTTTCATCATTACTTTACTACACGTGTATGCATTGGGGCAGTTTTTAAATTCACACACACAGATATTTTAACATGGTTTTCCTTCCATCTCAAGCCCTCTCAATGAGAATCTTTGCCATAAAGAAACACTGTAACTCTGGGAAAATGTGGAGTACTCCAGAGACTGAGTTTGAAAATCATTAAACCCTTGTCATTAATCCCTTTGAATTTTATTTTGTATTACTGAAGGACTTAGGTTTCTTCTTAAGTTTTTTATCCAATTTCATAGGTATGTTTACTTCTCCACTGGTGCCACACTTTCTTAATGATCGTAGCTTTAAGATAGGCTGTTTAAAAAATTGCCATGGAAAATTATCTTTATTAATCTTTTTAAATCTCTTATTAAAACAGGAAATATGTATCAATACAGAAAAGTACCAAAAACATTAGTGAATAATAATCTATTAAATCTTTACAAGGTGAAAATTCCTGTCATCAGATTGAGAAATAGAACATTTCTACCACTCTTAGAAAGTTCCCCATATGTCCCCTCTTGATTACAAGTACTGAATAACATGTCCAAGTAAAATAGGCTTTGTTTTAATATCTGGAAATGCATTATGCTTTTTTGTTTTAAAATTTTCTTCATTACTATTAGCTTTTCATTCCTCAAGAAGAATTTTATATTAATGCTCTTAGGTCACTCAAAAGGTCATCTTGAGCACAGATTGAAAATACATTACACTTGTAAATTAATTTGGGAAGAAATTTCAACTTTACAATATTCAACCTTTCCAATCAAGAGCTCAGTATCTTTCTACATTTGTTAAAATTTTGTTTTATTTTCCTTATTAGAGTTCAAAGCTTTTGTGCTCACTTCAGCAGCACATATACTAGAGTTCATATACTAGCTTTCTCAACAAATCCTGCTTTTTTATGGTAAGTTCATTCTTATGTGTATGTTAATATTTTTTTAGTAACTAAAAATATTGCTTCTCTGAGAGTCTGTAAAAAAGAATCTTTGTATATTAAAATTAAAATCTTCTGCACAGTGAAGGAAACAATCAACAAAACTAAAAGGCAATCTAAATGGGAGAAAATATTTGCAAATGACATATCCAATAAAGGATTAGAATCCAAAATATATAAAGAACTTAGACAAATCAACACCCAAAACCAAGTAATCCAATTAAAAAATGGGCAGAAAACATGAATAGACATTTCTCCAAAGACATCTAGATGGCTAACAGCCACATGAAAAGATGCTCAACATCTCATCATCAGGGGAATGCAAATCAAAACTGCAATGAGATGTCACCTCACAGAATGGCTATCAGAATGGCTAAAATCAAAAACACACTAATTGCTTCTTTAGTTTTGGTGAGGGTGTGGAGAAAAAGGAACCCTCTTTCACTGTTGGTGGGAATCCAAACCGGTGCAGCCACTGTGGAAAGCAGTATGGAAGTTTCTCAAAAAGTTAAAAACTGAGCTACCTTACACTCCAGTAATCCAGCTATTGGGTATTTACCCCCAAAATACAAAAACACTAATTCAAAGGGATATATGCACCCCTATGTTTATAGCAGCATTATTTATAATAGCCAAATTATGGAAGCAACCCAAGTGTCCACTGATAGATGAATGGATGAATGAAGAAGATTAAGGAGATGTGATGTGGAATATATATATTCAGCCATAAAAAAAGAATGAAATCTTGCCATTTGCAAAGACATGGATGAATCTAGAGAGTATAAATGCTAAGTGAAATAAGTCAGTAAGAGAAAGACAAATACCATATGATTTCACTCATATGTGGAATTTAAGAAACAAACAGAAAACGATAAAGAACAGAGATGGAGAGAAAGAAACCAAGAAATAAACTCTTAACTATACAAAACAAACTAGAAGGGAGTGGGGGTTGGTTTAAATAGGTGATGGGGATTAAGGAGTGCACTTGCTGTGATGAGCATTGGGTGAAGTATGGAAGTGATGAATTGCTATATGATATATCTGAAACTAATATTATACTGTATGTTAACTATACTGGAATTTATAATAAAATAAAATTTTGTAAAAGGAATCTTTGTTAGGATACATTTGTTTAGGATTTTGGTCTCATACTCACCCTAAATGCTACATGTTTCTTCTTTTTTCTTGCTTTTTTTTTTAAGGTATAATTGACATATAATATTATATTAGTTTCAAGGGTACAACATGATTCTATATTTGTATAGATTGCAAAATGATCACCACAATGAGTTAACATCCATCAACATATGATTCAATATTTGTATATATTGTGAAATGATCAACACAATAAGTCTAGCTAACATCTATCACTATACATAGGTAATTTTTGACAGTGTGGTAAAGCAGTCTTCCAGAAAGAAAAGCTACTGATTTCTCTGTGATTATTTTTCTTAGCTGGTTAGAAGGTGTCTTTTTGAAAATGTTCAAACAGAACTACCTAGTTTGTTAAATAGATCAAGATCAAATGAGAGTAAGCAAAGGCTCTTTCAAGCTGTAAAATAATATGTGAATATTACTTATTCTTGCTATTGTTTAAATTGGTCTTAAAGTCTTTAGCCAATATTCATCAGAGAAGGCTATGTCATGCTGTAGCAATAAATGAACCCTGTAACAAACAAAAGTTTGTTTCTTGCTCATATAAGGTCCACTGAGAGCTGGTTCTTGCCACCTGGTGACTCAGCAATCCAAACTGTCCATTTGTCTCAGGTCACTGAAGTAGGGGAAGAGAGGGATGGAGAACACACACTGTCTCTTATTTCTTATGCTGGAAGGAAAGCACATCACTTGTGCTCACAATCCATTGGCCAGAGTTAGTCATACCTAATAGCAAGGGAGGCTGGGAAATGTTGGGAAGCTCAATGATGGTAGGTAGGTGAGTATCAACTGTTCCCATGACACCAGCAAAGTCACCGTAAATAAACTCATGTGTGTGGTCTCGTGCCCTCACTGAGGAGTTTCAGCCACAAAGGACTGGCCTTGCAGCTGCTGACAGTGTGTGGGAAAGTGTGCTGAGCCCAAACAAGCTCTGGGGCCCATGGTCTATTTCCTGGATTTCTCATTCACACCCTTTGTTCTTTCTGACTTTAGCTTCTGTGTGTAAATATGCCTAGGTCACTCAATCCCTTGACTTAGTCATCATCTCTAATTCCTCATGGGGCAATGGGTGGTTTCTAAGGCAGTGTCTTCAGTGCCTTGGGACCAGGGCAGGTCAGGCTCAGGCAGCCACCTGGAAGTCCCTGTGAGAGCAAAGGATACCAGTTTCAGGGCTTCACTCTTGTGTCTACAAGCAACAGAAACACATTCAAATTCAGACTTTTCTCTTCTCTCACTTCCCACATCAAATGTCAGGAAGCCCTGTTGGTCCTCATGTGGTATAGATCCCGAACTGCTGCTGATTTGAGCATCAGTAGTTCACACCTGAATATGGCAACCATAATTCATATGGCCCATCCAGTCTCTTCTTTTTCTCCCATCTGGTCTCAAAAAGTGGCCAGGACGAATGTTTTAAAGCCTAAGTCAGCTGGTGACATTCTTCTGTTCATGCCCCCCAGGGGCTGCCCGGGTCCCCCAGCCCCTTACTTCTCCTGCCTCTTTCTCCATAGCTCTGCCCTTTGCTCACGTGGCTCCAGCTCTCTGGTCTCTTTGCTGTTGGCCAAACATCCCAGAAGTGGCCCCATGTGGGGTTTTGCACTTGCTGTGCCTTCTGCCAGAAGCAGCCTTCCCTCAGGTAGTATCACCTTCATCTCCTTAACCCAACAAGGATTCACCCGACCATCTTATTTAATATTACAACTTACTTCCCCACTCTCTAGGCCCCCAATCCCCTCCTTCTATTCTACTCTCAGCCTTCTAGCACCTGTAACTCTCTACATACTATATAATTAACCTACTTGTTATGCTTATTGCTTATTGTCTGTTTCCTCCTTCTAGAATGCACACTCCATGAAAACAGGGTCTTTGTTAATGTTGTTCTCTGATATAGGCCAAGCACATAGAATTATGCCTGGTACCTAGTTGATGCCTGATAAATACTTTTTTTTTTTAATTTTAGAGACACAGCACGAGTGGGAGAGAGGGGGCAGAGGGAGAGAGAGAGTGAGAGAGAGAGGGAGAGAGAGGGAATCTTAAGCAGTCTCCATGTTCATCTTGGAGCCCAATGTCAGGCTCAATCACATAACCCTCAGGTCAAAAACCATGACCTGAGCTGAAAGCAAGAGTCAGACGCTTAACTGACTGAGCCACCCAGGTGCCCCTGATAAATACTTTTTTGAATAAATGAATGAACAAATACAGCTCAAGTGAAATACTTTCTTAAAATAAGACTACAAAGGGCTCATGGGAATCCAAGAAGGGGTCCCCTCAACTAGTGGAGATCAATTACAGAACTTGTCCAGGAGATCAATTACAGACCAGGGTAGCTGCCCTGAGTATCTATGTCAGGGCTGGCAGGGTCTGCATCATAGATTCTTGGTACACTGGCTCCTCTGTGCTCCTTCTGCCCTTTCTGCCCAGTCTTTCTGGCCAGTCCCTCTACCTGCAGGTGCCTGGACCCAGGGACTGATGGATGAGGTTGCAGTGACCTTGGGCTGCAACCATAGAGGTGGGACAACATGTGGCACCCAGGGGGGACTAGATTCTGAAATAAGGGCTTCTTATGGCATTGGCCTCTTCTATGCCAATTCACAGGCAAAGGCAAGACTCTACCTTAGTAGTCTTTCCCTCAAGTCCTTCCAGAACTTTCCATTTGCTTTAATACCAATAATTACTGTCTTGCTTTGCTCCTGCTTGCTTATCTGTCCCCCCAAACAGTGTGAACCTTGTAGTGTGGAGACGTCTTTTGTTGTCCCTGTATCCGCAAGGTTAGCACAGTAACTGCAGGTAGCAGGCACTCAATAAATATTTGCACATCAATGAATGAATGAATGACAGTGTGGGGTGAGACAGAGCTCACAGGTGGGTGCAGGGCCAAATCCAACTGGAGTTGAGTTAAACACAAACAAGGGTGCTAAATTCTAGGCAGGTCCTGGCCCTTGGCTACCTGCATTTCTGCTGGCTAGCATGTCAGAGGCCCAGGGCCATTGCTGTTCCCTATCACTGGGGCCATCCCCATCAAAGAGGCATGCAATGTGCTAGTAACACCTCCTACCTTTTGTATTCTCAGGAAATGTTGGTGCCTTCATCTCTATGCATTAACACCCACCCTCCTAAAACTTGGCAAGAGACCTAAGGAAACTCAAGACAGGTTTTAAACTCTATCAATTCCGAAGAAGGGAAGGGTTTTTTCCTCTGAGGACTATTTGTGAATAGATGGCTCATGAATGTGTTAGAGAGAGAGGACTCTGCACTTATGGAAAATCATAAGAAGAATGGATTGCTATAGGTTCGGCAGTATCCACCGATAGGCTATCAGGTTCAGAAGCTGTATCTGGGGTTTTTACATTCTCCAATTTTCTTCACAGCCCTATGAGCCAGGCTGGGGGTGGGATCTGCCTTCTTCAGATGGAGCTAGGGGCCAGCCTCAGGGGTTCTGAGGGACTTGCCATAGTGGAAGGGGATAGACACAACAAGGCCTCCACTCCAGCTCTCCTATAATTCCATGTGACAGGGGCTGAGCTGGAGCTGGGGACACATAGCCCTGAATAAGACAAGATCCCCCAGCCTGGAACCCACAGGACCAGTGGTTCTCAGTGAAGGGCCCAAAGACCACCTGCAACAAGACCACCTGGTGTGTTTGTTAAAATGTACACTCTTGGGCCCCCAAATCAGAATCTTGGGCATGGAACCAGGCAAGCCACCTTTTTATGATGTTGCCATAATTGTGTGCACACTGGAGTTTGGGCACCTTTGGGATGCGTATGGGAGAGAGTGACTAATGGGCAGACAGTCACAATGTGGAGTGACAAATGCAACAGTGGAGGTGTGTCCAAACTATTCTGGAAGGAAAGATTGGGTGGTCATGGTCAACTCCCATGACATGATGTTGGCATTGGGTTTCACAGTATGAATAGGCATGTTGCCAGCTGGAGAACTGGGGAAAGAGGGCTCCCTAGCAATGGAACGGCATGAGGAAGGGCATGGTAGGGACAGCACAGTGTGGTCTGGGAGTAGGCAGTAGGTCAGTGTGGCTGAGGCAGAGGGCGAGGGGCATGGGGAAAGCTGGCAGGGGAAGATGACCAGACAGGCGGAGGCCAGACAGTGTCCATCCAAACAGTGAATGATCAGACACAGGGTCCCAGGCTTCCCTGGGGATCTGGAGGCAGACAGCAGATGGATAGGATGGAGAGATACCACTGGGGTAGACATGGGCATGAAGACAGCCCTCAAGATGGAGGTAAGACAAGTGCAGGCCTGACTGGAGGTTGTGTGGATGGAGAGGTGAAGAGGGCTTGAGGAAATGGGGAGACAGATGCCAGAAGCTTCCAGCAGACAGGCTGGGAGAGGGGTCGGGGATTCCAGCTGAGGTGACTGGACAATCTGGAACCCTGGCAGGGGACACCCAGAGGTAGTTTGAGAAAGAGAGGTCAGTAGAAGATAATTCCACTTTGAAAATGGAAATGCCAGTCTGGAGCATGTTTATCAAGCACCTACTATGTGCCTGGAATGTCACTAATCAGCTGTAGGCACTAGTTTAAATCTGAGGAGCCTGGATGTGTGTGGGAGGCAAACGGGGAAGAAATCACAACTGTGACAAGCTAACCTCAAGGGATGGCCTCAGCAGAAATCTCTGCCACCTTCACTGTAGACAAAATGCCTCTGTGAAGGGCCTACTTTGCCTGCCAGCTGCTGGGGATCATGCAGTCTGTGGGGTCTAGACAAGCCAGTGTGGTTGTTGTAGGTGTACTCTTGGGCACGCCTTGGAGTCAGGAGGAGTGAAGACCCCAGACCCTGAACCCTGAACCACATAGCCACGGGAACTGAACCAAGTCACAGAAATAGTTGCTCACTCCCATTTGTCTTGCAAGTTCTGGAAAGGCTCTGGCTCATCTCAGTTCTTAGTAATGGGGCGAAAGGCAAGGCGGGCTGGGTGCCTTTCTCTGCAGCAGGTAAGGTGAGCTGTGGGAGCTGCCATGACCTTCCCCTTGGGTGAGTGGTGGGCCAGCTCAACCAGGAGCCCTCTGGTGAGCAGGGTGCCTTCAGTGGAGCTGGCTTGTGGAACAATGGACAAGAGGTCTAAGGAGAGCCCTGGAGAGGCCTGTTATCAACCCCCTCAACAGAGATGTAGTGGGGCTCCCTGTCTGCTCTGCAGATAAGTGAAATTCTCTGGGCCAGGCTGAGTCTGAGGGCTTCATCACATGTAAACTTAGCCTGTCCACCTACCACCGAACACAGAGGGACCCCTTCCCAATCCCCATTTTCAGACCCTATGGACAGACTCCTTTATGAGTTGAATTGTGTTCCTCCAAAACGGAAGTTGATGTTCTGACCCCCAGTACCTTAGAATGTGACTTCATTTGGAGATAGGATTGTTGCAGTTGTAGTGCTTAAGATCATACTGAAGTGGAGTGGGACCTTAATCCTATATGACTGGTATCTTTTAGAGGGGGAAATTTGGACACACACACACACACACACACACACACACGGAGTCCTGAAGATGAGGGCAGAGATGGTGGTAATGCTTCTATAAACCAAAGAATGCCTGAGACCACCAGCAGCCAGGATAGATGCTGAGAGCAGAGGCTCCCTCATGGTCCTCAGAAGGAAGCAGTCTTGCCAGCACCTTGATTTCAGACTTTCAGCCTCCAGAGCCCTGAGACAAGACATTTCTATAGCTCAAGCCCCACCTCCTAAAGTCTGTGGTACTTTGTTACTGCTGCCCTAGGAAACTACTTTTTTTAAAATGTTTATTATTTATTTTTGAGAGACAGAGAAAGAGAGTGCTGGCAGAGGAGGGGCAGAGAGGGGGAGACACAGAAGTGGAAGCAGGCTTCAGGCTCTGAGCTGTTAGTACAGAGCCTGACACAGGGCTCGAACTCATGAGTGGTGAGATCATGACCTGAGCCAAAGTCGGATGTTTAACCAACTGAGCCACCAGGCGCCCTGGAAACTACTTAATACAGTCTCCATTCTGTGCAACATGAGTGAGTGAAAGGTCTAAGAACATGGAACCTTCAGAAAGCAAGAATAGGGATCTTTGTTCCTCTGCTGAGAGGGGTGAGGCTGCTGCCTCACATGGTAGGAAAAGCTGCTGACCTTCACTGAGCTCGTTCTCCCGGCCAGCCCCCACACACAGTTATCCTTCCTTTACCAATGAGGAAACTGAGTCACAAGTCCCAAAGCTAGTGAGAGGTGGAGTCCTGTTTGACTCCAAAACCTTTGTTTTTAACAGAGAAGCTGCCTCTGAATAAGCAAGGCTCATCAGGCATTGAAGGCAAGAAGTATGAGAAGCCTGGCTAGAGGTTTATCAATTTTGTTTATTTTTTCAAAAAACTGGCTCTTGGTTTCATTGATCTGCTCTATAGTTGTTTTTTTTTTTAAGATTCTATATTGTTTTTTCTGCTCTGCTCTTTATTATTTCTCTTCTTCTGCTGGGTTTGGGGTGTCTTTGTTGTTCTGCTTCTATTTCCTTTAGGTGTGCTGTTAGATTTTGTATTTGGCATTTTTCTTGTTTCTTGAGATAGGCCTGGACTGCAATGTATTTTCCTCTCAGGACTGCCTTTGCTGCATCCCAAAGCGTTTGGATTGTTGTATTTTCATTTTCATTTGTTTCCATATATTTTTAAATTTCTTCTCTAATTGCTTGGTTGACCCATTCATTCTTTAGTAGGGTGTTCTTTAACCTCCATGCTTTTGGAGGCTTTCCAGACTTTTTCCTGTGGTTGATTTCAAGCTTCATAGCATTGTGGTCTGAAAGTATGCATGGTATGATCTCAATTCTTGTATACTTATGAAGGACTGTTTTGTGACCCAGTATGTGATCTGTCTTGGAGAATGTTCCACGTGCACTCGAGAAGAAAGTATATTCTGTTGCTTTGGGATGCAGAGTTCTAAATATATCTGTCAAGTCCATCTGATCCAATGTATCATTCAGGGCCCTTGTTTCTTTATTGATCCTGTGTCTAGATGATCTATCCATTGTTATAAGTGGAGTATTAAAGTCCCCTGCAATTACCACATTCTTATCAATAAGGTTGCTTATGTTTGTGATTGTTTTATATATTTGGGGGCTCCTGTATTCGGCACATAGACATTTATAATTGTTAGCTCTTCCTGATGGATAGACCCTGTAATTATTATATAATGCCCTTCTTCATCTTTTACTACAGCCTTCAATTTAAAGTCTAGTTTGTCTGATATAAGTATGGCTACTTCAGCTTCCTTTTGACTTCCAGTAGCATGATAGATAGTTCTCCATCCCCTCACTTTCAATCTGAAGGTGTTGTCAGGTCTAAAATGAGTCTCTTGTAGACAGCAAATAGATGGATCTTGTTTTTTTTATCCATTCTGATACCCTATGTCTTTTGGTTGGAGCATTTAGTCCATTTACATTCAGTGTTATTCATAGAAAGATATGGGTTTAGCGTCATTGTGATGTCTGTATGTTTTATGCTTGTAGCGATGTCTCTGGTACTTTGTCTCACAGGATCCCCCTCAGGATTGCTTGTAGGGCTGGTTTAGTGGTGATGAATTCCTTCAGTTTTTGTTTGTTTGGAAGACCTTTATCTCTCCTTCTATTCTAAATGAGAGACTTGGATAAAGGATTCTCGGCTGCATATTTTTTCTGTTCATCACATTGAAGATTTTCTGCCATTCCTCTCTGGCCTGCCAAGTTTCAGTAGATAGATCCATCACTATTCTTTTCAGTCTCCCTTTATATGTTAGAGCACGTTTATCCCTAGCTGCTTTCAGAATTTTCTCTTTATCCTTGTATTTTGCCAGTTTCACTATGATATGTCGTGCAGAAGATCGATTCAAGTTACGTCTGAAAGGAGTTCTCTGTGCCTCTTGGATTTCAATGACTTTTTCCTTCTCCAGATCAGGGAAGTTCTCAGCTATGATTTCTTCAAGTATACCTTCAGTACTTTTCCCTCTCTCTTCCTCCTCCGGAATCCCAATTATGCATATATTATTGTGTTTAACTGTGTCACTTAGTGCTCTAATTCTCCCCTCAGACTCCTGGATTTTTTTAATCTCTCTTCTTCTCAGCTTTCTCTTTTTACATAATTTTATTTTCTAATTCACCTATTCTTCCTCTGCCTCTTCAATCCGAGCTGTGGTCACCTCCGTTTATTTTGCAGCTCATTTATAGCATTTTTGAATTCCTCATGACTATTTCTTAGTCCCTTGATCTCTGTAGTAATAGATTCTCTGCTGTCCTCTATACTTTTTTCAAGCCCAGAGATTAATTTTATGACTACTATTTTAAATTCATTTTCTGTTACATTGCTTAAATCGTTTTTGACCAGTTAATTAGCTGTTGCTACTTCGTGGAGTTTCTTTTGAGGAGAATTCTTCCGTTTCATCATTTTGGATAGTCCCTGGAGTGGCGCGGAACTGCAGGGCTCTTCCCCTGTGCTGTCTGGAGTAACTTGCGTTGGTGGGCGGGGCCACAGTCAGACCTGATATCTACCGCCAGCCCACCACTGGGGCCACAGTCAGACTGGTGTGTACCTTATCTTCCCCTCTGCCAGGGGCAGGGCTCACTGTGGAGTGGTGTGGCCCCTGTCTGGGCTACTTGCACACTGCCAGGCTTGTGGTAATCTGGGATCTGGTGTATTAGTCCAGGTGGATCCACAAGGTGCATAGGGGCAGGAGGGGCAGACTCAGCTCACTTTGCATTTGGTGGTCCGCTTTGGGAGGGGCCCTGCAGCACCAGGAGGGAGGCAGACCCGTTGGAGGGATGGATCCACAGAAGCACAGCATTGGGTGTTTGCCTGGTGCAAGCAAGTTCCCTGATGGGAACCAGTTCCCTTTGGGATTTTGGCTGGGGGATGGGCAAGGGAGATGGCGTTGGCAAGCGCCTTTGCTCCCCGCCAAGCTGAGCTCTGTCCTCTGGGGCTCAACAATTCTCCCTCCCGTTGTCCTCTAGCCCTCCCGCCCTCAGAGCAGAGCTGTTGACTTATAACATTCCAGACGTTAAGTCCCGCTGGCTATCAGAACACACTCCAAAGGACAGTTCAGAACTGAACTCCAAAGGACTTACAGAGTTAGATGGAACAATTTGGGTAAGTGATGCAAGAAGGGGGAGGGTGGGAAGAGCGACCCACAAAAGCTGGTGAGCCTGACCTGTGGGAAGCCAGAGATGCAGCTGGAAACACATTGATGAGGTGGAGGGTCTACACTAGGGATGTTCGCTTTATCGCAAGAGTAATGGAGGAAATTTATCAGAGGGTTTATACTCATTATGACTGGTTTATATTTAGAAAGACCTTTCTGCTTGTGCGAGCATGGGTAGAAGTATGGATAGGTAAGGGGAGGCCTGTTGGAGGCTCTGGCTCTAGTAAGCAATCCGAGCAAGAGAGGGTGGAGTCCAGGTTGGGTGACAGCATTGGGGACCAAGAGAAAAGGGGGGTAACTAAAAAAGATGGTTAGTGTCACTAATCACCAGAAAGATGCAAAGCCAAAGCACCATGAGATAGCGCCCTCACACCTGTCAGGATGACTATTATCAAGGAAAGAACGAGGAACGAAGAAAGAAGAAAGAAAGAAAGAAAGAAGAAAGAAAGAAGAAAAGGAGAAAAGAAGAAAAGAAAGAAGAAGAAAGAAAAGAAAAGAAAAAAAGAAAGAAAAAAGAGAAGAAAGAAAGAAAGAAAGAAAGAAAGAAAGAAAGAGAGGGAGGAGGGAGGAAGGGAGGAGGGAGGGAGGAAGAAAGAGAAGGAGGGAGGAATGAAGGAAGAAGGAAGGAAAGAAAAAACAAGTAATGGCCAGGATGTGAAGAAATGGAATATTGTGCACTGTTGGTGGGAATGCAAATGATGCCAGCTACTGTAGAAAACAGTTATGGCAACTTCCTGCAAAGCTAAAAATAGAACACCATATGATCCAACAATCCCACTTCTGGTTTGATACCCAAAAGGACTGATATCAGGATCTTGAAGAGATAGTAGAACCCAGAGTTTATTACACATTTCACAGTACTGGAAACAAACTCAATGTCCATCAGTGGATGAATGGATAAAGAAGTTATGGTCTATGCATACAATGGAATATTATTCAGCCTTAAAAAGAAGGAAATCCTGCAATATGTGACAACATGGATGAACCTTGAGGACATTATGTAAAGTAACATAAGCCAGTCACAGAAGGGCAAATACTGTATGAATCCACTCAGACAAGGTCATTGAAATTGTGAAACTCATAGAAGCAGAGAGTAAAAGGGTGGTTGCCAGAGGCTGGAGGGAGGGGGAAATGGGGAATGGGGAATCAAAAGGCATAAAGTCTTAATTATGCAAGATAAAGAAGTTCTGGGGGTCTTCTGTACAACACTGTGACTGTAGTTAACAATACTGCAGTGTGCACTTAAAAAATGTTAAGGGGGTAAATCTCATGTGAAATATTATCACAGTATAATTTTTTTTAATGTTAACGATTTTAAAAAGAGACATATTTACGGGGGCTAACTGTTGGCAAAGCTGGGGAGGTGAGGGAGTGGGTGGATGGCCGTGAATAGTGGTGCCATCTAGGATTGTGGGAAAATACTTGAGCCTGCAGATCAAAAGTTTATATTTTGGCTGTCCAGAATTTGAGGCCTCAGTGAGATATCAGAGTGTATTTGTCAAGTGGGCAGTTGGTGGAATCAGACCGGGATCTTGGAGAAGAGGACTGAGGGAGGCAGACCATGAGGGAATTATCAGAGGATGCAGTGGGGCCAAAGCCACGGGAGGAGCTGCAAAGAGAACTCACTGAGGAAGAGCCCAGGGCAGGAGAGGAGAACCAGGCCAAACCTGAAAGGGGAGGAGTGGCAGAACTGACTGGAAGGGTGAAGGCATAGGACAGAGTGGCCAGTGGGAAGAGAACCAGGTGGGGTTGTGGGTGAGAGGCTTTGGGAAAGACAGAGGGGCAGCTGTGTAGACTTCTGACCAGAAGTTGAGTCCATTGAAAACTGCAACACACCAGGGCAAGTTTAGTGATTTGGGTCATTGGCAAATGAGTAGGAGTTCTGTAGGTGGGGGTGCCGAGGCAGATTCCAGTGTGTGGTGGTCTGAGGAGCAAGAGAGGGGAGAGGGAAGTACATTCAGAGTGTGGGAAAATAGCACAAGGCACTATTTGGTCTGCTTCAACTTTTCCTGCCTAGATCAGTAAGCACTGGACAGTTTTCCACAAACACTGGGCACCACCATTTCTCGGGCACTGTGTTGGCTGAGGAGATCCCCAATACTCCCTACACATAGGGAGATCCTATAACAGTGGGTAAATCAGAAATTAAGATAATTATAATATTAGAAAGTGAGTAAGGTAGGAGTATGTGGGGGGTGGTGATTATGTTGACCTTGGAGGTTGTCAAGGAGAGAAAGGACCTTTGTGCAGAGTGAACAGCAGGAAGGGATTTGTGAGGAGGGGAAGCCAGAGCCAAAACAGGTGTCTTGGTCTTGCTTCTTCCACCCTGAGAAACTTCAGCAAGTTCTGCCATCTTCCAGTAATTTGCCAAAATGACCAACACAAAAGGAAAGTGGAGAGGCATTTGCTATATGTTCTGTAGGCCTTTTAGAAAACATGGAGTTGTTCCTTTGGCCACATACATGCAAATCTCTAAGAAAGGTGATATTGGAGACATCAAGGGAATGGGCACTGTTCAAAAACGAAATACCCCACAAATGTTACCATGGGAGGACTGGCACAGTCTACAGTGTCACCCGGCATGCTGTTGGCATTGTTGTAAACAAACAAGTTACAGGCAAGATTCTTGCTGAGAGAATTAATGTACAGATTGATCATATTAAGCACTCACAGAGCTGAGGTAGCTTCCTGAAGCATGTGAAGGAAAATGATCAGAAAGTGAAGGAAGCCAAAGAGAAAGATATTTGGGTTCAGTTGAAGCACCAGCCTGCTCCATCCAGAGAAGCTCACTTTGTGAGAACCAATGGAAAGGAGCCTGGGCTTCTGGAACCCATTCTCTATTCATTCATGGCACGATAAGTATAAAAAAAAACCCAAACAAACCTCTAGACTGTAAAAAAAAAAAAAAAAAAAGAAAAGAAATTCAGAAAACTACACCTTACCATCTGTTTTCTTCCCAGTGAAATGTCTCCATGCTATTCATATTAAAGTTCTGACAAATCTCACAAAAAAGAAAGGTCTTAGATTTCTAATCCAGCATTTCCCATATTTTATCAAAACCTTCTTTTTAAGGGTACATTTGGGGAAGTTTAGGAGCAGGTGGTAGGGAGCCATTGCAGGGCTTTGAGCACACTAGAAAGGTTCCCCTAAGAGTTATGTGTAGGCAGATGGGAGGAAGAGATGAAGAATAGAGAGCTGGTTATGGCAAGATTAATGTGCCCTAGTCCCAGCTCAGGCAGCATTTGGGTAGATGCATGGAAGGGGACAGATTCCAAGAAATTTGGAAGAAAGAACCACCAAAACTGGATGACCCATTAGGGGTATGTGTGAGTGTGTGAGTGTGTGAATGTGTGTGTGTGTGTGTGTGTGTGTGTGCGCACGCACGTGTGTGTGGAGGTGGAGGTGTTGGTACAGGTAAGTCTGGAGGTGGTGTAGGTTGTTATGATAGTAGTGGTGGAGGATGTGGAGGTGGTGGTGACAGAGGTGATGGTGATGGTGGCAGAGGTGAAAGCACAGACAGAGGTGAATATGGAGGTAGTGGTCAGGGTGGAAGTTTTAGTGATGGTCGTGGCAGAGGTGGAGGTGATGATGGTGGGGAGTAGCAGAAATTCCTGACCCTGTGTTTAGATGAATTTTATCAAGAGAGAGAATGTAGGTGGAGGGTAGATTTGGGGCTGGGATAAAAGGTGGGAAAATAAAGTCAGTTCATTTTGGACATAGTTTGAGACATCTGCAGAGCAGACACAGGGTGTCCCAAAGAACTGCTGCTTTACCTGCTGGAACTCAGGAGAGGACTCTGGGATACAAGTTTGGGTATGGGTCAATAGCCACAGAAGTGGATGGAACCATAGGAAAGGCAAGGAGAAAGGAAGACAAGGGGACTGGTTGGTGACTGGTTTGGGTCAGGGTGTCCTAGATAAGCTCCAGTGGAATGGGCCAGTGATGTCTCTCGAGTGCTACGTGTACCAGAAAATTCCTGGGCATAACACTCAGGGTCCAGTGCAGGCCCTGCTCTTATAGGAAAAAGTGCCAAGCCCAGCTCCATCTGGACAAGGATGGGCCTGTCTTGCCCTGCCCTGTTTTGCTATGGACCTAATGGACTATGTTTATGTTTTTGGTCCAGTTACTCATAGGCAGCCAATTGGCGGGGGAGGATTTGTGTGCCATTTGGAAGTGACAGCCCTACATCTCCATTCTTTGGCTGGACTCCGGCTGGCAGATTAAGGGAGCCTGGCTTGGCACAGGAGTGAACAGTGGCTCTGCAGATGGGTGTCTTGCTTGCACGCCAACTGGGCGTGTGCTCAGATCACACGGATTCCTTTCCTCCAAGCCCTTTGGGCTGTACTGATCTCAGTATGGAGTCAGTGGCCTCTGCCATCTTGGATTATTGGACAAATGTGTTGGCAAATCTAGTGGAGTTGGAGGCCAGAGGCCCCAGCAGGGTGCCTGGTGCCTATTGGGCTTCTTCAAACTTAGAACCACCATACCCACTGTAACCCTGTGTGCCAATGTCAGGAGGGAAGGCTTGGGATTGGTAGGGGGTATGCTTGTTGTGGATTTGCATTTGGATTGTGAGTCTGGATTCCTGTGCTTGGAGGCATCATAGGAAACAAACTTCCAGGTACACAGACAGACACATAGACAGTATCTATTACACAGATATTTCGTTTAAATATTGATTGAAATATGCATTGAAGGGATGCCTGGGTGGCTCAGTTGGTTGAGCGTCCAACCTCGGCTCAGGTCATGATCTCACAGCTCATGAGTTTGAGCCCTGTGTCGGGCTCTGTGCTGATAGCTCAGAGCCTGGAGCCTGCTATGAATTCTGTGTCTCCCTCTCTCTCTCTCTGCCCCTTCCCTGCTTGTGCTCTGTCTGCCTCTCTCAAAAATAAACAAACATTAAAAAAATTAAAATGATAAAAAAAGACATATGCATTGAAAATCAAGCCATTTCATTGAGGTTTTAGGTGTTGAGGTCAAAGTCTGTTTTAACCTAAGAGTTATACTTGGTTCTAATTTGTGTGTAAGATGCCCAGAGTTCAAGGAAGCCATAGGACTTGACGATCAATGGTAAGTAACCCTGTGGCCTCACTTAGGGACTATGTCATCCTCTGGTATTGGGGAAAAGGTGAGGCCTTCAAGTGGTGTCTATAGAGAAAGTGTGTCAGACCACTGCCAGCTCCATCCAGGATCTCGTGTAGGAAAGATCTTCCCAGACAGCCTGTTTAGAAATCCCTTTTTGGACTTGCAGACACCCAGGCAGACTTTGTCTCTTCCCTGAAATGCATCCCCCACTGAAAGCTCTCACAATGTAGCTGCTTGTTTGGGGAGGGGAAATAAAGACCACGGCTTGGTGTTTATGCAAAAAAAGCAAAAAACAAAAGTAAGCAAACCAACCTCCCTCCTAGCTTGCATTACTAGTGCTAAAATGTGCCCTTCTAACCTTGCCAGTTTAGACAGGGTAGACGGTGTAGACAGTCCAGCTCTGTCTCTCCAGTCCAGTGCCTGCTCTCTCAGACACAACCTTTCCCAGATTCTGTCCCCAGAAGACCCAGGAGTCAGCTGGGAGGAAGCTCTTTCAGGCTCTGATGACCTTTGCCCCCAATGTGCATGTCACAGGCAGCTTGGCAATGTGCATCGTGCTGCATGTTGATCCTGAGGCCCAAGGAACTGGGTGGTCTCAATTCAACCTGATCCTGGTCTACTGGAGACTCTGATGCCCACCCAGCCAGTCCCAGCCTTGTTCCATCCTGGGGTGCATGGGACAAGCAGGTGTGGGGGTGATGACATGGGCCAGGGAATTGCAAGAAGAGAGACCTGACCCTCATTGGCAAATGGAAGCTGGATGACCTTGCAGTTGAGAAGAGTATTTTTTGCTTAGTCCCTTTTGGAAGGCTTTCCTGGATCTGGCCTCTTATTGAAAGTTTTTAAGGGAAAAAGAGATGAAAAAAAGTTTAATAGATCCATTCATGCTTAACTGGATTCCCAACCACTTCTTCCCTTGAGTGGCAGTTCCCACAGCCAGCCTTATACTCAAGTCTCAGTGAATTCTTTGGTTGGTGGGGCTATGTTAGTTAGCCCTGGATGTCAGAGCACATGATCTGGTCATTTGGGGGCTCCTTGACCCTCCTGCCCCATGTCAGGCTAGAGAGCCCCATGGTTTGACTGAAGGAGCAGAGGCTCTGCTACAGACAGACCTGGGTTCTGACAGTGAATCAGCCATGGGCCTGGGCAGGAAACCCCTCTAACCTGTTGATCCATCTCTAAATCAGGATAAGCATACTTACCTCGCAGGTTGGTATGCTGATTCATTAAATGCCCTGGTATAGGCATGTATATACAGCCCCAGCATGCTCCCGGGCACCTAGTGCCCTTGCAATGCTGGAGTCTGGCACGGAAGGGGCTTGGGAACTGTCTGTAGAATCTGAGTCCTCAAAGGGATTATTCATGGTTTAGTAACAGCCTATCAGGAAGGACAATGGTCCCCTTATTGTTCTCTTTCCCATCATTGCCAGCCAGGCCTATTTATAACCTTAGAGGATTCCTCAGGAGTGACTCACCTGCCACAAGGCTACCCCAAGGAGACCTTATCACACATTACCTGCCTTGCCTGCTGGCCTCTACCCTGGACTCTTCTGGTCTCACCTCAGCAAGCCCAGTCCAGAGGTGCCTGTTTGTGTCCTCAGCTCAGGCATGACATGACTCCACCAACTAGAGAGGCAAACAGAGGCCAGGGGTCAAAGACAGAGGGTGAGAGGAAACCAAATCCCATTGTGAGGCCCAATCAGGGACTGGGGTCACCATTCAGATGGAGACATCAGCTCCAAGTCATGGCTGGACATGTGGGGGAGGACTGGCATGAACCAGTTGGATGGAGAATCCAGTCAGCACAAGGGGGCACCAGTCTGGGTTCAGGAACAAGAATTTAAGGCCAGGTCCATCCCAGCCATCCTGGGAGCCCACCTGGGGGTGACTCCAAGGTTTCAGAGGCTGTGTGAAGAAAGGCCCTCAGTGGGGCTTTCCTCTCCCCAGTAATGGGCAGTAAGGGGTTATAAGGGGCCAGGCACCACAATGGCTACAGAGAGGAGGGCTCTGGAGACACCTCATGCAGAACCAGCTCCCTCTCCACGTCCCTTAGTCAGACTGTGGGGCAGCAATTTCCGGTGGAAGAGGGTGCCTGGGGCCCTCCCCCTTCTGTTCTCACCTCCTCATAATCACCTCTGGCCTCAAGATTCAGCTCTGGGGCACTTGACGGTGTTCCTCCTTCCTTCACAAAAATTCCCGGGAAAAGACAGCAAGAAAACTCACATGCTGGGAGTACTAAGCATTTTTAAAGCCTTGTTTTTGGGGGGCAGCCCTTGGCTTCCTTCCTTGCAAAAGGCGAAGGTTCTGTTCCAGGGAGAGGGACCCTTGGCATCCACCCCAGAGTCAACGGCAGGGGTGTTCCAGGACTATGGCAGGCTGGATTCTGCCATCAGCTTCTTCCACTTCTCTGCCTACATTTGGGGGTGCTTGGGTGGCTCAGTCAGTTAAGCATCTGACTCTTGACTTCAGCTCAGGTCATGATCTATAGTTCGTGAGTTCAAGCCCCCCATCAGCTCCACACTGTCAGTGCAGTGCCTGCTTGGGATTATCTCTCTCTACCTCTGTCTCCCTGCCCCTCCTTTGCTCACTTTCTTTCTCTCCCAAAATAAGTAAATTAAAAAAATAATAATTACAAAAAGCTCCTTAATAATTACAAAATCATCTGTAAACATTGAGATGAACTTAAATGGATACTTTCTCAAGAATCTCACAACCCCTTTAGAGGAGTTGGGAGGTGCTCATCTGAGGGGCAGCAGGAACAGCCCCCGGGACAGTCCTCTTTACAGCAGGCCCGTGCCCTGTTAGGATGGTGGAGCTGGCAGATTATGCCTTCTGTGTGTTTTTCATCTCATCAGAAAACGTGGAAGAAAGGACACTAGTATTTGTCAGGCACCTACTCAACATTTTTCAGTGATTAGTCCACTTAATTCCTTAAGCACCCCTGTGCGTAGGTATAACTGTAGCTGGTAATAACTAACGTATAACTAAGTAGTAATAACTAAGCACTCACGGTTAGCTCTGTTTTAAGCACTGCTAAGCTCTGTTTATATGAATTAACTCACCCAGTACTCCTGACAACCCTCCAGCAGTGATCCCCACTTTATGAGGGAGGAAATCAAGGTTTAGAAATGTAAGTGACACAACATGACACAACCAGTACCTGGAATCACTGGTATTTGGCTTCGGGCAGTCTGACTCACAGTCTAAGCTCTCGACCCCTTTATGTCATCCTTCTGAAGTGACCAGGCCAGAATTTGAATCCAGACCACCTTCTCTACCCTGTCAGGCTGCCTCTCAGGATTGGAAAGGAACTTGGCTCTCCAAATGGCCCACCGATGGCTGCTGGGGAAGTGACAGATCCCAGCTCAGAACATCAGATTCCCACTACAGGAAAGAATGGTGGGTAGAAAAGGGGCTAGGGAGAGGAGGAGGGTCTAGTAGGGAGGGGTCTCCTGTGCTAGTGCTGCACTTTTGGTTTAGTTCCAATTCCTTAGGTGCAAGACATTGTGCTGACCCCCAGGTTTTCCTTTCCTTGTTAACCCAGGGGCACCTGGAAGAATCTGCTGTACTGATGCCAAGAAATAGGCTGGGCCAGGCAGGGGCAAAGATGGCTTTCCCACAGCATGGAAGAGAGGCCACCAAGCTCTCAGTCCCCCCTCTGCTTCCCTGTCCACACACCCTCTCCTGTCCCTGTGAGCTCTTGTTCAGGCGTCTGTCTCCAGCCAGCAGGAGACATGGCCTGGTTCTATCTCGAGTGCTGGCGCAGGGCCTGGCAATCAATAAACATTTGTTGAAAGAATTAATCAAACTTGGAGCATTTACTGGACAGAGGCCATTAACCCCTGGTTCGAGTCCATTGGCCTGACCTCTGTCTTCAAGTGGTCAGATTAGTCCTTCTGAGGAGACCCAATGGCCCTTGGCACTGAATCCACGTTTCCTTGCTGGTCAATGACAGAGCGGTCCTGGCCAATGGCCACTGGCTCCAGGAGCAGGAGGCTGAGCTTTCCCATCGTTGCCTCAGCAGTGCCCCTGCCAGGCTTCTGGTCAGTCTGGTGTCCCCTCTGGGCTGGCTTCTTGCTTCCCAGCTCATTTCTCCAGGCACATGGACTCCAGGATCAGATAGAAAGGGTTGAGAAAGACAGGGCAGAGAGAAAGGCGCCACACTCCCTGGGAAACTAGTTGGTTATATTTGCTACTCAATGCCTGGCCCGCTGTTTGTTACTGTCTGCAAGGCTACAAGTACAGATATTGAGAGTGAGACATTTTTAGAGCAGTTTGACACTGCTGCAAGGGCCAAACAACTGACCTGTGGACTCATCTTCTTGAACCACTAGCATGGATTCAAGTTGGCCCTTCACCATAGATGGTGGGAGAGGTGCTGGGTGGTAAAAGGTAGCTCCAGAAATGCATGTTCCTTGCAAGCCTCCTCTGCCTCTCCTCATCCCAACTCAAACTGACACTGAAGATGTGTCAGTCTCGTGCCCATAAAGTCCAGTGTGGTTTAGGATAGTTCTAGGTTTTCATTCTGGCTCCATCACCTATCAGCTGTTTGATGCTGGGTAAACTCAAGGGTGCCTCAGTTTCTCAATTGTTGATTATGGTGAGCATTAGCTGAATTAGCATAGAACTGGGTCTGGCAAATACTAGACAATGTACACATGTCAGTTCTTGTCACTGATGAGCATACCCCGCTCTGTTTCAGGCTCTCAAGAACCTGAAAGAAGCATGAGACCCAGACCTAGCCTTCATGTTGCTCTTTAGGAGAGAAGACATAGGTATTGAGACCAGGGAGGCCGGGCTCCAGCAAGGGATGCAGCCCAGAAGCTGCTGCAGAAGGATCCATAGATCACAGGGGCTATGACTGGTAGATGGGTCTTGAAGATGGATCACATGGGGAGAGTGCCAAGAAAGGGTTGAAAGTGGAATAAACACAGTTTTTTTAAGGGGACTATAATTGGCTTCCTTGGTGTGGGGGGGCTCATTTAAGGAGAGTCTTGAGAAATGATATCAGATGGGGCTCAATTATGGATTATAAATACTTGAGATTGGTCCCATAGGCAACAGGACAGGGAGAGGGCAGCATTTGTAGTTTCAGTGACATGATTTAGATAAGTCACTAGTAGATGGATTAATGCCTAGTACCTAGTATGTAGGTGAGTGAATAAATGAATGAATTGATGCATTAATTAGAGCTCCTTGGGTTGTGCACAAAATCATCCCAACTCAAACTGACTTAAGTAAAAATAAAACTAGGACATTTATTGGCTTCAAGATATGAAAATAACTTGGAGCCTAGCTGTATCCGGGGCTCAAATGTTATCAACACTCTCTTAGCTGAGCAGCTGTAATTACTTTTCCAGTAATTCCAAAGTTCTGGAATTTTGTCTTCCTGCTCAGGCTTGGGTCATGCTTCCAAAGGAAATGGAATAGATTGGTTGGCTATACTTGGGTCACCTGCCTATGCTGGGGAGTAGAGTCACCCTAAGCACAGAGCTCCCCATGGGGAAATAAGGGTGTTGTTCACAGAGAAGGGTGCAGAGTTGCAGAGCAGGTAAGGAGATCAGTTCTGCATGGCAGCAGATGGTAGCTGGAGCCCTGAAGACCAGAGAGATGTTAAAATCTTGAATGAAAGTAAAGCTGAGCATGTCACCTTAGTGGACCACAGTGTTTCTCTTCTCAACCTTTCCTACAAAAGGGCATAATGGCTTGAGATCAGCATGACTCAGGATGCTGTGCCAAGCATCCAGAGGAGTCCTCTTGGCTGCAGGCACTGTGGACATGCAGACAGAGAGAGGAATTGTAGAAGGCAAGAAAATAAATGTCTTTATTTGTTTTGCTTTGTTTTCCCAGAGGGAAATAGGGGATTGGCAGCTCCATGTTGGTCATATTCCATTTGAGATGCCTCCTAGGCACGCAAATGGGAATTCCAAAGAGGCACCTGATTATAAGAATATGAGGATCAGGGGCAAGGTCTAGAGAGGTCTTCTTGGGGTCCTTAGTGTATAGAAGGTATATAAAGTCATGAGACCAGATAGGATCACATAGGAAGAGAGTGCAGATGGAGAAGAGGTCCCAGGGCTAAGCCTGGGGTGCTGTCAAATTGAGCATTAGTCAGTAAAGGAAGGGCCAGAGAATATGGGCGGGAAATGCAGCAGGAGGAAATCAAGTTGGGGAGAGGCCCAGGAAGTTGAAAGAAGAGGGTGTTTCAATTAGCAGGGAATAGACAAATGTGAGCAATACTAATGGGGGAAGAAAGTGTCTATCAGATTTGTTTACAAGGAGATATTGGTGATCCTGCTAAGGGTAGTCTCAGTGAGACTAGAGGACAACAGTCAGATTGGAAAGAAATGAAGAAGTATAGATTGTAGTGGTGTGGACATGGAGACAGAGAGTAGAGACAGCATTTGGAGCCATTCTGCCGTGAAAGAAAGCAGAGAGATGAGACAGGGGATCTTGTAATCCTGGGTTGTTTGTTTGCTTGTTTTTAGGTTGAAGGGTGCCAGAGTATGTTTGTACACTGCAGGCAACAATCCAGTGGCAAGATGGAAGGTGATGGTAAGGAAGAGGACAGGGAAGTAGGGTGCCATACAAGGGTGAGGAGGGGAGTAGGATATACTGCCCACTGCACCAGGGGGGCCTGGGGAGATGGGAACCATGCAGGTACACATCTTTGCGGGGTGGTGGGAAGTTGAGGGATGGCGTCTCTATTGGTTTCAGTTTTTCCATGCAGGAAATATGAGGCAAAGGCATCCCTGAAAATGGGATGTGGGTGGGAAAGGGCATGAAATTGTCTCAGATAGCCTGAAATCAACCCCAAGGGAATGATTCTGGGTTTTGAGCAGCACTGAGTATCTCTGAGGCTTGTCCTAAAGGGCTCAGGTGGAACCTGTCCACTTGGTTGGGAGTCTTTCTGTGGCAATGACAAACATGTGGATAAGGCAAACTGTTGAGTCCATTTAAGGTTGGGGGAGCAGCCAGATAGGTTGATGGATGACAGCAGCAAGAACAGGGTGCCAGCAGAGTGGGAAGGGAAAGACAGTGGTGTGGAAGCAGCAGTGGGAGTTCCTTGCCTTCTGACCCAACCCATCTTTCTCTTATACCAGCTCCCTTTCCACTCTCCTAGAGGCAGCAGGGCAAGTAGAGTTCTCCAGGGAGGGGCAGCTCCATTCCAGTTAAGGCAAAGAGTTAAGGAAAAGTTTAGAGAAGAGGTTGGGGAGACGGAAAGTTCCAGAGAACCTGGTGAAGGGTTGTCAGATTAAGGAATGAATGAATCTCAAATGAATGAATCTGTGAGTTGATGCCATGCTAGTTAGCTTGAAAGAGGGCACGTTGATGATACCTTGTTGATGGCACCATACTGTGCACATTCTTCTCCATTGTTCATTGTTGGTATTGCTGGTGGGGGCGGGGTGGTGGGCGGATGCAATGACAGATAGTGTGTGCCATGTGTGGCGTGATGTGCCTCAGTGGTGTACATTTCATTGCTCAGTGATCTCGTTTTGAGTCTCACAGAATTTATTTCCTCAAGCTGTTTCTATCCTTATTTATATAAGTGACTAATCCCTTCATGGGTAGAGCCAAGTCTTCTGTTTCAGTTACATAGAGATACCACGACAAATTACTCATGAACGTTCCAGAAGAGATGAGTATCTGCAAATTATTGAGAGTGTTTCAATATGTAAATAGTATTCTGGAAAGCCTCACAACTATCCAGATTAGATTAGACACGAGAAGTGGGTAATTCCAGACCAGTTATCTCTTTCACATATGGCACAGTGCCCCACTACTTTGCAGCTCATATGCCTGTCCGTCGCATGTCTATGTGGTAAGAATGCTTCCAGAGGAAGCTGGGGAAAAGAAGGAGGGCTGCAGGATATGTCCCAAAGACTGAAAATTTAACATCCCTGTTCTGGATGTGTTACATCTTGTTGGTAGAACATTGTCCATTTAAAGGGAGGTGTCTCCTGAATTTACTTTGTAAGTATTTTTGCAATACCCCTCTGAAGAACTAATTGGCCCTAATAAATCTTGCAGAAGAAGAGCCCAACCCTAATGGGGAGAACCATTTGCAGTCAAGAGTCAAGCCAGCTGCAGCATTGACACATGCAGAGAATGAAGAGGAGTGCTAATGTCAAGGGTCATCCCACTCTTCATGTTGACATAAACAAAACCCTGAACACAGCCTAGAACAAGCTGACATTCATTCCTAAGTTTCCTGATAACTCTGAATTCTGAAAGGAAAATAAAATAAAATTTTTGTGAGCAGAGAGATCCATGTTCTATTTCAAAATCCGTGAGTGTGTTGAGTGAATCATCACTTCCAACTACTGGGTTTTGGTGTTTGACTCCTCACTGCAGACAAAGCACCAAAACCTTACTATAAAATGTAAAAGTACTTTTGAAAATCAAGAAGATTTTTAATTTATCCTGACTAGTTAAGTTCAGGTAAGTCATCCTAATAATACTTGTCCACACATGTAGCTATCCCTGCCAAAAGAAATGCAAACAGAAGTCTAGTGAGTTTCCAACTTCCCCATCTCCCTGTCCCCACTGGAGACATCTGCCAAGGGTTCACCAAGGGGTATGATGAGACAGCTGGCAGGACTTAGACTCTCAATGGCAGTCAACCCCTTCAAAGTCACCACCCTGTCCCTGGATGTGGTGACTATATCCAGATTTTTGCTTCTAAAGTTGGCTTTCTTGAGAGGTTAGGCATGACTCCAGGGACAACACCAAAGCTTTCTCAAAACACATTTTTGGCATTAGCTTCTAGGACTATACATGAAGAATTAGTCATACAGAAAACCTTTAACGATAGCAAATTTGGGTCTACTGAGGGTGTATTTGATTTGTGAAAATCAAGCTATTGAAAATCAAGCCAAAACAAGTTGTAATTCTAACTCATGGACTCTGATTTTTTTAGGTAGCTTATTGAACCAGCCCTAGAAAGACTCTAAAACAGGCAGTTCCATTTATTTTTTTAATGTTTATTTATTTATTTTTGAGAGGGAGGGAGAGAGAGAGAGAGAGAGAGAGAGAACAGTGGAGAGGCAGAGAGAGGGAGACAGAATTCCAAGCAAGCTCCATGCTTTCAGTGTAGAGCCCAATGTGGGGCTTGAACTCATGAACCATGAGATCATGACCTGAGCTGAAACCAAGAGTCGGACACTTAACCTACTGAGCCACTCAGGCACCCCAGTAATTCCATTTTAACAATTCTTTCATCCTTTTTTTTTTTTTTCAGAATGGAAAAACAAAAAACAAAAATACTCTCACAGCCAGAAACACTTGATTTCAGATTCCAGCCCTGGCACTTATTAGCTGTGTAACTTTGGGCAAATTACTTAACCATTGAGTTTTAGCTGAAAAATCTCCCTAAAGGAAACATACCTACCTCCTAAGGTTATTCTACTCTTTTTTTTTTTTTTTTCTGTTTCTCCTTCCCTGAATGGAGGATTCAGGGACATTGTCCTGGGACATTGTCTTCATTCCAGATTCTTCATTCCTCTACTCCCTGTAGTTAAGTGGTAAGTTAGATCTCTGAAAATAATCACGTCTTGATTTCTGGATTCTGCCAGTCTCCGTGGTATAAATACTTCCACCATGGCTGAGTTTAAGTTATGAACAGTTTATCAATAGGCTCACAAAGTTCCTAAGTATTTAATAACTGGCCATGATGGATGGTAGAAGCTCACTGCAGCACATCTCTTCCTCCTTCTCTCTCCTTTATGCTTTATACTTTCCTGATAGACCTGTGGATGTTGCCAGATAGAATTTCCATCTGTGCCTCTGACTTTTACATTTAACCAGCTCATGTGCTAGAATTCCGGTGGTCTAACCATTGCCTCCCATCTTCTTGAATACTCTTTGGCTATCTCATCAGCAGGAATTTTCAAAGGAGGCAGAGGGCTCTTGGTTTTCTGTAGGGATCTGTTAATTTACATTTGGGTGTCCTCATTCTACCTGTGTTGAGGACTGATCTATTACCAGTAGAGTTTTCCATTGTATAAGTGCTCAGGCTTCTCTGCCCACCCTCTACCCACAACGATTCTGGATCCAATTCCAATCTGAGTGTGTTTTGGGGAATGCGGAGTCCAACATTATCAACCAATTCTGACACCAGCTGGGTATCCTATAATTCAACTCAATTCTGACACTATCTACCTAAGGGGAACATCAGATCCCACAGGTTAAAGGGTTCAGTTCTACAAGACTGTCCTCACCATACACATACACTTCAGATGCCAGTCATAAGCTGAGATTATCACATGTGCTTTGGATCAACTGTCAGAGAGGTTTATGACCCCATCCTTCGATTCGATGAATTCACTAGAGTGGCTTACAAAACTCAAAGAACTATTTTACTTACTAGATCACTGGTTGATTATAAAAGGGTGTGACTCAGGAACAGCCAAATGGAAGAGATGCTTAGGGCAAGGTATAGGGAAAGGGTGTGAGCTTCTATGTCCTCTCTAGGCCCACCAGTATCCCCAAATCTCCGCATGTTCACTAACTTAGAAGCTTTCTGAAACCTGTCCTTTTAAGCTTCACTTCATAGCCGTGATTGGCTATGGGTGGGTCATTGGCAATTGATTCAACCTCCAGTTCCTTTTCCTCTCCAAATGTTGGGGGATGGGACTGAAAGTTCCAGTCCTACAATCACATGGTTGGTTCCTAAGGCAACCAGCCCCTACCCTTAGATGGGGGTATAAAAGTCACTTCATTGACATAGCAGAAGACAGCTTTACTCCTCTCATTTCAGGAAATTCCAAGGGTTTTAGGAGCCAGAAACAGGATGGAAGACCAAATATATATTCCTTTTTGGAAGTCACAGTATCATACCATCTGATTGCATTCTACTTCCAGTGGAGTCTGGAGGAGCTTTGGAAACCCAGCAAATGGAGAAAAAAGAACCAGAGTTCTGGTACTCTGCCACAAGGCCATGTGATAACATGCATGTCAGAAGGAGAAAGAGCACCATCCACAGACACTCTCAAAGCAATGTAAGTTGACTTAGTAAGGAGCTCTTCCTCCCAGGGTGGGTCTTAGGCACTAAAAACATCCATGTGTTGTAACAGTCTTGAGAAGGACCCCCAGGCATCCAAAGATAGATACCAACTCCATCAAGCACGGGTTATGTTCATAGATTATTTCACATCGGCTCTATCACAACCCTATGAAGGTGAAATTCTTACCCTGATTTTCCAGGTAAGGGTGGATCACACACCCAGGGTTATCAAGGAAATGGTTCGGCTCATAAGCCTTACTGGAAATGTAAATTAGCATAATCCTCCAAAAGGCAATGTTGCCTTTTATCTCAGTCTTGAAATTCTTCATCCTGTCTCTTTAAAAAAGACCTTTGGTTATGTCAGTCCAGGTAAGCTTACTTTCATAACCAACAGCCCCCAAATCTTAGCTAGAGAAAGGCGGGGTTGGCAAACCATCTATACAGGCTGGATAGTAACTGTTTTAAGCTTTGTAAACCATACAATCTCTGTTGGAACTGCTCATTTCTGTCTTTGTGAAAGAAACCACAGACAATAAGCGAATGAATGGTGTGGCTGTGCTCCAGTCAAACTTTATTTATGGACACAAATTTGAATTTCACGTCATTTTCACATGTTACAAAATTCTATCCTTTAAACCATTTTACAAATGTAAAAACTATGTGGAGCTCACAGGCCATAGAAAAGGAGGGAGCAGGCTGGATTTGGCCTTAGCTCCACAGTTGGCTGGCCCCTGCCTGAAGCTCTGGAAGTTTCCTCTCATTGAGGCAGTGGTCCAACATGGGGGCTCCTGGCTGGAAGGCCCTCCTGGGTGGCTCTTTGCCAGTGGGTTCTCAGGGATCCAGGATCCTGTGCTCCACCCTTTACAGACCTTCAAGTCTTCTCTACTCTCTCACTGAAGGAGAGAGAGGACAGAGAGGATTTTGTAGGCATTTTTCCTGGGCAGCCTGGAGGTGTCCACATTACCTCCTCCCGCATTCCACTGCCCACGAGTCAGCATGCTCCAAATGGCAGGAGAGACAGCGAAGTTTGTCTAGCTGTGTTCCCAGGGGGAAAATGGACAGGGGCTCCGTGATCACAGAGCAGCGTATTCACAAATCAAATAACACACTACGTTCACATGTGTCCATACTACAGCTGTACTTTAAAGTTGCGAGACTGGAAGAGTGTTTGGGTAACTCACTTGAGCATCTGATTCTTGATTTCGGCTCAGGTCATGATTTCACAGCTTGTGAGTTTGAGCCCTGCATTGGGCTCTGCACTGACAGTGCAGAACCGGCTTGGGACTCTGTCTTCCTCTCTCTCTGTCCCTCCCTGACTCATTCTCTCTCTCTCTCTCTCTCTCTCTCAAAAATAAATAAACATTAAAAAAATAAAGGTGCAAGACTGGAAACAAGCCTGGTTGGAGGAGAACTTTGGAATAACAGTTGAGCCTGTGAGTATATCCCATGCCCTAGGCACCATGCACATTTTGATCCTGCAGCCTGTTCTTGGGCCTGGAGCCTCCAGGTCATTGCTGAAGTGATCTCTGCACAATGCTATCCTCTTCTGCCATATGGCAGAGCCACGGCCACAGAGGCCAGGCTAAGGTGGTGGGCCTGGGGGTAGTAACTCTGTGCCCAACTGACTTGAGTAACCCCCACAACCACCGATAGGGAACGTGCTATGGACCATTCCAATTTTAAAGACGAGAAAACCAAAGACCCTGAGAATGCCTCATTTGACAGCTGAGGAAACTGATTCCAGAGAGATGAAATGGCTTTCTCAAAGTCATGTCGTATTAACTATAATAATAGTATTTTCCCCAGGTGCATGGGTGTCTCAGTGGGTTGAGTATCCAGTTCTTGATTTTCAGCTCAGGTCATCATCCCATGGTCGTGGGATGGAACCCCATGCTGAGCTCCGCTCTGAGCGTGGAACCTGCTTAAGATTCTCTCTCTTTCTCTCTCTCTCTCCCACTCTGCCCCTCTCCCCCACTTGTGCTCTATCTCTTTCTCTAAAATAAAATATTTTTTAAATAAAAAAGAACAATAATATTCTCCCATTTAATTAGTGCCTATTATGTGTTAGGGGATATGCTGAAATTAGATCTAATTTTCATAACAACAATGCAAGAGAGAGCTTTCTTCTTATTTTTCAAGAGTCCCCACAAGGGTATTCATTAAGGTCATACAGCTGGCAGGTGAGTAAGCAGGATAATGCTGTCCCCACTCTTTCTGAAGCCACCATGCCCAGCTGCTTCCTGGCACTGCGACAAGGCCTGAACATTCCCCATCCCTTCCCTGTCCTCAAGGGTGCCTTGGGGCCTAGGGCTGTCCTTGGCTTCCATAGACCTGCCCCAGCATTTCCCCCCTCTGAAAAAAGGTGAAGAAACATTTCACAATGGAGATACCAAGCGCTTGACTTGCCAGCAGCCCACGCTCTTGGGGACAGGAGGGAGAGGCCTCAGCTCCTGCTGCTCTTGGGGATGAGTAGACCAGGTTCCCTATTCCAGAGTTTCCCAATGTCCAGGAGGGGAGATGTGGGGCTGACAGAGGGTGGAGGGAGGGGAGGAGGGACTGGTGTGGGGTTTTATATACAAATTACATTTAAATTCAGATGCCAGCAGGTACAGCATGCTGAACGATTCTAGATGGGGGACATTACCCCTGGGCCTCAGTTTCCCCATTCATTCATAAAGGGAGAATAACAGGGTAATGCGCCTGGCAGGGGAGATCAAGTGGGACTGGGGAAGGCACTTACATGTTGAAATGCATCGTGTGACCTTGAGGTGTCCAAGACTCCCCATTCTGGCCCCTTCTCAGCAGGCCCTTCCAAGGTATGCCTCCAAGGCTGGGCTCACTGGTTAAAAGACTATGTCAGGTCAGATACCAAAAGTTTGAGGTGACTGTTCTGGGGGCCTTGTGTGGTGGTTGCCATGCCCTCCCACCAAGAGTTCTCCCTCAGTGAAGGTCACTGCCACTGAGACTCCCTTGGTACCTGCCCAGTGATAGGCAGGTTTGGAAGCCATGATGTGTGCCCTCATGAGCCTGGAAAATCTCCCCCAGTGGGGTTTGGAACTTAGAAAGGAAGTGTACTCCAAGTCTGTTCTCATCCATCAAGGTAAGCCCTGCAGGAGCCTGGCAACAACCAGCTGACCACATCCTACATCTGGAAAGGTCCCGACCCCATTGTGCTTTCAACCTCCACCAGATGACATTCTCATTCACCAACTCCCAAGGGCTCCAACACACACTTGCAACAGGTGTGAGCTGAGAAACACAGAAGTGCAGCTTGGGGACACTCTGGGTCTGTCTGATTGTCTGGAGGGAGGCCAGGGCAGGCCCAATGGGGCAAGGAGACCCTCCTGTCCCATAAAGCACCCCTGAGGTTGGAGGGTACCTAAAGAAGCTTGAATGTTCTTCCTGCTACTTGCATAGTATGACATTATTTTATGTATTTGTTGGCTTGTTGGCATTTTCCTGCCTCCCCTATGAGAAAGTAGGGTCTACAAGGCCAGGGACTTATTGTTTTCTTTTTAACCACCAGTGGCAGGATGAACAATCTTTTTCTCCTAACGATATCAAGTCCTAATTCCTGGTACCTGTAAATGTCACCTTATAAGGTGAGAGGGTCTTTGTAGATATGATTAAAGATCTTGAGAACGGAAGATTATCCTGAATTATCCAGGGGGGTCCTAAACCAAATCACAAGTATCTTTCTAAGAGAGAGGCAGAAGGAGAGGAGGGCTATGTGACCACAGAAGCTGAGGTGAGGGACACGGCTGCCAGAACCTGGAAGAGGCAAGGAACAGATTCTTTCCTCGGAGTCTCCAGAAAGAGCACAGCCCTACCACACCTTCATTCCAGCCCAGCGATACTGGTTTCTGACTTCTGGTCTTCAGAACTGTGAGAATATATTTCATTGTGGTTTTAAGTCACCAGATTGTGGTGATTTGTTACAACAGCCACAGAAAGTAAATACACTACCATATCCCAGTGCCTGGCCCATGGCAGATAGTTGATAGATATTTGTTGAAAGCATAAATGAATGTTCCTAGCCAAGGAGCCAAGGATGCTCCCCAAGCCAGCTTTGGTCTACCCAAGGGTTCAAGACCCCAGCCTGTGTCCTGAGTGGTTCTGCCTACAACAACGCCTTCAGCCTGGGCCTGTGAGGCTGTCCACCAGAGGGCCTGTGTCCGACTGAATTCTACTCACCTCTTGCAGAGTCATTGCCTCCCCCTCCCAGACAAAGCTGAACGTAAGCAAGGGGGCCACATCCAGTCAGCAGACATATCTGGCTGGCATAGAATCTTGTTTGTAAATTGCATTAGTTGCTAACATTTTATTGAAAATGGGGAGACTTCACATAAAATCAGGATTTCCAACCTCTGTGGAAAAATCAGATGTTCTTTTCAGCCTCAGGTTGTATTCCCACGTGGCTCAAGGGGTTAGACCTTAGTGGTAGCTCAGTCCACAACCACCAGGGACCCTCTCAGTGTCCATCTGCACACCTGCCCCCCACACTTGAGATGGAGGAATTCAGATTTTCTCAAACTTGCATGAAGTATCAGACCGTCTCAACCTCTCAGCTCCTCTGTCCCGCCTAACTGCCTCCCAAACCTTCTTTTGTAAAGATTCTAAAGGGACTCCTCCCTGCCCTGCTCAGGGGCTTTCTACAGGGGGTTCCACTTCCCTGGTCCCTTTCAGGCTCCAGGCCTCTGTAGCCTCTGGAAATCACCCAGTTGTTCCTGGGGGTCTTCACTCTCTTGGTCAGCAGGACAGCAAACTTCCCAGAGCCACCCAGGACGACCTCCCGCATTCCTGGAAGACGGTGGGACGGCAGAAATGCATCTGCTTTCCCAAGCACTCCCTGGCCGAGTCAGACAGTGGCTCCAACGGAAACCAAAAGCACTAATGAAGGAAAGGAATGTAAGTGAAACACTTGGGAAGGTCCCACGAGGAGGGTTCTTGGCTCACTTGGAGGACACAGGGTCCTCAACGTCTCCAAAACGATGCCCAAGTCTGAATGTCAAGTGTGCGTAAGACTCTCTGCATCTGCCTTTAAATGTGCAGATCCCAGGACTGACATTAGCAGGCTCTGATTCAATGCAACCGGGGGCGGAGGGGGGCGGGGAGGAGCGACCCAGAGAACTGCATTTATGGCCAGTGGCCCTAGTGGTTCTGACTTGGGGGTCTGGGACCGTACTGGGCCTGGGGGTGCAGAGCAGGGGGGTTCTCAGAAACACAACAGTCTCCTCCTCTCCAGGCAATAGCCACAGCAGCACAGAGAATCCATCTGATGAGAAGAGTCACTGAGTGGGGCCCCTAGGAAGTGATCTGTGTCCACAGCTGCCGTCTACTCGACTGTTTTAGCAAGTCTTCCCCAGGGCTTGAGAAAATGAAATTTAAAACATGTGTCAGGCCTTAATAGGACGAGTAAACTCCTCAGAGTCCTGCTCCGGCTAACATTTTTAATTCTGTGAGCACTTCTGACCAGGGGTCTCTAGCACTTGGGAATGGATTGAGTGAGATGAGGAATAAATATGCAGAATCAGCTGGCTCTGTGTGACCGCAGGCAAGTTCCTTAGCCTCTCTGAGCCTTGATGTCTTTACCTATAAACCGGGAACAAGAACTGCCTCAAAGGGATATTGTAAAAAATTAATTGAGATGAGGAACATGCATGTCTGACTGTTAACAGGCACTCATGCAAGTTTCCATGTCTGGACCCCATATTTTAATCCTAAGGTTGGGGAATGTCTGATGTTGTGGCTTCCACATCTTTCTCTCCTGCACCACTGGGGTGAGGAGTGGGGTGCCAAGTCTGCAGCTCTGATAGTCACGGCTTTCGGTGACCATTAGCAGAAACCCACTCAAATAGGCAAAAACAAACAAAAAAAAATAGGTGTATAAATGAGGTGCATTTATTATCACAAAGCAGAGGGAACCCCTCAAAATATGTGAGCCTAGGAAGACCTGGACCCAGGAATGGGAAAGCCATGGAAAACCCTCTTTCCTTCTGGGTTCCCTTTTCTCATTGTCTGCCTCTCCACATGGCCTCTTGAGCAGGCTTGTGGCCAGGCCCATGGGACAAGGTAGCTGACATTGAACCTCCTTGCTGACATGTCTTCAATTCAGGTGAGCAACAGAGAACATTGACATCTCCAAATCCCACCCACAAGTTCCCAGGCCCAGCATGGGGGTCTTCACCCCCAGACCAATCAGCTACAAGGAGGGGCCCAGCTCAGCCCTGGCACACTGTGTCAGCCACTCCTCCCAATGGGATTGTCTTCAGTGCAGCAGGGCCAGGGCCTCCTAAAGTTGTCCGTCCAGGAGTCCAACCCTGATGCATAACTCATTTAGGATGCATAACTTTCATCCTCCAAACCTGCCTAGAAGCATCTGGGGATGGGGAGAGCAAGCCTAGCATCCATACAACTTCTCCACAGGGCCATGATGAGTCCTGTCATGCAAAAAGAGGCAGAAAACTGCTATTGTGAGAGCATTTGCTTCTGCCAGCCAGGTCTTGGCTAATCCTGGGTGATGCATGGAAGATTCTCCATCAAGGGGACACCCTGTGGAAAGGTACAGGTATCTGACTAGCACTTCCCTGCTCTGCTCACAAAGTCTTTGTGCAGACATCTGCTTGAGCCCTCACAAAACTATGAGAGAGAGAGAGTTAGGTGGTCACAGAGCTAACCAGAACCACTACGCTGCACTACTTGGGGCAACATTCACACTGTGATCTAAGTGAATGGCACCTCCTGGAGTTGTGCAGTGCACTACCTGGGTAGCTGAACATAGTGTCCCTGTAGCTAATCATTAACAGAGCCAGGTGAAACTCAGGACATTGGCCTTGAATTCTATTTTCTTTCCATTGCTGTCTCTCCTTCTGAAGTACCTCACTGAATTTGAAAAGATGCCTGATGCCTACACTGTTGGGCTCCTCATCTATAAATTCAGGCTAAAAAATCAACTTCCATTGCTGGGATGAGTAAATGCTATAAAGTAGAAAATAGGACCCTGACACAGGGTCTAGGTCTTAGTGAGAATGTGAGAAAAGGAAGTAGCTATTGCTACCACTTCTATTGTCATAATAATATTCATTGTAAGTATCTGTGCCCGCTATTATTAAGATCCTCTTTCCCATGCAGACACACCTCCTCCTCAGGGTGGTGAGGGTCCAAGGCTCCTAGCACCACACTGCACAGATTAGGTAGTGCTCTGTCTTCCTCTTGCTCTGCTAAAGTGGGGGTGACCCACGTCATACTCCAGGGGGTTGGTGAGGAAGGAGCCCTCATCGGCTGAGACAGGAATAGCCACCTGATAGGTCCATGAGTGAAATGGTTGAGAGCTTCTGGCGCCACCCCTGCCCTGCCTTCCTTCTCCCTGCTGTGTCATGCAGGTGTTGATGCGCGTGCCTCACTCTCCCTAGTAGATCCAGCAGCCACTGACCGCCTGCCTCACCTGCGCCCAGAGCAGGATGTGGTTCCTGTGTGTCCCACACAGTAAATGGATGAAGGGCTGGGTGAGCACATGAGAAGTGGAACTCTCCCCTTCAGCTTCCATTTAGCACATTTTCATTTCCTTTCTCCCAGCACACCTTAGGGTGTACCTGCTCTGTGAAATGCACAGTGCCAGATTGGGACACTAAGACAAATCCACATGCCCTTGACCTTGGCAGCTCACACCTAGGCAGGAAGAGCTCTGGGCCTGCTCCACCCCCTCCTCCAAGCCCCTGGGCAGATTGGCTCTACCTCAGAGGTCCTCACTCTAGCAGGCAGCAGAACCCGCTGGAGGGTTGTCAGGACACACACTACTGCCCCCCTCCCCCGCCCCCTGCATTTCTGCTGTAGTGGTCTGAGTTTGAAAGCAGGCATTTCTCCCAAGTGCCCAGGGGTAGCTGTTGCTGCTGGTTGGGGACCACGCCTTGAGACCACCGCCCTCCCTGAAGGGGGCGCTGGTTCCCCAGTGCCAGCCTGCTGTTGCTTTGGGGATTACAACGTAATGCTGCCAGGTCTCCTGATTTTTCAGAGGAAGCCAGAAGTGCAGATTTTCATGTAAACTTTCCTGATTAAAATAAAATGTGTAACGAAATTTTTAAAAAGTGAAACTGTCGGGAATTAAATAAAATATATCCACAGGTTGAATTGGATTCACAGCTTCCCACTTTGTGAGCAGGGTGTTTTACGCATGCGTGGTTTGATGCCGCTTAATGCCTGATGATGTTTGTGCCCATTGGCTTCTGACCGTTGCCACGTGTTCCCCAGGAGCTGAGGGTCTTGTTGGAACCCATGTGTTGTCCTTGTCCTTGCAGCCTAGGGCACAACGAAGACGGGTTGGTTTGTCTTACAAGCCTCTGTCAATGAGAAGGAACAAAAAGGCCACCCATCCTAAGAGGATTATCACAGACTTCTCAGACCACAAATAATTAATGGCGGGGCACACCACTGCGGGGAACCCTGGGCTGGGCTTAGCAAGAAGCCGGGAGCACCCTGCCAAGTGGGAAACTGAGAGACGCCACCGGTAACAATAGCCCCAATGAAATGACAGGCAGCTCAGCTTTCAGGCTCAAAGGACCGAAGATGATCTGAGCGCAGGTCAGGATAAGTGTCTCCCTCCCCAGGCATAGGACGGCAGAGCAGCGCACACCTCCAGCATCACGTCTGGCTTCGAAAGGCGGGCCTCCGGCCAGCAGCGCAGGCTCATTCTTGAGCTGGGCACTGCCTCATACAGCCATTCCTCTACCTACTTCTCTTATCCTTCAATAGGACAGCAACAGCCACAAAGCAGTTAATAACTCAGCATATCCAGCACATCGAGACTTTTCTGGATCTTTGAGCTGTACTTGCTGTTGAGTGATGATTACCTGTGGAAGAAAACACACAAAATATGGCAATTTTAGTTTACCTCCCCATCCCCACCATAAACACAACCAGCGAGCATGGCATGGGACAGCTTACTCCTGAGTACCATCAGATCAGCTGTGCAGAAGTCAGTCATTAAACCAGTTTACAAAACTGCTTAATTAAAAACTCTCATAGTCATGTGTGTGTGTGTGTGTGTGTGTGTGTGTGTGTGTTTCTTGTTTGTTTGTTTTTGCCTTGATTCATTTGATTTTCAGAATGAAGTGTTCTCTAGCTTGTTTTGAAAAGTCATAGTGGTCCAATGTAGAATGTTTCTAGGCCTGGAGATTAAGGTTTACTATTGTTCATGTTAACATGAAGAAACAGAGGGAAGCTTCCAATCTTCAACATGCCTATAGTTGGGGTATGGTCAGCCTATGCCACCATCACTCTTTGCCCAGAAGATTAGCTTCTCCCTGGATGAGGACCATCAAAACAGATACAAGAAATTGACAAGGGGTTTATTCTAGACATTTCTCACTCTGATCCTGGAAAGTATGTCCTTTAAACATGGAAAAACTGGATTAACATTTAGATTTCAACCAGAGCTCCTTCCTGGTGTCTGTGTCTCAGGCGGTCCCGCAGACTCAGAGAGTTTGAGGCTTGGAGAAAACACACACTCAGCACGCTGACCTGATGGAGGGTGCTCACTGCAACGCTTTTAAAGGACATGTTTTAGCAGGTACTATAGGAGGTTATTGTATTAATCAGGGTTTTCCAGAGAAACAGAACAAATAGGATGTGCATATATATGTCTCTCTGTCTCCATCTCTCTCCAAGAAATTTAAGGAATTGACTGACATGATTGTAGAAGATAGCAGTCTAATTTCTGCAAGGTGAGCCAGCAGGCTTGGGACCCAGGGAAGAGATGATATTTCAGCTTGAGTCCTAAGGTCATCTGAAGGCAGAATTGCACTTCCTTGGGGGAGACCAGTCATTTTTCTCCTAAGGCCTTCAACTGGTTGGGTGGGGCCCATCCACATTATAGAGGGTAATCTATTTTATTCCAAGTCTACTGATTTACTCCTAAATCTAAGACTACACTGTATGTTATCCAACATGAATTTAAATAACTAAGTAAATGAGGAAAAAATGTCTACTGATTAAAATGTTAATGTTATCTAAAGAATACCTTCACAGAAACATCTAGAATGTTTGACCAAATATCTGGGTACCATTGCCTAGTTGAGTTGACACGTAAAATTGGCCATCACAGGCACGGACTGGCTAATATTTGGGAAGTGGGCCTCTTAGGAGACTGATAAGCCAATGCTGAGTCCTTCCCTAAGATGGGATATCTCCTAACTCAGAGGCAAGAGCCTGACTTTTCCAGCCTTTTCACAAGAAAGTTTCACCCATCACAGGATTCTGTGGGGGAAAGAATCAGAGTCACAGTTTTTATAGCCTCTTGTTCTGCCCCACAGCCAACTAGATAGGAGAGAGAAATTGTAGCCAAGCATGGTGGGAAAATCAAGGGAATTGAGACAAAAGTCTTGGTTCCTTCTCTCGCCAACTGTGGCCTTGGGCAGGTTCCTGGACCAGACTAGGCCTCAGCTCTCCAGTATGGGAAATGGGAGCTCTGTGCAAGGCACTGCCCATGCTGCTATGGGATGCATGAGAACATAAGGAAGAACTCAACTTCAGGGAGCCTACACCCCACTCATTAAATCCGGCGTATTGAAGGAACACATGGAGTTCTGGTCAATTGAGATCTCACTTTCTTTTAGCTGATCTGTTTGTTCAGTTCAATAAGATGTTTACTTAGCACCTATTATGTCTTAGGCCCTTTATTAGAGGCTGGCAAGAGCAAGGTTAAAAGATGGGATCCTGCCCTGGAGCAGTGATTCTCAAACTTTCTGATTTGAGAACCCCTTTGCTCCTCCACTTTATTCTCCAAAACAGGGCAGGGGGAAAGCTAATGAGAAGAAGCGACATAGTTTTACATGTTTACTAACGTGAAATAAATTCCATAAGACTTTTTCAATGTTGAATTTAATAGAAGTCAGCTGGATTCATATATCTGCTTCTGCATTCCATGTGCTCTGATAAATCACATCCTGGAGACTTTAGAAGAAATAAGAAAAAGGGAAATAACATCTTAGTGTTAATTATGAAAATAGGTTTGACCTAGTGGGGCCCACTGGGCTTCAATAGACAGTTTGAGAGCCACTCAAAATGAGCCATGGGCATTAGTGTCAGGAAAATGTACTGCTTTTTGTAGATATTTTTAGTTGTCATATTAGTTGTAGGGCACTATTAACTGAGCCAGGAATCTAGCTCCATTTTACATGTAAACACAAAGTAATGTTTGCATAGTTTTGATATACTCAGTATTTTCCAAGAATTCAACTACCATAGCAAATGAGAGAAGATTACATGTTGCTTTGTTCAGAACTTTACTAAGAGTTATTAATCCTTTTGGAAAACACGTTATTAATGGCAATGTTGTTTGTGGTATTTGAGTTACCAGCACAAACTCCTGAATTATCCTGGATTTGAGCCTGTTGTTGTCCTCCTGACTATCCCATAGATACAAGAATCTTGTCTACTATCGTATCTGTGGCTTCTGTATTTATTTTTGTAATTAAGATTTTATTTTGAGAAAATTATAGATTCATATGCAATGGTAAAAAAAATAATACAAAGAGAGGCTCCTGGGTGACTCAGTTAAGTGTCTGACCGACACTTGATTTCAGCTCAGATCATGATCTCGAGTTTCATGAGATTGAGCCCCACATTGAGCACTGCATTGACAGTTTGGAGCCTGCTTGGGATTCTCTCTCTCTACCCTTCCCCCCCCTCAAAATAAATGAATAAATGTCTTTAAAAAATAAAAAAGTAATAACACAAAGAAATCCCAATAATCATTTACCCACTTTCCCCTAATGGTAACCTTTTCCAAAACTATAGCACAGTATCACAACTAGGAAATTGACACTGACACAGCCAAGACGCAGAACATTTCCATCACCAGAAGGATCCCTCACATTGCTCTTTTGTAGCCACACCCACGTCCCTCCTCCCCACCCGCTCCTGAACCCCTGACAAACACTAATATGTTTTCCATGTTGATAATTTTTTCATTGAAAGATTGGTATATAAATGGATTCATGCAGTATGTAGGCTCTGGATATTGGCTTTTCTCACTCAGCATAATTCTTTGGAGATTCATCTGGGGTGCTGTGTAAATCAAGTTTGTTCCTTTTTCATTGCTCAGTAGTATTCCACGGCATGGATGTACTACAGCTTGTTCCATTATTCACCCACTAAAGGACATCTGCCTTGCTTCCAGGTGTTTGGTTGCTGCAAATAAAGCCACTATAAACATCCATATACAGTTTTTTGTCTGAACACAAATCATTTCTCTGGGATAAATGTTCAGGAGTACAATACTAGTTGCATGTTTAGGTTTAAAAGAAAGTGCCAAACTGCTTTCCAGGGTGACTACCATTTTATATTCCCATCAACAATGTAGGAGTAATCCAATTTCTCTGTATCTTTTCAGTATCTTTTCATGTGCTTGTTTGCCATCCATATATCTGATTTGGTGAAATGTCTGTTCATGGCTTTGCCCAATTTTGAAGAATTGTTTGCTTTTTTATTGTTTAGTTTTGAGAGTTCCAAAAAACTCTAAAGATTAGCCTTTTATCATATACATGGTTTACAAATATTTTCTCTCACTCCATAATTTCTCTTTTCATCATCTTAACAGGGCCTTATGCAGAACAAAAGTTTTAAATTTTGATGAGATTTAATTTATCCATTTTTTTTCCTTTTACACATCATGTTGTTAATATCAAGTCTAAGAACTTTTTTTTGTTTATTTATTTTGGTGGTGGCGGGGGGAGGCAGAGAGAAAGAGAGAAAGAGAATCCCAAAGCAAATTTCACTCTGTCAGCACAGAGCCCAATGCAAGACTCAGTCCCATGAACCATGAGATCATGACCTGAGTTGAAATCAAGTGTCTGATGCTTAAACAACTCAGCCATCCAGGTGCCCCAAGTCAGGCAAAATAGGGAAATACTTTCCCCTATTTTTTTCTAAAAGTTTTACAATTTTACATGTCACATTTATGCCCATGATTCATTTTAAGTTAATTTTTGTACACTGCAGGGCAAGGTTCTTTTTTTTTTTTTTTTTTTTTTTTGCCTATGGATGCCCAGTTGCTCTGATACTGTTTGTTGCAAAGGCTATCTTTACCCCTACTGAATTGTTTTTGTTCCAATGTGAAAGAAAAATCATATTTATATGAGTTTATTTTGGGGCTTTCTATTCTGCTCTACTGATCTATGTCTATCCTACAAATGCCACAAAGTCTTAATTACTATACTCATATAGGAAGTCTTGAAATTGCAGAAACCAATGCTTTCCACCATATCCTTCTTTTTCAAAACCTTAGTTACTTTGGTTCCTTTTGTTTTTCCATATAAATTTTAGAATAATTTTGTTCATATCCATAAAATATCTTGGCTGAGATTTTGATAGGAGTTGCATTAGCCCGACATATCAGTTTGGAAGAATTACTATGTTGAGACTTCCAATTCACAAACATATGCCTCTCCATTTATTTCTATCTTCTTTGATTTCTTTCATCAGCATGTGTAGTGTTAGCTTACAAAATCCCACAAATAATTTGTTAGATTTACACCTATTTTATTTCTTTTGAAAGATTGTAAGTGGTGTTGTATTTAAAAAATTTTTAGGGCGCCCGGGTGGCTCAGTTGGTTAAGCTTCTGACTCTTGGTTTTGGCTCAGGTCATGGTCTCCTGGTTCATGGGTTCGAGCCCCATGTTGGGCTCTGTGCTGACAGTGCAGAGCCTGCTTGGGATTCTTTCTTTCCCTCTCTTTCTCCTTCTCTCTCTGCCTCTCCCCTGCTCATGTTCTCACTCTCTCAAAATAAATAAACTTTTAAAAAATTATTTATTTATTTTGAGAGAGAGAGACAGAATGAGAGTGAGGGAGGGTCAGAGAGAGACAAGGAGACACAGAATCTGAAGCAGGCTCCATGCTCTGAGCTGTCAGCACAGAGCCCGATGCGGGGCTCGAACTCACAAACTGTGAGATCATGACCTGAGCTGAAATCCAATGCTCAACCAACTGAACCACCCAGGCGCCCCACAATTTGTTAATCTTTAAAGAGAACTAGTTACCTGTTTTCTTGATTTTTCTTTAACATTTTTTTTATGAAATTTATTGACAAATTGGTTTCCATACAACACCCAGTGCTCATCCCAAAAGGTGCCCTCCTCAATACCCATCACCCACCCTCCCCTCCCTCCCACCCCCCATCAACCCTCAGTTTGTTCTCAGTTTTTAACAGTCTCTTATGCTTTGGCTCTCTCCCACTCTAACCTCTTTTTTTTTTTTTTCCTTCCCCTCCCCCATGGGTTCCTGTTAAGTTTCTCAGGATCCACATAAGAGTGAAACCATATGGTATCTGTCTTTCTCTGTATGGCTTATTTCACTTAGCATTACACTCTCCAGTTCCATCCACGTTGCTACAAAGGGCCATATTTCATTCTTTCTCATTGCCACGTAGTATTCCATTGTGTATATAAACCACAATTTCTTTATCCATTCATCAGTTGATGGACATTTAGGCTCTTTCCATAATTTGGCTATTGTTGAGAGTGCTGCTATGAACATTGGGGTACAAGTGCCCCTATGCATCAGTACTCCTGTATCCCTTGGATAAATTCCTAGCAGTGCTATTGCTGGGTCATAGGGTAGGTCTATTTTTAATTTTCTGAGGAACCTCCACACTGCTTTCCAGAGCGGCTGCACCAATTTGCATTCCCACCAACAGTGCAAGAGGGTTCCCGTTTCTCCACATCCTCTCCAGCATCTATAGTCTCCTGATTTGTTCATTTTGGCCATTCTGACTGGCGTGAGGTGATACCTGAGTGTGGTTTTGATTTGTATTTCCCTGATAAGGAGCGACGCTGAACATCTTTTCATGTGCCTGTTGGCCATCTGGATGTCTTCTTTAGAGAAGTGTCTATTCATGTTTTCTGCCCATTTCTTCACTGGGTTATTTGTTTTTCGGGTGTGGAGTTTGGTGAGCTCTTTATAGATTTTAGATACTAGCCCTTTGTCCGATATGTCATTTGCAAATATCTTTTCCCATTCCGTTGGTTGCCTTTTAGTTTTGTTGGTTGTTTCCTTTGCTGTGCAGAAGCTTTTTATCTTCATAAGGTCCCAGTAATTCACTTTTGCTTTTAATTCCCTTGCCTTTGGGGATGTGTCGAGTAAGAGATTGCTACGGCTGAGGTCAGAGAGGTCTTTTCCTGCTTTCTCCTCTAAGGTTTTGATGGTTTCCTGTCTCACATTTAGGTCCTTTATCCATTTTGAGTTTATTTTTGTAAATGGTGTGAGAAAGTGGTCTAGTTTCAACCTTCTGCATGTTGCTGTCCAGTTCTCCCAGCACCATTTGTTAAAGAGGCTGTCTTTTTTCCATTGGATGTTCTTTCCTGCTTTGTCAAAGATGAGTTGGCCATACGTTTGTGGGTCTAGTTCTGGGGTTTCTATTCTATTCCATTGGTCTGTGTGTCTGTTTTTGTGCCAATACCATGCTGTCTTGATGATGACAGCTTTGTAGTAGAGGCTAAAGTCTGGGATTGTGATGCCTCCTGCTTTGGTCTTCTTCTTCAAAATTCCTTTGGCTATTCGGGGCCTTTTGTGGTTCCATATGAATTTTAGGATTGCTTGTTCTAATTTCGAGAAGAATGCTGGTGCAATTTTGATTGGGATTGCATTGAATGTGTAGATAGCTTTGGGTAGTATTGACATTTTGACAATATTTATTTTTCCAATCCATGAGCAGGGAATGTCTTTCCATTTCTTTAAGTCTTCTTCAATTACCTTCATAAGCTTTCTATAGTTTTCAGCATACAGATCCTTTACATCTTTGGTTAGATTTATTCCTAGGTATTTTATGCTTCTTGGTGCAATTGTGAATGGGATCATTTTCTTTATTTGTCTTTCTGTTGCTTCATTGTTAGTGTATAAGAATGCAACTGATTTCTGGACATTGATTTTGTATCCTGCAACTTTGCTGAATTCATGTATCAGTTCTAGCAGACTTTTGGTGGAGTCTATCGGATTTTCCATGTATAATATCATGTCATCTGCAAAAAGCGAAAGCTTGACTTCATCTTTGCCAATTTTGATGCCTTTGATTTCCTTTTGTTGTCTGATTGCTGATGCTAGAACTTCCAGCACTATGTTAAACAACAGCGGTGAGAGTGGGCATCCCTGTCGTGTTCCTGATCTCAGGGAAAAAGCTCTCAGTTTTTCCCCGTTGAGGATGATGTTAGCTGTGGGCTTTTCATAAATGGCTTTTATGATCTTTAAGTATGTTCCTTCTATCCCGACTTTCTCAAGGGTTTTTATTAAGAAAGGGTGCTGGATTTTGTCAAAGGCCTTTTCTGCATCGATTGACAGGATCATATGGTTCTTCTCTTTTTTTTTTGTTAATGTGATGTATCACGTTGATTGATTTGCGAATGTTGAACCAGCCCTGCATCCCAGGAATGAATCCCACTTGATCATGGTGAATAATTCTTTTTATATGCTGTTGAATTCGATTTGCTAGTATCTTATTGAGAATTTTTGCATCCATATTCATCAGGGATATTGGCCTGTAGTTCTCTTTTTTAACTGGGTCTCTGTCTGGTTTAGGAATCAAAGTAATACTGGCTTCATAGAATGAGTCTGGAAGTTTTCCTTCCCTTTCTATTTCTTGGAATAGCTTGAGAAGGATAGGTATTATCTCTGCTTTAAATGTCTGGTAGAACTCCCCTGGGAAGCCATCTGGTCCTGGACTCTTATTTGTTGGGAGATTTTTGATAACCGATTCAATTTCTTCGCTGGTTATGGGTCTGTTCAAGCTTTCTATTTCCTCCTGATTGAGTTTTGGAAGAGTGTGGGTGTTCAGGAATGTGTCCATTTCTTCCAGGTTGTCCAATTTGTTGGCATATAATTTTTCATAGTATTCCCTGATAATTGTTTGTATCTCTGAGGGATTGGTTGTAATAATTCCATTTTCATTCATGATTTTATCTATTTGGGTCATCTCCCTTTTCTTTTTGAGAAGCCTGGCTAGAGGTTTGTCAATTTTGTTTATTTTTTCAAAAAACCAACTCTTGGTTTCGTTGATCTGCTCTACAGTTTTTTTAGATTCTATATTGTTTATTTCTGCTCTGATCTTTATTATTTCTCTTCTTCTGCTGGGTTTAGGCTGCCTTTGCTGTTCTGCTTCTATTTCCTTTAGGTGTGCTGTTAGATTTTGTATTTGGGATTTTTCTTGTTTCTTGAGATAGGCCTGGATTGCAATGTATTTTCCTCTCAGGACTGCCTTCGCTGCGTCCCAAAGCGTTTGGATTGTTGTATTTTCATTTTCGTTTGTTTCCATATATTTTTTGATTTCTTCTCTAATTGCCTGGTTGACCCACTCATTCGTTAGTAGGGTGTTCTTTAACCTCCACGCTTTTGGAGGTTTTCCAGACTTTTTCCTGTGGTTGATTTCAAGCTTCATAGCATTGTGGTCTGAAAGTATGCATGGTATGATTTCAATTCTTGTAAACTTATGAAGGGCTGTTTTGTGACCCAGTATATGATCTATCTTGGAGAATGTTCCATGTGCACTCGAGAAGAAAGTATATTCTGTTGCTTTGGGATGCAGAGTTCTAAATATATCTGTCAAGTCCATCTGATCCAATGTCTCATTCAGGGCCCTTGTTTCTTTATTGACTGTGTGTCTAGATGATCTATCCATTTCTGTAAGTGGGGTGTTAAAGTCCCCTGCAATTACCACATTCTTATCAATAAGGTTGCTTCTGTTTATGAGTAATTGTTTTATATACTTGGGGGCTCCGGTATTCGGCGCATAGACATTTATAATTGTTAGCTCTTCCTGATGGATAGACCCTGTAACTATTATATAATGTCCTTCTTCATCTCTTGTTACAGCCTTTAATTTAAAGTCTAGTTTGTCTGATATAAGTATGGCTACTCCAGCTTTCTTTTGGCTTCCAGTAGCATGATAAATAGTTCTCCATCCCCTCACTCTGAATCTAAAGGTGTCCTCAGGTCTAAAATGAGTCTCTTGTAGACAGCAAATAGATGGGTCTTGTTTTTTTATCCATTCTGATACCCTATGTCTTTTGGTTGGCGCATTTAATCCGTTTACATTCAGTGTTATTATAGAAAGATACGGGTTTAGAGTCATTGTGATGTCTGTATGTTTTATGCTTGTAGTGATGTCTCTGGTACTTTGTCTCACAGGGTCCCCCTTAGGATCTCTTGTAGGGCTGGTTTAGTGGTGACAAATTCCTTCAGTTTTTGTTTGTTTGGGAAGACCTTTATCTCTCCTTCTATTCTAAATGACAGACTTGCTGGATAAAGGATTCTCGGCTGCATATTTTTGCCATCTAGCACCCTGAAAATCTCGTGCCAATTCTTTCTGGCCTGCCAAGTTTCAAAAGAGAGATCAGTCACGAGTCTTATAGGTCTCCCTTTATATGTGAGGGCACGTTTACCCCTTGCTGCTTTCAGAATTTTCTCTTTATCCTTGTATTTTGCCAGTTTCACTATGATATGTCGTGCAGAAGATCGATTCAAGTTACGTCTGAAGGGAATTCTCTGTGCTTCTTGGATTTCAATGCCTTTTTCCTTCCCCAGTTCAGGGAAGTTCTCAGCTATGATTTCTTCAAGTACCCCTTCAGCACCTTTCCCTCTCTCTTCCTCCTCTGGGATACCAATTATGCGTATATTATTTCTTTTTAGTGTATCACTTAGTTCTCTAATTTTCCCCTCATACTCCTGGATTTTTTTATCTCTCTTTTTCTCAGCTTCCTCTTTTTCCATAACTTTATCTTCTAGTTCACCTATTCTCTCCTCTGCCTCTTCCATCCGAGCCGTGGTGGTTTGCATTTTGTTTTGCATTTCCTTTAAAGCGTTTTTCAGCTCCTCGTGACTGTTCCTTAGTCCCTTGATCTCTGTAGCAAGAGATTCTCTGCTGTCCTGTATACTGTTTTCCAGCCCAGCGATTAATTTTATGACTATTATTCTAAATTCACTTTCTGTTATATTATTTAAATCCTTTTTGATCAGCTCATTAGCTGTTGTTATTTCCTGGAGATTCTTCTGAGGGGAATTCTTCCGCTTGGTCATTTTGGATAGTCCCTGGTGTGGCGAGGACCTGCAGGGCACTTCCCCTGTGCTGTGGTGTATAACTGGAGTTGGTGGGCGGGGCCGCAGTCAGTCCTGATGTCTGCCCCCAGCCCACCGCTGGGGCCACAGTCAGACTGGTGTGTGCCTTCTCTTCCCCTCTCCTAGGGGCGGGATTCCCTGTGGGGTGGCGTGGCCGTCTGGGCTACTTGCACACTGCCAGGCTTGTGATGCTGGGGATCTGGCGTATTAGCTGGGGTGGGAAGGCAAGGTGCACGGCGTCGGGGGGGGCAGGCTTAGCTCGCTTCTCCTTAGGTGATCCACTTCAGGAGGGGCCCTGTGGCAGCCGGAGGGAGTCAGATCCGCTGCCGGAGGTTTAGCTCCGCAGAAGCACAGAGTTGGGTGTTTGTGCGGAGCGAGCAATTTCCCTGGCCGGAACCGGTTCCCTTTGGGATTTTGGCTGGGGGATGGGCGGGGGAGATGGCGCTGGCGAGCGCCTTTGTTCCCCGCCAAACTGAGCTCTGTCATCCGGGGGCTCCGCAGCTCACCCTCCCTTTGTCCTCCAGCCTTCCCGCTTTCCGAGCAGAGCTGTTAACTTATGACCTCCCAGACGCTCAGTCGCGCTTGCTGTCGGAACACAGTCCGTCAGGCCCCTCCGCTTTTGCAAGCCGGACTCGGGGGCTCTGCTTGGCCGGCGAGCCGCCCCTCCGCCCCGGCTCCCTCCCGCCAGTCCGTGGAGCGCGCACCGCCTCGCCGCCCTTCCTACCCTCTTCCGTGGGCCTCTCGTCTGCACTTGGGTCCGGTGACTCCGTTCTGCTAATCCTCTGGTGGTTTTCTGGGTTATTTAGGCAGGTGTAGGTGGAATCTAAGTGATCAGCAGGACGAGCGGTGAGCCCAGCGTCCTCCTACGCCGCCATCTTCCTGCGCCTCTCTTCTTTAACATTTTCAATTCCAGTGAAGTCTGCTCTTATCTATATTACTTCCTTCCTTCCACTAGCTTTGGATTTATTTTGCTCTTTTTCTAGGTTCTTGAGGTAAGAACTTAGATTAATGATGTGATACTTTTCTTCTTTCCTAATGTATGCATTTAATGTTATAACTACCCTCTCACCACTACATGCTGTGTTCCCCTAATTTTGATATATTTGTTTTAATTTTTATTAATTTCAATATATTTTCAAACTTTTCCTATGGGTCATAATCTATGACCCATAGATTATTTAGTGTATTGTTTAGTTTCCAGACAATTTCCTGTTATTTTTATGCTATCGATTTCTAGTTGAATTGCACTGTGATCAGAGACATATTGTATGACTCCAATTCTTTTAAATTTGTTGATTTTTCCTTTTTAAAGCATAGGTTGTGGCCTATTTTGGTATATGTTTCATGGGTACTTGAAAAGAATGTAAGTTCTGCTGTTTGGTGCAGTGTTTTATGAATGTTATTTGGATACTGTTATCTGATGGTGTTGTTGAGTTCTCCTATATCCTTGCTTACTTTCTGTCTAGTTTTTCTCTCAGCTGCTGAGAGAGAGAGAGATTAAAATCTCAAGCTACAACTGTGTATTTATCTATTTTTCCTTTCACTTTTATCAGTTTTTGATTCACATATTTTGTGGCTATTTTTTGGTGCCTACCCACTTAGGATTCCTGTCTTCTTGGTGGACTGACCCCTTCATTATTATATAATGTCTCTCTCTGTCTCTGACAATTTTCTTTGCTTTTATATTACACTTATATAGCTTTCTGCTTTCCTTTAATTAATGTTTGCATGATATATCTTTTTCTATTCATCTCCTTTTAACCTGCTTATGTTGTTGTGTTTAAAGTGAATTTATTTTAGGCAACATATATTTGGATTGTGTTTTTTAATAGACTTTGCCAATCTCTGTCTTAAAAATTGGTGTATTTAGATTGTTTTCAAGGGCGCCTGGGTGGCTTACTCAGTGGCATTTGCTCACAGTTCGTGAGTTCAAGCCCTACATCGGGCTTCATGCTGACAGTGAGGAGCCTGCTTGGGATTCTTTCTTTCTCCCTCTCTTTCTGCCCTCTCCCCAACTTGCACTGTCTCTGCCTCTCTCAAAATAAGTAAATAAACTTAAAAAGTAGATGATTTTCATTTAATAGAATTATTGATATGTTAGGGCTTAAGTCTGCCATTTTGTTATATGCTTTCTGTTTGCTATCTCTGCCTTTGTTTCTCTGTTTTCTTTTCCTGCCTTACTGTGGATTTTGTGAACATTTTTTAGAATTCCAGTATGATTTATCTGTAGTGTTTTTGAGTCTGTTTTTTGTATAGCTTTTAAATGATTGCTTTAAGTATTACATTACATATAATAACATATCACAATCTACTGGTATTGTCCTTTTACCAGTTTATTGAAGCATGCATAGAAAACTTGCCTTCCTTTACAAGAGTAAAGGGATTTACCCTCTCCAGTTACATTTGTATTACAATTTTCTCTACATACATTTAGAACCACATCACACAGTGTCATAATTTTTGCTTCCACCATTAAGCATAAATTAGAAAACTTAAGAGAAGAAGAAAAATCTCTTTTATTTGCTCATATTTTTGTTCTTCCTTCCTTCCAGGTGTTCCAAGATTCCTTCTTTATTATTTCATTTCTATATGGAGATTTCTCTTCCACCTATTATTTTGGGGTAGATCTGCTGGTGATAATTCTTAGTGTTTTTTTTTTTAATATGAAAATGTCTTGATTTACCCTTCATCCTGATGAATGTCTTTCTTGGGTACAGGATTACTGGGTTGACAGTTCTGTACACTCAGAACTTGGAAATATTATGCCTCTTCCTTCTGGCCTCTGTGGTTTCTGATGAGAAATCTGCTATCACTCAAATTGTTTTTCTTCTGTAACTAATGTGTTGTTTTCACTGGCTCCTTTCAAGATTTATTTTTTCCTTTAGCTTTCAGAAGTTCTGTTTTTATATGTCTTAGCATGCCTTTCTTTGTTTATCCTCTTTCGCATTTGCTCTACTTCTTGAATCTGTAGGCCAAATCTATCGCCACATTTGGAAAGTTTTCAGCCATTATTTCTTCAAGTACTTTTTCATCTCTGTCCTCTTCCTTGTGGGATTCTGATGACACAAATTTTAGACCTTTTGTTATAATCCCTTAGATCCCTAAGCCTCTGTTCGTTTTATTTCCAGTCTATTTTCTCTCTTTGTTCAGATTGGATTATTTCTAGTTTTCTGTTTTCAAGTTTAGTTGATTCCTTCCTCTGTATATTCTATTCTGCCATTGAACCCATCCATCAGGCTGTTTGTTTCAGTTGTTGTATTTTTAAATTTTTTTTTAATTTTTAAAGTTTTTAAAATTTCCATTTGGTTCTTCTTTACATTTTGCGTTTCTTTGCCGAAGCTTTCTACTTTCTCCACATTTGTTTCAAGTGTGACCATGACTGCTTCCTCAAGCATTTTGATCATGGCTTCTTTAAAATCTTTTTTAGATAATTTTAACTTCTCATTTGTCTTCATGTTTGCGTCTGATTTTTTTTATTCTTTTACTGAAGTACAATCAATGTGCAGTATTATGTTACTTTCAGGTTTACAATATAATGATTCAATAACTTTATATATTAACTCTGCTCAACATAAGCGTACTTTTAATCTCCTTTATCTATTCCACCCATCTCCCCACCCCACCCAGTCCCCTCTGGCAACCACCAGTTTGTTCTCCAGATTTAAGACTCTGTTTTTTCCCTCCTTTTTACATTTGTTTGTTTTGTTTATTAAATTCTGCATGAGTGAAATCATATGGTATTGTCCTTTTCCATTCAATTTGAAATCTTCCTGGTTCTTGATATGATGAGTGATTTCAATTTTATACTGGACATTCTTGTATTATGTTATGAATCTATATCTCATTTAAATTTTCTATTTTAGCTGGCTTTCTCTGCCGCTACTCTGCAGGGGAAGGACAGAGGTGCTGCCTCATTATTGTCAGACGGAAGTATAAGTCCAGTACCCTCACTCAGTCACTATAGACACCGGATGTAGAAGGCTTTTCATTATAGCCTCATGTAGGTGGGAGATTTAGCTTCCCACGTGGTCACCACTCTGACCCTGGTTAAAGTGGAGTGTTTCAGTCACTAGGGATAAAAACCCAGGTTTCTGCTTGGTCTTCTCTGACACCACCCTTGTGGGGGTGTTGGGACATGTCATTAGAGCTTCACAAATATAGAAGTCTAGGCTCTCCACTTGGTCTTTGCTGGCATGGGTAATGTTTTCTGTGGTTTTTTATTAGAATAGAGCAGTTATTGTGTAAAAGTTTTTGGTCTTGCTAGGCTGTCCTTTTCTGGTCCTTTGGTTTGAGAGAGAAGGCTTTTATTATTGTTTTTTTTTTTTTGTTTGTTTGTTTGTCCCCATTGGTATTTCAAGGGTTCCACCTCCTTCGGCTCCAAGACTGGTATATGTGAGGCAGGAAGAAACCCCAGGGGAGCCATCACCATGTTGTCATTCCTTGTTCTCAAGGCACTTAGCCAGCCTTAGCCAGCCTGCCTTCTTCTTTTCACTTTTCAGAGTCTTCTTTTGTTTTATATATAATGTCTAGTTTTTAGTTGCACTTAGTGTGAAGAATAGGGAAAAGTATGTCTATTCCATCTTCCCAAAAGTAGAAGTCTCCAAAATTTGTTGTTAAAATGTATTAGTCAAGGTTCTACAGAGAAATAGAACTGTATGTGTGTGATAGGGAGGGAGAGGGTAAGAGAGGGAGGGAGAGAGAGACACAGATTTTTATGAAATTGGTTTACATGACTGTGATCATCACAATTGTGGATGTTGGCAGGTCTAAAATCCATAGGGCAAGCCAGCAGGCTGGACCTAGTTAATGTTGCAGCTCAAGTCCAAAGGAGTCTAGAGGAAGAATTCCTTCTTCCTTGGGGGACTTCAGTTTTTGTCTCTTAAGGTTTTCTTTTTATTATTTATTTATTTATTTATTTGTCTCTTAAGGTTTTCAACTGATTACTTGAGACCCACCTACATTATTAAAGGCAATCTTCTTTACACAAAATCTATTGATTTAAATCCTAATCCATCCAAAAATATCTTTGCAGCCAAAGCTAGACTGGTATTTTACCAAATACCCAGATACCATGGCCTTAGCCAAGTTGACACATAAAATTAACCAACACAATATTACCTTATTATAAAGCAATTTCATCTAATTTCTCCCTTATGATAAAGTTGAAGACCATTATTGTTTTTCTAAAAATACATATGGTTGGGTGATATTACCTGACTCTCAAGAAAATGAAGGAGACATTGCAAAGCATTAGTTATAAAGAGGATGTTATCTGGTAGTGTTAAGAACTACCACCTTTGAGAAACCTCATTCTGACCTACTTCCCCAACCTTCTGCATGTTGAAGTTACAGAATCAGTTTAGAATCCTATGATGTTGCTGTTTTCACAGTCAAAATATCAACAATTTTATTACATTTATTATTTTTAATCTAATATCAACATATCCACCAAAAGGAGCAGGAGCAGATCAGACACCACTTTGTAAGAATGCTGCTCATCCAAGCTGCCACTCTGTGCACAAGAATATTGGTTTCCAAGGTCCATTTGTTCTCCAGTCCAAGTCCTTCTCTGGAATGATTCCTGATGTGCTTTCTTGCTTAGGATTTTATAAAGATAATGATCACACTCTATGGAATGAACCAAATGATTCACTATATATACACAACAGTCAACATTTAAATGGAATGTCCAGCTCCCACTCTTCCTCATTAAGACTTCCATAAGACTGTTATCCAAGGACCTATTCAGTTCTCTTTAAGCTACTGGTTCTTGGTCATGAGTCTTTCTTTTGTCTCCCAGCTAGTCTTTCTCTTATGGTTACCATTTATTGAGCACTTACTTTTGTGACTTGTATCTAATTTGAAGTGTCTCTATCTCTAAGTGTAACAGAGTAAGGTAGGTATCAGTGTTGCTCTTCTAACATACAATCAAACATCTTTTGGGCTCACTCTATGCACCAGAGTCTTTTATCCTTTGCCTCCTTCAAAGTTCATACTTTAAGTTGGGTCAATCTTAGTTCTGTAGATCTAACTTTCTAGTATATAAAATACTGCACAGATCTATTCAATGCTAGTCATAACCTAAAATGTCAATACTACTCAAAAGCAATCTACACATTCAATGCAATCTCAATCAAAATTACACCAGCATTCTTCTCAAAGCTAGAACAAGCAATCCTAAAATTTGTATGGGACCACAAAAGACCCCGAATAGCCAAAGTAATATTGAAGAAGACCAAAGCAGAGACTTCAGCCTCTACTACAAAGCTGTAATCGTCAAGACAGCATGGTATTGGCATAAAAACAGACACATAGGCCAATGGAATAGAATAGAGACTCCAGAATTGGGCCCACAAAAGTATGGCCAACTAATCTTTGACGAAGCAGGAAAGAATATCCAATGGAAAAAAGACAGTCTCTTTAACAAATGGTGCTGGGAGAACTGGACAGCAACATGCAGAAGAATGAAACTAGACCAATTTCTTACACTATTCACAAAAATAAACTCAAAATGGATAAAGGACCTGAATATGAGACAGGAAACCATCAAAACCCTAGAGGAGAAAGCAGGAAAAAAAAACCTCTCTGACCTCAACCACAGCAATTTCTTACTTAACACATCTCCAAAGGCAAGAGAATTAAAAGCAGAAATGAACTATTGGGACCTCATGAAGATAAAAAGCTTCTGCACAGCAAAGGAAACAATCAACAAAACTAAAAGGCAACTGAAGGAATGGGAAAAGATATTTGCAAATGACATATCGGACAAAGGGCTAGTATCCACAATCTATAAAGAACTCACCAACTCCACACCCCCCAAAAAAATAATCCAGTGAAGAAATGGGCAGAAGACATGAATAGACCCTTCTCAAAAGAAGACATCCAGATGGCCAACAGGCACATGAAAAGATGCTCAACGTCACTGCTCATCAGAGAAATATGAATCAAAACCACACTGAGATACCACCTCACGCCAGTCAGAGTGGCTAAAATGAACAAATTAGGAGACTATAGATGCTGGCGAGGATGTGGAGAAACAGGAACCCTCTTGCACTGTTGGTGGGAATGCAAACTGGTGCAGCCACTCTGGAAAACAGTGTGGAGGTTCCTCAGAAAATTAAAAATAGATCTACTCTATGACCCAGCAATAGCACTGCTGGGAATTTACCCAAGGGATACAGGAGTGCTGATGCATAGGGGCACTTGTACCCCAAGGTTTATAGCAGTACTTTCAACAATAGCCAACTTATGGAAAGAACCTAAATGTCCATCAAGTGATGAATAGATAAAGAAATTGTGGTTTATATACACAATGGAATACTACGTGGCAATGAGAAAGAATGAAATCTGGCCTTTTGTAGCAACGTGGATGGAACTGGAGAGTGTTATGCTAAGTGAAATAAGTCATACAGAGAAAGACAGATACCATATGTTTTCACTTTTATGTGGATCCTGAGAAACTTAACAGAAGACCGTGGGGGAGGGGAAGGAGAAAAAAAAGAGAGGGAGGGAGCCAAACCATAAGAGACTCTTGAAAACTGAGAATAAACTGAGGGTTGATGGGGGGTTGGAAGGAGGGGAAAGTGGTTGATGGGCATTGAGGAGGGCACTTGTTGAGATGAGCACTGGGTGTTGTATGGAAACCAATTTGACAATAAATTTCATGTTAAAAAAAATAGAGTGCTAGTCTGAAAAGATGATTGATATAGCAACTTGTGGGTGATTTTGGATTCACCTTTGGGTACAGCATGACACTTTATGAATGGGGTTAATGAATTTAGGTCTGTGTGGGTACTATGACTTTTGGTAGAAAAATAATGACTTTCAGATTGAAAGCTGCATAATTTCCCTCCCATTATTCAAAAGAAGTTTTATTATGGTTATTTTCCATTATACTATTAAGTTTTACTGCCCCTTCCCCCACCTTTTACCTAGGGCTTTAGCCACCAGTCCCTCTTGCCAAATATCTCATCCCCACTTATATGTGAACCATAAAGATTCTTCTTCTATTTTTGGTAGTCCTCACCATGAGGGTCTGGTATAGAGGATACAAGACAGGTGACCAGATGGCCTGTTTTCTGAGGCCATAAGTAGTGCTATAAGCAGATGGGGACTCTGTGGTTTCCCACCAGACAATGGGGGGCTGCTGAGATACCAAGAACAACTTTATTTTGTTAGGAAAATTTTGAACATACTCAAATATACATACAAAGTATAATGAACACCCATCATTGAGTCTCAGTAATCATTAGCTCATTGCCAATCTTGTTTCATCTCTCCTTTCTTCCCTTAAGTGGATTTGTTTGAAGCAAATCCCAAACATCGTCTTTTAATCTGTAAATACTTCAGTATGTATATACAAAAGATAAGACTTTAAAAAATAACCACATTATTATTATCAAGCCTAAAAATGTTAACTAAATGTCTTAATATTATCAGCTTTTTTATTTTCTCCAATATCTTATAATTCTTTTTGCATTTGGTTTGTTTGAATCAGGATCCAAACAAAGTCCGTACATTGTATTGGTTGATGAGTTTCCTAAACCTTTTTTAATCCATAATAAACTTCCTCTCTCCCTTAATGTACCTGTTGAATGTCTAAATTATTCACCCTATAGAGTTCGTGGTATTTTAGATTTTGCTGATTGCAACTCCTGATGTCATTTACCATACTCTTCCATCTGCAGTCTTCCTTGTGTAACATGGTAGATTTGGTGACTTGATTATAAACATATTGACTTTTGGAGACAAGAATATTTCATAAGTCATGCTGTGTACATAATGTCTGGTCCTGTCTATGCTATCAGAATTTATCAATAGGGTTTCAGATATTGTTAGCCTGATCCATCCATTATAAAGTTCCCCATCAGTTTTTCACCTAATACTTTTATCAGGCATTGATGATCATCAGAGGCTGAAAAATGGTGATCTCCTACTTCTATCATTCCTTCTTAATTTATTAGCTGGACTACATCTACAACAAGAAATTTCCTTTCATCAACAACTTGATTACTCTGAGATACAGTTCATAGAAGACACAGAGGATAAATGTTGGATTCTTTCCCTTTGTTTACCAGTTTCAGAATAATGAATTGGCCTTCTATCAGGCTATAAATGTAAAATAAGTTTGAATTTTGTCTTGTTTTGTGTGTCTCCTCATCATTATGAACTCATGTGTTAAACATGTTTCATGTGCTTCAATCTTTGGTAACCACTATTCTTTTGATATTCAATTTGTACTATCTTTGGCCATTGGGAACCTTCTAAGTTGGCTCCTGAGTCCTTTTAGCTCATCCCTAGAAGTCCACAACCACTTCCTTGTTCTCCAGCTTGACAAGGTGCTGTGGGTTCCTCTTGCACAGTTCTTGTACCAGACTAGGATTTAGCCATTTCTTCAAGGAGCCTGTTCCTTCTGGTGGAAAATAGAATTTAGAGACCAAAATCTGGGCATTACTGGTCTTCACTGATCCTTGGTTGGCCATTGATTTTAGGCCTTTGCTACTGAACAGAACTAGAAAAATCTTTATTTTTTAATACATCATGAGTTTATGTTATTTTCAAATTCAAATTTAGGATTACAGAAATTTTACATTAAATCTTGATTCCTAACAAGATTAGCATACTTACTTATTTACTTGCCCCAAATATATATATTTATATAAATATATATTTATTTACATATATTATATATTCCCCAAATACATATATATGTATATAAATACATATATATTAAATAAATAAATAATATAAATATGTATATATATATTGGTTTCAGAATATCAGTTCCAAAATTATTTATAATATCATGATTAGTAACAGTTAAGAGTCCCTTGTAGTTATTTTTTGTCTTTGGAGTATATCCAAAAAAAATGTTCAATAAAATTACTGTGTTTTAAAACCATTTGCAGTTATACCCCTTTGTGTGAATAAGCCACCAGTCGAATAAAAAGATTTATTTGTTCCAATTTGGCTTTCTATTTTTAGAAATTACCTTATAAGTGTTCCTTTTATTTAATTTTATGCATATGTAAAACATTTACATGGCTGCAAAGTCAAGTACTGGAAACAGGTACATTCATAGAAGTCTAGTTATATTTTAGTTTTACAATTTTATTGTCCAATTTTCTTCTTCACATCATAATATATTCTAGAGATTATCTGTAGCAATGTATAGAGATATTCTTAATTTCTCTTAAAACCTACATAGCATTCTACTGAGTGGAAGTACTATAGTTTATACATTTAATTTATACAATCCCATTGGTGGACATTTGGTTTGCTTCCTGTCTTTTGCTATGAATAGCCTTGTGTGTATAATTTTTTTCATATTTGGCACTATATTTTCAGTATTGATTTATATAGAAGGGATTTCTGTATTAAATGCTTATGTAATGTAGCTAATCTTTCCAAATTTCTTCTCATAGAGTTGTAGCACCTTTTTGTTCCCACCGGCAATAAGTTTGTCATCAAACTTTTGAATTTTTGTCCCATAACAGGTTAGAAGGGATACTTGGTATGGGTTTCATTTAAATTTCTCTTATTATAAAGAAGGTTAAGCATTGTATATGTTTGTAAGGGCCATTTGCATTTCTTTTCTGACCTACTTGTTTATAGATAGCTCTTGCCTGTTTTTTAAATGAGATTGTTGGATTTTTTTTCCATCTCTCTTTTAGAATCTGTTTTTCATAGTTAATCATTTGGACTTTCTCTTTATTTATGATGTTTTTGTTTGGTTTGTTTTTGCCATGCAGAAATTTTATGTATTTGCTATTAGACTTTTTCTTTCAAATCATAGTTTAAGAAGTTTTTCCTAGTCTCTGAATTTTTAGGAATTAATCCTTTTTTTCTATATTTTCTAGGATTTATTCTATATTATTAAATATTCTGTTTAATTTCTGAGCTATTTAGAATGTATCTTGGTATACAGAGTGAGAGACAGATTCAGTTTTCTTTTTCCCTACAGCTGTACAGCTATCCCAACACTATTTATTTAAAAAGTGTATCTTTTGAGATACCTCCTTTAGTATATACTAAATTTCTATAAGCAATGGAGGCTATTTTTGGACTTTTGATTCAGTTCTATCAGTCTGCCTATCCATTTACTAATTCTACACTTTTTTTTAAGTGATAAAGACTTTGTAATATATTTTAATATTTGGTAAAGCTAGTTTCTCTACATTGCTTTTTTCTAGATTATCCTGGCTATTTCTGCTTGAACTTTTGATTCAATTTGTCCAGCTCCAGAAAAAAAATGGTATTATGTTAAATTCATAATTTATTTTAGGGTAAATTGAATTGATATCTTTTGATGTTCAGTCTTTCTATCTATGAACATGGTATATCGCCCCATTTCTTTTGCTACTTTCACAAAAGTTTTATATTTATCTTGCATAGATTTAAACATCTCTCATTGAGTTCATACCCACAGTTTTCTTTTTCTATCATGAATGAAATCTCCTCTTTCATTGTTTCTTTCAAATGGCCTTTCTTTATAGATATGTAGGCCATTGCTCTTGCTTATTGATTTTACAGCCTGCTACTTTTGAGTTTCATTATTGTTTATGTAGTTTTTTCCATAGATTCTCTCGGGTTTTCCCAATATATTATCATATCATCTATAAACAGATATCATTTTGTTATTGTCTCTTTTCAAATTCTTCTGCTTCTAAATATTTCCTTGTTTCATTGTTTTGCCTAATGTTTCCAACACAAATTGACACAGTATTGGTGATGTGGACATCTTTGTCTTGGCTCTGACTTCAATGAGAAAGTATTTTTAGTATGAATGAGTGCTGCATTTCTCAAATGTCTTTTGTATCTTTGGAGACTGTCACATTATTTTTATCCTTAGTTCTATGAATATTACGAATTATATTTCTGGATTTCCTATATTGAACCACACTGGAATTCCTGGAACAAACACTATTTGCTCATAATGTATTACCTTTAATGTGCTGTTGGATTCTATTTGCCTAGGTTTTTCTTTAACATTTGCATATCAATATTAGTAAGTGATATTGGTTTGTAGTTTTAATTTTTCATATTTTCAAATGATGATATTCTTAGCAATAGTCAGAACTTTTCCCCCTCTTTCTATGCTGTAGAATAGTTTACGTAGCACTGGAATTACCCAATTTTTGAAGGTTTGTTAGAATTCTCCTGAGAAATTATTTGGGCTTAATGTTCTTTTGGGGTGCTGGGGGACAGCTCTAACTACTTTCTCTATTACTTCAATGATAATTGGTCTGTTCAGACTTTTTGAATAAAGGGGGCCATTTCTAGTGGGTTATGACATTCAGGAATCAAAGAAAGAAATGCAAATATTCTTTGTAGGTCGGGGATCACGGTACTGTTTTTATTGGTATATTACTTTGTTTTTATGCTTTAAACACAATAGAAAGAAGAAATAGTCCTTCTTCACAACTTACATTAAATCTTTTTGGAAGTTGAATGTCCTTGATAATATGTTGTGAAACAGATAGCATTCTTTAATACCTTTCTTTACTTGAAACAAAACTTTGTATAAATACATTGGTGTGTACATATCACAATAGAGCTGGGATCCCCAAAACCACCAAGCGCATATTTCAATGTCATGTCAATTCAGTTAGGTTAATAAGTAAAGATTCAATTTTGGTTAAAATCTCCAATAGAAATAGTAATTCTTGAAAAATGATTTGTTTTGGACTCAGGTTGGCATTTGCCAAATTAGGATGGTTTAATTTGGTTTGGAGTTTGTGATTTTGTGCTGAGAAGAGCTTCATGAGATTGTGTCATTTCTCTGTTTCACTCTTAAGAAATCACAATCCTCCACTCTTATTCTTCACTTACTTTTTCTCTAGATAATATTTTCCACTAGAACTTTGGGGAATGAAGCAGATGCATTTGGATTCCTTTGTCCAAACTAATGACTTGTTTCTGGACAGAAAAATGTTACCATCAACAGGATTTTTTTTTTAAATATTATACAGTGTTTGGTTCAGGCCAGCAGTGTGGGATGGGGATTTAGTCTCTGGGTTTGCCAAGATGTTTATGCAGCGGGAATGTTACTTATGTAAGCCTGGAAGTGCTCCTCATGTACTCGCCTCCCTCTCCCCTTTCAGCTTTTTTTCATTAAGAAGTTGATCTTCCTTTCATGATACCACATTAAATGGCTAAAAAGAAAAGAAAAGAAATTATTTACTGTAAAAAATAACCTAACTGTCCACAAAACATCCATTTAGTTAAAGGAACCACAAGGAGATCTGGAAAACTGGGCTGTGAATTGTTTTTATCCTCTTGGTTTGGCCCCTAACTCACTTCCTATTGCTCCCCAGAAGAGATCAAACTCAGATTTGGGGGAAAAATAAAATATTTTTAAAATAAAGGAATAAACAAACAAAATACATTTTTTTACATTTTTCTGGGGACTGCAGATAAATTTCCATCTAACAGAGAAGTATAAAAGTGAGGGTAAATCATGAATGTTAGACATTAATAAAACATATTACAAATAAAATCTATACTTAACAGTTGTGAGAAACTAACACAGTGTAGAATTAGAACTAACCTCAACACAGGTAAATAAATACCTATGTGCTTACATAATCAACCAACAAAACTTATTGAAAGCAAATAGGGCATTTGGAGGTGAAAACAGAGATGACCGTGAAAAGTCATGAGGCAATACTCCCAACCCTCCCTGCTTACCTCATCCTCCTGCTTTTCTGTGTATGCTGCCCTATGAGTCAGTGGAGATGATAAACTTAAATGATTTTAAGCAGATGTGTGTCAACATTCCTTGATAAAAGCATGCCAGAACCTTATACCAGTCTGTTCCAGCACCCATCCCTCAACAAAGCAACGGTCCTCCAACCAAAGTGGTAACAACTGCAGGTTACACTCACCTGACCTCAACAGCTCAGAGGGGGGATATTCTTCACTGAGGAGTCCCTGAGCCTAGGTCTTGAAGCATTGGTTGGAGTTTACCTTCTATCTATGGCTCTGTGAACTTCCTGGATAAATGTTGGAACCATGGCTCTACACTGACGTATTTTTCATATGGACAACAATGAGGGTGAGACCATATTTCTGAGATTCAATCAAGTCTCTCAGTTCTAATTGCTGAAGAAGAGATGGAGCCTCAGCCTGGGAATACCAAGGTGGCAGGTGTGGGGATGGTTGCTACTCTGTATTCATAAATCCCTCCAACTAATATACATGGAGCAGACAGATATTGGCAGATCTGCCACATACAGCTGAGAAGGTTTCACACTGCACAAGCTTGATCTATTAAAGGGGCACCAATCCCATAGTAGACAGATATCATAGATTTTCATGTTTCTTGTGCCAGTTTTCTTTTTTTCTTTTAACTTTTTTTTTTTTTTTTTTTTTTTTTTTTTGGAGAAACAGAGGCAGTGCAAGTAGGGGAGAGGCAGAGAGAGAGAAAGAGAAAGAGAATCTGAAACAGGCTTCATGCTGCCAGCACAGAGCCCAACACAGGGCTCAAACTCACTAAACCATGAGATCATGACCTGAGCTGAAACCAAGAGTCAGATGGTTAACTGACTGAGCTACCAAGGTGCCCTTCTTGTGCCAGTTTTTTTAGAGAATAACGATAAAGTATCTTGAGTAAGGGATGGATCACACAAAAGTGCTATCTTTGCTTGAGGAACTGGGAAGATGGTTCTGGGTGGTGGGAATCCAAAGCTGCATGGGACAATGAAAGCTTCTCATGATTCTGTGTTTTGCTGTATGTGTGCCAGAGTGGATGGGGGCTAAAATGCCATGGACCAAGGAAAGAAGAGGGCTCTGGCACCTAGCAGCATGCCCCTAAAGCAAGCCATGTCATATTGGCCATACTGTCTAGAAAGATGCTATCCAATACAAACATTATGTGAGCCACAAGTGCAAGCCACCTACCTCATTTCAAATTTTCTAGTAGCCATATTTTAAAAAGTAAAACAAAACAAGTAGAATTAATTGTAATAATATAATTTCTTGATCTGCCTAAAATACTGTCATTCAACATATATCATCAGTATAAATATGATTAATGAGATAGTTTGCACTATTTTTTTTGTACTAAGTCTTTGAAAGCCAGTGTGTATTTTATACTCTCAGCACATCTCAATTAGGACTAACCGCACTTCAAAGGCTCAGTAGTCTTCTGTGGCTAGTGGCTCCCATATTGGACAGGAAAGTTCTAAAATCTTGTTGGTTATCATCTGGATTCTCTCTCTGAGTGAGGGTGAGGCCTCCCTCTGGAGCAGTCAAAGCTGAGTTTGGGTCTCTGAAGGAACAGAAGTGCAGATGGGCATTGAGGGTCCCAGAGCATCAGCACAGGAAGGCTGGAGCCCCTGACCACCCCAGGGCCACCCTGCCCACTGCTTTTCCCTCAGCCCAGAGACTTGGGTATATTGGATTGAGAGAGTCAGCACTTTGGTGAGACATAAGGCAAATAGACCCAGTGCTGTTCCCATTAGAGGAAGGAACCACTACAGACCATTCTTCAGGGAGCCACACAAGTGATCAAGTTCAGAGAAGCGGGAAGCCGCAGAGCTGGGTGGCCTCCCTCCAAAACATTTATGACGACTGTGGTCGCAGCCGCCACCACCATGTCCCAGGCGTGGTGCTTGGTGCTGGATCTGATCTCCACAGCGTGCACCCACTCTGTGGGAGGTAGGGATTAGCACCCTGTTTTGTGAGGATGAAACAGAGACTCAGAGACGCAAGTGTCTTGCCTGGGGGCCTCATGGCCAGAGCAGCAAAGCCATCAGTGCCTCTACAAACCCTGCTGCTTCTTCCAGGTAATCAGCTACTAGTCACAGATGGAGTTGGCATTTATAGGGTCTGAAACTTTGACCAAATCCGCTGGTCATGGTAGCTTCAGTGACCCTATCATCCCGCAGAGCCCAGCCTTATCACCATAGCCTGAAAAGATAGGTGAAGACCTAAGTTAGATTGCTAGATGTGGCCATTTCCCTCTTCATCCCTACCTTTATCATGTTAGCCTGGAAGAGAAAAGCAGCTGGGGTGTGTTTCCTTTCATGCAAAATGCTTTGTCCCCCACCAGGTGTGGGTCAGATGAAGGAAGAAGAAAGGAAGGTATGGGGTGTGTGTGTGTGTGTGTGTGTGTGTGTGTGACAGACAGACAGATGGTGCCCGGGTCTGATGCAGGAGATGAGCACAGGACAGGGCACAGAGCAGGGCAGGGAATACCTAGCTTAGGGAAGTAGTTGAGGCTTAAGGAAGAGAGGAAAGTTTTGCAAAGCAGAGACGTGATTAGGGATTAGAACTGTGGTAGGTGTTTCTAGCTGGGGGTAGAACCACGACCACTGAGGGCAGAAACCTGGTATATGTAAGAACTTTCCAGTAGGCACAACCAAAAGATGAGCTGCCTCAGCAGGATGTGTTTCCTGTCCCCAGAGGTATTTAAGCTTGTGCACGGTGACAACTTGGCCACGATCACATGGACTGGGGGCTCAATGAGATGTCCTTAGTGGAATGGGGTGCTGACTTCAGCAAGAGATCAAGAAAAGAGACAAAGAAGGAAAGCCACAGTTACCCTGGAAAGTTCCGGTGTGTCCTTTTATTGGATTTAAAAAATAATAAAAGAAAGATCTGTATGATGAAAATTACAAACTGCTGATCAAAGAAATCAAAGAAGACCTAAACAGACTGAGAAACATCTGTGTTCATGGGTTGGAAGGCTCTGCATTGTAAAGATGTCAATTTCTACCCAAATTGATAATAGTTTCAATGGAATGCCAATCAAAATCTCCACAAGGTTTCTGCAGACCCAGAAAAGCTGATCTGTAAATTCCTATGGAAAGGGAGACTCAAGAATAAAATATCTTGACAAAGAAGAATGAAGGCAGTGGCGTCACTTGCCTGATATTACGTTTTACCATAGAGTGGCAAAAATCAAGACAGTGTGGTATTGGCCAAGGGGCTGACTCCTGGATCACTGGAACGGAAGGGAGACCCCAGGGCTTGGGACTCCCTGATTTCCAAATGCTGACCTATCTCAGGAGTTATGAGTCTCTCCTCTGTCTCTCCTTCTTCCTGGGGAGGTCTAATGCTGGTGCGGCCCAGGGATCATCTGGGTGATAGGCCGGCTTCCTTTTGCACATGCTCTCTGAATTGAGACACCACGTCTCCCTCTTTGGGCCTGGGCCTCCATCCACCCTTCAGAGGTGCCAGTTCTACGTCCTCTCTGCGCACCCCTGAGCCACCTCCACACCTCTCTGGGGAGCCCCGGGAAAGTTGTGGATTCTCTCGGGGCTGCCCTGGCTCTAGAGAGGGCAGGTGTTTCTGTCCCAACCTCCTCCACCACTATGTCCCTCTAGATGGCCACCAGAGGGGCCTCTTTACACCAACAGGTCAGTGAGAGAAGCTGTCACCCTCAGAGTCCCAGGTGGAAGACAAGACCCAGTGCCCTTGACCTGGCACCCGTCAACCCATGCAAGGTGTCTTTCCCTGAACCCTGGAGAGTGGGGTGAGTCATCCCACAGTCCGGGGATGTTCCTGAGGCCTTTTAGCCGGTGACCACAAGCCTTGAAGACCCAGAGGCACCCACACTTCCTCCTTTTCTGGGGTAAACCTTATACACCGAGTCTTTCTTGAGCAGCACTGAGCACCTGCGCTTTCTTAAAGCTACTGCCCTACATGTGCCTCTGAGATCAGAGTTTGCATTGTGCCGCTTCCTCTGCTGTGTCTCAGTCTGTGCCTCCAGGTCCTCCTTCCCTGGCACAGTCAGCCTCAGCCTCAAGATCAGGCTCAAAGGGGCAAAGAGGAATGGCAGAGAAAGAGAACCACATGCCATGTCTGCTTATTCTCCTCTGCTTTGGTGGGCGACCCTCCCTCTTTTCCAGCTTGGCTCTGGAAATCGGACAGAAATCAGACAGAAGTGATCTCACTCAGGGTTGCAGCTAACAGACTGAGTCCCCAGGACGGGAGGAGCATAGAGCACTCTGAGAGCCCATGGCCGCAGCTTGCCTGGAGTGCCGCAGAGGGCTTCTTGAGAAAGCACTCTTGGGTTGAGGTCTAAAGGATGAGCAGGACTTTGACCAAGTGCCCAGAGTAGAGGAGTCTCCAGGCAGAGGGACCAGCCTGACTGAAGGCCCCAAAGCAAGAAGGAAGAGCTGGCAGCCGGCGGGTGGAGCCTAGGCAGCAAGATCAAGGTGTGAGAAGAGGCCGGGAGACACGCAAGGCCCCCTGTAGCCTGTGACAGAATCTTGGTCCTTATTTCGACTTATGTCTTGTTCCCTGAACTTGAGGTGAAGGGTAGAGGGTCTAGAACCCTTGGCTCGAAGTCCAACTCCCCATGACTCACACCCGGCCCAGGGTAGGTGCTCAGTCCATGCTGAGACCACGGAGCTGTGGAACTGTGGATGTGGAGTTCCTTTCGTCTGGCTCTGATGAGGAACTGGAGGCACCAGGTGGGGGTTCAAAGTGGACCTAGCTCTGTTCTTATTACCTTTGCTGATAACAGCTCCTCACTTTTCCTTGGGGTGCCAACCCCACCACTACTTTGTTCTGTCATGTGGTTTGTGGTCTTGCATAGCACCTCTACTCCAGAGGAAGGACGTGACTCAGACCAAAGCAATCAGCACAGTGCATCTCCTTGCCATCATGATAGGTTCAGGGACGAACACATGGACCAATTCAGGCCAATGAGGAGCAGCCTCAAGACTTGTTTGCAGACCATGATGTAGCCCTGGAGCTGCGGGAAGGCTCTTCTTGGAATAATCTGCCTGAAAGTGAAGCCAAGCCAAAGAAAGCTAAGCAAGAGAGTGATAGCTTTTTGATGGCATCATTAGAGTACCTGGATCCAGCTAGGCCTGAAGCTATGCTTTGAACTTTTTAATTACATTCAATGAGTTTCCTTTTTTTGCTTATGACAGTTTGACTTGTGTTTCTGTTATTTGAACCTCACAAATTCTGGCTCATTTAGCATTCCTGGTCAGGCCACCTTTTCCTCATCCTCCCGTTGGCCAGTGTAAAGAATGGAGCTTTCCTTAGGCTGTTCAATAGTGCAGAGCCTTGCCGCTTGCCTGCAATCTGCAATGGGAATGACTGAGGGAATGAATCTCTTTTTTGTTTGCACAACCTTGGCCTTGCTGTTGTGTATTTCTACCAACCTTTATCAGCCCCACATTGCGGGGTAGGAAGCATTGCCAATTCCCAGGACCCTGGGCTTACCCAGCCTCAGACCCCTGGGTCCCATGGACCCTGCAGTGCAAGGGGCTTGAACTGAGAAAGGATGCACTGAGCAAGTTCCACAGCCTGGTCGCCGCCCACTGCCCCAGGTCCCCCCACCGCCTCCCGGGAGGCTCTCTTGGGCCTGCCAGGACTGACAAGCTGTGAACACATGTTGCTGGGGGTGGGGGAGAGTTGTTTTTTCCAAGGGCCTTTTCCAAGCCAGAAAGAACTGAAATGTGAGCTCCCCCTACTTTAACCACGAGCAGAACTGCCAGGGCATCCTGGCTCCCTCCCCCTGTGTGTGCTGGGAGGCCGTGTGGGCATTCATCCACAGCAGTGGAAAATATCAGGAGGGGTGGCTAGAGGCGGACCACTTCGGGGGCTTCCTGTGTGTGGAATGACGCCACTGGTGGGGGGTGGGGTTCCACTGCACCACCGTCTCCAGCCACCCTGGGGCCCGAGGAAAACAATTTGACTTCTCTAAACCTCAGCCTCTCCACTCATAAAATGGGCACACAAAGGCTTGCCCCCATGGTCATGGAGAGGGAGGAGATTACCCATGTAGGGGCTTTAACACGGTGCCTGGCGCATGCTCAGTGCCGGGTGGATTATTCTAGCTTCAGCAGTGATCCCGGGAGGCAGGCACCTTTGGCACCCACTGTACAGAGGAGAAGGCAGAGGCTCAGAATGGGTGGGCGGCTGCCCACGGTGACAGTGGCAGCTCAGGTCTGTGTGCCTTTGATCTGGAGTCTGGCCGATGTGGGGGCTGGGGGGCAGGGGGCTGGGGGCAGGGGCCCCAGCAACAGAGCAGGGAGATGCATGGGGGAGCAGAGGCCGGTCCCAGCTGCAGGCTAGCTTCGCTGCGTGAATGCTCTCTGGACCGGGGTGGGGGGGGGGTGCTGGCTGGGCCGGACTCCCGGGGCCCGGAACTGTTCTAAAAATAAAAACAAACTGTCCAACTCAGGTGAGAGTCAAGACTTTGAAAGGAAAGAAAGGCCCCAAGAGCCCCAGGACATGTGCTATTGGGTGAAATAATTAAGAAAACCTGCCTGATCTCCCACGGAGACATAAATCATCCCGTGCCACTCGGGACTGATGCTCACTGTCGAGTTCCTAATTTTTCACAGCTGTCCCCTCGAGACGCAACTGGGTGGGGGAAGGGAATGAGAGTATGAGGCAGGAAGGGGGGTTGCCGAGAGACAGGCCCAGAGAGAGATGGCGGAGGGGAGGAGGGAGAAGAGGAGGGAGGCAGGGAGGCAAGGAGGCAGGGAGACAAGAGTCAGAGATGGGGGGGGGGTGGATGGTGACACAGGCACAGAAGGAAACAGATAGGAAGAAGACAGACACAGTGAGGGACACACAGGGGGAGACAGCCATGCAGTCACTGGAGTGATTTAGGGGACATGTGATATAGGTGAACTAAGACCAGAGGATTGTGCAAAGCCTGGGTGTTTCTGGTCCAGGAGACCTTGGCCTGGCACCAGCTGTAGCCCCTGTGAGCCTGGGAAGCAGGCTGGACAAGGAAGCCACAGGCACTGGCCTGGGTCCCACCCCCACTTTCCCCACCTGGAAACAACCGTGGGCCATGTTCTCCAAAGTAGGCACCGGGCAGGGCCTCGCCATCTAACCTCCATCAGAACTGCCCGTGCAGATGAGGAGAGCACAGGGTCACAGAGGGAGTGAGGGCCTCTGCACCCCAGCCAGGCAGGAGGCCAGGCTGGGGAGGGCACTGCAGGTGGGCAGGCAGGTACTGCTGCTCTCCCAGGGCCTGGGCCAGGGCCCATCCTCCCCGGAGCCTCAGAAATGCCTGTTCAGTGGGTGGCCACTGAGGCCAAAACCTCACCCTGCCCCTGCCCTGTGGAGAGCCTGGTCCTACCCTGCCCTAAGGGTCAGGGATGAAGTGAGATGACTGCTCCCTGGATGTTTCTCAGAACATCCCTGAGGGGAGGACTGCTTCCCTGTCTTATAGATGAGGGGACTGAGGCTCAGAGGGGCTGAGCATCTTGGCCAAAGTCTCTAGAGCTGGTGAGAAGAAGGACCAGGAAACAGAAACCAGATGGGCTTGCTCCCACCCAGCCTTTCCTCTCCCCTTATCCCCCTCCCTCCCTCCCTTTCCCTCTCCCTTCTCCTTGGGTCTTCCCTCTTTCACTCATCTGTATCTCCCCCATTCATCTGTTGACTGAAGAGAGAAGGCTGCATACACAGAAGAAGCACCTCTAGGGGAAAATGGCAGCCCCTCTGGCTCCAACTCCAGCCATGGGCATCAGGCACTGAGGGCACTACAGCCCCCTTTTGCAAGGTGGCCTGAGTGCATCTCTGTGCCTCTGCATCGGAGACACCTGAACTGCTTAGGCACCAGGGCAGCCTGGAAGGAAATTAATCACCCTTCAGAGCAGTGAAGGCTCTCAATGCACCAAGGGCCACAAGCCTTGGAGCCCCAGAGGCACCCACCCTTCCTCCTTGGCTACCACCCCTTCCAATCACTCACCGCAAAGCACACCAACCCACCAAGCTGACCCAGTCAGATGGCCAACCTCAGTCTCTCAAACTTCCTCTCCCTCTCATCTGAGGTTGGGATGCAGAAAGGGCTTGGTCCCATCGTGGTCGGGTCCCTGGAATTCTGATGGAAGCCTATGACTCTCATTGACCTGCACTTGAATCCTGGGTGCATGCAGACAGTTCATCGGGCTTCTCTGATCATTGGTTTTCTATAAAATGAGGAGAATTAGAGCCACCTTGAAGACAAGTGGTAGTGAAGGGGCAGTCTGTGTACATGACACCCTTCCTAAAAACCTCCCTCCCGATGATGCTTGGGGTAAAGAGCATGAGGCTTAGATTTCATGCGGCTTAGCCCCAAGGAAAGGGCTTCAGGAACCTGAAGGCTAGGGGTGAAGGGGGACGTATTCAAAGTCCTCAGGGACATGCAGAGACAGCTGCGTCCATAGGACAAGAGCGAGACCACTCCTCTCCCACCCTGAGGGCTTAGCAGGACCTTTATGAGACTTTCTATAATTCCAAGTGTGGACATTTAGCTTCCCCAAGGGTCCTGTCCTCACTCTGGGGAAGACCTGGCTTCCAGGAAGTCTGTAGAGAGGGCCTCTGTGATCCTGTCTTACTTGACGCCCCTGCCTCCTGCTCCCCAGTATGACCAGTCTTCTTCCTAGAAGCTTGGCACATGGGTTGTAAGGGGATTCAACCCCTTTCTAATTCTCTTCTGCTTTATTGTTGCTATCGGTTGTTATGGCCCAGACAAGTCCAGCATGGAGACATTAGATCAGCATTTCGGCCTGGGCCTCCTGGCCAAGTCCATTACAGCACTGTCCTCCCGGGATGGCCGATGGCTGCCCTGCCCCGTGGCCGCCTCCACAGGTCCTGCCTTCCCATGGGCTGCCAGAACGACCCGCCCAGTCCATCGGAGTCCAGCCTAGGGTGCAGAGGCCTCCCCTATTGCAGGCAGGAGGCCTCCTTGGAGGAACCCGGAGTCCCCAAGGATCCGATCTGTGTCCTTCTGTGCATTATCCAGACGCCAGGATGGAACAATGGATGGCAGTCCTGTGAGTGGGGAGCTAGGCAAGCCTGAAGGTCGATCCCAGCTCCTAGGAGCTGACAACAATCACAAATGCTTACGTGTCACTCTCCCTCGGTGCCAGGAACTTGCTCTAATGCTTATGTTAATCCTCACAGGATTTCACAGAAGAGGAAAACCAAAGCACAGAGCAGGTAAGAAATATACCCTGGAAGGGTGCTGAGACCTGGCAGTAGCCCAGAGGAGAGAAGCCATCATATTGCCCCTGACACAATCCACCAAGAGCCAGGACAGGAGCGCCAATAAGAGCCCCTGGCATCCTGCATGCATGGCCTGCCATACTAGGGCCAATGAGAAAATCACAACAAGTGGGCCAAACATCAGGAGAGTCTTCCTGACTCCACCATCTGCTTCTGCTGCAGCTTTTGACCTCGGGAGGTGCCAGGCCACTCACAGCTCTGACTGTGCCTATCCGGCCCTGCCGAATGGAGGCCCCAGGGTCACCTGGTTCCTGGCCGGCCTGTCTGATCACAGAGTGGGGGCTCTTCTCTGATTCCACTGTGCCTCCTCATCCTTCTGGGGTGTCACCAAGCTGACCCACACATGTCTATGCAGAGTTTGAGCTTTACAGAGATCACTGTAATTGAACTGCAGTAATATGGAGTTTGTAAAAAAAAAAAAAAAAAGTAACTAAGGATGCCTGGGTGGCTCAGTTGGTTAAGCATCCGACTCTTGTTGATTTTGGCTCAGGTCATGATCTCACAGTTCGTGGAATCGAGCCCCGAGTCAGGCCCCGTGATGACAGTGTGGAGCCTGCTTGGGATTCTCTCTCTCCCTGTGTCTGCCCCTCCCCCCTCAATAAATAAATAAATAATTATTAAAAAAAAAAAAACTCACCAAGGCACTCCTGGAACAACTCTTTTTCATCTGCCCATAACACCAGCCCCATTCTAAACACTTCGGGGCTCAAACAGGTTTTCCATCTATTTACTGACTCCACCCCAGCTCCATGATTGATGGGGAAGCCATTGAACCTGTCCCTATTGGCCAAAGGTCGTCCAGCCAGGAATGGATGTGGAACACTGGCTGAATCAATCAAAGGTTTCCCCACGATTTTTAACTTGGGGCCAGAGGGAGCCTCAGTCTATCTCCTGGAGGGGAGCTGGGAGACATGTAGGGTGAAACTGCCTGGGCCCAAGTGTTTGAGAAAAATCAGCCAGCAGGGAGGAGAGAGAAGAGTCTTGGCAGGAGGAGGGTGTCCGAGGACTCAGTTCTAGTTGTCCTGGCAAAAATAATTAATTCTTTTTAAAAAAATTTTTAATGTTTATTTTTGAGAGAGAGAGAGAGACGGCAAGCGTGCACAAGAGGAGGAGGGGCAGAGAGAGGAGGACAGAGGATCCAAAGTGGGTTCCATGCTGACAGCAGAGCACCTGGTGCAGGGCTCAAACTCATGAACCCCAAGATCATGACCTGAGCCAAAATCAGATGCTTAACTGACTGGGCCACCCAGGCAGTCACCTCATTTTTCTTTTTAATTTTAGAGAGAGTGCGAGTGGGTCAGGGGCAGAGAGAGAGGGAGAGAGAGAGAGAGAGAGAGAGAATCCAAAGCAGGCTCATACATGGTTAGTTCGAAGAGTCTGATGTGGGGCTTGATCCCACAACCTTGATCCCACAACCTGAGCCAAAATCATCAAGAGTTGGAGGCTCAACTAGCTGAGTCATCCAGGTGCCCCAAGAATTAATTCTGATGAAAGAAGTGTCAGTAAAGTAAAAACAACAATTGGACAAACAGATCTTTTAAAACCCCTTCATGGGAAAATCATCTTGAATTGCAATTATTGTGATAGAATTAATGCTAGAAAATACCTCCTTCTCTAAAAAAAAAAAAATGGAAATATTTTTGGCTAACAGTTTTATATTTATAAACATAGTGTCAAAAGCCCATTAAGATGGTGGATTCAGGCACCTGGGTGGCTCAGTCGGTTAAGCGTCCGACTTCAGCTCAGGTCACAAACTCGTGGTTCATGAGTTCGAGCCCCGCCTGGTGCTCTGTGCTGAGAGTTCAGAGCCTGGATCCTGCTTTGGATTCTGTGTCTCCCTCTCTCTCTGTTCCTCCTCCACTTGCACTCTGTCTCTCTCTCTCTTTAAAAAAATAAATAAAGATGAAAAAAAAATTTTTAAGGTGGTAGACTCAAGATGCCCTGAATTCACTAAAGTCTGTCTTCTTCCTGGCTCTTCCTCACCCATCCCCCCCACCCACCCTCTGAGCACTTTAGCAGATAGCGTTTCTTAAAAACATCAATATGGAAATAGCACATTATTCCCAACTTTTTTTAAAAAACAATCCTTTAAGTGAGGCTACTTGGCAACCCATAGTCAGATCCCTTCAAGTTACTTTATATTTTCAAAAGTAATCAAAATGCAACTACTTAATAACCAAGATATGGAAATAACCCCACTGCCCATTAACTTATGAATGAATACAAAAGACATGAAACACAATGGAATACTATTCAGCCATGAGAAAGGATGACTTTGTGCTATTTGCAACATTTTAGCACCATATGCTAAGAAAGATAAGTCACAGAGAAAGACCAGTATTGTAGGATATCACTTATACTTGGAATCTAAAAAGTCAAACCTATTAAAAAAACAAAACCAAACCCAGAGAGTAAACGGTGGTTACTGGGGAAGTAAGATTGATGGTGTGTAAGAGTACTAACTTGTAATGAGTACTAAACCATAGAGATCTAATGTACAGTGTATTGAATATAGATGATAATGTATTACTGTAAGTGTGCAATGTGATAAATATCATTACAGTGGCAGCCATATGACAATATACAAGTGTACCAAAGTCACATGCTGAACATCTTAAATGGACACACTATCACATGTCAAATTTGTCCAATAAAATCAATATTCTAGGTTTCTGACTCCCCCCGCCCCTTCGTTTTGCCTTCCATTATTTGGCCAGCTTCCCCAGAATTTGTCCTATAAAATTTAGTTAATGGCATCTTCATTATCATCACTTGTGTCTCTGAAGATGAGTGTGTCCCATGAAAACCTAGTCTTTGTCAGGCCTTTCCTTCCCACACTGAACACCACCCCTCCCATGGGTGTGCCAAGTGAAGGGACTGGCTCTGTGGGGTGGGCACCTTGTCCTGATGGGCAGGTGGCATTGACACGTCTGCCCACTCTAGCCTAGAGGACTAGGGTGGGTCAAGGTCAAAGGTGGCCTGAGTCAAGGTGAGTTTGTCTGAAGCAAACCAAACCAAGTCAACCAAAGGGTGGCCTTCCTCCAGGCAGCAAGAGCCCCATTTCTCTCCAGGTCGCAGCTCTAAGAACAGAGTGCTCGTCAGCACCTACCCCTTCTTTAGTGTAAGATGACCTCCAGCAGTTAGGCCAGGGAGACAAGGGCTCTAGATGCTAGCTTAGGGGTTGGAGACCCGGTTTTCTATCTTTACCCTCTTTTTCAAGAGTTCATGCGATTTTCCAATGTCCCCACCTGACTCTCCCCACAGATGATTTTTTTTATATAATTGACATATAACATTATGTTAGTTTCCGGTGTACAACACAATGATTCAATATTTGTATATACTGCAAAAGGATCACTACAATAAGTCTAGTTAACATCCCTAATGTTACGTAGTTATAGAATTTCTTTTTCTTGTGATGAAAACTTTTAAGATTTACTCTCTTAGCAACTTATAAATACATAATACAGTATTATTAATTCTAGTCCCCATGTTGTACATCACATCCCCATGACTTACCTAATTTAGAGCCAAGAGTTTGTACTTTTTAACCCCTTCGCCCAACAAATGATTTTTTTATATGAAATTTATTGTCAAATTGGTTTCCGTACAACAACAAATGATTTTTTTTTTAATTTTTTTTTCAACGTTTATTTATTTTTGGGACAGAGAGAGACAGAGCATGAACGGGGGAGGGGCAGAGAGAGAGGGAGACACAGAATCGGAAACAGGCTCCAGGCTCTGAGCCATCAGCCCAGAGCCCGACGCGGGGCTCGAACTCCCGGACCGCGAGATCGTGACCTGGCTGAAGTCGGACGCTTAACCGACTTCACCCAGGCGCCCCACAACAAATGATTTTTAATAAGGGCACGCAGTGGGCTAACTTCGCTTGCTGTCCTGGACTGAGTGAGAGAAACAAAGACAGAGACAGAGAGGGACGGAGGGAGGGAGTTGGAGGTGGAGGAAAAGGGAGAGGGTGGAGAGAGGGAGAGATAGTAAGGGGAGGGAGAGAGAGAGAAGGGAGGGAAGCATATTCACAGAGAGCAAAGCAGAGTGAAGCTCTGTCCTCACTAGCCAGGCTTTTACACTGAAGATGCCCTGAACCATCTGAAGACAGATGATCTCAGAATTGGGAGAAGTCAGGCAGGTCTGAGGCTCAGAGATAGGCTCCAAGTCTCGCAGACCTGGGAATCAGGAAGAGGCTCTGGTCACCATCATATGATCAGTCGGGTGGCCGAGCCACTGTGCTAGCCAGGGTAGAAAGGCTGCATTCTCTGGACAGCAGGGATCAGATCTTCCTAGACCTGATTGGCCAACCATCGAGGTTTGATATTCATTTACTCCCTCTCTGACCCCTTAGACAGCAGCATCCTGGAGCTGGCTCATTCCTGATCATGAGAGAATACCAGGACAACTCCAGAAATTTTGTGAGCTGGCTGTTAAACACAGCTTTTACAGAAAATTAAATTATAAACTTACAATTAAATACATTGCATCAAAAACACAGATCCCACCTAACTCATCACTTCCTAATTAATTTACTCTATTTTACAATTGAGTTTATTTATATCTATTTACGATCTATATGGTGCTTATATGGTGGGAATACCATATAGTATGTGCTGCTGTACATCTCTCCCCAGCTCCAAGTTCAATGATGTCTCATTGGCAGGAGTATTTACACCATAGACATTGCAAACACTACTAGTCAGGGACTCACCCCCTCCTGACCCCTGGAGTGTTGATTATTCTTCACATATCAAGTTCTAAGAGTGCGGACCATCACACTGCTTCCCATAGGGAAGGTGCTCAGCACACAGCTCAAATCAATCAATGTGTATTTAAATAGTATTTTTTTTTAACTTGAGAGAGAGAGAGCAAGCTGGGGAGAAGGGGAGAGAGAGGCAGAAGGGGAGGGAGAGAGACTCTCAAGCAGGCTCCACGCTCAGTGCAGAGCCCAACTCGGGGCTAGATCTCATGACCGAAGCCGGAAAGCAAGAGCTGGACGCTTAACTGACTGAGTCACCCAAGCGGCCCCAATCAATGTGTATTTAATAACCAAGACAAAGCACAGTCAATATTTATGGCTATAGTGCTCCTCAAACTTTCCAGGACAGTTTCGATGCAAATGTTTTTCCTTGTGGTCAGACTATAGAACCCAGTTAAGTTTCAGAGCCAACGTTGGATGTATGGGGTCACTTTGAGATAAATGGGTGATTTACAGACTTTGCACCCTCTCTTTCCATCCCCACAACACCAATTACTTTTTTCTTTGTACGTTAATTGCATTTTTAATTCCCCAAATTTAGGTCATGGGTATTTTAAATTACCTTCTTATTTACAGGCTCCAAGATCCAACGCTGAAAGTTTGAGGGGAAAGAACCAGTCTTTTCCAGGGCCAGATTTGAAAATTAGTAAATAATAATAATAATAATAATAATAATAATAAAAACTCTCAAACCTTAAGCATCTATTGCCTAAAATAGGCAGTTTAGAGCTTGAAATCCAAGTGACTCACAAACCATGCAGCTGGTGACCCTCCTCCCTCCAAAGCTAATTGAATAAAAAAAAAAAATACTTGAAGATGGCTGGTCTCTCCAAGAAGCAAACCCCGTGCACTTCCTCTCCCCCAGGCCCGAGGCTCGCTTGGCCACACAAGGCATATAAAAACCCCATTTGGAGAATCACTTGTTTCCCACGTGGTTCTTCCGTCAGTGTAATTTAAGAAACATACAATTCCCGCACCCAGATTTGGAAGTCACAAGTGGTGCACATCTGATAGGGAAGCCAGAAGCTGGAGGAGTGGTTTTTCTTTCTGCTTAAGCCCCTGAACTGGCTTCTAGAGATTCAAGCCACTTTCTACAGAGATAAAGTTGATATACACACAAGGGGAAAAGTGGCTCATAAACTCCAAAGGTGCTGGGCGGGGGGGGGGGGGGGGGGGAGCGGGGGCGGTCCCCAGCCAACCATGCCATCGGGAGCTGGAGGAAGAAATGAGAAGGAAGTATGTCAGCATCTTAACTGTGCTCATCTCTGAGTAGTGGGGTTGTGGAGATTTTCATTTTCTTTATATTTCTCTGAATTTTCCAAATGCTCAATGATGAACAGATATGGCATTTTGCTTATAGTTGGGGTCCGGGACATTATTTGTTTGCTTGCTTTGTAAAAGGAGAACAGGGTTGTGTCCTTGCTTACCTCTGAGTGCCCCTGGGCTGGGGTCATTTGGTGTTTCCAAGAGCAGGTCCATCCAGCCCCATGTAAATCATCCCAACGCGTGGTTTGTTCCTTAATTAGCAGCTGAGGGCCTGCAGTTTTTTAAAATGGTGATTTAGGGGTGCCTGGGTGGCTCAGTCAGTTGAGTGTCGGACTTCAGCTCAGGTCATAATCTCTTGGTTCATGGGTTCGAGCCCTACACTGGGCTCACTGCTGTCAGCTCAGAGCCCGCTTCGGATCCTCTGTCCCTCTCTCTCTCCTCCCCTTCCCCACTCTTGCGCGAACCAGTGCACACTCTCTTTCTCTCTCTCTCTCAAAAATAAATAAACATTAAAAAAAAAACTTTGAAAAATTAAAAACAAAAAATGGTGATGTAGATGAGGGGACAACTCAGCAGAGTGATTTTTTTTGTAAACATGGCACTGAATGGTGCTGAAGTTTTTATACAGCTTGACGGTTCCCATCCTTTACCAGTGGTGAAGGCACCCAGCTCTTCTATAGCCTCCGTGGCAAGTACTACTGGTTACCCATCCAATAGGTAGTTTTTTCCATTGCTAATAGCTGTTCTAGATTTCTTTATTCCATTCTAATTTTGATGAGGGTATCCATATGCCCAGCAAAAATATATCCACTTCCTGGCTCGGCCGCAGCTCAGCGGCCATGTGATCCAGATCTGGGGGAAAGACAGGGTGACCAGCTCAGCTAGAATGGCCCTTGGCCAGTTGTCCCTCTTCCTCTTTCCTGCCTGCAAAGTATCAACAGCTTGAAGGTGCCCAGCTCTGCCCTTGTCAGCTGCCCCACCCAGAGTAAGACCTGCCTTCACCTGACAAAGCCACTGAAGGTTTTGTTTCCCAAAGTGGAAGGAGTTCTCCCTCAAAATGAATTTGGCTTCTGCCTCTGGCCAGCTTCACTGTGTTTTTGTAGCTTCCAGTTTCTGGCCACTCCATTTCCAGAACTTCTGGAACTAAGAGATGCCTGGATGCACACAATGGATAAAGGATCCTCTGGCTCCTCAGCATGGGCCTAAGTCTTCTGAGGTGGGAACATAGGTCTCTGGGATCTCTTCCACGCCCAGTGAAGAGCCATGCCCTGATTCATTTATTCCTTCAGCGAATGCCTCTGATCCAGGCAAGGTTCAGTGTGAACAAGACAGTGTGCATCCCTGTAGAGCAGCTAGATGGTAATCTAACAAATATCGACATAGCAATTTCAGGTAATAAAAGCAGTATGAATAAAAATAAAACAGAGTGGTGTGATGGGAGAGGCCACCCAGCTAGGGTGGTCAGGCAAGGGGCTATGTCATCTGCCTTGTGATAGTAGTGACCTGATAAGAGTAAGGGGCTGAGCCATATGAAAATTTAAGGTAAAGACATTAGGCAGTGGAAACAGAGTCCTAAGGCCATGACACAGAAATCAAATAGCTGGGCATCTCGGTGGCTCAGTCGGTTAAGCATCAGGCTCTTGACCTTGGCTCAGGTCACGATCTCAAGGTTCGTGGGAAGGAGCCCCATGTTGGGCTCTGAGCTGACAGGGTGGAGCCTGCTTGGGATTCTCTCTCTCCCTCTCTCTGCCCCTCCCCCACTCATGTACTAGCACGTGCACATGCTCTCTCTCTCAAAATAAATAAGTTAACTTAAAAAAAAGAAATCAAATAGTAGCAAATACATTCTATAATATTCTGGGCACTGTTTTCAGTGCTTTATATATTTTACGTGTTTAACCCTCACAGCAACTCTAGAGGATAGTTGCTATTGTTACCACCATTTTATAAATGAAGAAACTGCAAACCAGAGAGGTCATTTGCCTAAGGTCACACAACAATTAGGCAACCTATTCTTTTTTTAATTTCATGGGTCCAAATACTGGATTCAGGGGTACTAAACATTCAGTCTTTCCTGTATAAAATTATAAGACTATATGCAGGTCTTTAATGTTTGAGGATGTGGTATTATACTATTGTCTCCTTTGGAATAGGTGATGGGATATGAACCGTTTTGCCATAATTCCAAATAGCTGGATGCAATCGACTATTTGTAAGTCAATCATTTAACCCTACTACAACCCCTTCTTTAAATTATTAACAGTTTTATTGAGATATAATTCACATATTTTACAATTCACCAACTGAAAATGTACAAGTCAGTGGCTTTTGGCATATCCACAGGGCTGTGCCTCCATCACCATAACCCATTTTTAGAACATATCCATCACTACAAAAAGAAACTCTGTACCTTTTAGCAAGTACCACCCATTTCCTCCCCAACCCAGGCCCAGCCCTAGGAAACCACCGATCTATTCTCTACCTCTATGGATTTGCCTATGCTAAACATTTCATATAAATGGAATCATATAATATTTGTCCTTTGTGTCTGGCTTCTTCTTCTTTCACTTGCCATGATGTTTTTCAGGTTCATTCATGTTGTAACAGGTGAGAGGTTCACACATGTCATAATATGTAACATGTACGAATACATACAATATGTATACGTTCCTTTTTTTGGCCAAATAATATTCCATGATATGGATATGCCACATTTTACTTATTCATTCACCAATTGATGGATGTTTGAGTTGTCTCCACTTTGGGGCTACCATGAATAGTGCTACTAGGAGCATTCATGAACAACCTTCTGAGTGGACTGTGTTCTCCATTCTCCTGGGGAGATCCCTGGGGGTAGAAGTGGTAGGTCATACTCTATGGTCATGCTCCACGGTTAAGCAACTGAGGAGCTTTACTGAGGGGTGCAACTTTCCTCTTCTTGGGCCATTTCCCTCCAGCAGCTGCACTCACCCCTGACGGGTGCACTTGAAACCAGCCCAGAGGAGGGAGGGGCATTGGCTCTCACAAAAGTTGGGTGGCCTTCCTGGTCATCTCCTTTAGACAGTCAGGAACATATTTCCCAGCAAATTTTGGGGGGCGAGGAGTTCTAATTAATGACACTTTATTACTAAAAAGTATTTTGGGAGTGATAAAATGTTGGCATTGTTTGAATGCTGCTGCTTGAAGTGGTAACTTCCCATACACATCCCACCTCTGGGAAGCAGACCCCAGGAGTTAGCCATTCGGTGGCCTCTTGGCAGGAGGAGAGGGTCAGAATGGGAAGAAGTGAATCTTCCTTCATAAACAAAGGCTAACTAGCTTTGCTGCCCCTTCCCAGGGTTGAGGCAAACCCACCAGTTACCTCGTCACTGGCTACAGCTAATAACTCATGAGAACGGCAAGGACACTCTATCCCAGTTGTGGGCACAGGGCTGCCCTACAGCCTAGAAAGGCCCAGAACAGGCTGGACGGGCTCTGCTTCCCCCTCCCAACCTCCACGTGTGTCCAGTCCACAGGGAGACGGGCTGAGGCCCCTCCGAGGAAGTGGGCTGGGCCCAGCCAGGTGTTCCTCTCTCCCACGTCAGCACAGCATTTAGATGACAGCAGGCTTCCAGGTGGGAAGTGCAACATCCGGGCGTCTTCGAGGTCTGTCCAAAGATCCAGATGTTTGGCATCGATGGCCCCCAAACCTGAGTGATTGAATCTGACACTTTTTTATAGAGTGTAGGCACAGCTGTCCAAAGGAAGCTTGTCTGTATTCACTCCTTCTCTCCCAGCTCGAGTGTGCTTTACATTCTGATTGCAGCAAACTTTTGGCAGCTTCCTTCCATTCTTATGCTGGGGAAAAACCCAAGAGACCCTCCCCTACCCCCATAAGAAGGAGGGAGACCAGGAGCCTGGCCTATTTGATGGAAGGGTGGGAAGGGGGTCCAGATGAAACAGTGCTGTGAGAGAGGGAGTCCTGCACTAAGTGGGGGTTCCACCAGACAGTCTTTGAGGTCACAATCCATTCTAGGCAAGCTCTATTCTTTTTTTTTTTTTTAAGTTTATTTATTTTGAGACAGACAGAGACAGTGTGAGTAGGGGAGGGGCAGAGAGAGAGGGAGAAAGAGACAGAGAATCCCGAGCAGGCTCCACATTGCCAGTGCAGAGCCCGATGTGGGGCTCGAACTCACAAAACCGTGAGACCATGACCTGAGCCAAAACTGACAGATGCTTAACTGACTGAGCCACCCAGGTGCCCCAAGGCAAGCTCTATTCTAAAGCAAGCTCAACAGATGCCTACCCCCCTTCCTAGAACCCAGAAAGAGGTTCTTCCTTAGGAGTCCTTGGAGGGGCAAGACAGAGAAGGAATGAGGCCTTCAAGAAGTCCTAGAGGGGACACTGCTGAGTGCTTTTCTTCTCCCACTTTCCCAATTACCCAGCATCCCTGGGGTCCCCATCTGGCCCACTGGATGGACCACTTTCCTTTCCCAGAACACGCCATGTCCTCCTCTGCCCTCCTTCCCTTCCTTGGCTACCTGTCGATCTTCATCATCTTTCTTGGCTCAGCTCCACCACCCCCTCCCTGTGGCCATCAGTGAGCACCCAGTGGAGCTACTGACATCTCTTTCATAAGCCAGGGAGATGGGGATGTACTTCCATGGGAACTTTCCTCACCCAGCACGTTTCCAAGGACAGGGACAGGGATCATCCCCCTCTACAGCTTCCTCGCCATCCCAGAGCCCAGAACGGGATAGCATCGTGAGAGCTCAGTGGAGGTTTGTGGACATGAAATAAAAGGAGAGCCTGTTGGAGGGCAAAGAGGTGGTGCCAGAGTCAGCAAGAAGGAAAACGGAGGAGGAAGGAGAGAGGTCATCTGCTGGTGTTGAAGCTACAAGCTGGGGGCTTGCAATTAGGGGACCCTTAGCCTTGCATCCCCTGAGGTGATTTAAAAACCATTACCTCCATTAAGGGTCAAGTATTAGGTGAGCATACTTTGGGGTGCCTGGGTGGCTCAGTCAGTTAAACATCTGACTCTTGATCTCAGCTCAGGTCATGACCTCACAGTTCAAAGGTAGGAGCCCCACATTGGGCTCTGCACTGACGGCACAAAGCTTGCTTGAGATTCTGTCTCTCCCTTTCTCCTTGCCCTTCCCCTGCTCTCTCTCTCTCTCTCTCTCTTTCTTTCTCAAAAATAAATAAACTGAAAAGAAAAAGAAAGAAATAGAAAGAAAAAGAAGAATTAGGAGATGATACTTAAAAATCCAGATTTTTGGCATCTAGTGAAAAAACTCAGACGGTCCCAACAAGAGAGGCTGAGCTGGGTGTGGGGCTGCCCACTTGGCCAGGCAGGGTCCAGCCCCCTTTGCCCTTGGTGGTTTCTGCTCTGGGTTCAGTGGGCATCAGTTTGCCCTCCCGATGCTGGGAGGTGCTAAGCTGAAGGTCCTTGCCTTGGGAAGGGCAGCATAGAAAAAAACCTTCCCCAGATTTTACTTAGGGCCTGACTGGGGTTTTAAATCACACCCAGAGCTGCCTTTTCTCTTCCCCAAAGGAAAAGAGACCTCAGAGAGTCCTTTGGAGCAATCTCCACAGCCACTGAGTGTCTGAATCTCAGGTTCTCTCAGGACACTGCCCCCTCAGGTGTATGTGGGAGTCATGACAGTCCCCCAGCATTCCATCCACATACTGGGGAAGCTTATTTTCCCATCTTTACTTCCTGCCAACTTCTGTTCATAGAAAGAAATTTAATTTATTTTAGTTAAAAAGCATCGGTAAAAGCAAGAAGCACAGACTGGGGTTGGGGTGTGGGAAGGAGGAAGGGGGGATTCCTGAGGGGCTGCAGGAAACTTGTGGGGGGTGGCGATGTGCTCACTATCCTGATTGTGGTGATGGTTTCACAGGGGGGCCTACCCAAATCTAAGTTAGCAAACTGTGCATTGAAACAGGTACCACTTGTTATATGTCAATTATACCTCAGTGAAGCTGGAAGCTGTTTTTGTTTTTGTTTTTGTTTTTGAAAGAAGCAAGAAGCACCATTTGAATTTCATTAAAAGGTAAATGGCTTCAGGGACGCCTGGGTGGTTCAGTCCATTGAGTGTCCAACTCTTGATTTCGGCTCAGGTCATGATCTCACAGCTCCTGGTTCGAGGCCTGAGTCGGGCTCCGTACTGACAGCACAGAGCCTGCTTGGGATTCTCTCTCCTTCTCTCTTTGCCCTCCCCAGCTCGTGCTCTCTTTTTCACTCTCTCTCTCTCTCTCTCAAAATAAATAAACTTTGGGAACACCTGGGTGGTTCAGTCAGTTAAGCATCCGACTTTGGCTCAGGTCATGATCTTGCAGTTAGTGGGTTGGAGCCCTGAATCGAGCTCTATGCTGACAGCTTGGAGCCTGGAGCCTGCTTCAGATTCTGTGTCTCCCTCTCCCTCTCTCTCTCTGCCCCTCTCCAACACCTCCTCTGTCTCTCAAAATTAAATAAACATTTAAAAAATTAAAAAATAAATAAATAAACAAAAAAAAAGGTAAATGACTTCAGCATGGAACCATAAACCTCACTGAGCCCAGTGACCCCGGTTTGAACAGTGTGTTGGGCATTTGGGAGAGCAGGTCAGTAGTGAGGGGCCCAGGGGCCAGGACGTGCCCTGGTGCCCTCAGAAAACCCTGCCTTTCTCCCACCTGTTCCCAGTCATCCTCTCCCCAAGTCCCCCTTCTGGGGCTTCCTTCTCCCTGTCCCCCACAGAAGGAGTGCTTTTCCAATCCCTGGCGGGTGGGTGTTAACAGCTCTTGGCTGAGGAGGACCCCACCCTGCCACAGCAGACTCTGAGCCCCAGAGACCCCTCTCCAAGTGAAAGGCATGGGGTGGGGGGGCACACCTTCTTCCCCACCATCTTCCTCGACACCTGTTACCCGTGTCCTCTGGGAGAGGCCTGCCATCCATGGCCTGCTTATCCCTGCAGCCACTCCCAGGGGGGCTGTCAGGGCTCTGTTTTTGTCTTTGCCAAAGCCCAGAATGTCCAAACACGTGCCTCCCAAACAGTTCATCAAAAGAAATAAAAATGATCAGCCTTACATTAGCAACACAGGTTAACTTGGCTGAGCACTGCTTTCTCCCTTCTCCCACCTGGCTCGCCCCTCTGAAGGCCAGGAGGGCAGGCAGTGGACCAGCTTGTGTGGTCAGCCTGCCAGGCAGGCCTCTCCATTCCGGTGACTGTGGGCAGCCCAGGGATCACTGCTCTCTGTCTCCCTAATGAAGTCTGACTCTGCTGGAAAGCATGTGTTTGCACAAAATGTAACCAGGGGAGGAGTGGACGAGTGGGGAAAGAGGAAGGCAAGGCCCCACTGCCACAGTCCAAGTAACCCCCCGGGAAGGCAGGAACAGTGTTTTCCGGGCCCATTTGCCCCTTCTGCAGCAGGAAAGCCTGAACTGGGCTCAGCCTGGGCTCAGGCTGCAAGGCATGCTGGGAGCTCCGCTGTGGGAGGCTACGGGCCTGAGGGAGCTGATCTTGAGGCAGGACATGTCTTTAGGGAGAGGGGCATTGGTCCTGTACCCTGTTTCCACAGGGCCTGGATGTCTTTGGCCTTGTTCTGGCCACCCCAGTGGTACCCAAAGGGTCTGGGTTCCTGGGGGCTGGAATGAGGGTGAGGGAGGATCAAGGGTCAGGTCCAGATGGCTCTTAGCCCCAACAGGACAGTATCCTAACCCAAAGGTGAGAGTGCAGGAAATGGGTGCTGCCCTTGAGGTGTTGGGGAAAAGAGGGTGACCGAGGGCCTGGTGGAGCCAATGCTCAGCACGGGAGACCTGGGTCCAGATGAAGATCCTTTGGTCCTGCCCTGGCTCTCAGGTCATCTGGATCATTCTTACACCCAGCCATTCATCATACAGGCAGGCACACCACCCTCAGACTGCTCTATCCCTCCTTCCCAGCCCATCTTCTGCTTCCCCACCTTTGGACTCATTTTTTCCTCTTGGACTTGACGCTGAGAACCATCTCTCAGCTTTGGACGTTTACTGTCCTCGTAGACTACAATGCAGCCAGTCCCAGTGGCTACTCAGGTGTAGACCCCTCCATCAGCCCAGCTCAGCTCTGGATCCAGTCCCATAGCGAGGACAGTGTGGGTGATGACCACAGCTGCACTCAGGCCCACGAGTGAGAGAGAGGGGAGGAGTGCCTGGTGGGACAGACTGCCCTGGCACCACAGCACAAAGCTGACAGCTTGATGGCAGCTCAGGACCCCGCTGGTCCCTAGGTGCCTATCTACCAGGCAGTGCTAGGGGTCCCCAGTGGGCTTCTGCCCTGCTCCGTATTAAGTCCAGCATTGGCTGTGGTTGTCGAGGGGGGTGTTGGATAGCACCCATGGCAACTGGCTTCAGTGACTATTTGCTTATCTATTGCTTCATAACAAACTGCCCCAAAACTTAGCGGCTGAAACCACCCCTCATTTACCACCATTACCTCTTGAGGTTCTGGAAGTTGACCTGGTAGCTCTGGCTTGGCTATTCTCACTCAGGAGTTTTGTGGGGTTGCAGTGAGTAGTTGTGGCCGGAGGTATCTCAAAGGGCTTCTGCACTTACAGGTCAGGCAGTTGATGCTGGCTATTGTGGGGGTCTCAGCTGGGACACCTCATGTAGCCCCTCAATGTACATGGGCTTCCTCACAATATAGCAGCTGGCTTCCAGGGCGAAGCATCCCAAGACAGAGCCTGGAATAAACCGTCCTGCCTTTCATGACCTTTCCTTCCAGGTCATGTTGTACCATTTCTGCCCCCTTCTACTCCTCAGAAGGGCAGAATTCAGACTGGCCCAGATTGAAGGGGAGGGCAATTAGGTTCTGCCTCTTGATAGGAGGCATGTCAAAGAATTGATGAATAGGTTTCAAAACCTCCTGAGTGACTCCTGCTGAGCTGGGCCTGGAAAAATAAAGCACAGAAATTAAAGGTAATTTCTGGGATTTTATCCTCTCTCCTTGCCTTCAGAATCTTTGACTCCAAGCTAGCCTTCCTATTGATGATACCTTTATCATGACAAGTGTGAGGAGCTCAAAAATGCCTGTTCATGGAGCTCAGACACTGGGGACTCTTAAATGGGTATCACTGGCCTTTTCAATGGGCGCCTACTCACCTGGGCTGGGGGTGATACCCTCAGTACACAGCGCAGTGCTCACATGACATGGGGCAGGGCCTGTGCTCTCTGAAGGAAGGTGTGCTGTAGGAAGGCTCGTGAGGACCTTGCCTTTGTAGGGAGAAAAATCTTTTCCCTCTACCATCTTATGTTCTGTGTCCAGAGACCTGCAAATTAAACTTACAAAAGTCATCCTAGCAAGAAAAAAGAACAGATATAATTACGAATGTGTGCCCAAGACATCTCAAAGAAATGTCACTCAAGGAGCTACTTAGAATTTGGATCTCATATGCCATCTTAACAAAAAACTTGTAAAGGAAAAGACACAGGCCAAGTGTTTGGGGCTTCTGGGGGTGGTGAGTTGTGGGACGGTCAGCATATGGGGAAACTCAGAAAGTAAGGGATATTTCAGTAAGGTTTGTTTATGCAGATTCAAGTTGGTGCAGTCTCAGTACTGGATGGTTTCCTCTTCCTGGTGTGGGAGAAGGGAGGGAAATACCTTCACAAGGGGAAATGTATGCCTGCCTTGAGGAAGGTAGGGGGAGGGGAGGGTTTTTTCTGGGTCTGCTGTTTTTCAATTGTCTTCACCTCAAAATAATCCTTATGGCCAAAAGGCACATTTTGAGGATGGCATATTCTGATCCCCCTTTACCTTCATTCAGTGACTGTGAATCTGCCCACCTGCCATGTTGCCTTCACTCCAGGGGGCATGTGTAGTGGTGTTTGGGGTCAGATGACAGGTAAGATTTCTGGCTCTGACCCTGACCAGGGTGCAATCTCAGGCATGGCCAGCCAGCTTCCTGAGCCTCAGTTCCCTCTTTGGTAAAGCATAGGGAATCACAGTGCCTACCCCCTAAGGGGAGGATATAAGCATTCCACGGAAGGGATGAGAACATAGCCGGCATATAGCAAATGCTGCATATTTTTCAGATGGATATTACCTTAGAAAGGGGCAGTGATAATAATGGTGATTTCTGAGCCATGTAGCACATTGCCCCAAACATCCTAATGGATATGATCTCACCAAATCCTTATAGTTCTTTCATTGTGTGGATGGGAACATGAAAACTCAGGCCAGTGCCCAGCCCAGGTCACAGAGCCCATGGCTGTAACTCAGGCTCCTGGTCCCACATTACTGCTGTGCCAGTCAGGGCTTCCCTGGGTGGCTCACTAAGGCAATGAATCCTGATGTCCTTCAGGCCCCAGAAGGTGTGGCTGGGAGAGGAAAGGTTGCAAAGGGCTCCATGTGGCTGGAGGGTGGTCTTGAGAATTGGAGGTTAACCCAAAGACAAGCTGAAGAGGAGAGACAACAGCAAGGCCAAGAGGAAGGCCTAGGGGGAAAGAACTGGAAGAACCAGAGAGAGGTGGATAGATAGAAAGGATGAGATGCAGGGAAAGAGCAGGCTCAGTGAGGAGAAGCCCCAAGGGGACACAGAGTAGGGGTCAAACCTGGACCTGTCAGCACATAAAGCCCATATGTGCTACAGCGTGTGGGAGGACACAGCTGATGCGTCTCCACAGCTGGAAACTCTGGAAAGGTTGTGAGTGGGCATCAAGAGGGCAGGAAGGGTGGGCTCGGCTGGGCTATGCGGGGTGAGGTGAGACTGCAGGAAGTCTGGAGGGGCCAAAGGGGGAGGAAGAAAAGGAGGTGAGCCTGAATGTGGGGAATGCGGAGTGGGTCCCCAGTTTGGTCACTGCACAGAAGGGGCAGTACCCTGGGCTCTCTGCTATAGATTCAATGTTTGTGCCCCACCCCCACAAGCGTTAAATCTTAACCCCCCAGGGGCACCTGGGTGGCTTGGTCAGTTAAGCATCCAAACTCTTGATTTTGGCTCAGGTCATGATCTCACGGTTCGTGAGTTCGAGCCCCACATCGGGCTCTGCACTGACAGTGTGGAACTTGCTTGGGATTCTCTCTCCCCCTCTCTCTCTCTGCCCCTGCCCTGCTCTAACTCTTTCAAAAATAAATAAACATTAAAAAAAATCCTAATCCCCAATGTGATGCCATTAAGAGGTGGGGCCTTTGGGAGGTGAATGGGTCAGTAGGGTGGAGTTCTCATGAATGGGATTAGTGCCCTTACATCCGGGACCCCAGAGAACTCCCTCACACCTTCCTCCATGGAGAACACTGCAAGGCTTCACAGCTTGCACAACTGTGAGAAATAACTATTGGTTGTTTAAGCCACTTATCTAAGGAATTTGTGTCATAGCAGCCCAAACAGACCAATGCATCCTCTGATCTCAAGAAGTTCAAGGCCCTCAGCGGGGTGTGTGGGGCCCAGAGCACATTGTTCACAGGTCTGACCATCCTGAGTGTTGGTGACGGGTGTAGCCAAGGGGGCTCTCCCACTGTGGACATTCTGGAAATGTGCCCGCACCACCTACGAATGTGAAGACATGCACTCCTGTTGCTACAGTTCCACTCCCAGGCACATGTCCAACAGACACTGTGCACAGGTGTGCCCGGTGACAAGTACAAGGGTGTTCATGGGGGACAATGTTCGTGAGGGCCAGACCAGAAACCATTCCCAGTCTACCAGTAAAGGAAGAGGTGAAGAAATGGTTCCATTCACATAAATAGGTAATTATGTTAAAATGAGGTCATTAGGGTGGCCCTAATTCAATCTGACTGGTGTCCTTATAAGAAGAGGAGATTAGGACACAGGCTTGCACAGAGGAAAGCCCAGGTGAGGACACAGAAAGCAGGCAGCCATCTGCATGCCAGAAAGAGAGGCCTCGGGAGAAACCAGACATGCTGACGCTTTGATCTTGGACTTCCAGCCTCCAGAACTGTAAGGGCATCTTGTCCTCATCATCACCCTGCCTCCCACTTCATGAAGTTGTCAGCTCGTTGGATTTTATCCTGGGGCAGAACCTCACGGCTCATCTGGGCCAGACCTCTACTCTCTAGGCCAGGAGGTTAGTGGCTTGCCTGAGGTCACACAGCTCCGGGGTGATCTGCTCCCGCCACTGAGGCAGATGGTCCCACAGGGAAAGGGGCTGGAATAAGACTGGGGTGGGCGGTGTGATCCTACAGGGCATGACACTCGACCCAATCAAAATCATGAAATTAAAAACCATACCCTGCCTGGATCCACCCAGACCAATTAAAGCAACCCCAACTTGGATGCATGTATTTTCTTTTAAAATCCCCCCAGAGGGTTCTAATGGGCAGCCAGAGCTGAGAACCCCACCACAGGGACATCACGGGTACTCAGTGGCTGCCACTCCACTCCCTTGGTGCCACTTTTTATGTTATTTGAATGTGCTTCTTGATGCCAGCTGTGTGGGCTTCCCTCCATCCTGTTGCTAAATCCTTGTTTGGCAATCGATTCGGTCAACATGACTTTTCCATAGAAACATCTTTGTGGTCTGGTTCTTCATGTAGAAATCGTGTGCCCTTTCTGTTGTCATAACCGACTTCTCCAGGCAGACCGAACATGGGCTTGGGTCCCTCCCAGCACCACACCTGCTTCCTTCCCCACACACCCAGGTGGCATGAGGTCAGCCACTTGCTCTGGGAATGCGAGAGCCAAGACCGAAAGAGGAACCTGCCTGGGCTGCAGCTTCCCCCACACAACCGAGCAGAAAAGCCAGGCTGGGCTGGGTGGGGCCCACATGAAGGGAGGGGTGGTGAGGGGGAGACAGGCAGAGCAGGGCCTAAAGTTAAAGGTGTGCTTTGGGTCAAGTGGCTCACATTGGTGAGCCTCGGTTTACTCCCGTGTAGAGCGGGACTAGAAGCACCTGGTTCCAAGGATAAATGAGATATGGTATGTGCCTGGGGGCAGGGGGCAGCAGGAAGCTCTTGTGGCTTGCACCCTTTTGGCATCCCCATCCTTGTATTCATCGGAGGAGATTCCCCATGTTGCTAAGGAGGGTGTCTTCTAGGGCTTTCCCCTGGCAGTTCCCCACCAATCTCTGGGAACTCCCTCTCTTGCTTTTCCTTCTGAGAGCCTCCAGAGTCCTATCTGCCAATCCCATGGCATGCTCCAGGGCTGGAATGAGAGGAAGGGAGGGAGTGGGGAAAGGGAAACCTGTGGTTGGTAAGCAGGACAAGGTAGGGGGTGGGGTAGCAAGAGGTGGCAATGGCAGCCCTCTCTTAGCCTCCTGGAGCATCCCCTGCAGCAGGTCTTGGGATCCCTTGCTTCTTTGTTCCCTGGCTGTTGGGATGCACCAGGGAAAAACAAGCTCATCAGCTTTGGTGATCTGGACGGCACTTTTGGGTGGATTACAGAAGGTCCTCCCTCTGGATAGCAACAACCATGGGCATGACTTGGCAAGCAGGGTATGGGCTGGATTTCAGGTCCAGTTTGCTTTCCAGCTGGGCACCTTGGGCACAACACAACTACACCACTGAACAGAATGACTCCAAAGGTAATTGGCATTTAATCTTCACATGTGGAAACCATTTCTAGCAAGGGAAACTTGAGTTCACGCCACAGCCTGATTTGGGGTCTGTCTCCTCCCTCCCTCCAGGCAACCATGTCTACAGTAGAAAGTCCTTAAGGGAGGCAATGGCCCTGGGATTCACCTCTGGGTCCCCTGTCTTCTGTACAGAGGATGGAGTCCTGTAGCATCTGTGCCAGCTACTGCTCTGAGTCAGGATCTCTCAGCAGATGCATAGGACCTGGGAGAATACAGGGACAGGCACAGTCCTATCAAGGCAGAGATCCCCCAGAGTGGACTCCTGGCTGCCACAGAGACAGTTCTAGAATGAGATGCCTGTGAATGTGTCCATACACAGGATGCCACAGGGTTTTACCCTCAGCTTCCCCTTGAAATGTGAACTCTTTTTTCATTCCATTGGCCACCACCATCTTGGCTGTGCTGTCCCATCCATTCATTGATTCTGTCAGCAACTATGGAGCGCCTTCTGTATGTGCTTGGAGGAGCACACCATGGGAGTCCGGAGGTTAGAGTAGGAGCTATTCCCCCAGCTGACAAAGGCAGAAGGAAATTTAGTCAAAGAGAGAGCTCTGGCAGAAATCCAACCTTCACTTTGTGAATGACTGCCGTGTGCCAGGCAATGTAACAGGAGAGTCACAGAGCCAGCCAAGGGAATCTTGTGATGGCCTGTGCTTCACGCCTAGCCCCGTCCAGAAGGGTGGGTGACCAGCCCAACAGAATGGAATCAAACAGATTGACTCTAGAACTCCTGCTTCTCCTGTTGCTCTCCATGCCCCATGTCATGGTGCTGCCTACCCATGGCTCTGGCTAACACAATGGGCTTTCGTTTCTCTAGGAAAGCCTGCCCTCAGCAGGTGACCGCCCCCATCCCTGCTCCCCCCAGCAGGTGCCTGGGCTCTCAGTTTCCCCCTGTGCCTGGCTACCAGAACTTACAAGCCTTGGTTTACCAAGGGGTGAATGACCCCTCATGGCTTAGCATACCCCCATGCCTTGAGAAGATGGGAAATTCCAGGGAAAGGGAAAGAGATGAGCTCTCATCCCCACATCTTAGATTCCGACTGGAAGAGGATGCAGGAACATTGGGGTCCGTTGCCTGGCCTTCAAATCCTAGTATGGTTATTCCCTACCCACCCAGTGTGGACTAGATGCTTCCTCACACTGCATACCTTCACAGCTACCTGAGGTAAGGATGTTCCTCGTATTTCACAGACCAGGAGACAGAGGCAAGAGCAGGGAAGGGTCATCCTTGCCCCAAATTGCCAAGAGGGTCACATTACACAGGATCTTTGGACTTCATGCCTGTGCCCCTTTCTCCATCCCTCCTCCCTGTGCCTGGCTATGTGGATGGAGCCCAGGATTCTAAGTGCCAAGGTGCTTTCCAGTAGAGGCACCTGATGATGTCCTGACCATCCTTCCAAGCCTTCAAAGTCAGCATTTGAAGCCAGACCAAATGGCAACCTGAGAGGGCACCTTAAGATCTCTGTGCTTGTTTCCTCATCTGCAAGGTGCAGGTGGCCATAAGAACACCCAGGCCCTGTAAGAACTAGAAAGGCCCCAAACAGGACACACACGTTCCCAGAAGCAGCAGTGATGGAGGCAGATGGAGTGTAGTGTCTATTCTCAGGCAGGCATTTTTCACAGCACGGGATCCCTGGAATACTCCTTTTATACAAGGCTTCCTTCTTAAATCTTCTCTCCCCCTTAACGTGGCCCAAGCCCCAGGCATCCAGTGACTTCCTTTGCCTCATAATCAAATATGTCACCTCTCCTATGATCTACTGTTTAAGATCTTCATGGGTCACCTTTTAAAATGAACTAGTGTAGGGGCACCTGGATGGCTCAGTAGGTTAAGCATCTGACTTTGGCTCAGGTCATGATCTTGCAGTTTGTGAATTGGAGCCCCACTTTGGGCTCTGTGCTGACAACTTGGAACCTAGAGCCTGCTTCAGATTCTATGTCTCCCTGTCTCTCTGTCTCTCTGCCACTCACACTCTGTCTTTGTCTCTCCCTCTCAAAAATAAATAAACATTAAAAAAATTAAAATGAACCAGTATATGAATGGATAAATAAAATGTGGTCTATCCATATAATGCAATGTTACTCAGCTCTAAAAAGTAAGGATACTTGGACACACACTTCAACACAGATGAACCTTGAGGACACTAGGCTAAGTGAAATAAGCCAATCACAAAAAAGACATATACTGTATGATTCCACTTATATGAGGTTCCCAGTGTATTCAAAATCATAGAAACAGAAAGTACAATGGTGGTTGCCAGGGGCTGGAGGGAGGGAAATGGGGAGTTATTAGTTTAATGGGTACAGAGTTTCAGTTTGGGATGATGAAAAAAAAGTTCACATACTTATTGCTACTACATAGTACATTTAAAATGTGTAATTGGTAAATGTTATTTTATGTGTCTTTATCAATTTTTTTCTTTAATTGATCACGCTTTTGGTGTCAAGCCTAGGAATCTGTATCTAACCTTAGATCCCTAAGATTTTTCTCCTAGGATTTTTCTAAAACTTTTGTGGTTTTATGTTATAAGTCTATGATATGTATCTTGAGTTAAGTTTTCTGAACGATGTGAGGTTTAGGTCGAGGTCACTCTCCTTCTCCGTCCTCCATCCCCCTCCTCCTCCTCCCCCTTCCCCTCCTTCTCCTCCCCTTCTCTCTTCTTCCCCTCTCTGTCTCCATCTTCCCCATTCCTCCTCCTCCTCCTCCTCCCCTCTCCCCCTCCCCTCCTTTTCTCCCTTCCTCTCCTCCCCCTCCTTCCCCTCCTCCTTTCCCTTCCCCCTCTCCCTCCTCCCCCTCCCCATCTCCTTCCTTCCCCTCTCCTTCTCTCTCTCCCTCTCCTCTTTCTCTTTCTTCTACTTCTTCTTGGCTGTCCAATTGCTCTAGCATCATTTGCTGAAAAGGATATCCTTCCTCCGTGAATTGACTTTGCATCTCTGTCAAAAATCAGTTGAGTATATCTGTGGAGGTCTTTACTTCAGTTCTGGGCTCTCTAGTCTTCCATTGATCAATGCATTTGTACCCCTGCCATTAGCACACTATTTCAATTACCATAGCTCTACAAGAGGCCTTAACGTCAGGAAGAGCAAATCATGCCACTTTATTCTACTGTCAGGATTCTTTTCTCATCACTTCTCCTTTTCATATGATTTTAGACTAAGTTGGTCTATAGGTACAAAAAAAATCTTGCTTGGATTTTGGTAGGAAGTACATTAAACTTATAGATCAATTTGGGGAGAATTGCCATGTTTACCACATGGGACATTATAATCCATGAATATGCTCTATCTCTCCAAATTTTTACATCTTATTTGATTCTTTTCATCAGCATTGGTAATTTTCATAATACAAATCTTCCAGAGGTTTTCTTAAGTATGTGTCTAAACATTTCTTCTCTTTTTTTTGTTACTGACTGTAAATGATATGGTGCTTTTAGTATTGGTTTCTGTATGTTCATTTTTAGTATACAAAAATGTGATTTATTTTTGCATTCTAATCTTATATTCTACCACCTTGCTGAGCTCACTAATTAGTTATAGGATGGGTAGGTTTATGGGTTTTTTTGGTAAATCCCTTGGGGTTTTCTATGTAGAAAATTAAGTCATCTTCAAATAGAAAGGGTTTTATTTCTTCCTTTACAATCTGTACATCTTTTTCTTGCCTAGGACTTTTGACACTATGTTGACTATGAGTAGTGGAAATGGATATCCTTGCCTTCTTCCCAGTCTTAGGGGCAAGCATTCAGTCTTTCTACATTAAGTATGATGTCAGCTATGTTTTTTTTGTAGATGTTCTTAATTGAGTTATGATAATTTCCTTCTATTCCTACCTTTTTTTTTTTTACAATATGCTTTATTTGGCCTCTCTCCATATATATATAATATATAAACAACAGGATCTTGTACCCAGTAAATACTAAATAAATGGCATTTATTATCCTGACTATGATTGTGTAGGAAATACTCCCATAGAGACCCAGGTGTTCAGACTCCATAGCTTACTTACTGTGTGAATATAGCCAATTATTTAGTACAATATTATCATTTGTTATTTAAATGGGAATATACTTTTATCATATTATTATTTACTATCAGTTAGGTGTCATCTTTGAGTCTATACACCCTTACAGGGACATGAGGTTGAAAATTGCTGCTTTGCATCTCTCATAGGGATCAAATGAAAGGTAAATGAGTTGTGCAGTGCAAAGCAATTGCCTGGCCAAATGCAAGGTAGCAATGCTACCAGGTAGCTTCACGAAGCCAGGCACGTGGTGGACAAACTTCCAGCTACGTAGATGCTGCCCTTTCCTGTCTCCAGGCTCCCTGCTCACCCTGCACCCTTCCAGCTTCATACTGTGCTCCAGGCTGTGGCACTCTTTCCGTACCCATCAAGGGTAGCCATCTGAGTACTAGTAAACTACTGCATCCACACTAGCACATCCACTAGTACTTTCCTTCAGGAAATGAGAAGAGACGCTTGCCTCAACGATTTTCAACTAGGTGTGTCACCGTCAGTAAGTGATCTTAACTGCTCTCTAGTCAGCGGGATTGAGCCAGATGACACGTGGGTTCCAATTTTTGAGAACTTGATTGGAAATCAAGTTTTAGATTTTGTAAAATGCTTTTCTGCATCAGTTGATATGATCCCATGATTTCTCTTTTCTAGCTCTGATTGGTTTTGAAATGTTGAGCCAGCCTTGTCGACCCAGAATAAATCCTGCTTGGTCACCGGGTATGATTATTTGTATGATTGTTAGATTTGGTTTGCTGATATTTTGTTGTGAATTGTTCCTTCTAAGTTCATGGAAGATACTGGTCTCTCACATCTCTTTTTGCATTGTCTTTGTCTGGTCTGGGCTTCATCAAAATGAGTTGGGAAGTATTCCTTTCTCTTTCATTTTCTGATAAAGATTGCGCAAAATTGCTGTTAGTTCTTCTTTAAATGTTTGGTAGACTTCTCCAGGGAAATCATCTAGGTTTGCAAATTTATTTTTCAGGAAGTCTTAAATTAAACATTCAATTTCTTCAGTACTTACAAGGTTATTCAGATTGTCTTTTCGTCTTTTTTTTTTTTTTTTGGCAGGTTTTGGTTTTTGAGGAAGTGGTTCATTTCTTTTATGTTGTCAAATTTATGAGAAAAAAATTTGTCCATAGTATTCCCATATAATCTCATTAATGGCTGCAGTCTGTAGTAATATACCTTATTTCATTCCTGAGACTTGAGATTTGTGTCTTCTCTTTCTTTTGTGTTCTAGAGATTTTTCAATTTTATTTTCAAAGACTCAGCTTTTTATTTCATTGATTTTCTTTCTTTTTTTTAAATGTTTATTTATTTATTTGAGAGAGAGAGAGAGCACGAGCACAAGCCAGAGGGGCAGAAAGAGACACACAGAATGTGAAACAGGCTCCACGCCCTGAGCTGTCAACGCTGAGCCCGACACAGGGCTCGAACCCATGAACCATGAGACCATGACCTGAGCTGAAGTCAGACACTTAACTGACTGAGCCACCCAGGTGCCTCATTTTTCTTGTTTTTTTCTAATTTTAAATTGCATTGATTTCCACTCTATGTTTGTGATGTCCTTTCTTCTTACTTTGGGTTAATTTTGCTACTATTTTTCTAGCATCTTGAAGTAGGACTTAGGTTATTGATTTGGGTTCTTGCCTTGTTAATCATTTAGTGCTACAAACTTTCATCTCAGCTTTAGTTGCATCCCACAAATTTTGATACATTGTCTTTGTTTTTAATCAATTATATATATTTTTAAATTTTCCTTCAAGGCTTCCTCTTTGACCCATGACTTCTTTAGATGTGTTTTGTTTAATTTCCACATTTAGAGATTTTCCTGATTTATTATAGTTGGAGAATGTACTCAGTATGATTTCAATTCTTTTACATTTGTTGAGGGTTTTTTTTTTTTTTTTTTTTTGTCCCAGGAAATGATCTATATTGATGACTGCTTCATGGATACTTGAAAATGCTTGGTGCTTGGAATGCTTCTAGGAAAAATGTGTAGGAGGGAACACTTGCTTCCAGCAGGTCACTATATTCCCTTTTAGACCCTCATTTTCCCTTCAATTTTTTTTTAACCCAGAAGGAAATATTTAAGTATATTTTTATCAAATTGTCAAAGAACAGAAAAATATCTATTTTTACAAGTTATTCCACATAACAGGAAGTAAGTAAAGCTGTTTTCTAAAAATTTTTTTTTTATTTTTGAGAGAGAGAGAGACAGAGCATGAGCTGGGGATGGGGAGGGCCAGAGAAAGAGGGAGACACAGAAGCCTAAGCAAGCTCCAGGCTCTGAGCTGTCAGCACAGAGCCCAACAAGGGGCTCAAACTCACAGACTGTGAGATCATGACCGGAGCTGAAGTCAGACGCTTAACCCACTGAGCCATCCAGGCACCTCAAGTAAAGCTGTTTTTGAGGCAAATACAATCTGGGTAAAATAAAAACTGCATAGTCTCTGTAGGAAAAGAAAATTACAGGCCAATGTCACATAGGAATATAATTGTAAAAATCCTGCAGGAAATATTAGCAATTCTAATCCACTAGTGTATTAAAATAATGATTTGTCATGCCCAAGTCAGGCTTTTATACCAGGAAAGCAAAGATGGTTCTTCCATTAGAATAAATGTAGGTAAAATTCATCTCATTAATATGCTAAAGGAGAAACAACATAAGCATCTCTCAAAAGATAGAGAAATCACTCAATAAAATGTAGAACTTGGGGTGCCTGGGTGACTCAGTGGGTCGAGGGTCTGACTCTTGGTTTTGACTCAGGTCACGATGCCAGCCAGGGTCATGGGATCAAGCTCCATAGGCTCTGCACGGAGTGTGGAGCCTGCTTGTGTTTCTCTCTCTCCCTCTGTGTGTCACTCCCCTAACATGCTCTCTCTCTCTAAAATTAAAAAAAAAAAATGTAGGGGCATCTGGGTGGCTCAGTTGGTTGAGTGTCTGACTTTGGCTCAGGTCATGATCTTGTGGTTCATGGGTTCAAGCCCTGCATCAGGCTCTGTGCTGACAGCTCAGAGCCTGGAGCCTGCTTTGGATTCTGTGTCTCCTTCTCTCACTGCCCCTCCTCCACTCACACTCTGTATCTCTCTCTCAGAATAAATAATAAAAACAATTTTTTTTAAAAAAATGTAAAACTCATTCATATGAAAACTTACAGCACCTAAATATAGAAGAAAATATCTTAAAAATGAATTGGTAGTTATCAAAAACCTACTGCCAACAGCATATTGAATAGTGAAACAACGTATTTAATAATGAAAAAATGCTTATTATCACCACTACTATTTAAGATTGTACTGGAGTTCCTAAATAATGCAATCAGCCGAGAATAAGAACTAGAAAAGTAGATGAAATTATAGATGATATGATCATCTACATTAAAAAACACACAAGAAAATAAATGGATAAAATAATAAAATTAATAAGGCAGTGAAGAAGTATACAGATAGGAAATAAAGTTACAAAAATCAGTAATGCTGTTTTATATGTGCAATGAGTAACTAGAAATGGAATATTTATGGGGGCGCCTGGGCCTGGGTGGCTCAGTCGGTTAAGCATTCTCATCCAACTCTTGATTTCAGCTCAGGTCATGATCTCACCATCTGTGGGTTCGAGCTCTGCACTGACAGTGCGGAGCCTGCTTGAGATTCTCCCTCTCCCTCCCTCTCTGCCCCTACCCTGCTTTCTCTCTCCCCCCAAATAAATAAATAAACTAAAAAAAAATTTTTTTTTAATTTCACAATTGTAAAACATAGGCATCCAGAAATAAACCTAACAAAAATGTGCGAACTTTATGGAGATCATTACAAAATGCCGAAAGACATAAAAGAGAAAAACACAGAATTAGATATTCTCTGTTCATTCATAGAAGGAATCAGTCCCCTAGCGATTTAGCCAATGTCCCTCCAAATAAATGAGCACATTGAGTGCGATTCCAATTAAAATTCTTTGGCTCTTTGATTCACTTCGGAACACTGTTTCTAAAATTCGTATGAAACAATAAAGGAGTTTGAATAGCTGAATCAACTCTAAACAGTCATCACGGAAAACCTCACCCTACAGACATTAAGCCGTTTTACAAAGCCAGAGTAATTAAAATAGTGAGACACTGGTGCTGAGACTGGCAGCCAGTGTCATGGGATGCAATGGCCCATTCAGAGACAGTCACGGACATTTATCAGAACACAGTGTTTATAATAGAGGCAGCATCGTGATGCCCCCGGGAATAGCCGCTTGGATAGAAAAAAAAAAACAAAACACAAAATCCAACTTTAGATGAATGCTGTGAAGAAAAGGAAAGAGGGGCAGTAGCTGTAAAGAACAGCGGAAACAAGGCAGTTTTGCTGTGTTGTTTTTCTTTTCTTGTTTTACGGAGACAGAGACCTGAGTGCCAAGAAGCCGATGGGGAAGACCCAGGTGAGAGGCAGAGTGTGAGTTTACTACAGGGAGAGAGTGGTGTCTGTTTCTGTAGGTGGTCAGTTTCTGTAGTCCTTGGCAGGGGGATGGGAGATGTGAGCAAGTTCTATATCTGGCCCAGGAAAAGGCAGGAGTTTCTGTATTTCTATTCGCCACCGTTCCATGTAAATTTCCCTGGCGCACTAAGCATATCTACATTTTTGGACACTGATCGGCAGTAACCAGAGACTCCATGGGAGGCTTCGTGTCTGTGAAGGTCAAATTCAGAGAACTTATCAGCTGCTGCCTCTCAAGGACAAGGACCAGGGGAGATCATCAGCTCCAAACTAAGGGCGGAATGCTATACGTAGGAATCACTCTGTGGTTCCTCTAATGTCTACCCAGGTAAGAGTAAGTCAGCATGTGCTATGCAACTCTGCCCTCATGTAGTAAAATGAAAATGCCTTCAGCAAGGGGTGAGGTGCATTTAGTATGTTTGATTTAACAAGGGTGGGACCTGTAAAATTATGATTCTGCCGAAGGGTTAATGTCTTAAAACAGCCTTGCTTATCTCTTTATTATTCATTGCATGCTCTAAAACCAAGTAACCAAATGAACAGTGTAAACAGGAATGAAAAGATACCCGGGCTTCATGCTTACTAAAAAGAGGGAACCACTACATTGGGTGGGAGTTCCAGGGCTGGACCAAACAGGTTGGGGACAGGTGGGGGGATTAGAGAGACAGGGTGTGGGGGTAGGTATGAGACCCAGTGCAGCCAAGGAGAATAGAGCCAAGGAGTGACCGACAGCAAACCCAAGCTCTGGAATAAGCCCCCGGGGTCAAAAGGCAGCCTGATCCATGGCAGGGATCATATCTGAAGGGTGAGCAGAGGGTAGAGAGTTGGGTGAGCCCAACAGGAACATGGCAGGAAGAAAGGAAGAGGTTCTGGGCTTTGGTGGGAGCAGGGGACATGGGCCTGGGGCTCCCTTCCATCCATCGGGCTAGCCAAACAGGACTGGGTGCCCAAGGAGACAGGCACCAAGTGAACTGAAAATTAGAGATATGAATCAGTTCTGTGAACAAAAATCTGGGGCTTCTGGAGCAAAATAAAAAGGAGCCAGTGGCTATCCAGGGTCCAGAAACAATAGCTATCAATCCAAGCATCTGTTAGAACTCAGCGTTAATTTGGCAACATCAGTGGTAGCCCCATGGAGGTGGACTTGGGGGTGGGGTTTGAGTGTTGCTGGAATCCCCCCAGTGACACTCCCAAACCCCACCCCTGTCCCTGTCCCATGGAAGATCTAGTTGCTGTCCACAAGGCTGAGTATCTTTTGCTCTGCTCATGCTTTTCAGCCATTGTATCTGGGCTCTAATGACACTGAAAAGTTCCAAAATAGTCTCACATTGCAAAAGATCCCTGGTCTTTGAAGCTGGATTGCTTCAGACCTACAGAAGAGATGTTGGTGTCCTGGAATGAGCTTCATTTCCTCTGACAAGAAACCCAGCCACCTGTGGATGGGTTTTTATCATTATCTTCATAATTTTCAGTACTGGCAGGTGTGAAAAGTTTCCTCCAGGCAAGTGGCTTTGTAGCTGTGAGGAACACAGCCCAGGCAAGAGAGAGAGACAGAGATAGAGACAGAGACAGAGAGAGTGTCTGTGTGTAGGTCCCACCCCCACCCCCCTGTGTGGTGTTGGGTGTCTGTGGGTGCATACCTGCCCACAGCCAACCTGGGACAAGTTGGGCCCCACAGCCTGGGGTCTAATAACATGGCCTGAGCCCTCTCTGCTTTCAGGTGTCTAGGCCTCTCCAGCATCCACCCCCTGGGACACAGGGGATGTAAGTGTTGGGCCATTCAGCCGGAAACCTGGGAGCAGTGGCTCTGACAGGGCTCCAGGTGCCCCAGTCACTGTGGATGGAGATTAGACGCCAATCTCCTTTCCTAGGACACACTATCCGGGAGGCTTGTTTTCAGCCAGACAATCGACCACTGTCCCTGCCTAGGGGGGCTGTTCGGCCGCCTGCCCAGGCCAATGCCAGACACGGAGCAGGAGCCCTTCCCAGCATCACTGTCCCCCGGGCCCAATTAGGGTGGGTGGTATGGGCCCAGAGACGTCCTAGAGTGACTGGCCCTGCTACTGCCCAGGGCTCCTTGCTACCGCACATCAAAGGTGGCCAGGTTGGAACCCACTTCCCCTTAGTCACAAGGACAAGTTAAACAGTCTCAGGTGTCCCTGGATGTCCCCTTCTGCCTGTTTGTTTTTGTGTTTATCCCCACAAATAGGTCACAGCATTTCCTATGGTGCTGAAAAAGGCAGAGCAAGCAATGGCATGTATTCAACAACCAAGTAGAAAGTAAAACAAAGTAAAGAAAAAAAATCTTGTCTTCGAACCCAATAGCATGTAGCTAGCTAGTCTGCAGGGAACACAAGGCCACTCCCTGGTCAGTCTGCTTTGAGGTGGAAATGCAAGGTGTTGTCACAGCTCGTGCAGCAGGGTGACACTGTCATGGAATCATAGTGAACAGCCAGCAGCCGTCTTGTCTGAGGTTGGATGTGGATCAAATGCATTTCTGTGGGCCAGGAGGTTCTCTGATCCCCACTTGTCTCTGGAGACAGATGACAGAGCCCAGGACAGGATAATGTAATGGAATTTGGACCGTGGGGCTAGAGTATGCCATTCCCAATGCAGCCAGGCTGTGCACTGATTGGGCCTGCAGATGCCATGTTGGTACGTATGGCTCCCGCACAGATACAGTGGCCCTAGCAGTGAGTCCTGGGGGGAGTCTGAGGGTGGGGGATGGGGCTCCTGCCAAGAGTTATTCTGTATCCACAATGGAGTGAGAAGCTCCCTGCTGTGCCCAGCAAGCACTGAGCCTCTTGAAGCCCTGACCACTCTCTTTTCCTATCACACAAAAGACCTATTGATTTCATTAGGCAGTTCCCCTTCTTGGGCCTAATTGAGCTCTCCAGGGACATTTCTCCCAAGCTATTCCTTAAGCAAAGCTTAATAATATGTGCTGTGTCCTTCGCCTGGCTATTTACATGTGCCCAAGACTCTGTGAGCTTGAAGCTTCCTGGGCCCCTAATGGTGGGGCCAGGGACTTGCTTGCCCACCCTGGGTCACCAGTGGCTGAAGGCACCCAGAGGTCACCAAGAGCCTCCAGGGCCAAGAAGTCTGCCTCTGCCACACTGGGTGTTTATTAAGGACGGCGATTCAAGCTCCAGCTATTTGGAGGCAGCGGATACTTTATGAATAAAGACATTGTACTTATTTATAGGGACGGTAAACCAACCTGGGAAGTATAGTCGGAGTTTCCACCCTCAGGCTCTGGATGAACTTGGGATATCAGGCCGGAAGGCATTATTTCCTGTCAACGATTTAAACTCCAATCCAGCCAACCAGGAACACTGTGGATAAACACACAGGGGCCTGTTAAACACGTAACTGTGGGCGAAAGTGAGTTTATCCCTCCCCAGGCCAGGTATCAGATGTTCACTTTCCAGTCCATGGAGGACTGGTAAACAGCCGCCGGGGAGTTTCCTGCCCTTTTAATTGGAGTGGTTCTTGAAGCAGATGTCCATTGTGAGGAAGACGTGGATGACAGCTCTGAGGCCTCTGGCCATTGAGGCTGAAAACACGGAGAAGGCCCAGTAGGCCAGAACAGGAAAGTATCACTCAAGGGTCAACTCGGTGGGCCTTAAATCTCCTACCCAAAGCAGCACCTTCCGTAGTTTACAACCTTTTGGCATAATATGAAGAAATTTAAAATGTTATTAAGTGTGTTGTATTCAAGCCAGATTCCAACAATGCTTAGAAAGTCTCTTCTGAAAAAAAGCTGTTCTCAATCTGTTTTCTGAACTTCACTTTTTAGAGCCTGACCTTGGGGCACAAGGCTCCTTTCTTTCCCCCCCATTCCCACCTGTCCCCATCAGGGCTGACACACAAACACACATTACACTTGCTCACTTTGGGGAACACATTCCCAAAACCTGTTTCCAAATTACTGGTAGTGAGATTGTGCTTGCAAGCAGAGCTTTTACAGATGAGTTTGAGATTTGAAAGTGTTTGGTCTTGCCAAGGGAGCTGGAGAAGGGCAGAAATAATAAATAAAAGCAGGCATCAATGCAACAGGGAAACAATAGATAAAATCAATGAAAGTAAATATGGTTCTTTGAAAAAGTCGATACAATTAATTAACCTTTAACCAGATTGATCAAGAAAAAAAAATGACAGAAGAAGCAAAATACCACCATGGGGAAGGAAAGGGGCTTTGAAAGGCATCAGCAGAGTAATAAAAGGATACCATGAACAACTCTATGAACATAAATTCAACAACTGAGATGAAATGGACTGAGTTCTTAAAAGCCATAAGGTGCCAAACATAAAAAAAGAAATCTACAAATTGAATTTGTAGTTTAAAAACCCTCCAAAAAAGGCAAACTCCAGGCCCAGATGGTTTCACTGGTGAACTTGGCCAAATGTTTAAAGGAGAAATCGCAGGGGCACCTGGGTGGCTCAGTCAGTTGAGTGTCTGACTTCAGCTCAGGTCATGATCTCACGGTCTGTGAGTTTGAGCCCCCCATCAGGCTCTGTGCTGACAGCTTGGAGCCTGGAGCCTGTTTTGGATTCTGTGTCTACCTCTCTCTGCCCCTCCCCCACTCATGCTCTGTCTCTCTCTCTCTCTCTGTCAAAAATAAATAAAACATTTAAAAAATTTTTTTAAATAAAAATAAAGGAGAAATTGCAGTGGGGCACATACGTGGCTCAGTCAGTGGAGCATCTGACTCTGGGTTTCTGTTAAAGTCATGATCCCAGGGTTGTGGGATCGAGCCCCGCATGGGGCTCCATGCTGATCATGAAGCCTGCTTGGGATTCTCTCTCTCTCTCTCTCTCTCTCTCTCTCCTGAGTGGACTCTCTCTCTCTCTATCTCTCAAATAAAATTTAAAAAATAAAAGAGAAATTACAGCAATTCTTCACAAATTCTTCCAGGTAATAAAAAAGGAGGGAACCCTTCATAACTCATTTTAGGAGGAGGCCAATGTTACTCTCATGATAAAACCAGATAAAGACAAGTACAGGAAAAAAAAATATAACCAATATCCCCATGAATATAGATCCAACAATCCTCAATAAAATATTAGCAAATTAAACATAAGAATATAAAAAATAATATATCATGGGTAAGCAGAGTTTACCCTGAGATAAAGATGGGTCAACACTTGAAAAGTAATGAATGTAATTCACCACATGAATAGCCCACATTAGTCAAGATTTTTCAGAGCAACAGGAATAATAGGACACACACACATACACACACGCACATACAAATAACAAAATAAAGAGAAAATATTCATGAGAATTATTATTGTCCTCATTTCTGTAACTGGTCATGCAGCTGTAGCTGGTAATCATAGCTACCTTCTTCCATATTCCCTTTGCCTTCTGCCAGTCATGACCTCCACTGGTTGTGGTTTTTTTACCTGGTGGGGTAACTCAAACCTTAATTCGTGAAGGTTCTGGTCATCAGTAGCCCTGCTTGGATTGGGTTGCTGTAATTATCCATTGAACTTAATCACAGGGCATTGTGACACTAAGAGACACTGTAGGGGATCTCTTGTATTCCAGACATCCTCTTCCTCACCTCCATTGTAGTGTAGCAACTCAATTTCCTGCTGGCATTCAGGATCACTCACCTCAGCCAACAGACTTCTTTCTTTGTCTATTGACTCAGAGAAATGAGGAGTCCAAAATGGTTGGGTGTTGATCTTAACTTCCAGTTCAATGACATCAGTATTGGGTCTCCTGGTGAAAGCATTTCTTCTTCTGGAACTAAGACCTCCAGGCCAGCAGAGTATAACGTTGTGGGAACAGGAATCAAAAATGTCACTACTAGATCACTAGGAGTAGTAGTGAGTGGTGTCACTTCTATATCTACCCCTTGATTCGTGGATCCATGAATCCTGGCTATGGAGGAAACAATACCATATATTTGGTGCTGATTCAGAGAATATGCAGTCTTCTGAAGAACCCTGCCCCAGCCCTGCAAGGTATTGCCACCTAGTAGGCACTCTAGATGAATCTTCCAAAGGCCATTCTACCATTTCAGTATGGGGGAAACATGGTAAGACCAGTGAATTTCATGGACATGGCCCATTGTGGCCTTTCATTTGTAGTAAATTGAGTTCTTTGACTAGAAGTAATGCTGTGTTGGAATACCATGATGATGAATAAAACATTCTGTAATTCCACAGTTGGATGACAGATTCAGCAGAAACATTTTGTGCAGGAAAAGCAAATTTGTATCTAAAGCATCTATTCCAGGGGCACCTGGGTGGCTCAGTCAGTTGAGCATCCAACTTGGGCTCAGGTCATGATCTCACGGTTTGTGGGTTTGAGCCCTGCATCGGGCTCTGTGCTGACAGCTCAGAGCCTGAAGCCTGCTTCGGATTCTGTGTCTCCCTCTCTCTCTGCCCCCCACCCCACTCACACTCTGTCTCTCTCTCCTTCAAAAATAAATAAACATTAAAAAAAATTAAAGTGTCTATTCGAGTAACAACAAAATGCTACCCCTTTCATAGAAGTGGTCCATTGAAATCAACCAGTCACCAGGTAGTTGGCTGATTACTCCAGGGAATGGCACCATAAGGGGAACTCAGTGTTGGTCTCTGTTGCTAGAGGATTATGCCCTTGGCCTTGGTAAATGGAAGTCCATGTTGCTGAGTCCATGCATAACCTGCATCCCCACTGTGACCACTTTGTTCATGAACCCACTGAACAATGACAGATTGGGGAAAGAGGCTGACTGGTATCCACATGACAGGCAGGTCATCTGATCCACTTGATTATTAAAACTCTCCTCTGCTTAGGTCACCCTTTGGTGGGCATTGACATGAGACACAAACATCTTCACGTTTTTTACCTATTCAGAGATAACCATCCACATACCTCTTACCCAGAATTCCTTATCACCAATTTTCCAGTTGTGTTCCTTCCAAATCCCTGACCATCCAGCCAAACCATTGTCTACAGTCCATGAATCGGTATATAATCACACATCTAGCCATTTCAAGCAAAATAATCACCCAGGTGCACTGTTTGAATTTCTTCCCACTGGGAGGATTTCCTTTCACTATTGTCCTTCAGCATATTCCAGAAGGGGGCTGAGGTGCTGTAGATGTCGACTTGTGAGTGATATCTGCATATCATGCAAAACCATCTGTAAACCAGGCCCAACTTTTCCCTTCCTCTGTTAGCTGATTGTGGAGAGCTCCCCATTAAGCCATAGGTGAAGACAGGGAAAGAGGTTAGTATAGCAGGAATAGGGAACATGGGTCTTTGTGCCACTTCTCCATGTGATTTACTTGCACCTTCAGGGTCTGCTCTGACCCAATCACATATATGCCACTTCATTTGATGATAAAGTGCCACTGTGCACAACCATCTTTATGGCTTAGTGTGTCAGACAACATCCAGTTCATCACAAGTGGCTCAGGTCATATGGTAACTTGGTGGCCCATGATTAAATGTCCAGTCTCTAATGAGGCCTAGGTTCAGACCAAGAGCTGTTTCTCAAAAGAAAAGTAGTTATCTACAGAAGTGAAAGGGCTTTGCTCCAAACCTGACTGTTATGGTTCTAGAAGCAAAGAAGTATATATGTGTGTGGGGCGGGGGGTGGGGTGGGGGGTGGGTGGGAGGGGGTGGAGGGTCTGAAAAGAATCAGCATTGTCTTGCATGGCAATAGTCTCAGGGAGACTGTGACCATTTCCTCTGGCAATGTACGGTTAATCCCTTCAGATGGGGGATAGAGAGGCTGCTTCTACTGGGAATGGAAAGGCTGCTTCCACTGGCAAAGAAGACTCATCAGAATTTAAGGACTCAATGTCCCCAGGTTCATCAGGGTCTTCCCCTATATCCCCATTCCAACTTTCTCAACGAAAATTACTTTAACAGTAGAGACTTTGCAATATTGGGAATTAAATTTGTATTGTAAGTCAGCCACTCACATGAGGAGATACACTCTTTGGTTTTCAGCAATCTTAGTTCTGGAACTACTGGAGATATGGGTCCCTTTAAGAGTAGATGTAGAAGATTTCAGGTCATTCATTGAACAACTGAGCTAGAAATTTGAATCTCTGAGCTCATCCTTTTCTTTCCCCATTTTGCCCAGCAATGTTAGGAGAAATCAGCCAATCTCATTATACTCATTAGTTTGATAAAAGTGTTTTAAAGTATCATATATATGATACTATAGACTCTTGCTTTTTATAAGTTGATTAAGAATATCCAGTGGTGATATTTTACATATCTCTATTGCCAGATCCTGCCACAGACTATCGGTGTTCTGTTTACTACCAGAAACAAAGTGATTGTGTCTTTAAACCTAATCAAATTAGAGAACCAATTCTAGGAACCCTAGCACCAATAAAGAAAATTTATCCTTAAGAAATTTTGTTCCTCTAGAACCACTCTTGTTACCAAAATCTGGTAACAAAACCTAGGTTCCAGGCTCTGAGCTGTCAGCACAGAGCCCGATGTGGAGCTTGAACCTACAGACCATGAGATCATGACCAGAGCTGAAGCTGGATGTTCAACTGACTGAGCCATTGAGGCACCCAAAAAAACCATGATTTTTTTTAAAAAAAATTTGGCAAATCAAGAAGTGAATTTCCTCAGTCTGATAACGGGCGTATACAAAACAACTACAGCTAACATAATTCTTAACAGTGAAATCTTAACTGGGAGACACAGTTGGTTAAGCATTCAATTCTTGATTTTAGCTTAGGTCATGGTTTCACAGTTCATGCAATCAAGCCCCATATATCAGCTGTCAGCACAGAGGCTGCTTAGGATTCTCTCTCTCTCTCTCTCTCTCTCTCTCTCTCTCTCTCTCCGCCTCCCCTGCTCTCTTTCTCAAAATAAATAAATAACCTTAAAAAAATAGTAAAAGACTGAACACCTTCCCTTTAAGCCTGGGAACTAGGCAAGGTTGTATACTTTTACTGCTCAGTACCATACTGGAATGTTAACAAATGTAATAAGGCAAGAAAAAGAGTTAAGAGATATTCAGATTTGAAAGAAAAAATAAAACTATTCCTATTCAGAGAAGACATTATTATCTTTGTAGAAAATCTCAAACAACCTATTTTAAAAATAAGCTCCTTGAACTAATAATTGGGTTTATCAGGGTCATAGCACTTAGGAGCAATATACAAAATCAATTGCATTTCTATATAATAATAAAAGACAATTGGAAACTGATATTTTTACAAAATAGTAGTATTTACAGTAGTTTTCAAAAATTAAATAGATATAAATGTAATATTTGCAGGATCCAAATTCTAAAAAATACAAAATCCAATGAAAAAGATCAAAGAAGACCTAAATAAACAAAGTGATGTACTGTGTTCACAGATTGGAAGAATTACTTAATGTTAATCTCCCTAAACTGATTTATAGATTTAATCTTAGTAAGATTCTTTTTACATATAGACCAGTTGATTCTAAAGTGTATGCACAAAAGCTAATGAAATAGAATAGCCAAAACAATTTTGAAAAAGAACAAAGTTCAAGGACCCGTATTATCTGATTTTAAAGCATATAATGAAACTCCAGTGATCAATACAGTGTAGTATTGACAAAAGACTAAAGATACACATCTCAGGGGAATGGAATAGAAAATCTAGAGATAAGTCACACAAATATGGCCAACTGAATTTTGACAAAGTTGCAAAGGCAGTTCAGTAGAGAAGGAATAAAATTTTCATTAAATGGTTCTGGAATGTCATGTGCAAAAAAAAAAGAACCTTGATTTTCACCCCACACCATATTAAAAACTGTTATTTTTAACTCTTATTTGAGTTGAAAAGTTAACTCAAATAAGATTAGAGACCTAAATGTAAAATATAAAACTTTTAGGAGAAAAATCTTCATGACTTTAAGTTAGTGAAAGAATTCTTAGATATGACACCAAAAAGAAGTTTTTCCACAAAAGAAAAAATTGATAAATTAAATCCAATCAGAATTAAACTTTTGCTCTGCAAAGGGTACTCTTTAAAGAATTAAAAGACAAACCAGGGGTGCCTGAGTGGCTCAGTCTGTTGAGTGTCTGACTTTCGCTCAGGTCATGATCTTCCGGTTCATGAGTTCAAGCTCCACATTGGGCTCTGTGCTGACAGCTCAGAGCCTAGAGCCTGCTTCAGATTCTGTGTCTACCTCTCTTTCTGCCCCTCCCCCAATAACACTCTGTCTCTCTCCCAAAAATAAATAAACACTAAAAAAAAATTAAAAAGAAAAACCACAAACCATAGGCTGGGAGAAAATACCTGCAAATCATGAATCAAAGAACTTGTATCCAGAATATGTAAAGAATTCTCAACAAAGAGAAAATAATAACAAGATGAACAAAACATTTGAACAGATACTTTATAAAGAGGATATATGGATAGCAAATGAACACATGAGCAAATGCTCAATATCATTAACTATTAGGGAAATGCTTATTAAAACCACAATGAGATACCACTACACACTTATTAGCATGGCAAAAAATAAACAAAAAACCCAAAAATGTGAACAATATCAGGTGTTGGCAAGGTTGAAAAGCAATTGGAACTCTCATATATCCATTGTTGGTAGGAGTGCAGAATGTACAGCCACTCTGGAAAATAGTTCAGCAGTTTGTTTTAACAAGCTATTGATATGCACGGCAACTTGGATGAATGTCAAGGGCATTATGGTAGTGGAAGAAGTCATTTTCAAAAAGTATTCACCATGTGATTCCATTTATATGACATTCTGGGAAAAGCAAAACCGTATTGATAGGGAACAGGTTACCTGTTTGCCATGGGTTGAGGGCAAAAGGAGGATTTGACTACAAATCCCTTGGCAACACAAGGGATTTCTTTGGAGTATTGAAAATGTTCTGTATCCTATATGTAATGGTAGTTATAGGAATCTATGCATATGTAAAAACTCCCAGAACTATTCACAAAGAAAAGTAAATTTTATAGTGTATAAATTAAAGCATTAAAAATTCATAAGTTTCATATTGTATGTATATATTATAACATATAGATCTAATATATATATATATACACATATATATCACACACACACACATACATATATACATATGAGTCTCAAATCTCTAAAAGTCATTTTGTAATATGAAACTTTTACCAATGGGCTAGAAATCTTTTAAATGAGAAAAGAAAAAAATCATTTTAGAATGCTTAATTATACATAATTTATTGATGAATAGAGTCTGTAGGTTTTATAAAATGTTTTGTGGGCATTGGATTCCTAAAATTACAGTTGTCACATTTCTTGGGTATAATTAGGTGGGGAATAGCATTTTACATTGTTTAAAAAGAGGGAGTGGGGAAGAAATGTCAAAGCTTTTCTGTCTGGCTTAAATGATAGGTCAAACTGCACAGAAATCTCTCTGGTTTTGGAAACTGGCATTTGGGTCTAGATTGTCCAATTATCTGAGCCATCAGCCTCAAGTCTGAGCTGTCCACAATGATGCTTTCTAGGCCCAAGGCCAAGGCCGCTAGGCCAGAAAAAACCTTCACTGACGTCAGGAGGCAAAACTGGAGAGGAAGGGAGGGAAGGACCCTGCAGTGATCTGTGTCTGCCTTGAAGGAGATATTTGACTGGTACTGTTCAGGATAAGAATTTTTACCTTTTCAAATTAGCTCATTATGATACGGCATATCGGAGCTCACTCAAAAATCCCAGTTCATACTTTGGAAGGAGCCCAAAATTCTGCAGCTGGAAGACTTCTGTCTTGTTCTCTTTCTGACAGTATATCTGCTTCCCAACAAAGCCCACAGTGAAATCCCTCCCAAACTGTGGAGCCCTAAGGTGAAAGGCCCCCATCCATGCCAGCTCCTCAGAGACAAATCCACGTTGTATCCGGGGACGGTGTTCAGCTTGAGACTCCAGTATTTCAGGAAGGTTCCCATATTCCTCATGCTTGGATATGAATCTTATCTTCATAAAGCCATCACCACCTAGTTGGAGATAACTTGCCAATAGTTTGCTTTCTCACAACTTATTGGGTGATTTATAACCTGAACACTGTGCCAGCTTCTTGCAGCAGCCTGCATGGATTGATGTGAAGGGCTCTGGAAATCATCTGCTCTCTGAAGTATCTTCTCCATTGACCCCCAAATGCTTCTAATGTTTACTCTTTGGACTAAGTTATTAACATGCAAATGTTAACCAGGATGGAGTCATCCGTTAGGTCAACACCACACAGTAAGTTGGCCATTTTACCAAGAAGGAGAACCCTGGAGAGATGGGACTGAGAAGGTTTGACATCAAGGAAGAAAGCATTTAGAATATAGGACGTTAGGGTGGTTCTATGCACTGGGGGCCTGAGAGAAGGGGAGGAGCAAGGGGCAGGTAAGGGTACACCCCACACCTTGCCACGTTTGTCATTCCTTGTACCAAGATGACCCTCCTCTCCTAGAGCATCTGTCAGGTGCCTGAGTGTGTATCTTTCCTTGAGTTTCTTGCACTGAGTGAAGAAAACCAGTATGATTCCTGCATCCTGGCAGCTAACACATCAGCACAGACCACACTGCCAGATCAAAATATTAGAAACAGACATCAATTAATAAATTGAGGGTTTACATTTTTATATTAATGAAAAGCAAATGGGTCTATGTGTTTGGTGAAAGAATGCATGAGGAAGGAATTGTAGTAGGAAATCAACACCCGTTATCTAAATATTGGAGGAATTTCTTAGCGGGCATATATACCAGAAATATTTTAAGAACTGGGAAGCAGAGTACTTTAGTGAACTGGCAAAGAGAGGGCATTCCAGTGCAGACATGACTTTAGAGAAAGAGTGGAACAGAAATAGAATGTTAAAAGATAGGTGGATATGGGCAAAATGTGGTGGAGGGATGGAAGAGAAACCTTGAAAATGATACAGCCCAGTGTGGGACATACTTCTGTCTTGTGTCCTTGATGTCCACTAGATTTGGGGTGCCCATGTCAGATCTCTAGCTCTTCAAAGGTGATGGTCTCTTGGAGGGACCCTCTGGCAGATGCAGCTCACCTTGGGCCTGAGATTCCAGTCATCCTGGACTGAGAAGTGGACAAGCTGGGCAACAGAGATTGGGGAAACTCTGCTTGTTCATGCCCAGGAACACTCAAAATTCATTTGTGCCTAGTTATCCCATCAAGAGCATCCCTCCCACCCTCCCCCAGCCCAGCCCTGTGGGAACTTGGCCTGGCCTCCCTTCCTCCCTGGGCACATGACTTATATTTCCTTTCCAGCTATCTTTGGGGACCACTTTAAAAAACATTTTATTATGGAAATTTTCAAATATTCTCAAAAGCAGAGAAACTAGACAAATGTACCTACATGTACCAATCATCAGCTTCAACAAGTATTAAGTCATGGATAAGGTTGTTAAACCTATACTTTGACTCCCCCTCCACTTCCCCTTACTACATTATTTCAAAGCAAATCCAAGATATCATACCATTTTGTCAGTAAATAATGAAATGTGCATACCCAAAAAGTTAAAGACTCGTTTCGAAAAAAAAATGATAAGCACAATATCATTACCACATTTAATATTTTAACCCTCCCAAAATTAGTGTCATCAGATATATGGGATTTTTCCTGAGGGTCAGCACTGGAATTGGTGAAATGAGAGATATGGGTCAGGGCTCAGGCTCTGAGTTCCGTGGTAGGGCCATCCTAGAAATCTGACAACCTTGGCAGAACCCACTGTTTTAAGCTTCATGCCCCTTGACTTGGTCCACTCTCCTTGCCTTCCAGCTCTGTATTAAGTGTAGAATAGGAAAGAAAAAACAAAAAAAAAAACCAAAAAACAAAAAACAAAATCTACCTGTGCTTGATGAATAACCCTGGTCTCTCTTACTTATTAGCTGCCTAGTCTTGGGCCAACACTTAATGACAGTTTCCTCATCAATGAAACGTGACAATAGCACATCATATGACAGTGATGATCATTGAGGACAACGATTTGTCAAATATTTGTTAAACACCTGCTTCACAGTGGGAACTCATAATTGTCCCTCCAATTTTGATTCTGAACTTGATGACATCACTGATTTATTGACTTAGCATCAGATATCAGTTTGTCTCCCGCCCACCCATGCGAAGTCCATCCCACTGGCTATCGTTTTACTTTAAACCCACCTATATCATTACATCTGAAGTAGGTTTCTTGTAGACAGCATGCAGTTGAGTCATAATTGTTCATCTAGTCTGCCAGTCTCTGGTGTATTTAGATCATTTACATTTAATGGAATCATTGATGTATTAGGGTCTAAGTTTGACACCTATTGTTTTCTGTTTGTTCTCTCTGTTTTCTCATTCCTCTGTTTTCTTTTTCTGGCTTTCTTGTTAGTTACTTAAACACTATTTAGAATCCTATTTTTATTTATCTGAAGTATTTTTTAATGTTTATTTATTTTTGAGATAGAGCATGAGCAGGGGAGGGGCAGAGAGAGAGGGAGACACAGAATCCTTACCAGGATCCAGGGTGTAAGCTGTCAGCACAGAGACCAATTCAGGACTTGAACCCATGAACCAGGAGATCATGACCTGAGTCGAAGTCAGATGCTTAACCAACTGAGCCACCCATGTGCCCCTTATCTGAAGTATTTTAAGTATATCTCGTTGTGTCATTTTCTCAGTGGTTGCACTAGGTATTAAAATATACATACATAACTTATCATAGTCCGCTGGTATTAATATTTTACAACTTCAAGTGAAATGCAGAAATCTTAACATTTACCTTAGGTCACTTTAGCACTCCCCTCTCCATTTACAACAGAATTCCCTTAAATATTTCCTTTACATACACAGTACCATATCAAATGATGTTACAGTTTTTGCTTCAACCATCAAACTTAAATTTAAAAACTCAAGAGGAGAATAGTTTATTTTATTTAACTCTGTTTTTTCCTGTTTCATTATTTCTTACTTCCTGATGTTCCAAGTTTTCTTCTGTTATCATTTCCTTGCTGTTTGAAGAAGTGCCTTTGGTCATTCTTCCAGGGAAGGTCTTCGAGTAACAAATTCTGGTTTTTCTTTATCTTAGAATGGCTTTATTTTCTCTTCATTCCTGAAGAATATTTTTGTTGGATATAGAATTCTGAGTTCACAGTTCTTTCCTTTCAGCACTTGAACAATGTGCCACTTTCTTCTGGACTTGGTAATTTCTGATGAGAAATGCACTATCGTTGAAATTTTGTTCCCCTATAGGTAATATATTATTTCCCTCTAGGCGTTTTTCCTATGTTCTTAGTTTTCAAAAGTTTGATTATGATGTATCCTGACCTGGATTTTTTTGTATTTATCCTATTTGGGATTCACTAAGCTTCTTGAATCTAGGTTTATGTCCCTTTCCAAATTTGGGGAAATTTCAGGAATTATTTCTTTGAATATTTTTCCAGCCCCATTCTCTTTTCCCTTTACTCTTGGGACTCTGATAACGTGAATATTAGTTCTTGAGGGCCTGTTCATTTTCTTCCAGTCTATTTTCTGTGTTTTTTTTTTCAAAGTGGGTGATTTCTATTCATCTGTCTTCAAATTCACAGATTCTTTCTTCTATTACTTCTTATTATCTATATCAACCACATCCAGAATTTTAAAACTTTGGCTATTTATATTTTTCAGTTCTACAGTTTCCACCTAGTTCGTTTTTATATTTTTTATTTTTTTCCTGAGCTTTTCGATTTTTAGATTTGTTTCAAGAGTGTTCCTAATTGCTTATTAGAGCCTTTTTTATGATAGGTGCTTTAAAATCCTTGTCAGAAAATTGCAACATCTGAATCATCTCAATGTTAGCATCTGTTGATTGTTTTTTCTTAAGTTGTGATTTTTCCTGGTTCTTGATATAACAAATGATTTTTTTTAATTATATCTTGGACATTTGGGGATTAGGAGACTCTGGATTCTATTAAAATCCTCCATTTTACCGGGCAGTCATCTGTTTAGACTTAGAACACAGGTCTAGTCTGCTTCATTTGTGTTACCTTGAGGCTAATCTGAAAACTTGGGTGATATTTCCTACTGTAGTGTTCAACCTTTTGTCATGTTAATTATGGAGGTTAAATATGTTAAATATGTGGGTCACTTGGGGTCATTTCATATGCAGGTTTAAAAAGTTCCCTTCTCAAGCTCCTTTCACTCTGAAATCTTCCTGAGTCTCTAGTTGGGAAAGGAGGAATACAATGCCACTTCTGAGTGCAGATGGAAGTCCATCTCCTTACTTGGCCTCTTGAACACCACCCTAGCTTGGGAATGAAAGGGCTTCCTGCTATTGCTGAATAGGGAATGGAAGTCAAGGCTCACCTCTCAGCCTCCACTGGGACTTGAGGGCTGGGGAAAGCTGGAACTGGGTGGGCATTAACAAAATGGTTTCTGTTCTGCTGTGCAGCCCTTTTCCTTGTCCTTTGGCTAGAGAGACCAGGCTTTTCTTGTGACTTTAAAAAATCTGGACCTTTTGGTGTTTTTCAGTTAGAAACTTTTCCAGCACCCAATTCAGGACATCTGGGAGATAAAAAGAAAATCCAGGAACACATTACTATATCATTCTTTAAGGCCCAAGATCCCTAGCCAGTCTGCTCTATTTTTCCCCATTATTCAGAGGCTTCCTATGTTTGTTTGTTGTATTATAGCCAAGGTTCTTAGTTGTCCACATGAGAGGAATATAAAGAAATGGGCCTAACACCATTTTGTCTGGCTTGTTGCCTTCAGAAGACTCTCTGGGACCAGGCAGAGCTGGCACCTCTTCAGTGAGAGGAACCACACCCTGTTTTGCCTCTGCCTTGGACTTAGGCATTTTCCCCTGACTTTTCCAGGATAAGGGATCTGCTTCCCAACTTGGGATGGCTCCTCTTGAAAGTTCAGGGTCCTTGGGAGTCTTGGAACCATCATGGAATTCTTTCTGGATTCCACAATCATGTATAAAAATGACTCTGTTTGCCAGAAACATCTGGCTTGCCTGTGTGCATACTACCTGCCCCTTACTGTATTGGGGAGGTAATAGTCAAGTATCAACCACAGTATTCTCACCACAGGACTTCTGTCCCCTGAATTTCACAGCTGTGCCATAGAATTGTCCTGTCTTCAGTATCTGGAGACTAAAAAAGCCAACAATTAGGAAAAGAAATCAGTCCCAGAACTGCCATTTCAACCCTGTGAACAGTTGCTAACTTAAAAAAAAAAAAAAACTCCCCAGATCATTACAAATGCAGGTGCCTGCAGTGTTTCTTTATCTTTACCTTTGTCCCAGAGCAGAAAAATCACACTTATGTAGTGAAGTATTTCCTTTCAAAAGGAAAGTCTCATTTGAGGCTCCAATAATCATGTTTTCTCAGAGAAATCTATTATCAAACAGAAATCCTATTGCTGTAGGTAATCTTTTATCATGTCAACTTTTTTTTTTAGTTGTTGGATTTAGAAGTTATTTCCCCAAAAATTCCATATCAGATATCCAAAAATATGCAGAATTTAGATCCTATAATTCACAGATCTCAGATGTGCTTACCTCCAGGCTGACCTATCAGGAAATGGCGAGTTTTCAATGAGGATTGCCCGCAGCATCCCAGAGACACCCTACTTGGTGGATGTGACTCCAGGAATGGGCTCATTGGGCTTGCTTCCTCAGGAGAAGGCCTCTTTCATTTCTGGATTTTATGAAAATTCATTTTCTTTTACTCTGCCCATTTCCCAGGAATTCCCCAAAATAACTATTACCTGAGTATTAGTAGTTACTCAGGAGGCCTCTGCTTGTGGCTTAAATTATATGGGACTACACAGGATCTCATATGTTCTATACCCTCTTTTTAGAAAAATTAGGTCATTACCATTAGGTGGAAGTAGATAAGGTGTTCTTGTTTGGGACAGAATAAAATCAAGATCAAAGTCCTTTCTAAAATTACTATTAAAGTCCAGGACAACTTCTAACCACCCACTAGTCTCTCCTTCATCCCGGGAATTTTCCTCTTGAATGTGGATGTAAAGGTGAGGGTGTTTTCAAAGGAAAATCCCTTCCTTTTGGTGGAAATGTTACCATTGCTTTCTGATTCTACTCATCAGTTTGGCCCACCCACTTGTTCCTCTTGAGATAAGAATGAAATTCAAAAGACACGAAGAAAATGGATTAATAGTAAATCAAGTCAAATCGCTGATGGTTGAGAACCCACCCCCCTCATCCCTCATTTTGGGAGCATAAATGGTTCCCTAACTTTTCTTTGTGGGAAAAGCCTCTCATAAGCAACTTTGAATTCCTTTTATAATTAATGTAAAACTGCAGAGTTTCCATCAACTGAATAGTGAATTCCAGCACCAGGCAGGTGATATGGATAATTTGCCTTTGTAATGACATAGAATGTTTAATCAGATGACCATGGGTAAGTCCGGGCATCCAGATCCTGGGAAATGTTCTGATTTTTGACAGTGGTCTTTGAGGATTGTCTCCTGGGGCCATTGAGGCAAGACACAGCTCCATCCACGGAGATCTGGCTTAAGACCTGGGGAGCTTTAGAACACGACATAGAGGCGGGATGGTGGATGCAGAACCAGGAGAGCCCTAGAGGCCAGGAAAAACACAATCCAAGTGCTGTCATCCTGGAGAAGATGGAAAAACCCTAAGCACCCATGGGAACAGGCAGCAGGAGGGAGTCAGGCCATCAGTTGGACAGCCCCAGAGCATACACAGATGTGTAATGATTGGATACCAGATGATTAGCTCCATGGGAAGGGAATGTGGTGAGTAGGGGATGAGGAGACAGGGAACCATCAACTTTCAGGTCTCTGGAGGCCAGCTCCACTAGCCTCACAGGGCACAGAAACAAATGCCTTCATGAAATTCATCCATTTCTAGCTGGCTTCCTTCCCAGGGGTGGTGCCAATCCCTATAAGCCCAGGAAACTGGTACAAAGTTCTAGTCTTAACACTTCTTGGCTTTCCGGAATGATGATCTCCAATGATGCTGGCATTTTAAATGCTTCTCATTGACGCCCAATCCTCAGGATGTAACTCAGTCCATGAACAGATCACAGACCCAGACTGGACTTTCTGAAATGTAGAGGGGGTGCCTGTGTGGCTCAGTCAGTTGAGCATCTGAGTTCAGCTCAAGTCATGATCTCTCGGTTCATAGGTATGAGCCCCATGTTGGGCTCTGTGCTGACAGCTCAGAGCCTGGAGCCTGCTTCAGATTCTGTGTCTCCCTCTCTCTCTGCTCCTCCCCCACTCATGCTCTGTCTCTCTCTCTCTCTCTCTCTCAAAAATAAATAAACATAAAAAATTTTTTAATGAAATGTAGAGGATTTTATTCCACAATCTTTGGAAATCCATAAGGATTCCTTTAGCTTCTTTCTGAAGGGCTATTTTCATTGCAGATTCCACATCAAGCAATTGGCTTCCAATGACCTTTCCTTCACCTTCTATCTCCCCTCCTTCTTTCTCCCCTGTCTTGTTTCCTCCATCACCCCACCCCACCCCCACCCCCCGCTCTCTCTCTCATTTTCAGATTCCCCTGGATAAAGTCATCCAAAGATTGTTCATAAAACAGAACTCCAGAAGTTTCTAAACTATCATTAAGTCACATGCCTTCATTTTATTTTATTTATTATTATTTTTTAATGTTTGTTTATTTTTGAGAGAGACAAAGTGTGAGCAAGGGAGAGGCAGAGAGAGAGGGAGACACAGAATCCAAAGCAGGTTCTGAACCATCAGCACAGAGCCCCACGCGGGGCTCAAACTCACAAACTGTGAGATCATGACCTGAGCCGATGTCATACACTTAACCGACTGAGCCATGCAGGCATCCCAACATGCTTTCATTTTAAAGGAGGAAATTAGGGTACAAATCATGAACACAGAGCAAATAGTGCTCTGTCTCAGCCAAACCCATTTTTAAAACGAGCATACCAGCCAAATGCAAAGTCAGATATTAAAATTGTCTTCAAAGATGTTATCACACTGGTGACACATTATGGTGAGTGAAGTGTGGTGTGTAGCGTTTGAGACAGGGACAGGAAAGAACATGAAGTCAAACAAGCTTCAAATGACTGTTGTTTTGATGATGGAATTTGCAAGGTAAAAATATCAGAGACTTGAAAATTATAGTATTCCAGATGAAAGACTTTAAGTAGCAAAAGAATATTCATTACTATAATAAACAGGGTAGAAATAATACAATATAGTAGGTTCTCAATGTTTGTTGAACAAATGATCAGAAATTCAAGTTAGAGTGAGCTATGGTTTCTAACTAATTATGATCACAAAGCATAGCTCAATCAAGTGGGTAACACACAAAGGATATTTCATGCAACATGTTCACAGGTGATCTGACGAGAAAAAATCCTGTCTCCCTTTTCTCAGGGAGCTACCGAAGGATGTATTCCACAAAAATGAGGGAATAAGCCAAGAAAGAGAAAGGTGTGGGTTCAAGGAAATGAGATCCAATGAAGAAGAAGGTAAAGAAAATTTATAAGACAGTGACAAAGAATCAGAGATCAATGGCTGTGCAGCAGGCTTCAAGAACTGTCTGTGGAAATTGGTGCAGGGTGGGGCATTGAGGCAGGACGGGTCTCTGACTCCATGGCCCGAGGGAGCTGACTGGCATCTGCATGTGGGAGCCGATTGTTAGATATTCGGGAATTTTGCAAGCCAATTGTTAAACATAGCCATTATATAAATGAATAATTGAATAAATCATACTAAAGATGAAGGTAATAAATATCCAAAATGCAATTCTAATTATTTTTACTTCATTTTACTAATATATATGTTCTTGAGGTTATTTGGTTTTCTGCACTTGGATGGTAGAAGGGTATTGTAGATGCAATTACACGTTCCCCCAGATCTGTGTTCAGTGATGTCACATTAAGTAGCTTGAAATTGGCCAGGGTGGGAATATTTGCACTATGGAAATTGGCAAAAGCTGCAAATCAGGCCTTGATTTACTGTTTTGATTGTCTGTACTTACGAAAATAATGAAGAAATGGTTAACCATGCAGATTAAACTTTAAAGTGTATTATGTTTGAAGTTTCCTTCAAACATAAGAAAGCAGGGAAAAAGGCAAGGAAATACTTATTCTTCCAGCATTTGAAAACTAATATTTATTGCAGCAAAAAAGTTGCTCAAATCATTTGAACAAAATAAATGAAGTTCCAAGAAAAGTTCATTGTTGTTCCACTTTTGTCTTACTTGTTAACATAAATGAAAACATCAATCGACCATCATGTAAGAACATTTATTATGGATACATAAGAGTTCAGCAAAAAGCAGTGAAAGCACTCTATGAGAACAGACGTTATAATAGAGTATTGCATATTGTACTATTAGCTGAAAATTGTAAGTTCGATGTTACATATTCTGTATGTCAGTTGCCATGCACTTTGGCCCACGTCAAGCAAGCTACCTTGCAGAGCTGCTGAGAGAGGTAACCTGGAGCAGGTGGCCCCAGTCTGCTGGTCCGCCTTCTTTGCCTTGCAGTTACATGTGTAAATATGCATAGACTGTTAGCATGCACATAGACTGTGCCGTGTTTATAGAATTTTTACAACAGGCAGGCACTATTCTTATGATCCTTCGTTTACAGATGTGGGAACTGAGACTCCCAGTGGTTCATATGCCCCACAAAGTCATACAGCATAAGCTCGCTTCCCCACACAGCCCTGCAAGAATCATGCCCCACAAAGCTATCTACTGCCCCAGGGTTGGGTTGGGGGTCTGGAGGTGACCAGGAGTGTGGAAGAGCACTCCCTGCCCACCCAAAAGGTTCTCTGTTCACCTAACGACATCATCTTCTGCTCTGTGTGATGGCGGCAGTCCTACCCACTGCATGCTTTCCCTGAGAAAATAAGTTAAAGCAGGGCCCCTCTCTGTCCCCAACCTGCCTTCACAGTCTTTGAGAAAGTCCCTGCATCTTTAAGACCCTTTAAAACATGTATCTGTCTTTGGGTGGTTATTTCTAGAATTCGGGCCTTTGAAATTCCACTCAATTTACAAAACTTGTTTTATGTTTCAAGCATCTCACTCATTCATTCTACACATGGTAGTCTTTCCACCCAGAGAAGAAGCTTGCAGCCAGTCTTGAAACACAGGCCTTTCCCACACACCTTACCAGGGCCCCACAACCTTCGTGACAGACTGGGGGGACACACGGAACACCAGGGAGATCTTGGGGTTACACCCAACTAGGTCAGGGAACACATAGCACAGCAGAAGCACAGATGGACAGACTCACAGACATCTACCCACTTTCAGGATTGGATGGGCCAGGCAGCCTCCAGCATGCCTCATCTGGCCACATTCCAGCAGTCCAGGCAGAGTCACCTGCAGCCACAGATCAACTCCAGAGCCTTCCCTGAATCCCATTAAGGCTGTTAAATCAACATCTGACTCTGGCCAGATGAAGCCCCCCTCCTGCACTGTTTGCAGGAAGAACTACAGACTTTGTGCCCAATGCTTTTCATTTTTGTCTGTGTCAAGCCAATGCTCATCTTACTGAGGCCTAATTTGTGCAGTGACAGGTGCCAGGACACCCTGGAAAGCCCTGATCAGGAGTATCCTCCCATGAGCCAGGGTGGCCCTTTTCCATACTACAAGGGTATCGAGAATCGGACTGTATTGCTTTTCTGTGTGCTCAGAGGAGTGACACCTGGGGATGGCCACCACCAGTTCAGACTCCTTGCATACACCTGCGTCCACCTTGCTGCTGTTTGCCGATCTCAGCTAGCATCTAGCTCCCGTCCGAACAAGGAAAGCCAGGTCTCATGGTAGGAGACCAAATCCCATACACCAGTTCATGAAACTAAAGAAGAAAGTAAAAAAGCAAGTGGAAAACTCATTGTAAGAACAATCACTGGTGACAACACTAAGTTGTTATGGGATTTGGGATTTATGCCAGTTGAGCTGAAAAAAGCAAGTTAGCTGAGGTGCAGTGGAGAGCTGCAATCTGAAGACAGACCAAGACTGAAATGAGTGAATTACATGATCTTGAACCAACCACACTTAGTATAGGGCTGGGCACATAGTTAGTGCTCAATAAATGTTAGCCAATGTTTTTGCCTATTTGTTATTATTATTAATATTTAAATTTATGTACAAATTGACTTTAACTTGATGTACAGTCCTATGAGTTTTCATCCATGTGTAGATGCGTGTAACCGCCACCAGTAGGTTATGGAAAATTCCACCACCCCAAACAACTCCTTGGTGCTGTCCCACTACAGTCAAATTCTTCCTCTACGCCAGCCCCAGGAAACCATTCACCTGTTTTCCATCTCTGTAGTTTTACCTCTATGTCATCAATATCGATTTGGACTGTAGGGCACCTTCTGAGACTGGTTTCTTCCGCTCAGCACAATGCCTTTGAAACATTTATGTTGCCATGTGTTATCAATAGTTCATTCCTTCTGACTGCAGAGTAAGTAGGGTTCTATGGTATACATGTCCATAGTTTGTCAATTCATCCATCCAAAAATACTGGGGTTCTTTCACTTTGGGGCAGTTACGAAGATTGTTTCTAGAAGGATTCATGAATAGGTTTTTGTGTGAGAGTGTTTCCATTTTTCCAGAACAAATACCTAGGAGTGAGATTGTTGGGTCACATGATCAGCAGGCAATCACATTTGTAAGAGACTGACAAATTATCGTCCAGAATAGCCAGATTCTCATCAGCAATGTATGAGAGCGCTTGTTGCCGCATTCTTGCTAGTACTTTGTATTATCACTGCTTTTCATTAAAACCATTCTAGTAGGTGTGGAGCGGTACCTTAGGGTGGTTTAAATCTGAGTTTCTCTAGTGGCTAATGATATTGAGCATTTTTTTATGTGCCTATTTGCTATCCTTATATCTTCTTGGGGGAAGTGTATATTCAAATATTTTGCTCAGTTTTAAAATTGGGTCATTTATTTTCTGACAGCTGAATTTTGAAAGTTCTTTATGTATTCTGGATATAAGGCCTTGATCTAAAAAATGATTCGTAAATATTTTCTCCCAGCATGTGGCTTGTCTTTTTATTTTCTTTAAATAGTGCCTTTTGTAGAGCAAAAGGTTTTAAATTTGATGAAATTCAATTTATGAAATTTTTCTTTTATCCATCAATCATCTTGTTGATGTCATATATGAGAACTTTTTGCCTCACCCAAAGCCATAAAGATGTTCTCCCATTGTCCCTAAGAGTTTCATAGTTTTCCATGATCTATTTTGAGTTAATTTTTTATAAGGTACGAGGTCAAGGATTTTTTGGTTGTTAAGGATTCTTGTTTTTGTTTTGTTTTTGTTTTTGCTTATGGATGTCCAATTGTTCTGTTAGCCAATATTAACACAAATTTTTACTCCCTCTTTTTTGACCCCCCCCCCTTTATATCAGTTTTTCTTTCTTTGTAAATTGAAGGTCATTTTTCTTACCTCAAATAAGAAGATATATATGTGAAAGGGACTAGCCCAGTGCCTGGTATGTGGTTCATGGAAAATTAAATAAATAAATACTGGTTTAAAAATACACACCCACTCCTAGAAAAAAAAAATGGAAACAAGGCCAAATGTTACGATCCATCACCTGATATTAAATTCTAGAATCACAAGGTCACATTTGCAGGTCTAACTCAGCCACTAAAGACCAGTCATCACTGTCTCCAAGGGGCCTCTATGGAGACCCTTCCAGAGAAGAACATCCTTGCCTTCCTGTAGAAATGAAGTTGGTGCCTTGTCCGCTTCAGTTAGTGGTCAGACAGGCTCACCGTTAAAATGCAGTGACCTCAGCCGAAGTGGAAAGTTGTCCTCGTAAGTTGCGGCAGGGAGCGTGCGTGCGGGCGCGCAGAGATGTGCGCACACGCGTGGGACGTGTACGAACCCCACGCTTTCTGGGCGGACTGCAGACCCACGGACTCTGCCCGTGCAGACCCCTCATGGGAGCTGTCTTCCTGTGAACGATTTACCCCGATGACTTCAAGACCACAGAACTCATCCAACAAAGGAGCTCATTTACTTTCTGACATGGTTAATGTCCTGATTTAATGACCCTCTTATATCACACTCAGCACCCTAAATTATAGGGCAGCCCGGGCAATTACGCTGCGGGATCTCAGACTGCACCTCTCCGGAGAGCTGCAGCGTGGTTGTCACAAGCTGCCTTCCAGTGCTCCAGTGAGCGGCGGGAGGGGCTTCCAGCCTGCCATGGGCCACAGGCCTCTGTCCCATTAAAGTAATTGTTTGCACCTCCTTCTTACCCAGATCGCAGTCTCCCGGGATTTTCAGCCACAGGAAATATTATTCTGAACATAAAACTGCACGTGTGAAAGACTAAAAAATGGCTTTCTTGTTATGACCAAAGAAGCAGAGTCCATGTTTCTTGACTGTGTATTCAAGGGGAAAAAATCCCGTCTTCCTGGCATGCTCCGAACTGTCTGTGTTATGAAAGCTCATTTTCCATAATGACCCTTGGGGATGAAAGCAGTTATGGCAAGGAGTTCAGAAACCAGAGTCCCCGGACTTGCTCAGAGCACTGCCAGGCACAGAGCACTGCCAATTAATTAGGCAGGTTTAGCGCCCAGCGAAAATTCTCTCAGATGGGTTTAAGAGATTTTTGTATCCCTGGCATTAACTGTAAGGTTAATGTAAGGTAGAAAGGTAAAAATCCGATGTCCAGGACCCACATTCAAGGGCTTACATCCAAGAAAACTTATGATGACTTATAGGTCCACACATTCTAAGAAGCATTTCTTAGCCTTGATCTACTGTTTATTCAGTAAATAATGACTTTCGAGGAAATGAAACAGTTGAAAACATAAATTGTCCCTGAAAAGAAAATTCACTTTGAAAACTAATGTCACACTCTAAAACTTAGACTCCACTTTATAAATATGAGAAATAAAATAATCTGTGTTTTGATGAGACAAAATAGGGAATGACAGGTTATAGAAATTAGCATTCAGAACAAGAAGAAATAGCTGAAAATCCTGTAATTATATCAATTTGGCTCACTAAAAATAGATCAGGTGGAAAGGAGAGCCCTCTTGAGAGAGAGACATTGCAGGCGGGTAACAAGGGGACTGGATTTTCTGTTCCAAACACTGCTTCACTCTGTCCTGAGTCCTCGAACTCCTGATGTGACTCTAGAAAGGGGTGTGTCGCCACTTTGGGGGAAAAGATTCTTAGGAAGTCATAGAAAGGGAAATAACAATGGCTATTGTCTTCCTTAGGGCATTACAACCATTCTGGGCTTTATCTCACTCCCACCTGAGATGAATTAATCCCTGACAGCCCTCAGTTTCCTCATGTGTACGATGGGAATAAAAATTCCTGTCTTAAAAGAGTTGTTGTAGGCACTAACTTACGGAAGATCTGTGAGGCTTTTAGCAAAGACTGCTTTGACATAGGGTGAAGATTCAACAAAATTTAGCTAGTATCATTGTCATGGTTATTTGATGATACTTGAAGATGTTCAAATCAGGAGATTTTACATTGTTTCATGAACTGATGACTGACCCAATTAGCGGCAAACCCTCTCTTCCTTCTCCTTCTCTTCCTCCTTCCCTCCTCCTCCTCCTTCTCCCTCTCTCCCTCTCTCCCTCTCTCTCTCTCTCTCTCTCTCACACACACACACACACACCACATAGAACTGAATTTAATTATAAGTTATTAAGCATTAGAATGCCTGGTTTCTTTTGGGCTCGTAATTATAAAACAATAGTAATTACTTTAAAATAATAATAATTATTACTGTATGGCACTGAAGTCAAGTACTGGTGGAATTTATAAGGAACATGAGTGAGCTACTCTGAGATTCATAGACAGCTGTGTTTGCTCTAAAGGAAAAAGGAGCTGTGGAAAGAAAGAAACAAAAAAGACATTCAAGGCAAAGTATAAGGGGAGAAATAGTAGGTAATGTATTCTCTCTTCTATTCTGACCTGATGGACTAGGGGGACCCAGGCCATTCCCTCCAGCTGGCAATGGAAGGAAAGCCTGGCTCACAGGGGCAATATAGAAACCTTAATAGAAAACACCCCTCAGCCCTGTGGAACTAAGGCCTACTATAGTCGATAGCGTGTAATACAAAACACATTTGTCATTTTCCCTTATATCTAAATAAATAAATGTCCAGGGGGAAGGGGAAGCTTACTACAGTAATCAGATTTGGTGATGTGTCTCGAGAAAGAATGCACACCCAAGGACTGGCACGGAAGATGTGGACAGCAACCAGCCAAGTGAAACAACCAGAAAAGACCCACCACATTGGGACAGGGTGGAAAATGGCAGATGGTGTGGGCAATGGAACCAAATGAATCCCCTGAGAATTATATCATTTTCATCAGATTGAGTCATTGTGGGAAGATTTGGGGGAACAAATCAAACTCCATTACTTAAGGGAGCATTCAGGGCTAAAGTCACAGTTTTATAGGTTGGATGTGAAAATTCATAAAACCAAGGTCGGGTTTTAGACGCCACGTTTCTGAATGATTTGGGAGCAACACCTTCCCTTGGAGACGCATGGCAGAGGAGGGAGGCGTCTGTTGGAGAGGCTCTTGATGTCCATAACGGCACATAGAAAAACAAGGGATGGAGTGAGAATCACTGCCCATCTAGGAAGGTAGCCAAGCTTATCTGTTCTGAGGTTGTTGACTAGATTCTGAATTTCACTCCTTCCGCAGGGCACCAAAGGGCCTGGATTATTTCTAACAAGGATTCCAAGAACATCCTAGGTTAGTTCTGGGGGCTAGAGTCACGTGGCTTCCCCGGGTATGAAATTCACAGAGTTAGGAGAATATTTCAACACTTCTTTCTCCCCTCTATGTCCTATATGTCTCTATCTTCACAGATGCTAAATTTCTAAGCCCATGCAATCTCTCAAAATGGCATCATTTAACTCTGTAGGTACTTTCATTTAACTGAAAGCTCAATCCCACCCCTGGTAAATTGGGAAAGTAAAGTTAAATAAGCAAGGAAAAGAAAGTCGAATTTCTCAAAGTGTCGGGGAGCATGGAAGAAATGAACATAAGTGTTTTGCTTTTATCTGCTTTTGATTTATCACAAATATTCAGGATCAAATAGCATTCATAGAGAAAAGCATTAACAGCAGTTACTCACCTGTAAGGACTTTTTCACAAATAAATATAATCAATCTAGCAAGAGTTGTTTTTATTTTTTTAATTTAAATTCAAGTTAGTTAACATACAGTGTAATCTTGGCTACAGGAGTAGGACGCATTGATTCATCTCTACATATGACACCCAGGGCTCATCCCAACAAGTGCCCTCCTTAATGCCCATCACCCATTTAACCCATCCTCCCACCCACCTCCCCTTAAGCAACCCTCAGCTTGTTCTCTGTATTTAAGAGTCTCTTCTGTTTTTCCTCCCTCTCTATTTTTATCTTATTTTTCTTTTCCTTCCCCTATGTTCATCTGTTGTGCAAGTGTTGTTTTTAAAAGCAACTGATTCCCACAAATTTAAATAACTTTCTCTTTTACAAATCTCAGGCCCTAAATTAAATAGAAAACAGAACTATAAAATATTAGAAAATAGGAGTGCCTGGCTGGCTCAGTTGGAAAAGCATGTGACTCTTGGTCTTGGGGTTGGAAGTTCGAACCCCATGTGGGATATAGAGATTACTTAGGTAATAAATAAATAAAACTTTAAACATATATTAGAAAATAAAAATACTAAGTATATATCATAAACTATATACTACAGCTAAAACAGTACTCTGAGGAAGTTTCATAGCCTCAGGTACTTAATAAAGTATGCACTTAAAAATATTAGGGAGAAAGCAATAAAATAAGTCTGAAGACATTTCAGGGACATAAATAGTAAAAATAAAAGGAGATAAGAGGAAAATGTGGTCCAACCACCAAATAAGTCTAAGAGATGCCTCACACCCCAAGGAAAAAGGAGTAAACTAAATATTATTAAATAAAAAATTTCAATTTTAAATAAAATAATTTACCAAATGGAGGGAAAAGGACAAAACCACTAGAAGAAAGAAAAATATAAAAACAGGGAAAATTCTCAGCTACAAGGGAAAATTTTGAAATAATAAATGACTTCCCTGCCCAGTTCTACAAAAGTAAACGTGAAAACCTCTATGATTTTCCAACAAAATATAATTACTAAAAATAGAAACCAGAAGAGATAGAAATAGAAACAAAATGACTTGCATTGTAGATAGTTTACAAGTTATCAAAAGTTACTTTCCAGAAAACAGTCCAGTTGGTATTGTAAATGGATTCTACCAAACATCCAAAGTACAGATACTTACAGTGCTCTTAAAACTGCCATGGATCGGGAAGAAAGAAGGAAAGCTTCCAAACTACTTTTTATTTCAGAATTTTTTATTTGAAATGCTTTTAGATTTATGGAAGAGTTGCCAAAGTAGTAGAAAAAGTTCCATATAGCCTTCTCCTAGCATCCCCTAATGTTAATGTTTTATATAATCAGAGTATATTTCTCAAAACTAGTTAACTAACATGGGTATAAAACTATAAACTACGGACTTTATTTGGATTTCACCAGCTTTTCTCAGTAATGGCCATTTTTTTAAATTCCAGAATCCAATCTAAGATACTGTGTGGGCACTTAACAATTTATTTTTATGAGGCAAAAATTAGATATTGATAACAAGATGTGAAAACATGTCCCAAAGGAAAGATATAGATTAATTCACTCACAAACATAGCTCCAAAATGTCTAAATAATCCAACCATGTTTTAAAAGAAAACTATACCATAGCCAGATGGAGTTTGATCCAAGATGTGAGTATGTTCCAATTTAGATAATCTATTAACATGACACAAAGTAGGTCAAAGGACAAAAGTCAAATTAATTTATCTATAGCTTTGGGAAAGGCATTTATTAATTTCAACAGATTTCATAATTTAACATTTTTTAACAAGTTTATAAAATAGACACTGGCGCTCACAATTTTTACACACACAGACACACACACACACACACACACACACAGAGCAAGCATTTTGCTTAAAGACAAAAAAAAACATTGGCAGTATTTCTATTGAAGTCAAGAAAGAGATACAATTACTACAGTTATGAAAAACTGCACTGGAATTACTAGCCAATTTAATAATGTAATTAGACAAAAGAAACAGAATGCAAAAAAAAATGAGAAGGAAGTAAATTTTTCATTATTTGCAGATGACAGAATAGTATGCCTCAAACAAACACATACACATTCACATACATACACAAGAGAAAAAACTATTACAAACAAGGGAATTTAGTAAGATGGCTGGTGAAAAAATTATTAAAAAAATTAATAGCTTTCTCATGTGAAAACAATTACTCATTAGAAAATAAAATGGAAGTAAAGGTTAGAAAAAAGGATAGAAATGGAATGTCTGGAATCATACCTCATAATAAATGTGCAGGTGCTGTATAAAGAAATTTTAGGGATGCCTGGGTGGCTCAGTCAGTTAAGTGGCTGACTCTTGGTTTCAGCTCAGGTCATCATCTCACGGTTTCATGAGTTCGAACCTCACATGGGGCTCCAAGCTGACAGTGCGGAGCCTGCTTGGGATTCTCTGTCTCCCTCTCTCTGCCCCTCCCCCAATTGCTCTATCTCTGTTTCTCTCAAAATAAACAAATAAACTTAAAAAAGAAGAAAATTTAAATGATATTAATGGTCATAAGAGAAGATTTTAAAGTGAGAGACATTACCTTATCGAGTAGGAAAAAAGAAATGTAAGGCTTTGTAAAGATGGTAATTTCCTTCAATTAATGTGATCTCAGTAAAAATACCAACTAGATCTCCATAGCTTTTCTTCTTCATTCTTAGATTTTATTTTAAGTTATCCCTACACCCAGTGTGGGGCTCGAACTTACAACCCTGAGATCAAGAGTTGCACATTCCGCTTGACTGAGCCAGCCAGGCTCTCTACCTTTTTTTTCAACTGCACAAGCTAATGCTGAATTCACATAGAAAAATAAATAAGCATTTGATTATTTCCAGAAAAACTGTTAAAACTCAAGAGCAATGAGAGGGAATCTGCCCTACCACATGTTAAAATATTATAAAGCTGTAGTTTGGTTTTTGCACACGAATGGGCAAAACGCAATGGAACTGTGTAATGAGTACAGAAACAGGCTAAATGCATATGGGAACTTGGCATATGATCAAAACTGGATTTCAAATCAGTTAGTAAAAGGGTAGATGATTCAAAAGTAGAGTTGGGGCATGGCATAGCTATCTGCAAAATACAATATGGAAATCCTTATCTCATTCCATTGAACCAAAAACTTCTCGATGGACAAAAGATTTAAACACATACAAGATGAAACTGCTGACATATTAGAATAAAACTCAGGAACATTTGAAAGAAATACCCTTGGATGAATGGGTAAACATAATGTGGTCTATACAAACAATGGAATATTATCCAGCTTTAAAAAAGAAAGAAATCCTGCCATATGCAATAACATGGATGAACCTGGAGGACATTATACTAAGTGACATAAACCAGGCACAGAGAAACAAATGTAGTATGATTTCATTTACATGAGGTATCTAAAATAGTCCAATTCAAAGAGTAGAATGGTGTTTTCTAGGGACTGTGGGGAAGGGGATATGGGAAATTGCTAATGAATGGGTATGAAATTTCTGTTATGCAACATGAATAAGTTCTGGAGATCTGCTCGACATCAGTGTGCCTATAGATAACAGTGGTGTATTGTACACTTAACAATCTGTTAAGAGGGTAGATCTCATGTTAAGTGTTCTTACCACAATAAAGAAAAAGAACTAAAACCCAGAAATTATAGCATAGCATAGCATAAAAAGACATAAAGTAATTATTATGTATACTAAATAAATAGACGAATAAATACCTTTGAGTGTTTTTAGAAGGTCTTTCAACATAAGATATAATATCCTGACATAATAAGGGCAATGAATCTGACCACACAATTTTGTTTAGGAAAACTTATCATAAACAGAATCAAAAAAGAAATGACAATCAGGGGGAAATACTTGTTACAGATAAGATAGGAAAGTGGCTGATTTCCATAAAGTGGAATGATCTGTTGAGATTCAAAAAAAAAGAAAGAAAGAAAGAAAATAAAGAATTAACAAAGAAATAAGTAAGGCTATTTTCATGTAAAAAGGAATATACATGGCTGCCCAACCTTAGTGATAACTAAATAAATTTTACTTGATTTAGAAGAGTAAAACTTCTACTTTTCACAATGGCAATGATACAAAAGGTTTTTTTTTAATTTTTTTTAATGTTTATTTATTTTTGAGACAGAGAGAGAGAGAGACAGAGCATGAATGGGGGAGGGTCAGAGAGAGGGAGACACAGAATCTGCAGCAGACTCCAGGCTCTGAGTTGTCAGCACAGAGCCCGACGTGGGGCTCAAACTCACGGACCGTGAGATCATGACCTGAGCCAAAGTCAGATACTTAACCGACTGAGCCACCCAGAAGCCCCGATATAAAAGGTTTAAATTTCACACTACTGTGATGAAGCGGGCCTCCCGTTCAGCAGCCACAACAGGTACAGCTTCTCAAGAGGCAAATTTGGCACCATCAACCCTTTGACTCAGTTGACCTAGGACTGTATCCTTCATTAAACTCACAGAGGAGTGCCAAGACTCACTTAGAAGGAAGTGCACAGCAACAAAATTTGGTCCAAACCACCTAAATGGCCATTGGTTAGAAGACAGATGAAGTCAACTATGGTACATCCAGACAAAGGAACACAACACAGTTGTGTAAATGAATGAGGAAAAGGCAAAAATGATGAGATCCTGTTTACAGATTATTACCTATAAAGTAAAATGGTATTTATTTATTTTTTTATTTTACTTATTTACATTTGACTTGAAGTAAAATGGTTTTTATAGAGCAAGGTAGTGCACATGAACCCCCGTAGTGTTGGACAAGATCTGGTTCTAAGCAGCATTAGTAGGTTCAAAGGTCTGGGTTTTATTACTAGGCTTAATACTATATATACTCCTTATAGGTCCTATCATACCTACCAAGTATTGTGCAATAAGAGCTGTCTTTTGGAAATGAGGTGGCTCTGGGGTTTCAACGTCAGTAGTAGTCACACAGGTTCTGAGTTCGGAATCCTGGGCTGGCCTCTCAGACCGGCGGCTTTGGGCAAGGCATGCCCCCCTCCATGCCTTTGTTTCCACATCTGTAAAGTGGTCTTAATAACTGTACCTACCATATAAGAGTGTCGAGGGGAGGAACTGAACTGAACACAATATCCTTCCTGCACAGAGAAAGAACATGTAAGAGTCAGGCATTCTTGCAGCGAAGGAATGACCTACAAAAAGCGAGAGGCAGAAGTGGGTGAGGGGCCACTCCCTCTGGTGTTGTAGGTGGGGAAGAAGCACATTTTGTGAACTCCTGGAATACTTACGCCCACATAAGTTGGGCAATAATGACTCCTCTGGAGAGAAGAACTCAACTGAGTATTTAGGACAGGATGGAGACTTGCCTTTCATGGTACAGTCTGACTTTCTCCCCGCCATGTGTATGAATTCCTTTTTTAATTAAAAAATAAATCTTGCATTAAGCCAGTACTAAGCTGAAAGTTTTTCTGCTCTGGCTAAGAGGGATTCCACATGCCCACAGCCTTTCTCTCTGCCCACTGATGCTTAAGCTATCAGTAATCATGGAGCTTGATGTCATGCCAGTTCCCAGTGGTGTTGACAGACTCCGGCTCAAAAGTCCCTTTATTAGACCTTGTCCCTCAGTAAAGCTTGCAAATTGCTCTGATCTTAGCAGACAAAACCATCGCTCATTCTCTGAATCTCTGAGCATCCTACACAATAACGTAAGAATTGGCGAAAATTACCCGAGATAAAGCGTCCTTTAGAACATCAAAGTCCCTGATTTCCAGGCTGTAGGCTGCAGGTATGCGACAGGCCTGACAGGCCAGGTGGACGGCAGAGATAAAGCAAAAAGTGAAATTCTCCAGCCAGGGTGCCCGAGTTGGATTTGGTGCTAGGTTCTCTGCGAAGGGGATTAATGTTATCCTCGGAGGCGTGAGCACATTTTGCTTTTACCTTCAAACCCAGGTAATCAGCAGAGGATAACAATCAGCGAATGAAGCCTTTAAACCCAGTGCAAGCTGCAAAGTCTTCCTCCTGCCGGGTTTAATTTTGGACTGGGTCATTTCAAATTGTGTGCACATATTTTATTTCCCATGTTTTGACTAAATTCTTTGTTTCTAACTTAATTTATGACGAGAGCATCTTTCTCTTGTTGCTTTTAGGAGCAAGAGCAGCCTATGCCTGCGTTTTTTTTTTTTTAATGTTTATTTATTTTTGAGAGAGAGAGAGCGTGAGTGGGGGAGGAGCAGAGAGAGAGGGAGACACAGAATCTGAAGCAGGCTCCAGGCTCCGAGCTGTCAGCCCAGAGCCCGACACGGGGCCCAAACCCACAGACTGTGACATCATGACCTGAGCCAAAGTTGGATGCTTAACCAACTGAGCGACCCAGGCGCCCCTGCCTGCGTTTTTGAAGATGGGTCCTGGCAAACTTACCATTTCACACAGTTGACATAAATATTGTACGTAAATACAGCCAAGGTGGAAGTTTACATATTTCCCCAAATACAAGCACATCCAGTCTAAAACCAGCAAGATGAGTTAGAAGTTTAGGTATCTTCTTAGAGGAAAGTGATGGTGTCTTACAACTCACAGAGAAGTTGCCCAGCTTGACCACTGAGCTCTAGCTGTCTCCCTGGAAAGGAGAGATTTTACCACATAACAGAAAGAAATGTGAAGCTTTTTATATTTAACAGCTGGATTATTGGCTTTACCTTGACTATTTAAGCATTAGGAGTTCTGTTCATAAAAATAAACTCAAGTCATGGAATCGAATATGCCCTTGTTCCTTTAAGGTAGATTATGGGAAACTAACAAGAAAGAGGTCAGTAATGTGGACATAATAACTGAAGGTTCTGGTAAAAACTTAGATGTGAAAAAAAATTGTTGCTGAGTTCAAAGTAATGTGGATGTAAGTAGAGTTTGTAAATGTCACTGATCCACCATAGCCCTGGAACAGTGTTTTTAAGGGAAGCAGAATATAATTCACATAATTCCAGGGCCATGATCTCTGGCTCAGGAAATTTAATAATATATAGAATTTATCGTTTAGAGAAATGTTTCTTGAATCTGGAAGCAACTAAAATGCATGTGGGTCAGTCTGTGTGGAAACGCTGTGAAGTAGAACAAACAGCAAGATGACGTGTGTCTGTCTGAGAGCACAGTTAGAAAGCGTAAGGCCCGACGAATGAAATAGAAAGATTCCTGAAAAGTCGAGTCCAAACCTGCACATTTAGTGGAGCACAGCCTTCCGAAGCCACCTCCTCAGGAGGCTGGACACCCACTCTCACAATGAAGCTTTGGAATATTCTTGGAAGGGCTGATTAATACACCTCATCAAAAAAGTGGTTTCATTCCTTTCTTAAGATTGCAAGATTTTCTTTTCTTTTTTTTAAATTTTATTTATTTGGTGGGGGGGGGGCGGTGCAGAGAAAGAGGGAGAGACAGAAAGAATCCCAAGCAAGCTTTGTGCTGTCAGCTCAGAGCCCGACTCAGGGCTTGATCTCACGATCTCTGAGATCATGACCTGAGCCAAAATCAAGAGTCAGACGTTTCACCAACTGAACCACCCAGGTGTCCCTAGATCACAAGGTTTTCTTAAATAAAAAAATGGCATTACCAACTCACAATTATTTTTTTCACCATATCTGAATGATTTTACACCTGTTTTCAAGCATCAACGTCACCCTCAAAGAACAAATATTTGTCACCCTTGAGAAAAATCAAAATCATGCAGCGTCAGCCCTGAGCCATCCAGTCACATGTTAGACAGAGCTGGATGGCTGGAATGAAGCATTGGTCCCCTGAAGAGCCCACTCCTCTCAAGACAGCATCGGTTGTTTGTGTGACGGCAATGTGTTTTCTACACGTCAGTTTCATGGCTTCTATTGACACCTGTGCGCTATGTGGTCCACACCCTGAATGCTACCCCCATGTCAGGTCTCTGGAATCTGATCTAGTGAAGGGCTGAAGGCCTTGGAATCTGGACAGGATGTACTGGTATCTTGCCTCACCCAAGCCATACTTCACCATTGTCCAAAGGTCATTTAGAGCTACTGTCCCAAGGTGATATGGAGTCACTTAAGAGGGTTCCCTCTACTGACCTAGTCTTGCCCTGAAGGGCTCAGGTCACAGTTGCCTGATTCTGGCAGCTGAGGAAGGCCCTTCAGCATCACCAAGGGAAGCAAGGGAAAGAGGTGAGAAGGGTGAGCAGACAGCTGAACATGACCTTGTGCTTCACAACCTTCTCAAGTAGCAGAAGCTCAGACACACCAAAACCCTCCAATTGTGTATTTCAGAAAGACAGCAGGGCACCAGGAATTATAAGGCAGCTCAATTTTTGGTTCATGGTTAGGTTCAGTTCAAGACCCCAATGAGAATAACTTTTTATTCACCTAAAATATCTCAACCCAGGGGCAACCCATGTTGAGCATCCAACTTTGGCTCAGGTCATGATCTTACTGCTCATGGGTTTGAGCCCCACATTGGGCTCTGTGCTGACAGCTCAGAGCCTGGAGCCTGCTTCAGATTCCATGTCTCTCTCTTTCTCTGCACCTTCCCTGCTCTCTCTCTCTCTCTCTCTCTCTCAAAAATAAATAAACATTAAAAAAAATTTTAAATAAGATCTTTATTAAAAAAAAGATATCTCAACCCAATGAACAAACAACAAAATGACATATTTTTCAACTTAGAAGCCATCCATTTTTAATGAAGTGGCCTCACTTAGAAATAGCTTCTCTGTCCTCACCTCCGGGAACTGACATTTAAGAATGCTTTGCAGTGTGTTCCGATACGGTTAAGGCATACGCACATTTGGGATCTTAAACTTTAAAAAAAAAAATTTAATGTTTTTATTTATTTTTGAGACAGAGACAAAGTATGAGCAGGGGAGGGGCAGAGAGGGAGACACAGAATCTGAAGCAGGCTCCAGGCTCTGAGCTGTCAGCACAGAGCCTGACACAGGGCTTGAACCCATGGAGTGTGAGATCATGACCTGAGCTGAAGTTGGACGCTTAACCGACTGAGCCACCCAGGTGTCCCTAAACTTATTTTTAAAAAGAGAAGAGAATGAGTCCCTTCAGACAGGTGAGTCAAGTTGGGGGAGCATTGGACAGGGCAGAGGCACATCAAGTGCTCAGCCACGCTTCATGAGCAGTCATCATTATGATGCTTTATAAGTCACCCATGCTTCATATCCCCGGTTGCACCTGTTACTATTGTTTTCAAAGGTAATAAAGAGAAAAAAGTAAATGTCTTCAGTTGCTCAAAAAGAAAACTTTGATACACACACACACACACACACACACACACGCTGAAAATTATTCAGTCACAGAAAAGAAGGCATTCTGCCATTGGAGACGAGCATGGATGGAATTTAAGGGCATTATCCTAAGTGAACTAAGTCAGACAGAGAAAGACAAATACCATATTACCTCACCGATACATGGGACTTAAAAACAACAACCACAAAGCCTCCAGAACTTATAGATGCAGAGAACAGATGGGTAGTTGCCAGAGGAGAGGGCTGGGGGGTGGGCAAAATGAGCGAAGGTGATCAAAGTTACAAACTTCCAGTGAGAAAACAAATGAATCCTGGGGGTGGAATGTACTTCATGGTACTCTAGCTAATAATACTGTATTGCATATTTGAAAGTTGCTAAGAGGGTCGCTCTTAGAAGTTCTTACCACAAGAGAAAAATTTGTAACTGTATATGGTGATGGATGTTATAAAAATTGTTTTTTCAACTTTTAATGCTTCAATTTATGAAAGAAGCTTTTTTTAATGTTTTTTAATTTATCTTTGAGAGAGAGGAACAACACAAGCAGGGGAGGGGCAGAGAGAGAGAGTGAGAGACGGTGGGGGGGGAGGACGGGGGGAGACACAGAATCCGAAGCAGGCTCCAGGCTGTGAGCTTTCAGCACAGAGCCCAACACACAGGGCTCGAGCCCACGAACAGTGAGCCGAAGTCAGACACTTAACCAACTGAGTCACCCAGGCACCCCAAAAGTTAAAAAAATTAAGTAAATGTTGTTATTTACTAAGAGCCTATACTCACCAGGCACATGATCACCAAACACACCTCTGCTCTGCACTGACAGGTGCTATGTTACCGTTGTACAGAAGTAGCATCTGCAACTTTCAACACACCACCCAGCCAAGAAAGGTCCAGAAAGGTCCAAGCCAGGACTGCAGCTCGGCAGTGTCTGACCCAAAGCTGGCATACTGGCCGCACCCCGTGCCCTCTTTGAGTTGGACCATGTGTTGGAAAAACAGGCTGTCGGTGACATGGTCCTGACATCCTTTGTTTTTATTTGTATGCAATGTGTTGCTGGGGATTTTAAAAAGTAAATAACTCTCCTAACACATGCCTTAAGCTGAACAGAATTATGAACCAAACCTGGGACAAAGCTATTTAAAAAAAAAAAAAAAGATTTTGTTTTGTTTTAAAACAAAAAAGGGGAAATAATAAATGAATAAAGACAGTTGCACCCATAATTTCACTGTCTTCTCTTTCAAAAGAGAAGTTACATCATAATTATTTTCCCCATTTCTTGCACTTACATAATTTTTAATTGCTAAAATATCATATCATACATTTGGCCTATTGAGATATATATATGTGTATGTATATATATTATATTATATTATATTATATTATATTATATATATATATTAATTTCAGCTTTTCTGCTATTATATACTATAATGAACACCTTAACATATACAATATTTTGTTGTTGTTGTTACCTTAGGATAAATTCCCAAGTCAGCAGCATGGAATATTTTATAGCTCCTGATATGGAGCACAAAGTTACTTTTTCAAAATTCTAGGGCCAGTCCACTGCCACCAGAGCAACCACCATAAGCAGTACCACTGTTTTTGAACATTTTTTAAAATGTGTATTTATTTTTGAGAGAGCACAGGCGGGGGAGGGGCAAGGAGAAGAGGACAGAGGATCCGAAGCAGACTGAGCTGACAGCAGAGAGCCCAATGTGGGGCTTGAACTTAAAAACTGTGAGATCGTGACCTGAGCCCAAGTCGGATGCTCAACTGACTGAGCCACCCAGGTGCCCCCAGAAGTACCATTTTTATTACAACCTTGCCAACCCAAGTGGGCAAACCTTCTAGATAATACTAACAGAATGGCGTGATCATTAGCTGTTTAAGATGTCATATATTTTCTGAAATGATTACAGTGGAAAACAATGAAACATCAGAAGAAATGTAAAACAGAATTTAGGTATGATTCTAATTACCGAATTTTAGAGCTCACAAAGACCTCAGGAGGAGGGGAAAGCTGGAGACACTTCACCCTCATCCTTTATTTAGCCCATGAAAAATCTGAGACTCATTTGCCTGAAGTCACAAATCAGGTCAGTAACAAAACAGGGTGGACAAACTGACAGAGACCTACTGAGGCTTTTGGTAAGAAGTCCAGAGAGATGAGCAGACTCCACCCCTCCTCCCTCTCAGGCAAAAGCCCCAGCAGGAGTCCACGACTTCCTCTGGAAGGGACATCCGAACATGTCCCTGTGATTCCTGGTGACCCAAATCAGGGTGTTAGAGCACTTCCAAAGTCACTGCACGTGGTCTCTGAGTTGCAAGAGCAACATGTCCCGGACGACTACCCACTTGGATCTCACCGTCTCTCCTTCCTCCACCCTCCTGCCTTCTGTTTTTAATTAGGACCTTGGAACTCACTAGGTCAGATCCAAGCAATTTAAAGAATGACTTTCAAGTCGTATCTTTTAAGGAAAATGACTCTTGGTCTCCAGCCTCTATCAGTCATTACGCCCTCAGGGAAATTAGCAACCTGATTCTTCCCCCGGCTGTCATTTAAAATAAAAAGGCTTCTTATTTGCCATTCAAGAAAAAGTACAGTAAACCTAGCAGCAGGCGGATAGGGGTAATGAAACATAATTAACCATATTCAACAGGTTCCCAGTATCATATGTACCTGCATGTTTCTCGGTGATGTAACTTGGGGAGGATGAGTATTGGCAAATTGGGATCATGCTGCCCGTGAGTATGGAGTTTGTCTGGGATGGTGAGAGCAGTGTGTCTCACAAAATGACCTCAGTGTTCCCAGGGCTGTCCACACTGCCCCTATGCGGGGTATAGAGAACCAGCATCTGGGTTCAACACAGAGCCCTCAATGAACCCCACCGTGTGGTACTGGGGTCTCTGCACAGAGGCTATTAGAATGGCACTTACCTCCTCTGATGATTGATCTCCTCTGGCTAAACACACGTTTCCTCAAACCTCACGTTAACCCGTGCTTACCATGTACCACACTGTCCTGAGCACTTTCCAGGTATTAGTGTAGTAAGCCCTCTCAACAAAACTACAGGAAGATTCTGGTACTCTCCTCAGATAAGGAAACTGAGGCACAGAGGGGGCAGGTACACACCCAAGTTGCCACGGTTTGAAGCCAGGCAGCTGGGCTTCTGAGGCCACCTCTCCCAGTGGACAGTATTCTGGCTCTGCCTCTCAGGCAGCTGTGAGTACCCTACAGAGACCTGTACATGCACACCTCACCCGGGAGAGATTCCTGCCAGTAACATGCAATCTGCATCCAAGCCAGCCTTTATTTATTGTTTTTTTAAATTTTTAATGTTTATTTATTCTTGAGAGGGGGGAGGGGCAGTGAGAGAGAGAGGGAGACACAGAATCCAAAGCAGGGTCCAGGTTCCGAGCTGTCAGCACAGAGCCCAACGTGGGGCTCGAACCCATGAACTGTGAGATCATGACCTGTACCTAAGTCAGACGCTTAACTGACTGAGTCACCCAGGCGCCCCTAAGCCAGCCTTGGGATTGAATTCTAGAAGCACAAGTTACAGAATGCCATGAGGAAATAGGACATTGTTTAAGTAAAGCATTAAGCCAATCTCTTAAACACACACACACACACACACACACACACACACACACACACACCAATGCCATGGCAGAAAGAGCAAGCAGAGGCAGGATGGCTGTTTTAGATGAAAAGAAACTAAAGAGACATCGTGTGCCTTCTCAGATGATGTTACAGTATCACAGGTACTAGAGTTATATGATATCTCAGTATTGTTCATTTCCTTAGGAGTGATTTTGGTGCCGTGTCATGCAGAAAAAAGCACTTATTTCTAGGAAATGCTGAGGTCTTTAGGTATAAAGCATGATAGCGTCTGCAACTCAATTTCCAGAGGTTTACAAGGACACACATACACAAAAAACAAGGCAGATATGGCAAATGTTAGTAATTGTGGGATCCAGGTAGTATGTACACGGTATTTAAAGCTTTTCATAATTTAAATTGGAAAAATAATAGATCTGGCTAGACTTATTTTGGAGTGTACTAACTGAAAAGAGACCCATAACCAAAATCTTAGAATATAAAATTGTTGGGAAGAGGAACCTGAGATATCACTCAGCCCCTCATCACTTTAAAAATGAGAAGAGTGGGATGCCTGGGTATCTCAGTTGGCTGAGCATCGGACTCTTGATTTCAGCTCAGGTCATGATCTCAGGGTCGTGGGATCGAGCCCCACATTGGGCTCCACACTGAGTGTGGAACCTGCTTAAGATTCTCTCTCTCTCTCTCTCTCTCTCTCTCTGCCACTCCCCTCGTGCTCTCTCTCTTTCTCTCTAAAATAAAATAATAATAATAATAATAATAACAAAGATGAGAAAAATGAACATGTTTCATAGCTAAAAGCTATTTAAAATACAGTGTTATAAATATTTCTGTTAAGTATTCATCTTTTTAATGGCTTTCACAATTTTGAAGTTGGAAAAAAATGAAAGTGTAAAGCATCTAAATATTTTACTAATTATTTTTAAGACGTTTTAAAATTTTAACAAGTTAATAATATTGCTAGATAATCCTGCAGTATAAATATAAGTGACTGGAGTATTTGGCCCATGTTGTAAATGAAAGTAAAGAACAGAAAAGGTCTGGGACTTTACCGGAAGAGTGAGTGGGCCAGGCAGTCTCGGGTTTAGTTCCAAATGACTGGGGTGGACAAAAGGCAAACATTTTAAAACCCAGGAAAAGGGATGGAGAGAGGGTGTAATGTGATGATTTTACCAAGTACTTCTACGTTATTTATACCAACGAGGCAGCACCTGGTGCAATAAATAACTCTGGGAAGCCGGGTCCAACATGAAGGGACCAAAGCACATCTTAGCAGTCATTATTGATGTATTTCCAGATGACAACTTTGTGACGTGACTGAGGTGCCCTGGTTGGACCAATGCAGTATGCATCTGTATCCCACATGGAGTGTGTCTAACTGGAGGTCTAGGATAGAGGTGGTAGGCCAGGAGCATGGATCTGGAAGTTACCAATAACTCAAAGTGCCTACATTCATGGTTTTCAACCTCTTCCTAAGCTATCCCCAACCTGTGTATGCCACCCCCAACCATAACTGTCCTCTCCCACTCCCCAAATCGACAACTGCGGGTCACACATCAGCTCTGGCTCCCCAACAAACAGTCTCAAAAGAATGAGAGACAAGGGCGCCTGGGTGGCTCATTTGGTTAAGCATCCAGCTCTTGATTTCGGCTCACGTCATGATCTCACCGTGACACCTGACAGGGCGGAGCCTGCTGGGGATTCTCTCTCTTCCTCTTTCTCTGTGCCCCTCATTCTCTCTCAAGATAAATAAATAAACTTAATTTTTTTAAAAAAAACAAACTTAAAAAAAAAAGAATGAGAAACAAACACATAATCGTTTTAACTGTTGGTTTACTACAATACCTGTCATCCAGGTATTTAAAAATTCTCCACGTGTTGTCCTTGTTATGTGCTTGAGAAAATGACCATGGGCACCTCTTAGAATTGTGAGCAAGAGTGAATCTGAGGGCTTGCAGAGCTGCTCCAGAAAGGTTTCCACTCTTCCAGCATTTTGCTTCCTGGCCCTGGACAGCAAGAACCAACTCTTTAAGAGTACTTGAATAAATACATCATCAGATCTGGGAACAGATAAAAACCTTCCTCGAATTACCCTCACACTATATGCAAGTGTTTCTTAATGCTCTTGGTCTTGGATAAAATATGTTCCAATAAATTAGATTTTAAGCCATTCATACATATCATAAGTGGAATATACAATTATTTCAATTTCACTCTTGTTAATTGATATGAATCTTTATTTATATTTAACTGATATAGTAGTTCTAAAAATAAAAATTCCTGGAAAGATATGAATTAATAGAATGTGTTTAGAAAAATCTGTGGGTATTGTTCCAAGTCACCTTAGGTACTTTATAAAATTATGTTCTGCAGGTACCAGCTATATGGCACCCCAACAAATTTGTAGCAGTTGACTTTCGACACTTTTACAGGTTGTAACAAATGCTATTTGTTCGGGCTGTAGAGTTACACATTAACAATCACTAGAAAGATGAAGTCAGATGGAATAATGCAGGTCATGGAAACTGTTTGGGATGTTATACTTAGAGCAATGCCAGCTAAAGTTCCCTCCTGACCCTGACCTCAGAAGGCGGCTGGGGACCTGGCAGCCTATTGTAGGAGGTTCTGCTCAGAGGGCTCAACACTGACCCCACTGAATGTTGCATTAATGAGCTGGGATCTCCACTCCCCCCCAGCTCCCGCCCGGAGTTTTCCCAGTTACTACATGAATCAAATTACGGGCACCTCTGCTGGGTTTCCTGTGAAATAACAGATCTTACTGTAACCAAATATTACCATCTCGGAAAAACTTTATGCAACTAGCGAGGACTCTTCATTCTCAGGCAACAGAGAAAAGCTTCTTTGTTTTGAGATTGAACACCTGGAACAAGTTATCCAGGGGGGCCTCCCCGGCCCACAGTGGAGAGAGGGCTCCCAGGACCCAATCACGTCCCTGCCTGTGGACGGCCAGCCGCCCAGAGCTTCCTCCCAGCTCCGTCTGGCCCAGTTTCATTGGAACTTGCAGTTGGCTGTAGCCCCATGGCCGAGGGAGCCTTGCATCTATAAGGAAAGACGACAGTGATAAGGAGCCCAAACTCCAAGGCAAGTTCCACAAGACAGAGGAGAAAGAGCTAAGGATTCGGAGATGGGAAGCATGGAGCCTATCCTGCCCCTAGACTGCTCGGACCCCCCTGAAGCAATTACCAGATAAGAATGCTGGCTGTGTCTCTGAGAGAGCAGGCAGACATCTGGCATGGGATCAGTCAGTGTGCGCATCTGTGCACGGCTTCCCTTGGAAACCAATGAAACCCTGTTTCCACCTTTGCCTCAAAACATTTACTTTCCAGAAGAAAACCTTGTGTTGCTTCTTTTGTCTCTACAACCATGGCTGATCCAGCAGTCCCAAGGAGGAATCTAACTCGGGCCAGGGTGGAGGCAGGAGTCAGGGCTGGTGCGGTAGGAGTTAGGATGCAGACCCTGGTGACCTCACCTGCGGAGAGGAAAACAAGACCACTCCTCAGTGTGGAGAACCCAGGCGATCATAAGACAGATAACCATCCACCCACGAACGCACGTTTTTGAACCCATCTTTGCTCACATCTTAATAAAATATGGGCTACTTGCTGGAAAGGACCAGCTCTCACCCATCTTTGGGCCCCTCACTTTCGATGCCCAGATAAAAGTGTGTGGTCTTCAACACATATATGACTAGAACTAGTCTTTCAAATCCTCCTGTGCACAGCAGTGCCCTGGGGGCTGGGGACATGCAAATTCTGAGTCAGCGACAGGGTCAGGCCTGACGCAGCACTTTTCTAGCAAGCTCCCATGAGATGCTGGAGAGGCTGGTTCAGGTCACACTGAGTTAAGGGATGTCCTAATGACAATTGTTTGCCTACAGAACAGGCAATTTCCCACATCCGTTGAAATTCCCATCTTTGACTGAGTATCCAAGATAGTTGTGTGAACATAGCTTCCCCCACCCACCACCAAATAACAACAAAGTGTAATTGTGTTTCTTGTTAATTCTTGTGTCATTAATTCATCCATTTATATGTGAATGGCAAAAACAAATCTAAGCAATTCCCTAGGAATGCCTCACAACATTTTAGATAGGACTTGGGAAAACAAAGCTGAGAAATGCACACTTTTTTACAGAATGGCAGGAACTGTATATTATTACCATTGAGCTATTGCTATATTTAATAATTTTAAATAAATTTTAATAAAAAAACATTAATTCTTGCTAAATACACAGATGTGGGTTTTTTTTTAATTTTTTAATGTTTACTTATTTTTAAGAGAGACAGAGCATGAGCCAGGGAGGGGCAGAGAGAGAGGGAAACAGAATCTGAAGCAGGCTCCAGGCTCTGAGCTGTCAGCACAGAGCCTAACGCAGGGCTCAAACTCATGAACCCCGAGATCATGACCTGAGCCAAAGTCAGACACTTACCCTTAACTGACTGAGCCACCCAGGTACCCCTACACAGATGTGTTTTGAGAGGAACAGAAAACCAGTTAAAGCCACTCTGAAGACTCTATCCTTTGCACAAAAGTGATTGGGAACCTCTACCTGGTTGATGCTTTAAAAATGTATTCCTTGGGGGGCCTGGGTGGCTCAGTCGGTTAAGCATACGAATTCGGCTCAGGTCATGACCTCACAGTTCGTGGGTTCGAGCCCCATGTTGGGTTCTGTGCTGATAGCTCAGGGCCTGGACCCTGCTTTGGATTCTGTGTCTCACTCTCTCTCTACCCCTCCCCTGCTTGCAGTCTGCCTCTCTCTCTCTCTCTCTCTCTTTCTCTCTCAAAAGTAAATAAACATTAAAAAAATAAAAATGTATTACTTTACTTCCAAACTGTTGATAAAGGGCTCTAACAGTTAGCAGAATGTTTCCTTAAAATGGTGGGGGGACTATTGATTCTTTCCTTCCCAGTGTTCTGTTTCAAGGGACCCAGTGTGATTTTACTCAACAAAGCTGTTCTAGCAAGATGCAATTTGGCTGCTTCTTCGTGCTTTAAAGCAAGTTTAATTTACTTGATTAAAAGTATGTCTATGTTCATCGTGTCTCCAAAGGGCCAGGGAGAGACATTCATGAAGACTTTCCCTTTGAAATAAAATATACAGATTTTGTTTCCCGGTGTTTCCATGTCGATCTTCCTCGCTTTGTTAGTTTTTATGTAGTATCCAATATCACAGAGGTCGGCAGCAGCAGGACATGGAGATGCTTCTGATGAGGGCCCATTCTCTGGGCTTGTAGGCGTAACATATATTTTACGGGAACAATGAGAAATCAGTGAGGGGTCCACTTGTCATGTCCCCATGGAAGAAATGCTCACTGCGGTAGAGGTGTGGGGGTGGGTAAGTGGCTTTGATATAAAGCCCTCACCAGAAAGACAAGCACCCCCCATTCCTTGGGATTTTCTGTCACTACAGTCTCTTCCACAAAGTTCTTCTCCCTAGACTGTTCACACAAACCAGAAAAATTCATGAAGAAAAAGGAGCCCTACTGACCAGAACTCATTACCCATTTTTTAAAAAAAATTAAGTGTTTTTTATTTATTTGTATATTTATATCCTTCAGAGGAAAATAGGTGACATATCTTATTTTTACCATGATGTGCAGAAATTCCTTAAGCAAATACGTGATCAGGCATTTTGAAACGTAAGACGTATTTATTTATAGCTCACACCCACGCATTTACTTTTATTTATCCAAAAGATTGAAACTGTACTTTTTCCCTGGCCCTTTTTTGGTTTCCTGTTAAAATATATAATTAGGCAGATTTTTTAATGTACCTAATAGCCCTGAGGAGACTAAGCAGTGATCTTTTTGAAACTTTAAAAATATTGGTAGGAAGCGGTTCTCTTTTCTTTTTTCCCCAAGTTCAATAGCTCAGCTATTCGTTTCCTGTTTCCAATAGCCGAGGTAATTAGACCATAATGAGAACTCTTTGCTTGGAAGATGACATCTGAAAATTGAAACTATTTGCTGCACCAACCTCAACACAGAGGGGAGGGGGCAGGGATCGCCTCCTTAGGGAGAGAAAATTCTACAACTAGAATGTCATTCCTCCAAAATTATTTCTTCCTGGAAGGACTCTAGTCTGGGAGGTAAAGTGACATTGGTACTGTTTTTTTTTTTTTCCTTTTTGGTTTTTTGTTTTATGGAGTGATCAATTCTTCATTGTCACAGAAACATCTCTAAAAGCCCCAGAAAGAGCCAGAACATACAGGAAACCTGTTTGCCACATTAACTGTTTTTCTTTCTAGGCACAGCACCCATACAGTAAAGTGCATGTCTGTCTTGATGGCACAGCACGGAGAATACAGCAGTGTTTTAACAGTGTTGTATTGTGGTGTATGGTCACAGATGGTAGCTACAGTTGTGAGCACAGCATAACAGCACAGACTTGTCAAATGACTACGTTACACCTGAAAACTAAAGTAACCTAGTGTGTCAACTATATTTCAATAAAAAAGTATATCTTGATGAATTTTTCAGCTATGATGTACCTGTGAGGCTACCACCAAGGTAAAAAATTAGTAGATTTCCAGCTCCCGAAGGCTCTCAACCCGTTCCTGTCAATACCTATCCCCCAAGGGAGCCCCCATTCTTCCCCCAGAATGGTTTTGGCTGTCCATGGATTTCACATAAATGGACCTATGAAGCATATACCCTGTCTGTCTGGCTTCTTTCTTTCAGTTCTGTATCAAATTCAGCCTCATGGTTCTGTATACATTGGGCTCTCACATTTTCATTGCAGTGTGTTTTTTTTTTTTCTTCATGTGGTTGTTCATTCTACCTTTCTATCTATACATTTGCATGTGTCCTGGTTCTTAGAAAGTTATGAAAATTCCATGTCTTTGGGCAGAAGTGCTTGTTTCCCTTGGGTAGGAGTGGAACTCCTGGGGTGTCAAGTATGTACCACACTGACAGATTCTGCCAAACCTCTTTCCAACAAAGTTTTATCAACCATCCCTCCCACCGGGCACCCATTGAGCACTTGTGAATGGCAACAGGGGCACAGTCTCACCACTGGAAGTCAAGTCTCAAGTGTTTCCAAAAGGGAATACACTGGGAGTGAGTGACAGGAGAGGCAGGACAAAACAATTTACAAAATGAAAACTATTCCCCAGGGAGGAAGCTCGCCCTGGCTAAGTGGGCTCTGGTCAGGGTCCTAGGGGTCCTAGGGCTTCCCTGGAGGGACCATTTCCCATCCATGCTGGTCGGGCAGTTATGGCCAGTGGCACCAGCTGGGAAGCTCACGTCCTCAGGGCTTTTGGCCACACACACATGGCCAAGGCTCTTCCCAGACAAGCAAGACTTTCTCAGGGTCACAGCCCTGAAGAAGGACATTCACACGAGATGACTCCTTGACTCAGTAAGTTACCCAATCTTTTCTCATTTGGATCAAATTCCATATGTCCTCTTTTCCAATAATCTTTCTAATGATTGACCAAAGAGTGAATAGCAGAACTATTTAAGGAATAGTCCTTGTGGCCAGTAATCCCCCAACCCACAGTGGCCCTGCTGCCCTCTATGGGTCCTGTCTGCCTTCCGGGGACCACATCTCATCCTCTTGATTTATATGCAAACCCTCAGAGGTTCCCAAAAGGGAGGCTTGGAGCTCTGGGCTCTACGTAGGCCTGAATCCCAGGGGAGATGAGAATCCTAACCCCCCCCCCCACCGCCAAGCAATTCTAGAAACAAAGGAGATACGGAGATTCCTAAGAGACCATTGCTCCTACCAACAACTTTTCTGAACTAGCAAGATGTCGCTTTTAAAGTTTAGTATTTCTGCTGCTCCCTCTGCAAATTGAGACTCCTCCGTGGATGGGAGCTGTGTGGGTTGTCAAAGGGTAACTTGGGAGGCCCTCCTAGCCACTGGAGGCCAGAGCCCCTGGGTCAAGGCCGGTGGCTGAGCAAATCTTGCCACCTCACTCCCCGCCTCCATCGCTCCATTTGCCAACTTCCCACTGGCTTTCTTCTCAGAGCTTCTGCTCTTTCCACTTCTCTGGAGCCCTGATGGGTTGAAATCTCTGCTGGGAGTTTCACACGGGCCAGGATGTTTCAGTTTCACTCAGGATGTTCAGCTGAAGTTTCACTCATAACTCAAAGGGTTACGTGCATAGTCGTTTGTCATTTCTCTGTAACATAGACTTGAACCCAGGCCCTGGCAAGCTTATGTGTTTCGTATCTACTTAGCAAGTGAAGGAGCCCAATTGTCAGTTCACCTTTTGCACAAAGAGGCATCCCAATCTGCCCAGGCAAAGACCCCTGACTCCAACAGGCCATACCCACCAGTGGCAGAGCAAAACTGGCTTAAGCCAGAGAAGTTGGTAGGGCAACTTCAAGGACTTAAGTATTTCCCTTCTTTCTCTCTTTGTCCTTCTTCACCAGAAGTCTCTTTTGAAATGTTTGCACTCCTCCCCTCCCACTGTCCTCCAAGTTGGAGAGGAACAGGGATGGATGGAAAAGCCCTGGCTACAACTAAAGAGGGCTGAACTGGGGCCATATGAACTCGTGGCTCTGCACACTGGTCCCAGGCTCCAGACAGTTAGCTGGGGAGCACATGCAGGCATGAAGGTATTAAGATATAACCCCAGGTTCTTGAATACTCCTCCCTTCAAGAGACAGAGTCTAGGAGCACCTGGGTGGCTCAGTGGTTGGGCAACTGACTCTTGATTTAGCTCAGATAATGATCCCAGGGTCATAGGATCCAGCCCCACATCAGGTTCCGTGCTGAGCATGGAGCTTGCTTAAGATTCTCTCTCCTTTCCCTCTGCTCCTTCCCCACACATGTGCTCTCTCCTCTAAAAAAATCAAAAAAATTAAAAAAAGAGAGAAAGAGCCTAATTCTCTTCAACTTAAGTGTGGGCTGGACTTAATGTCTCCATTCTCCTGAATAGAAGAAAGCAGGAGTGATGGTGTACAACTCCATTGTTTTTTAAAGTGAGCTTTTTAAAAATTCTTATTTATTTTAAGTAATCTCTACACCCAATGTGGGGCTCAAACTCATGAGCCCAAGATCAAGAGTCACATGCTCCTCTAACTGAATCATCCAGGTGCCCCAATAGTGTACAACTCATAAGACTAGGTCCTAAAAGATACTGCAGCTGGCTGCTTGTTCTCTCTCTCTCTCTCTCTCTCTCTCTCTCTCTCTCTCTCTTTCTCCCCCTCTCTCTTTCTCTCTCAAATCACCAGCTTTGAGGAAAACCAGACTCCATGTCATGAGCACTCTTGGGCAGCCCAGGGAATGAATGACCCACGTGGTAAGGAACTGAGGCCTCCTGCCAAAAGCCATGTGAATGTTCCATCTCCCTACAGCCCCAGTCAAGCCTTCAGATAACCATAGCCCCAGCCAACATCTTGACTGCAATCTCAAGAGAGACCCTGATCCCGAATCACCCAGCTATTCTGCTACCAGATTCCTGAGTAAGAAAATAAATACTTGTTGATTGAAGCCACAAAGTTTTGGAGTAACTTGTTACACAGCAATACATAACTAAATTAGAAAGTTACTGGTACTACTAACCAATACTTCTGGTCTACCTCCTAGAAACATAACAAGGCACCTCAAGAGCCAGTGCACAGTCATGGTCTCTTTCTCCCTCTACCAAACCATTGGTAAATTTTTCTGATAATGGGACAATGCCCCATCAGCCCAGGGCCCAGAGTGGGGATGATGTGGTGCAGAGCTCTGAGCCAACCCACCACGGACATGTAACAGAAGAAGAAAAAAAAAACCTTTGTAGATTGTAAGCACTTACATTTTGGGTGTTTGTTACAGCAGCAGGACCAGAACTATACGAGCATAAGCAAGGACACAAAGGGGTCTCCATCCCTCTACCTCCATTTCTTCCTGCCAGCGTCTCCATCAAGGGCAGCAGGATTGCACTGCTAATGTGGGATCCCTACCATCTGCACAGGGAACAGCGCTCTCTCCTGTGGAAGCCTCATTCAGGAGTATGTTCAGAGGTCAGGCACCGTCACTGTGGCTCCTGTAGTTTAGTCCCCAGAGGATGGGAAAAGCTTGTGTGTGAGTTAGAGGAGTTTAAGGTGTTAACAGCCAATGTGATCCAGTTCTGAAAGTCACAAAGTCAACACTGATTGATCCTTTGCTTTCTTTTCCGGAACCATAGAGAATTTGGGGGAAGTTACTGTCTGGCCACCCAGAAAACAAAGGCCAGTTAGGATTTGTTTTATTTTCTTTTCTTCCCAGATCAATCCCCAGTTCCCCAAGGATCCGGTGTGGTTTTGAGCTTCCTCTGTGCCTGTTCTGCTCTTCTCCACACACCCCCTTCTCGCCCCTCCCAGCCACCCCCCCAACCGTCTTCTCCTTCCTCACAGCCTCCTCTCCTTCCCCCTGTCCTCAGGCTGTGGCCTCCTCATTAGGAAGTGTTAGAAAGTTGCTGGAGTGAGAAATGAGCCTGTGAAAGCTCCTTGTCCTAATTAAACTTCAACGAGGAGAGTGACAAGAGGCGACGGGGAGGAAACGGGTGCCACGGGGGTCTCAGACTGGGTCCAGGCTGGGGAGGCCATTGTCCTGCAGAACAAAAGCCGCTGTTTGCATGTGTTAAACCTCATCAAACTTCATCAGACCCAGGTGCAAAAACCCACATCCCAAATGCCATCCCGGCTTATGCCACCTTCCAGAGCACTGTTGGGGCCCCAGCCGTCAGGCCTAATCAGGACAGGGCCCCACATCAAAGCTGCACTCCCTCCACAGACAGCTTCTGCTCCAAGATGCATTGTTGTTACGACTTCCTACGCTCAGCCCTTGCCCCACGAATTAGGGCACAGAGCCCCCCCATGGCATGGCTGGTCCCTGCTGGCGTTGTTGTTAATGAGGTAGGAAGGGCGGGTTCGTCCTAGCCTGGGACTAACATAATCACATAAAGCTGTTGCTTTGGAACAGACCGAACTGCCCCAGAGTCAATTTCCCTGAAAGCAACGCAGAGCAGAGCTTCCTGGGAGAAGACACAATACTGTCTATTGTCTCTGTCACTTCCTCTGCACCCTCCCAGCGTTGAAGCATATAGTTGGGAGCCACAGCCCTTTGCAAAAGCTGTTTGCTGAGGCCCAGCCGCGGTTTTCTGAAAACCCCCGTGAGAAGCAGTTTTTCTCCGCAGTCATTGTTTCCAGACCGGCCAAGCCGGCTGGGGAGGAGAAGCCAGACCCAGGGAGACTGTCTTCCAGGCTCTGGGAAGAGGCCGGGCTTGCGACACAGGACCCTGTTTGCTCATGGCGTCTCAGGGTCTCTAGACGCAGCCCCGCATCTGGGCAGAGGCCAGGCCGGTGCCAGGCCCAGGAAGAGGCTCCCATGGGGCCGGGACCTATGTGAGGGCAGAGCAGGGATTATCTAGGAGGTCCTCAAAATGTTGCTGGGCCCCTGAAAACGAGCCTCCGGGCCTTTCTGCTCACCCACCCCTCCTTCCTAATTACAGCCGGTTCCCAAAGGCGCCGGCCTTCTCCCGGAAGAGGCCAAGACTGGGCGGAAGTTCCCCTCACACCCACCGGATATACCCACGTTTCTCTCTCCTCCTCTTGCTACATGTTCCGAAGAACCCAGGCGGGAAGAGGGTGGGCTGGAGGGATCCCCAGTGTGGGCCAAGGAGGGCCCAGGGCAACACTGGGGTCGGGCCGAAGTGCAAAATGGGGGGAACCTGGACGGGGTGTGGGTGCTTGGTCTGTGCTGAGTGCCAGATAGGAGGTCGGACGTTGCAATGGAAGCTGTGACTCCCCATCTCTCCGCCTGTGCGTTTGGGAGGTTCTGCTGCATTCCCCAGGTCACCGAGAGCTCTGGAAGGCCAACAAGCTGCTAGGGTGATCAAGACATGGCTCTTCTCTTACCAGCCAGGAGATCGATATGTGAACAATTAAACCTAACCCAAAGCAGAATTTTCTAAGGGCTGTTTAAAAGGTGGCCTGAATGAGGAACAAGGAGAAAGGTTTGATGTGGGAGGAAAGACTCCTTCCTGGGAAGGCTGCCCTCACTCAGGCCTCAATGTCCAAGCGGATTTTGCAGAGAGGGAGCATAGGTGACAGGAAGGCTTTGCTAAAGCATTGCTTATGAAAGGGGTGCAATCACTTACTTCACTCCCAGCCCTGGGTTAGCCTGTTTCTCCAACCGAGTCTTTGGCATCCCTAGAAAACTGTGCCTTTTCTAACCTGTGGCTAGCCCACCGCGTCCTCCCACGTCTCATTTTGCAGTCTGGTGTGTGTGGTGGGCACTCCAAGAATTCTTGCTGATCCTGAGGGTGAAGCCATACTGTGGGGCCCCTGGAAACCAAAAGGGCCTACTTAAGCAGATCACTCTTGGATGCTGGCAAGAGTGAAATCACTCGATAGGTATTTTGTCGTGTGTTTCTTTTTAACTATATAAAAAAAGGGTGGATGTGCAAACCCAACCCAAGAATACCTTGGCTCAGGCTCAACTAGATGAAACTTTAAAAAATGATTTAATGTTATGTTAGACTGTTGCATATTAAAGCAATGTAATGCCTTCTAAGAGATGAGAATCAGCTCCTAAAAGTGATGACTTGGACACATTTAAAGAGTTATAGCTCACTTATCAAAAGAGCAACAGTAAACATTTTGCCCAATATGTACAACAGGCTGGACCTCGGAGGAATGTATGGAAATGTCCTTTTCTTCCCAGATTATGATGCCACCACCTTTACTTCCCTTCCTGAGCTGCACCTTTCCAAACAGCAACTGTGTGAGGGGTAGGAAGCTCATGGGAGAAGGGGAGTATTTGGGACCGTGTTGGCCCATGGAGTGGGGCTGTGTGATCACTGGTTTGCAAAGCCAGAATTCTTCCTGGTAAACACAAGTTTCCAATGGCTCTCTGGCCAGGGTTGGTGGGGGGCAGGTGGCGGCGAGTGTATGTGTTGGGTATGTTGCAGCTGTGTAACCTTTTGGTACAGAGGCATTCGTGGAAAATTATTGGGCACTTGGCCCACAGCAGATGGGATGAGAAATCAAGCCAGCAGGAATTGGGATGCAGAGGAGACGAGACATGGAAGGACCGAGGAGCTTTGTGAGGTGACCACAGGTGGAAACCTGAAAAATGAAGACATTCCCACCAGTTCCAGAAAATGGGGCTAACTCAAAATGTAGGTTCTTTCCTTGGAGTGGGCTTGGCAGGCCCAATTGTTGAAAGGTAAAAATAAAATTATAAAATAAAATAAAATAAAATAAAATAAAATAAAATAATAATTTGTTTTTAAAAAGAAAGGAAAGAAAAAAAATCAACATGTTTGACATTTGTCTAGCCTACAGATCTAGCTGAGTTCCCTCCAGGCCCCCTTCACATGCTGAAATGATGTGTGAGATCACAACAAAAGGCATTTAGAGTAGTCTTTGCCATAGGGTCCAAGAGCTAGGGAGGCTGTAATGGGAAAATATTGTTTCACACATTCATGATGTGAAATCAGCAAACAGGTAGCCGCATGCTGGGTCCTCTTGGATGTCACCAGAGTCTCACAGCTGTAGCCTCCCCAGCCATTGCTTAGGAGGGTCACGTGTGCCCCTTGCCCTCAGTCCAGAAGCCAGAGGAAAGGGTACATCTCCCCTCACAGAGTCCTTTCCAGCACCTTAGCTCTTCACCTCCCTCCATCCTCCAAGTCTGTTCCTCTGTAGAGAGTGGAGACCTGCTTACGCCCTAATGTGAATGCCAACCCCAGATTTTTCTTAGGATGGATAAGAAGGCTCTTGTTCCCATTGGGCCTAAGCTAAAGCACACTGTTAAGCACATGAGGGAATTAGATTTAGGGTCAAAAGTTCCACACTGGACTCCTATGAGTTCCTTGAAGTCTCCATGAAATTTCTTAACCCCAGGCTTTATGCAGAAGTTGGTTCTCTCCATCTGCAATGTTTTCCACCTAATTGACTCATGTTTTCTTTCTACTTGAAGATGACACTTCTCCAGAATGGTCTTCTGGGATTAGTTGTGGTCTCTGTAGCAGAAACTGCTAGTTGTCTACCAACACCTATTCCCCTTTCCTCTTGACCAACAGACCCCTATGTTGTTGGGAGCAGCAGTGGGGCCAGCTGGAACAAACAAAACTGCATTTCCCAGGTTTATAGATACCTGTGGCCAAGGAGATGTAAGCAGAAGACATTGGGAGGGCTTCAGAGAAAGTTCTTCAAAAGGAGGATAATTAAGCCAGGAAGCAGTTTTTCTTCTTTCCCTGTCTCCTTGAAATGTGGCCATGATGGTTGGGACCTCCAGCAGCCATCTTGGGACAAACTTGAGGATGGAATTTACAAGCTAAGATGGCTGAGAAGAAAGAAAGAGATGTCAGGTTTTCTGATGATTGAGTGTGGAGCTGTCTTATCAGCCCTTGACTTCCCATCTCTGTATTTCTTTTATGTGAAAACAAACTTCAGTCTTCTTTAAGTCACCATGGTTTCCAGTTTCTGTCACTAGCTGAACTAAGCCTAAGTCCTCCTCTTTCTGCACGTCTCCTGATGGCTATTTACACTTCCAGCTCCTCCTTCTGAGTTTGTCTTCTCCCCAGTCTGTAAGAGCTATGAGGTCAGCAGTGTATCTGTTCTTTTCACCTTTGGAGCTTCAGTGCCTGCCTTGGAGTCTGGCTCATAATGGCAGCCCTATACATGTTTGTTGAATGAGAGGCCCCTGACATATGGCTCCACCATTGGGTGGGCACACTTGGAGCCCTTTTCCATGGAGTTAATCCAGATTCCAGGATATTGAGAGCCAGAGCCCATGAGAAGTCCGTGTTTAGACTAATTTGGACTCAGAAGAGGGAAAACCACCTACTTACATTTATTCATTTATAACAAAAAAAAAATGTCTATTTTTGACCACCTGCCATGTGCTCCAAATATTGGCTCCCTCTGTCCCACTTCATCCCATTCTTTTAAGATTTCTCCCTCTGCATCATTGTTGCAGATTAAAACATATCCCCACATGCACCTTGCCTACCTCACCCTCTCCCTCCTCAGCCAGGAATTTCCCCCATTGAATCTCTGCAGGTGCAACAGGAACCAGGGGCCTCCCTGAGTGGGTGCTCAGGAGGTGGGAGACGGAAACATGACTCCAGGGCCCGGAAGAAGCCCCTGAAGGAAGGTCCCCACAGAGCTTGAGAGTTTCCTTTGTCCACCCTGCATCTATTTTGCCCAAATGTGTTTTTGGACGAACAGTTACCACGGAAGAGCAGGCCAGGCCCCCTGGCCTCAGAGCTCAGCCTTCAGGGTAGGGCAGAAGAAAGAATGTAATCAGAGTTATGGCTTAATGAAGTGAACCGTGATGACCATAAACAGACAGTTTGGGATTTGGTTTGTTATTTTGTACAAGGCAGTACCTTTCAACAGTGACTGGTGTTAGGGTCAGGCTTGCACATTTTCATGTCACCAACAAAAAAACAGTAATGCCATTGTTACACTGCACTTTTCCACCTTAAAATGGGATTGGTTTTGTGGGTTGGGAAAGTTACCAAAACTAAGTTTCTTCGATCACAAAGGTTAGCACAAAGGAAGTTGCTAGATCATTTGAAAGATGAGAGAGGCCTGTAGGTAAGAAAGAGCTATTACAGACAATAGAATGCCAGACCACCTATACTCTAGCTTCTTTATATTTAATGTATGTAATAGACAGTAAATGCAGCACAACTGGGGGAGAAAAGTACGTTTGTCTACTAGTCCTTATATGTGGGGCAGAGCCCAAGTAGTTATCTATATGTGATAGCTCATAGCTGTGTGCTATGCTTTAAGAAATAGCAATAACTAAAAAATGTTCTCCCCCTTGAGAACCAGCATCCCAAATGCAGCAAGCCCAAGATGGCCACACCAAGCAGCCCGACAATGGAGAGAGAGAGATTGGGGGGGGGGGGGTACTACCTCTTCTTTGAAAAACGGCTCAGCTATAAATTGGTGGCCTTTATTTCACATCCAGACATGTAGGCACCACCTAGTGACAGCCCAAATCAGGCTATTTTTGGCACTTTCAGAATTTACAGCCATTTGGGGATACCCTGAGGGGTTGTTCATATTTAAAGCATGCCCTATAAATGCTTTGCATGGGAGATGCTGGGAGCCAGGCAGAAATGGCAGGTCTGAAGGATGACAGGGTGTTGAGGCCATACGTTGGGCCAAGACTTGCCAGGCCCACGGCCCCAGGGTGATCCTAACACCAGAGGTGAAGCTGGGACTCTGGCACCATCAACGCAGCTGAGTCAATGCTGCCAGCTATTATTTTGTCAAAGTGAGTTGACAACACAAAGGTCCAAGTGTATGGCCTTGAATATTTCTCTTCTTAAAAATCTGCCCTGTACCCAAGAGTACCATCTCTTACCTCTATCTCTCCAGGAGGGCATATGATACATTATTCTACCTGGACATACTTTCCTAGCTAAATTAGAAACTCCTTGAAAGCAAAGACCATGTCCCATTTTTCCGTAGTCATCATGCCCAGCTCATAAAATGCTTTAACAGAGTATAAAATCCTTTGGCTTCCCATAAAGTCACTTCACTCAGGATTGACCTTTTTACTTCTCACAAGATAAAAACCAAGAGGGTGCTTTGGCATATGCAAGGGATCATGGATTTCCGCCTGGTAGAGAAGTCACCACGTGGCTGGGAGCCAGGTGGCTGGGCGTTCTAGTCCTGGCTCAGTCAGAACTAACACCATGACTCTGGACAATGTTGGCCCTCTGTGTCCAGTGTGGATTTCCCTATGAGATAAAGAAATGGGTTTCAGAGATCTCTGTGGTCTCCACCAGGTCTACAACATAGGCTAACCAAGAGAATGTCATTTCATTATTAACATCTCAGGAATGGGTGGGAAAACAAACAAAACTTGTTTGTTTATTCCAACTCAAGACCTTTAATTTGTTCTAGAAAGCGAATTGACCATGATGCATTCACTGCAGACTTACAAATAAGCTATCCAACTAACAGTTGATGAATGTACTGAACATTAAATGACTGTTTGCATTTTGAGTATTTGGGGCCACTTTCCATTATCTAGTACCAAGCTGCCCTGGGTCAATGATGCCCCCTGGTGGCTAGTGTGTGTGTGTGTGTGTGTTGCGGGGTCTCTGCAGTTTTACATTTGCATTCTAGAAGCAGGAGTCCAGACAGAAAGCCAACTTGACAGTAGAACAGAATGCTGTGAGGGAAGGATGTTGTGTGGGCTAGGCAGGGAAGCCTTTCTGATGAGGCAGCATTTGAGCTGAGACTGTCATGACAGAAGAGGTCCCCAAAGAGCATTCCAGGCAGAAGCAATTTGCAATTGCAAAGGCCCTGAGGTAGAAATTAGATGAACGTTTTTTCAGAACAGAAAGACACGCTATACAGCCGGCACCTGGTGTGCATGGACGAAAGACAGATCAGGAGAAGCCTCGAGTGGTGTAAGGAGTTGATTCTGAGTGGGAGGGGTTAGGAGCCAAAAAGGAGAGTAACATAGTACCACTATGTTATATGCCTTCTTTTCTTTCTTTTTTTTTTTAATAATTTTTTTTAACGTTCATTTATTTTTGAGAGAGACAGAGCATGAGCAGGGGAGGGGCAGAGAGAGAGGGAGACACAGAATCGGAAGCAGGCTCCAGGCTCTGAGCTGTCAGCACAGAGCCCAACATGGGGTTCAAACTCATGAGCCGAGAGATCACGACCTGAGCCAAAGTCAGACGCTTAACCGACTGAGCCACTCAGGCGCCCCATGCCTTCTTTTTTTGCATGCTTCTCATACTATAGTCAATTCCACTCTAGAAAATATTTCTTTCTCTTCCAGCCTTTGTTCAAGTTTCTCAGAAAAAAAATTTCTTCCTTTAATTCGCCTTCCATTCCGTCCTATTGGAGGCAAAATGACCCTGACCTTGGCCAATGTATGCACTGTGGCATTGGAGAACCCCTCTTTAAGAAGATGAAGAGTGAGCACCCACCCAGCCTGACCAGCTCCCCTCACCTGGACAGGCCCATTTCCAGAACAGCTGGGCACCTTGACACCAGCCATCCACATAGCTGTGTGCTGCTAAACTGTCCTATTTTACAGAGTAGGAAGCCAAAGATTAGAGGCCTGCCCAGGTCACACCGCCAACAACTGCTGAAGCCAGGATGCTGGATACCAGAACCTTGGCCTAAGTCCATAACATAAGATGAAAACAATGCATTGACTCAACATTTAGTGTTTTTTTTTTTTTATATATCCACTGTGATGGCCACTTGGCTAGGCAAAGAGGGGAGAAACTAGACAGTGTTCCTGCCCTCAGAGTTCAGTCTCTTAAAGGAGACCACCATCAAGGGGCGCCTGGGTGGCTCAGTTGGTTAAGCACCCTACTTCAGCTCAGGTCATGATCTCAGGGTTTGTGAGTTCAAGCCCCACGTCAGGCTGTGTACTGAAGGCTCTGTGCTGACAGCTCAGAGCCTGGAGCCTGCTTCCGATTCTGTGTCTCCCTCTCTCTCTGCCTGTGCTCTGTCTCTCTCTCTCTCTTTCAAAATTAAATAAACATTTAAAAAATTAAAAAAAGAAAAGAAAACCAACATCGAATCAATGACTACACAAATAGATGTAAAATTATCTTTTGCATATACAAAATCATATGTATATTATAATGTAGCTACCCCATGAGCTGGAGTATATACAATGGCTAGAGCTGACATTCCTACAAAGAAACCTGTGGCTTGGTGCCATCTCCCTGCTCTGGCTGCTCATTTTCTCCAATGACTGTCCACTGTCCACATTTAACGCCTTTGATGTCACCACTTCTTCAATGGTCAAGGTAGGGGTGATCTTCCCTACCTTCTCCAAGTCTGTATCCCATTCTGCTAAAGCTGACTTCCTGAAGCCCCAGGATTCAACATCAGTATAAAGAACACTTTTTCCATGTAATGAAGTTACAACCTCTTCTTCATAGTATTGCCCTGGTGTTTCTGGTCTTTGATATTGTAAAGTTGTATTGATTATAATTCTGTAAAGCCATTCCTTTGGGAGACACTATAACAAGCCTCTGAAGAGTGGGGGGGAGTTTGCTCTTGGCTAGGAGTGCATACTGGACCTTCCTTATGCTCATGGTGAAATATGGGCTTAAGGTGGATCTCCACTCTGAAAAGAAACAGAGACTCACAAGATACAACAGACTCATTTCAGCCATCCTGACAAAGTGGGCTTCAGGTTAGGGGTGGGGAGGGGTGCAGGTGGGGTTGGGGGTGCCTTTCATAAGTTGCCAGGTATTGGCCAACTGGAGACCAGAGCCTGGTGGCCCTCCTCAAGCCACAATGTGCATACAGAATTCCTGGGGCTCTGGTTAAAATGTAGATTCCATCTCTGTAGGTCTAGAGCAGGGCCAGAGAGTCTGCATTTCTAAAAAGCTCCCAGGAGATGCTGATGCTGCCAATCTAGAGAGGACGCTTCTTACACACTTGTTAGTAGCTGGTATGTAGTGCAGAATCCTGACCTCAGACCCATGAATTGGGTCTGCACACTCACAAAATCCCAGTTGATTCCTGTGCTTGGTTCAGTGTGAGAAGGCTGGTTTCTAGGGCTTCCCCCTGTGCCCACAACAGATATTACTAATCAATCACCACACTGATGATGAGTTGAGGTCCTTCTCTGCAGTGCTGCAAGTGCCCTACTAATGCCTGAGAGTCAGCCTGGAAGAAAACCCTATGGCCAGTACGCACTAGAAAATTGGGAAGAATCAGCCCTAACATACATCTGATGAAACGGGGGAGAGAGAAACAAATTAGGGCAAAGTGGGACTTTCAGGAGCCCCCAAACCAAAAAGATTTCTAGGAGCCCAGGAAGTGTCTGCAATGTCAGGATGAAGCATAAGTATATGTGGAGGGGATGTGTTTCAGGGGGAGTAGGCCAGGAGTCAGCCAGAGCAGGGTTTCTATCCACTGGCATCTGGGGCCACTGAAAGCCACTTATGACATCCATCAGAGAGAAAACCAGGAAGAACGTTCTAGAAGGGCTGAGAAGCTGCCTACCCAGCTCGGAATTTCTTGGCCAGGGCTGAAGGAAGGGACTGGGGTCTGTCTCACTCACATGAGCATCTCAGGTGGCATACATGGAACATTCACCATACACCAGGCAGAGACTAGGCCCTGTCACATCTGTGATCTCATTTACATTTCTCAGGCTGTGAGGGAGGTCCCACGTCCCCTTCTGACAGATGTGGAAAGTGAAGCCCAGGAAGTTTCAATAATGAGGCCAATAAATGCCTTAATGGGAATCCTATCCAGTCTGTCTGCCTGTAAGGCTGACCTCCTAGGCTTATACATATTTATTCTCTGGCATTAAAAAAAAAAGTCTATTTCCTGCAGTCTCTCGGCAAATTTCCACTAGAGGGTCCTTGGCCATTGCCTGTGTGAGGGGCGGGAAAGGATGGCACCCAGAAGGGAGTGATGCCTGGGAGGGCAATGAGGACAGGGCTCTGGCATGATGCTGTCAGGTCAATTATGACTTGGGCAGCAGTGGTGTCTTCCTGTCTGTTTTACTGCAAGTGTGCTTGGCACATCACACCTGCTCTCTTGTTCATTCCCGTGACCTTGCTGGGAAGGAATTTTTACTCTCATTTTCAGAAAAGGAAGTGGAGGAAGAGGTGCGAAGCGCTTAGCTCAAGTGCCGGGTCTGAGTCACACCCACATGTGTCTGATCTCAAAGTTAGGACCCCTTTTCAGGCTCATAAAGAAGTGAGTGGGATTCTGTGGGCTAGTCTGGGCACTAATCTCCAGTTCTAGCATTGTGTCTATGATACAGTTTGAAGTTTGGGGCACTATCAATAAACTTTTGCAACACCATTTATTTGTAAGTTGGGAAATTCCTGTTTCTCACAGTGGGAAAAACTTTAGTGGCCACTTCCTACTGAACTTGGTCCCATGACATCTAGTGGCCACCCGGAGGAGTGCAGTGGAACCACCGGACATTGGCTAGCAGGTGCAAACGCTGGTACTTCCTGGGATAAGAGATGGGCTGAAATGCACAATAATTGAAGTGTCCATGGAACTTATAAGATGTACACTTAAGCCATGTGAAATTTGTAATTCTTATTTTTGTTCCCAATATTTACGCTTATTTACCATCACTGGTGGAAAATACACCTTATCCAGTCCATTGTCTTTTAATTGATAAACTATGTTTAATGATTATAATATAATGTAGTAAAATATAATATAATATAATATAATATAATATAAACTCAATTCTTGCATTATGCTCAATAATGAAAAGCATTAGAAATTTGAAAATGCTACAGTTCACTAATTAGTCTATTCCCCTGGGAGTAGGGTGGCTGTTTTCAGATCACCATAAAACCACATAAAAAAAAAAAAAAACTCACACGACAATATACCTAAATAGGCTTCCCATCTGTTATGCCTAAACATATGATAAGACATGAATGTGCTTTATAGAGACTTTCTGATTACAGGGGACCTTCCAGAGCACTGCTTGAGTAATTTTCATACCACAAAGACGCAAAGGCAACAGGATCCCCAGGCTATTTTGTGAGAACATTGATTTTAACAACTTTTCTACTCTCCATCCCCATCTTTACCCCAGGATTCAAATAATGGCAAAGATCCAAAGGAAGATTCTTCTATAATTGATGCTCCTTTACAGGGAGTCCCGGCTGAAAGGCAAAAGGAAAGTCTTGTCACTGTGGGGCTAGGATAGATGAGTCCAAGAGTGATTCTCCAAACTAACACACTCAAATTAGTTTTCAAACATTTTGGGTTTGGCAAACTGCATCTTGCTAAGCCCCCTTTCCCAACATTTTTATACCCATGTGGATTTCAAGGGAAATTTAATATGTATGTTTCTGATTCACTTAGGCTTAACTGAGCACAATTGTTTAGTGAAAGCCACTTTTTGTCCAAGAATCTTCCAGAACCCTTTTATAAGCCCCTTAAATACCTTTCCTTCTAACCAGGAAGTGCATTTTTCCAGAATAAATTGAGCTCACCCCCCTCCCAAAATAATTCAAATTTGGTTCAAAACTCAGAATCTCTGAATTTCAAAGAGGGTTGCAAATTTTGAAAACAATTCTTCACGTCACTGAGAAAGTCCAGCGGCAATATTGAGAAGTGGGGAGTGTTCCAAGGGAGATGCAATGATTATATGTAGTGACATTTTGTGTACTTTAAAACAAGAAGTCTGGCCTGAGTGCTGGCCTGGCCAAGCAGCTTCCAGATCTGGGTCGCCCGGGGAATGGTGCGGTCATATCAGCAATCTGAGCATTGGTACCTTCCTCAGTAGGCTGGAGGGTGAGGCCCCAACAGCTAATACCCCTGGGCACCACAAGATGGTGAGCTACCTGCCCAGCCCCATGAGAGCCTTTGTACCAAAAAGATTCTCTTCCCTAGGAAGGACATCACCATCCAATTGAGGTCACCAAAGCTGTGGATGAATGAATGAGCTAGCTTCATTTATTCCATCCCATGGTTAGGTTTATCTTTGCTTTTTATTTTCCTATAAATCTGAGCACAGACATTCAGAACATTTGCTTAAAGCCAAAGAAGGTAGAGATGGCGAAAGATTTCAGATGTGCTGCTCATTGTATATAGAGATAAAGAAAACATAATTACTCCACCAGAGTTTAGAAGAGTTTAGAGTTGTTTTTCCAGTCATGATGATATAGCATGATTTAAGCAGCCAGTGGTATCACTTAGGATTAGGTTCAACCACATATTACAGAAAGCCCAAATCGCAGGCTGAAATGAGATAGGATTTCACCCTGGGCTCACATGAAGGAAATCCAGGGGAGGAAATCCAGGGCAGAAAGCCTGGTTCTAGGATCATCAGGGACAAAGGCTCTTCCGGTGCATCTGCTCCAACTTCCTTATCATATAACTTCCATTCTCAGAATTGCTTTATGGTCATAAGACAGCTGCTGGAGCCCCAGCCCTTGTATCTATGTTCCAGGCAGCAGGAAGGAAGAAGGGCCTCTTAGATGACTCAGCCCCATATAAAGAGCTTATTCAGAAGCCAAAACCAAAGACTTTGGCTTATATCTCATTAACCACTCCTGTCTGCGAGAGAGGCACACTGTTCTCATCAAAGCACACTGCTGCCCTCAATAATATGACATTTTACTGGCAGGAAAGAAGCGAAGAATTGGGCGGTCAACCAGCTGTCCCTACTTTATCTGCCATACTCTTTCCTGGACTGATGACAACTCTTTTTTTTTTTTTTAATTTTTTTTTCAACATTTATTTATTTTTGGGACAGAGAGAGACAGAGCATGAACGGGGGAGGGGCAGAGAGAGAGGGAGACACAGAATCAGAAGCAGGCTCCAGGCTATGAGCCATCAGCCCAGAGCCCGACGCGGGGCTCGAACTCACGGACCGCGAGATCGTGACCTGGCTGAAGTCGGACGCTTAACCGACTGCGCCACCCAGGCGCCCCTGATGACAACTCTTAATGCTTCTGTGGGCTAGTCTGGGCACTAATAGAAGAAGGTGTTACTGGTAGAAGAAGGTGGACCAGGGGGAAAGTTCCAGAAGCGTAAACTGTCAGGCTAAGCATGTGTGAGGCCTCACCAAGGCCTGACCCACAAATATTTTGTGTATCTTCTTTGCTTTGATATAGTTGATTCTCTGCTTCTGCATGGCCTAAAACTGATCTACCTCAGACCAATCTTGTGTGTGAAGATTTTCCCTCAGGTCCACAAAAGACCTGGAAAAGAAGCAGCTGGAAAAAGAGGTTTTGTGGCCCTTTTTGCTTTGACATGGTTGGGTGTCAGCTGGCTAATCTTCCTCAGGCCTGGATGCTCCTGTCTCTGGTGTGACCACGGATGAAAACTCACAGGAAAACAACTCAGTTTGGTTGTTCCCTGAGGACAGAATGATGGGGAAGCGTAGAGCAGGCTTGACAGATCTTGAGTTATAGTGACTGTGAAAACCAAGTAGTTCCCTACTCAAGTCAAGTTTAGGCAATATTAAATAATTCGCATGAATGGTGGAATCCACTTCGTGGACACCAGTGGGGAGATGCTGGCAGTAAAGGTAATCTTCCCTCATTTCAAGGGCATCTATCAGCCCATTTTATAGTCAAGAAAACTGAGGTTAGGTCACCTGTCCTGAGGCACCGAAGAGTCTCACTGCTTCCCAACTGCAGAGAACCACCTTCGCCTGAGAAGCCTGGCTTTCCATGAAAGTGTTCCGAACGCCCATGGGTCCCAGAGCCTGGCCTTGACTTCCAGAAGCTGGGTGAGGTGAGTGGCCTTCGGGCGACAGCTCTGCAGCCAGCCACCAACTGTGGGGATGCTGAGAACCCTCCAAAGTCTCTGGGCACCCCCGTGGAGGCTTAGGTAGCAGACTTGAAATAAAGTATAACAAAATGTGGGATCCATTACTGCTGTCATCATTGTTAATTACATTTACTGCAGACCTCAGTATCTCCCACGGTGTTTTATGAATTTAAAAATGGAATTCGGTTGAGCTTTCAATGCCGGGGGAGGAGTGGAGAGGTAATCTAACTTTGATTTTTTATCTTAGTTTTTGTCTTCATCATTACTTTTATTGAATGTCTCGGCAGCAACACAGGGAAGCTAGGGGTGCAAAATGGTAGCAAAGAAGCCAAGAAGCTTCAGCATGAAACGTCTTGGGCTCATAATTTGACACGCCAGAAAACAGCGCAATAGCACCACAAAGCTGAATACAAAATTAAAATGATATTTTTTACAATGAAATTGGTAGAGTGACTGTTGATCCAGAGAAGTTTCCACACAAGTCAGAGAAGCTAGGAGACCTTGCTAACTTCCCAGAAGAACAGCCAACTCAGAGGAATTAGTCTCCAAGGAGAACAGGAAAATGAAGAAGAGGCATGGATACAGCACTTTACAGTTCGTAAAGCATTCCTTCACACCGTGTTCTTGCTTGGGCTTCCCCAGACATTCTAAAGTGGGAAGGAGATTATTTTGTAGGAAAAAAAAAAAAAAACAAAACTGAAGGGGCACCTGGATGGCTCAGTCGGTTAAGCGTCCAACTTCAGCTCAGGTCATGATCTCACGGTCTGTGAGTTCGAGCCCCGTGTCGGGCTCTGTGCTGACAGCTCAGAGCCTGAAGCCTGCTTCGGAGTCTCTCTGTCTCTCTGTCTCTCTTTGTCTCTCTGCCTTGCCCACTCACACTCTGTGTCTCTCAAAAATAAGTAAACATTTAAAAAGAAAAAAAAAAAGAAAAACTGAAGCTCCGCGTGATGAAATGTCCAAGCCAAGAACACACAGCTGGAATATCGATCGGGGATGGGGTCAGAAGGGGCTGGACCTCTGGTACCTTGGCATTCAGGCAATCTCTCTGGCACCCAGACACCCAGTGGCGGACTGTGGGAGAAAATGGTCCTTCCTCCTCCCTCAGCAACTGAGGTCACCACCTCGGAGGCCAGGGGCTGACCCTTAATAGGCATATCCTAGAGGGTCACTGCTCCCATTCTGTACCCCTAGCTTCCCTGTGGTCTATGCCGCTCCAGAAGACATGGGGCCACAGGCCACAGGTGCTCACTTCAGTGAAAGAACATACAGAAGAAGGTAAGAGAAATCCCTCCTCCACAGTCTGCACCACCCACCCCCACACAGTCTGGCCTTGGTTTCTCCACGGCTGCCGATGTCTGGGGCAAGTATCTGCATGCCTCTGTTTACTCACCTGTAAAATGGGGAGAAGAGCATCTTGCCTTCATCCCTCCCACTGGGTGGCAAGACAGGGGAGCAGTGGTAGCCTGCTGGTCTAGACAAGTCTGGAACCAGGCCCATTCTCCTGATCTGTTCCCGGGGAGCTGCCTGCTGTGTCTGGGTGCTCTGCTCTGATCCCAGCCTCCCAGGATCATGTGGGTGGCTGTCTATAGGAGGAGCTGCAGGTGAGGTGGTCAACGTCACTGCAACTGGCCCCTGAGGCCAGATGCTGCAGGTCACAGGGGCGTCTTTGGGTGTGAGTTGAGGTGGCCTCTGTGTCTGACTTCATGATGAGCAAGATGGCAGCTGTCTAGCTCCGAGCAAACAGGCTCCACTCTCTGAGGGAGCAGAGTTCTAAGCCCCACCCTGTTTGCCTCCACCCAGACAGCCAGCAGTTATTAAAAAAAAAAAAAAAATTAATGTTTATTTATTTCTGAGAGAGACAGAGTGAGAGAGAGGGAGAGTGCATGAGTGAGGGAGGGGCAGAGAGAGGGAGACACAGAATCCCAAGTGGGCTCCAGGTTCTGAGTTGTCAGCACAGAGCCCGATGCAGGGCTTGAACTCACAGATCACGAGATCATGTCTGGAGCTGAAGTCAGACACTTAACCAACTGAGCCACCCAGGTGCCCACCAGTGGTTATTTAATAAACACAGTTGCTTCTACAAATCTTCAGACTTTTTTTTTAAAGCCTGGCACAAGTGATTTAAGTTCAACCACCCAGAGTCCCACAGAAACTTCTGGAATGAGAGTTCTGTTTAGAGAGTTTCTCAAACTTGCAGCCTTTGTCGTGCTTGGTGCACCCACCAGCCTTGCACCAAGCACGACAAAGGCTGCAAGTTTGAGAAACTCTCTAAACTGGGGCCTGGGCCCCAGTGCAGGGAGAATGTGCTGCCAGGACCCTGCAGGCCTTCCTGGGCTCAGCATCCAGCCAGGGGCCCTGACATGAGATATCCACCCACAGTTTTCCAAGAGCTGAATGGGGGCCACGGGGCCAGTCAGGCAGGGCAGGGAGCCCAGGGACCGGGAGGAGCGTTGCTCCCCGACGCCTCAGTGTTCATGAGCCTGGCATTGAAGACAGACTCACTGATGTGGGTCGGCCCTAACCCACAGAGGGGACCCTTTATCCCTTTCCCTGCATCACCTGTGTGTTCTAACCCATAACAGCATCGGACCCTTTCACCCCCAGAGGGCAGGTGTTCTAATGAACAGTTTGTAAAAGCTTAAAAGCTTGTTTACTCCACTATTCAGAAGGACACACAGTAGCACTGCAGTGAGGAAAGGGAGAGGGACGCTGAGACCCACCAAACCAACAGAGCATCAGGACATCAAGACACCAAGGAGTGCCACCATTTCCGGTCTCCCCGTTGAGATTACTCACAGAAGGAAATGGACTGAGGGGCTGTGCCTAACTGGGGATTAAACCACCGCTTTTGTTGCCGAGTTCATGCCCCACATCATTGTTCCAGAAACCCGAGGTATGACAAGCATGAGAAGCCACTTCCACGTCTCAGAGGGGGCCCGGGGCAAGTCCCTGGGGTTGGTGGAGCGTTTCCCAACGGGCAAACCAAGGGGAGACGAATATGCCTCTGCTTCCCTGGGAAATCAGGAGCAACCTACCAGACAACCGCCCAACTCTTAAAACACAAAGCTGCAAAGATCTGATGTGATCTCTCTCTTTGTTACTTCATTCTTTTAAATTGAGGTATAATTTATGCATCCGAAAAGTCCAGGGCCCCTGCTGCAGGGCGGTCCGCGCCTGTTAAGGACAGAGGCCCAGCTCGCCAGAGGAAGGGCTAAACGATTTTCTTGCCTTCTGGCCCTCGGCGTGTGAAGCCCCAGGGCCGCGGGGCAAGTCCTGGCCATCTGGGCCAGCAGGGCCCAGGAGGCTGTCCCAGCAAGGGGCCGAGTGAGGCGCGGCGGGCGTCTGTCCTGAGAGCGGGGACCTGGCGACCGGACTCCAGGCCCAGGCACGTGGGCAGCGAAGCGGGGCCGCCCCGTGGGGCGCCCCGACCCCGGACGCGGTTCAGGGCCCGAGGCGGGTGGGGGCGCGCATTCCCGGAGCGCGGCGCGCCGACCGAAGTCAGCCGAGTGCGCGGAGCGGCGGCGGGCAGGGGGCGGCAGGTGCGGCGGGGAGAGCTCGCCCGACTCGGGGAAAGGGCCGGGCGCTGTGGCCCTGGCGCCCCCGCTCCCTATCCTGGCCCGCTGCGGGAGCTCTGGCACTTCCGGGGCCCGGTGGCTCTTCGGGGGAGCTCCTCCAAGGGCAGCCTCCGGGGCGGGGGAGCGCGCGCTGCGCGGTGGCCGGGCGGGGGGTGGCCGGGCTCCCGCAGGGGCGGCGGGCGGGGTGGGGTGAGGCGGGCCGGCCCCCTCCCCTCCCGCCCTCCCTCCCTTCCTCCGGTCCTGCAGCCAATTAGACGGCCCCCTTGGGCGGGAGGCGTGGGTCGCTCCATAAAGCGGCGCGGAGCTGTCACCCCGCGAGCAAGCTGCGCACCATTCAGGCCGGAGCCAGCGCCGCAGACTCGGGCGCCTCGGGCCAGGGAGCGCAGAAGAGCCATGGCCACCACCAACGGGACCGTGGAGAACGGGCAGCCGGACAGGAAGCCGCCTGCCCTGCCGCGCCCCGTCCGCAGCCTGGAGGTCAAGTTTACCAAGGTAAGGTGGGCGCCCATCCCACCCGACGGTCGCCTGGCTCTGAGCTGGGCTGTCCGGCCCGGGTGGCAGGGATGCGGAGCCAGCAGGCCGGGAGCCCCGCCGCTCCGCTCCGAGGGTGCCGGGTGCTGCGGGCGGCGCGCCTTCAGTCGAGTTCGCCCGGCGTTCCCGCGACCGGAGCCTCTCCGCTTGGGTCGGGCCCTCTCCAAGCGGCGTCCGGCGCAGGACATCCCGGGCGGGAGCGCGTCCACCGCGCATCCCGAAGGCGACTCCGCGATCTGCCGTCCCAGACGGGCCCTCGGGCGGCGGGGCTCAGCGCTTTAAGCCACCGAGCCTGGCGAGGGAGGCTGCGCAGCGCCCGTGCGGCTCCAGGCTGCCACCGGCGCGGCCCCGACGTGCCCTTGCAGGGCCCGCTTTGAAGGCGAGTGGAGGTGCGGGCCGCGGCCCCTCGGGCCCGCCGGTCTCCCGCAGACCCTGCGACAAGGTTTCCGGGGACGAACGGGCCAGGCTTTGGGAGGGTCAGAGGGTGCCTGAGAACACCGAGAGTTGGTCACGGAGCTCGCGCTGCACTGGGGACCCGCCACTTGGAGACTCCAAACCCATGTCATCGGGAGCCAACTGGAGAGACGTCGTACCTTCCGAGCCTAGCCTACCTGGCTTACCAGCAGAGCGAGGGGAAGTAGGAAGGTGAGCCCTGGTGAAACTGCCTTGGAGCCCAGAAGCACTGGTGCTGACAGACGGAGAATGTGTTCCCGAAGGTCTCCGAACTGGGCCTGGGAAGCCGCGCTGGTGGCAAGGCCCCGCCGCACCCCGTGGAGTCTCTGCTGGTTTGCGCCGAGCTGGGAGGCCGGGCGTCTGCAGGGCGGTGAGATCACCTGCCTAGGGCAGAAAGGAAGATGGCGAGGCCTGGAGAGCCGGCCGCGGAGGGCTGCCGGGAGCGCGTCCCGTGGGAGGACACGGAGAGGCTGTTTGGAGGCCGTGGACACGGGGAGCGCTGCAGGGTCGCAGGCCGAGAGCCTCCGTTGGCATCTCTTTCCCCAGCTTCCCTTCTTTTTATTTTTTAATTTGCATCTTATCCCTAGCCCCCAACTCCAGCTGACACAGCACTTAGAAAATTCCCCCACCAATTTTACTTTCAAAAGTAGCAATTATGCCTCTCAAATAGTTTTAATCAAGCGGAGAAAGTTGTAGGCCACTATGTGTGGCCTTCAGATTTGGGTCTCTTGGCACTTAATGTCGGCTCTGCCTCAGATCACATGACATTTAAATTAACTGTTTTCAGAGGGCTCTGTAATCAGTGGAGACACTTCACCATAAACGCTGGAGATTATTTTTAATGTAGTTTCCGTAAGTAGTATCAGCTTTGGAGCGAAAAATTCCACCACACGCTCTGGGAACATAAGAATAGTACCTACGTCTTTGTAGATCGTTAACACTGCTGGTGCTTGCTTGCCTGTTGGTGGTGGTGACGTTTGGTTTTATTTTTGTTTCGTAAGTTTTGGGCTTTTTTTTAAAGGAGGCAGAACCCAGAAATCACCTATGTTATTGTCCTTTTTCTTTCTGCCTTTTTGAGTCCTATCAGAAGAAGGAAGCCACATGGAATGTTTCTTTCTCTGCGATTCTTTATGGCCCTTTACAAGTGTATATAGAGAAGGATCTTAGAAGATTCACAGAGCGACCAGTCTGTTGTCTTGCTGGGCACTCCCTTTTTCTTAGTGGAACAGAGCAGGGTATGTGATTAAGGCTGAGAAGAGATGGGGAGGGGGAGGCTCCAAAGAACCTGGAGACTTAGGGGCTCCCGGGTGACGATGGCTGCTGTGGCCTGATGTCAGGCCACTGTACTCTCCTTCCCTGTGGAGGGTAAGGCCTCTGCCTGTTTTGTCTTTGCAGACCCACCACCGCAGAGGCCTAGTGCTAGCACCTGCAGGGCCCAGGCAGCCTGTGTGGTGGTGGCTGAGGGACAGCAACCCTGGCGAGCAATGCTGAGGGAGCCTCTGGCTGGAGAGACAGCAGAAGGGGCCTAGGAAAGAAGCAGGAGACACAGAATTGCAGAATCCATCGAGGCCCGGGGCAGGCGGTGGGGAGGGGTGCAGTGTGTGAGCCAGTAAAGGCCTGTTATTTTTCAAACCTGACTCATGGTACTTCTTGCTAATGGAAGAAATGGCGGGTCTGAGCCCCAGCCTTGGGGGTGCCATTTCCTAGGGTAAGGCCAGTTTCCAGAAGGACGACCTTGTCGGAACTTCCTCATTTGTTCTCCCGTTTTAACACCGGGCTCTGCTATGTTACCCTGGTGTGGGGGAAGGATCCCCTTGGGCACCCCCTCCCAGATTCAGAGGATACCAAGCTCTTTCACTTCAGGGGGACCTTTTCTTCCCTTATAAAATTTCTTCCGGTAACAGAGATTCTCCTTAAGAGTTTCTGGTTCACTAAAACTCCCGTTTTTATGATCTCTTTTGTGAAAAATAAACTGCCCTCAACTCTCCTTTTCTGAAAACATACTCCTCTGAGTTTAGCCGAAGTCCGATGGAAGTTACTGTAAATGGCGCCAGCACACCTCCCTTGCATGACCCCCGTCTTCTCCACCCGGGACCCAGGTCTCCTCAGAGCAGCTGTGGTTTTCCAGCTCAGTTCGGAGAACACGCCTTTCTTCTTCAGGAAGTTTCGAGTTCGCCTACAGCTTGGTGTAACAATTTCATACCTCTGTGAGGTTTATTTGATACCAATTCACAAGTGGAAGATAACATTTTTTTTTTTTTCTGGAGACTTTCTCCTTATTTGGGGCTCAAGACAATACAGGCAGCATAATTGGTAAGCCACACTTACTGACCCCTTCTTTATTTGTGTTTTTGTTTTGTTTTCGTGGAGAGAAAATCAACAGTTAGAAACCACTTCCAAGATTACTTTACTAGTGTAGCAGGAAGAAAAAAAAATCTTGCTAAATTGGCAACATTGTGATGGGAAAATATGGTCAAAGTTGAGGAGTCTGAATGTTGTTGTTGTTGTTGTTGTTGTTGTTTTTAAGTTGCTGGTTAGGAGGGACTACAGACCACTGTCATGACCGACCAAGTAATTTTTTTTTTTTTTTTTGGAGGCACATGCTTGGAGATGAAGTATAACAGACATCTGATCGTTGCAATCTGTCTCCATCTTCCTTATTTATATTCTCTTCTACCGTCTTCTCATTTCCCTCCCCCTTGGAATTGATACCAGGAAGGACCCAGAATCAGCAGTTTTCACTAACAGTCTCTATTTGCTAACCCACGAAATTTCATCTTCCGACAAATGCCCACCCCCCCCCGCTCTGGCTCTGCTTTCGTCCCTGCGCTAACTGAACCCCTCTTCCCCACTTATTAATTTCTCGCTGTTACCGAGTGATTGCTCGCTGGATGGCAAGAGTGAACGCTTGGATTTGGTTTCAGCTGGAAGAATAAACCTGTAATTGTAGCCTGGCTTATTCCACGTGCTTCCCTGGGGGCCTGGCCTCATGTTGAAGAAGCTGAGCTTCCAGAAGTCAGACAGGCACGTCCTACAGGCAAGGGATGCCCTCAGCCCTGGATTCCACATGGGGGACAAGGTGCCTCTGCCCACCTGCCCCGGCAAGAGTTGGCCTTCTGTGCTTTGTCCCCGCCATGATGAGACTTCCCCGCTTTCAGAGAGAGTTACCAAAACGGTCTTCCCCCAGCAGCTTCGCAGAGCGCGCTTCCTTCTCAGTGAGCTTTGGATTTTTTACAGCAGAGTCCAGGACAGAGACCGTAATCAAGCCATGCACAAGCTGGATGAGATGTCGCTCTGCCTGCCTATCATCACTGGGGAGTCAAGTGTTCCTAATGAATAAAATTCACAGCAATTGAAAATAGCCATTGGAGTGACACAATTCTTTGAAAATTAATGAAAGGGAAGCAAAAGATACACATATAGATGTAGAAACGGACTTTGATGAGCTAGCTTTGTACTTAGAAATTATTGATGGAAATATTTCTAAGGTGTCTTACCCACGTCTGTGACTGGGGTCTTTGTGACGCCATGATGGGCTGTGATGACAAGGCTGTCCCAAGCTGGTACAGCAGCAGATCATCTGTCCTCTCTGGGTTACGGGGGCCTCCACACTGTCAGAACGTGTTTTGTATGTTAGCTGTCACCTCTGTTCCTCATTCCTTTCCCAAAGCCCTCTCTTTTAATGTGGTGCTTTTTTAAGGTAGTTAGCAGCTAGAGTAAAGTAAGAGTAAATAGTACATACATTTCAGCGTGGGAACTTTGTGAATTCCTTTTCGTGTGCTCATGATGTCTTTTTTTTTTTTAACATCCTTCTTCTCGGTTGTGTTCTAGGTAATTGAGGCCCCGAGCTAAATGATTTCTGTGGGTTAATTCCTTGGTTCTAGATATAAATGACTATTTGCTACATCTTTTCATATAACCAGACCATTTCCTAACCCAGGTATTTATCTTTGTATTCCAACACTGGCTTTTATCAAGCCCAACATGAACATAGACATTTTAAAGAGAATGGGGGAGGAGTGCCAATGTACGTTTAACAAAGATTAGGGATTATGGTAAGATCCTTGTAGAAAGCCAATTCCTTGGCAATCTGGCTGGGGGTTTCCGCAAGAAGGAGGCAGAAGGGAGTGCTCACTGACGACCTACCCTTCGGGGGTAGGTGATTCCTTGGCACTTATAGGTCCAAACCTATTTAGTCTTCGCCCAAACTCTATGAGGGTGTTGGATTTAACCTATACCCGCTAGCCATTCTTCCATGAATCCATATTAATGCTTTTTAAAAAGAGAGAGACAACATTTTAGAAAAATTCTAAATGACTTTAGTTTCATTATGACAAAAAGTAATTCTCTGAGAATGCATTAGAAGTTAGGAGACTTGGATTCTAATTCTGAGGGTGCTCCGGGGTGGGCGTGGGACTCCACCTCCCCTCCAGGTCTCATCTATAAAGGGGTGGGTGGGTGGGTAGGTGGCGGGGGGGGGGGGTGGGGAAAGGACAAGACATTACCTAAGGTCCTCAGCATGTTGGAATGATATGATTTTGATTTAACCCTAATGCATTACAACTTCCTTTCCTGGTTAGATATTCATCAACAATGAATGGCACGAATCCAAGAGTGGAAAAAAGTTTGCCACATATAATCCTTCAACTCTAGAAAAAATATGTGAAGTAGAAGAAGGAGATAAGGTGAGTGCTCCACCTACCCCCCCATCCCCCAAGTAATTAAATTGCGGATAATTAAAGGATAAGGAGGCAGTTTGGCTCAGTTGTAAGACAGAACGGGCCTGTCCTCCGGGTACAACCTAAGTTAGCTGCTTCCCAGACACATGGCCCAGAATGGGATCAATTAGGGACAATCCACTGCAAACAGTCACTCTCCTTTGATAGATGTTTCCCCATCTATAAGGATGACCTCAGCTTTCCTCAGCACAGGGATAAAGGAAAGGTTTTTATCAATTATTTGAACCTGGAGGCATTAAAGAATCTTTCCAGAAAGCATTTCCGGCTGGTGTGTTTCACCCAAATGCAGCATTCTGGCAGGAGACACTTAAAAAAAAAAAAAAAAAAAAAAAAAAAAAAAAAGACTTGAAGGGAAAAAGACTCAGTGGCCAGATTTCTCTTCTGCCAGAACCTGAAATGATCATGTAAAGCTATAGTCTTTATAACTATTTAAAACAACTATATAACCTTAAAACTATATAATTTTGCATATATATCTATGTCTTCTGGATGTGTCCTTGATACATTTCAAAGCCGGAAAGTATCTTTTAAATATACGTGCCATTAGAAGAAATGTTGAAGGTAAAGCTTTTCTAAGGAGGGAAGGGAAATTGAAACCTCTCCTCCACCACTAGAGTAATCATCTGATGTTCTTATAAGCGTATGGGTAATGTCGAATGTGGACAGGGTGAAAGACATGTGTAAAATAGGCTTGAATTTGATCCCACCAGTAATAGTTCTGTGCCAGGCAGGAAACACAGTGGTTCTACCTATACAGACCCTTCTGTGTGTAGTGTTTCAGGCTAAGCTGTATTTACAAAGATAATAGCATCAGGGAGCTCGTCTTTATATGATGTCAGTACATGGGGTGGCTGGGGTGTGGGGGCACAGAGCAGGATTCCCAGTGGGTGATTCCCAAGTGCATCATTACACAGGAATCAAGGAGGAGAATGAGATCCCTGCCTGAGGCTCTGGCTTTTCTCTTGGTCTGGGTGAGTGCTCTGAGCCCGTGGAGTCAGAGGCTGTCCTGTCCCCTGTGCCTGGAGAGGCTCTGGCTCCCAGAGCCTGGAACAAGGAATTCAAAGTCTTAATATCTCCTTTGCCCAAGTTTTCAGTGGCCTCCAAGCATGCTTTGGAGACAGAGAATCTTGGTGGTGTCCCCCTCTTGATTGCATCCGGCATCACCTTCCTAGGGAAATGAGGCTCTGAGGGGCCTGGGGGATGAGCTTTTGCCCATCAGCAATCAGAGCCTTGAACTCATTTTCCTGAAATAAGAATGGGTGACCTTAAACAACTCTAAATAATTCTCACCTCCTTTCTTTTACGAAGAAGTTTTGATTATAATTCTATGGGTGCGCAGAAAATCCAGTTCCTTGTCTATAAAATGGTGCAATACTTCTGCCCCCAAGGGGGGTAGGTGAGGCTGAAGGGAGAGAAAAGTTCCAGATCCTCCCCGTCTGTGGACTTTTCCGATGTGGTCAGTTCCCAAGAAGCACTCCTGCCCCATTCTCACTATGGGACCAGAGTCCTCAGCTTGAATACAATGCCAAGCTAAAATAAAAAGACAGACATTTCCCCACCTAATTGAATAACTGTGGGAGTGTGTGTCCAGACTGAGCTAGCAAGTGGAAAAATCTTTTCCTACTTGGGTCACCAAGAAAAATAATTAAGGTCGGTAGTTTTAGAAACTATTTTAAAACGCTTTTATAATCAGAAGGATGGTTCATGCTTGGCCATTGTAGGAATCTTGAAAAAGACCTAAGATGTAAAGAAGCAGAAAGTCACGCTGAAGCCCCGAACAGGTCCAGAGATTTGAAACGTAGCTGCCATTTTCCGACTGCCACCAACCCCCTTCCTCTGCTTGTGTGATGGAGGCAGGTCTCTGCTGTTCTCCGAAACGGACAGCTGAGTTCTCCCAAAATGCAGTCACAGCAAAAGATGATACACTCACTCTGGTTTTCAGCCCGACGTGGACAAGGCAGTGGAGGCCGCACAAGCCGCCTTCCAGAGGGGCTCCCCGTGGCGCCGCCTGGATGCGCTGGGCCGTGGCCGGCTGCTGAATCAGTTGGCTGACCTGGTGGAGAGGGACCGCACCGTCTTGGCTGTGAGTTCGCGCGCGTTGGCGGGCAGGTGTGGGACGACTGGCTGGCCTCACAGAGGGGGCCTGTCCCCCACGGAGTGTGGGGGAGACCCAGGGCGCTGGTTTTGTGTGGAAGTGGATGTGTTAGGCCCTTTGAGGTATGGCTCTCTGGCAGTAGGCACGTGTCCACGCCCTCCGCCGTCACCTGTTTGGTTTTGAAGTCAGACTGTTGCCCCCTGAAGTTCACATTCGGGACCAAGAAGTTGCCTGGATGCAGTTCAGCTGCGTTGGCGGTCCCCAGACTCATAGTCACAGCCAGCCAGATGAGCTAGGCCATATCCTGGCCCTGCACCTGTATGTTTATGACATTAATTTTTTTTTTCACATGAGATCTCTTTCAAAGTTAAGTTTAACTTCCTCCTAAGTGACAATATCCATGACATTACAGATTTAATGTGCTGGTGTATATATTTTTTGAATATTTATTAAGATAAATGCTGCCATTCAACATAGAAAAAAACTGTTCCCCTATGACTTAAAAATCAATTCGGATCCCGCCTCTGCCACTTGCTAGCTGCGTGGCTTTGGACAAGTTGCTGTACTTCTCTGAGCATATATTTCTTTGTGGAAGATATCAGTAAGAATTGTATTTAAATGTTGTGAGAGTGCTCCATTTAAAATCCTTAGCAGAGGCCCTGGCATGCAGTAATCACTAACTAGATGACAGGTATTATTGGTAACAGCATTCCTCATAAATAATGCTGCACACCCAGCTCTATACCCTCCTGGCCAGTAATTTCTAGTAATCTTAGATCTGCTGCTGCAAAATGGGCACATGAATTCCACCCACCCCATGAGGTAGGGCTGCTCCGATCAGAACGGACTGTGAAGACAATTATAGGTTGTAAATGCATTATTCACAGGGGTCCTAAGACCTTCCTTTAGTCTTGCAATGAGTGAGCAGAGGAAATTTCAGGGCCATCTCCTGCCTTGAGGTCCTCTGCACCCTCCACATGCTGCCCTCCTATGGCTTTGACTCCTGTTTAAAACTTGCTCCAAACCTTGAGGCCCAGTTGGTAGGGGAGAAAAATCTCCTTTTCAGCCTCTGATTTGGAAAAATGGTTCTTTCCTTTCTTGATCGGGTGTCTGGAACGAGCCATAGAATATCTACCGTCATGGAGAACAGCGTCATCCAGGACACTGAGATTGTTTTTGTCCCTGGATGTGTGTTTTGGGGGTGGAGGGCTCAAGAACCCTGCATCTCAGGTCCTGCTCTTAGGTGCAATGCCCAGAGGGTGTGTCTGCACAGAGACCTGAGCTCTCCTTCCTTCCTTCCTTCCTTCCTTCCTTCCTTCCTTCCTTCCTTCCTTTCTCCCTCCCCAGTCGGCCCTTGCCCGGCATGTGTGCCCCAAATCTGGGTGAGGGGTGGCTCCCTCTCAAGGTCAGCGTTTCTGTCCGAGGAGCCTCTGGTTTCTTCCTGCAACGAAAGCCAGCCTCAACTCTCAAGCTGCCAGACTGGCTTTTTCAAAAACATTTCTGTTTTCACCCAGCATGAGCTCATCAGTCTGCAATGTCCGTGGGGACTAATAGCAGGCGGGAGAGGATGTGCCCTGGGCACCCCTCCCCACCCTGTCCTCAAGTGTCAGTATCGTCTTAGGGAGCAGTGGCCATAGAACCACCTTCGCCGGCAGCCCGCCCCACGGGCCCGGCAGGACTGGGTCGTGATAGACGGAGCGAGTTGCCTGTGTTGTCGGGACCTGGCTGTGCACGAGAAACAAGATCCGGCTCTTTGCCACATCGTGAAAGGAACAAGAGAATTAGTGGGAAATATGTTTTTCAAACCAGGACCACATCATAGGAAAATACCCTCACCCTCCACCTTGATATGGTTTTCTTGCATTTTCATGCAGCGTAGTGCTTCTTTCCATCATGTTCTCTTGCCGGCTCAGTGGTTTTGACAGAGCTACGTATTTACTTCTGTGTTCAATGTTTAGAAACAGATGTGGGCGATCCGGCAGCCCCAGCTTTCTCCCCCTTCCTGAGGCACCTGGGGCCCAGACTCTGGCTCTGTGGGTGCTCTCTCTGGAAGCGCCCCAAATCGGGGCCCTCCCTGTTGACTCTCTTTTCAACCCAAGCCCCATTTCTGGGCCTCCTCATTTTAAGCCTTGGAATACTGACTTGAGTGAAGGGACAGGTTCCTTCGCACTTTGCCTCATTCTTTAGTATCTGAAGGTTACGATGCATTCGTTTTTCTGAAGGCATATTTTTCTCTTAAAATGTTAGAGGAAGTAAATGCAGGAGCGGCTGCGGTTCACTCCTGGTCCAGCCACAATAACTGTTTACAAGTCCCAATCAGTAGCTAACACTTGATATCTCAGGTTCAACCCTGTACACTCATCTGTGATTCTTTTTCTTTTTTTTTTTTTTTTTTTTTTAACGTTTCAAAAGAATTTCCTGTCTAAACCTATTATGACCCTGGTTTTGCTTGGACAGATTCCATAAAACCAACCTGGCAAATTCATGTCATCCCTCTGGGAAGCAAAGTGGCCCAAGTTAATAGTGACAGCTAGCCGATGCTTGCTGAATCCTCACCATGTACCAGGCCTGTGTTGGGCACTTGGCCTGCGCATTCATTATCCCGTTTCAGAGATGAAGATACTGATGCCCAGAGAGGTTAGGTAACCTGTGCAAGGTTATCCAGCCAGAGGAGGTAAGCCAGGACTGGAGGCAGGACTTCCCTACCATGGTACGCCATAGTCTTCTGCCTTTCTCCTCCTTGTCCCATCCCAGAAAAAGGCCAAGAATGATTCCCTCATCCCATCGACAGATATGCAGATGCCGTCAGGAGTAGGCCCGTCCTGGACTTTGGGGCGTTATTTGCAATGCTTGGGTTTCCTGTGGGAAGATAAAAGTTTCAACATGGAATCGATAGGAGCGTAAGGGACGGCACACTGGATCTTACGTTGGCCTCACTTGGTCCCTGAACAGCATCCGCTGGGGGTGGGACACACCCCAGACCCAGACCAGCCCTGTCATCTTCAGCAACTCACAGTCCTCTCTCTTCAGTGTCCCCAAGTAAGGATTGCCCAAAACGAAGCCTCCCGAAAGGAAGATGATCATGATCATACAGCTGTCACCGGCAACAGTTAACATGGCACTTCCTGTGGGCGGGCCCTGCTCTAGCCCCCCCACTAGCCCCATGAGACAAGTACTACTATTAGTAGTAGTTATTAGTATTATTGTTATTATTATTATGATTATTCTCATTTTACAGATGAGGAAACTGAGGCAGAGAGGGATTCAGGGGCTCGCAGCTCAGCGAGAGAAGCGGTTGCTCCTGTTTAGAAATGCTTGGAACCCCAGTTCTGACAGAGCTGCCCCGAGCACCCTGTGTGGCCATTCTCCAATCTTCCCAGATGCAAATGTCTGGGGGCAGCCACCTCAGGAGTGGTCACTATGCCGGCTGGAAGTTTGATGCCCTGAATTCAGTGCCACTGACCCGCTAGGTGACCTTGGGTGTCACCTGGCTCCATTAGCCGTGGTGTCGGCACCTCAACGTGGGAACACAGGTGTCAAGCTCAGAGATGAGGCACACACAGGTGCACGTGGAGGGGGCCTCTCTTCCCTAGTAAGTCACCCTGTCACTGCATCGATGCTAAAATGAGAATCCAGCCCCAGGCTATGTGTCAGGGTGGCCACTTCCTGCAGAGATGGATGAATGGATGACAGGCGGTCTCAGCGCTGGACTCAACTGGGGCCGCTTGTCCAAGGGACAAAGGGGTTCTCTTAAACCCCGGCTGGAAATAGAAAAGAATCCGGACCATTGAGTGGCTGCGCACTCGCCCTGGGTAATCACCTCCCTCACTGCCAAGGGCGAGCCTGCTCCCTTCTGACCGACGGCGCATCCGGCTTGGGCAGCCCAGTTGGGGAGGACTGCGCCTTTGGCTGGTGGCACTACCCTTCGGGGCTCTGTCACTCTTTCCACAGCCACAAGGGTCAGCCTAGCCAAGAAAGAAGAATCGCATCCCCCCTTTTGTCAGAAGAAGCCAGCCTTTGTCCAGCCTCCCCAAAGCCTAACCTTCCAGGAGCTTCCCGGGAAATGCACAACGTGTGGCCAGGTCACAGAGCGAGACAACTGTGCTCCAGACAGAAGACCAAATGCTACCGTGTCCTCCTTCCCAGTGAGGCTCCAGATCAGACTTCTATCCACTGTCCTTCACGGGGACACCTGCCCATGCTCTGGCCAGCCCCCCAGATCGAGGTGTTTTGAAGGGAAAGAAATCCTCGACCGTCTGAGATAGGTCTTATGGGAAATGTGTGTCTTGCTTTCTGAAGGGACACGCAGAACATTGCACACACAGTGTTCTAGGGCTGTGCTCTCCTCCCCTGTCCCCTGTCTTTAACAGCCCGACAGCCAAAAGGGAAACTATGTCTAAAATAGATGTTGTCTTCATGTTGCAGACCCTGGAAACGATGGACACAGGGAAGCCATTCCTTCATGCCTTTTTCATCGACCTAGAGGGCTGTGTGAAAACCCTCAGATACTTTGCAGGGTGGGCTGACAAAATACAGGGACGGACCATCCCCACAGGTGAGCCAGCGCAAGACTCCTAGCCTCATCTGGGCCTTCTGGGGACCCTGTCTTCTCGTCACTCCAGGTAGCCTCTTCATAGCACCCCTGGTTTCCCCTTCAAGGCGCCTTCCCTGTCCCCAAAGGAAATGGTGCTGTGCTGATTTCTTCTCTTAAGGAGTTTTTTCTTTTTTAATTCTTTTTTTAATGTTCATTTATTTTTGAGAGAGAGAGAGCATGCGCTCGTGGGAGCTAGTGGGAAGGAGACACAGAATTGGAAGCAGGCTCCAGGCTCTGAGCTGTCAGCACAGAGCCCGACTCGGGGCTCAAACTCACAAACCGTGAGATCATGACCTGGGCCAAAGTCAGAGCTTAACCGGCTGAGCCACCCAGGCACCCCAAGGAATTTTACTTAAAAAAAAAAAATGTTTACTTATATTTTAGAGAAAGAGAGCAAGAGTGGGGGAGGGGCGGTGGAGCAGTGGATCCAAAGCAGGCTCTGTGCTTATAGCACAGAGCCTGATTTGGGGCTTGAACTCATGAACTGTGAGATCATGACCTGAGCCAAAGTTGGATGCTTAACTGACTGAACCCCACCCAGGCACCGCCCCAGGAAGTTTGCTTTTAAAATTGAGTTCAAAATCACTTCTTTGTAGACTAGACAAGACTTGGAGCTGATCCCATTGTGGGCTTCTGGGTTTCTTGTTGTTTTGCTACGTAAAATCCTTAACCTAGATTAATCCCAGTGTGTTCTCCTCCATGTAACCTCTTCCAGATGACAACGTTGTATGTTTCACCAGGCATGAACCTATAGGTGTGTGTGGAGCCATCACTCCGGTAAGTATGATGACTTTTCTGGATAGATCCATGTAGATCCCGCCCCACTCCCCTGTAGCCTTTGGAACCTGTTTCTGATGTGTTTTGATTTGATCACATCAGCATTAACTGAGCATTTGCTCTGTGGCATGGAGTTCAGTGCTTTAGAGTTATCAGGATAGATTAGATCCCGCTCCTGTTCTCAAGGGGCCGACCCCAGGAGCACAAGAGAAGGCACCATGGATTCCAAGCAGAGGGCTCAGGAATAGCAGGCTTAGCCTAGAGCAGTGGTTTCATAAGCCAGCCTTGAAGGATGAGAAAGAGTGGTTCAATAGGAAAGTGGGTTTTCTAAGCAGCAGGAATAGCCTGAGTGAAGGTGTAGGGTTGTCTGGGCTACTTGGAGAGCAAGGACAGCTGGTGAGGCCACACTTAGATGGGGACAAAGTGAGGAAGAGGAGGTGTACACATCAGGTGGTGTAGACCCAGTGGGCTGTGGCTGCCAAGGGCCTGGGACTGTATTCACCGTGCAGTGGGGAGCCTGGCAGGAGCCAGGGAATGTGGTAATGCTGCCCGTCTGTTGGAGGAAGCCCCGGGCCACTGCAACACCAGGGCGGGAGGCTGGGCAGACAAGTGACAGTGTACGGAGAGGATTGGAAATGTGCTCCCAGGGACGAAGGAGATATGTGCATTCAGCAAACGGTTGAGAGTCCACTGTGTGCCAGGCATGGCACCAGGGTACCAGGTACTGAAGGCCTGAAGGAAAAGGGTCCAGCCCTTGTCCCTGAGAAACTTGCAGGTCACTTAAAAGGCTGAGGGGGGTATCCCCGCCAAGAAAATAAGACAGGAAATATTTGAGGACCTAGCAGAAGCATGGATTTGAAAGCTCCTAAGGATGTAGAGTTGGTGGAGTTCAGTGGCTGATCAGAGGTTGGGGGTGAGTCCTGGCTGGAATTGGGTGGATCGTGTTGCTGGTTGATTTGAGGAAGACGGGGGGAGAAGTAGGTTTGGGTGGAGTGAAGTGAAAGACGAAGGTAAGTCTGGGCAGGTGAGGCAGAGGGGCCAGTGGGTCCCATCAGGCATTTGCATATTTGGGTCTAGAGCTCAAGAGAGAGGTGAGGGTTGGAGCTACCCACAGGCGATGGTCAGGACAAAGGTGTTCCCACCCATAAGTTGGGAGGGGGGTCATCCAATGAGGGGTTGTAGAGTGACAGGAGAGGACCTGGGGCCAAATCCCAAAGACTATCAGGGGGTCCCACTGAGAAGTCTGAGCAGCAAGGGTCAAGGGCATCCCAGGAATGGAATACATTCCCAGACATTGATCATTCCTGTGATCAATGGGGTCACCTCCTTCCTTGAAATTAAACAAGACAGAAACACAGCTGTTAGATTTGCTCACCAACAGTGTTGTCGGGAGATTTGGGTGCAGCGGAAGCCCCACTGCTGGGGCTTACAGGAGGGGACCTGGGCACGTGGGCACAGCTCTGCCAAGAAGCTTCGAGGAGAGGGAAGGGAGCTGCTGGAAGCAGTACAGGCCAAGGGAAGGTGTGGCTTTGCTTGTCAGATGGGAAAGAGGATGGTATTTGCATGCTAAGAAGTGGGGATCCAGGAAAGAGGGGACCCCAACCATTAGGGGGTAAACCCAAAACAATACCATCATTTAGCCAAGCGTATCGACCCTTGGGAACTGAGATCTTATGTTTATTGTCTATGGTAGGAATTCCAGACAGAGCTGGGGAAGAAATATATACATATAGCAGAAATATAAACATACAGCAGAGTCCTCTTTGCAAAGACTACCTATTAACATCTCCCAGAATGCAGTTTAGGAAGCACTGGGCAGGAATGAGTTTCTTTTTCATTTTAATGTTTTTTCATTTATCTTTGAGAGAGAGAGAGAGAGAGAGAGAGAGAGAGAGAGAGAGAGAGAATGAACTGGGGAGGAGCAGAGAGAGAAGGAGAAAGGGAATCCCAAGCAGGTTCTGCACTGTCATCACAGAGCCCAATGTGGGGCTCATCTCAAGAACTGTGAGATCTTGACCTGAGCCGAACTCAAGAGTCAGGCGCTTTACCGACTGAGCCACCCAGGTGCCCCAGGAATGAAGTTCTGATCATTGCTGTCCTGTGTTACCTCTTATGCCCCAAATCTAGACCCTGCGAAGCAAATACCCTTCGGGGAGGCATTGTGGGGCCTCCAGGACAGGGGAGCAGGGTGGATCTAGGCCCTCCCACGAGTTCCTCTGTGTTCTGTTGTAGTGGAACTTCCCTCTGCTGATGCTGGTGTGGAAGTTGGCCCCGGCTCTCTGCTGTGGGAACACCGTAGTTGTGAAGCCGGCGGAGCAGACCCCCCTCACGGCCCTTTATCTGGGCTCTCTGATCAAGGAGGTAAGGCATCCAGAAGAGAAAGACAATAGTGTGCGTTGTTGATAACATTCCCACTCCCAGGCACCAGGCCACCGGCACCAGATAATGCTGCCCCGTCGAGCTGGGCTGCGGGTGACAGTGCCAGCCTGCTCACAGCTGAGTGGGAGGGAAGGGCTTCTGTGTCTCACTTGGCAACTGTACATTCTTTCTCCTGCTTGCGGTCACTGAGCTAGAAGAAACTCCATTCCTCCCACTGATCCTAATGAGAATACTTAACTCTTATTATGGGTTCAAACCTATGGTTGAGGAGCAAATGTTGTGTCTAGAGAATTTGTAGGAGGGGCACTTGAGAGGGAGCCAAATATTTGGGGGTTCTTTGGTCCTTGCATTTGTGGCGTATGAAATGGTCTGGTTTTCTCCCGGAGGGACGGTCTTGCGGGCTCCCACGGAAGCGGCTGCCCCGAGCCGGGCCCACTCACCAGTGCTCTTGCTCTCCGACGACTGTCCTCTCCCCTGCGACAGCCACCGTTCCAGGAAATAAGCCGCCCAAACACACCTGGCAACATGCTTCAGTCCTTCTGTGCCCAGCTTGTATGCTGCAAAGAGGTTAAAAAAGAAACAGGAAGGGAAGAGGGATGGGAGAAAAGATCCATTCATGTCACTTCTCAGCTGGGCGAATACGACCAGGAAGCGTGACCTTTACCGCTTAGAAGTAAGGCTGCAGCAGCGGCCAGAAACTGACCAGTTTCCCACTTTCCTTTGACTGGTGATGTTGGACATGATTACATAATATTCATGAGACTGACAGAACTGGTAAAACACAGCCCCTAGGACAACTAAGACTCAAGCACCATGTCCTAAATTCTTCCCTTTTAAAATAATGTGTTTTAAGAACATTAAATATTAAATTAATTAAACATTTGTTAAATAGCATCCTCCCCCCCACCCCCCACCGACCTCATTCACTTGCGGTATTCTTGGTTAATAAAGAGGCCTCAGATGTGCAAAGCAGGAGGCATGAATGTGGAAGAGATGGCAGTCCCCACCTTGAGGACCTGCCAGTTCGGGGTGTGGCCTGAGAGCTTTGAGGGAGTGATTACACTGTTGCCATTTGGAACACTGATGAGGCAGGTTTAAAAAATGAAAAGCTGAAGGTCATAGAGGATATTTTTCAGGTGCCTCTGAGCCTCGGGGCTTGTGAGCAAGGTATCTCTCTTCTCCCAACACACACATAGACAGATACACACAGACACACTCATGCACACGCACGTGCACATGCACAGAATGGTGCTCGGCTGTGGAGGCTCACCGCCGTTTTGGTCAGAGGCCCTTTTGGGTTATTAAGTGCTGCCTGGAAGGAAGGGTGTGCACCTCACCCTGGCCCAGCCCACACACTGGCCGCGTGGGGCTGGGCCCTGGGGTGGACGTATGACCCAGGCCCTGGCTTCCCAGTGACGGTGCCGCTGGGCTCGTGGACATCCTACAGCGGTTGGCCTGTTGGCCCAAGCATGGTCTGTGGTAGACGCTGGTCCGTTGTCCTCCTCTGAATGCCACCTCAATTTCCATCCAGGTCGGATTCCCTCCAGGAGTGGTCAACATCGTGCCAGGATTTGGGCCCACGGTGGGAGCAGCCATGTCTTCTCACCCTCAGATCAGCAAGCTAGCCTTCACGGGGTCTACAGAGGTAACCTTCCTCACTGGCTATGGGCAAAAGTAGCAGTCACTGCATGATCTGAGACCTGGGAACTTTTCCTTTGAGGAGCTGAACTATGGTTTATTATCCTTCTAAATATGACCGTGTTATTTAATACAGAACAATCAGTAAAAGTAATAACATAATAATAAGTAAATAAATAAAGTCACTGGTCCAGTTTCCAAACTAAATAAATGTCTAATAGAACTCAGAAGCCTTAGAAGAAAAGATTGGTAGATAAGATAAAATAAAAATGTAAAACATCCAGAGGACAAACAACATCACAATTGAAGGGAAAGGATAAATAGCAAGCTGGGAGAAAACCAGTCATAATTCATGCAGCTCTCCGAGGCTTAAAATCCATAATATCCCTAAAAATCAAGGCGGGGGGGCAGAAAGCACACTGAATGATAAGACAATGGGTAATTCAGAAAAGAGAAACACCGAATGTCCAATAAGCTTGACCTAAGTTCCTGGTTTTGTCTGACATGCAAAATCCAGTGAAATTCAGATTCTTTTTTTGTCCATCAGATTGGTAAAAATTGGAATCCAGTGTCATTGACGTTACCAGGAAATGGGCACTCACCCACCCCAGTACCAGGATGCAGGGCAATGTTGCAGCACTGACCACAAATTTGAAAGCGTCAAACTTGTGCTCCAGAAATGCCATTTCAAAGCAACTACTTACAGAAATATTTCCCGTATACTGTCAGGTATACGGTATCCATTCTGTACGCCGTGTTGCAGACCCTACAATAAGGAAAACTGTCCCGCTTCTGTGATTGAAGCACAAAAACGTGGGAAAGTATCTTCGGGACGATCGCACTGGTAAAAGCATGGGTGTGGAGAAATAGAAATCGTTCATAAGGGTACCCAAGAAATTCTCAATTGTGGCCACCTCTGGGCAGGTCCTGGGCCACAGGGTGAGGGGAGATGAGAACTTCCCCCCTTTTTAACTGACACACATATGCGTGTGGAATTATTTTTTAATATTTCGTTCTTGAGAAAGAACACTGAACACAGAATAAACAGAATAAACGCTGTCCGTGCAGTGAGTGTCTCCTTCTTCCCCCTAAGATTCGTCCAGCTTGGAGCCTGAGAGGGCAGTACCATAACCACCCTCCTCTGCCGGCTGGGGTGAACCTGCTAGAGAAGCCTAGTCAGAACCGAATTGGGGCCCTGCATGGCGTCATAACAGCCGGGGGGCGCTCAGCACGTTTTCCTACCCTAAGTGCCCCTGTTCCGTCCACCTGTGAGAGCACCCCTCAACCCCACAAGGACTCGCCAGCCCGTGGCAGACTGGTCTTGCTGTGGTTGCTCTCGGGGGACAATCACTGTCACTCTGGAACTTTTCCAAGCATCATTCCAGTCCAGCAACTGTGAGCTGGACAATTTTTAAAACACACTCACACTCAAGTTTTGGGGAAACGGCCTCAGCCCTAGAAGAGCCCAGCCCTGCCTCTTGCTAGCTTAGCTGCCTGGTTCCAAGCCTCTGTGTGCACATTGGTCTCTGAGAGTCTTCCCAGCTCTGAGTGTGCGGCACCAGCTGTGTGACGGGCCCAGCTTGGCTTCTAGCAGGACGTGGATTGATAAGAGAGACCCGTCAGGGACATGAAGGAGGTTGGTAGGTGGTCCCTCTGTTACTGCACAGCGCGCCCATTCTCTCCCTCCCCCCTGGGGAAGCCTCAGTCTTGAGTCTGTTTTCAGAGAATTGGCCTTTTCTCATCCTGAAGGTCGGCTTCCCTATTACCCCAACATTTGGAGGTTCCCTGAGATTATACCACAGAGCCACATGGAACCACCTCCCCTACTGGTGGGGGCTGGTCCCCTCAGGCCCCTTGCCAGACTAGCAGGACCAGCCTGCTGCCAGGACGGACAGGCACCAGGACAAGCGGGTAGCTGGCTGTGCCCCTAGCCAGCTATGTGGCTGTGGGTGAACCGCTGGGCCTTCCAAAGGCTCCCACTCCACCCCTGTAAGTGGAACAGTTTGGACCAAGGATTCCAGTGATGTCAAGATCTGATGAATGAGATGCAGGGAGTGGGAAGACACTATCATGGCCCGGGGCACCTGGGCAGAGAGGCAGGGGAGCCCTGGGCATGCTGTGCTCACTGCCTCCTAGGCTGGAACGTTCAGGCCATGCCTGACCCCATCTGAGGTTTCATCTGGTCTGTTTTTTATCCTGAAGGTTGGAAAGTTGGTTAAAGAAGCCGCCTCCCGGAGCAATCTGAAGAGGGTGACACTGGAGCTTGGGGGCAAAAACCCCTGTATCGTGTGTGCTGATGCCGACCGTGAGTCTCTCCCCTTGTGGGCATTGCTGGGGCTTTATGGGATCCATAAACCTCTCCCTGTTTCCTTGCCCAAATTCAGGACCAATTGAGACAGACACACACACACACACACACACACACACACACACACACACGCACCGGCTGTTTTTCCACCTTGGGTTGTCCTGCCATAAGTAGGCAGATGGAGATCAAAACACCAGCTTTATTGCTGATAGAAAGCTGCATTGGAGGAAAATATGTCCCATGTGGTGGCGGAGAGGCTGCCTGTTCCTGCCTTTGAAGATTAAGTTTACGTCGCCTGTCCCTGCAGAGCTGGGGCCATGGGGAGCAAGTCCAGATTCTTCTCCAGAGTCCTGTGTGCAGGGAGGAGGCCAAGACAAGGAGGAGCAGGGCAGATGCTCCCCACTCACAGGCATTAATCACTCTACCCTCGCAGTCAGTATTTCCTACAGTGCTTCGAGGCTCTCCGAACACTTGAGATGTTTCTTCCTTCTTTGTCTCAGGCCTGACAGATGAGAGGACAGTGGCAGCTGACCCTTAGAATTACCTCCCTGGTCTGAGTGCTCTCTCTCTCTCCCTCCACCTCGAGAAAGCAACCCTGCCCAGCTGCTTGAGGGCAGTTTGTGTCTTGCTAGAGCTTCATGGATGCACAATATGAAAATAGATGCTATTCTTGGCTGCTGTGTCCAGAAGGAGGAAGAAAGGGCCACATCGGGCATTCATTCACCTGCTGATAGGGTCAGCCGCCAAAAGGTGTCACTTCCCAAGTACCCTGAAGCGCCCTAAAGAGTAGCCTCTCCCACCTGCCCACTGGTGCCAGAAATTCCTCTCACGGAAAACAAAGCCTTCCATTCCATGCTCAGATAAGGTTGGAACTACAAATATCCCTGAGAAAAATGACCCTGGCCCAATTTCTTGCTAAGGTGTAAATGACTGATATGACTTCCTCTCCTTGAAGCTGGCTTTCAATGGGAGAGTGGCCTGAGGGAGGAAACAAGCTTCAAGGAAGGAGAGGGAAGCTGGGCATGAAGACAGGGCTCGTTTTTCACCTGGATTGGTAGCCCTTGCGGGAGCATCATTAGTGTTGCTGATGGTTTCTGGAGCCACATGAAACAGTTCTGGGTATTGCCACATTTGGGCTCCCCAACTCCAATCCTGAAGAGCCAGGACCCCTGTTTTGCATTCTTGTGCCACCATATCTGGGTGCCCCGTCTGCACCTCAGCTCATCTTCTTACCCCCTCGGTGAAACAAACAAACAAACAACAACAACAAAAAAAAAAACTGCAGCTAAAACACAAAACCCTTCCATGTTTGAGGCTTGGTTTTACAAGGGTCATAAACACCCTATGTAGCCATTTCCTGCTTCTCATCCAGGCAGCACCAGTCCACAAAAGTAAATTCAGACGTCGCTGGCATCCAGACATAGTGTCAATGGTGACATGCCCCCATTCCCCACCACTTGCAGCCATTACCCCTGGCTCCTGTCAGGATGCGGGAGGGGCAGTTGGCACAGAGGGTCAGGGAAAGCCAGAACCTTACGGTGCTGTCTGCTGATCCAGAGACTTCTACAGACTGTCCTGCTGGAGAGCAATGGCTCGGTTCTCAAAGTGGAGGCCAGCAGTCCTCAGAGCTGCCTCAGAGCAGTGCTGGGTGTCTGTGGATCACCTGCTCATGGCAAAGCTGCATGTCTTAAGCAGCAGTGTGTGCATTGGAGGGGTGGGGGATGTGGAAAAACCAGCTAACAGTGGAGCGCGCACAAGAGGCCATCCTGTGAGCCCTAAAGGGAAACCCACTGAGCACTTCTTTTTCATGAAGCACATCCCCAAAGGTTTTACTTACTAAGCACCCTTCTAGTTTTAACTCGGTGCCTGCTCTCCAGTTCAGATTCAGCCCCCATGAGGCAGGATCCCTGCTTTCTTTTTTAACCCATATAAGTTCTACATGGAGTTCATGCTGCTTAGTAAGGCTTCATAAGCAAAAGAAGCTTGC